>NC_053036.3:507313078-508563078 GCF_002575655.3 Aegilops tauschii subsp. strangulata | reverse complement strand
AATACAATCATAACAGTAGCATAATTGTGAAAACAGTCAAGAACAGAAATAAAAAAGACAAAAATAAATTTTATTCATTGGGTTGCCTCCCAACAAGCGCTATCGTTTTACGCCCCTAGCTAGGCATAATGCAAGGATTCAAGTATTGTCATCTTTATTGCTAGATCCATAAGATGCCCTCATGATTGATTCATATGGTGGCATAATTCTTGTTCTAGGGAAGTGTTCCATACCCTTTCCTAGTGGAAATTGAAATTTAATATTGCCTTCTTTCATATCAATCACGGCACCAATAGTGCGTAAAAACGGTCTGCCAAGAATAATTGGACAAGATGGATTGCAATCAATATCAAGAACAATAAAATCTATGGGCACATAATTCCTATTTGCAAGAATAATAACATCATTAATTATTCCCATAGGCTTTTTAATAGTAGAATCTGCCAAGTGCAAATTTAAAGAACATTCTTCAATATCGGTAAGACCAAGCACATCATATAAAGATTTTGGAATTGTAGAAACACTAGCACCCAAGTCACATAAAGCAAAACACTCATAATTTTTAATCTTGACTTTGATAGTAGGTTCCCATTCATCATGTAATTTTCTAGTAATTGAAATATCTAATTCCAAATTTTCTTCCAAAGCTTTCATCATAGCATCAACAATATGTTTAGTAAAAGCTTTATTTTGTTCATAAGCATGGGGTGAATTTATCATGGATTGCAACAAAGAAATACAATCAATCAAAGAATAATTATCATAATTAAAGTCTTTGTAATCCAAAAGAGTGGGCACATCACTAGTTAAAGTTTTGACCTCTTCAAACCCGCTTTTATCAATTTTCTCAACAAGATTTTCACCCTCCGAATTATCGGAACGCCTTCTAGCTAAAGTTCACTCTTCTTCAGTCCCTTTATTACCAATCTTTATTTTACTAAACAAAGAATCAATAGAAGAAACACCAACCTTTTTAAGATCTTCATCATTTTTATGAAAGTAATCACTTGAAAACGCCTTTTCTAAAAATTCTCTTCTAGCTCTAAGCATGGCGGTTCTTTTCTTACTTTCATCCATAGAAACATATAAAGCTTTAATTTATTCTTCTACCTTAGGCACAAAAAATTTCATCTTGCGATTTTCTACATCATGAGAAATTCTATCAATGCTTCTAGACATATCATCAATCTTACTCAACTTTTCTTCTAACGTAGTACTAAAATTCTTTTGAGCATTGATAAATTCTTTAATATTATTCTCAAGATCAGAGGTGTTCCTATTATTATTATTATAAGAATGGCTACCATAGGAATTACCATAATTATTAGAGGAATTTCCCGGAAAAGGTCTAGGATTAAAATTACCTCTATAAGCATTGTTATTAAAATTGTTTCGCGAAACAAAATTCACATCTACGGCATCACTATTGTGCTCAATCAAAGTAGACAAAGCACATCATTAAGATCAATAGGAGCATTTTTATTAGCAACCAACTTCATAAGAGGATAAACTTTTTCACTAAAAGATTTTATTTCTTCTTCCGAATTGATTTTTTTTACTAGCAGGAGCTCTTTCGGTGCAATGGATAGTGGGGAATTAAAGAGGGCATGAAATAATTCACATTTATGTTGTCTAATGATGTCTACTACACAACCTTCTTCTTGTAGATGTTGTTGGGCCTCCAAGTGCAGAGGTTTGTAGGACAATAGCAAATTTCCCTCAAGTGGATGACCTAAGGTTTATCAATCCGTGGGAGGCGTAGGATGAAGATGGTCTCTCTCAAACAACCCTGCAACCAAATAACAAAGAGTCTCTTGTGTCCCCAACACACCCAATACAATGGTAAATTGCATAGGTGCACTAGTTCGGCGAAGAGATGGTGATACAAGTGCAATATGGATGGTAGATATAGGTTTTTGTAATCTGAAATTATAAAAACAGCAAGGTAACAAGTAATAAAAGTGAGCGAAAACGGTATTGCAATGCTTCGAAACAAGGCCTAGGTTTCATACTTTCACTAGTGCAAGTTCTCTCAACAAGGATAACATAATTGGATCATATAACTATCCCTCAACATGCAACAAAGAGTCACTCCAAAGTCACTAACAGCGGAGAACAAACGAAGAGATTATTGTAGGGTACGAAACCACCTCAAAGTTATTCTTTCCGATCAATCCATTGGGCTATTCCTATAAGTGTCACAAATAGCCCTAGAGTTCGTAGTAAAATAACACCTTAAGACACAAATCAACCAAAACCCTATCACCTAGATACTCCAATGTCACCTCAAGTATCCGCGGGTATGATTATACGATATGCATCACACAATCTCAGATTCATCTATTCAACCAACACAAAGAACTTCATAGAGTGCCCCAAAGTTTCTACCGGAGAGTCAACACGAAAACGTGTGCCAACCCCTATGCATAGATTCCCAAGGTCACGGAACCCGCAAGTTGATCACCAAAACATACATCAAGTGAATCAATAGAATGCCCCATTGTCACCACGGGTATCCCACGCAAGACATACATCAAGTGTTCTCAAATCCTTAAAGACTCAATCCGATAAGATAACTTCGAAGGGAAAACTCAATCCATTACAAGAGAGTAAGGGGGAGAAACATCATAAGATCCAACTATAGTAGCAAAGCTCGCGGTACATCAAGATCGTGCCAAATCAAGAACACGAGAGAGAGAGAGAGAGATCAAACACATACCTACTGGTACATACCCTCAGCCCCAAGGGTGAACTACTCCCTCCTCATCATGGAGAACGCCGGGATGATGAAGATGGCCACCGGTGATGGATCCCCCCACCGGCAGGGGGCCGGAACAGGGTCCCGATTGGTTTTTGGTGGCTACAGAGGCTTGCGGCGGCGGAACTCCCGATCTAGGTTAAGTTCTGGAAGTTTCTGTATTTATAGGAATTTTTTTGCGTCGGTCTCACGTCACGGGGGTCTCCGAGTCATCCACGAGGTAGGGGGCGTGTCCAGGGGTGTAGGGCGCACCCTCCACCCTCGTGGATGGCTTAGGACTCTTCTGGCCCAACTCTTTTACTCCGGGGGCTTCTTTTGGTCCATAAAAAATCATCAAAAATTGGCACGTCAATTGGACTCCGTTTGGTATTCCTTTTCTGTAAAACTCAAAAACAAGGAAAAAACCAAAACTGGCACTGGGCTCTAGGTTAATAGGTTAGTCCCAAAAATCATATAAAATAGCATATAAATGCATATAAAACATCCAAGATGGACAATATAATAGCATGGAACAATCAAAAATTATAGATACGTTGGAGACGTATCAAGCATCCCCAAGCTTAATTCTTGCTCGTCCTCGAGTAGGTAAATGATAAAAACAAATTTTTTGATGTGGAATGCTACCTAACATATTTATCAATGTAATCTTGTTTAATGTGGCAAGAATATTCAGATCCATAAGATTCAAAGCAGAAGTTTAATATTGACATAAAAACAATAATACTTTCAGCATACTAACAAAGCAATCCTGTCTTCTCAAAATAACATGGCCAAAGAAAGCTATCCCTACAAAGTCATATAGTCTGGCTATGCTCTATCTTCATCACACAAAATATTTAAATCATGCACAACCCCGATGACAAGCCAAGCAACTGTTTCATACTTTTGATGTTCTCAAACTTTTTCAATATTCACACAATACATGAGCGTGAGCCATGGACATAGCACTATAGGTGGAATAGAATGTTGGTTGTGGATAAGACAAAAAGGAGAAGATAGTCTCACATCAACTAGGCGTATCAACGGGCTATGAAGTTGCCCATCAATAGATATCAATGTGAGTGAGTAGGGATTGCCATGCAACGGATGCACTAGAGCTATAAGTGTATGAAAGCTCAAAAAGAAACTAAGTGGGTGTGCATCCAACTCGCTTGCTCACGAAGACCTAGGGCATTTTGAGGAAGCCCATCATTGGAATATACAAGCCAAGTTATATAATGAAATATTCCCACTAGTATATGAAAGTGAGAACATAGGAGACTCTCTATCATGAAGATCATGGTGCTACTTTGAAGCACAAGTGTGGAAAAAGGATAGTAGCATTGCCCCTTCTCTCTTTTTCTCTCATTTTTTTATTTTTTTATTTCGGCCTTTTCTCTTTTTTGGCCTCTTTTATTTTATTTATTTATTTATTTATTTTGTCTGTATTCTCATCCTGACTTGTGGGGGAATCATAGTCTCCATCATCCTTTCCTCACTAGGACAATGCTCTATGGTGAAGATCATCACACTTTTATTTACTTACAACTCAAGAATTACAACTCGATACTTAGAGCAAAATATGACTCTATATGAATGCCTCCGGCGGTGTACCGGGATGTGCAAAGAATCAAGTGTGACATGTATGAAAGAATTATGAAGGTGGCTTTGCCACAAATACGATGTCCACTACAAGATCATGCAAAGCAATATGACAATGATGATGCATATCATAATAAATGGAACGGTGGAAAGTTGCATGGCAATATATCTCGGAATGGCTATGGAAATGCCATAATACATAGGTATGGTGGCTGTTTTAAGGAAGGTATATGGTGGATGTATGGTACCGGCAAAAGTTGCGCGGCACAAGAGAGGCTAGCAATGGTGGAAGGGTGAGAGTGTGTATAATCCATGGACTCAACATTAGTCATAAAGAACTCACATACTTATTGCAAAAATCTATTAGTTATCAAAATGAAGTAGTACGCGCATGCTCCTAGGGGGATAGATTGGTAGGAAAAAACCCTCGCTCGTCCCCGACTGCCACTCATAAGGAAGACAATCAATAAATAAATCATGCTACAACTTCATCACATAACGGTTCACCATACGTGCATGCTACGAGAATCACAAACTTTAACACAAGTATCTCTAAAATTCACAACTACTCCACTAGCATGACTCTAATATCACCGTCTTCATATCTCAAAACAATCATAAAGAATCAAACTTCTCATAGTATTCAATGCACTTTATATGAAAGTTTTTATTATATCCCTCTTGGATGCCTATCATATTAGGACTAAATTCATAACCAAAGCAAATTACCATGCTGTTATAAAGACTCTCAAAATAATATAAGTGAAGCATGAGAGTTCATCTGTTTATTCAAAATAAAACTACCGCTGTGCTCTAAAAAGATATAAGTGAAGCACTATAGCAAATGACAAACTACTCCAAAAGATATAAGTGAAGATCAATGAGTAGTCGAATAATTGTGCAACTATGTGAAGACTATCTAAAATTTAAGAATTGGGATATTATCCAAACAGCAATCAAAACAAAATAAAATAAATTGATGCTCCAAGCAAAACACATATCATGTGGTGAATAAAAATATAGCTCCAAGTAAAGTTACCGATGAACGAAGACGAAAGAGGGGATGCCATCCGGGGCATCCCAAAGCTTAGGCTCTTCGTTGTCCTTGAATATTACCTTGGGGTGCCTTGGGAATCCCCAAGCATAGGCTCTTGCCACTCCTTATTCCATAGTCCATCGAATCTTTACCCAAAACTTGAAAACTTCACAACACAAAACTCAACAGAAAACTCGTAAGCTCCGTTAGTATAAGAAAATAAGTCACCACTTTTGGTACTATTGTGAACTCATTATAAATTCATATTGGTGTAATATCTACTGTATTCCAACTTCTATATGGTTCATACCCTCTGATACTACTCATAGATTCATCAAAATAAGCAAACAACACATAGAAAACAGAATCTGTCAAAAACAGAACAGTCTGTAGTAATATGTAACTCTCGAATACTTCTGTAACTCCAAAAATTCTGAAATAAATTGGTGGACGTGAGTAATTTGTCTAATAATCTTCTTCAAAAAGAATCAACTTAAAAAGCACTCTTCTGTAAAAAATGACAGCTAATCTCGTGAGCGCAAAGTTTCTGTTTTTTATAGCAAGATCGCATTAACTTTCACCCAAGTCTTCCAAAAGGTTCTACTTGGCACAAACACTAATTAAAACATAAAACCACATCTAACCAGAGGCTAGATATATTATTTATTACTAAACAGGAGCAAAAGGCAAAGAACAAAAATAAAATTGGGTTGCCTCCCAACAAGCGCTAACGTTTAACGCCCCTAGCTAGGCATGATGATTTCAATGATGGTCACATAAAAGATAAGAATTGAAACATAAAGAGAGCATCATGAAGAACATGACTAGAACATTTAATTCTAACCCACTTCCTATGCATAGGGATTTTGGTGAGCAAACAATTTATGGGAACAAGAATCAACTAGCATAGGAAAGCAAAACAAGCATAACTTCAAGATTTTAAGCACATACAGAGGAAACTTGATATTATTGCAATTCCTACAAGCATATATTCCTCCCTCATAATAATTTTAAGTAGCATCATGAATGAATTCAACAATATAACCATCACATAAAGCATTCTTTTCATGATCTACAAGCATAAAAATATTATTACTCTCCACATAAGCAAAATTCTTCTTATTCGGAATAGTGGGATTATCATAAGGAACTAGAATACTATAAATTGTTTCCACATTAAAAGAGTAATGTTCAGAAAAAGGGTAATCATAATCATGACAAGTTTTATAAATATAATCATCACTACCTTTTATAACATAAGTGTCATCACAATAATCATCATAAGTAGCAACTTTATTCTCATCATAATCAATTGAAACCTCTTCCAAGATAGTGGAATCATTACTAAATAAAGTCATGACCTCTCCAAATCCACTTTCATAATTGTCACAACAAGATTCAACACCGTCCAAAATAGTGGGATCATTACTTCCTAAAGTTGACACTCTTCCAAACCCACTTTAATCAATATAATCATCATAAATAGGAGGCATGCTATCATCAAAATAAATATTCTCATCAAAACTTGGGGGACTAAAAATATCATCTTAATCAAACATAGCATCCCCAAGCTTGTGGCTTTGCATATCATTAGCATCATGGATATTCAAGGAATTCATACTAACAACATTGCAACCATGCTCATCATACAAAGATTTAGTGCCAAACATTCTAATGCATTCTTCTTCTAGCACTTGAGCACAATTTTCCTTTCCATCATTTTCACAAAAGACATTAAAAATATGAAGCATATGAGGCACCCTCAATCTCATTTTTTGTAGTTTTGTTTTATAGACTAAACTAGTGATAAAACAAGAAACTAAAAGACTCGATTGCAAGATCTAAAGATATACCTTCAAGCACTAACCTCCCCGGCAACGGCGCCAGAAAAGAGCTTGATGTCTACTACACAACCTTCTTCTTGTAGACGTTGTTGGGCCTCCAAGTGCAGAGGTTTGTAGGACAGTAGCAAATTTCCCTCAAGTGGATGACCTAAGGTTTATCAATCCGTGGGAGGCGTAGGATGAAGATGGTCTATCTCAAACAACCCTGCAACCAAATAACAAAGAGTCTCTTGTGTCCCCAACACACCCAATATAATGGTAAATTGCATAGGTGCACTAGTTCGGCGAAGAGATGGTGATACAAGTGCAATATGGATGGTAGATATAGGTTTTTGTAATCTGAAATTATAAAAAAGCAAGGTTACAAGTAATAGAAGTGAGCGAAAACGGTATTGCAATGCTTCGAAACAAGGCCCAGGGTTCATACTTTCACTAGTGCAAGTTCTCTCAACAAGGATAACATAATTGGATCATATAACTATCCCTCGCCGTGCAACAAAGAGTCACTCCAAAGTCACTAATAGCGGAGAACAAACGAAGAGATTATTGTAGGGTATGAAACCACCTCAAAGTTATTCTTTCCGATCAATCCATTGGGCTATTCCTATAAGTGTCACAAATAGCCCTAGAGTTCGTAGTAAAATAACACCTTAAGACACAAATCAACCAAAACCCTAATGTCACCTAGATACTCCAATGTCACCTCAAGTATCCGCGGGTATGATTATACGATATGCATTACACAATATCAAATTCATCTATTCAACCAACACAAAGAACTTCATAGAGTGCCCCAAAGTTTCTACCGGGGAGTCAACATGAAAACGTGTGCCAACCCCTATGCATAGATTCCCCAGGTCACGGAACCCGCAAGTTGATCACCAAAACATACATCAAGTGAATCTATAGAATACCCCATTGTCACCACGGGTATCCCACGCAAGACATACATCAAGTGTTCTCAAATCCTTAAAGACTCAATCCGATAAGATAACTTCGAAGGGAAAACTCAATCCATTACAAGAGAGTAGAGGGGGAGAAACATCATAAGATCCAACTATACTAGCAAAGCTCGCGGTACATCAAGATCGTGCCAAATAAAGAACACGAGAGAGAGAGAGAGAGATCAAACACATAGCTACTGGTACATACCCTCAGCCACAAGGGTGAACTACTCCCTCCTCATCATGGAGAGCGCCGGGATGATGAAGATGGCCACCGGTGATGGATCCCCCCTCCGGCAGGGTGCCGGAACAGGGTCTCGATTGGTTTTTGGTGGCCACAGAGGCTTGCGGCGGCGGAACTCCCGTTCTAGGTTAAGTTCTGGAAGTTTTCGTATTTGTAGGAATTTTTGGCGTCGGTCTCACGTCAGGGGGGGGTCTCCGAGTCATCCACCAGATAGGGGGTCGCGCCCAGGGGTCTAGGGCGCGCCCTCCACCCTCGTGAATGGCTCGGGACTCTTTTGGCCTAACTCTTTTACTCTGGGGGCTTCTTTTGGTCCATAAAAAATCATAAAAAATTGGCACGTCAATTGGACTCTGTTTGGTATTCCTTTTCTGTAAAACTCATAAACAAGGAAAAAACAGAAAGTGGCACTGGGCTATAGGTTAATAGGTTAGTCCCAAAAATCAAAAATTATAGATACATAGGAGATGTATCATCTAACCAAACAGGATAGCATGACACAATTTCACATATATGATGGCTAACTAAACAGGATAGCATGACACAATTTCACATTATGATGGCTAACTAAAAAAGATGGAAAGACATAGTTCGAAATATGATGACTATGTAAACAGGATGACATGATATAACTATATAATGTGTTTATTAAATAGGTTGGCATGCCATAATTCACATATATGCCGCCTATAGAAACATGATAGCATGATATAATTCACGGATAGAATGACATAATTCAAAGTATGATGACTGTAAACACTAAATAGGATGAGATGATCTAACTGAAGGGGATCGTAGCAGAATTTTAAAATTTCCTACGCATCACCAAGATCCATCTATGGAGTATACTAGCAACGAGGGGAAAGGAGTGCATCTACATACCCTTGTAGATCGCGAGCGGAAGCGTTCCAATGAACGGGGTTGATGGAGTCGTACTCGCCGTGATCCAAATCACCGATGACCGAGTGCCGAACGGACGGCACCTCCGCGTTAGACACACGTACGGAGCAGCGGCATCTCCTCCTTCTTGATCCAGCAAGGGGGAAGGAGAGGTTGATGGAGATCCAGCAGCACGACGGCGTGGTGGTGGAAGTAGCGGGATCCCGGCAGGGCTTCGCCAAGCACAAACGGGACGGAGAGGTGTTGCAGGGGAGAGGGAGGCGCCAGGGGCTGTGGTGCTGCTGCCCTCCCTCCCCCCACTATATATAGGCCCCCTGGGGGGGCGCCGGCCCTGGGAGATCAGATCTCCAAGGGGGGCGGCGGCCAAGGGGGAAGGGGGGGTGGCTTCCCCCCCAAGCCAAGTGGGGCGCCCCCCACCCCCAAGGTTTCCAACCCTAGGCGCAGGGGGAGGCCCAAGGGGGGCGCCCCAGCCCACCAAGGGCTGGTTCCCTTCCCACTTCAGCCCATGGGGCCCTCCGGGATAGGTGGCCCCACCCGATGGACCCCCGGGACCCTTCCGGTGGTCCCGGTACAATACCGATAACCCCCGAAACTTTCCCGGTGGCCGAAACTGGACTTCCTATATATAATTCTTCACCTCCGGACCATTCCGGAACTCCTCGTGACGTCCGGGATCTCATCTGGGACTCCGAACAACTTTCGGGTTTCCGCATACTAATATCTCTACAACCCTAGCGTCACCGAACCTTAAGTGTGTAGACCCTACGGGTTCGGGAGACATGCAGACATGACCGAGACGCCTCTCCGGTCAATAACCAACAGCGGGATCTGGATACCCATGTTGGCTCCTACATGTTCCACGATGATCTCATCGGATGAACCACGATGTCGAGGATTCAATCAATCCCGTATACAATTCCCTTTGTCAATCGGTATGTTACTTGCCCGAGATTCGATCGTCGGTATCCCAATACCTTGTTCAATCTCGTTACCGGCAAGTCTCTTTACTCGTACCCTAATGCATGATCCCGTGGCTAACTCCTTAGTCACATTGAGCTCATTATGATGATGCATTACCGAGTGGGCCCAGAGATACCTCTCCGTCATACCGAGTGACAAATCCCAGTCTCGATCCATGCCAACTCAACAGACACTTTCGGAGATACCCGTAGTGTACCTTTATAGTCACCCAGTTACGTTGTGATGTTTGGCACACCCAAAGCACTCATACGGTATCCGGGAGTTGCACGATCTCATGGTCTAAGGAAAAGATACTTGACATTGGAAAAGCTCTAGCAAACGAACTACACGATCTTTGAGCTATGCTTAGGATTGGGTCTTGTCCATCACATCATTCTCCTAATGATGTGATCCCGTTATCAATGACATCCAATGTCCATAGTCAGGAAACCATGACTATCTGTTGATCAATGAGCTAGTCAACTAGAGGCTTACTAGGGACACATTGTGGTCTATGTATTCACACATGTATTACGATTTCCGGATAACACAATTATAGCATGAACAATAGACAATTATCATGAACAAAGAAATATAATAATAACCATTTATTATTGCCTCTAGGGCATATTTCCAACAGTCTCCCACTTGCACTAGAGTCAATAATCTAGTTACATTGTGATGAATCGAACACCCATAGCGTCCTGGTGTTGATCATGTTTTGCTCTAGGGAGAGGTTTAGTCAACAGATCTGCTACATTCAGGTCCGTATGTACTTTACAAATATCTATGTCTCCATTTTGAACACTTTCACAAATGGAGTTGAAGCGACGCTTGATATGCCTGGTCTTCCTGTGAAACCTGGGCTCCTTCGCAAGGGCAATAGCTCCAGTGTTGTCACAGAAGAGAATCATCGGGCCCGACGCATTGGGAATCACCCCTAGGTCGGTAATGAACTCCTTTATCCAGACTGCTTCCTGTGCTGCCTCTGAGGCCGCCATGTACTCCACTTCACATGTAGATCCCGCCACGACGCTTTGCTTGCAACTGCACCAGCTTACTGCTCCTCCATTCAAAATATACACGTATCCGGTTTGTGACTTCGAGTCATCCAGATCTGTGTCGAAGCTTGCGTCGACGTAACCCTTTACGACGAGCTCTTCGTCACCTCCATAAACGAGAAACATATCCTTAGTCCTCTTCAGGTACTTCAGGATATTCTTGACCGCTGTCCAGTGTTCCATGCTGGGATTACTTTGGTACCTTCCTACCAAACTTACGGCAAGGTTTATATCAGGTCTGGTACACAGCATGGCATACATAATAGACCCTATGGCCGAGGCATAGGGGATGACACTCATCTTTTCTCTATCTTCTGCCGTGGTCGGGCATTGAGCCGTGCTCAATTGCACACCTTGCAATACAGGCAAGAACCCCTTCTTGGACTGATCCATGTTGAACTTCTTCAATATCTTGTCAAGGTACGTACTCTGTGAAAGACCAATGAGGCGTCTTCATCTATCTCTATAGATCTTGATGCCTAATATATAAGCAGCTTCTCCAAGGTCCTTCATTGGAAAACACTTATTCAAATAGGCCTTTATACTTTCCAAGAATTCTATATCATTTCCCATCAATAGTATGTCATCCACATATAATAAGAGAAATGCTACAGAGCTCCCACTCACTTTCTTGTAAACATAGGCTTCTCCATAAGTCTGTGTAAACCCAAACGCTTTGATCGTCTCATCAAAACGAATGTTCCAACTCCGAGATGCTTGCACCAGTCCATAGATGGAGCGCTGGAGCTTGCATACCTTGTTAGCATTCTTAGGATCGACAAAATCTTCCGGCTGCATCATATACAATTCTTCCTTAAGAAAGCCGTTAAGGAATGCCGTTTTGACGTCCATCTGCCATATCTCATAATCATAGAATGCAGCAATTGCTAACATGATTCGGACGGACTTCAGCTTCGCTACGGGTGAGAAAGTCTCATCGTAGTCAACCCCTTGAACTTGTCGATAACCCTTAGCGACAAGTCGAGCCTTATAGATGGTCACGTTACCATCCGCGTCTGTCTTCTTCTTAAAGATCCATTTATTTTCTATGGCTCGCCGATCATCGGGCAAGTCAGTCAAAGTCCATACTTCGTTTTCATACATGGATCCTATCTCGGATTTCATGGCTTCTAGCCATTTGTCGGAATCCGGGCCCGCCATCGCTTCTTCATAGTTCGAAGGTTCACCGTTGTCTAACAACATGATTTCCAGGACAGGGTTGTCGTACCACTCTGGTGCGGAACGTGTCCTTGTGGACCTACGAAGTTCAGTAGCAACTTGATCCGTAGCTTCATGATCGTCATCATTAACTTCCTCCCCAGTCGGTGTAGGCACCACAGGAACATCTTCCCGCGCCGCGCTACTCTCCGGTTCGGAAGGGGTGACTATCACCTCATCAAGTTCCACTTTCCTCCCACTCAATTCTTTCGAGAGAAACTCTTTCTCCAGAAAGGACCCATTCTTGGCAACAAAGATCTTGCCTTCGGGTCTGAGGTAGAAGGTATACCCAATGGTTTCCTTAGGGTATCCTTTGAAGACGCATTTTTCCGACTTGGGTTTGAGCTTTTCAGGTTGAAGTTTCTTGACATAAGCATCGCATCCCCAAACTTTTAGAAACGACAGCTTAGGTTTCTTCCCAAACCATAATTCATACGGTGTCGTCTCAACGGATTTCGACGGAGCCCTATTTAAAGTGAATGCGGCAGTCTCTAAAGCATAGCCCCAAAATGAGAGCGGTAGATCGGTAAGAGACATCATAGATCGCACCATATCCAATAGAGTGCGATTACGACGTTCGGACACACCATTTCGCTGAGGTGTTCCAGGCGGCGTGAGTTGTGAAACGATTCCACATTTCCTTAAGTGCGTACCAAATTCGTGACTTAAATATTCTCCACCATGATCTGATCGTAAGAATTTTATTTTCCTGTCACATTGATTCTCAACCTCACTCTGAAATTCCTTGAACTTTTCAAAGGTTTCAGACTTGTGTTTCATTAGGTAGACATACTCATATCTACTTAAGTCATCAGTGAGAGTGAGAACATAACGATATCCTCCGCCAGCCTCAACACTCATTGGACCGCACATATCGGTATGTATGATTTCCAATAAGTTGGTTGCTCGCTCCATTGTTCTGGAGAACGGAGTCTTGGTCATCTTACCCATAAGGCATGGTTCGCACGTGTCAAATGATTCGTAATCAAGAGACTCCAAAAGTCCATCCGCATGGAGCTTCTTCATGCGCTTGACACCAATGTGACCAAGGCGGCAGTGCCACAAGTATGTGGGACTATCGTTATCAACTTTACATCTTTTGGTATTCACACTATGAATATGTGTAACATCACGTTCGAGATTCATCAAGAATAAACCATTGACCAGCGGGGCATGACCATAAAACATATCTCTCATATAAATAGAAAAACCATTATTCTCGGATTTAAATGAGTAGCCATCTCGAATTAAACGAGATCCAGATACAATGTTCATGCTCAAAGCTGGCACTAAATAACAATTATTGAGGTTTAAAACTAATCCCGTAGGTAAATGTAGAGGCAGCGTGCCGACGGCGATCACATCGACCTTGGAACCATTCCCGACACGCATCGTCACCTCGTCCTTTGCCAGTCTCCGTTTATTCCGCAGTTCCTTTGGTGTTGCCGGCCTTCTTGTCCGCTAAGTATTTGGGGCAGTTCCGCTTCCAGTGACCACTTCCCTTGCAATAAAAGCACTCAGTCTCAGGCTTGGGTCCATTCTTCGACTTCTTCCCGGCAACTGGCTTACCGGGCGCGGCAACTCCCCTGCCGTCCTTCTTGAAGTTCTTCTTACCCTTGCCCTTCTTGAACTTAGTGGTTTTATTCACCATCAACACTTGATGTTCCTTTCCGATCTCCACCTCCGCTGATTTCAGCATTGAATATACCTCAGGAATGGTCTTTTCCATCCCCTGCATATTGAAGTTCATCACAAAGCTCTTGTAGCTCGGTGGAAGCGACTGAAGGATTTTGTCAATGACCGCGTCATCCGGGAGATTAACTCCCAGCGGAGACAAGCGGTTGTGTAACCCAGACATTCTGAGTATGTGCTCACTAACAGAACTATTTTCCTCCATTTTACAGCTGAAGAACTTGTCGGAGACTTCATATATCTCGACCCGGGCATGAGCTTGGAAAACCATTTTCAGCTCTTCGAACATCTCATATGCTCCATGCTTCTCAAAACGCTTTTGGAGCCCCGGTTCTAAGCTGTAAATCATGCCGCACTGAACGAGGGAGTAATCATCAGCACGTGATTGCCAAGCGTTCATAACGTCTTGGTTCTCTGGGATGGGTGCTTCACCTAGCGGTGCTTCTAAGACATAATCTTTCTTGGCAGCTATGAGGATGATCCTCAAGTTCCGGACCCAGTCCGTATAGTTGCTGCCATCATCTTTCAGCTTGGTTTTCTCTAGGAACGCGTTGAAGTTGAGGACAACGTGGGCCATTTGATCTACAAGACATATTGTAAAGAGTTTAGACTAAGTTCATGATAATTAAGTTCATATAATCAAATTATTCAATGAACTCCCACTCAGATAGACATCCCTCTAGTCATCTAAGTGAAACATGATCCGAGTTAACTAGCCCGTGTCCGATCATCACGTGAGACGGACTAGTCAAGATTGGTGAACATCTCCATGTTGATCGTATCATCTATACGACTCATGCTCGACCTTTCGGTCCTCCGTGTTCCGAGGCCATGTCTGTACATGCTAGGCTCGTCAAGTCAACCTAAGTGTATTGCGTGTGTTCCGAGGCCATGTCTGTACATGCTAGGCTCGTCAACACCCGTTGTATGCGAACGTTAGAATCTATCACACCCGATCATCACGTGGTGCTTCGAAACAACGAACCTTCGCAGCGGTGCACAGTTAGGGGGAACACTTTCTTGAAATTATTATAAGGGATCATCTTACTTACTACCGCCGTTCTAAGCAAATAAGATGCAAAACATGATAAACATCACATGCAATCAAATAGTGACATGATATGGCCAATATCATTTTGCTCCTTTGATCTCCATCTTCGGGGCACCATGATCATCTTCGTCACCGGCATGACACCATGATCTCCATCATCATGATCTCCATCATTGTGTCTTCATGAAGTTGTCATGCCAACGATTACTTCTACTTCTATGGCTAACGCGTTTAGCAATAAAGTAAAGTAATTTACATGGCGTTATTCAATGACACGCAGGTACAAAAAAAAGACAACTCCTATGGCTCCTGCCGGTTGTCATACTCATCGACATGCAAGTCGTGATTCCTATTACAAGAATATGATCAATCTCATACATCACATATATCATTCATCACATCTTCTGGCCATATCACATCACATAGCACATGCTGCAAAAACAAGTTAGACGTCCTCTAATTGTTGTTGCAAGTTTTTACGTGGCTTGTATAGGTTTCTAGCAAGAACGTTTCTTACCTACGTAAAACCACAACGTGATATGCCAATTTCTATTTACCCTTCATAAGGACCCTTTTCATCGAATCCGTTCCGACTAAAGTGGGAGAGACAGACACTCGCTAGCCACCTTATGCAACTAGTGCATGTCAGTCGGTGGAACCAGTCTCACGTAAGCGTACGTGTAAGGTCGTTCCGGGCCGCTTCATCCCACAATACCGCCGAAACAAGATAAGACTAGTAGCGGCAAGAAGAATTGGCAACATCTACGCCCACAACTGCTTTGTGTTCTACTCGTGCATAGTAACTACGCATAGGCCTGGCTCATGATGCCACTGAAGGGGATCGTAGCAGAATTTTAAAATTTCCTACGCATCACCAAGATCCGTCTATGGAGTATACTAGCAACGAGGGGAAAGGAGTGCATCTACATACCCTTGTAGATCGCGAGCGGAAGCGTTCCAATGAACGGGGTTGATGGAGTCGTACTCACCGTGATCCAAATCACCGATGACCGAGTGCCGAACGGACGGCACCTCCGCGTTCAACACACGTATGGAGCAGCGACGTCTCCTCCTTCTTGATCCAGCAAGGGGGAAGGAGAGGTTGATGGAGATCAAGCAGCACGACAGCGTGGTGGTGGAAGTAGCGGGATCCCGGCAGGGCTTCGCCAAGCACAAACGGGACGGAGAGGTGTTGCAGGGGAGAGGGAGGCGCCAGGGGCTGTGGTGCTGTTGCCCTCCCTCCCCCCACTATATATAGGCCCCCTGGGGGGGCGCCGGCCCTGGGAGATCAGATCTCCAAGGGGGGGCGGCGGCCAAGGGGGAAGGGGGGGTGGCTTCCCCCCCAAGCCAAGTGGGGCGCCCCCCACCCCCAGGGTTTCCAACCCTAGGCGCAGGGGGAGGCCCAAGGGGGGCGCCCCAGCCCACCAAGGGCTGGTTCCCTTCCCACTTCAGCCCATGGGGCCCTCCGGGATAGGTGGCCCCACCCGGTGGACCCCCGGGACCCTTCCGGTGGTCCCGGTACAATACCGATAACCCCCGAAACTTTCCCGGTGGCCGAAACTGGACTTCCTATATATAATTCTTCACCTCCGGACCATTCCGGAACTCCTCGTGACGTCCGGGATCTCATCCGGGACTCCGAACAACTTTTGGGTTTCCGCATACTAATATCTCTACAACCATAGCGTCACCGAACCTTAAGTGTGTAGACCCTACGGGTTCGGGAGACATGCAGACATGACCGAGACGCCTCTCCGGTCAATAACCAACAGCGGGATCTGGATACCCATGTTGGCTCCTACATGTTCCACGATGATCTCATCGGATGAACCACGATGTCGAGGATTCAATCAATCCCGTATACAATTCCCTTTGTCAATCGGTATGTTACTTGCCCGAGATTCGATCGTCGGTATCCCAATACCTTGTTCAATCTCGTTACCGGCAAGTCTCTTTACTCGTACCCTAATGCATGATCCCGTGGCTAACTCCTTAGTCACATTGAGCTCATTATGATGATGCATTACCGAGTGGGCCCAGAGATACCTCTCCGTCATACCGAGTGACAAATCCCAGTCTCGATCCATGCCAACTCAACAGACACTTTCGGAGATACCCGTAGTGTACCTTTATAGTCACCCAGTTACGTTGTGACGTTTGGCACACCCAAAGCACTCATACGGTATCCGGGAGTTGCACGATCTCATGGTCTAAGGAAAAGATACTTGACATTGGAAAAGCTCTAGCAAACGAACTACACGATCTTTGAGCTATGCTTAGGATTGGGTCTTGTCCATCACATCATTCTCCTAATGATGTGATCCCGTTATCAATGACATCCAATGTCCATAGTCAGGAAACCATGACTATCTGTTGATCAACGAGCTAGTCAACTAGAGGCTTACTAGGGACACATTGTGGTCTATGTATTCACACATGTATTACGATTTCCGGATAACACAATTATAGCATGAATAATAGACAATTATCATGAACAAAGAAATATAATAATAACCATTTATTATTGCCTCTAGGGCATATTTCCAACAATAACTATATGATGTCTTTATTAAATGGGTTGCCATGCCATAATTCAGATAGATGTTATGTATGTAAACATGATGGCATGATATAATTCAAATATATTATTTATATAGTAAGCAAGTAAGCAGATGGCAATCCATATATGATGTAAAAACTAAGCAATGCAAGACAACATGCATGACATGGGTAATATAACCCTGCCAAGTTTGAGAATAGACCTCAGGGGGGAAATAGGACTGGTCATCAGTCTCTGAATCCTCCTCTGAGGAGCTCTCTGTAACCAACAAGATGTCTGCTTCAGCAGGTAGCATTGTCTGCTCTGAATACCTTGTTTTCACTCCAGATACTTCCATCACCGCTTCAAATGGCTGATGCATAGGAAGAGTAGTTGAATATACAAACGTAGTCGACAAATGGAACACGTAATACAAAAAAAATGATAGCATGATATAATTCACATGCATGATGATTGGCTAAACAGCATGGCATTGCATAATTCACATATATAATGCCTTTGCAACAAGATAGCATTGCATAATTCACATATATAATGTCTTGCAACAAGATGGCAATGCATAATTCACATATATGGTAATTAGACAATAAACAGGTGGCCTTCACACAAAGCATGTCTAAACTAATCAAATGACATAGCAATGCAAGACACCATACGCACGATATGAGCAACATAACCCTGCCAAGTTAGAGCATACACCTCGGGGGGAATAGGACTGGTCATCTGTCTCTGAATCCTCCTCTGAGGAGCTATCCGTAACCAGCGAGATATGCGCTTTGTCAGATAGCATAGTCTTCTTTGAAGACCTTGTTTTCACTCCAGAATTTTCCATCACCATGCCAAATGGCTGATGCACGCGAAGAGTAGTTGAATGTACTAACATTGTTGACAAATGTAATACGTAACAAAAAAAGGATGGCCTGATATAATTCACATATAAGATGAATGGCTAAGCAGGATGGCATTGCAAAATTCACATATATGATGCGTGGCTAAACAAGATGGCGTTGCATAATTCACATAAACGATGAATAAACTAAACAGATGGCATTCACACAAAGCATGTCTAAACTAAGAAGATGACATATTTGATGTATAAAGTAAGCAATGCAAGGCACCATATGCATGATATAACCAACATCAGCATGCCAAGTTAGAGCGAAGACCTCAGGGGGTAAATAGGAGTGGTCTTCTCCTTCCGAATCCCCCTCAAAACAGATATCTTCCTCTCGATTACAATCCGAAATGGGTGGAGGGGGGCTGCTTTTGCGCCTACCATGGAGTGACATCTGCATGAAATTTTATTGCCACGCAAGGCTCGTCTCTTTTGCTCTACATGTTCAGTTCCATTGTGTACAATAACTGACATGCATAGGAATAAAACATAGTGAGATTATGTAAGGAGTGCATGCAGAAATCCAGAGTGATGGTAGCAACCTGTGGATAGACCCAAAACCAATGATAGCAGGCAGATAATGGCTTCTGTTAAAAAATACAGATAATGGCTTCTTTACTGTTTTTTCCCACCCAACATGAAACTCATAGTAGACACCAGAGATTAACCAGATAGTAGATAGATACTATTGATTGCGGCCCCGATATGTACCCCACAACCATTTAAAAACTCAAGTTTGACTATTAGTTTGGAGCTGACTCGGAGTCTAATCGGTGAACAAGACAATAAAGTAGCATGTAATATTAAGTGATGCATAACGTAAGTAGACATGAAAGAGTGCGACCTCTATTGTGGACCCGTGTAGTCCTCGAGGTCATCTGCTCAGTTGATGATGGTAATGAAGTTGTCATGGCTGCCAGCGGCGGGGAAGAAGATCTGAGGCGGCAAAAGACAGTCTGGAGGACGGATCCCTGCTGTGCTGGACCCTTCTGTCATTGGAGCAGCTAAGCTGGGGTGGACGACGGCGCACCAGGGGGACAAACTACACAAGGTTTTCTTTGACAACTATCTATAAGAGAAGTAATTCTGTAAGGGCTCGTTCAAATTGGAGGATTCTAGCAACGCAGGGATAGGAAATACACAGTAATAGGATAGGAATGCATGTGCAAAACAGAGAATTCAAAAACGCAAGATTTCTGCCAATCTGGGTGTTTGGTTCACAAGAATTGGAAGATCACAAGATGCAAAGAAGCATGGTGAGATTAAGTCAAACCACAAGAAAATGCACTGTTATAATGCTATTATGCTACTATCTCTTAGTCTTGTGCTTCATGAATAGGAATTTGAAAAGGAGGACAAGTGGATATTAAAATTCCTACATTTTTTCTTTCAAGGAGACACTAAATGAACAAATCCTACAGTTTTCCTTTGCTCCATTCCTTTGAACCAAATGCATGAATAGTAGTACCATAGGAAACCTTCCAATTCCTATGTTTTTCCTTCACTTTTCCTTTCAAGCACTAGCGATTCTAGTAGGCAGGCTTGAGCAAGGAAAAGCCTACACTCAAAAAATGCTTTTGTGCTACCTCTACTACTTTGGACGCAGGCCACTGCCCTACTAGCTCAACTCCCAGGCCCATCGACAAATGCACAACTCAAACGCGCAGAGATAAATAATGATGGCATTCAAGAGAGTCCATCACGGATAGCTAAGTTGCCTGGTACCTCACTGCTTGTCATATAGTAGGATAAAATAATCGTATTTCACGTTACTACGTGTGCTCAGTGGACAATATATATAACATGTAGAGTAATAAAGAGATGCAACAAGTGTACAACCTCTTTGGCGAAGCCATTTCGATCTCAGCATGATTGGGTTGCTAGGTGAGGATGCTCCGGCTGACTTAGCTATCAAAGGAGGGGAAGATCTTAGGCATCTGGAGATGGAGCCTTGGGTACTGCTCCACTGTGATGGAGGGTTTCGCCGTTGGAGCAGCTCCGGTGAGTTGTACAACGCCGAGGCTGAAGCAGGACAAGAGAGACAACGTTAACCTGAGTGGAATTCTAATAGCATCTCCAATAGATGACGTAAAATACATAACCAGAAAGTGCTAAATGTAAAATACATCAGCCGCTCATCTCTGAACTTAACTGTCGAAACTGAATTTAACTGTCGAAACTAAACTTAACTGTCGAAACTGAATTTTACTTTGAAGCTGAACGCACTAGTAGCAGAAAAGCAGTAGCAGCAGCGCGTGCGAGAGCCGGGGCAGCTGGTCATGTAGCAGCATCAGGGTGAGGCTACACGTCAGTCGACTGACTTTTTTATCTCTGTTCAGTCGATTTTCCAGCTGTTGGATACGAAATCAAGGGCCTGCAGTTCATCTTCAACCTCCACTCCCCTGAGCGGCCAGCCACCACCGGCCAACCCCCCCCCCCCCCCCCGCCCCCCGTGGCCGGCGGTGCTGAAACGATCGAGATGGACCTAGAGGGGGTGAATAGATACAATTACAAATTTTAGTTATTACTTAGCAATTTTAGGCAATAATGCGGAATATGAAAGTGAGCCTAATAATTGCAAGTGTGATGCTAAGAACTAAGCAAGATAAACAAGTAACACAAGTATGTGAGAAAGCAAGCACAATAAGATATAAGTAAGTGCTAAGAGACAAGTAACCACAAGTAGAGAGTTAGGGTTAGGAATAACCGCAACTCCGGGAGACAAGGATGTATGCGGATGTTCACTTCCTTGGAGGGAAGCGACATCACCGTTACAGAGGTGGATGTTACCATGAAGTCACACCAACGCCACGAAGGCTCACCCTATTGTCCCTTTGAGACAACACCACGGAGGCGTTTCTCAACCACTAGTGGTAGACCTTGGGGTAGTCTCCAAACCCTCACAAACTTTTCCGTGGGTAATCACAATGGTCGATTCCTCTCTGAAAGACTCCTACCACCTAGGAGTCTCCAACCTCCAAGAGTAACAAGAACGATGGGGAAAAGCTCAAGACTTTCTCAAATCACAAATTCCTTTGGTGCAAAGAAGGGGAAGGAGTGGATCTATCACTTGATCGGACAACTTCTCTCAAATGTTCTCAAATCCCTTGGGGATCTAAGATTTGGTGTGGAGGAGTGAGAGAGCGAGAGTGAAATGTGTTCTAGGGTTTGTTCAAAGTAAATGGTCAACCCTCTCCCGTGGGGGAGAAGGGCTATATATAGTGTGAGCACAAATGTGGCCGTTGTAGTGTAAGTGAACGGGCAGGCCGAACATCCGGGCTAGGGGCCGGACATCCGGCCTGGCAAGGCACTCGAAGAACTAGGCAGAAGCATAGCAGAAAACAGAGGGGCCGGACATCCGGGGGCCAAGCCTGGACATCCGGCATATCAGGAAGGCCCGAACATCCGGCAGATAGCCGGACATCTGGCGCGATCACTAAAAGGTTACAAAACCTCAGTTGTTCCATGGGTAGCAGAGGCCGAACATCCGGGATAGGGCCCGGACATCCGGCACGACATGGAGGGCCCGGACATCCGGCGAAAACCCGGACATCCGACGTGGAACCAGAAACCTTCTGAACATGAAGACGGCTAAAGCCGGATATCCGGGGCACGAGCCAGATATCCGGGGAGCAGCCCGGACATCCGGCACTCCCAGGGGCAGAATGAGCCAGAGAGTAGTGATAGATCAAATGAGCCATGGGAAGGAGTTATTTTGGCAAGAGCAAGTCTTTTACTAACCCTATCGATCTCCTCTTAATAGTGCGGAATCCTATACTCAAGGAAACAAAATATGAAATCATTTTAATACTTCATCCTTGAGTAAAACCACTTCGTATGCTCTTGATCCACACACTTTGATGAACCGGGGACCAACACCTGAGATTTACTTGACAACCATTGTTAGTCCCCTACATTTATATTGTCATCAACATCAAAACATGATGTAAGGGCATGATTGCTCTTTCAGTCTCCCCCTTTTTGTTTGTTGATGACAATCATACATGTAGTATCATAGATGCAATAAATAATTTTAGCATTGACAATCATGAGAGCAAAAGTACAAAATATGTTTATGTTTCTATTTGCTTTTAGCTCCCCCTCATTGTGTGCATGAGATGAATATGTTAGGATGTACAACACAAACTTCGTATGGTAGCATATGTAGCTCAAAGAGATATAAATGTGAGATACATGCACATATGAAACCACCATAACACATAGACTAAAAACATTTCATAGCCACAAGATAATAACATAGTCTCAAACTATCAAGTACCATAGGTAGCAACATAACAAGTTTGAATAATAGCTAACACAAATAGCCAACACATCATAGCATGACCATACTAAGATACTACTTCTCCCCCTTTGACAGCAACAAGTAAAAAGGGGCGAAGAACTAAACGTACTCTGTCACTCCTGGCGAATGTCGTCATCACCATCAAAGAACTCGGCGTACTCGTCACGAGACGGGAACCCAAAGGTGGAAGAGGACGGAGCTGCGGGAATCGGATCGTCATCACTCACAGGACTCCCACGGTCACGAAGGCGTTGCTTGAGCTGATTCGAGGAGATGATGAGGCACTTCTGAACATCATGATTCTATTGATAGCTGAAAGTGATTGCCTTCATGATAGACTGAGGCTTGCAAAAGAACGAGGAAAGATGGCCACGAGGAGCGGTCGAGGAAGATGGAACAGAGGAACCAGCGGGCTGAGTCCCATTAGCAGACCTCCTAGGATGAGTAGGATCAGCAGGCTGAGCATTAGCCAGCACGCGCATATGAGCAGGAGACGTCCAAATGGAGTGCACATCAGTCTTAACCACCTCAAAGGGAGCAGTGTGATCAATCAGAACCAGAATGAATGGAGCATGAGGGAACTGACGCGACTGAATGAAGCTGCAAAGACGGATCTCATGCCAAATGAAATGGGTTGTGTCCAGAGGCTCAGTGGGTTCGTCATGCATACGAACCATCAAGTCAATACAATAGTTGTGAGCCCTTGAGCGATCTCCCTTCTTAGGATAGAGGGTGCGAAGCACACACTGATAGAGAATGTAGTAAGGAGCACAGAAGATGGATACCTCATTGAGTGGATATCCACGTTCCTCTTCAGTGAGCTGAGAGGTAGGCTTCACAAGAGGCAAGCAAGCATCAATCCCTTTGGGCTTATACTCTGGATCCATACTGTGGATGCAATGTCCAACACCAGAGAGGCCCAAAATCTGAACAAACCGGTCATAGGTGATGCTCAGCATAGTGTCATCGGTCATCCATGTGAGAGTGTTGTCCGGACCAAAGAAACAGGTGGCAAAGAACTGAAGAATGGCAGCTTCATTCCAATCACGCCTGAAGGTCATTGCAGGACCTAGAGTCATATCATCAATGATCTTGAGCGGGTTGTTAGGAAACATGGAAGGATGATCATGCAGGAATTTGAGATCCAAGTATTTGTGAGGAGCAAGTCCACGCCCATGGATGAAACTGGGATAGAGATCCTACTTCATAGGAGTACGGAAACGAGGATCCTCGGCATCAGCCACCATCTCATATTGATTGACATTCCGACGGAACACAAGATATGGACCCGCCCCCACAGTTGTGAAGTCGTGAGTGGGGCGATCCCCGCTATCAGGAAGCTCCATGGAGATGCGACGACCATGGGCAACGGGCATGGCAGCTCCACGGACCTGAGGCACGGGAGCCCTTCGAGTGCGTGGTTTTGACTGGCCAACAGAGTGTCTTGGAGCAATGTCATCCTCTTCCTCCCCAACATAGTCATCATCATCCGGATCCGAGGCCGACGGACTTGTGGATGGTGCCCGTTTCTTCTTCTTGGTGGTGGTCTTCTTCTTAGGCCGAGCATGTTCATCGGAGTCGGTAGAACCTTGCCGGCGATTGACTGAAACGGATATATGATAAGAGTACCGATGAGAAGGAGTCAAAAGTATGGAAAAGGATAAAACAAATTAAACAGTGGAACATTTTTGATCATAACCATAGGACAAGGCCAAGTGGTAGATCAAAATTTTTGACATCACCATGATTAAGTTGATTAACCAAGTGCATAGAGAGAATTTTAGGCTTAGGCAAGTGACACCAAATCTCTAAAGAGATATATACCCCAAGATAGACATGAGAGATAAAGAAGCCCTAAGATGATTTGGTCACAACAAGAGAAGAATGCAAGAGAGATAGCATCCATACCCCGAGAAGAAGGCTCGGGGCCGCAGTTCTTGGTGCGCGCCATGAGGAACTCCGGCGGTGAATCCCACAAGACACTGGTCCCTCCCGAGTGATTCACACCACAACCCAAGGAATGGATTGGATGGAAACGTAGATCGGGAGGAGAGGAAGCCGTGGGCAGGAGATCGGCGCCGGAGGACGAAGGAGAAGGCCAGGGTAGTGCCGGAGCACAGCCCGACGGCGGCAGCGGCTGTTTCGAAAGGATGGGGAGGGCAAGGGGAGAATGGGGAACTGCCCCCAAATCCTGAGCCCTCACCCGTTATGTGTGGCTGCGGGCGACGGGCCAGACATTTGGGGTCCAAGCCCGGATATCCGGCTGGCGGAGGTCGGAGAGCAGAGATTCAGGGCCGACGGGCTAGACATCCGGGGACAAGCCCGGATATCCGGCGTGAAGAAGTTTGAGAGGAAAAGGTCCAGGGCCCGGATGTCCGGCTAGGGCCCGGATGTCCGGCCACTGGAGGCTCTCGATGGGATAGATTAGCAGCAGAATCCTGCCAGGGCTCGGATGTCTGGCTACGGAGCCGGACGTCCGGCCACTGGACAGAGAGCCCAATCAGGAGAAAATTATGTAAGGAGGAGGGGCCAACTAAAATATATCGATATAGACTCCGCCAAGGAGATTTAGAGTACGTAGGAATGAGAACTTGAGTAAATGATGGCCATACTAAGATATGCAATAATTAACCCATCAATATGAAATAAGAAAAGGTTCATATACGCAATCCACGAGCGGTGACTGAAGTCACCATGTTTGAGCATATGTGACATAGTACCACAAAGATTGCGACTTTTGGGTACATAGTCACAACTCCATCATTTTAAAGCACCATAGTTCAAAAAGAGGCCATGATAGCTTTGAGAGTGTTTGTTCTATTTATGCATTATGTAGGGTGATAGTACTCATGAATTGAGTGTCTCCCCCTAAATATATGCCTACATCAAGAGAAGATATTATGAAAATGCATGCATGGGTACTAGATTTCACATAATGTTGTCAAGCTCCAAGATACCAAGTTCACGCCTAAGTTGACAAAACCTTGCTTCATCCAATGGCTTGGTGAAAATGTCTACAAGTTGCATATCTGTGCCAACATGAGCAATATCAATGTCACCTTTTTCCACATGATCTCTCAAGAAATGATACCTAATATCAATGTGCTTGGTGCGGGTATGATCTTTGGGGTTCTCAGCAATATTGATGGCACTTTCATTATGACATAGAAGAGGCACATGTCTATAGGTGATACTGTAATCCTTCAAAGTTTGCCTCATCCATAGTAATTGAGTTGCACAACTGGCGGTTGCAATGTATTCAGCTTCGGCGGTGGAGAGGGCAACACAATTTTGTTTCTTCGAGGACCAACTTACCAAGGAGCGTCCAAGAAATTGACATGCACCGGAGGTGGACTTACGATCCACTTTGTCTCCAGCCTAATCCGCATCCGTGTACCCAATGAGATCAAACTTAGCATCCTTGGGGTACCATAGACCCAACTTTGGGGTGTGAACAAGGTATCTAAGAATATGCTTAACCGCCTTATGATGACTTTCCCTAGGGGAAGCTTGAAATCTTGCACACATGCATACACTAAACATGATGTCTGGTCTAGATGCACAAAGATAAACCAATGAACCAATCATAGAGCGGTAAATAGATGGGTCGAAAGGAATACCATTTGTGTCTTCAGTGAGTACAATTTTGGTTGGCATGGGTGTCTTACATGGACTAGCATCAGTCATGCCAAACTTCTCTAGGATATCCTTGAGGTATTTTGCTTGATACAAGAAAATTCCTTCTTGAAGTTGTTGAATTTGAAATCCGAGGAAGAACTTCAAATCCGCATTGAGTGACATTTCAAAATTCTTGGTCATGGAAGCCCCAAACTTCTTGCACAAATGAATGTTAGGAGAACCAAAAATGATATCATCTACATAGATTTGGCATAAGATCAAATCACCCTTGTCCCTCTTAGTAAAAAGAGTGGGATCGATCACCCCTCTCACAAAACCATCATCGAGTAAAAACTTCTTAAGATGATCATACCAAGCATGAGGTGCTTGTTTGAGGCCATACAAAGCCTTATGAAGTTTATACACATAGTATTTGTGATCAGGATCAACGAACCCAGGTGGTTGTGATACATATACTTCTTGTAGAGGGCCATTAAGGAAAGCACTCTTCACATCCATTTGATGTAATATAACCCATTGAAAGCAGCATAAGCAAGTAAGATGCGAATGGATTCAAGACGGGCAACGGGGGCAAAGGTCTCACCAACGTCCAAACCTTCAACTTGTGAGTACCCTTGTGCCACTAACCTTGCCTTGTTACGGATGATTACACCATTCTCATCTTGCTTTTTCTTGAAAATCCATTTTGTTCCAATGACGTTGTGCTCGGTAGTTGGCCTCTTGACTAATGACCACACTTGGTTGCGTTCAAAACTTTTCAACTCTTCTTGCATAGCAACGAGCCAATCGTTGTCCATCAATGCATCTTGTACCTTGAGAGGCTCAACACTAGACACAATCGAAAAGTGAGCACAAAAGTTTGTCAAATGTTTACGAGTGACTCTACCTTCCGATATGCCGGTGAGAATTTTGTCAACATCAACACGACCGGCCACTCGAGGCATGATGGAGGTAAGAGTTTCACAAGGTTCAACTTCATGTCCATCATCCACGTCCTCAACATATGGATCATTAATGTGTGGTGGAAGATCTTCTTCTCATCTTGCATTTGTTGAGGTTCATCGTCAATGATTGCACTTTCTTGTTCTTGCCCTTGAGGATGATCTTGTTCTTGATGATTATCATGAAGAGGAACTTGATCATCATCTTGTACTTGGTCTACGGGCATTGGTTGAGCAATAGGAGCTTGTGGTGGTATGGGTGTTGAAGTAGTTTGATGATGCGTGAAGCTTCCATCTTCTTCTTCATCATCATGAGGTTCTTGTTCCATTGGAAGAAGTGCACCAACACCCATGGTCAAGATATCTTGAGAAGAATATTCTTCATCTACATCACTTAGATCAGCTTGCTCCCCATGGGAGCCATTAAATTCATCGAACACCACGTCACAAGTTTCTATAACACATCCATTGGATTTGTTGTAGACTCTATAGGCGTGAGAGTTTGATCCATAGCCAACAAATATGCCCTCAATGGTTTTGGATTGAAATTTTCCTAACCGTTCTCTTTTGTTGAGGATGAAACATTTGCACCCAAATACACGAAAGTACTTGACATTCGGCTTGTTCCCAGTTAGGAGCTCATATGGAGTCTTTTCCAATATAGTGCGACCGGTTTGATGCATGGCATGCGGTGTTGACAGCCTCGGCCCAAAAACTATGTGGCGACTTGTATTCATCCAACATGGACCTTGCCATCTCCACAAGTGTGCGGTTCTTCCTTTC
The DNA here is from genome assembly GCF_002575655.3 of Aegilops tauschii subsp. strangulata. NCBI lineage: Eukaryota > Viridiplantae > Streptophyta > Magnoliopsida > Poales > Poaceae > Aegilops > Aegilops tauschii. The sequence goes on along the minus strand of NC_053036.3, from coordinate 508,534,671 downwards.
TGCTACACCATTTTGTTGGGGAGTGTATGGAGCTGAATATTGATGCTCAATCCCTTCATCACTAAGAAATTCTTCCAAGGTGTAGTTCTTGAACTCAGAGCCATTATCACTTCTTATTGCCAAGATTTCTTTGTCAAACTTGTGTTGTGCTTGCTTGGCAAAATCAATCGTCTCGTCCTTGGACTTGAGGAAGAAGACCCATATATATCTTGAGTAATCATCAACAATCACAAGCCCATACTTTTTCCCACCAAGACTATCCCATGAAGGAGGCCCAAAAAGATCCACATGAAGGAGCTCATAAGGCCTTGAAGTAGACACAATATTCTTGGGTGGGTGCTTTGATTGATGTTGCTTCCCGGCTATGCATGCACTACACACACAATCTTTCTCAAAAGAGACATTGGTTAGTCCAAGGATGTTATTACCCTTTAAGAGATCTTGAAGATTTCTCATGCCGACATGGGCTAGCCGGCGATGCCATAGCCATCCCTTGTCGGCCTTGGCCATTAGACAAGTTGCATGGAATGTGCTCTCTTTCGAGAAATCAATCGTGTAAAGGTTGCCATCCAACTCTCCAACAAAGGCCACTTCGACAGTATCTCTCTTAAAGACTTTCACATCTGTTAGTCCAAAGACTGTATCATAACCAACAGAAGCCAATTGGCGAACAGAAACCAAATGGTATTTAAGGGATTGGACAAGCATGACATTTGCAAGAGACATGTCATTTGTGATAGCCACCTTTCCCAACCCGAGTACCTGTCCTTTTGATCCTCCACCAAACATAATGCTCATAAATGGTTGAATAGCTTCCATGAAATCGTAGAGCAATTTGCTATCTCCGATCATACGATTGGTACATCCACCATCAATCACCCATTTTACTCCACCGGAGAAAGCAACCTACACACAATTATGACTTGGTTAGAGGTATGATATGTCTCCAACGTATCTATAATTTTTGATTGTTCCATGCCAATATTATGCAACTTTCATATACTTTTGGCAACTTTTTATACTATTTTTGGGACTAACATATTGATCCAGTGCCCAGTGCCAGTTCCTGTTTGTTGCATGTTTTTTGTTTCGCAGAAAATCCATATCAAACGGAGTCCAAACGGGATAAAAACTAACGGAGATTTTTTTTGGAATATATATGAATTTTGGGAAGTGGAATCATCGCGAGACGATGCTCGAGGGGGCCACGAGGCAGGGGGCGCGCCCCTGACCCTCGTGGACACCCCGTAAGGTGGTTGTTGCCCTTCTTTCGCCGCAAGAAAGCTAATATCTAGATAAAAATTGTGTTCAAATTTCAATCCAATCGGAGTTACGGATCTTCGGGAATATAAGAAACGGTGAAAGGCCAGATTTGGGAGCACAGAAACAGAGAGAGACAGATCCAATCTCGGAGGGGCTTTCGCCCCTCCCGTGCCATGGAGACCAAGGACCAGAGGGGAAACCGTTCTCCCATCTAGGGAGAAGGTCAAGGAAGAAGAAGAAGGGGGCTCTCTCCCCCTCTCTCCCGGTGGCGCCGGAACGCCGTCAGGGCCATCATCGTCGCCGCAATCTACACCAACAACTTCACCGCCGTCATCACCAACTCTTCCCCCCTCTATGCAGCGGTGTAACCCCTCTTTTACCCGATGTAATCTCTACTTAAACATGGTGCTCAACGCTATATATTATTTCCCAATGATGTATGGCTATCCTATGATGTTTGAGTAGATCCGTTTTGTCCTATGGGTTAATTGATGATCGTGATTGGTTTGAGTTGCATGTTTTATTATTCGTGCTGTCCTATGGTGCTCTCCATGTCGCGCAAGCGTGAGGGATCCCCGCTGTAGGGTTTGCAATATGTTCATGGTTTGCTTATTGTCGGCGTTGCGTGAATGACTGAAACACAAACACGGATAAGTGGGTCATGGTGTATGGGAATAAAGAGGACTTGATACTTTAATGCTATGGTTGGGTTTTACCTTAATGATCTTTAGTAGTTGCGGATGCTTGCTAGAGTTCCAATCATAAGTGCATATGATCCAAGAAAAGAAAGTATGTTAGCTTATGCCTCTCCCTCAAATAAAATTGCAATAGTGATTACCGGTCTAGTTATCGATTGCCTAGGGACAAATAACTTTATCATGACAACAAGTTCTCTACTAAAACTAATTTAGTTGTGTCTTTATCTAAGCAGCCCCTACTTTTTATTTACGCGCTCTTTTTTATCTTGCAAACCTATCCAACAACACTTCTAGTTTCATACTTGTTCTAGGTAAAGCGAACATCAAGCGTGCGTAGAGTTGTATCGGTGGTCGATAGAACTTGAGGGAATATTTGTTCTACCTTTAGCTCCTCGTTGGGTTCGACACTCTTACTTATCGAAAGAGGCTACAATTGATCCCCTATACTTGTGGGTTATCAAGACCTTTTTCTGGCGCCGTTGCCGGGGAGTCATAGCGTGGGGTGAATATTCTCGTGTGTGCTTTTTTGCTTTATCACTAAGTAATTTTTATTTGCTGTTCTAAGTTGTTCTCTATCTTTAGTTATGGATATGGAACACGAAATACCAGAAAAATTATGTTTACTTGTTACTCATGGAGATGGGGAACCTCCTAAAACCCTCGATGCTCATTATGTGAAAGATATTATGTACTACTTTAATAATCCTGAGAAAACCCCATTCAACCTTGTAATGGGAGACACGTTGGATCAACGTGAATACTTTAGGGATTATCGCTTGACTCAAAATGGGAAACTATTATGGGATCAAATTTATATGTTGCATTGGTATGCTCGGCAACTATGCTTGAGATATGATTATACTTGTTGCTCTAGGATGAAGGCTCCACACCTCCCCTTTTCATGTGAATTTAATGATAATGAAACCTTAGCTTCTTATGCTAATGGTATATATGATTACTGTGATGTGGAACAAATAGAAGAGTTCGCTGCTTTTATGGGTGCTTATGAAATTGAATCTTTGTTTAAAGAGTTTGAAGATTTTGATGATTCAGTTTATAGACCTGAAAATTTTGCTATACTTAAATATTGCTATGAGAATTATGAATTCAATTCCGATATTGATGATTTTATTGAGAGAGTCTCCGTTGTCCAAGAAGAGACTAATATTTTGCAGGAGTCTATGGAAGAAGAAATTAATGACATTGTGAGCTCATTGGATGAAAAAGATGAGGAGGAGAGCGAAGAACAAAAGGAGGAAGAGTGGATTGATCACCCGTGCCCACCTTCTAATGAGAGTAATTCTTCAACTCATACATTGTTTAATTTCCCTTCGTGCTTACCGAAGGATGAATGCTATGATGATTGTTATGATCCCGTTGATTTTTTTGAAATATCCCTTTTTGATGATGCTTGCTATGCTTGTGGCCAAGATGCCAATATGAATTATGCTTATGGAGATGAACTTGCTATAGTTCCTTATGTTAAACATGAAATTGTTGCTATTGCACCCACACATAATAGTCCTATTATCTTTTTGAATTCTCCCGACTACACTATATCGGAGAAGTTTGCCCTTATTAAGGATTATATTGATGGGTTGCCTTTTACCGTTGCACATGATAATTTTGATGAATATAATATGCATGTTCTTGCTGCTCCTACTTGCAATTATTATGAGATAGGAACTATGTCTCCACCTCTCTATGTTTCCCGCATGATAAAATTGCAAGAAATTGTTTATACTATGCATTGGCCTTTACTATGTGTGCATGAATTGTTCTTTTATGACATGCCGATGCATAGGAAGAGAGTTAGACTTCGTTGTTGCATGATATATGTTACTTTGTGCTCACTACTAAATCACAAATCATTGTTAATTAAAATTGGCTTTTATATACCTTGGGATCCGGGTGGATTCATTACTTGAGCACTATATGCCTAGCTTCATGGCTTTAAAGAAAGCGCTGCCAGGGAGACAACCCAGAAGTTTTAGAGAGTCATTTATTTCTGTTGTGTGCTTTTATAAAGTTTAAAAATAAAAATAATGTGCCAAGGTTTGCCATTAGGATGTTTTAGATTACTTGTTGGTTTGTGCGGTGCAGAACAGAAAATTTGGCTGTAGTGCGCGATTTTACATTTTTTTACTGGAACATCAAACGGTTCTTAAACTTTTTGCACTGTCTTTCTATACAAATTGTTTATTTTTCCTAATTTTGGCAGAATTTTTGGGGTACCAGAAGTATGGTGAATGTTCAGATTACTACAGGCTGTCCTGTTTAAGACAGATTCTGTTTTTGATGCATAGTTTGCTTGTTTTGATGAAACTATCAACTTCTATCAGTGGATTAAGCCATGGAAAAGTTATATTACAGTAGCTACAATGCAAAAACAAAATATGAATTGGTTTGCGACAGTACTTAGAGTAGTGATTTGCTTTATTATACTAAGGGATCTTACCGAACTTCCTGTTGAGTTTTGTGTCGATGAAGTGTTCGAAGATCGAGGAGGTCTCGATGTGAGGATAAGGAGGAGAGACAAGAGCTCAAGCTTGGGGATTCCCAAGGCACCCCAAGTAAATATTCAAGGAGACTCAAGCGTCTAAGCTTGGGGATGCCTCGGAAGGCATCCCATCTTTCTTCAACAAGTATCGGTATGTTTTCGGATTCGTTTCGTTCATGCGATATGTGCAAGTCTTGGAGCGTCTTTTGCATTTAGTTTTAACTTTTCTTTTATGCACCATGCTGGTATGAGATAGTCCTTGGTTGATTTATAGATGCTCTTTGCACTTCACTTATATTTTTTTGAGTATAGCTTTATAGAATGCTTCATGTGCTTCACTTATATCATTTGAAGTTTGGATTGCCTGTTTCTCTTCACATAGAAAACTGCCATTTGTAGAATGCTCTTTTGCTTCACTTATATTTGTTAGAGCGTGGGCATATCTTTGTAGAAAGAATTAAACTCTCTTGCTTCACTTATATCTATTTAGAGAGTTGACAGAAACTGGTCATTCACATGGTTAGTCATAAAATCCTACATAAAACTTGTAGATCACTGAATATGATATGTTTGATTCCTTGCAATAGTTTTGCGATATAAAGATGGTGATATTAGAGTCATGCTAGTGGGTAGTTGTGTATTGTAGAAATACTTGTGTTGAAGTTTGTGATTCCCGTAGCATGCACGTATGGTGAACCGTTATGTAACGAAGTTGGAGCATGAGGTATTTATTGATTGTCTTCCTTATGAGTGGTGGTCGGGGACGAGCGATGGTCTTTTCCTACCAATCTATCCTCCTAGGAGCATGCGCATAGTACTTTATTTCGATGACTAATAGATTTTTGCAATAAGTATGTGAGTTCTTTATGACTAATGTTGAGTCCACGGATTATACGCACTCTCACCCTTCCATCATTGCTAGCCTCTTCGGTACCGTGCATTGCCCTTTCTCACCTCGAGAGTTGGTGCAAACTTCGCCGGTGCATCCAAACCCCGTGATATGATACGCTCTGTGACACATAAGCCTCCTTATATCTTCCTCAAAACAGCCACCATACCTACCTATCATCCATCATCAGCATATACATCACTTGAGCATCATTGTCATATGCTTTGCATGATCGTAAGATAGCTAGCATGATGTATTCATGGCTTGTCCGTTTTTTGATGTCATTGCTACGCTAGATCATTGCACATCCCGGTACACCGCCGGAGGCATTCATATAGAGTCATATCTTTGTTCTAGTATCGAGTTGTAATATTGAGTTGTAAGTAAATAAAAGTGTGATGATCATCATTATTAGAACATTGTCCCATGTGAGGTTATCAAAATAAAAGTGGCCACAGAAGCCCCAAAAAAAGGAGAGAGGCCAAAGAAGCCTACAAAAAAAGAAAAAAAAAAGAAGAAAAAATGAGAGAAAAGAGAGAAGGGGCAATGTTACTATCCTTTTACCACACTTGTGCTTTAGAGTAGCACAATGTTCTTCATATAGAGAGTCTCTTGAGTTATCACTTTCATATACTAGTGGGAATTTTCATTATAGAACTGCTTGTATATTCCAACGATGGGCTTCCTCAAATGCTCTAGGTCTTCATGAGCAAGCAAGTTGGATGCACACCCACTTAGTTTCAGTCTGAGCTTTCATACACTTATAGCTCTAGTGCATCCGTTGCATGGCAATCCCTACTCCTCGCATTGACATCAATTGATGGGCATCTCCATAGCTCGTTGATTAGCCGCGTCGATGTGAGACTTTATCCTTTTAGTCTTCTCCACACAACCTCCACCATCATATTCTATTCCACCTATAGTGTTATGTCCATGGCTCACGCTCATGTATTGCGTGAAAGTTGAAAAGGTTTGAGAACGTCAAAGTATGAAACAATTGCTTGGCTTGTCATCGGGGTTGTGCATGTTTGAATGCTTTGTGTGGTGAAGATGGAGCATAGCCAGACCATATGATTTTGTAGGGATAACTTTCTTTGGCCATGTTATTTTTAAAAGACATGATTGCTTTATTAGTATGCTTGAAGTATTGTTGTCTTAATGTCAAAAGATAGACTATTGCTTTGAATCACTCGTGTCTTAATATTCATGCCATGATTAGATTATGTGATCAAGATTATGCTAGGTAGCATTCCACATCAAAAATTATCTTTTTTATCATTTACCTACTCGAGGACGGGCAGGAAATAAGCTTGGGGATGCTGATACGTCTCCGTCGTATCTATAATTTTTGATTGTTCCATGCCAAAATTATGCAACTTTCATATACTTTTAGCAACTTTTTATACTATTTTTGGGACTAACATAGTGATCCAGTGCCCAGTGCTAGTTCCTGTTTGTTGCATGTTTTTTGTTTCGCAGAAAATCCATATCAAACGGAGTCCAAACGGGGTAAAAACTGACGGAGATTTTTCTGGAATATATGTCAATTTTGGAAAGTGGAATCATCGCGAGACGAAGCCCGAGGAGGCCACGAGGCAGGGGCGCGCCCCTGACCCTCGTGGACACCCCGTAAGGCGGTTGTTACCCTTCTTTCGCCGCAAGAAAGCTAATATCCGGATAAAAATCATGTTCAAATTTCAATCCAATCGGAGTTACGGATCTCCGGGAATATAAGAAACAGTGAAAGGCCAGATCTGGGAGCGCAGAAACAGAGAGAGACAGAGAGACAGATCCAATCTCGGAGGGGCTCTCGCCCCTCCCATGCCATGGAGACCAAGGACTAGAGGGCAAACCCTTCTCCCATCTAGGGAGAAGGTCAAGGAAGAAGAAGAAGAAGGGGGCTCTCTCCCCCTCTCTCCCGGTGGCGCCGGAACGCCGCCGGGGCCATCATTGTCACTGCAATCTATACCAACAACTTCACCGCCGTCATCACCAACTCTTCCCCCCTCTATGCAGCGGTGTAACCCCTCTTTTACCCGCTGTAATCTCTACTTAAACATGGTGCTCAAAGCTATATATTATTTCCCAATGATGTATGCCTATCCTATGATGTTTGAGTAGATCCGTTTTGTCATATGGGTTAATTGATGATCGTGATTGGTTTGAGTTGCATGTTTTCTTATTGGTGCTGTCCTATGATGCTCTCTGTGTCGCGCAAGCATGAGGGATGCCCGCTGTAGGGTTTGCAATATGTTCATGGTTTGCTTATTGTCTGTGTTGCGTGTGTGACTGAAACACAAACGCGGATAAGTGGGTCATGGTGTATGGGAATAAAGAGGACTTGATACTTTAATGCTATGGTTGGGTTTTACCTTAATGATCTTTAGTAGTTGCGAATGCTTGCTAGAGTTCCAATCATAAGTGCATATGATCCAAGAAGAGAAAGTATGTTAGCTTATGCCTCTCCCTCAAATAAAATTGCAATAGTGATTACCGATCTAGTTATCGATTGCCTAGGGACAAATAACTTTCTCGTGACAACAAGTTCTCTACTAAAACTAATTTAGTTGTGTCTTTATCTAAGCAGCCCCTACTTTTTATTTACGCGCTCTTTTTTATCTTGCAAACCTATCCAACAACACTTCTAGTTTCATACTTGTTCTAGGTAAAGCGAACGTCAAGCGTGCGTAGAGTTGTATCGGTGGTCGATAGAACTTGAGGGAATATTTGTTCTACCTTTAGCTCCTCGCTGGGTTCGACACTCTTACTTATCGAAAGAGGCTACAATTGATCCCCTATACTTGTGGGTTATCAAGGCACCCATTTTGCAATGGGACCTCTCAAGTTAGTCACAAGGGTCTTAGTGACCCAAATAGCATAAAACCGAAATGCATTTTGAGGACCAACAAACTTTACATAAACTTCTCCATCCTTAGTCTTACGAAGTACATAGGATGGAGGCATGAACTCTTTTGGCTTGTTGAGAGTGGGCATGCCCCTTGTGGACTTCCCACTAACAACCTTACCTTTCTCCTTGTGCCTTCTCGTACAAATGTTTCTTTTAGAGGGGTGGTGCACTTTTGAGAGGACGTCTTCTTCTTGCTTGTGCTTGGGTCAAACCCGAGCCCCTCTTTGGCAAACACCTCATTGTGTTGGCTCAATACCTCACTAAGGTTCTTTTGTCCTTGAGCACACGTCATGAGACCTTTCTCGATTTGAGCCTTGAGAAAGCGATTCTCCTCAAGAATAGATGCTAGATCACTACTAGAGTTAGTAGTACAAGCATCAACATTGATAATAGGAGAAGAGTAAGCCTTGGCTAGAGTTTCAAGATAAGTAAGCTTGAGCGTCTCAAAGCTCTTTGTAAGAAGGGTGAGCTCTTCTTCCTTAGTCTTGAGGGACACGGATAGGAGCTCACAATCCTTAGAGAGAGAAGCATGTGACTTCACAAGCTTACTTTTATCATTCATCAACTCTTCACAAGAGTCATTAGCCTTTTTCAAGGAGGCAAGATCTTTAGTATGAACATCAATGTTTGCACCAATTTTCAAGCATAGTTCATCATTTCGTGCTTCCTCATATTGGACTTTCCACTCAAGGATTTCATATTTTTCCTTTTCCTCGGTGACGAGGGTTTCGAGTTCCTTAATGGTGATGGTGTGCTTACTCACCATCTCCATAAGCATATGAAACATAGTTAGCTTATTTCCTTTGAGGGAGAACATGAACTTATTTAGTTTAGCAAGCATAGGATCATCTATATCATCATCCTCATAACTATCCTCCGCATCAAGATACTCATCACTAGGAGTAGGAGGAGTGAAAAGAGGAGGGTTTGATCGTGAGGTTACCTTGACCTTGTCAGGAGAGCTTTGGTCCTCTCCATCTTCTACCACGGCCTTTGCCATTAGGCACTTATGAGCGTTGCCTTGTAGTCCTTCATATAGTTGTAGGTGAGAACATCACCACTCTTGTTAACTAGCCTCAACGTGTTTGGAGAATCTTGAGCAACTCCGGCAACACCACTAACATCATCCGGATTGAATTCTTCATGAGCAACCATTGCTTTCCCATCTCTCTTTTTGAGCTTGGAGTTCAAAGGATTTGGCAACTTCTTCTTGGGAAAGGTCTTGGGAAACCTTGGTTTATCTTCTCTCTTCTCATAAGGGCACTCGTTGGAGAAGTGGTTGGTTTCTTCACAGTTGTAGCATTTTCTCACTTTCTTCTTCTGGAATCTTCCCTTGAATTTTCCCGCGCTAAAATTCTTGACAAAGAGAGCAATGTCTTCATATGACGGGCTCTCATCTGAGTCAACCTCATCACCATCCTCCTCCTCATCATCTTCTTCTTCTTCTTCACTTTGCTCTTCTTCACATACATGCTTGGCCTTCAATGCAAGATTGATCTTTGATGTTGAGGTACCATGCATGGCAAGATGTTTTGTAGCATTTGCCTTTGCCTCTTCAAATAGTTGGAAGGTGGATATGATGTCACCCAGAGTCATTTCCTTGAATCCATGGTGTTGTCTTATGTCCCACACCATTTGGTGATGATACGGAGCAAGAGCGTGAAGCAACTTATCCACGAGAAATCGCTTAGTCAAGTTGAATCCATCTTATGTCTTGTCACATTCACATGACTTGATGTCGGCAGTTAGAGTCATGAGACGCTCAAGAAGTTTCTTGGGATATTCACCTTTCTCCATACAAAAGTTTTGCAATTGACCCTTGATAATTTCATATTGAGCAAGCCCGAGAGTGGAGGTACCGGTCTTGGTTATCACAATGCTATCCCATAATTCCTTGGCACTTGTGATATGTATGTATGGTCTCCTTTGCTTGTCAGTCATACCTCTTCTTATGCACATGGTTGCTGTTGTGACGCCCCCGATTTGACCGTACACTAATCATGCACGCAAATGTGTACGATCAAGGTCAGGGACTCACGGGAAGATATCACAACACAACTCTAAAACATAAATAAGTCATACAAGCATCATAATACAAGCCAGGGGCCTCGAGGGCTCGAATACAAGTGCTCGATCACAGACGAGTCAGCGGAAGCAACAATATCTGAGTACAGACATAAGTTAAACAAGTTTGCCTTAAGAAGGCTAGCACAAACAGGGATACAGATCGAACGAGGCGCAGGCCTCCTGCCTGGGATCCTCCTAACTACTCCTGGTCGTCGTCAGCGGGCTGCACGTAGTAGTAGGCACCTCAAGTGTCGTAGGTGTCATCATCGACGGTGGCGTCTGGCTCCTGGACTCCAACATCTGGTTGCGACAACCAGATAGAAAGGAAAGGGGGAAAGGAGGGAGAGAAGCAAACGTGAGTACTCATCCAAAGTACTCGCAAGCAAGGAGCTACACTACATATGCATGGGTATATGTGTAAAGGGGCATATCAGTGGACTGAACTGCAGAATGCCAGAATAAGAGGGGGATAGCTAGTCCTGTCGAAGACTACGCTTCTGGTCATCTCCATCTTGCAGCATGTAGAAGAGAGTAGATTGAAGTCCTCCAAGTAGCATCGCATAGCATAATCCTACCCGGCGATCCCCTCCTCGTCGCCCTGTTAGAGAGCGATCACCGGGTTGTATCTGGCACATGGAAGGGTGTATTTTATTCAGTATCCAGTTCTAGTTGTCATAAGGTCAAGGTACAACTCCGGGTCGTCCTTTTACCGAGGGACGCGGCTATTCGAATAGATAAACTTCCCTGCAGGGGTGCACCACATAACCCAACACGCTCGATCCCATTTGGCCGGACACACTTTTCTGGGTCATGCCCGGCCTCGTAAGATCAACGCGTCGCAGCCCCACCTAGGCTCAACCGAGAGGTCAACACGCCGGTCTAACCCTATGCGCGCAGGGGTCTGGGCCCATCGCCCTATGCACACCTGCACTGTGCGAGGGCGGCCGGAAGCAGACCTAGCCTAGTGGCGTTCTAGTCCAATCCGGCGCGCGCCGCTCCGTCGCTGACGTCAAAAGAGCTTCGGCTGATACCACGACGCCGGGATACCCATAACTACTCCCGCGTAGATGGCTAGTGCGTATAGACCAAATGGCCAGACTCAGATCAAATACCACGATCTCGTTAAGCATGTTAAGTATCCGCGAACGCCGACCAGGGCCAGGCCCACCTCTCACCTAGGCGGTCTCAACCTGCCCTGTCGCTCCGCCACAAAGAGCCACTTGCGGGTACTCCTACGAGCCGACCCGACTTTAGTCATCACATTTGTCATGTATATAGTATATAAGTATATACCCGTGATCACCGCCCAGGTGATCACGGCCCGATAGTATAGCACAGCAGACGGACAAGAATGTAGGGCCACTGATGGAAAACTAGCATCCTATACTAAGCATGTAGGATTGCAGGTAAAGGTAACAACAGTAGTAGCAAGGATAGGCTATGCATCAGGATAGGATATCGGGAAGCAGTAACATGCTACACTACTCTAATGCAAGCAGTATAGGGAAGAATAGGCGATATCTGGTGATCACGGGGGGGGGGGCTTGCCTGGTTGCTCTGGCAAGTAGGAGGGGTCGTCAACTCCGTAGTCGAACTAGGCAGCAGCAGTGTCGGCCTCGTAGTCTACCGGAGAGAAGAGGGGGAAGAAACAGTAAATACAATGCAAACATAAGCATGACGATGCGTGACATGACAATGAGCAGTGCGAGGTGTGTCCTAACGCGACAGTAGGTGGTACCGGCGAAGGGGGGGAACATCCGGGAAGTATTCCCGATGTTTTGCGTTTTCGGATAGATGGACCGGAGGGGAAAAGTTGCGAGTTCGATAGGTTAGGGAGGTGTGGTGGACGAACGGGCTGCGTATCCGGATTCGTCTCGTCGTTCTGAGCAACTTTCATGTTGAAAATATTTTAATCCGAGTTACGGATTAAAAGATATGATTTTCTAAAGATTTTATTAATTTCTGGAATTTAATTAATTATTTAATTTAATTCGAAATTTGGATTTATGACATCAGCATGATGTCATGCTGACATCGGCAGTCAACTGGGGTTGACTAAGTCAAACTGACATGTGGGTCCAGTGGGACCCACCTGTCATTCTCTGTTTAGGTTAATTAGGGTTTAGCTAAATAATTAATGTTTAATTAAATTAACTAATTAATTAGATTAATTTAAACAGGATTAATTAACTTAATTAATTTTATTTTTATTTATTTATTTATTTATTAACTAGTTTATTATTATTATTTATTATTATTATTATATTCATTTCATTTTCCTTTTTTTTGTAAACGTTCTGTGGGGGGGTGCGGGCCCCGTTTGGCAGTGGCCCAGGGCCATAGCGGGTCGGGCGTCGGGCATAGCCCGAATGGGCGCTGCGGGCATGGCCGGCAGGGGCGCACCCGACTGGGCGCCGGCGGCCACAGCAGGGCGCCGGAGCAAGAGGAGGGGGGTGCCAGTGGCCAGGGGCGGCCGGAGTCGGCGCGGCGAAGGCCAGCGGGCGCGGGGCGCGGCCGGTGCGGCGCATCCGCGGCGGCGCGGGCGGCACCGGAGCGGGGCACGGGAAGCGGCGGCCGATGGCGGCCAACGGCGGGCGGGCCCGGCGCAGGGAGCTCGCACGGGAGCGGCCTTGGGGCGAGGGTGGCCACAGGCAGGCGCGGCAGTGCGCGCGCGTGCGGGCAGGAGAGACGGGGCGCGGGGGCACGGCCGGTGCTTGGTCGCGGGAGGCCAAGGCCGGCGCGGGCGGTGCACGACGGGGGGGATGGGGCTGCGGGAGCGCGAGCTCGCGCGCAGCCACGGGCGCGAGGCAACGGCACGGGCCGCGCGGCGGGGCGAGGGAAGGAGAGGAGGGGCGTGGAGGCCGTGGCCTCACCGGGGGTGTAGGGACGGGGCAGCGGGGCTCGTGGAGGGGGTCGGGGACGACGCGACGCAGGGGAGGAGGCGAGGCGACTCCGGGCGACGACGATCCGGGCGGCGGCGGAGAGGTCCAGGGGCGGCGGGGGTCGAGCGCCTCCTCCTCGATCCCGATCGGGGGAGAGGGGGATATTTCGGGGGGAGTGGGGGGCTGTCGGTGGGGAGTGGGGGGGAGGAGTGGATAAGGGAGAGGAGTGGGGGCCGACCTGGGCCGGCCTGGTTGGCTCGATGGCCAGCTGGGCCGCGGTCCAGCAGGGGGGGCTGTTGGGCCAGGGTCCAGTGGGGGGAGGGGGGGTTCCTCCTTTCTTCTTTTTTCTGTTTGTTTTCTTTGTTGCATTTTCTTTTCTTTTTATTTATTTTCTTTTCTGTTTTACATCATTTTAAATTAGTTAGGCATTTTCTAAAAATATGTTTTCTCCACAATAATTACCAGTGCAATATCTGGCACCCACCGAACATTTTTGTTTAAATTTTTGAAAACTTTTATTATTGACATTAATTTGAATTTAAATTTTGAAACGGTTTCGAATCATCGCGAGGTTAACAACAGTAACCGTGGTGACGTGGCATCATTAGCGTGGGATTACTGTAGCTTAATTATCCGGGCGTTACAAATCTCCTCCACTACAAGAAATCTCGTCCCGAGATTTAGGAGGTAGAAGGAAACAGTGCGGGGTATTCTTCGCGCAGACGATCCTCTCGTTCCCAAGTGGCCTCATCTTCAGAATGGTGCGACCACTGGACTTTGAGAAACTTGATCGCCTTCTGACGTGTGCGGCGTTCAGCTTGGTCGAGAATGCGGACCGGATGCTCCTTATAGGAGAGGTCTTGCTGCAATTCGAGCACTTCATGATCCACAGCTCGGATTGGGTCCTTGAAGCAACGGCGGAGCTGTGACACATGGAACAGATCGTGAACCTGAGAATGGTTCGGCGGAAGCTCCAGTTGGTATGCCACTTTTTCACGCCTTTCGAGAATAGTGAATGGGCCAATATAGCGAGGAGCTAGTTTGCCCTTGATTCCGAAACGGTGAGCACCCTTCATAGGTGTGACTCGAAGATAAGCCTTTTCGCCAGGTTGATAGACCATGTCTTTATGATGACGGTCATACTGACTCTTCTGACGTGACTGAGCAGTCTTGAGATTCTCACGAATAATGCGGACTTGTTCTTCGGCATCTTGGATAATATCCGGACCAAAGAGTGGACGTTCCCCAGTTTCTGACCAGTTCAGAGGGGTTCGGCACTTTCGTCCATATAACACTTCTAAGGGGGCCATCTTCCGACTAGCTTGATAGCTATTATTATAAGAGAACTCAGCATATGGGAGAGATTCCTCCCATTTCTTGCCGAAGGAAATAACACAAGCTCGAAGCATATCTTCGAGAACTTGGTTGACGCGTTCAACTTGCCCCTGCGACTGAGGATGAAATGCAGTACTGAATGACAGATGAGTTCCCATAGCTTCTTGGAAACTTGCCCAGAATCTTGAAGTGAATAAGCTACCACGGTCTGAGCTGATAACCAATGGAATACCGTGGAGTGAAACAATCCTGGACATATAGAGCGTTGCCAACTGGCTAGCAGTGATCGTTTCTTTGACCGCCAGAAAATGCGCAACTTTGGAAAGTCCGTCAATGACAACAAGAATAGCATCATTACCTTTCTGTGATTTGGGAAATCCAGTGACGAAGTCCATCTCAACATAGTCCCATTTCCATTCAGGAATAGAGATAGGTTGCAGAGTTCCAGCAGGCCTTTGATGTTCTGCTTTGATACGACGGCAAACGTCACACTCAGCAACATAACGAGCAATGTCTTGCTTCATATTAGACCACCAGAATCTCTGACGGATGTCTTGGTACATCTTTGTACTACCAGGGTGGATACACAGGGGGGTATCATGAGCTTCTTTCATAACTTCCTGTGTCATATCCAGGTTTTTCTCTGCACATGGCACCACTAGGCGGCCCTTGAAGTATAAGGTGTCATCTTCAGCAATAGTGAAGAATGAGGGCTTTCCTTCTGCGAGGTAGCGCTTAATCTTGTGGGCTTTAGAGTCATACTTCTGTAGCCTTTTGATGCTATCCACGAGATCTGGTTTAGCAACTAGGGTATTGAGGGAACCCTGGGTAACAACGTGGAGGTTCACCTTGCCAAACTCCTTAGGAGGGGGAGCGAGTGCACCCGGAGGAACAATATGGAGGTTCAGCTTCCTGAATCCTTCAACAAGCGAGGGCTGAACTTTGTGAACCTGGAGGTGGTTGCAGTAAGACTTGCGGCTCAAGGCATCAGCCATTACATTAGCCTTGCCTGGCGTATAGGAAATACCCAAGTCAAAGTCTGCAACAAGCTCCATCCATCTCTGCTGACGGAGGTTCAGGTCTGGCTGAGTAAACAGATACTTCAGACTTTGGTGGTCAGTGAAGATCTCGCAACGATTACCGAGAAGGTAATGTCGCCACTGCTTTAGCGCATGAATGACAGCAGCAAGTTTGAGGTCGTGAACTGGGTAGTTCTCTTCGTGAGGGCGCAATTGCCGAGAGGCATAAGCAATCACTTTGCGGTCTTGCATTAGGACACAGCCTAATCCTTGACGGGAAGCGTCGCAGTAAATGACGAAGTCCTTCTTAGTATCAGGTGGGGCTAGAACTGGGGCAGAAGTCAACTTGTCTTTGAGTGCCTGGAAACTCTCCTGACATTTGTCTGTCCATTGGAACTTGACACCCTTATGCAACAGGTTAGTCAGAGGCCTGGCGATCTTGGAGAAGTTCTCGACGAATCGACGGCAATAGCTGGCGAGACCGAGAAAACTTCTGACTTGCTTAACGTTCTTGGGAGGAGTCCAATCAAGGATAGCCTGGACTCGTTCAGGGTTGACGGCAATACCATCCTTAGAGATGACATGCCCAAGATAGGTTACTTCGGGTAGCCAGAATTCACATTTGGAGAACTTGGCATATAGTTGATGCTCTCGTAGCTTTTCCAGCACAAGTCGAAGATGTTCAGCATGTTCTCCTTCGTTCTTGGAAAATACCAGGATATCATCCAGATAAACCACAATGAACTTGTCGAGGTAATCCATGAATATATAGTTCATCAGACGAGAGAAGGTGACTGGAGCATTGGTTAAACCGAAAGACATGACGGTGTACTCGTATGAACCATAGCGAGTCACGAAGGCGGTCTTTGGGATATCCTCTTCGCGAACACGGATCTGGTGGTAACCCAACCTCAAGTCGAGCTTAGAGAACACTGACGAACCCGCCAGTTGATCATACAGATCATTGATCCGAGGAAGAGGGTATTTATTCTGAATGGTAGCTTGGTTTATAGGACGGTAGTCTTGAACTAACCGGTTTGTCCCATCCTTCTTCTTGACAAAGAGAGAAGGTGCTCCCCAAGGAGAGCAACTTGGGCGAATGAATCCTTAGCGAAGAGATTTGTCGATTTCCTCCTTAAGCTCAAGGAGTTCATGCGGCGGCATTTTGTAGGGTCGCTTGGCTATAGGAGTGGTGCCTGGTTTCAAGTCGATGATGAATTCGACAGCTCTAGCAGGGGGAATCCCTGGAAGTTCTTCAGGGAAGACGTCGAGGAATTCACGCACGACGGGAATGTTTTCAATGCCCTTGAGTGGTGCAGCGTTCAATGCATTCAATGCATAGAGCCTTGCCTCGGCATTTTGCACCAGATGGGCTTGGTAAGTAACTATCTCATCTGAAGGGTGTAGCAGATGGACGGTCTTAGTGGTGCAAACGATTGAAGCAGTATGCGCTTTTAACCAATTCATTCCCAGAATGAGATCGATGCTACAAGACTTCAGTACGATGGGAGAGACAAGAAATTCCAGTCCTTCAATTTCAACGGGGACGTCGTTGCAAATCATGGAGGTTCGACATTGGCCTGCAGGGGTGTGTACTAATAGTGAAGCATTCATGTCTTCGCTTCTAATGCCATGCATGAATGCAAAATCTTCTGACATGAATGAATGTGATGCACCTGTATCAAATAAAACGGATGCTGGTACTGAATTTACGAGGAGTGTACCCATCACAGTAGCAGGCTGGTCTTGAGCTTCGTTGAGATCAACGTGGTTGACATGAGCACGACCATAAGACTTAGCATTGTTGTTGTGGGGCTGGTTGTTACCACGGCCAGTTGCTGGAAGGGCCAGTTGATTCTGGTTCTGGTTGCATTCTCTAGCACGGTGCCCTGGTTGACCACACCTGAAGCACAAGCCATTATTGGGAGTGGGAACAGGGGCTTGGGATGGTGGGGCTGGAAGTCTTGACTGCCTAGATGGTGGTGGAGGCAGACGAGGTGCAGCATAGGTCTGCCTTGGGGCAGATGCATTTGGACGGTACATGCTGTTCGGGATCCATATCTTACGCTTCTGTGAGGGCGAGCCCGAAGATGAGCCCGTGTCACGGTTGCGCCTGTGAGAGCTCTGGTATTCCTGCAGACCAGTTTCGACATTGATGGCCTTGTTCACCAAGGTGGCGAAATCAGCAAAGTCATGCACTAGAAGTGCGAGCTTGATGTCAGCTTGGAGGCCATCACGGAACTTCTCCTGTCTGCGTGCATCAGTTGCAATGTCCTCCTCAGCATAGCGAGATAAGTCCAGAAACTCCCGCTGATAAGCTTCAACAATTTTGTTGCCTTGGGTGAGGTTGCGGAACTCACGCTTCTTCCGATCCATGACTCCCTGAGGAATGAAGCGGGCACGGAAAGCAGCTTGGAAGTCTGGCCAGGTGATGATTGTTCCAGCTGGCAGAGTATGCCTGTGGCTGTCCCACCATTGAGCTGCGGGTCCCTTCAGAAAGAAGGAAGCAAAGTTGACATAGCTGGCAAGGGCTACATCGGCAGACTCCATCTCATAGGTGATGTCACGGAGCCAGTCATCAGCATCCAGAGGCTGAGTTGAGCTGCGGTACACAGTTGGGTTCAGGCGCATGAAATCCTGCAGAGTTACTAGGGTTGGTTGCTGGTCCATATTGGGGCGAGGAAACTGAGCCATCATATTTTCCATGAATTGGCGGTTCAGTTCAAACTGTTGGATCATACCAGCCATGTACTCAGGTGGTGGTGGGGCATTGCCACCACTACCACGACCACCTGGTCTAACCATCCTGCTAATATATAACAGGGGTTCAGCATTGAGAAATTTGCAAAGACAAGGATCATTCATGATGAAACATGCATAATGAAAGGAGCACGATAGCTACTACATAGTAGTCGGCATAACTTACAAAAGGGGTCATGCATAGAGTTCAGTACACAGAGTTCAGTACATAGACTAAAACATCATAGGCGGCACACAGGCTCGCGGCGAATGCATCTAATACTAACTAAGCAAGACTACATCAGTCCCAAGAGGTACTGTGGAGGTAATCGTAGCCCGACAGCTGGTAGTGAGGCAACGGATAGCCCTCCACGTCAGCAGACTGGGGGCCGCGAATACTCAGGTGTAGAGCCTGACGCTCAGGTGGCAGAAGAGGACCAAGTGCGGGAGAGTAGCCTCCCACCTCTGGCCAACCGACACCGTGGGGCATCACGGTCCTGGCTGGGTAGATCGCGGTACGCGGTAGCTGTCCAGATCGGACAAAGGGGTGCAGCAGCGTCAGAGCACGGTAAAGGTGCTGACGGGTGGTGTACATCTCGTGGCGAAGAGCTCGGTTAGCTCGATCCAGCCCATCAGCATGCAGAACCAGGTTCTGATGGTAGAAGGGCTCTCGGGTGACAGTGGAGTAGGCAGCAGTATAGTATCCCTCCGCACCAACATCAGATGCGATAGCAATGTGCCTGAAAGGGGAGGTGTCCAACTCCCGATACTCTCCACGAAGACATGTCAGAGCAGCATAGGCAGCATCGTGGCCAGCCATATCGATGGTCACACCAACACCATGTGCGGTGTGCAGCACAGTAGTGGAGTCATACTCCCGCGAGTAGAGGTGGACGATGGCACGGTACTGCTCCTGGTTAAACTCCCGGTACTCCTCGTAGACGGTGTACTCAGGGTGCCAGCGATAACCCAGATAGGTCATCATCTCAGCTAGCACAGCCGGTGATCCCGAGGCACCAATGGCCGTCGTGTGGCGCATGACCTGCCTCGTGGGTTCCATCTGAAAGCAAAGACGTTTCGAAGGAGTCAAATGACAGTGTGTGAATTGTTCAAAATACTATTCTAGGAAACAACTATGGCTTATCCAACTTTGGGGTGAATGCGGTCACGGGATCCTAGTGTTAGAGTTAGTAAATTCGTTTAACCCGAGTAGAAGAGAGTTCAGAGTCCCAGAGTAAAGGTCGAGGAGTAAAAGATCCTAGTACCACCCAATGGCGACGTGGGCCCGTAAGACACACAGCCAATGTTAGTAGAAGTTTTTGTAATGTGTAGACTCGACTTCGGCCAAGGAGTGTGGAAAGGGGATTCCTACAGGCAGTCGGCTCTTATACCAACTTGTGACGCCCCCGATTTGACCGTACACTAATCATGCACGCAAATGTGTACGATCAAGGTCAGGGACTCACGGGAAGATATCACAACACAACTCTAAAACATAAATAAGCCATACAAGCATCATAATACAAGCCAGGGGCCTTGAGGGCTAGAATACAAGTGCTCGATCACAGACGAGTCAGCGGAAGCAACAATATCTGAGTACAGACATAAGTTAAACAAGTTTGCCTTAAGAAGGCTAGCACAAACAGGGATACAGATCGAACGAGGCGCAAGCCTCCTGCCTGGGATCCTCCTAACTACTCCTGGTCGTCGTCCGCGGGCTGCACGTAGTAGTAGGCACCTCCAGTGTCGTAGGTGTCGTCGTCGACGGTGCCGTCTTGCTCCTGGACTCCAACATCTGGTTGCGACAACCAGATAGAAAGGAAAGGGGGAAAAGAGGGAGAGAAGCAACCGTGAGTACTCATCCAAAGTACTCGCAAGCAAGGAGCTACACTACATATGCATGGGTATATGTGTAAAGGGGAATATCAGTGGACTGAACTGCAGAATGCCAGAATAAGAGGGGGATAGCTAGTCCTGTCGAAGACTACGCTTCTGGTCATCTCCATCTTGCAGCATGTAGAATAGAGTAGATTGAAGTCCTCCAAGTAGCATCGCATAGCATAATCCTACCCGGCGATCCCCTCCTCGTCGCCCTGTTAGAGAGCGATCACCGGGTTGTATCTGGCACTTGGAAGGGTGTATTTTATTCAGTATCCAGTTCTAGTTGTCATAAGGTCAAGGTACAACTCCGGGTCGTCCTTTTACCGAGGGACACGACTATTCGAATAGATAAACTTCCCTGCAGGGGTGCACCACATAACCCAACACGCTCGATCCCATTTGGCCGGACACACTTTTCTGGGTCATGCCCGGCCTCGTAAGATCAACGCGTCGCAGCCCCACCTAGGCTCAACCGAGAGGTCACCACGCCGGTCTAACCCTATGCACGCAGGGGTCTGGGCCCATCGCCCTATGCACACCTGCATGTTGCGAGGGCGGCCGGAAGCAGACCTAGCCTAGTGGCGTTCCAGTCCAATCCGGCGCGCGCCGCTCCGTCGCTGACGTCAAAAGAGCTTCGGCTGATACCACGACGCCGGGATACCCATAACTACTCCCGCGTAGATGGCTAGTGCGTATAGACCAAATGGCCAGACTCAGATCAAATACCACGATCTCGTTAAGCGTGTTAAGTATCCGCGAACGCCGACCAGGGCCAGGCCCACCTCTCACCTAGGCGGTCTCAACCTGCCCTGTCGCTCCGCCACAAAGAGCCACTTGCGGGTACTCCTACGAGCCGACCCGACTTTAGTCATCACATTTGTCATGTATATAGTATATAAGTATATACCCGTGATCACCGCCCAGGTGATCACGGCCCGATAGTATAGCACAGCAGACGGACAAGAATGTAGGGCCACTGATGAAAAACTAGCATCCTATACTAAGCATGTAGGATTGCAGGTAAAGGTAACAACAGTAGTAGCAAGGATAGGCTATGCATCAGGATAGGATATCGGAAAGCAGTAACATGCTACACTACTCTAATGCAAGTAGTATAGAGAAGAATAGGCGATATCTGGTGATCACGGGGGGGGGGGGGGGGCTTGCCTGGTTGCTCTGGCAAGTAGGAGGGGTCGTCAACTCCGTAGTCGAACTGGGCAGCACCAGTGTCGGCCTCGTAGTCTACCGGAGAGAAGAGGGGGAAGAAACAGTAAATACAATGCAAACATAAGCATGACGATGCGTGACATGACAATGAGCAGTGCGAGGTGTGTCCTAACGCGACAGTAGGTGGTACCGGCGAAGGGGGGGAACATCCGGGAAGTATTCCCGATGTTTTGCGTTTTCGGACAGATGGACCGGAGGGGAAAAGTTGCGAGTTCGATAGGTTAGGGAGGTGTGGTGGACGAACGGGCTGCGTATCCGGATTCGTCTCGTCGTTCTGAGCAACTTTCATGTTGAAAATATTTTAATCCGAGTTACGGATTAAAAGATATGATTTTCTAAAGATTTTATTAATTTCTGGAATTTAATTAATTATTTAATTTAATTCGAAATTTGGATTTATGACATCAGCATGATGTCATGCTGACATCAGCAGTCAACTGGGGTTGACTAAGTCAAACTGACATGTGGGTCCAGTGGGACCCACCTGTCATTCTCTTTAATTAGGGTTTAGCTAAATAATTACTGTTTAATTAAATTAACTAATTAATTAGATTAATTTAAACAGGATTAATTAACTTAATTAATTAATTAATTAATTAATTTTATTTTTATTTATTTATTAACTAGTTTATTATTTTTATTATTATTATTTATTATTATTATTTTTTCCATTTCATTTTCCTTTTTTTGTAAACGTTCTGTGGGGGGGCGCGGGCCCCGTTTGGTAGTGGCCCAGGGCCATAGCGGGTCGGGCGTCGGGCATAGCCCGAATGGGCGCTGCGGGCGTGGCCGGCAGGGGCGCACCCGACTGGGCGCCGGCGGCCACAGCAGGGCGCCGGAGCAAGAGGAGGGGGGTGCCAGTGGCCAGGGGAGGCCGGAGTTGGCGCGGCGAAGGCCAGCGGGCGCGGGACGCGGCCGGTGCGGCGCATCCGCGGCGGCGCGGGCGGCACCGGAGCGGGGCACGGGAAGCGGCGGCCGGTGGCGGCCAACGGCGGGCGGGCCCGGCGCAGGGAGCTCGCACGGGAGCGGCGTGGGGGCGAGGGTGGCCACAGGCAGGCGCGGCAGTGCGCGCGCGTGCGGGCGGGAGAGACGGGGCGCGGCCGGTGCTTGGTCGCGGGAGGCCAAGGCCGGCGCGGGCGGTGTACGACGGGGGGGATGGGGCTGCGGGAGCGCGAGCTCGCGCGCAGCCACGGGCGCGAGGCAACGGCGCGGGCCGCGTGGCGGGGCGAGGGAAGGAGAGGAGGGGCGTGGAGGCCGTGGCCTCACCAGGGGTGTAGGGACGGGGCAGCGGGGCTCGTGGAGGGGGTCGGGGACGACGCAACGCAGGGGAGGAGGCGAGGCGACTCCGGGCGACGACGATCCGGGCTGCGGCGGAGAGGTCCAGGGGCGGCGGGGGTCGAGCGCCTCCTCCTCGATCCCGATCGGGGGAGAGGGGGGATATTTCGGGGGGAGTGGGGGGCTGTCGGTGGGGAGTGGGGGGGGGAGTGGTTAAGGGAGAGGAGTGGGGGCCGACCTGGGCCGGCCTGGTTGGCCCGATGGCCAGCTGGGCCGCGGTCCAGCAGGGGGGGCTGTTGGGCCAGGGTCCAGTGGGGGGAGGGGGGTTCCTCCTTTCTTCTTCTTTTTTCTGTTTGTTTTCTCTGTTGCATTTTATTTTCTTTTTATTTCTTTTCTTTTCTGTTTTACATCATTTTAAAATAGTTAGGCATTTTCTAAAAATATGTTTTCTCCACAATAATTACCAGTGCAATATCTGGCACCCACCGAACATTTTTGTTTAAATTTTTGAAAAGTTTTATTATTGACATTAATTTGAATTTAAATTTTGAAACGGTTTCGAATCATCGCGAAGTTAACAACAGTAACCGTGGTGACGTGGCATCATTAGCGTGGGATTACTGTAGCTTAATTATCCGGGCGTTACAGCTGTGTCATTGAGATTCTTGTCATATACCTCTCTTGGAGTAAGATTCTTCGGGTCAACAGCTTGGTAGCCATACTCCAAGATCTCCAACATCTCATCATTTCCATATCGAAGATGATCCTGCATAGCGACTCTCCACGAAGCAAAATCGGTATTGTCATCAAGTAAAGGAGGTTTGCCTTGAGGGTAATACTTAGGTTTGTCTATTTGAGGTCTTGCATAAAGCCAAGGAACACTGGAGTGTTCATTGCTAGGAGGTTGTTGCCCAAGTGAAGGAGTAGGCACAGCTGGCCTCGAGGCCGCACCACCAGAAAGTGGTGCAAGCATCGTGGTTAGTGTGGCTATACTCATTTGGACCAAGGCCTCAAGAGAGGCATCATGCTCCTCATTTTGCTTAGCAAGAGCTCGTTCCAGATCCTCTAAAGTGAAGGACTCGGCTTCCGTGGAAGCCGCGCC
Organism: Aegilops tauschii subsp. strangulata; assembly: GCF_002575655.3. NCBI lineage: Eukaryota > Viridiplantae > Streptophyta > Magnoliopsida > Poales > Poaceae > Aegilops > Aegilops tauschii. The sequence continues at coordinate 508,510,886 of NC_053036.3, read as the reverse complement.
CGTATTCTTCGGATCTGCAATAAGGGGAGTCCCATCGGGGTTTATCTCGCTCTAGGGCGGTTAAGCCACAAGAATAGAGCGCGAGGCTCTGATACCAATTGAAAGGATCGAGATGGACCTAGAGGGGGGTGAATAGGTACAATTACAAATTTTAATTATAACTTAGCAATTTTAGGCAATAATGCGGAATATGAAAGTGAGCCTAACAATTGCAAGTGTGATGCTAAGAACTAAGCAAGATAAACAAGTAACACGAGTATGTGAGAAAGCAAGCACAATAAGATATAAGTAAGTGCTAAGAGACAAGTAACCACAAGTAGAGAGTTAGGGTTAGGAATAACCGCAACTCTGGGAGACGAGGATGTATGCCGATGTTTACTTCCTTGGAGGGAAGCTACGTCACCGTTAGAGAGGTGGATGTCACCACGAAGGCACACCAACACCACGAAGGCTCACCCTATTCTCCCTTTGAGACAACACCACGGAGTCATTTCTCAACCACTAGTGGTAGACCTTGGGGTGGTCTCCAAACCCTCACAAATTTTTCCGGGGGTAATCACAATGGTCGATTCCTCTTCGAAAGACTCCTACCGCCTATGACTCTCCAACCTCCAAGAGTAACAAGAACGATGGGGAAAAGCTCAGGACTTGCTCAAATCACAAATTCCTTTGGTGCAAAGAAGGGGAAGGAGTGGATCTATCACTTGATCGGACAACTTCTCTCAAAGGCTCTCAAATCCCTTGGGGATCTAAGATTTGGTGTGGAGGAGTGAGAGAGAGAGTGAAATGTGTTCTAGGGTTTGTTCAAAGTGAATGGTCAACCCTCTCCCGTGGGGGAGAGGGGCTATATATAGTGTGAGCACAAATGTGGCCATTGTAGTGTAAGTGAACGGGCAGGCCGGACATTCGGGCTAGGGGCCGGACATCCGGCCTGGCAAGGCACTCGAAGAACAAGGTAGAAGCAGAGCAGAAAACAGAGGGGCCGGACATCTGGGGGCCAAGCCCGGGCATCCGGCATATCAGGAAGGCCTGGACATCCGGCGCGATCACTAAAACGTTACAGAACCTCAGTTGTTCCACGGGTAGCAGAGGCCGGACACCCAGCGCGGCATGGAGGGCCCGGACATCCGGCGTGGAACCAGAAACCTTCTGAACATGAAGAGGGCTAAAGCCGGATATCCGAGGCATGAGCCGGATATCCAGGGAGCAGCCCGGACATCCGGCACGAAGCCCGGACATCCGGCACTCCCAGGGGCAGAATGAGCCAGAGAGTAGTGATAGATCAAATGAGCTATGGGAAGGAGTTATTTTGGCAAGAGCAAGTCTTTTACTAACCCTATCGATCCCTCTTAATAGTGCGGGATCCTATACTCAAGGAAACAAAATATGAAATCATTTTAATACTTCATCCTTGAGTAAAACCACTTCGTATGCTCTTGATCCACACACTTTGATGAACCTGGGACCAACACCTGAGATTTACTTGACAACCATTGTTAGTCCCCTACATGTATATTGTCATCAACATCAAAACATGATGTAAGGGCATGATTGCTCTTTCAGGTGCGCCGCCCCCCTGCCCCGAAACCACTCCCCACCGCCGGTCCGCCGCCGCCCCAGCCATCCCTCTAGCCCTCCCCCCCCCCCCCCGTGCCAAGCTTTTTATCCGGCGATCCCCACGCCACCGCCCCACCACCGCCGGCGACCACCGCCCCCACCCTGAACCCAAAGATAGATACTGGGGTACCTCTCCGGCGAGTCCCCTCCCCGTTGCGGCTGGTTCTTCGTTAACTCTGGCGAGCCCCCCTCCCCACTGCGGCTGGTTCTTCCTTAACTCCGGCGAGCCCCCCACCCCCTGAAAATTGACTGACCCAAAAGTCGATTCAGTTGACTGAAGTGTAGCTAAATCGGAGCAGCATCGCAAGCAAGAGCAAGAGCGAGAGCAGCAGCGCGAGCAAGAGCAAGAGCAGACCAGGCAGGGGACCGAGAGCAAGCGCAGAGCAGCAGCGCGAGCGAGAGCTAAAGCAGCAGCAGCTCCTATTGATGTGGACGTCACCGCCGAGGGAGCGACGCCGTGGAGGTAGTGGCCGGCAACGCCGCCGTGGATGGAGTCGTGCCTTGTCGACTCGGGACCAAGCGTCGGCAGCACCGTGAGATCGAATCAAGAAGAAAATGCGGTGATTAGTGTACAACCTCTTTGGTGCCGCCGATTAGGCCTCAGATTCATCCGAGGAAACGGTGATGATGCTGCTCTTCCGGTGGTGCAGGTGAAGACGGCGGTGTGGGAATGGAGGTGGCGCGAAAGACGAGGGGAACGTCGGGGCAGCTCCTTGGAGGTGGAGGACGGGGTGGCTGAACCGGCGGGACGACGAGATCGACGACGGATCCTCATCCGGTACGGTGGATGAGGGATGTCGAGGTGTTGCTGTGGACGACGTCGTCGGGGAAGAGGCTCTGGCTGGGTGGCGGACGGAGGAGGGTGTGGGGCTTCACGGGTTTTCGCGGCCTCGGTGTACGGATGGGTGGGCGGATGGGATGGGAGTGGGGAACCATGGCTTAGGGACGCGCTTGTCCGAAATGTGGGGTAAGTTATGAAAGTACCCCCACCGATTTGAGCTAGGCGGTTCGGTTCATGGGTATCACGGGCATTTTGCGTGTCGGGATTTCATAGGAGGTGGGAGTTTTCGTGCACATTATAATTTTGGAATAGCAAGGCGCGGGTTGAGATGGAGGGAGTTGTCGGAGCACAACGAGACAAAGATATATCTTAAATATTTCAGGGTAACAAGGCGCGGGTTGAAATTTCCGGACAAGCCTAACGTGTAGTGTACCAAATCAATTCGCACTTCCGTCGACGAAAAAACAAAAAGAACTCAATTCACAGCACACAAGAGAGTCTAGTCCCGTGTACTGTACCAAATCAATTCGCACTACAAATGCCATTCAAAACTTTGAATTCATGTTATGTTCAATTAAAATATTTCACTACATGTATAATGCATGCAACCTGCTACTCAAATGAACATTTTAGTGCATTCCAAATGTATATACTACCGCTTCAATATGAACTAAATTTGAATTCGTTTCTCTATTTGAATAAGATCTACAATAATGATTGTTATGAAGTCAAACCATTTAAATTTGTTTCTCTATTTTAATAAGATCTACAATCATCATTATTGCCAAGTAAAACCATCGTTTGTGTATTATCTTCACAGCACACCACATGATTACAGTCGAGTTAGATATGAACTATGTGTACTATATGAACTCGACTCGATTTTTTGAATCTACTTTATGTTGATTTCAAATCACAGTACATTTCAAGCTCTAGCTAGATCTTCATAATCTAAACCATGTCTCATATGTATAATGTGTTTATCACATAATGTATGGTGGCCCGCCCCCTACACCTACAAGTATTTAGATGTGAGTTGCAAACACCACACATTACCACAAATTCAAATAAAATGTGAGATTGTTCGATATATAGTATTGTTTAGATTGTTCGATATTTAGTTGTAAGCTACAAACACCACACATTATCACAAATTCAAATAAAATGTGAGATTGTTCGATGTATAGTATGGTTTAGATTGTTCGACATTTAGCTGTGAGTTGCAAATGCCATGCATTATCACATTATAGTATAACATGTGCAAAACCACAGCACGCGTATCACCGCTATATTCATGCATGCATATGTTTATAACACTATGATCTCCTATTCAATTATATGAATCCACTTTCATATCAAATTATGATCTTTGTTAGTCTCTTACACCCACACAATCTTCTAACCTTTGTAGCTAGCACTAACTTTCTCTCGTGCATGCACATGCCCTCCTCGCCCTCCCCTCCCTCGGCATTCTATCCATAGTGCACATTCATTTTTTTCTTTAGGTCGTTCTCCCACAGTCTCCACAACTCCTTTCCGACACACACCGATCGATAAACCCCTCCAGCGATGTCTGCCTACAACATACACACGCACCTTCCATCTCCTCCTTTCTGTGTCCATGCCTCGTGTCTCTCATACGGTCCCACACACATGTAAACTCTCGCCCCTCTTTTCATCGATCTCACAATGGCACACTCCTCACCCTATCTAGCTAGTAGCTCGGCCTCTCGCACCACCTCCTAGCTCCATTCTCTCTGTCTATCCGTCTCGCTGGGCCTTATTTGCCTCTAACAAATGGATGTACACCGACCGATCTCCCACTATACATATAGCTAGCTAGGTCCTTATAACTCGTTTTTCCCCACGCGTCGATCGATCTACCTCATTAGTTATGTCTCTCCCTTCCTCCGGCAAACAACAATTGATCTACCGATCTAGTTAGGTTTGCTTACCAAACACATGGTTCCCCTTCATCATCCATGCATGCGTCTCGACAGATCTATCACGCACAGGCACACACAGAAACACATCCCCACTCTTATTGATAATATTGCAGTTCTACCCTCAGTTTGTCTAGTAGGCCTCTCCCACCATCTTCGAGAAGCAACTCCATCACCCATCCAGCACTCTACCCCTCTCCCTCCCTCTCTCTCTTCTCTCTCTCTCTCTCTCTCTCTCTCTCTCTCTCTGTCCCAACCTATTTCCCGTCCTTTAGTTATGTATGGATGCCGACCGATCTCCCTCAAGACATAGTTGGGTCTCTCCTTCTCAACACATATATGAGTCATTCTACCTCTCTAATTAGGCCTCTGCCTCCCCCCACCCCCCCCCCCACACACACACACCGATACATCGAGCGCTCTAGTCATGTCTCCCTGCCACACACAAACTTGCCCTGTGCCCTCTGACGTTCTGGTAGGTCAGTCGTCCTATATCTTTGACTTGCACACACACAATTTCGATGGCTCTCTTCATCGATCTAGCACCCACCCACTTGATCCTCTCTTCGACTCTATCAATATCTATGACCCCTCCCTCTCTTCTCGTGATTGCCCCCTCTATATATGATATAGATAGGCCTCTATCTCATACACATTGCATGTGTCAAATTTTTGTTTGAGATGTCATCGACACATATTCCCACAAATACATTCACGAAATCACACCCCCCCCAAACAAAAAACACTCACGAACGCACACGCCATCTGTCTAGGTTTGTATCTCTCTCACACACACCCACGTAGGTGGGGGACGTGCACGAAGAGAAGAGGTGCACGCACGACGCACGTACTCCCGTCTATTTCCCAACCACACCCGCGCGGGTACATGGTGGAGCTCATTTCTGTACGAAAAGGCAGCCCACGTGGTAATTTGACACGTGTACTGGTTGTCCACTTGATGGAGGATCGTCTACCACGGGTGAACAAACAAATTGCAACTTGACGCGTTATGTTAAAAAAGAGGCAAACCATGTGGGGCCTACCTTAGAGGCAAGGCTCTATACACTCGAGATGCTCTGTACGTATTACTTTTGATGTGTCCCGTCAACTCGCAAAACGAGGAGAAGCTTGCTTAGTATGCCGTCTCCCCGCCCATGGGCGCGGTGGCTCACAGGACGAGGTGAAGCTTGCTTACTATGCCTTACGCCCGCTCCCTCGCCCACGCGCGCGGTGGCTCGCAGGACGAGGAGAAAATTTTACTACTCCCTCCGTTTACTCCTCGTCCCTACCTTGGTTAGAGAGATTATCATATTGTTTGGAATATATGTCCTTTAGTAGATTTCAATATGAACTACTAGTACATACTCCAAACACTGATGTATATAGACGTATTTTAGAGTGTAGATTCACTCATTTTGCTCCGTATGTAGTCCATATTGAAACAGGCATAATAGTACGCACTCTCCCTCGCCCCTCGACCCTCGCCCACGTGGTGGACGTGCAGTAATTCATTCGGTCTCATATAGCCAGAACGATATATACTGCAGTACCATTATTGCTCGACTTCTCGAAGAGGCGAAGAGCCAATCGCAAGGTTAATATTTTGGAGATGCCAAGCGCAAGGTTTATAGGAGAACAAGTAGTAGGTGCCGCGTCATTTATAAATAAAGTTTTTTTCTTCACTGGCACGTACGCAATATAAATAGGTTCATATGGAGAGAAAAGGAAACCGCTCCACTATATACATAGGCAGAACGAGCCTACACGGTTGCTTGCTGGGGTTACTCTCTTCACACTCTCTCGCACAAAACGACTGTGGCCACATCTCTAACATCCCGGCGGATCATGTCCGCAGGGGGAAGGGGTGGATGCTTAGTGTAGATGCGGTCGCCGTCGCCGACGGCGAAAACCCACTATCGGCATGTCCCGATCAGGGGTCCCTGTCGTTCTCTCTCACAAAGCCCGTGAGGTTGCCTTCGTCCCTTGCTCACTGCCGCGATGTGGGCAGTTGCTGCCTCCCGCCGCCCTCCTCTAGGTTGAGCTACGTCCCGACATCCCTCAGGTACAACTTCCTTTACAGCCGGCTTGCACCACTGCTCCAGCTGCCCACATCACTCCATGTGGATATTTCTCTACTTCTTTGCCCCGCACATACCTCTACTGGCTTCTACGTACTGTATTAGTAATGAGTTTATGCCTCATCAACTAGTCCCAGTAATCTTATTCTAATCACGCTTCTTCAATTTCTTTGCCACAGGGATGCTCATCTCGATTTTGGTGAAACTGCACAAAATGATCTGATGGTCAAAGGGTTGCAAACTTCATTTCTTCGGAAGCTCCAAGTTGCCAGCAAATTAAAGCCTGGTTAGGGTTTACGGTTCAAGGGCTAGGGACTGCATGGATCGTTTTTTTCTTTAGCTGTCTCTGTTCCAAAATAAGTGTCAACTTTACTAGTAGTACAACTTTGTACTAAAGTTTGCATAAAGTTGAGACACTTATTTTGGAACGGAGGGAGTACATATTGGCTATGATCTGTCAATCATTGAGATGCAACAGCATGCATGTTAGTCTCCTTTGTATTTGATGAAATGTTGCAACGGGCAACCTTGGACGCAAGATACATGAAACAGAAGCTGGAAGCTTCATAGCATTGTACAAATTTATCTTGCTGATAAATTACAGTACGTACTATACTAGTACTATGTAAAGAGTTAGGTGTCGCACGGTGTCCAGAAAATATGGTGATAGAGTGAGGTGGGCCATGTAATCACTGAGCCTGTGTGTTCTCACTGCTTTCGCACTCCTCCGCTGTAAGAATGGAGAAAATTGTAATCTAGTAGTACCTCCTTTCACTGAAAGCGTGGGACATCCAACGGTCCTACCACCTCAGTAATAATGACCAATGAGCCGTCAAATCACATAGACCCAGCAGTAAGTTGGACGGACGAAGCAACCATCACTCTTGAATCTGCTTCTCCCTTCAACGCAGGCGCTAGTGAGAGGTCGCGTCCGCTCTCCCGGGCATGAATGCGGCACCGATTCTTTGGAGCGGCGCTGACCGTTTCGGGCGGGAAGCGCGTGCGGGCGATGGAGGGGCTTTGGGTGGGCCAGGCTGGTCAGGAGCGGGCGTGGCAGCTGTCCGCCTGTCCTGACCGGACGCCCGGAAATGAGAGGATGCACCAAATCTCGCGGCTAAATCGTACACTACACACCATCTCTCTTTAGGAGTAGGTCGATGTGTCGCTCTCTCTAACACACACATGCTGTTAAACACACACACACACACGCGCGCGCACATGCACACACAGGTTCATAGAATAGGAATATCGTGCGAGTGCGAAGCCACAGGAAGTGAGATACAAATGGAGTACGTACAAGAAGAGAAGAGGTGACGAATATTCCATCAAACCTGGACTGAGGAGTAGTACTCCCTCCTTCTAGGTGTTAAGTCATCTTACGAAAATCAGATATTTCCAAAATGTTTAGGCGTCATCCATTAACTTCGCATCTCAATCCCCTCCTGGCCTCGTTGCTAGCGAGCATTGTTACTTAGGGAGCGTTTGGATCCTTAGCAAGAACAGTTTATAGCCCCGGGCAAGGTTAGGCCTTTGGAACTGTTAAAATATGTTAGCTTTTGTGGGCCATCTAGCTTGTGTGGGCTAGAAAAACCTTGCTAGCTCAGGGGAGCCAGATCGGGTCGCTTCCGACGGCAAACTTCACGCACGGAAAAATCGGCAGCCCACTCATGACAACGATTTTCACGGGGCAAGGCTGGTAAGAAAAAGAACTAAACCGTTTGACCAGGCAAGGTTGGCAAAGCGAAAGCTGGCTAGCTGGGCTAGCCATAGTGGGAGTAACTTAGGTAGTAACATAGCACATCCCAAGAAAAAATTGCTTATGTGGCATGGAGTTAATGAGGAAAGAGATGCTTGTGGTAACATCATATGTTACTGTAACATAACACACCCCGAGGTAAAATGAGTCTATATCTCAATTAATGAAGACTTGCATGTTACCATCCATATGTTACTACCCACTATGAAGGTACTACCTCCGTCCTGGTTTATTGGTCCCCATTGTATTTCGTGTCAAATTTTGACCATAGATTGAACTAACAAAATGTTCATGCATGTCACAAAAATTATGTCATTGAAAACTATGTTCAAATACGAATCCAACGATATAATTTTTGTTGACATGTATTAACATTTTGTTAGTTAAATCTTTGGTCAAAATTTAGCACAAACTACAAAGGGGACCTATTAACCAGGATGAAGGTAGTAGTAACATCGAATAGTAACATATGCATGTTACTAGTCCAAGTTACTCACCACTATGACCAGCATAAGCAATGTAACCAAATGCTCCTTACTCTGCCTTGTTATCTCCCCCGGAAACCCAATGCATGGAGCGCAACTACGCATTGATCAGTCAAGAAATCAAAGTCGGCTTGCATGCGAGTTAATACGTGGCCCTGCATGGTAGCTAAAACAACATCTCTTAGTTGTTGGGATTAATTGTTGTGTTTAGAGACAGAAATCAGGGCTTCGATTGGAGGAAGGACCGGTCAAGTTTCTCCTTCTCCTCCAATCTGCTTGCACCTTGGTCCCGCTGCACCTTCTAACGTGACTTATTACACCTAGACGGAGGGAGTAGTACAAGATACGGTGGCACACTGACTTAGGTCGAATACAAGTGCTCAAAATTGTGTGCATTTTATAATAAGGATTCACTTAAAATAGTGTGTGAGCGAACAGAGGGATCAATTGGACAGTGTTCACGAGCAGTAGCGAGATGTGTGAGGTAAGATACACCGCTCGCGCTTTTAATTTTTCTTATTAATTTGTTTGTTTCACCCTCTGACTGGTGGGACCGAACGTACTACGTGGAGAGAGGTAAGGTGACTAAGGCTGCATTATTTCTGTACTACCAACACTGCTTTAAATCCCAAAAGACCTTACCACCAAAGCCACATGACACGATTATCATTTAAATCCCAATGACTCCCACGCAAAAAAAAACATGGCATGCTTGTCACACGAATGCAGGAATGTATAAAAGGTTATTTTCCTCTCATTAAACATAACAGGAGGGTGGTGTAGCTGGTTAGCCTGTTCGCTCATCAAACTTGAGGTCTCGGGTTTGATAACTGAAGGAAATATGCCCTAGAGGCAATAATAAAGTATTATATATTTCCTTATATCATGATAAATGTTTATTATTCATGCTAGAATTGTATTAACCGGAAACATAATACATGTGTGAATAGATAGACAAACAGAGTGTCACTAGTATGCCTCTACTTGACTAGCTCGTTAATCAAAGATGGTTATGTTTCCTAGCCATAGACATAAGTTGTCATTTGATTAACGAGATCATCTCATTAGGAGAATGACGTGATTGACTTGACCCATTCCGTTAGCTTAGCACTCGATCGTTTAGTATGTTGCTATTGCTTTCTTCATGACTTATACATGTTCCTATGACTATGAGATTATGCAACTCCCGTTTACCGGAGGAACACTTTGTGTGCTACCAAACGTCACAACGTAAATGGGTGATTATAAAGGTGCTCTACAGGTGTCTCCAAAGGTACTTGTTGGGTTGGCGTATTTCGAGATTAGGATTTGTCACTCCGATTGTCGGAGAGGTATCTCTGGGCCCATTCGGTAATGCACATCACTATAAGCCTTGCAAGCATTGTGACTAATGAGTTAGTTGCGGGATGATGTGTTACGGAACGAGTAAAGAGACTTGCCGGTAACGAGATTGAACTAGGTATCGAGATACCGATGATCAAATCTCGGGCAAGTAACATACCGGTGACAAAGGGAACAACGTATGTTGTTATGCGGTCTGACCGATAAAGATCTTCGTAGAATATGTGGGAGCCAATATGGGCATCCAGGTCCCGCTATTGGTTATTGACCGGAGACGTGTCTCGGTCATGTCTACATAGTTCTCGAACCCGTAGGGTCCGCACGCTTAAAGTTATGATGACAGTTTTATTATGAGTTTATGTATGTTGATGTACCGAAGGAGTTCGGAGTCCCGGATGAGATCGGGGACATGACGAGGAGTCTCGAAATGGTCGAGACGTAAAGATCGATATATTGGACGACTATATTCGGACTTCGGAAAGGTTCCGAGTGATTCGGGTATTTTTCGGAGTACCGGAGAGTTACGGGAATACGTATTGGGCCTTATTGGGCCATACGGGAAAGAAGGAAAAGGGCCTCAAGGGTGGCCGCACCCCTCCCCTTGGTCTGGTCCGAATTGGACTAGGGAAGGGGGGCGCCCCCTTCCTTCCTTCTCTTTTTCCCTTCCTCTTTTCCTATTCCATATGGGAGGTGGAATCCTACTAGGACAGTCCTAGTAGGACTCCACACTTGGTGCGCCCCCTCCTAGGGCCGGCCTCCTCCTCCCTTGCTCCTTTATATACGGGGGCAGGGGGCACCCCATGGACACACTTGATATACGATATTTTAGCCGTGTGCGGTGCCCCCTCCACCATATTACACCTCCATAATACCATTGCGGAGCTTAGGCGAATCCCTGCGTCGGTGGAACATCATCATCGTCACCACGCCGTCGTGCTGACGAAACTCTCCCTCAACACTCGGCTGGATCGGAGTTCGAGGGACGTCATCGAGCTGAACGTGTGTAGAACTCGGAAGTGCCGTGCGTTCAGTACTTGATCGGTCGGATCGTGAAGACGTACGACTACATCAACCGCGTTGTGATAACGCTTCCGCTATCGGTCTACGAGGGTACTTGGACAACACTCTCCCCTCTCGTTGCTATGCATCACCATGATCTTGCGTGTGCGTAGGAATTTTTTTGAAATTACTACGTTACCCAACAGTGGCATCCGAGCCTGGTTTTATGCGTTGATGCTATGCACGAGTAGAACACAAGTGAGTTGTGGGCGATATAAGTCATACTGCTTACCAGCATGTCATACTTTGGTTCAACGGTATTGTGAGATGAAGCGGCCCGGACCGACATTACGCGTACGCTTACGCGAGACTGGTTTCACCGTTGCGAGCACTCGTTGCTTAAAGGTGACCGGCGGGTGTCTGTCTCTCTCACTTTAGTTGAACCGAGTGTGGCTACGCCCGGTCCTTGTGAAGGTTAAAACAGCACCAACTTGACAAACTATCGTTGTGGTTTTGATGCGTAGGTAAGAACGGTTCTTGATAAGCCCGTAGCAGCCACGTAAAACTTGCAACAACAAAGTAGAGGACGTCTAACTTGTTTTTGCAGGGCATGTTGTGATGTGATATGGTCAAGACATGATGTGATATAATTTGTTGTATGAGATGATCATGTTTTGTAACCGAGTTATCAGCAACTGGCAGGAGCCATATGGTTGTCGCTTTATTGTATGAAATGCAATCGCCATGTAATAGTTTTACTTTATCACTAAGCAGTAGCGATAGTTGTAAAAGCAATTAGTTGGCGAGACGACAACGATACTACGATGGAGATCAAGGTGTCGCGCCGATGACGATGGTGATCATGACGGTGCCTCGGAGATGGAGATCACGAGCACGGTGCTTCGGAGATGGAGATCACAAGTACAAGATGATGATGGCCATATCATATCACTTATATTGATTGCATGTGATGTTAATCCTTTATGCATCTTATCTTGCTTTGTTTGACGGTAGCATTATAAGATGATCCTTCACTAAATTATCAAAGTATAAGTGTTCTCCCTGAGTATGCACCGTTGCGAAAGTTCTTCGTGCTGAGACACCACGTGATGATCGGGTGTGATAGGCTCTACGTTCAAATACAACGGGTGCAAAACAGTTGCACACGCGGAATACTCAAGTTAAACTTGACGAGCCTAGCATATAACAGATATGGCCTCGGAACACAGAGACCGAAAGGTCGAGCGTGAATCATATAGTAGATATGATCAACATAGTGATGTTCACCGTTGAAACTACTCCATCTCACGTGATGATCGGACATGGTTTAGTTGATATGGATCACGTGATCACTTAAAGGATTAGAGGGATGTCTATCTAAGTGGGAGTTCTTAAGTAATATGATTAATTGAACTTGAATTTATCATGAACTTAGTCCTGATAGTATTTTGCAAATTATGTTGTAGATCAATAGCTCGTGTTGTTGCTTCCCTGTTTTATTTTTGATATGTTCCTAGAGAAAATTATGTTGAAAGATGTTAGTAGCAAAAATGCGGATTGGATCCGTGATCTGAGGATTATCCTCATTGCTGCACAGAAAAATTATGTCCTTGATGCACCGCTAGGTGACAGACCTATTGCAGGAGCAGATGCAGACATTATGAACGTTTGGCTAGCTCAATATGATGACTACTTGATAGTTTAGTGCACCATGCTTAACGGCTTAGAATCAGGACTTCAAAGACGTTTTGAACGTCATGGACCATATGAGATGTTCCAGGAGTTGAAGTTAATATTTCAAGCAAATACCCGAGTTGAGAGATATGAAGTCTCCAACAAGTTCTATAGCTAAAAGATGGAGGAGAATCGCTGAACTAGTGAGCATGTGCTCAGATTGTCTGGGTACTACAATCGCTTGAATCAAGTGAGAGTTAATCTTCCAGATAAAATAGTGATTGACAGAATTCTCTAGTCACCATCACCAAGTTAGTAGAACTTCGTGATGAACTATAGTATGCAAGGGATGACGAAAGTAATTCCCGAGCTCTTCGTGATGCTGAAATCGACGAAGGTAGAAATCAAGAAAAACATCAAGTGTTGATGGTTGACGAGACCACTAGTTTCAAGAAAAGGGCAAAGGGAAGAAGGGGAACTTAAAGAAGAATGGCAAGCAAGTTGCTGCTCAAGTGAAGAAGCCTAAGTCTGGTCCTAAGCCTGAGACTAAGTGCTTCTACTGCAAAGGGACTGGTCACTGGAAGCGGAACTACCCCAACTATTTGGTGGATAAGAAGGATGGCAAAGTGAACAAAGGTATATTTGATATACAGATTATTGATGTGTACTTTACTAGTGTTTATAGCAACCCCTCGGTAATTGATACTGGTTCAGTTGCTAAGAGTAGTAACTCGAAACGGGAGTTGTAGAATAAACAGAGACTGGTAAAAGGCGAGGTGACGATGTGTGTTGGAAGTAGTTCCAAGATTGATATGATCATCATCGCACACTCCCTGTACTTTCGGGATTAGTGTTGAAACTAAATAAGCGTTATTTGGTGTTTGTGTTGAGCATGAATATGATTTGATCATGTTTATTGCAATACGGTTATTCATTTAAATTAGAGAACAATTGTTGTTCTGTTTACATGAATAAAACCTTCTATGGTCATACACACCAACGAAAATGGTTTGTTGGATCTCGATCGTAGTGATACACATATTCATAATATTGAAGCCAAAAGATGCAAAGTTAATAATGATAGTGCAACTTATTTGTGGCACTGCCGTTTAGGTCATATTGGTGTAAAGCGCATGAAGAAACTCCATACTGATGGGATTTTGGAATCACTTGATTATGAATCACTTGATGCTTGCGAACCGTGCCTCATGGGCAAGATGACTAAAACGCCGTTCTCCGGAACTATGGAGAGAGCAACAGATTTGTTGGAAATCATACATACAGATGTATGTGGTCCGATGAATATTGAGGCTCGTAGCAGGTATCATTATTTTCTGACCTTCACAGATGATTTGAGCAGATATGGGTATATCTACTTACTGAAACTAGAGTCTGAAACATTTGAAAAGTTCATATAATTTCAGAGTGAAGCAGAAAATCATCGTAACAAGAAAATAAAGTTTCTACGATCTGATCGTGGAGAAGAGTATTTAAGTTACGAGTTTGGCCTTCAGTTAAAACAATGTGGAATAGTTTCACAAATTCATGCCACGTGGAACACCACAGCATAATGGTGTGTCCGAACGTCATAACCGTACTTTTTTGGATATAGCGCAATCTATGATGTCTCTTACCAATTTACCACTAATCGTTTTGGGGGTTATGCATTAGAGACAGCTGTATGCACGTAAAATAGGGCACCATCAAAATCCGTTGAGACGACGCCTTATGAACTGTGGTTTGGCAAGAAACCAAAGTTGTCGTTTCTTAAAATTTTGGGGTTGCGATGCTTATGTGAAAAAGTTTCATCCTGATAAGCTCAAACCCAAATCGGAGAAATGTGTCTTCATAGGATACCCAAAGGAGACAGTTGGGTACACCTTCTATCACAGATCCAAAGGCAAGACATTCGTTGCTAAGTATGGATCCTTTCTAGAGAAGGAGTTTCTCTCGAAAGATGTGAGTGGGAGGAAAGTAGAACTTGATGAGGTAACTGTACCTGCTCCCTTATTGGATCACAGAAATCTGTTCCTGTGACTTCTACACCAATTAGTGAGGAAGTTAATGATGATGATCATGTAACTTCAGATCAAGTTACTACCAAACCTCGTAGGTAAACCAGAGTAAGATCCGCACCAGAGTGGTACGGTAATCCTGTTCTAGAGGTTATGTTACTAGACCATGACGAACCTACGAACTATGAAGAAGTGATGGTGAGCCCAGATTCCGCAAAATGGCTTGAGGCCATGAAATCTGAGATGAGATCCATGTATGAAGAACAAAGTATGGACTTTGATTGACTTGCCCAATGATCGGCGAGCCATTGAGATTAAATGGATCTTCAAGAGGAAGACGGATGCTGATAGTAGTGTCACTATCTACAAAGCTAGAATTGTCGCAAAAAGGTTTTCGACAAGTTCAAGGAGTTGACTACGATGAGAGTTTCTCACTCGTATCTATGCTTAACTCTGTCTGAATCATGTTAGTAATTGCCGCATTTTATGAAATCTGGCAAATGGATAAACAAAACTACATTCCTTAATGGATTTATTAAAGAAGAGTTGTATATGATGCAACCAGAAGGTTTTGTCAATCCTAAAGGTGCTAACAAAATATGCAAGCTCCAGCGATCCATCTATGGACTGGTGCAAGCATCTCGGAGTTGGAATATACACTTTGATAAGTTGATCAAAGGATATAGTGTTATACAGACTTGCGGTGAAGCCTGTATTTACAAGAAAGTGAGTGGGAGCACTACAGCATTTCTGATAGGTATATGTGAATGACATATTGTTGATCAGAAACAATGTAGAATTATTCTGCAAAGCATAAAGGAGTGTTTGAAAGGAGTTTTTCAAAGATAGACCTCGGTGAAGCTGCTTACATATTGAGCATCAAGATCTATAGAGATAGATGAAGACGCTTGATAAGTTTTTCAATGAGTACATACCTTAACAAGATTTTGAAGTAGTTCAAAATAGAACAGTCAAAGAAAGAGTTCTTGCCTGTGTTACAAGGTGTGAAATTGAGTAAAGACTCAAAGCCCGACCACGGCAAAAGATAGAAAGAGAATGAAAGTCATTCCCTATGCCTTGGCCATAGGTTCTATAAAGTATGCCATGCTGTGAACCAGATCTATTGTATACCCTACACTGATTTTGGCAAGGGAGTACAATAGTGATCTAGGAGTAGATCACTGAACAGCGGTCAAAATTATCCTTAGTGGAATAAGGATATGTTTCTCGATTATGGAAGTGACAAAAGGTTCGTCGTAAAGGGTTACGTCGATGTAAGTTTTGACACTAAATCTAGATGACTCTAAGTCTCGGTCTAGATACATATTGAAAGTGGGAGCAATTAGCTAGAGTAGCTCCGTGCAGAGCATTGTAGACATAAATATTTGCAAAATACTTACGGATCTGAATGTGACAGACCCGTTGACTAAAATTATCTCACAATCAAAACATGATCACACCTTAATACTTTTTGGGTGTTAATCACATAGCGATGTGAACTAGATTATTGACTCTAGTAAACCCTTTGAGTGTTGATCACATAGAGATGTGAACTATGGGTGTTAATCACATGGCGATATGAACTAGATTATTGACTCTAGTGCAAGTGGGAGACTGAAGGAAATATGCCCTAGAGGCAATAATAAAGTATTATATATTTCCTTATATCATGATAAATGTTTATTATTCATGCTAGAATTGTATTAACCGGAAACATAATACATGTGTGAATACATAGACAAACAGAGTGTCACTAGTATGCCTCTACTTGACTAGCTCGTTAATCAAAGATGGTTATGTTTCCTAGCCATAGACATAAGTTGTCATTTGATTAACGAGATCACCTCATTAGGAGAATGACGTGATTGACTTGACCCATTCCGTTAGCTTAGCACTCGATCGTTTAGTATGTTGCTATTGCTTTCTTCATGACTTATACATGTTCCTATGACTATGAGATTATGCAACTCCCGTTTACCGGAGGAACACTTTGTGTGCTACCAAACGTCACAACGTAAATGGGTGATTATAAAGGTGCTCTACAGGTGTCTCCAAAGGTACTTGTTGGGTTGGCGTATTTCTCTACTTCTTTGCCCCGCACATACCTCTACTGGCTTCTACGTACTGTATTAGTGATGAGTTTATGCCTCATCAACTAGTCCCAGTAATCTTATTCTAATCACGCTTCTTCAATTTCTTTGCCACAGGGATGCTCATCTCGATTTTGGTGAAACTGCACAAAATGATCTGATGGTCAAAGGGTTGCAAACATCATTTCTTCGGAAGCTCCAAGTTGCCAGCAAATTAAAGCCTGGTTAGGGTTTACAGTTCAAGGGCTAGGGACTGCATGGATCATTTTTTTCTTTAGCTGTCTCTGTTCCAAAATAAGTGTCAACTTTAGTAGTAGTACAACTTTGTACTAAAGTTTGCATAAAGTTGAGACACTTATTTTGGAACGGAGGGAGTACATATTGGCTATGATCTGTCAATCATTGAGATGCAATAGCATGCATGTTAGTCTCCTTTGTATTTGATGAAATGTTGCAACGGGCAACCTTGGACGCAAGATACATGAAACAGAAGCTGGAAGCTTCATAGCATTGTACAAATTTATCTTGCTGATAAATTACAGTACGTACTATACTAGTACTATGTAAAGAGTTAGGTGTCGCACGGTGTCCAGAAAATATGGTGATAGAGTGAGGTGGGCCATGTAATCACTGAGCCTGTGTGTTCTCACTGCTTTTGCACTCCTCCGCTGTAAGAATGGAGAAAATTGTAATCTAGTAGTACCTCCTTTCACTGAAAGCGTGGGACATCCAACGGTCCTACCACCTCAGTAATAATGACCAATGAGCCGTCAAATCACATAGACCCAGCACTAAGTTGGACGGACGAAGCAACCATCACTCTTGAATCTGCTTCTCCCTTCAACGCAGGCGCTAGTGAGAGGTCGCGTCCGCTCTCCCAGGCATGAATGCGGCACTGATTCTTTGGAGCGGCGCTGACCGTTTCGGGCGGGAAGCGCGTGCGGGCGATGGAGGGGCTTTGGGTGGGCCAGGCTGGTCAGGAGCGGGCGTGGCAGCTGTCCGCCTGTCCTGACCGGACGCCCGGAAATGAGAGGATGCACCAAATCTCGCGGCTAAATCGTACACTACACACCATCTCTCTTTAGGAGTAGGTCGATGTGTCGCTCTCTCTAACACACACATGTTGTTAAACACACACACGCGCGCGCGCGCACATGCACACACAGGTTCATAGAATAGGAATATCGTGCGAAGCCACAGGAAGTGAGATACAAATGGAGTACGTACAAGAAGAGAAGAGGTGACGAATATTCCATCAAACCTGGACTGAGGAGTAGTACTCCCTCCTTCTAGGTGTTAAGTCATCTTTGAAAATCAGATATTCCCAAAATGTTTAGGCGTCGTCCATTAACTTCGCATCTCAATCCCCTCCTGGCCTCGTTGCTAGCGAGCATTCTTACTTAGGGAGCGTTTGGATCCTTAGCAAGAACAGTTTATAGCCTAGCCGGGCAAGGTTAGGCCTTTGGAACTGTTAAAATATGTTAGCTTTTGTGGGCCATCTAGCTTGTGTGGGCTAGAAAAACCTTGCTAGCTCAGGAGAGCCAGATCGGCTCGCTTCCGACGGCAAACTTCACGCACGGAAAAATCGGCAGCCCACTCATGACAACGATTTTCACGGGGCAAGGCTGGTAAGAAAAAGAACTAAACCGTTTGACCAGGCAAGGTTGGCAAAGCGAAAGCTGGCTAGCTGGGCTAGCCATAGTGGGAGTAACTTAGGTAGTAACATAGCACATCCCAAGAAAAAATTGCTTATGTGGCATGGAGTTAATGAGGAAAGAGATGCTTGTGGTAACATCATATGTTACTGTAACATAACACACCCCGAGGTAAAATGAGTCTATATCTCAATTAATGAAGACTTGCATGTTACCATCCATATGTTACTACCCACTATGAAGGTACTACCTCCGTCCTGGTTTATTGGTCCCCATTGTATTTCGTGTCAAATTTTGACCATAGATTGAACTAACAAAATGTTCATGCATGTCACAAAAATTATGTCATTGAAAACTATGTTCAAATACGAATCCAACGATATAATTTTTGTTGACATGTATTAACATTTTGTTAGTTAAATCTTTGGTCAAAATTTAGCACAAACTACAAAGGGGACCTATTAACCAGGATGAAGGTAGTAGTAACATCGAATAGTAACATATGCATGTTACTAGTCCAAGTTACTCACCACTATGACCAGCATAAGCAATGTAACCAAATGCTCCTTACTCTGCCTTGTTATCTCCCCCGGAAACCCAATGCATGGAGCGCAACTACGCATTGATCAGTCAAGAAATCAAAGTCGGCTTGCATGCGAGTTAATACGTGGCCCTGCATGGTAGCTAAAACAACATCTCTTAGTTGTTGGGATTAATTGTTGTGTTTAGAGACAGAAATCAGGGCTTCGATTGGAGGAAGGACCGGTCAAGTTTCTCCTTCTCCTCCAATCTGCTTGCACCTTGGTCCCGCTGCACCTTCTAACGTGACTTATTACACCTAGACGGAGGGAGTAGTACAAGATATGGTGGCACACTGACTTAGGTCGAATACAAGTGCTCAAAATTGTGTGCATGTTATAATAAGGATTCACTTAAAATAGTGTGTGAGCGAACAGAGGGATCAATTGGACAGTGTTCACGAGCAGTAGCGAGATGTGTGAGGTTAGATACACCGCTCGCGCTTTTAATTTTTCTTATTAATTTGTTTGTTTCACCCTCTGACTGGTGGGACCGAACGTACTACGTGGAGAGAGGTAAGGTGACTAAGGCTGCATTATTTCTGTACTACCAACACTGCTTTAAATCCCAAAAGACCTTGCCACCAAAGCCACATGACACGATTATGATTTAAATCCCAATGACTCCCACGCAAAAAAAACACGGCATGCTTGTCACACGAATGCAGGAATGTATAAAAGGTTATTTTCCTCTCGTTAAACATAACAGGAGGGTGGTGTAGCTGGTTAGCCTGTTCGCTCATCAAACTTGAGGTCTCGGGTTTGATAACTGAAGGAAATATGCCCTAGAGGCAATAATAAAGTATTATATATTTCCTTATATCATGATAAATGTTTATTATTCATGCTAGAATTGTATTAACCGGAAACATAATACATGTGTGAATACATAGACAAACAGAGTGTCACTAGTATGCCTCTACTTGACTAGCTCGTTAATCAAAGATGGTTATGTTTCCTAGCCATAGACATAAGTTGTCATTTGATTAACGAGATCACCTCATTAGGAGAATGACGTGATTGACTTGACCCATTCCGTTAGCTTAGCACTCGGTCGTTTAGTATGTTGCTATTGCTTTCTTCATGACTTATACATGTTCCTATGACTATGAGATTATGCAACTCCCGTTTACCGGAGGAACACTTTGTGTGCTACCAAACGTCACAATGTAAATGGGTGATTATAAAGGTGCTCTACAGGTGTCTCCAAAGGTACTTGTTGGGCTGGCGTATTTCGAGATTAGGATTTGTCACTCCGATTGTCGGAGAGGTATCTCTGGGCCCACTCGGTAATGCACATCACTATAAGCCTTGCAAGCATTGTGACTAATGAGTTAGTTGCGGGATGATGTGTTACGGAACGAGTAAAGAGACTTGCCGGTAATGAGATTGAACTAGGTATCGAGATACCGACGATCAAATCTCGGCAAGTAACATACCGGTGACAAAGGGAACAACGTATGTTGTTATGCGGTCTGACCGATAAAGATCTTCGTAGAATATGTGGGAGCCAATATGGGCATCCAGGTCCCGCTATTGGTTATTGACCGGAGACGTGTCTCGGTCATGTCTACATAGTTCTCGAACCCGTAGGGTCCGCACGCTTAAAGTTACGATGACAGTTTTATTATGAGTTTATGTATGTTGATGTACCGAAGGAGTTCGGAGTCCCGGATGAGATCGGGGACATGACGAGGAGTCTCGAAATGGTCGAGACGTAAAGATCGATATATTGGACGACTATATTCGGACTTCGGAAAGGTTCCGAGTGATTCGGGTATTTTTCGGAGTACCGGAGAGTTACGGGAATACGTATTGGGCCTTATTGGGCCATACGGGAAAGAAGGAAAAGGGCCTCAAGGGTGGCCGCACCCCTCCCCTTGGTCTGGTCCGAATTGGACTAGGGAAGGGGGGGGGGCCTTCCTTCCTTCTCTTTTTCCCTTCCTCTTTTCCTATTCCATATGGGAGGTGGAATCCTACTAGGACTAGGGAGTCCTAGTAGGACTCCACACTTGGTGCGCCCCCTCCTAGGGCCGGCCTCCTCCTCCCTTGCTCCTTTATATACGGGGCAGGGGGCACCCCATGGACACACTTGATATACGATATTTTAGCCGTGTGCGGTGCCCCCCTCCACCATATTACACCTCCATAATACCGTTGCGGAGCTTAGGCGAATCCCTGCGTCGGTGGAACATCATCCTCGTCACCACGCCGTCGTGCTGACGAAACTCTCCCTCAACACTCGGCTGGATCGGAGTTCGAGGGACGTCATCGATCTGAACATGTGTAGAACTCGGAGGTGCCGTGCGTTCGGTACTTGATCGGTCGGATCGTGAAGACGTACGACTACGTCAACCGCGTTGTGATAACGCTTCCGCTATCGGTCTACGAGGGTACTTGGACAACACTCTCCCCTCTCGTTGCTATGCATCACCATGATCTTGCGTGTGCGTAGATTCTTTTTTGAAATTACTACGTTCACCAACAATAACTACACTTGAGCATAATTTTGTTTTTGTTCGACTTCTTTCTTCCACCCAATGACAGGTAGGCCCCGCATGACAGAGAGAGAAAGTGATCTGGGGCGGTGCCAGGAGGATTGTTTGACTGGTCAAAATGGATGGATACGGAGCTACATGATCTCGTAGTGGCCGTATAATCACCTCATCACGTATACACTGCAACCTCGGCGCTTGTTTTCTAGGGTTTGCACTCTTCACACTCTCACTCCACTATATATATACACGCTGGAGCCTTAGCGCTTGTAGTTGCTCTCTTCACAATCTCTCACCCTCTCCAGATCTAAACAAGACTTCGTCAGCCTCCCCCCCCCCTCACTGCTGGTTGCTACCTCTTGAGCACTGCGTTGGTTTTCCCTTGAAGAGGAAAGGGTGATGCAGTAAAGTAGCGTAAGTATTTCCCTCAGTTTTTGAGAACCAAGGTATCAATCCAGTAGGAGACCACGCTCGAGTCCCACGCACCTACACAAACAAATAAGAACCTCGCAACCAACGCGATAAAGGGGTTGTCAATCCCTTCACGGTCACTTACGAGAGTGAGATCTGATAGATATGATAAGATAATATTTTTGGTATTTTTATGATAAAGAGTAAAAGTAAAGAAAGCAAAATAAACAGCGCCAGAAATAGTTTTTTGACGGGAGATTAATATGATGGAAAATAGACCCCGGGGCCATAGGTTTCACTAGTGGCTTCTCTCAAGATAGCATAAGTATTACGGTGGGTAAACGGATTACTGCTGAGCAATTGATAGAATTGAGCATAGTTATGAGAATATCTAGGTATGATCACGTATATAGGCATCATGTCCGCGACAAGTAGACCGGCTCCTGCCTGCATCTACTACTATTACTCCACACATCGACCGCTGTCCAGCATGCATCTAGAGTATTAAGTTCATAAGAACAGAGTAATGCTTTAAGTAAGATGACATGATGTAGAGGGAAAAACTCATGCAATATGATATAAACCCCATCTTTTTATCCTCGATGGCAACAATACAATACGTGTCATTTCCCCTACTGCCACTGGGATTGAGCACCGCAAGATTGAACCCAAAGCTAAGCACTCCTCCCATTGCAAGAAAGATCAACCTAGTAGGCCAAACCAAACTGATAATTCGAAGAGACTTGCAAAGATAACCAATCATACATAAAAGAATTCAGAGGAGATTCAAATATTGTTCATAGATAAACTTGATCATAAACCCACAATTCATCGGATCTCGACAAACACACCGCAAAAGAATATTACATCGAATAGATCTCCAAGAAGATCAAGGAGAACTTTGTATTGAGATCCAAAGAGAGAGAAGAAGCCATCTAGCTAATAACTATGGACCCGAAGGTCTGAGGTAAACTACTCACACATCATCGGAGAGGCTATGGTGTTGATGTAGAAGCCCTCCATGATCAATGCCCCCTCCGGCGGAGTGCTGGAAAAGGCCCCAAGATGGGATCTCACGGGTACAGAAGGTTGCGGCGGTGGAAATAGGGTTTTGGCTCCGTATCTAATTGTTTGGGGGTACGTAGGTATATATAGGAGGAAGAAGTACGTCGGTGGAGCAACGTGGGCCCCACGAGGGTGGAGGGCGCACCTGGGGGGGTAGGCGCGCCCCCCTGCCTCGTGCTCTCCTCGTTGATTACTTTACGTAGACTCCAAGTTCTGGATCACGTTTGTTCCGAAAATCACGTTCCCGAAGGTTTCATTCCGTTTGGACTCCGTTTGATATTATTTTTCTGCGGAACACTGAAATAGGCAAAAAAACAGCAATTTGGGCTGGGCCTCCGGTTAATAGGTTAGTCCCAAAAAATAATATAAAAGTGTATAATAAAGCCCATTAATCATCCAAAACAGAATATAATATAGCATGGAACAATAAAAAATTATAGATACGTTGGAGACGTATCAAGTATCCCCAAGCTTAATTCGTGCTCGCCCTCGAGTAGGTAAATGATAAAAACAGAATTTTTGATGTGGAATGCTACTTGGCATAATTTTCAATGTAACCTAATTGTGGTATGAATATTCAGATCCGGAAGATTCAAGGTAAAAGTTTAATATTGACGTAAAAGTAATAATACTTCAAGCATACTAACTAAGCAATTATGTCTTCTCAAAATAACATGGCCAAAGAAAGTTCATCCCTACAAAATCATATAGTTTGGTCATGCTCCATTTTCGTCACACAAGGATGCTCTCATCATGCACAACCCCGATGACAAGCCAAGCAATTGTTTCATACTTTAATAATCTCAAACTTTTTCAACTTTCACGCAATACATGAGCGTGAGCCATGGATATAGCACTATGGGTGGAATAGAATATAATGATGGGGGTTATGTGGAGAAGACAAAAAAGGAGAAAGTCTCACATCAACGCGGCTAATCAATGGGCTATGGAGATGCCCATCAATTCATGTTAACGTGAGGAGTAGGGATTGCCATGCAACGGATGCACTAGAGCTATAAATGTATGAAAGCTCAACAAAAGAAACTAAGTGGGTGTGCATCCAACTTGCTTGCTCACGAAGACCTAGGGCATTTGAGGAAGCCCATTGTTGGAATATACAAGCCAAGTTCTATGACGAAAAATTCCCACTAGTATATGAAACTGACAAAACAAGAGACTCTCTATCATAAGGATCATGGTGCTACTTGGAGCACAAGTATGGAAAAAGATAGTAGCATTGCCCCTTTTTTCTTTTTTCTTTTTCTTTTTTTTGGCCTTTCTCATTTTTTTGGGGGGGGGGGGACAATGCTCTATGAATGATGATCATCACACTTCTATTTATTTACAACTTAATGATTACAACTCGATACTAGAACAAAGTATGACTCTATATGAATGCCTCCGGCAGTGTACCGGGATGGGCAATGAATCAAGAGTGACATGTATGAAATAATATGCATGGTGGCTTTGCCACAAATACGATGTCAACTACATGATCATGCAAGGCAATATGACAATGATGAACGTGTCATGATAAACGGAACGGTGGAAAGTTGCATGGCAATATATCTCGGAATGGCTATGGAAATGCCATAATAGGTAGGTATGGTGGCTGTTTTGAGGAAGATATAAGGAGGTTTATGTGTGATAGAGCGTATCGTATCATGGGGTTTGGATGCACCGGCGAAGTTTGCACCAACTCTCATGGTGAGAAATGGCAATGCACGGAACCGAAGAGGCTAGCAATGATGGAAGGTTGAGAGTGCGTATAATCCATGGACTCAACATTAGTCATAAAGAACTCACATACTTATTGCAAAAATCTACAAGTCATCAAAAACCAAGCACTACGCGCATGCTCCTAGGGGGATAGATTGGTAGGAAAAGACCATCGCTCATCCCCGACCGCCACTCATAAGGAGGACAATCAAAGAACACCTCATGTTTCAAATTTGTTACATAACGTTTACCCTACGTGCATGCTACGGGATTTGCAAACTTCAACACAAGTATTTCTCAAATTCACAACTACTCAACTAGCACAACTTTAATATCACTACCTCCATATCTCAAAACAATCATCAAGCATCAAACTTCTCTTAGTATTCAACACACTCATAAGAAAGTTTTTACTAGTCTTGAATACCTAGCATATTAGAACTAATTTCACAATTAAAGCAAATTACCATGCTGTTTTGTAGGACTCTAAAAATAATATAAGTGAAGCATGAGAGAACAATAGTTTCTATAAAACAAAACCACCGCTGTGCTCTAAAAGATATAAGTGAAGCACTAGAGCAAAAACTATATAGCTCAAAAGATATAAGTGAAGCACATAGAGTATTCTAATAAATTCCGAATCATGTGTGTCTCTCTCAAAAGGTGTGTACAGCAAGGATGATTGTGGTAAACTAAAAAGCAGAGACTCAAATCATACAAGACGCTCCAAGCAAAACACATATCATGTGGTGAATAAAAATATAGCTCCAAGTAAAGTTACCGATGGACGAAGACGAAAGAGGGGATGCCTTCCGGGGCATCCCCAAGCTTTGGCTTTTTGGTGTCCTTAGATGATCTTGGGGTGACATGGGCATCCCCAAGCTTAGATTCTTGCCACTCATTGTTCCATAATCCATCAAATCTTTACTGAAAACTTGAAAACTTCACAACACAAAACTCAACAGAAAATCTTGTGAGCTCCGTTAGCGAAAGAAAACAAAACACCACTTCAAGGTACTGTATTTAACTCATTATTTATTTATATTGGTGTTAAACCTACTGTATTCCAACGTCTCTATGGTTTATAAACCATTTTACTAGCCATAGATTCATCAAAATAAGCAAACAACACACGAAAAACGGAATCTGTCAAAAACAGAACAGTCTGTAGTAATCTGTAACTAATGCAAACTTCTGGAACTAAGAAAAATCTACCAAAATAGGAAGCCCTAGAAAATTTGTTTATTGATCTACTGCAATTGGAATCAGTATTTTATCACGTTCTGATGATTTTTAACAATTGTTTTCATGAACAGAAAGTTTCTGGAATTTTCAGCAAGATCAAATAACTATCATCCAAGAAGATCATATAGGTTTAACTTGGCACAAACACTAATTAAAACATAAAAAACAAATCTAACCAGAGGCTAGATCAAATATTTATTCCTAAACTGAAGCAAAAATAAAAAAATAAAATAAAATTGGGTTGCCTCCCAACAAGCGCTATCGTTTAACGCCCCTAGTTAGGCATAAAAACAAGGATAGATCTAGGTATTGCCATCTTTGGTAGGCAATCCATAAGTAGCTCTCATAATAGATTCATATGGTAATTTTATTTTATTTCTAGGGAAGTGTTCCATACCTTTCCTTAATGGAAATTGGAATCTAATATTCCCTTCCTTCATATCAATAATTGCACCAATCATTCTAAGGAAAGGTCTACCAAGAATAATAGGACATGAAGGATTGCAATCTATGTCAAGAACAATGAAATCTACGGGCACATAGTTCCTATTTGCAACAATAAGAACATCATTAATTCTTCCCATAGGTTTCTTAATAGTGGAATCCGCAAGGTGCAAGTTTAAAGAACAATCATCAAATTCACGGAATCCTAGCAAATCACACAAGGTTTTTGGAATCGTGGAAACACTAGCACCCAAATCACACAAAGCATAGCATTCATGATCTTTAATTTTAATTTTAATGGTAGGTTCCCAGTCATCATAAAGTTTTCTAGGGATAGAAACTTCCAACTCAAGTTTTTCTTCATAAGATTGCATCAAAGCATCAACGATATGTTTAGTAAAAGCTTTATTTTGACTATAGGCATGAGGAGAATTTAGCACGGATTGCAACAAGGAAATACAATCTATCAAAGAGCAATTATCATAATTAAATTCCTTGAAATCCAAAATAGTGGGTTCATTAATATCTAAAGTTTTAACCTCTTCAATCCCACATTTAACAATTTTTGCATCAAGATCTAAAAACTCCGAATTTTTGGAACGCCTTCTAGGTAAAGGTAACTCATCTCCAGTCCCATCATTATAAAGATTCATATTGCAAAACAAAGATTTAATAGGAGACACATCAATAACTTTTAGATCTTCATCTTTATTTTCACAAAAATTAGAAGAACACGCTTTTACAAAGAAATCTTTCTTAGCATGCATCCTAGCGGTTCTTTCTTTGCACTCATCAATGGAAATTCTCATAGCTTTGAGAGACTCATTGATATCATACTTAGGTGGAATAGATCTAAGTTTCAAAGAATCAACATCAAGAGAAATTCTATCCACGTTCCTAGCCAATTCGTCAACTTTAAGCAATTTCTCTTCAAGCAAAGTATTGAAATTCTTTTGCGAATTCATAAACTCTTTAACACTAGTCTCAAAATCAGAGGGCATCTTATTAAAATTTCATAAGAATTGTTGTAGGAATTACCATAATTATTAGAGGAATTACTAGGGAACGACCTAGGATTAAAGTTTCCTCTATACGCGTTGTTACCAAAATTATTCCTACCAACAAAATTCACATCCATAGATTCATTATTATTCTCAATCAAAGTAGACAAAGGCATATCATTAGGATCAGAAGAAACAACATTAATTTCTTCTATCGCATGCACTTTTTTATTAGTAGATCTTTCGGTGTGCCATTGAGAATAATTAACCATAATATTGTCTAGGAGTTTAGTAGCTTCTCCTAAAGTGATTTCCATAAAAGTGCCTCCCGCGGCTGAATCTAAAAGATTTCTAGAAGCAAAATTCAATCCGGCATAAAATTTTGTATAATCATCCAAAGATTCAAACCATGTGTAGGGCAATTACGTATCATTAATTTCATCCTCTCCCAAACTTGTGCAACATGTTCATGATCAAGTTGCTTAAAATTCATGATATCGTTTCTAAGAGAGATGATTTTAGCGAGAGGAAAATACTTTGAGATAAAAGCATCTTTGCACTTATTCCATGAATCAATACTATTTTTAGGCAAAGACGAAAACCAAGCTTTAGCACGATCTCTAAGCGAAAAAGGAAATAGCTTCAATTTAACAATATCATTGTCCACATCTTCCTTCTTTTGCATATCACACAAATCAACGAAGCTATTTAGATGGGTAGCGGCATCTTCACTAGGAAGGCCGGTGAATTGATCTTTCATGAAAAAATTCAACAAAGCAGCATTAATTTCACAAGATTCAGCATCGGTAAGAGGAGCAATCGGAGTGCTAAGAAAATCATTGTTGTTGGTATTGGTAAAGTCACACAATTTAGTATTGTCTTGAGCCATCGTGACAAACAAGCAATCCAACACACGAGCAAACAAGAAGCAAGCAAAAAAAGAGGCGAACGGAAAAGAGAGGGCGAATAAAACGGCAAGGGTGAAGTGGGGGAGAGGAAACTAGAGCCAAATGGCAAATAATGTAATGCGAGGGATAAGAGTTTGTGATGGGTACTTGGTATGTCTTGACTTGTGCGTAGACTCCCCGGCAACGGCGCCAGAAATCCTTCTTGCTACCTCTTGAGCACTGCGTTGGTTTTCCCTTGAAGAGGAAAGGGTGATGCAGTAAAGTAGCGTAAGTATTTCCCTCAGTTTTTGAGAACCAAGGTATCAATCCAGTAGGAGACCACGCTCGAGTCCCACGCACCTACACAAACAAATAAGAACCTCGCAACCAACGCGATAAAGGGGTTGTCAATCCCTTCACGGTCACTTACGAGAGTGAGATCTGATAGATATGATAAGATAATATTTTTGGTATTTTTATGATAAAGAGTAAAAGTAAAGAAAGCAAAATAAATGGCGCCAGAAATAGTTTGTTGACGGGAGATTAATATGATGGAAAATAGACCCGGGGGCCATAGGTTTCACTAGTGGCTTCTCTCAAGATAGCATAAGTATTACGGTGGGTAAATGAATTACTGCCGAGCAATTGATAGAATTGAGCATAGTTATGAGAATATCTAGGTATGATCATGTATATAGGCATCACGTCCGCGACAAGTAGACCGACTCCTGCCTGCATCTACTACTATTACTCCACACATCGACCGCTATCCAGCATGCATCTAGAGTATTAAGTTCATAAGAACATAGTAATGCTTTAAGTAAGATGACATGATGTAGAGGGATAAACTCATGCAATATGATATAAACCCCATCTTTTTATCCTCGATGGCAACAATACAATACGTGTCATTTCCCCTACTCTCATTGGGATTGAGCACCGCAAGATTGAACCCAAAGCTAAGCACTTCTCCCATTGCAAGAAAGATCAATCTAGTAGGACAAACCAAACTGATAATTCGAAGAGACTTGCAAAGATAACCAATCATACATAAAAGAATTCATAGGAGATTCAAATATTGCTCATAGATAAACTTGATCATAAACCCACAATCCATCGGATCTCGACAAACACACCGCAAAAGAAGATTACATTGAATAGATCTCCAAGAAGATCAAGGAGAACTTTGTATTGAGATCCAAGAGAGAGAAGAAGCCATCTAGCTAATAACTATGGACCCGAAGGTCTGAGGTAAACTACTCACACATCATCGGAGAGGCTATGGTGTTGATGTAGAAGCCCTCCGTGATCAATGCCCCCTCCGGCGGAGCGCCGGAAAAGGCCCCAAGTTGGGATCTCAGGGGTACAAAAGGTTGCGGCAGTGGAAATAGGGTTTTGGCTCCGTATTTGATGGTTTGGGGGTACATAGGTATATATAGGAGGAAGAAGTACGTCGGTGGAGCAACATGGGCCCCACGAGGGTGGAGGGCGCACCTGGGGGGTAGGTGCGCCCCCTGCCTCGTGCTCTCCTCGTTGATTACTTTACGTAGACTCCAAGTCCTCTGGATCACGTTTGTTCCGAAAATCACGTTCCCGAAGGTTTCATTCCATTTGGACTTCGTTTGATATTCTTTTTCTGCGAAACACTGAAATAGGCAAAAAACAGCAATTTGGGTTGGGCCTCCGGTTAATAGGTTAGCCCCAAAAATAATATAAAAGTGTATAATGAAGTCCATTAATCATCCAAAACAAAATATAATATAGCATGGAACAATAAAAAATTATAGATACGTTGGAGACGTATCACTGGTCAAAGGGCCAGTAGGATCCGTCCGCCATGAAGGGAAGGAGGCTTAACGCTGTCGCCGTCGGCGAGGGAGGGAATCCACTACCGGCGCAGCTGTTCTCTTCACCCAGCGGTGGCGTGGGAGGGCCTTCGACCCCTTCTTCCTCGCCGCCGTACATAGTGTGGGCCGAACGGCCTCCGGTCGCCCACCGAATCACACCCCAAGAACCTTAAGGTATAATTTACTTATTCCACATGCATTGCTCTAGCTGCATGTGGGCTTTTTCCGCTTCTGCACTCGAATCTAGGTGTTGGATCAAACAGGAAAGTAGTGGGGAAAGTTTTATAGCATGAATCTAGGACGTGGTTCAAAGAGGAAAGGAATGGGGGAAAGTAGTGGGGAAAGTTGTATAGCATGAATCTAGGACGTAGTTCAAAAAGGAAAGGAAGGGGGAAAGTAGTGGGGAAAGTTGTATAGCATGAATCTAGGACATGGTTCAAAGAGGAAAGAAATGGGGGAAAGTTGTATAGCATGAATCTAGGACGTGGTTCAAAGAGGAAAGGAAGGGGGAAAGTACTAGTACAGACTGGCTATCCAGCACCTACGTTGGTCGAAAAGGGAAAACAATGACAAACGCAGTACGCACATCTGTAACGAACTGATCTTTTTGTTTTGGGTGACAAGACTGTAGAGTTTGAGCAGGACTAGATTTGTCGCGCTCACATAGGGAAAGATGTCTAAAGATAACAAAACTGGGACCAACACAAATATGCTCCTTGGTTGTTTGTTCTTTGTTGCAACAGACTGTGCATCACCCCTTCATACATCGGTAGATACACATGGTGCTGGTGCATCCACTATCCTGTGCAACTCTTTAGCTATTGTTAATCTAAGGCCCTGTTTGGTTAAAAAGTCCTAGGACTTTTTTTAGTCCCAACTAAAAAGTCCCTAGTCCCTACCTGCTTGGTTCCAGGGACTAAACATGGACTAGAGGTTATTAAATGACATGCTAAAAGACCATGTTACCCCTAGTAATGAACTAATAGAGATAAGGTGCGATGCGAGGCAGGGGCAACTATTGGAACAAGTCCCAAAAAGACTCTCCCTCGGGGTCTTCTTTCTTTAGTCCCAAATGCCCACTTTTAGTCCCGAAAAGCCCCTCCTGTTTGATTTAGATGGGACTGACAGGGACTTTTTTTAGTCCCTACACCAAAAAGTCCCTGTAAACAAACACCCTCTAATGATGCCGCTGGAAAATTGATGCAATGCCACAGTTAAAATCAAATTACATGTTTAATGAATTTTATTGTTAATATAATCTCTCTGTTAATATGAATCAATGCCACCGTTTGAGAAATGCTACTGTCTTGCTTTCTTTCCCATTTAGATAAGTTAGATGCTTCTTTTTGTTGGCTTCTGTGTCATCCACCATTATTGACCACTAGTTGTCTCCTTTGCACCTCTGTGTAAACAGGGTTATCTACTTCACCTCATTGCTATTGTGACCTTTTGTTGCACTGCACAAAACACTTTTGTTTTAAGAGTGTTTTGTGCAGTTCAACCAAAATGTCACACCGACAACGTTGCTTGATTGCTTGATCTTAGTGGAACTGCACAAGAGGAGATCTTACTTCCTATCCGTGTTGGCAAATTTGGTTTAGATCTTCTTCTTGTGAGTTGTTTGAATTCTGCGTCATGATAGGTCAGTACTAGCCTTCTTTCACATGATTGTGCAGTGTGCTTTCATATGTTGTGCTACTTGTACGGTAATGTTTATTGATTTTAGTGAACTGCACAAATGGATACAAGACTTTCAATCTGTATGTGCACCGTAATATCCCATTGAGGTAAGATAAGGATATTCACAACTGTTGGCCCGTATTTTGCCACTTTCATCAGAAAATTAATGTCGTTGTTTAGTGTTATACTTGTGCTCCCTAATTGACATGCCAAATCTTACATTGAAGGCGAAGCCTGTCTGTTATTGAACCAAGTGATGAAGGGGAAGAACAAGCGGAAGAAAAACAAAAATCAACTCCCAGTGCTGTAATGAAGCACTGGAACTGTAATGACACAAGTAATGATATAGTTTTGCATCTTAATTTATTGCTATGGCTGGAACGAGCAATTGTTTTGCCACTGATTTGATGCCACTCTTAATGTAATATGTAATTATCTCTACTTGTGCAAAGAGGGATCTTCTTTGAAGATACCATATATTTTAGTAGAACTGCACAAGAAGATGTTGGAAACATTAAACTAACCGAGGAGTATATAGTAAGCATGGTAACCACAGTAGATAACAACAGATGGTTCTAGAGAAGTGCTTGATCTGTATGCTCTACACAATAAGCCTCCTGGCAAAGGTTGGTACTCGCCCACGGATTTCATCCATATGATTGAGCTTTGTCATCTCTATTGGTGTTGTGCTACTTTTTAGATACTGTCATGAGAAAGTGGTATTGTCCTTGAGAAGTGCTTCATCTGTGCTGTTTTAAATATTTCCTTTCCTTTTTTTCGAGCAAACAGGGATGCTAGCATTTAGTTGTCCTCTTGTCTTTGCACAACGGGATCATCCTCCTATGAAGAAGAATATGGAGTACGTGAAGTGACTAGTTCCAATTATGCCAGGATGAAGAAGCCCTGTCTATCTTCTCATCAGAAGGAGCAATTGAAGGATGGTTACATTACTCCCCACAAGACCAAACTAACTTCAGGTCAGAAGGACTAACAGATCTCCATTTTTTTGCTGTGATGCGCAATTACAATGTTGTTCTAGGATTCTTTCCGGTGAGTTCCATTTTTTTAAAAGTGTGCTCTACATGGACCATGTAGGTGCCTGTTTAAACTGTCAATTCATAGTACAGTTTGCTTTATACTAATCACTTTTTTTGTATTTGTGCAAACAGGGGTGCTCAGCTTGATTTCAATGGGAACTGCACAAAATGTTCATGAATACATCCAATCATTCATTTCCACCACAGGAAAGGAGGTGCCGATATGTTCAAGGCATTGCAACATATAAGGGTGAAATCATACAAGCTACGCGTGAATTTGGTTGATTTTGGTGGAACTGCACAAAAAGAACAACTGGTTTATTTAGCACGAGGTGCCATGTCAATGTCCGAACTGATGGCAAACCCTGCCCATTCCACAATTGTAGGCATTTGATATTTTGGAATGGGAAAACCTTGTCAAAGTTTGCTCATTGATGTACGCAAAACAACACGCATTTGACATTTTGGAATGGGACAACCTTGTCAAATTTTGCTCATTGATGTTAGCAAGAAGACATGCATTTGATATTTTCGAATGGGACGCCCTTTGCTATCAGTAGCATCGATCGATTTTTCTTTATTCTTTAGTTGTGAAGTAAATATTGGCTCTGACATGTGAATCACTGAGATGCATAATCATCGATTGTTTTGAATGTTCTCTATGAATTGCCAGGCCTGTGTGTTTGATTGCAATGTACAGGAACGCTAAAAAGCTGCTCAAACTCTTTGTACTCCCTCTGTTCCTTTTTACTTCGCACATTGTGAATGCTCATACTTTTTTCTATAAGATTGGTCAAAGTAGAGATACTTTAATTGCAGACAAAACTTGTATGCAGACTAAAAAGGACTGGAGGGAGTACATGTGAAACTGCTGCAAACGAGGTGATCACCCTGGGAACAATGCTAGTACGTATTGTTTTGCATGTTCATCCAATGCCAGTGATACAAGAGTTCGAACTAATCAAACTAAATTCATTCATACACGGTCGGATTTCATATAAACATGTCGGATTTCATTACATTTCATACATTCTTCAACTAAAAAGGGGTGCGCTGGAGGTATAATTAATTAACCGAAGCTACCCACCTGTGTTCGGCTGAGCCGAACAGAAGCTTCTTCTCCAGCGGACTGAGCTTCAGTGACTTAACTACAGGTACAGTTGCGTAACTGACATGTGGCCCAGATGCCTGTTGGGCCCACGTGTCAGTGAGCCAACTGCACCAGCAGTTAAGTAGAAGAAGCGTCCTTCTCCAACATAGCTCTCCGACTCCACGTCGCCGGCAAGAAGCTAATCGACCGTCAATGGTCAACCTGCCTAGCTTGGCTTCAACCAGAGGGTAGCAGTGGTGGCCTTACTTGGACCCGAGCGGCGGCGACCTACCGTGTTCTACTCTTCCTCGTTTTGTGTGTGGCGCGGCCTCGTTGGTAGCGGGGTGGGGCCTTGACGGAGCCGTCGATGTCCTCTATCTCGTTGCCGACGGGGCGGCGCCTCGGCGGAGCGGGGGAAATCCTCCCCCTCGTTGCCGGCAGGGTGGGGCCTCGGCTGAGCCGGCGATGTCCTCTGCCCCGTTGTTGGCGGGGCGGGACCTCGGCGGAGTAGGGCCTCCACCTCGGTGTCGGCGGGGCGGGGCCTTGGCGGAGCCGGCGGTGTCCTATGCCTCGTTGTTGGCGCCGCGGGGCCTCGTCGACGCCGGCATTGTCCTCTGCCTCATCCTCGGTCTCGCCAAATAGCGCCTTGCCCGCTTCATCGCCCTCTTTGTAGGCGGCCGCAGCCTCCGCCACCCGCAAGCGGTACCGCCAGCGCTCGAGGCGGCCCTCGCAGGCGGAGCGGTACGAGTCGGCCAGCGCCTCCACCTCCGCCCGCTCTTCGGCGATCTGCTCCTCCGCTTGTAGGTGCTCCTGGAGGAGATGGTGGTTGTAGGCGGCGTCGGCCTGCGCCTCCCGAAACTGCTCCTGATGCTTCTGCCTCACCGTGTCCATGTATTGGGCATGGGCCTCACCGATGGTCATGGTGCAATGCACCGGTGAGGATGGCGCGGAGGAGAGGGTTGGCGCCGGATCGTCGACTACCATGTTCTCCATTGGGACGTCATCGTCCTCCGGCTGCCTGCCGGCCAGCCAGTCGGCAGCAATGGCTGCCATCTCCTTATGGTCCATCGTCCGCCCATCCCGAAGAGCGCTGGAGCACGAGGAAGCCATGGTGGGCAGTAGTGGTGTGGACAGGAGAAAGGGAACGGAGGCGAATGAATGCGGCTATGACCGGCACAGCAGTTTATATAGCAATGGTGGGCGGCGGAGGGATGGACGTGTGGCGCTGGAGTAGCCACCTCGGCAACCGCGTATCATTAATGTGGGCGGCGGATGGACGGACGGACGACACTTGTGTCGTTTGAAGGCGGAGCAATCGCCTGCACCGGGAAGCGGGGCAGGCGGCGCTGACCGTTTTGGGCGGAAAGCGCGCGCGGGTGAGGGAGGTGGTTTGGGTGGGCCAAGGCAGTCAGACTCATGCTTGGCAGCGGGTCGGTCCAGCACCGGACATGCTGGCTCGCCAGCGAGCTCGCTGAGCTGAGCGACGACAATCAGACGATGGACGTAGCTTCCGACCAGGAGCCGGCGCCACTGTCCAAGCCGGTTCATGCCGTGTTCACAATAGAGCAGGTGCGGCCGCACTTTGACGCCCTAATGGCGGAAGAGCTACCAGCGCAGGAGGACCTGTGTTGCAATCTCTGTCTCCTCAACGAGCATCAGTGAACAAGCAAACGACAATGCCGTCGCGGACATGTGGCCCTATGATCCTGGCTTCCCGAATGAGCAATGGGCGCTGTATCAGACCATCTGTAGTGCCCGCGAGGCCCTCTCCGTCGTCCTTCGAGTTGTTGCGCTCACCGTGGCGCCGCCGTCTCGCGTTGTCAACATGGTCAACGGACATGAGTAATGAGGAGATGACTTTACTTGGAGAGGATGATAGTGGGGACCCACCAGGGCCATAGCCGCACGTATGCAAGTGCCTCCTTATTATATACACCTATAATTTTTTTGCTTCCTCCTGGTTTCCTGACATCACGGTCCCACACCATTGTCAATTTATGTAGTCAATAAACGAGAGAATTGCACAAGGAGCGGCTGAAAGTGCGTTATATTGACTAGAGGGGGGTGAATAGGCGATTTTTATGAATTCTTCACTGAGGAATTTGCGGGTGAGGAAATTCCTTAGCGAAGAACTACTTGCAGCGGAATAAGTACTCAAGAGTAAGCATAGAAGAACATAGGCATGGTCATGATGATGAAATGAAGACAAACACAGAGTACAGAAAGAGTAAACACATGATAGCACAGGATGAAGACAAACAGACTAAAGAAATTGAACTGAGGAAATTGAGAAAGTCTTCTGTCAAAGTCTTCAAACACAGATATGAACAAGAGCACAACACAGTTATGAGGAAATGAAAGAGTTGAGGAAATAGAACTAGTAAGCTTGGTGAAGACAATGATTTGGTAGACCAGTTCCAACTGCTGTCTCAGTTGTACGTCTGGTTAGGGCGGCTAGGTATTTAAACCTGAGGACACACAGTCCCAGACACCCAGTCCTGAACACGCAGTCCAGGACACTTAGTCCTCACAGTATTCCCCTTGAGCTAAGGTCACACAGACCTCGCCCAATCACTCGTGGTAAGTCTTCAGGTGACTTCCGAACCTTCACAAACTCGGTCACTCGGCGATCCACAATTTCCTCTTGGATGCTCTAGACCATGACGCCTAACCGTCTGGAAGAAGCACAGTCTTCCAAGGTAACAAGCGTCGGATCCACGCAGGATCAATCTCTTCAGTGATGCTCAATCACTTTGGGTTTGTAGGTGTTTGGGTTTGGGTTTTCCTCACTTGATGATTTTCGCTCAAAGTCCTCGGAGGATGCGATGCTCTCAAATGACAAGTGTCAGTTTCTCTCGGAGCAGCCAACCAGCTAGTGGTTGTAGGGGGCGGCTATTTATAGCCTAGGGAGCATCCCGACATGATAAGACATAGATGCCCTTCAATGATATGACCGTTAGGTGGGTAGATATTTTGGGACAGCTGGCGCATAGCACAACAACGGTCGGAAATTTGAGTATCAAATTCCTCAGGGCTATTATGTTCCTCACTGTGTAGGCAATCCGCACTGGCGAATTCCTAAATCCTCAGTCAGAACAAATTCCTCAGAGACCAGAAGAACTTCGTCTCTGTCATTGAAGAATATGACTGAACTGTATGAGATTTCCAATGGCTTCACTCGAAGGGATTGGTAGGTGTAGGATTTTGAGTTGAGCATCACATGGAAATTTTTCCTTAGAATTTCCTCGACCCCCTTTAACAGTACGGTGTTTCCTATGACTCAAGAAAGAGAAAATGAAACTACGGAAACAAAAGTCTTCATGCTTCATGTTCCTTGAATCAATAGCAAGTCTTCAGGTCACACCAATTTCTTCACTTTCAAAGTCTTCAGAAAGTCTTCAGAAATTCAAAGTCTTCAGTCGAAGAACTTCATTTTTAGGGGTCGACTTTCTCTGTAAATATCAAACTCCTCGTAGACTTATAGACCTGTGTACACTCATAAACGCATTAGTCCCTTAACCTATAAGTCTTCAATACACCAAAATCACTAAGGGGCACTAGATGCACTTACAGTCTCCCCTTTTTTGGTGATTGATGACAATATAGGTTAAGTTTTCAACGGGGATAAACATATGAAGTGTAAATACTGATATTGAGGAATTTGATTGCAAGATATAGAAGAACTCCCCCTGAAGATGTGCATAGTGAGGAATTTGCTTTTGAAGCAATGCACACTTGAAGAGTTGAATCATGGAGATCTCCCCTATATCTTGTAATTCATACACGCATTTGACATAATATATGAAGAATTTGAAATGCATGATGAAATATGGTGACTGATGTAATTCAGCATGCGTGCAATAACATTAACGAGGAATAAGCATGCAGAAAAAAACAACAAAAGTATTAGGGCACCATAGAGTTTTAAGTTTACAACTCGATCCAACAAAGTCATTAGAAGAACGAGAGTTGTAACTTAGAAAAAAACGCCCATAAAAGATAGACCCGCTTGAAGACTAACTCAAATTTCTCCCCCTTTGTCATCGAATGACCAAAAGGTTCAAAAATGAGGACTAGCGCCCCTGAAGAATATCAAGTTGATGAAGGAGCGCAAGCGTTGTTGGGGTCGTTTGTTGATGTAGGGCCTGCCACAGTGTCGTCCAAGTCTTCATGCTCGTCGGTGTCACGCGATGAAGAATAGGAGCTGGCCACCAAGGAATGAACCTTGACCTTCTTGTATTTCTTCGGTGGAGGAGCAGACCAGTCAAAATCTTCCTTGAGACCCATTTTCTTCAGATCTTCTGCGCTATAAATGTGAGACAGAACAACCTAGGTACGGTTGAAGGTTTCATGGAGGTAGTAATGGTTTTTCTTCACTGCTGCACGCTCTGCAGCCTTGGTCTTCTTCACATCTGATGCAGATGGAAGAATTGGAGTTGGGGTAGGCGCAGGAGGAGCAGAGGAATGTGGTTGATTTTCTTCAGGCACAACTATGCAGTTGCCCTGACCTCTTCATTTTCTTCAGGCGCACCACTAGTGGATGCCCTGGCAATTTCATCAATGGCTGAAACGCAGTCATTAGCCCTGGAACTCACATTTTCTTCAGCAGCTTGAATGTCATCAGCGGTGCTGGCATGTTCTTCAGTTGGCTGAGAAGATGCTTCAATCTGAGGAATTTCTTGTTGCGATGGGGCTGCAACATTGCAGGTGAACTTCTCAGTCAGTTTAACAAACCTGACTTTGGCTCCTTGCCAATCAGCATAGTAAGCATTGAAATCATTGCTGAGGACTTTGATTTCAGACTGGATCTTCACAAGATCATCAGTTGTCATAGTGACAACGTTGTTCTTCAGGAATTTTTCTTTCCTGTACTGCGCTTTCTTGATCTGCCTGGCCTTCTCAAATTTCCATTTCTCTTCTTGGATGAAGGCAGTCAGCATATGACTTTGGCCAGGAGTCAACTTGAAATCAGGCATAGGAGTGTTTGGGTCCTTGTGCCAGAGATCAATGTAATCGAGGATCAACTTTGGATCCAAAAGCAGAGGCACATTTGTGCCCTTGGCTCTAGCGGCCCTGACTTGCCTATCTCTGATGATTTCAGCAAGTTCTTCATCATCAGCTTCGTCTTCTTCAGACGGCACTTGGAAGGCAACCTGCTTCTTGTGAGCACTTGGGCGAGAACCTCGTCCAGCAATGGTCTTTGTCTTCAGCAGAAAGGGTCCTGTTGAAGAATTTGGAGCAGCTGAGGAACTAGCTGAAGCTCCTGAGGCAATAGAGATGCCTGTAGTCCTTTGGCACGTGGCAAGATGCACAGGTGCTGAGGATTTGGTCGGAGCAGCTGAGGACTTATGCGGAGGAGCTGAGGTTTTTGGAGGAGCAGGAGCAGCGTGAGGAATTGGCCGTGAGGGCTTTGAGGATTCTGGCCGTGAGGGCATTGCTGAGGAACTTGGCCTTAAGGGCATTTAAGGTGAAGCACTTGGCTTACGCGCAGGCTTCTTTGCCATGGATTTTTTCGGCTTGACAGAGGCCTCAGCGGCAACAGCAGCAGCAGAGTCTTCATTGAATTTCCTCACTGCTTCTCTGGCTTGTCTAGCCAGCTTGGCCTGGCGCTTGGCCCATTCATCAGGATAATCCTAACCATGCTTGAGGCTGGTGAGATCAGCTTCTTGGCCAGGTGCCAACGGAGGTCTTGGGCATGGAGGATTGAGTGCGAATTTCTTCATGTACTTGGGAGTCACATACCTGTACTCCCTCCACTCTCTTGCCCATCTCCTCTCTATCTTCTGAATGCGCACCTTGCGCTGATTTTTATCTTCCTCAGGGGGTGTGCAGTACCCAGCATAGATGTCCTCAGGGATTTCAAATGCAGTGTTGACCTCAGGCCTCTTTCCTCCTTTCTGTGGCTTCTTTCCATCAGCCATTTTCTTCAGATGAGGAATTTGAACAATTGAATTCTCTGAAGAAGTATGCAACTTTTCTTCAAGGAACGCTGCAAATGAGTTAAGTTGATGAGAACCTAGAGATTCAGTAGCGGACATGAGTACCCGTGAACAGAGTATAGTTGCGAGGAATTTGGAGAGGTCATATGCGTTCTCAGAAGGTTTTTCAAAAAGAACAAGTTTGAGGAATTTGACCAGATGAGTCTTGAAGAATTTCACTAAGCGTTCTTTGTCTTAGGTTCCAGAGTTGTATAGATCGAAGATCCACACAATTGAGGAATCTTGAAGAAAAATTATTGCTTAGAGAAACGAATCAAGAACAGATGACATGTGAGGTGTTTAGTGTGTGAAGAATTTGAAGAACAAACACCTTTGAAGATTTTGTAGAAATCATTTGAATCAAAGAGGGCAGTAAAAGTAACTTTTAATTACCCTGGACGAAGAACACGACGAACTGTGAGGTAGAGATGAGAAGTTCGTCTGTGCAGATCTTCCACGCCCTAACTCGGCGGAGGAAGACGGCTACGGTGGCGGCGGAGTGAAGATTTCCACGGCCGACGCGAGTACGGCGGTGACGAGGTCGAGGCAGTGAAGCTCTTCCTCACCGGCGATGATGAAGTAGCGGCGGCCCTAGGGTTTGAGAAGCTCGAGCTGGAGAGAGGTCGAGCGGAGTAAAGGAAGTGAGGAAGGGGAGAGGGGGTATTTATAGCCACGGTGAAAAATTGTTCGCCCGAAGATTTTGGACGAACGTGCCCCTGACCCTTCTCATTCGCTTGACATGTGTCACCCACGTACTAAGAAGTGGAGATCGTGTTAGATCGTGGGTGAATAGATAAGTATTTCGTGGGATGCAGAACGGTTTGAGCGGTAAAACCAAAAATTTGGATAAGGTAAGTTAAAAGTTTCGTTCGCAAATTCTTCAGCTGACAAGGACACAGTGAAGATTTTGAACGAGTTTCAAATAGAACGCACATGAAGAATTTGTGAATAGATTGGGTTGAGTATAGCATAGAGGGGGAAGGGTCCGATCACATTCACTTAGCAGAAAAAGCAACTTGAAGAAATAGCAATAAGTGAATGTTGTAGAGGACATAAACTCACATATATATATATATATATAGTCAATGAAGAAAAACGACGGAGAAGGTGAAGACAATGCAAAGTTGAAGAACATGAACAACTGACGAATTTCAAAAACTGAGGAAAAACTCAAATTGAAGATTTTCAACTTTTGTGGTGGCGTGACCCACCGTATAAGAATGATGATTTCGGACACCACGTACAATTGTCATAGGGTTCTGAGAATCAAATTCTTCGTTAATTTCTTCACACTTAGAGTGTTATTCTTCATTGATTGAAGAAAACCGTTTCTTCATGTGTTGCACATCTAAGTCATCAATTTTGCATAAGTGTTAGGATGAGTGTCCTTTTCAAAGAACATTCGAAGATTCTAAGATATTTAGCTCACACCGCAACTTGCTAAATCTCTTCTCATCCAAGGTCTTTGTGAAGATATCGGCTAGCTGTTCTTCAGTCTTCACATGCTCAATAGAAATGTCGCCCTTTAACACATGATCGCGAAGAAAATGATGACGAATCTGAATGTGCTTTGTCTTCGAGTGCTGAACTGGGTTGTGAGCAATCTTGATGGCACTCTCATTGTCACAGAAGAGAGGCACATTCTTCACGTTGACGCCGTAGTCCTTGAGAGTTTGCTTCATCCACAGCAATTGAGCACAGCAAGAACCAGCAGCAATGTACTCAGCTTCAGTAGTAGACGGTGATACACAGTTCTGTTTCTTCGAGGACCAACAGACCAAAGATCGTCCGAGGAAATGACATGTACCAGATGTTGACTTGTGGTCCACACGATCACCAGCATAGTCAGAGTCAGAATATCCAATGAGATCAAAAGCCGAGCCCTTGGGGTACCATAATCCAAGTGTTGGTGTGTGAGCTAGATATCAAAGAATATGCTTCACAACCTTATGCTGTGATTCCTTCGGTGTAGCTTGAAATCGGGCACACATGCAAACACTAAGCATTATATCTGGCCTAGATGCACATAAATATAATAAAGAACCAATCATGGAGCGGTATACCTTTTGATCGAAGTCAATACCATTTTCATCAGTGCACAGATGGCCATTTGTGGGCATCGAAATTTTGACGCCTTTGCAATCTTGCATGCCGAATTTCCTCAGTACATCCTTGAGGTATTTCTCCTGAGATATGAATATGCCATTGCGCTGTTGACGAATTTGAAGACCTAAGAAGAATTTCAATTCTCCCATCATAGACATTTGATATTCTTCACTCATAATATAGGCAAATTCATCACATCATAAGATTTAGTGAAAAGAGTAGGGTCGAGTGAACCGGGTTTGAATCCTTTCTTCATGAGGAATTCCTTCAAAATACCATACCATGCTCGAGGGGCCTGCTTGAGGCCATAGAGGACCTTATAGAGTCTGAAGACTTTGTCAGGATGCTTTGGATCTTCAAAACCTGGGGGTTGAGCAACATATACTTCTTCCTCAAGCTTACCATTGAGGAATGCACTTTTCACATCCATTTGATATAAAGTGATATCATGATGGTTAGCATAAGCAAGTAATATGCGAATAGCTTCAAGTCTAGCAACAGGTGCGAAAGTTTCATCGAAATCAATTCCTTCAACCTGTGTGTAGCCTTGAGCTACAAGTCGT
Organism: Aegilops tauschii subsp. strangulata; assembly: GCF_002575655.3. NCBI lineage: Eukaryota > Viridiplantae > Streptophyta > Magnoliopsida > Poales > Poaceae > Aegilops > Aegilops tauschii. Next base: position 508,468,306 of record NC_053036.3, on the reverse strand, counting down.
GCCTTATTCCTCACCACAAGGCCATTTTCATCTTGCTTGTTGCGGTAGATCCACTTTGTGCCAATGATATTGTGCTTGCGAGGATCTAGACGTTTAACCAGTTCCCAGACGTTGTTGAGCTCGAATTGATGTAATTCTTCTTGCATGGCCTGAATCCACTCAGGCTCCAGAAATGCTTCATCTACCTTAGTGGGCTCTGTGATAGAGACAAAAGCATAGTGCCCACAAAAATTTGATAAATGTGAAGCTTTTGAGCGTGTGAGAGGACCTGGTGCTTCAATGTCATCGATGATCTTTTCAACTTGCACTTCTTTTGCAACGCGAGGATGAGTTGGTTGTCGTCAAGGAATTTGATCAGCATTTTCTTCAGCACCATTTACTTCAGCATTTTCTTCAGGTGCATTAGCTCGACGTTCTTCACGTTCTGGAATGAATTCTTCAGCAGATTCTTTGGTAGGAATGACATCCTCAGTAGCCTTGAACTTGATAGTTTCCTCAGGTGTTGGTTCATCTATCACAGAGGGTAGGTGCTCTCTTTGCGAGCCATTAGTTTCATCGAACCGCACATCTACAGTTTCAACAACCTTGTGAAGAATGTTGTTCAAGACTCTGTAGGTGTGCGAGTCCTTTCCGTAACCAAGCATAAAACCTTCATGTGCTTTCGATGCAAATTTAGCATTGTGATGAGGATCTCTAATCCAACATTCAGCACCGAAGACTTTGAAATAACTCACATTGGGTTTCTTTTCAGTGAGGAGTTCATAGGCAGTCTTCTTGAAGAATTTGTGAAGATATACCCTGTTGATGATGTGGCACGCAGTATAAATTGCCTCAATCCAGAAGTGACGAGGCGTCTTGTACTCATCAAGCATAGTGCGAGCCATCTCAACAAGAGTTCTATTCTTGCGCTCCACGACGCCATTCTGCTGAGTATAAGGAGCAGATAACTCATGAGTAATACCAAGTTCATCAAGATATTCATCATGACCAGAATTCTTGAACTCAGTTCCATTGTCACTTCTGATGTGCTTGATCTTCACACCAAAGTTGGTTGAAGCCCTCGAGGAAAATCGTTTGAAGACTTCCTACACTTCATGTTTGTAAGTAACAATGCGTACCCATGTGTAACGAGAGTAATCATCAACAATAACAAAGCCATAGAGAGATGCATCATTTGTGACTGCTGAGTAATGATTAGGACCAAAGAGGTCCATGTGAAGCAATTCAAATGGTCGAGTAGTAGTCATGATAGTCTTCGCTGGATGCTTAGCCTTGGTCATCTTTCCAGCTTCACAGGCTCCGCATAAGTGATCCTTGAGGAATTTGACATTCTCAATGCCAATGACGTGCTTCTTCTTCGCAAGCGTGTGCAAGTTCCTCATGCCTGCATGACCAAGTCGTCGATGCCATAGCCAGCCTTCTGAAGTTTTTGCAAGTAGGCACACGGCTGGTTGCGGTCCTGTAGAGAAATCAACAATATACAAGTCTCCTCTCCTAAAGTCTTCGAAAACTTTGGAATTGTCAGCTTCCATAACCACAACACAACGATACTTGCCAAAGACAACAACCATATCAAGATCACAAAGCATTGAGACAGACATAAGGTTGTATCCTAAGGACTCGACAAGCATGACTTTGTCCATGTGTCGATCCTTTGTGATCGCAACCTTACCTAGACCCAATACCTGACTTTCGCCTTTGTCAGCGAAGATGATATGCTTCAGATGCGATGGAGATAAGGGAGCATCCATCAATAGATTCTTGTCACCAGTCATGTGATTTGTACATCCACTATCGAGAACCCACTCAGTGGCTTTGGGTTGATCATCCTGCAGATGAACTAGTGCAGCTTACGAACTCATATACTTCATCAGTGAAGAATATGACATCAATTCATCAGATCAATTTCATCAAGTAATAGAACAGATAAAGCAGTATGAGGACGTGAGAAATGAAAGTTCATTTCTTCATGATTAGCCTGCGTCCTTTCAGGCACTTTTCAGGTCTCCAGCAAATTCTTCAGACGTTTGAGCACGTCTGGAGACCTGACCCTGCATAAGAGATTAGTCCTTTTTCTTCACCACCCACATCTGAAGGGGTGGCAAAGAGTTCATCACTCTGCGAGCTCCATACGAGAAAGGTGGCATAGAAGCCAATCCATTTCGTTTCACACAAGAGGAGTTAGGGTAAGCATATGAATAAGCAGAGAAATTCTTCGAGGACTTATGAACATAATGGTTAGAAGAATAATGCTCATATTCGTAGCCCTTAGCTCTTCCCTACGAAACAGAGTTGTTAGCACGATGATGTTCATATGAGGACTTTGATCCTTTTGAGGAATATGATCCACGTGAGGAATTCGATCCGTATGAGGACTTGGATCCATATGAAGAATTTGATCTGGGGTTCCTATTCTTCATAGGTGGTGTCATGAGGACATTCACCTGAAGACTTTCAAGGCACCTTTTGGGAACCCAGATTTTCATCATAGGATAACCGTTCCTGCAGTTAGTGCCAACATATCTAGCAAATACTTTACCATTCTGATTTTTAAACAGTTTATAGTTGGAGTCAAATGACTCATCAGAAGAATGAGAAGATTTACATGTAAAGCCAGATAAATTAGATGGATCAACTAGAGGTCCCTTTGCAGCAACCCATGAGGTTTTGGGGTACTGCTCAGGCTTCCAATATGTACCATCAGCATTAAGTTTCCTCTCAAAGGCAATACCCTCTTTCCTAGGGTTCCTGTTGAGGATCTGCTTTTTAAGCACATCACAAAGAGTCTGATGCCCTTTGAGGCTTTTGTACATGCCTGTCGTGTACAATTCCTTCAGCCCTGCATCGTCAGTGATACTAGCAATGTCCTCAGATGAGGAATTAGTGATAGCAGAGACAGTTGAAGAATTTGTAGCATTAGAAGCATTTGAACATTCAGGTGAAGAATTAGCAGATTCACGTTCAATGCATTTCAAACATGGAGGAACAAATTCTTCCTGAGCAGCGCTGATTTGTAGAGCAAGTAATGAATCGCGCTCCTTCTAAAGATCTTCATAACTCACTCTTAGCTTCTCAAGATCTTACTTTCTTTGAAGAAATTCATAAGAAAGCTTCTCATGATCAGATAAGAGAGTGTTATGATGACCTTGAAGGTTGTCAAACCTAGTCTGAAGTCTCTGAAGATTTTTAGTCAAGGTTTTAGTGCGATCCATTTCTTCACCCAACATATCATCACTTTTATCTAGCATGTTTTGAACCTTTTCCAAGGCCTTTTGTTGTTTCACAGCAATCTTGGCAAGTTTAGAGTAGCTGGGCTTGAGGTTTTCATCAGATTCATTCTCACTAGATTCAGAGGAGGTATATTTGAGTACCTTGGCACCCTTTGCCATGAAGCAATAGGTGGGAGCGTAGTCATCATTGCCTTCATCAGCCTTGTTGGTGAAGCCATTTTCTTCAGAGTTGAAGATAGACTTGCTGACGAATGCAGTAGCGAGAGCTAGACTCGCTACTCCAGACTCGGACTCCTCAGATGCCTCCTCTTCCTCATGTTCCTCAGATTCAGCTTCAGAGTCCATTTCCTTGCCAATGAATGCCCGAGCCTTCTTGGAGCTGCTCTTCTTGTGAGATGAAGACTTTGAGGATTTTGATGATGAAGATTTTGAGGATTTCTTCTTTTTCTTCGCATCATCAGAACTGTAATCCTTGTATTTCTTCTTCTTTGATTCCTTTTCCCACTGAGGACAATCTTGAATGTAGTGTCCAGGTTTCTTGCATTTGTGACAAAGCCTCTTCTTGTAGTCACTGGATGAGGAATCATTGCTCCTTGAGGATCTTCCAAAGCGACCACGTCTTCAGAACTTTTGAAATTTCTTCACGAGCAGTGCTAGTTCCTAGCTCAGTTCTTCAGGATCACCAAGGCTGCTGCCAGAGTCTTCATCTTCAGACTCAGAAATTGCCTTGGCCTTAAGTGCACGTGATCTGCCATAGCTCGAACCATAGAGGTCTCTCTTTTCAGCAAGCTGGAACTCATGAGTATTTAGCCTTTCGAGGATATCAGCAGGATCAGGTGACTTGTAATCAGCACGTTCTTGTATCATCAATGCCAGAGTATCAAATGAGGAATCAAGCGATCCCAACAATTTCTTCACCACCTCATGGTTGGTGATTTCAGTGGCACCAAGCACTTGAAGCTCATTTGAGATGTCAGTGAGGCGATCGAAGGTTTGTTGAACATTTTCATTGTCGAGTCTTTTGAAGCGGTTGAAGAGATTGCGAAGAACATCAACTCGAGAGTCACGCTGAGTTGAGACTCCTTCATTCACTTTGGACAGCCTATCCCAGATAAGCTTAGCAGTTTCCAAAGCACTCACTCTTCCATACTGTCCTTTGCTCAGATGGCCACATATGATATTCTTCGCTTGAGAATCGAGTTGCTTGAATCTCTTCACATCGGTAGCGTCCAGTGAGGGTGAGACAGAGGGAACACCATTTTCCACAACATACCAGAGATCGTTATCAATTGCCTCAAGATGCATTCACATCTTATTCTTCTAGTAGGGGTAGTCCATCCCATCTAAGGTAGGACACCCAGCAGAGACCTTGATCATACCTGCGGTCGACATAACTAAAACTCCAGGCGGTTAAACTAAAATCACGCAGAACAAGGGAGTACCTTGCTCTGATACCAATTGGAAGTGCGTTATATCGACTAGAGGGGGGTGAATAGGCGATTTTTATGAATTCTTCACTGAGGAATTTGCGGGTGAGGAAATTCCTTAGCGAAGAACTACTTGCAGCGGAATAAGTACTCAAGAGTAAGCATAGAAGAACATAGGCATGGTCATCATGATGAAATGAAGACAAACACAGAGTACAGAAAGAGTAAACACAGGATAGCACAGGATGAAGACAAACAGACTAAAGAAATTGAACTGAGGAAATTGAGAAAGTCTTCTGTCAAAGTCTTCAAACACAGATATGAACAAGAGCACAACACAGTTATGAGGAAATGAAAGAGTTGAGGAAATAGAACTAGTAAGCTTGGTGAAGACAATGATTTGGTAGACCAGTTCCAACTGCTGTCTCAGTTGTACGTCTGGTTAGGGCGGCTAGGTATTTAAACCTGAGGACACACAGTCCCAGACACCCAGTCCTGAACACGCAGTCCAGGACACTTAGTCCTCACAGTATTCCCCTTGAGCTAAGGTCACACAGACCTCGCCCAATCACTCGTGGTAAGTCTTCAGGTGACTTCCGAACCTTCACAAACTCGGTCACTCGGCGATCCACAATTTCCTCTTGGATGCTCTAGACCATGACGCCTAACCGTCTGGAAGAAGCACAGTCTTCCAAGGTAACAAGCGTCGGATCCACGCAGGATCAATCTCTTCAGTGATGCTCAATCACTTTGGGTTTGTAGGTGTTTGGGTTTGGGTTTTCCTCACTTGATGATTTTCGCTCAAAGTCCTCGGAGGATGCGATGCTCTCAAATGACAAGTGTCAGTTTCTCTCGGAGCAGCCAACCAGCTAGTGGTTGTAGGGGGCGGCTATTTATAGCCTAGGGAGCATCCCGACATGATAAGACATAGATGCCCTTCAATGATATGACCGTTAGGTGGGTAGATATTTTGGGACAGCTGGCGCATAGCACAACAACGGTCGGAAATTTGAGTATCAAATTCCTCAGGGCTATTATGTTCCTCACTGTGTAGGCAATCCGCACTGGCGAATTCCTAAATCCTCAGTCAGAACAAATTCCTCAGAGACCAGAAGAACTTCGTCTCTGTCATTGAAGAATATGACTGAACTGTATGAGATTTCCAATGGCTTCACTCGAAGGGATTGGTAGGTGTAGGATTTTGAGTTGAGCATCACATGGAAATTTTTCCTTAGAATTTCCTCGACCCCCTTTAACAGTACGGTGTTTCCTATGACTCAAGAAAGAGAAAATGAAACTACGAAAACAAAAGTCTTCACGCTTCATGTTCCTTGAATCAATAGCAAGTCTTCAGGTCACACCAATTTCTTCACTTTCAAAGTCTTCAGAAAGTCTTCAGAAATTCAAAGTCTTCAGTCGAAGAACTTCATTTTTAGGGGTCGACTTTCTCTGTAAATATCAAACTCCTCGTAGACTTATAGACCTGTGTACACTCATAAACGCATTAGTCCCTTAACCTATAAGTCTTCAATACACCAAAATCACTAAGGGGCACTAGATGCACTTACAGCGGCCGACGGCCGGGACCAAGCAGCTCGAACAGTATTTGTGTTTTTGAGGTGTGAGCAGTACAGAGTTTTTCTTGAGCGATGTTTTCGTTGTTGTTCAAAGGAGAGCAGGGTATTAACTGGGCGGGTTGTGGCCCGTCTAGCCCAGGCCAGATATCCAGCCCAGATATTAATTTTTTTCAAGCTAAAAATGGCTAGCCCAGCTTTTTTTTTTTTGAGGAATACCCAGGCAAGGTCAACTTGTTATTCTTCGCCCCGCTGGGCTGCAAATCTTTCCTAGGAGGGATGCATTAGGCTTAACAAGAAAATGGGCTTTAAAAAATAATAAATGGGATGTAATTGTAAAAATTGGGTTGTAACTATAAAAAATGCACCAAACATGTAATTAGTTTATAAAATATTATTTTTGGATTTTGAAAATTTTAATTTCATTAATTGTTGCACGCGCAATGTTTCATTGGATTTTTACGTAATACAAATTTATATTGAAATTGTATTTAATCCGACTAGAAATTTCGGGATAAAAATATTTCGGATCCCATCAAAATGTGGGAAATTTTATTGAATTCTGTTTTGAACGGTTGGTTGAATTATTAATCGTTGTCCTAGCTAGAAAATGGGTTGTACTTTTAACAAACTGTAAATGGGTTGTAGTAAATTCCACTAGAATTCAAAAATGGGCTGTACATTCTTACAAATCTCAAATGGGCTATAAGTTCTCTGCCACACACTTGTGGGCCAACTAAGTTGACGCGTCCCAAAAAAAAGTAAGTTGACGCGTATGCAAGGCTTTGTCAACTTATAGTCAACACACGGTTCTAGCAGCAGTGGCCGTTAGATGTCCATCCAACGGATGTCGTGCTTCTTCTTCAATCTCGGATATTCTAGCTTCACCCGCCCAAAAAATGATTCCTCCCCCTGACATCTGGGGCACACCATTTCGGAGGCTGACCTGTGGGCCTACTAAGTTGACGCGTACCAAGGGCTTTGTCAGCTTAGTCAATATAAACGATTCTAGATGCAGTGACCGTACGATGTCCATCCAACGGCTGTTGTGCTTCTTCAACCTTTGGTCTTCTTGCTCCAGCCGCCCAAAGCAGCGCCAGTCGTGCAGCCTGCTCCTGCCTCCCATGGCCGATTGTGCTGTCGCGGAGGCCCACCGCCCCCTACTACTCCCACCGCTGGCCAGGCCATCCCTCCACTCACCCACACCCCCTGTTATTCTGCGGCGATGGCAGCCTCACACCGACGCCGAACCAGTGAACCCTCGTACTCCTCTTCGCGTGGGCATCCACTATCGCGTCTTCCCCGGCTCCGCGTCGTCCCCTTCCTAGGCCTCACCGTCGTCCACCGCCTTGGTGCTCTCGGCGCGGCGTGGTCAATGTGGTCAAGGGACGACTTCCATCGGAAGAGTACTGTACGTGGAGAGGCTGACAGCTGGGTCCATGGCCGCAGCAAGGAAGTGCCTCCTTATTACGCGGAAAATAATGATTCCTCCACCTGACAGCAGGGACCCACCGGTCAGGCCACCGTATTTCGCGAAAAAACATTTCCCCCCTGACTGCTGGGACCCACCAGTTACATCTTCACACGCAAGGAAGTGCGTCCATATTATGGGCAAAAAAATGATTCGCCCCCTGACTGCTGGGACCCACCAGCTACATCTTTGCACGCAGGAAGTGCCTGACGGTCGGGACCCACCTGGTCGAAGCGTACATAGCGTTGTCATTCTGGTCGGAAACGTGTACATACATACTGGTCGATCGGTCTATCTGTAGGCTGCAACGATTAACCGTGGCCGAGTAAGGAAGGGCACGTGTCCCAGTAGAGGCGCAGACGTAGCATGTACACGTACGTACAACGGCCAGGGTGCAAGAAAGTAAATACGCCCACGTACGTACATACGAGCGGGGTCTCGAACGCCTACTCGCGCATACGTACGGCCAGGGCTCACGTACATGGCTAGGTCGGAACGGAGAAATTGCATCGTCATCGTGTTCATCGGGAGCCAACCGGCTTGGACGGAACAACCGACCGGCCATGGTCAAAACGGGATCCTGTTCATCGGGAGGGGTCTGGCGTATCGCAAAACGGAGGAAACGGACTTCTCTTGGACCTCCTACGGTCGAAACGGGGTCCTGTTGATCGGGAGGGGTGCGGCGTACCGCAAAACGGAGGAAACAGACTTGTGTTGGAGCGCTACGGTCGAAACGGGGGTCCTGTTCATCAGGAGGGGTGTGGCGTACCGCAAAATGAGACTCCACGGGATACTATTCATCTCCACCGTCGACCTCCTCCAGCCCCCACGGGCTACTGTTCATCCACCGTCGACCTCCTCCAGCCTCCACCTGTGATTGTTCATCCACGGGCTCCTGTTCATCCAGCCTCCACCGCTCCTCCACCGGCTACTGTTCAACCAGCCCTCTCCACGGGGTCCTGTTCAACCACCCCTCCACGGGCTACTGTTCATCCAGCCCTCCACCGGCTACTGTTCAACCAGCCCTCCACGGGGTCCTGTTCATCCAGCCCTCCACGGGGTCCTGTTCATCCACCCCCCAACCGGCTCGATCGATCGGGGTCCTGTTCATCCGGCGGCAACACCACGGGGTCCTGTTCATCCAACCCCCACCAGGAACTGTTCATCCAACCCCCCCCCCCAACAACGCTCATTGTTCATCAAGGGAAGGAGGCAGGAGGGTTCAATGGGCTTCAGTTAGCAGCAGTAGCGAAGGAATCACTCGATCGGGTTCAGTTAACAGCCATCGATCGATCGCTCGGGTTCAGTAACGCGTAGCCTGCAGTGCAATCGCTCAGGTTCAGTAGGCGAACGCCTCGCTCGGGTTCAGTTAGAGCCCAACGCCTCGCACCCACGCGCGTACGTGTATGAGAGAAATGCGCAAACCTCCGTGCATCGCTCCGCCCCGACCACCCACCGTAGCTGGGAACTCCCCGATATTTTCTTCGCCCTCGCTTCTACCACGGTTTTCTCTGTCATGGACGACCCAAAGAATGTCATGCAGCTGTGTCTCCGGCCCGCCCAGGATGAAAAGCCCATTTTTCTGTCATGATTTTTTTTCATAGAAGTAGGAGCCCACCACATCTATGATGATACCGGGTTTTGTCATAGTTATCATCATAGAAGTGTCATAAGCATGACAGAAAAAATGCGTTCGGCCCAAAATGTCATGGATGTGTTTTTTTTGTAGTGATGGGAGGCGGCGGCGCCTTGAGTCCCGTGAGCCGGCTCGTGTCCCATGCCCTACTCTACCTTGCCGGCGACCGGACCAACACTCTGGGGAATGCAGTCAGCCGCCAGACATGGCCAGGGTGGAGCCGGGCGAGTGGGGAGCGGAACCGGACGAAGCTTCGCTCAAAGGTTGCTGTGTTGGAGGCGCTCGGGCGCGTCCTCAGGCGTTGAGGGGCGGATTTGGGATTTCTAATTTGAGATATCCGAATGTAATATGCATTTTTGGCGCGTGACCGATCACTGTCCATCGGCGCTCGGGCGCGTCCTTAGGCGTTGAGGGGCGGATTTGCCAAATCCAACTGTAGATGCTCTTAGGGCATCCACAATGTGGTGTTGCCAAATTTGATCATTAAATGGGATGTGGCATCGGCGCCATGTTTACCATCATATCCACAACGTGTGTATTCCAAATATCTCTATAGTTGATCCCACCATTGAATAGAATAGGATAAAGAACTGACCACGTCTCTCCTTTTATCCAGAATGCTACGCCATTATCCTTCCGCTCAATGTTGTGTCCAAGCGCTCGTCTGACAACAAATAATATTTATTGCATTGGGTTAACTTGGCATCGGTGCTCATAGAAGCATCGGTTTTCTCTTATCTTCATTGGGCAACACCCTTCACAATGGGTGAAACTAATGCCAAAAGCGGATGGGGCTTGCCTGCTCCCGTCCCGTGCTCCCATCCGTGCTCCCATGTGACTTATTTTACAATCCAACGGCTGCACAACTTATCTCTCCACCCGCGTCCCTTTTCCAGCGAAAGAAAAACAAAAAAACTTGTGTTCTTTCTCTGTTGTCTGTCCGTAATACTTGGCAATACTCCCACTGCACTAATCTAGAGGGAAAAGGAGGCTAATTTCATTTTTTGCCGCCAACATACACAACAAAGAGGTTTGGCAATCCTCTTTGACTTGTGTTAATCTAGAAAAAAACACACATATTCCTGATTATCCATATAGGAAGCACGCAAATCTCACCACCATATTAGATCACCCACATCAATCAGGAACAAGATCCTGGCAAAAGCACATCAAACAAGTTCAATATCAGGCGGAAGAAGGAAATCTACAGGAGGCTAAGGTGCATCAATTGGGCAGAAGCAAGGCAACCTAGGGGCTGAAGGATAGGGGCATCTCGTTCCCCATGGCTTCTTTGAGCATCAATCCTTGGATCCATGAGGACGGTGATGAATCTCAGGGACCAAAAGTATTGTCTTTATTATCTCTTTTCATTGTTCTTTCCTTGTAGAATCTATTGCTTAATTTTCCCTGCTAAAAAGATCAAAAATGTCTTCATGATTGTAGAACATTAATTCTCCCTGATGAAAACAAAATTGAAAATCTTGATCATGATTGGAAAATTATCTGTGTTGCTTCGTATAGGATGATAGAACTTATGGATCGGTTACAGTTATACTAGCCTTATGCCTGGTACATGAAGAAACTGCACATGTCAAAATAGATGTTTAATACCCAGTTAATACTCCACTTAGCATATTCTAATAAAACAGCAACCCATGGATATTAGTCTACATTGTTTTACAACACTGTTATGACGTGGGTAATCTTTTTTTTAATCCTTGTTTCATAAATTCAGTAAAGTCACGCATGGTAAGCAAAATACAACATATGCAAAAAATGTGCATTAACAAAATTGAATTCTAATTCATACATGATGTGCAAGAAAATGTTGCAGCAAATTGTAGTGACAACATGTTACCAAAGATTGACATTTTTATTTGAAGAGGAGGCCTACTCCTTATATAACAAATATGCAAAAGCTATTGGTTTTAGCATCCGAAGATGGAGTCACCATAAAGTAAAGAATACTATTGTAATATAACAACGGACATTTACATGCTCCCGTTAAGGTATGGGTTGCTTGTATTTTGTTTTGGTTATACTATTACTTTTTGGATTCACTAAGATAATTACTTTAATTACTAGGATTCCGTCAAAATATCGAACACATACCAAGTTCACATGATTACTTGCAACAAGATTTCTCCCGTGACCTAAAGAAAAAAGTAACTACTCACAAATGATAACCATGCTCAAGATCAGAGGGGTATTAAATAGCATAATGGATCTAAACATATAATCTTCCACCAAATAAACCATATAGTAATCAACTACAAGATGTAGTCAACACTACTAGTCACCCACAAGCACCAATCTATAGTTCCGGTATAAAGATTAAACACAAGAGATGAACTAGGGTTTGAGAGGAGATGGTGCTGTTGAAGATGTTGATGGAGATTGCCCTCCCCAAGATGGGAGAGTTGTTGGTGATGATGATGACGATGATTTCCCCTTCCGAGACGGAAGTTCCCTCGGCGGAATCGCTCCGCCGGAGGGTAATAGTCCTGCCCAAGTTCCGCCTTGAGACGGTGGTGCTTCATCCCGAAAGTCTTCTCCTTATTTTTTTCTAGGTCAAAATGACTTATATACCAGAAGGGGGGCACCGAAGGTGGGCCGAGGAGGGCACAACCCACCAGGGCGCGCCTGGGCTCCCTGGCGCACCCAAGTGGTTTGTGCCCACCTTGTGAGCCCCACTGGTACTTATTGGCTCCAATATTTCTTATATATTCCATAAAAATCTCCGTGAAGTTTCAGCTCATTTGGAGTTGTGCATAATAGGTAGCCTGACGTAGCTTTTTCAAGTCCAGAATTCCAGCTGTCGGTATTCTCCCTCTTTGTGTGTACCTTACATATTATGAGAGAAAAGGCATTAGAATTACTCCAAAAGGCATTATTATGCATAAAAACAATATAAATAAAAGTAGGAAAACATGATGCAAAATGGACGTATTAGTTACCAAGCCCATATAAAGATAAGTTTCAAAAAACGGATTATATTATGTGTACGAATTTGAGGCAGCACATAACCATCCTCTTGTTACCGGAGACATGGCCCTATACATAAGATCCCAAAGGAAAGTAACAGAAGCACAAATAGCAAGCGCTGAAGTCGCAAAGTCTGTAGGCATTTCAAATAAAGCAATTATAAATCTTATGGCCAAAGAAGCATGTGGACTTCCAAGTCTTGGGTTTGCACCTGGAGATATGAAGAATCATTTGCGCTCTTAGAGAATATTGCAAGCAAAGAAAGGAGACACATGGGGTGTTAGAATACATGGAGAAGAAGGTAAAAGAATATGCCATTTTTTTCTAATTTAATTAAAATTGATGAGGATGACATGATAACTAATATTTTCTAGGCTGACTCCAAAATGATATCTGACTATGCAATGTTTGGTGATGTTATATGCTTTGACACCACATATAGGAAACTAGATGATGGGTGTCCCTTTGGTTTGATTGTTGGGGTGAATAATCACGAGAAAACTATGGTCTTTGGTGCTACACTTACTATGATGAAACTGCTAAAAGGTTTGCTTGGCGTTCTAGAACATTTCTAACAACTATGCCCGCGAAACATCCAAGGACTATTCTGACCGATGAAGATGCAGTAATGGCCAACGCAATCAATAAAGTCCTTCCTCAGTCTCACCATAGAATTTGTGTGTGCCATATGAATCAAAATGCTTGCAAGCACCTTGCTGGGGGTGTTGAAGAATATAAGAAGCTCAATGCTGATTTTCAGCATTGTATCTATGATATTGAGGAAGAAGATGATTTTATATATGAATGGAATAGAATGCTAGACAGATATGGACTACGTGACAATACGTGGTTGCAAAGGCTGTTTGAGAAAAGGGAGCAATGGGCACTATAGTGTATGGCAGAAATACATTACCAACCCACATGAGCACTACCCAGAGAAGGGAAAGTATGAATAATGAACTAAAGCGGTACATTAGTATTAAATATTACATACTTACTTTTTTCGAGCATTTTGAGCATTTAATTGCGGATAAAAGATTTGTAGAGGTGAAGTGTGACTTCAAGGCGTCACAAACTAGTCCCAAACTGAAGGCATAAGGTAGCTATGTGTTAAGGCAAGTCGCAACTACATATAGTCCCGCAATATTCAAGATGTTTCAGGGACAAGTGCTTCGGACCCTAAACTATGACACATTTGATTAAAGTGATAATGATAAGAAAGTTTATACAGTAAAATTTCATGGAACACAACGTGCGCATGTTGTTAGTTTGTATCCAAATGAAGAAAAAGTCAATTATAGTTGCAAGAAGTTTGAATTTGCTGGAATCCTCTGCTCTCATTGCTTAAAGATACTTGATATTAATAATATCAAGCATATTCTTGAACAATATATACTAAAAATATGGACAATTGATGCGAAAGTGCTAGAGATAACAAGGAACCACGATCTGCACGAGGATCTAAAAGCAAGAATGTCGAACTTTTACAACGACTTGTGCAGAATGTTTATCCACATAGTTGCTCGCACCGCAGAGTCCGATGAAACATATGACATGGCTGCTAAATGTGTAGAGCAGCTAGCACGAGATGTCGAGCAAAGCTTGAAAATTAGAGTTGATCTAGACCCATATATGGATTTGGGATGACTCCTCTGTTTCACAAGGTATATAGTTATATGCTACTAGTTGGATAAAGTATTTTCAAAGTAAGACTTACATTTAAGTTTATGGTTGCCGGTAACATGGACTCTACTAGAGCTTCAAAGCATAACGAGGGGCTTCACATGCCAAGAGGTATGAAGGTTAATGAGAAGACTATACGAGAATCAGCGAGACCCGTTGGTGGCTTGGAGAAAGAAAAAACAATGAAGAAAAAGAAGATAGATGATTCTTTATAACTACAACCTGAAATGCCTTTCACAAAGCAAATGCCCACGTATAACCCTATCTTAATGGTATAAGAAGTCTAAGCTTTTTGATTTTATCTTATTTTCAAACTTCAGCGATGCTAAGCTTTGGTACTAATTTTAATAGGGTCAATTCGGAGAAAATATTGTACCAAGATGAGCAAGACCCGTTGGTGGCTCGGAGAAAGCAAAAACAAAGAAGAAAAAGAAGATAGCCGATTCTTTACAACAACGACCTGAATGCCTTTGACAAACCAAATGCCCGGGTATCTACCTCAATACAACCCAACCCAAATGGTATAAGAAGTGTACTTTTTAAACTATTTTTCATTTTCAATTACCTATGATCTAAGCTTTGCTATTTATCTGCATAGGTTCATCGGGGAGCTACGTCAAATCATGCGTACCTCTATTTAGCACATTACAACTCAAGTCTGCAATAATCCATTGGTCTGTTCGACCCCTACGATGATGCGACGACAAAATATAGTACTCTTCCAGCAACAGACTCCAATGGTACTTTTGGAAAAAAAAAACTGTGGTCTTCTTTAGTCTGGCCCGCCCAACTTTTTCTTTCAAGCTCCGTCACTGGTCTTATCCCATCCATAATTGTATCTGTAATGTGGCATGATTGCATGTTGAGATAAATAACTTAGTGGGGATGAATCTCTTACATATGTAGGACGTGGATTGAGATCAGGTGACTTTCCATGCGCGAGTTACTGATGAACAATATAGTGACATTTCCTCATCTCTAGACCATGAGATAAAGAATCAGTGGACACGCCTCATGAACAGTGTATAGCTACAGTGCACATCTCCAATACACGGCTACAATATGCGTGCTACAGGACCGATGCATAGTGTTTCTATGCTACCATATATCATCCGAGCACTCTGCATTGTTGATCCAACGACCATGTTACCTGGTGACATGGTATGGGCATGTCATTGGATCACTGACGTAGGATTGGTGTTGAAGAAAAAAAAATATTATTTCAATGCACTGTGTAATTACCTACATCCTGATTATTAGTCTTCTTCGTATTTTGTGTCAAATTTTGACTACGGATCTAGCTAATAAAATATTAATACATGTCATAAAAATGTATATCATTGATTCGTATTTGAACATATTTTCAAATTATTTTTTATGACATGCACTAAAATTTTATTAGTGAAATAATGTCAAGATTTGGCACAGAATACGAAGGAGACTAATAAACGAGATAGCAATAATTTTTCTAACGCTGCCCAGTCAGCATTACAGCTCAGCTCCAGGTCCTACCTTGTGACCTGGTGTGCTTTGCGCTTTCGGCCGATCCTCCCCGTCGCTGCTCGCGATCCGCGGCACTCCCACTCCAACCATTGAGATCGCAGCATTCTCGTCCCCCGGATCGCCCCCTCCGCGGATATAAATAATCCTCGACCCGGTGCTCCCAAATCCATCCACCGCTCGAACTCTCCGAAAATTTCACGCGCGCTCAGCACAAGTAGCAGTTTCAGTTTCAGAGCTCCGCTTCAGTTAGCCACAATGCCTGCCCTCGCCAAGCCCGCCGCCGCGGCACCGAAGCCGAAGCCCTCCGCCGCCAAGCCGAAGAAGGCCGCCGCCGGCCCCGCCCACCCGGCCTACTTCGAGGTGAGCGCCCGAGCCTCTCCTCTCCTGTTAAATCCTCCGCATCTCTGTGATTCGTTCGTTTCGGTTTGCGATTGGGGCTGACTGGATCTTGATTTCGATCTTGCAGATGATCAAGGAGGCGATCGCGGCGCTCAAGGACAGGACCGGGTCCAGCTCGGTCGCCATCGCCAAGTACATCGAGGAGAAGCACGGCAAGTCTCTCCCGGCCAACTTCAAGAAGATGCTCTCCGTCCAGCTCCGCGCCTCCGCCGCCAAGGGCAAGCTCGTCAAGGTCAAGGCCTCCTACAAGCTCTCCGACGCCGCCAAGAAGGACGCGCCCAAGCCCAAGGCCAAGCCCGCAGCCCCCAAGGCTGCGGCGAAGCCCGCAAAGGACGGCGCCAAGGCCAAGAAGAAGGCGTCCGCGAAGCCCAAGAAGGCCGCCGCCGGCACGAAGCGCAAGGCGCCGGAGAAGAAGACGCTGGTCGCCAAGGCCAAGAAGTCGCCCGCGGCCAAGGCCAAGGCAAAGCCGAAGACCGTCCGCTCCCCGGCCGCCAAGAAGGGCCGCAAGGTCGCCGCCGCTTGATCTGTTCCGATGGCATGATGGGTTTTAGTTGCCCTTGGTGTGTTTGTGTTCAGGGTATGTACAAAATGGATGCCTCATCCTCCCTGATTTAGGTCTCGATTCTGCTAGGCAGTTTCCATGTATCGTGTGTGGTGTTTAAGTTTATGAAATTGTTAGGTTTCCGGAGATGAAATGAACTTGCAGATTTATTACCAAATTTCTGTATTTTTCTGAAGCTCTGTTTACGCCTTTCTGATATTCAGTTTTCACCTTACTCGGCATTGCTGGCACGCGTCGTCAGTTTGATATGGGGAATAGTCTGCTTATGATTTGTTAGATCTCCCTACTACTGCGTACGTTCCCTTCCCGGAGGGAGTAATGAGTTACCCAAATAGATGATCGAAAATTTAGTTGGCCAAATTTGCGCAAGGCCTTTTGAGTGTCAGTCGGTCACAATTTGCGCCTTTTATGCTGAGTTCCGTTGATAGATTTGGCCCCAGATTACCCTCTTTCTGGCAGAAACTGAACATAGGTGTTCCACAGACCACTGAATAAATTGGGTGGGAATCGAGAGACAAAGAGAGCGGGTGAGATTCAGTTTCTTCTTATTTCTTCAGATAACTCACACACAACGCATGAAACCTCGGTCACGCAACGGGAACCAACTCGAGTCCAAATCCACCACTCGGCCCGACGGTTAGTGGGGTAGCCTTGTCAGCTCTTTGTCATCCAAAAACCAGCGTCTTGCACGATCTCAAAAAGAAAAACCCAGCGGTTCCTGCCGTCGTCTTCTCGTTGTTCTTAACTGAAGAGCTGATATGGGCATACGGCTAGCCGGCCGGAGGCGTCGAGGTGCGGAGGATCTTGCCCCCTGTCGGCGGGAGTGACCCGTTTTTGTTCTTGTTCTTGTTAGATTCAACGTCTTGGTTGGGGTTGTATGCCGGCGGCGATGGCCCTTTGTATGAATAATGTCTTCCACGTTCTATTCCCGCCCTGATGGTGCCTCTAGCATCGTTAGAGGGCGTGTGGAGGTTTATCTCTGTCGAATCTCGCGGGATTCGGTCGGTGCTCGTCTTCGGTGGATCTGTTTGAATCTGGTCTTCATTCGTCTTCTTTTGATTGTTTACATGTTTGACCCTTCTGATCTACGGCTTCCTTCAGCGATGATGGTTGCTAATCTGGTGTGCTGGTCCTATGGGGCCTTAGCATGATAACTTGCCGACTGTCTACTACAACAAGGTTTGCCCAGCTCAGGTGAGAGTGGGAGCTCAGGTGAGAGTGGGACGATGACGGCGACGTGCCTTCGGCTCGCTCCAGTGCTTGTAGTCGTCGCTAGGTGGTCCATGAACATGGTTGCAATTTTTATTAACTATGTTGTTCTTTGTACTGTCATGATTGAAAATAAATATATTGAAAGTTTCTAAAAAAAAAAGCTCCAGTGTTGATGTACAAGTCAGGGATGCGGCACATCATTGATTCCATGCGAAGTGCTCTCAGCGGCGTGAAGGAAAAATAACGTGGGGGTCGAGAGGAGGGAGCGTGTTGAGTATCGTGCTACCACTCCGCCGCCGTCTGAGATGCGCCCCCGGCTCGCGCGCGCGTCATCTATGATGGTGGCGGCGGGGATCTGGCTACTCCGCATCTCGTGGAGGGCCTAGGGCGTCGGGGCGGCGGCCCCGGATGGTGTGCCCGGCGTGGATCCCTCGGCAGGTGGCGCCGGTGGGCGCTAGATGGCCGTCCTCTTGGTTGCGTGGGTAGCAAGGGGGCAGCGGGCGTGGGTCGCGACGCGGTGGTCTCCTCGCGGACCGCATCGGCGTCTTGTGGAGAAGGCCCGCCTCATCTTGCCCGATCTGCTCGATCCCCTTCTGATTCCGGTGGCCGGCGTGGTGCTGTCCTTCGGCTCGGGTGGTTGGGAGCTCGAGGTTGTGAGCTGGAACCGGGGTAACCCCTTGGTCAGCGCGGCGGCCACAGCGAAGTCGACGCCTTTGGCGCCGATCCCCTTCTTGGAGGCTTCGGTGAGGTTCCCCTCCTCCTCTTCCTGCCCCCTGCTTAGTGGTCAAGACCTTGGTCCCCTGTTTGGGCGGCGACGGCGTTGCGACGTCGTATTCCTTCTTGGAGGCATCGTCCGGGGATAGCAGTGGTGGCGGGTGTGCAGTGGTGGTTCTGGTGGTGGCGGCTGGCGGCTTGTGCCGGCCTTGTTCACTTGCGGCTGCTCCAACGGCTTTCATCCTACGCCGTGGCTGAGCCGGTGGCAGTGATGGCATCTCGACGAGACCATTGCTTCCCTCCGGTGTTGGTCCTTGTGTAGGGTGATGGCATTAGCGTTGCTTTCCTCGCAGCTGCTGTTGCCTTTGAGCTGTTCTGTCTAGCGCTCTGTATCAGTACATGCCGTGGTGGAGCGGTACTTCATCTCACTCATTAATGGCGGCGAAGATCGGCGGCATGGCGCTGTGGAGGCGCGCCGCCCGATGCGCGGAGATGGACTCGCGCAGGAGGAGGTAGCTGTCTGGCGTCATGGTGACGTCGATGGCGGAGTAGCCTACACAAGGTAGAAGACTCAATATATTCTGAAGACGGACCGGTGGAAGATGGCTGCGACGACACAAGAGTGTGTCTGACCGGATTGTGCCTCAGACCCGGTATGTGGCTCGGCTGGGGCTTCCGGCTTTTGATGTTAGGTTTAGGTGAGTGGTTTGGGTAGTGGCCCAACTAGCATCCCTTCATCATATGGATAAGAGTAGCGGCATATGTTGCCGAGATGGTGGATTCAGGAATATTGTTTGCAATACTTTGTAAGGTCCTCGAAAATAATTAATAAAGTGGTCGTATGCATCTCCCAGATGCAGAGGCCGGGGGTCATCCTCCTTTTCTAAAAAAAAGATTAGGATTTGTTCTAGCTTATTGTACTCCAAATTAATCATGTCTCCTGTGTGTGTGAATGAGGCTTAAGTATACATCAACAATTCCACCAATTACTTTCTATTCCTCTTAGGAAGAAATGACCATTTTACTACCCTGAACAAAATAAGTTGTTCGCATAACCCACTAAACTTTTTTTTGGTTCACTTAACCCCCTAATCTAATCAATCCCGTTCAGAAATCATCATTGGTGGGTTTGTAGGGTGGTTTTGCTTACGTGGACAAAGTCAGAGGAGTTTGTTGACTAGTGGGGCCATGTCGTAGCGTTATTGGCTATCTTCTTACTCAAGCACGCCGGTGACATGTTCGTGGCCGCCACCGCCATGCTCTTCCTTCTCCCTCCTCTGCCCTCCACCGTCACGTTCTCCCTTCTCCCTCCTCTACCCTCCATCGCCACACTCTCCCTCTCCCTCATCCACCCTCTCTCCCACATTCACAACCACCTGAGAGTGCCCGAGCTTCAGTTGACAGCCACCATCATCGTGCACGTGGCCGGAGGAAGCACAGAGCCACGCAAAGAAGTCCAGAACATCTTCCTTGTTGCCCTCTTCGACTCTTGCCAAAATCATTGTGACGAGCCATCCCCAATTGAGCATGGCATTGTCGTCTTCCTCGCCACTACCGCACCAAAATTTGTCATCACCGTCGCGGCTCTGACCTCGAGGACCTCTCCCTTGACCCAGGACCACCTCACGCACCTTCTGGACAGCTTCTCGGTAGGGCTGGCGACCCCGAGCACCTTCTTCACAAGTCTGCACTCCGACCGCCGCCTTTAGCATCCATGGCGTCCCTACAAAGTGTTGGGAAACATAGTAGAAAACAAAAAAAATCGCCCTACGAACACCCAGGAACAATATGAAGATGCATATCGGGTTTGGATCAACAACCGTTACCGACTCTGGAGTGCAGCGGAAGTAAACGAGTCGGTGTAGATCATACTTGGAGTCCCTCGAACGTCGACGACGATCCCGCGAACCGCCCTCGAACGGAAGACCGAAAGCACAACCTCTGTACTTGGTTGTAAGCATACGGTCTTCACGTTTCGGCAGCGCTTCGCTGTCAAGAGCTAGTCATTGGTGGAGTATTACAGGGAGGAGACACAGGGCTTCTAATTATGAGGATTAAGATGGCTAGGGCTATCTCTAATTAGTCAATTAGGACCAACTAGAACTAGCACTAGATCAACTAGAGGAGGCTCCAAAACTTGTGTCATCATAGAGTGAAAATCCTCTAGTATATATAGGTTTAAGGGAGAGGAGGAATCCCCCTTGGTGCACCGGCCTTGGGGGTGGGGGGGGGGGGGGAGTTGGACTCCCACCCCTAGTAGGATTCGGCCTCCCATAGTGGGGGGGGGGGGCTCCCTATTGGGCCAATTCCCTCTCCACCTCTTGGCCTTGTTAGGCCAATTGATATTAAATTAAATATATATTCATTCTAAACATTTTTAGAGCATTATATATATAATTAATCGGTAATACTCGGTATTATCCGATATTCACAGAAAACCTTCTGGTGACCCCGAAACGCTTCCGGAACATCTCAGAACCTCGAAGCTGCGTCTGCTGCCGCACAGCAAGAGGAGAGCATCGCCAGAGTCGCTGCGGCAATGAGGGAGGCCCTACTCTCGTTGGTTCGAAGATGGAGATCATGAAGGTGGACTTGAGCACGGTGTCCCGGAGGAAGAGGCCTTGGTTCGAGAAGATGCAGTCCGACATGCTCAAGTTCGATGACGAGTGATCTATGACGGAGAGCGCCATCTTTTTTTGTATGCCGGCATGACCACGGCCGAGATGGCGTGGTTGAACTCCCACCTTTTTTGTGTGCTGCCATGTGTGCCGGCTGCTGGCAAGCGCGTCGGCATGAACTATGTGCTGTTTTTTTGGAGGCTGGCATGTATGCCGGCCGTTGACATGATGCCGGCATGAACTCTGGACGATGACACAGCTGTTGGTATGATCTATGGCCACAGACGTTTTTAGAATCAAGTGCGGATAAGATTTGGATCTGCGTGTTGGACGTAAGGCCGACTCAAACGCAAAAGACGACGAACGAGTCAAACCAAACAAATAAAAAACAATCAAAGCGCGCGTCCCTTTGAGATGCGTTGGAGTTTAGCTCTCAGCGATTCATAATACCCACATACTGTAATCCCATCACGTGTGCCGGTCGACAGAGACGAGAGGGGATTGCCCACTTTAAGGCCAACACGCATCCCGGTCCAGCAAGCAACGAGCCAACGAATCGCGTGCCGTGCCGGTGGCCTTCCCCTTTCGATTCGCACTCTCTCCCTCGCACAAACGCAAACGAACCCTCTCTCCCACCATCCTAGTGCCCCCGCCCCACCACCCGCGCAGATCGCCGCGTACCAGCAGAGAGAGAGAGAGCGAACGCGGGTTTGCCTCCCATGGAGAAGGGGGACGGGCCCGCCCTCCAGCTTCTGCTGTGCCTCGCCTGGCTCGCCGCCACGCTCCCCATCCTCGCCGCCGCGCTCCCCATCCCCGCGGCCGCCGGCGGCCGCCTCCTCCACAGCCTCCTCTCCGCCTTCTCCTCCCGCGGCAAGACCGTCAGGCCGTCCTCCTCATCCTCCTCCTCCTCCTCCAAGGCGGTAAGATCAGCACCTCGGTTCCCGCTTTGCCTTTTTATGTTCCCACTCATCTCCCGTAGGCTGCAGCCGGATTCAAGCTCTAGTGGGCCCGTGGTTCGGCACGATCGTAACTCTTTGCTGTCATGAGAGAATTTGGGCTTAGCAAAGCCGTCGGTTCTGAAATTTTGATGCAATGTGCTATCTGGTTAGGGAAAGCACTAGATGAGTAATAGTATCCTACTCCATATATTGAAAAAGCTTTATGTACACTACAAAAGGGCGTTATAAAAAGCAAAAGAGGCAAAAAATTGCAGAGTGCTATCAATCCACGATTGAAGTTCTATGTAGCCTTTTCCATGGACAACCATGGCGTCTCTCTCTCTCTCTTGAAGACTTTGATACAATGTATTTGAGAGATTACTTGGATGAAAAGGAGATTGTGGGTGGATTAGAAGCCCCTGTCTCTTTCTTTGAATTAATAGGAGGAGATTGTGGGTAGATTAGAAGCTCCTGTCTCTTTCTTTGAATTAATAGAAGCAGATTGTGGGTAGATTAGAAACTCCTGCCTCTTTTTTTTGAATTACTGGAATTAGACGTAAAAATGCCCCTGGTCCACTAAAATTCCTTTTGTTACTAACTGGGAGTGAAGCAAGTTCAACCTTCCAAGTAAGAGAACATGTCATCCTTTAGACGAACTATGAGTACATGATATTTGGATGGTTGTGAAGCTAACCTATGTTGCGTCCATTTTACGACTCTTTGCTAATTTACAATTATATGTGTTATACGTCTCTGACAGTCTACATGTTCTATGAGACATATATTGTTTATTATTTAAATATTAATCAAGCAACCCATGGGTAACTCTCTGGCAAAAAATTATAACAATAGATGACTCATGACAAATCGGGTTATGCGCAGGTTCTGGTAATAACTCATGGGTAAAAGTTTGTACCCATACGGTTATTCTCACGTACCTATGTGTAAAACTGTCACCGCTGTTGGGTAAAACTGTCATCTTTATGTAGATAATTTTGATGCATATATCGTACATATTTCTTGTATTCTACTCAAGTTCTGCATAAGTATCAGAAACTGAAATAATCTTTATGACATTGCAGAAGTTCACAGTTCCACAGAAGTACTTCTTGCATTTCTATGTGGTGGGAGTAGCGGTGACAACAAGCTTGCTGCTTGCAATATGCTTCTATGCATATATGAAAATGACACCGCTGTTGCCAGAGCCATCGAGTTACTCCACAATCGCTAGCCATCTTATTGGGTCAAATTCGTTCTCTTTTGGCAGTGTCCTGTCGCGCACCATGGAACACAAGTACCGTGTCTGGCGGACTGTCTTTGTACTTCTATTGATGGAAATTCAGGTGCTGAGACGCCTGTATGAGACTGAAAATGTGTTTCACTACAGCCCATCAGCTCGGATGCACATTGTAGGATATCTGACGGGTCTATTGTA
Source organism: Aegilops tauschii subsp. strangulata (assembly GCF_002575655.3). NCBI lineage: Eukaryota > Viridiplantae > Streptophyta > Magnoliopsida > Poales > Poaceae > Aegilops > Aegilops tauschii. The sequence goes on along the minus strand of NC_053036.3, from coordinate 508,444,919 downwards.
AGTTCCACATTGGTTAACTTCCATTCTGTTCTAGAATGTTGCATAGTTGTTAATATGCTAGCTTGACTAAATACTCTCTCTTTTTCTTCCTTCTAGAGTTCTAGTCCTTTCTATTACAATTTCACATGCCTTTTCTGTTAGGTCTTGTTATGGTTATTTTCTGTAGTTCCGGGCTTGTACTTTATCAACAAAATATGCAAGTAGATGGTGTAAGTTAAGGCATACTTTAGTTTACTGGATGATTTGACCACTGGTAATTGTAGTTCTAATTTTTTACCACCTATCAATTAACAGAACAGTTATCTTTTTGACCTTTTTGCATATATTCTTTGATTTCTTGCTTTTTATAACGTCGGTCTTTCAGTAAAGGTTTCTTTGCACAAGGATCATTGCATTGCTCTTTCCTTTTTCTGCAACAATTTGGATTGACTTACAGTTATTTTTTTTCCTGCAGCTATTACACGGCTGCACCTTTATCTCTCGCTAGCTCTTGTCTTCCTGAAGCAATAGATTTTATCCGAGGTCAAATAGTTGAGTTCATAGTAAAGGGTCGTGCAAGAATGCCAGACCTAGTCATTGATTCACCCTCTCTCCTAAAGCCTCTTTTAAAGTTGGGGTGGTGCCAGTGGATAGGTGCTATTGTATTCATTTGGGGATCCCTCCATCAGATCCGTTGTCATGCAATTCTTGTAAGTACCAGCTTCTTTTAGTGAGCCTAGAACCAGAGCCAGATAACAAATATTAGTTGGTTTCTTGTCTGAATGTGTACAACATGTTTACATATGCGAGTTGCAGCACAAATGTTAAAAAACGAAGCATCTGCCGATGTATTGAGACTTAAAGTTGGAATGACTAATAAAACCTGCTTCCTGAAATCCTATAGTTATGTCTTGTTGGAATCGTTTTGCTACTTTGGATTTCATGGAGTGGAAATCATTTTGCACTAGAAAATAGCAATCCCAAATACTTTCTTAGCCAATGAACATCAGGAACTCTTCATAAAGGATCATACCATATTTTTCTTAAGAGTCTTAGTAGCATCATGTAGGTTTATATTCAGATTGCATAATCTTCTCTTAGGTTATTTGGTATGCATATTTTATGTCCTTCAGGCAAGAAACTGCACCTTTCAGCATCTTTTCCTTGCACAGTTGGGCCAAAGTCTTCCAGATTTAGTAATTTTTTCCGAATCCATTGCTTTCTGTTTACCATTTTGACAGGGATCGTTGCGCGAAAATAAAGATTCTGATGAATATGTTATTCCTTGCGGTGACTGGTTTAGTCGTGTGTCTTGCCCTCATTACCTTGCTGAACTAGTAAGTGCCTCCATTCTTCTCTCGCATTCAGCATGCACATGCTATTTGACGAATATGGCTGGCGACAAACACTGCTTTTACAATGCGAGTACTAAATTAATCATATCTAAATTAGGATAGTCAATTGAAATCATAAATGAGGGTCCTGTGATGGATTTTTCACTGGTGAAGCATTGGTGTGCGCAACTCCTGGTCAGGTTTTGATCGCTGGCTGGAGTGGATGAAGGACAGACAACCTTTATGTTGCTTCTGATGGATTGTTTTATGCACTGTTTGATGTTACTACAAAGTAAAGACTTATCAAATTTGTTTGGTTCCCCATTTTTTGCCAGCCTAATTCACAGATGCAGAGTGGCATTTGACCATATAAATTTCCCATAGAGGAGTAGGCAGCCTTACATTTAAACCAAGCAATCTGTAAATAGCCTAAAAATGATAAAATATTATATCATAGGGAGAGTTCCAAATTATCCCACTGTTGTTGAGCAAGTGAACCTAACATAATAGGATAATCCTTTAGCAAAATTCTTTTCTTTTCTGTGGTTTGCCTTCACTTCAACTCGGTGCCGAGTGTTAGAAAATATGCAACCTGTATTCCCTTGTGGCCATAGGCCAGTATATATACATGTACAAGTGCATGAAATATGCAGAAAACCCCTTATACAGTGGGGTAAATACAAAAGGCTACATATTGACTGTATATATAGTACTATAACACCGAGCAGCTCGCAGAAAAAAAAACTCTTATGGATTTGAAATTGGTATCCCATTAGCATCTATGGCTGTTTTTTGTTTTACAGGTTATATATTTGGGCATGTTGATAGCTAGTGGTGGATCAGACATTTCAGTGTGGTTCCTGTTCATTTTTGTGGTATGCCTCGCTAAGTTCTGTGCCAGTTGCATTCAGAATCGCATCAACTCGTGATTATTGTATCCTTTCAGTGTTTTCTATCATTCCAGCTGATTAAACTTTCCATTTTGTGCAGATAACAAACTTGTCATTTGCAGCAGTACAAACTCATAGGTGGTACCTCCAAAAGTTTGAAGACTACCCCCGCTCTCGCTATGCTATCATTCCATTTGTATTGTAGCATCTACAAGCATTCCTTCTGTGCAGTAAAAATCTGTGTGTTCTGGCTAGAATGCACAAGCCCGGCATGTAAAAGATATTCATGTAAATGTGACAGCATGTAAGTTAAAATGTTGTGTTGTGTGACTTGAAATACTTACAAGGGTTCTATTTCCAGTTGTAAATTGCGATACATACTAAGGTAGTTGGGTCCTGGGTATGCAGTAACCTTTATGGACATGTTTAAGGATTAGAAAATAAAGTCCTCACAGAACCGGAAGCATGCCAAATTTGACAACTAGGCTGATACAAGGTACGGACTCGAGAATCCGACATATCATGGTGTTATAACTTATAAGTCATCTTTGATGTTCCACGAAGATGACCTTTGGTGGAACCATGGCTTTCCGTGCCATCACTGGCACTTGTTTTCACCTGGAAATGTTCATGTGTTTCTGGTTTTCAAATCTCTGCTAAGAAGGCGCCCTGTCATTCACCCCGCGGGCCAATCTTGCTGCAAACTATGGCTTCGCGGTTCACTTTATTTCATCGATCATGTTCACCTGGAATTTCTGAAGCTGAAGTTTAATCATGATTCTGCTGATTCTTGCAGTGTGTGTGTGTGGCTCAGCAGGTCTGGGACTGAATGTTGATTCGTGCAAAGTGGAAATGCATAAGGCTTAAAAGAGTGGAGACTTGCAGTGCGAGTGGACTGAATGTTGGTGTTTCTGCTGCTTCTTGCAGGGTGTGTGTGTGTGGCTGGGCACTCAGCAGGTCTGGGACTGAATGTCCATGCGGGCAAAGTGGAGCATAAGGTTTAAAAGATCACCCGCGGAGCACCTTTGTTTTTGTGTAAAGAACACCAGCACAGGTTACTCGAGTGGGCTCATTCAGTGCCGGCTCCGCCTTCTTCTGCGCCTCGAATGAGTGCAATTTGCTGGTATTATCACAAGCTTTTATTTTTCTGGAAAGAAGGTATGATTAGCTAGCAAGTTAACAACGACCGGCATAGCTTATCAGGGTTGAGAGAGCCGTTTAAGCTGAAAATTCCCTTAGAGTGCACCGGCAGATCGGCACTAGCTGTACATTCCAGGCCAATCGAACGGCCTAAAGTCAAGCCACTCATACTGAGTGACTGGAAAGTGCAGCGCCGCAGTTAGTGTAGTACTATAGGGAGATATATCTGAAGAACAAACACACCGAAGTCATATTGTCTAAAGTTAAGCCACTCATAGTGGGCGCCCTTTGCCATTTCCGGAGCACTCATTCCGGCAGCAATCAGGCCGGTCGCCATCGACCTAAAACCAGAACAAAAGTGCGCCGGCACCGGCAGAAGAAACACGCAAAAGATGGCCGAGGAGAGAGCCGACGGAGGGCAAGGCGCCACCAACCCACAGCACTACTCACTCATGCTCCTCACCCGGGCCGGATGAGAAAGCACATCCATGATCCATCATCCATGGCCTCGCGGGGAGGGGACACGCTCCTTGTCTTTGCCCGGCTAATCCTCCCTCCCCCCCGGACATGTGTGTGTTGCCGCACTTGCAGAGAAGTCTTGTCTAATTAGTTTTAATACTACTAGTGGTAGTACGCTTGTTAACTTATTGGCATTGTTCTTTCCCGGGCCGGCACGCACCATGGCGTGTGCGTGCATGCACCTTGATGGCTTTCGATCGATCGATCGGCAGACACCATGAGAGCCGGGCATCATTTGTGCCCAAGTGCTGTAGTACTGGTTATGCTTGATTGATTACAGGAGCTGGTGACGTCGGCGGGAGTTGGTGCATCCACGAATCACTGAAATAACTAACTAGCAGAGGACAGTGAGGTCTGGGTAGAGTAGACGCTAGAGACCCCATGTTGACGAAAATCGAGCGGGATGCGCCCTCAAAGTCTCGATCAAGCACACATTTACAAGTGCTAGCACTAGAGTGCTTGGCTAGAGTGGGCGGGAGAAAAGAAAGGAATGTGAGCACTTCCATGAGCGTGGACGAAGCTGGCTGTCCGCATGGGCCGTCCAGTTCAGATCACGTTCCCAACGCCGTTGATTTCTCTCTCAGGAACCAAACAGCTACACCCACGTGGCGCCTAAATGGCTCTTTTCAAAGGGACAGCTGCGTGCAGAGAAAACCGGACAGTGGAACCCAATTATATGCACGCCCGGTCATCAGCATGAGATGAGAGCGACGTGTGTTTGGTGCGCACCCCTCCTGTGTGTGTGAGCAACAGATGACAGTCCAAGCACCGGAACTGCCGGCCTGGACGGTCATGGCACGGGCGCCGGTCGTCGCAAGACGACGAGCGAAATGGCGACGGAAGCCGCTTGCTTCTTTTCCTTTCCCGCTCGTTTGCGGTTGAAGGCTTGAAGCTAGCCGCCGCGCTAGCATGCCAGAAGCAGCACTTAATAATTGGCGACGCAAGGCCTGCACTTAGAGCGTGTCCAACGCCCCAGGTTTTCAATAGTGCGAAATGGCGTGAGCTCTCTTACGTTTGCTTGCGCGCGACTCACACAGGCACGTACGTCCACGTCCCAACATTTATTGTTTTTCTCTCTTCAATTAATGTAGTACTCGTACAGTGGTGTATCCAGGATTTTTCTTACTAAGTAGCCACACCCAGATAGCTATACATCATATTTCGGGAGCTTACTAGTAGGGCTCACAATAATGCAGCTAGAGCTTAAGCCATGTCATGGCTCGTAATGGCAGGTCTTGTTTAGGTTGGTGACCACTGTCCTATGCTATTGAAGCTAGGCAGCCTAAACATCAGCCATTGTAAAATCATGGATACAACGTGTTCTTCGGATTAATGAAAGGCGCCTGAGGTCGGTTAGAAGTTAAGCTGGAATAAACTGAGTATGCATCTTTTATTTATTTTTTAAAAATGACACTTTTATTAAATTAAAATGTAGTACCAAGCGAATACAAAGCATGGGATCAAAACACCAAACATCTTCATAATTAGGATGTACACAACAAAGCTCAACACACGCACGCACACACTAAAAAAACTGAAAACGTCGTACAAGACCAAAGCACTACCTAAGACGTAGTGGGTGGAGGGCCTATCGAGAGGCTATGTCGCCACTCATGTGAAGTAAAAATGTTCCTGGTCATCTGCTCCAAGCACGTACACATCACCATAAATAATTGTCTTGCTTTGTTTTGCAAATTAACCACTACATTGTGTTGTAAGGCCGATGTGTGGTTTGCATTACAAAAGACTTCGTACAATTGCCGTGACATCATGACATGGTTTCCATATAAATCATACATGACTCCACTAAGTTATCAGGTACATATGACTCGATTAACTTATGGGCATGCATGACCTACAATTCTAAGCTCGAACCTCGTGGATCAAGATGTCTTCCTATTTGTCATCACCTGGAACAAACTCCTCTGGGTCCTCCTTCGTCTCGTCAATTGGAACTCCCTCCAAAGTGGACCCATCGTCAAGGTAGGATCAATGTGATCATGATGGGCGAGAGGCTGACTCTCACGCCTTGATGAAGTCGGTAGGGATCGGCGAAGGAACTCTTCAGCCCACATACACAGACGGTTGGAAAGTGGCGATGTGTGTGTGTGTGTCTAACCATAGATGCTCATCCACATGAAGCGACCACGAGTGAGTTTCTTGAATCATGGACCTCCTAGCGGACTCATGAGATAAAGTACGTCTCATGTCTTTTAAAGGTCATTGTGTTCCTCCACCTGCTCTAGGACGACTGATGACCCACAAGTATAGGGGATCAATCGTAGTCCTTTCGATAAGTAAGAGTGTTGAACCCAACGAGGAGCAGAAGGAAATGACAAGTGGTTTTCAGCAAGGTATTCTCTGCAAGCACTGAAATTATAAGTAACGAGTAGTTTGATAGTAAGATAATTTGTAAAGAGCAAGTAACGGTAACGGCAAATAATATGCAGCAAGGTAGCCCAATCCTTTTATGGCAAATGACAGGCCAAAACGGTCTCTTATGATAAGCAAAGCGTTCTTGAGGGTACACGGGAATTTCATCTAGTCACTTTCATCATGTTGGTTTGATTCGTGTTCGCTACTTTGATAATTTGATATGTGGGTGGACCGGTGCTTAGTTGTTGTTCTTACTTGAACAAACCTCCTACTTATGATTAACCCCCTCGCAAGCGTCCGCGGTATTAAGATAAAATCTAACCATCGCATTAAACTTTTGGATCCAAATAAGTCCCTTACGAAGTAGTGCATAAACTAGGGTTTAAGCTTTTGTCACTCTCGCAACCCATCATCTAATAACTACTCCACAATGCATTCCCTTAGGCCCTAACAAGGTGAAGTGCCATGTAGTCGATGTTCACATGACACCACTAAGGGAATCAAAACATACATACCATCAAAATATCAAACACATATCAAGTTCACATGATTACTTGCAACAAGATTTCTCCCGTGACCTCAAGAACAAAAGTAACTACTCACAAATGATAATCATGCTCAAGATCAGAGGGGTATTAAATAGCATAATGGATCTGAACATATAATCTTCCACCAAATAAACCATATAGTAATCAACTACAAGATGTAATCAACACTACTAGTCACCCACAAGCACCAATCTAAGGTTCCGATTCAAAGACTGAACACAAGAGATGAACTAGGGTTTAAGAGGAGATGGTCCTGTTGAATATGTTGACAGAGATTGCCCTCCCCAAGATGGGAGAGTTGTTGGTGATGACGATGACGATGATTTCTGTTGGGGAACGTAGCATGCAATTTTAAAAAAATTCCTACGCTCACGCAAGATCTATCTAGGAGATGCAGAGCAACGAGAGAGGGAGAGTGTGTCTACGTACCCTCGTAGACCGAAAGCGGAAGCGTTTGACAACGCAGTTGATGTAGTCGAACTTCTTCTAGATCCGACCGATCAAGCACCGAACGTACGGCACCTCCGAGTTATGCACACGTTCAGCTCGATGACGTCCCTCGTCCTCTTGATCTAGCAAAGATGTCGAGGAAGAAAACGAGTTCCGTCAGCATGACGGCGTGGTGACGGTGATGGTGAAGTGATCTACGCAGGGCTTCGCCTAAGCATTATGAAGATATGACCGGAGGCGTAAACTGTGGAGGGGGCGCCGCACACTGCTAACGATTGTTGGTGTGTGTTCTAGGCGCCCCCTCCCCATGTATATATAGGTGGGAGGGGGAGGGGAGCAGCAAGGGGGCGCCCCAAGTAGGAGGAATCCTACTTGGGGGCCTCCTCCAATTCGGCATCCCCCTTCCTTCTTTTGCCACAAAGAAAAGGGAAGGGGGAAGGAGAGAAGGAAGGGGGGCCGAACCCCTTCTCCTCCTTCTCCAATTCGGCCACATGCCTAAGGGGGGCGCGCCACCCCTTGTGGGCTAGTGTGCTCCCCTTTTCTGGCCCATATGGCCCATATCTTCCCCCCGGGGGTTCCAGTAACCCTCCTGGTACTCCGATAAATACCCGATACTAACCGGAACAATTCCGGTGTCCGAATACTATCATCCTATATATCAATCTATACTTCTCGACCATTTCGAGACTCCTCGTCATGTCCGTGATCTCATTCAGGACTCTGAACAACATTCGGTCACCAAATCACATAACTCATACAATACTAAATCGTCATCGAACGTTAAGCGTGCGGACCCTACCGGTTCGAGAACTATGTAGACATGACCGAGACACGTCTCATAGTCAAAGGAATATGTATATGACATGAAGAAAGCATCTTTATAATCACCCAGTTACGTTGTGAAGTTTGATAGCACACAAGTTATTCCTCCGGTATTCGGGAGTTGCATAATCTCATAGTCAAAGGAATATGTATATGACATGAAGAAAGCAATAGCAATAAAACTGAACGATCAATATGCTAAGCTAACGGATGGGTCATGTCATTCACATCATTCTCCTAATGATGTGATCCCGTTATCAAATGAAAACTCATGTCCATGGTCAGGAAACCTTAACCATCTTTGATCAACGAGCTAGTCAAGTAGAGGCTCACTAGGGACACAATGTTTGTATATGTATTCACACATGTATTAAGGTTTCCGATCAATACAATTCTAGCATGAATAATAAACATTTATCATGAACAAGGAAATATAAAATAACAACTTTATTATTGCCTCTAGGGCATATTTCCTTCAGTCTCCCACTTGCACTAGAGTCAATAATCTAGATTACATTGTAATGATTCTAACACCCATGGAGTCTTGGTGCTGATCATGTTTTGCTCGTGGAAGAGGCTTAGTCAACGGGTCTGCCACATTCAGATCCGTATGTATTTTGCAAATCTCTATGTCTCCCTCCTTGACATGATCACGGATGGACTTGAAGCGTCTCTTGATGTGTTTGGTTCTTTTGTGAAATCTGGATTCCTTCGCCAAGGCAATTGCTCCAGTATTGTCACAAAAGATTTTCATTGGACCCCATGCACTAGGTATTACACCTAGATCGGATATGAACTCCTTCATTTGCTGCTTCCTAAGCAGCTATGTACTCCGCTTCACACGTAGATCCCACCACGATGCTCTGCTTGGGACTGCACCAACTGACAGCTCCACCATTCAATATAAATATGTATCCGGTTTGTGACTTAGAGTCATCCAGATCAGTGTCAAAGCTAGCATCGACGTAACCATTTACGACGAGCTCTTTGTCATCTCCATAAACGAGAAACATATCCTTAGTCCTTTTCAGGTACTTCAGGATGTTCTTGACCGTTGTCCAGTGATCCACTCCTGGATTACTTTGGTACATCCCTGCTAAACTTATAGCAAGGCACACAACAGGTCTGGTACACATCATAGCATACATGATAGAACTTATGGCCGAGGCAAAGGGAATGACTCTCATTTTCTCTCTATCTTCTGTAGTGGTTGGGCATTGAGTCTGACTTAACTTCACACCTTGTAACATAGGCAAGAACCCTTTCTTTGACTGATCCTTTTTTAACTTCTTCAAAACTTTATCAAGGTATGTGCTTTGTGAAAGTCCTATTTAGCGTCTTGATCTATCTCTATAGATCTTGATGCCCAATATATAAGCAGCTTCACCGAGGTCTTTCATTGAAAAACTTTTATTCAAGTATCCTTTTATGCTATCCAGAAATTCTACATCATTTCCAATCAACAATATGTCATCCACATATAATATTAGAAATGCTACAGAGCTCCCACTCACTTTCTTGTAAATACAGGCTTCTCCGAAAGTCTGTATAAAACCATATGCTTTGATCACCTCATCAAAGCGTATATTCCAACTCTGAGATGCTTGCACCAGTCCATAGATGGATCGCCGGAGCTTGCACACTTTGTTAGCACCTTTAGGATCGACAAAACCTTCTGGTTGCATCATATACACCTCTTCTTTAAGAAATCCATTAAGGAATGCAGTTTTGACGTTCATTTGCCAGATTTCATAATCATAAAATGCGGCAATTGCTAACATGATTCAGACAGACTTAAGCATCGCTACGGGTGAGAAAGTCTCATCGTAGTCAACTCCTTGAACTTGTCGAAAACCTTTCGCGACAAGTCGAGCTTTGTAGACAGTAGCATTACCATCAGCGTCAGTCTTCTTCTTGAAGATCCATTTATTCTCTATGGCTCGCCGATCATCGGGCAAGTCAACCAAAGTCCACACTTTGTTCTCATACATGGATCCTATCTCACATTTCATGGCCTCAAGCCATTTATTGGAATCTGGGCTCATCATCGCTTCTTCATAGTTCGTAGGTTCATCATGGTCTAGTAACATGACTTCCAAAACAGGATTACCGTACCACTCTGTTGTGGAACGTGCTCTGGTTGACCTACGAGGTTCGGTAGTAACTTGATCTTAAGTTTCATGATCATTATCATTAGCTTCCTCTCTAGTTGGTGTAGGTATCACGGGAACCATTTTTTGTGATGAGCTACTTTCAAATTCGAGAGAAGGTACAATTACCTCATCAAGTTCTACTTTCCTCCCACTCACTTCTTTTGAGAGAAACTCCTTCTCTAGAAAGTTTCCATTCTTGGCAACAAATATCTTGCCTTCGGATTTCTGGTAGAAGGTGTACCCAATTGTTTCCTTAGGGTATCCTGTGAAGACGCACTTCTCCGATTTGGGTTCGAGTTTATCAGGCTGAAACCTTTTGACATAAGTGTCGCAGCCCCAAACTTTAAGAAATGACAACTTAGCTTTCTTGCCAAACCACAGTTCATACGGAGTCGTCTCAACGGATTTAGACGGTGCCCTATTTAACGTGAATGCAGCTGTCTCTAATGCATAACCCCAAAACTATAGTGGTAAGTCGGTAAGAGACATCATAGAACGCACCATATCTAATAAAGTACGATTACGACGTTTGGACACACCATTACGCTGTGGTATTCCAAGTGGCGTGAGTTGTGAAACTATTCCACATAGTTTTAAATGAAGGGCAAACTCGTAACTCAAATATTTGCTTCCGCGATCAGATCATAGAAACTTTATTTTCTTGTTATGATGATTCTCCACTTCACTCTGAAATTCTTTGAACTTTTCAAATGTTTCAGACTTGTGTTTCATTAAGTAGATATACCCATATCTACTCAAATCATTTGTGAAGGCCAGAAAATAACGATACCCGCCGCGAGCTTCAACACTCATCGGACCACATACATCGGTATGTATTATTTCCAATAAGTCATTAGCTCTCTCTCTATTGTTCCGGAGAACGGATTTTTAGTCATCCTGCCCATGAGGCATGGTTCGCAAGTATCAAATGATTCATAATCAAGTGATTCCAAAAGCCCATCTGCATGGAGTTTCTTCATGCGTGCGCTTTACACCAATATGACCTAAACGGTAGTGCCACCAATATGTTGCACTATCATTATCAACTTTGCATCTTTTGGCATCAATGTTATGAATATGTGTATCACCACAATCGAGATTCAACAAAAATAGACCACTCTTCAAGGGTGCATGACCATAAAAGATATTACTCATACAAATAGAACAACCATTATTCTCTGATTTAAATGAATAACCATCTCGCACTAAACAAGATCCAGATATAATGTTCATGCTCAACGCTGGCACCAATAACAAGTATTCATGTCTAAAACTAACCCCGAAGGTAGATGTAGAGGTAGCGTGCCGACGGCGATCACATCGACCTTGGAACCATTCCCGACGTGCATCATCACCTCATCCTTAGCCAATCCTCATTTAATCCGTAGCCCCTGTTTTGAGTTACAAATATGAGCAACCGAACCAGTATCAAATACGCAGGCGCTACTACGAGCATTAGTAAGGTACACATCAATAACATGTATATCAAATATACCTTTGTTCACTTTGCCATCCTTCTTATCCGCTAAATACTTGGGGCAGTTTCGCTTCCAATGACCAGTCCCTTTGCAGTAGAAGCACTCAGTTTCCGGCTTAGGTCCAGCTTTGGCTTCTTCCCGGGAGTGGTAACTTGCTTGCCATTCTTCTTGAAGTTCCCCTTCTTTCCTTTGCCCTTTTTCTTGAAACTAGTGGTCTTGTTAACCACCAACACTTGATGCTCCTTATTGATTTCTACCTCCGCAATTTTGAGCATTGTGAAGAGCTCGGGAATTGTCTTATCCATCCCTTGCATATAATAGTTCATCACGAAGCCTTTGTAGCTTGGTGGCAGTGATTGGAGAACTCTGTCAATAACACTATCATCTGGAAGATTAACTCCCAGCTGAGTCAAGTGATTATGATACCCAGACATTTTGAGTATGTGTTCACTGACAGAACTGTTCTCCTCCATATTGCACCTATAGAACTTGTTGGAGACTTCATATCTCTCAACTCGGGCATTTCCTTGAAATATTAACTTCAACTCCTAGAACATCTCATATGGTCCATGACGTTCAAAACGTCTTTGAAGTCCCGATTCTAAGTCGTAAAGCATGGCACAGTGAACTATCGAGTATTCATCAGATCGAGCTTGCCAAACGTTCATAACATCAGCATCTGCTCCTGCAGCAGGCCTCTCACCTAGTGGTGCATCAAAGGACATAATTCTTCTGTGCAGCAATGAGGATAATCCTCAAGTTATGGACCCAGTCCGTGTAGTTGCTACCATCATCTTTCAACTTAGCTTTCTCTAGGAACGCATTAAAATTCAAGGGAACGGTAGCACGGGTCATTGATCTACAACATAGATATGCAAAAACTATCAGGACTAAGTTCATGATAAATTAAGTTCAATTAATCAAATTACTTAAGAACTCCAACCTATATTGACATCCCTCAAGTCATCTAAATGATACGTGATTTAAATCAACTAAACCATGTCTGATCATCACGTGAGATGGAGTAGTCTTCAATGGTGAACATCTCTATGTTGATCATATCTACTATATGATTCACGTTCGACCTTTCGGTCTCCAGTGTTCTGAGGCCATGTCTGTACATGCCAGGCTCATCAAGTTTGACCTGAGCATTCCGCATGTGCAAAACTGTCTTGCACCCGTTGTATGTGAACGTAGAGTCTATCACATCCGATCATCATGTGGTGTCTCAACACGACGAACTTTCGCAATGGTGCATACTCAGGGAGAACACTTATACCTTGAAATTTTTAGTTAAGGGATCATCTTATCATGCTACCGTCGTACTAAGCAAAATAAGATGCATAAAAGATAAACATCACATGCAATCAAAATATGTGACATGATATGGCCATCATCATCTTGTGCTTTTGGTCTCCATCTCCAAAGCACCGTCATGATCTCCATCCTCACCGGATCGACACCTTGATCTCCATCGTAGCGTTGTGGTCGTCTCGCCAACTATTGCTTCTACAACTATTGCTAACGCATAGTGATAAAGTAAAGCAATTACATGGTGTTTGCATTTCATACAATAAAGAGACAACCATAAGGCTCCTGCCGGTTGCCGATAACTTTTACAAAACATAATCATCTCATACAATAACGTATATCGCATCATGTCTTGACCATATCACATCACAACATGCCCTGCAAAAACAAGTTAGACGTCCTCTACTTTGTTGTCGCAAGTTTTACGTGCCTGCTACGGGCTTCTAGCAAGAATCGTTCTTACCTACGCATCAAAACCAAAACGTTGATTTAAAGTTTGTTGTTTTAACCTTCAACAAGGACCAACCGCAGACAAATTCGATTCAACTAAAGTAGGAGAAACAGATACCCGCCAGCCACCTTTATGCAAAACTAGTTGCATGTCTGTCGGTGGAACCGGTCTCATGAACGTGGTCATGTAAGTTTGGTCCGGGCCGATTCATCCAACAATACCGCCGAATCAAAATAAGACATTGGTGGTAAGCAGTATGGCGATCACCGCTCACAACTCTTTGTGTTCTACTCGTGCATATTATCTACGCATAGACCTGGCTCGGATGCAACTATTGGGGAACGTAGCATGCAATTTCAAAAAAATTCCTACGCTCACGCAAGATCTATCTAGGAGATGCATATCAACGAGAGGGGGAGAGTGTGTCTACGTACCCTTGTAGACCAAAAGCGGAAGCGTTTGACAACGCGGTTGATGTAGTCGAACTTCTTCTAGATCCAACCGATCAAGCACCGAACGTACATCACCTCCGAGTTCTGCACACGTTCAGCTCGATGATGTCCCTCGTCCTATTGATCTAGCAAAGGTGTCAAGGAAGAAGATGAGTTATGTCAGCACGACGGCATGGTGACGGTGATGGTTAAGTGATCTGCGCAGGGCTTCGCCTAAGCACTACGAAGATATGACCGGAGGCGTAAACTATGGAGGGCGGCGCCCCACATGGCTAACAATTGCTGGTGTGTGTTCTAGGCGCCCCCTCCCCACGTATATATAGGTGGAAGGGGAGGGGAGCAGCAAGGCGGCGCCCCAAGTAGGAGGAATCCTACTTGGGGGCCTCCTCCAATTCGACCTCCCCCCTTCCTTCTTTTGCTGGAGAGAAAAGCGAAGGGGGAAGGAGAGAAGGAAGGGGGGGCCGAACCCCTTCTCCTCCTTCTCCAATTAGGCCACATGCCTAAGGGGGGGGGGTGCGCCACCCCTTGTGGGCTGGTGCGCTCCCCTTTTATGGCCCATATGGGCTATGGCCCATATCTTCCCCCCCGGGGGTTCCGGCAACCCCCCCGGTACTTTGATAAATACCCGATATTACCCAGAACAATTCCTGTGTCCGAATACTATCATCATGTATATCAATCTTTACTTCTCGACCATTTCGAGACTCCTCGTCATGTCTGTGATCTCATTCGGGACTCCAAACAACATTCAGTCACCAAATCACATAACTCATACAATACTAAATTGTCATCGAACGTTAAGCGTGCGGACCCTACGGGTTCGAGAACTATGTAGACATGACCGAGACACCTCTCCGGTCAATAACCAACAGCGGAACCTGGATGCTGATATTGGTTTGTACATATTCTATGAAGATCTTTATTGGTCGAACCGTAATGACAACATACGTTATTCCCTTTGTCATCGGTATGTTACTTGCCCGACATTCGATCGTCGGTATCTTCATACCTAGTTCAATCTCGTTACCGGCAAGTCTCTTTACTCGTTTCGTAATACATCATCCCGCAACTAAGTCATTAGTCACTTTGCTTGCAAGGCTTCTTATCATGTGTATTACCGAGAGGGCCCACAGATACCTCTCCGATACTCGGAGTGACAAATCCTAATCTCGATCTATGCTAACCCAACAAACACCTTCAGAGATACCTATAGAGCATCTTTATAATCCCCAGTTACGTTGTGACGTTTGATAGCACACAACGTATTCCTCCGGTATTCGGGAGTTGCATAATCTCATAGTCAAAGAAATATGTATATGACATGAAGAAAGCAATAGCAATAAAACTGAACGATCAATATGCTAAGCTAACGGATGGGTCATGTCCATCACATCATTCTCCTAATGATGTGATCGCGTTATCAAATGACAACTAAGTCCATGGTCAGGAAACCATAACCATCTTTGATCAACGAGCTAGTCAAGTAGAGGCTCACTAGGGACACATTGTTTGTCTATGTATTCACACATGTATTCAGGTTTCCGATCAATACAATTCTAGCATGAATAATAAACATTTATCATGAATAAGGAAATAAAATAACAACTTTATTATTGCCTCTAGGGCATATTTCCTTCAATTTCCCCCTCCGGGAGGGAGGTTCCCCGGGCGGAATCGCTCCTCCGGAGGGCAAAAGCGCTCCTGCCCAAGTTCCGCCTCATAAAAATTCTCCGTGAAGTTTCAGCTCATTTGGAGTTGTGCAGAATAGGTGGCCTGACGTAGCTTTTTTAGGTCCAGAATTCCAGTTGCCGGTATTCTCCCTGTTTGTGTGAACCTTGCATATTATGAGAGAAAAGGCATTAGAATTACTCCATAAAGCATTATTATGCATAAAAACATCATAAATAACAGTAGGAAAACATGATGCAAAATGGACGTATCAACTCCCCCAAGCTTAGACCTCGCTTGTCCTCAAGCGGAAATCAAAATCGAAAAACATGTCCACATGCTTAGAGAGAGGTGTCGATAAAACAAAATATGGACATAGAAGCATCATGTATATTACTATAACAGCAAGAAACTTTATTATAGAACTTTTATCACATAACTTTTATCATAAACTTCTCATGAACAAGTAACAATTCATCACAACATCGAAGTATAAAGCATAAACTCTATTAAAAACCAACAAATTATGTTCTCAGTCAACCTTGCAACTACAATTCATCATCTTTTCACGAAGGGTCACTTCGGAGACTTTTGGCAAGTCCACATACTCAACCATCATATAGTCTTCTATGATTGCTAACACTCACCGTATACACATGAGCAAAAAGTTTCAACCGGATACATAGAAAGATAGGGGCTTATAGTTTCGCCTCCCAACATATTCACCACAAGGGTGATGTCAACAATAATAACTCATGCCCACCCATATCCAGCTGGATATATGTGCCTATATCTTTCCTTACCACATGGTGCTTGCCAAAAGAGAAAAATAAAAAGGAATAGAGAGGTACTTTGACTCTTGCATAAAAGTAAATACATAAAAGTAAAAGATAGGCCCTTCGCAGAGGGAAGCAGAGGTACTATGGAAGAGTAACCCATGATCCTAATCGATTGTGCATTTGCATTCAAAAGCAAATTTCAAATAATGCACAAATTTAGTGGGAGCTCTTGCTTATCACATACTTCTCAAAGCGACAATGTATTTCAATCTTATTATCATTTGTCGAAGCTTTGATCTATATGTTGTCATCAATTACCAGAAAGGGGGAGATTGAAAGTGCAACTATCCCTGGGTGGTTTTGGTAATGATTAACAACATATAGCTCATTGAGCTATCTACATTTTACTTTTAGTGACCCAAGATCACATTGAGTCCATAGGAAAAGCCAATACTATCAAAAGGGGGTGAGGTGTTGCTTAATGAGTTACTTGCTCAAAATGCTTAGTGATATGCTCCAAAAACCCTCAACTACTTTCTCATATCCACATATGTCCCAAACCAAAAGTCAAACTCGGCCCCACTGAAACTTTCTATCTGGCGCCACCGAGTTCACTTGACATAGCCACTACCACAAACCCTAGTCACTTCGGTCTCACCGATAGGGATCTCGGTCTCACCGAGATGGGATTGCAACCTCTCTATTTCCCTTCATCACATTTCGGTCCAACCGATATGAGCGATCGGTCCCACCGAGATTGCAATGCAAACTCTCTGTTTCCCCTTCGTAATGTTTCGGTCTAACCGATATGAGCGAATCGGTCCCATCGAGTTTGCCTGACCAACTCTCTTTTTGCTTATTACTAAAAGCGGTCCCACCGAGTTTGTGTAATCGGTCTCACCGAGATTACGTTATGCCCTAACCCTAATGGAATCGGTCCCACCGAGTTGACGTATCGGCCCCACCGAAAATCCTAACATTCACATTTTGAACCAAATCAGTCTGACCGAGTTTTCTGATTCGGTCCCACCGAGTTTGGTGATTTGTGTGTAACAGTTAAATTTTGTGTGGAGGCTATATATACCCCTCCACCCACTCTTCATTCGTGGAGAGAGCCATCAGAACATGCCTACACTTCCAACATACATTTTCTGAGAGAGAACCACCTACACTTGTGTTGAGACCAAGATATTCCATTCCAACCACATAAATCTTGATCTCTAGCCTTCCCCAAGTTGCTTTCCACTCAAATCATCTTTCTACCAAATCCAATCCTATGAGAGAGAGTTGAGTGTTGGGGAGACTATCATTTGAAGCACAAGAGCAAGGAGTTCATCATCAAAACACCATCTATTATCTTTTGGAGAGTGGTGTCTCCTAGATTGGCTAGGTGTCACTTGGGAGCCTCCGTCAAGATTGTGGAGTTGAACCAAGGAGTTTGTACGGGCAAGGAGATCGCCTACTTTGTGAAGATCTACCCTAGTGAGGCAAGTCCTTCGTGGGCGATGGCCATGGTGGGATAGACAAGGTTGCTTCTTCGTGGACCCTTCGTGGGTGGAGCCCTCCGTGGACTCGCGCAGCCGTTACCCTTCATGGGTTGAAGTCTCCATCAACGTGGATGTACGATAACACCACCTATCAGAACCACGGATAAAAAATCTCCGTGTCTACATTGCGTTTACTCCCTCCAAACTCCTCCCTTTACCTTCATATGCAATTGTTTTACATTCCGCTGCTATACTCTTAGAATTGCATGTGTAGGTTGATTTCTTGATTTGTGCTAAGTTGCTAAAATCTGCCAAGACTTAAAATTGGGAAAAGGCTAGATTTTTATTTGGTCAAGTAGTCTAATCACCCCCCTCTAGACATACTTTCGATCCTACAATTGGTATCAGAGCTTTGGTCTCCATTTGGTTTGATTTCCATAGCTTTTGGTGATCATAGCCTTGGTTTCACAACCTAGGAGAGTATGGCGTCTAGCGAGGGAAATTACCACCGTAGAGGTCCTTACTTTGATGGTACTAATTTTGCTAGTTGGAAGCATAAGATGAAAATGCATATTCTTGGACATAACCCCGCCGTTTGGGCTATTGTATGTATTGGCTTGCAAGGTGAATTCTTTGATGGGAAAGAACCGAACTGTGAAGCTACTGCGGAAGAGTTGAAGATGCTCCAATACAACGCTCAAGCTTGTGATATTCTCTTCAACGGATTGTGCCCCGAAGAGTTCAACAAAATCAGCCGTCTTGAGAATGCAAAGGAAATTTGGGATACTTTGATTGATATGCACGAGGGTACCGACTCCGTCAAGGAATCCAAATTGGATGTGCTTCAAAGTCAACTTGACAAGTTCAAAATGAAGGATGTTGAAGGTGTCGCTGAAATGTACTCTAGGCTTGCTCTCATCACAAATGAGATTGCCGGCTTAGGAAGTGAAGAGATGACCGATAGATTCATCATAAAGAAGATCCTAAGAGCCTTGGATGGAAAATATGATACCGTGTGCACATTGATCCAAATGATGCCCAACTACAAAGATCTCAAGCCAACGGAAGTCATTGGAAGAATTGTTGCTCATGAGATGTCACTTAAGGATAAGGAAGAGCTTCACAACAAGTCAAGTGGTGCTTACAAAGCCTCGTGTGATGCTCCCACATCAACAAGTGAGAAACAAACCTTCAATAAAGAATTTAGCCTAATGGTGAAGAACTTCAACAAACTCTACAAGAGTAGAAGCAATGAAAGAAGCTCCAAGTCAAGGTCCTATAATGACAAGAGGTCTTCAAGTTATGAACGGAATTGCTACAATCGTGGAAGACCCGGACACTACTCAAATGAGTGTACGGCTCCCTACAAAAGAAGAGAAGATTCTCCCAAGAGAAGAAGTAGAAGAGAAGAATCACCACCAAGAGAGAGAAGGAGTAGAGATGATCGTTATGAACGAAGACCCTCTCGGAGAAGCAAGGATTTGGAAAGGAAGGACAAATCATCAAAGAGCTACACAAAAAGAAGACATCAAGCTCATGTTGGTGAATGGGTATCCGGCTCCGACTCCGACCATCACTCTGAAAGAAGTTATCACTCCGACTCCGAATATACTCAAGATGAAGGTGTTGCCGGTCTAGCACTTGTGTCAACCAACTCCTATGACATATTTGACTCACCAAATGAAGGAATTGGAAGATGCTTCATGGCCAAGGGTCCAAAGGTAACACACCCCGAGTATGTTGATTTTAATAGTGATGAAGATGATTTGCTAGGAGATGATGATTTACTTGTTGACAACTCTAGTTATGAGAACTATGATGAACTTGCTATTAATCATGATAATCAAGGTAAAATGAATGACGATGATAAGAAGAAGATTGAGCATCTAACTAAAGAACTAACCACTCTTAAGTTAGCTCATGAAACTACCTTGGAAGATCATCGAGAACTTTTGAAGACTCATGAGACGCTACGCTTTGAAAAGCTCAACCTTGAGCAAGAGCATGAGTTCTTAAAAGCAATCAATGACGATCTTCGCAAGAAAAGTTCTTCTTACATTGCCAAGCGTTTACTCTTGTCTACTTACATGCCACAAGTTAAATCTAGCAATAAGAACAAGAAAGATTCTTCTTCTAGTAGTAACAACAATCATGCTAAATCCAATGTTGTTGCTTCTAGTAGTTCTCTTGATTCCACTAATGACTCTCTTAGCCAAGTTACACTTGAGCAAGAAAATAGCTTATTGAAGGGAATTATAGATAAAGGTGTTTACAAGAGTCTTGTCGGAAGTAAGCAATTTGAGGAAATTGTACGCAAGCAAGGAAGACACCGGAAGAATCAAGGTGTTGGTTTTGAACGAAAGTTCAATGCCAATGGAGTTGAGTGGGAAGAAGATCAATATCCCAAGATGAAGTTTGTTCCACAACAAGAGAAGTATGATCCTACTTCTTTCCAAGGAACACAAGCTCAAGATGATATTCCACCACAAGACCACAAGCTAAAAGGCAAGGACAAGCTTCAAGAGGAGATTGGTGCATTTGAAGAAGCTCCTAAAGCCTTGGTCAAGTGGGTTCCCAAGACTACACCAAGTTCCACTTCATCAAGTACGACTACAACTCCAAGGATTCCCATCAAGATGGTGTGGATCCCTAAGAAGAAGAACTAGAGAGTTCTTGAGGGTGACTCCGCCAACATACTTCACTCTTATCATTTCGGCAAGGACAAGTGCAAACAACTTCCATATCTTGCACTAGTTCAAGGAGTCACAAACCCTCTTGTTGGTAAGACAAGGGACAAGGTAACCTAATGCATTCATGGACATCATCTCATGTGAACATCACTCTATGTCTATGGATATCCTTGTTTGTTCCTTGTGGGACTAACCCGTGTAGGTATTGAAAGTGCAACTCACTCCAAAGGATTGCTCCGAATGATCTACATCAACATTGAGCATCTACATCTTCAACACCTACATGAAGTCATCATCGACGAAACCCAAGGTTAGTTCATCCCTCTTAAGGGGATATCACATCTAGGGGGAGCTTTACTCTAATCAATTGAGCTAAAGCAACTCTAATGATGTGAACACAACAATGCTTTATGTAAAAGTGGCAACCCCACTTGTGCTTAAACGATGAGTATGACCTATGATCAAATGTTCTCATTTGACTCCTAAGTCAATATACTCATATATAGATGACCTAGTCATTGCCAAATTGCTTGATAGATGCTAGAGTGATTGTTCATGCTTTGTCACATATTTCATTTGTCATTTTATTGTGTGAGCATGTTGGTTGCATATTTTACTCATTCGAGGACATCCACTTGTTGCTTTGATTGTTTGGTTTTTCTTTTTGCCAAATGGATGGACAAGAATGCCTAAGAACCTTCTCTAGCTATCTATGCTTTTCTCGTCTCAAACTCTATTCATGCTACATCACAAAGTTTGATCAAGTCAGATTCGAACCACTCTGTGTGAGGAGCACTCGGAGTCCCCGATTCGTCATAGACTTAAACTTCCAAAACCTCTTTGTGCATTTCGGTCTGACCGAGAAATCCATTTTGGCCAAACCGAGTTCACTAAGTTGATCTAGGTTTTCATCTCGGTGCAACCGATTTGAACACTTCGGTCACACTGAGTTGCAGCAACCGCTTGCGATTCTGCAATCTTGGTGCCAACGAGTTGTTCCACTCGGTCACACTGACAGGGTCGGGATATAAATAACCACGGGTGAGACTTTGGAAATTTCTTCAAATTCTCTCAGCCCGCGCGTGTCCTGCTCTACCTCCTCGGGTCTCCGGATCACCTCCTCGCCGCCAAC
This sequence comes from Aegilops tauschii subsp. strangulata, assembly GCF_002575655.3. Taxonomy (NCBI): domain Eukaryota; kingdom Viridiplantae; phylum Streptophyta; class Magnoliopsida; order Poales; family Poaceae; genus Aegilops; species Aegilops tauschii. The sequence goes on along the minus strand of NC_053036.3, from coordinate 508,423,260 downwards.
GACCTCCCGCCATTGGACTCTGCCGCCGTCGACGGAATCTGCTCCGCCGCCGCCGCCGTAGCGAACACTCGCTGCTCTAGGGTAAGTGTTCGACCCCTTGTGCTGTCTTTTTCACTCCGATTCCTAGCACAAGGACAATGCCATGTTTCTTGCCACGAATGTGATTAATCTATCCAGCTAAAACTTCCTTAGGTCTAGATTGATTCGAAAACTTTAGGGTTAGCTCTCCGCAGAACTCATCTTGGACCGACTGACATGTAGAAATCGGTCTCACCGATTCGGCTTAGGCCATTGCACATGCGCTTTTCGGTCTGACCGAAACGTGCAAATCGGTGTGACCGAGTTCAAGATTCTGTGAAGCCCTAGCAATCTTGGTGCCATCGAACTGTGACTCGGCCCAACCGAGTTCACTAGTTTAGGTTCCAAGTGTTGCTTTGGTATCACCGATAGCTCCGAGATCACTTCTGCAGAGAACTAAAACTAAGATTTTTGACTCAATTTGTTTTGCAAAACCTCTGTACTTTGTGATGCTCATCTACTCTACCTCATCTACAACCTATTCATAGGGTCTGCTGATAGTTTGCCTGCAAAATGTCTGATCAAAGTGACAGTCAGAACAGGTCAGAGGAACATGTGCAGATGAGTGAGGGCTCAGATCCCTCTAGCACTTCTGATGATGGCAGCAGGAGCACTCCAAGCAACTTGCCAAAGGCAGCCACCAGATCTAGGAAGAAGAGAACCTCAGAATCTGAGGATGAGGACTATGTGGCCACTGAGGAGGAAGTAAGCTCCAAAAAGAAGGTGCTGAAGAAGGAGTATTGCACAGCTGCTGCAAGTAAGCCAGGGCTGAATAAGAAGGCACCAACAAGGAGAATTCCTATGTCAAAGGCCAGAGCCTCTACTCAAGAGACAATGGAGTTCACTCTTGAGCCCAAAGAAGGAGGTGAAGGCAAGAAGAGGAAGGAAAGGGTCAATAAGACCATTGCCAGAGTCATTGGGAAGTCCTCCATGATGAGAGATCCCTCTGAAGATGATGAGGATGCTGCTCCAGCACCTAAGGCACAGAAGCTCATGGGAGATGCTATAAAGTCAGGGGCTGCTGCTAAGCCCAAAACTGCTCCCAAAGCTGCTGCTCCAGTTGCCAAGACTGCACCCAAGAGGAGTACCAGGAACATACCTGCTGAGGAGAAGAACAAGGCCCCAGTGCCTGAGACTGAAGAAGAGGAAGCTGAAGCCCAAGTGCTAGGGAAGCTAAAGCCAAAGATCCCTGACCATAAGGATGCACATCCTATTGCAGAAGATATGAGAATCAGGAAGGATGCAGGACTGAGACAGTGGAGAAAGGCTGACCCATATGCTATCAGGAGGAGAACTGCTGTGGATTATAGGTTCCACACAAAGGAACAACAAGATTTCTATGAGACTATCCTGCTTGACAAGAAGCCCATAGTGTCTGACATGAGATGGGTGGACTGGACCTACATAAGAGAGAATGAAGATCACTTCCCAGGTGTTTATGACAGCTTCAAGGCATGTGAGGTTGACAAGTTTGTTGGCCAAAAGCTCACCAAGTGGAATGATGAGCTGATCATGCAATTCTATTCTACTGCTCATTTCTATCCAGATGGCAGAATCGTATGGATGTCAGAAGGTACAAGGTACCAGTCTACAGTTGATGAGTGGGCTAGATTGATCAATGCTCCAGAAGCTCATGAAGATGACTTGGATGTCTATGCCAAGAAGAAGAAGGATCACAACTCAATGGCCAGCATGTACAAGGAGATTCCTGATGCAGACCTGGAGACTCACAAGTCTGGCTCTATGAAGCACTTACTGTCAGGCCTGCCTACAATCAATACCATTCTGAGGCACACTCTGTTGCCAAAGTCAGGTGATCACAGAATGATCAGAGGACACTCCATCAACTTTTTGCATATATTTGATGTTCCTCAAAAGTTCAAAGTGATGAGTCTGATTGTGGAAACAATCAAGAGGACAGCTGCAGATCAGAAGAGATCTTGTGGGTATGCTCCACAAATTCAGGTGTTCATCAACTCCAAGATGGGCACAGGCACATATCTATTGGACAAAGAGCATTTACCCCTCAGGCCAGACTTTGAGGACAACATTGTTGTCATGACTGAGGAAGATCCATCATCAGTTCAAGCACATGAGAAGAGAGAGAAGGCAAGGGTAGAGAAAGTTGCAAGGATGCCAACTGCTGAAGAGGCATATCAAGTGTTCTTGAAGAGCAAGCAAGATCAGCTTGGATATCTGATCCAACCTACCTTGAGGATTGAGAAGGGCTTGGCCACCCTGACTCAAAACCAGGAGAGCTTGGAGAGGATCATTGAGCAGAAATTCTATGATCTTGATGTCAAGGTAACTGAGATTCAGTCAGTGGTTGAGCAACTTCAGGAGGAAGTGGAGGAGAAGAAGGGCAAGTCTACTACAGATGCTTTTACTAGAGTGCCCAGAAGCCAGAGGTCTGTTGCAGTGCCTGTCCCAAACACAAGAGCTACTACATCTGCACCAGCAGCCACAGCCTCAGTGCCATCAGCTCCAGCAGCCACTCCACCAGCTCCAGCTACATCAATAGAAGCTTTCATCCTTGGAGTCATCTCTACACCACCTCATGAAGACCAAGCTTGAGAGACGCATAACACTATGCATATTTTTAACTTTTTGGTACTTGTTGCCAAAGGGGGAGAAATATGTATATATCATAGTCTTCGAGAGAGAGAGTGTTGTTTTGTCTCTCTTTGCATTTTACTTGCTTGAACTTTATTGTGTGTTTGCTTGCTACATTATGTCTTTTGTGAGATACTTGGATGATCATGTGATTGATCATTTGCTACCTTAATGCTTGTTTGGATGATACTATCTTTTATATCTTATATATGATCATTCACTTTGCTTGGTGATGAGTCCATGTTTTTAATTATTATCATTTTGAGCGCTCCACCAACATGTATGTGACATGGAAGAGTAACCCATGATCCTAATCGATTGTGCATTTGCATTCAAAAGCAAATTTCAAATAATGCACAAATTTAGGGGGAGCTCTTGCTTATCACATACTTCTCAAAGCGACAATGTATTTCAATCTTATTATCATTTGTCTAAGCTTTGATCTATATGTTGTCATCAATTACCAAAAAGGGGGAGATTGAAAGTGCAACTATCCCTGGGTGGTTTTGGTAATGATTAACAACATATAGCTCATTGAGCTAATACTATTTCAAGATAAATATTTCAGGAAAGCTCAATGATTGGCATGGCATGGATTAGAAAGTGGACCCCTCAAAATGCTAAGGACAAAAGATTGGCCCAAGCTCAAAGCACAAGACTCTACATTTTACTTTTAGTGATCCAAGATCACATTGAGTCCATAGGAAAAGCCAATACTATCAAAAGGGGGTGAGGTGTTGCTTAATGAGTTACTTGCTCAAAATGCTTAGTGATATGCTGCAAAAACCGTCAACTATTTTCTCATATCCACATATGTCCCAAACCAAAAGTCAAACTCAGCCCCACCGAAACTTTCTATCCGGCGCCACCGAGTTCACTTGACATAGCCACTGCCACAAACCCTAGTCACTTTGATCTCACCGAGATGGGATTGCAACCTCTCTATTTCCCTTCGTCATGTTTCGATCCAACCGAGATGAGCGATCGGTCCCACCGAGATTGCAATGCAAACTCTCTGTTTCCCCTTTGTAACATTTCGGTCTAACCGAGATGAGCGAATCGGTCCCACCGAGTTTGCCTGACCAACTCTCTTTTTGCTTATTACCAAAATCGGTCCCATCGAGTTTGTGTAATCGGTCTCACCGAGATTACGTTATGCCCTAACCCTAATGGAATCGGTCCCACCGAGTTGGCGTATCGGTCCCACCCAAAATCCTAACGTTCACATTTTGAACTAAATCGGTCTGACCGAGTTTTCTGATTCGGCCCCCCCGAGTTTGGTGATTTGTGTGTAACGGTTAGATTTTGTGTGGAGGCTATATATACCCCTCCACCCACTCTTCATTCGTGGAGAGAGCCATCGGAACATTCCTACACTTCCAACATACATTTTCTGAGAGAGAACCACCTACACTTGTGTTGAGACCAAGATATTCCATTCCAACCACATAAATCTTGATCTCTAGCCTTCACCAAGTTGCTTTCCACTCAAATCATCTTTCTACCAAATCCAATCCTATGAGAGAGAGTTGAGTGTTGGGGAGACTATCATTTGAAGCACAAGAGGAAGGAGTTCACCATCAACACACCATCTATTACCTTTTGGAGAGTGGTGTCTCCTAGATTGGCTAGGTGTCACTTGGGAGCCTCCGTCAAGATTGTGGAGTTGAACCAAGGAGTTTGTACGAGCAAGGAGATCGCCTACTTCGTGAAGATCTACCCTAGTGAGGCAAGTGCTTCGTGGGCGATGGCCATGGTGGGATAGACAAGGTTGCTTCTTCGTGGACCCTTCGTGGGTGGAGCCCTCCGTGGACTCGTGCAGCCATTACCCTTCGTGGGTTGAAGTCTCCATCAACGTGGATGTACGATAGCACCACCTATCAGAACCACGGATAAAAAATCTCCGTGTCTACATTGCGTTTGCTCCCTCCAAACTCCTCCCTTTACCTTCATATGCAATTGTTTTACATTCCGCTGCTATACTCTTAGAATTGCATGTGTAGGTTGATTACTTGATTTGTGCTAAGTTGCTAAAATCTGCCAAGACTTAAAATTGGGAAAAGGCTAGATTTTTATTTGGTCAAGTAGTCTAATCACCCCCCTCTAGACATACTTTCGATCCTACAATGTATTCATCCTTATCATCACCTAGAACAAGCTCCTCTGGGTCCTCCTCCATCTTGTCGCTATTTGTGAGCTGTGTTGAGATTTCCTAGAAGAGCAGAGCATGATGCAGTGCAGTAGAGATAAGTATTTCCCTCAGTTAAGAAGCAAGGTTATCAATCCAGTAGGAGAACGACGCAACACCTTGTTAGCAATACCTACTCACAAAATAACAAATACTTGCACCCAACCCAAACAAGGGGTTGTCAATCCCTTGGCGGTTACTTGCAAAAATCAAAACTTTTAGTGATAGATAGATAAACAAAAAAAAATAAAGTAAATAAAATTGTAGAAAGCTATGTTTGAATTTTAATATATGATTAAAATATACCCGAGGGCCATAGTTTTCACTAGAGTCTTCTCTCTTGAGCATAGCATATTGTGGGTAAACAAATTACTGTTGGACAATTGATAGAAAAGCGAATAATCATGATGATATCCAAGACAACGATCATGTATATAGGCATCATGTCCGAAACAAGTAGACCGACTCCTGCCTACATCTACTACTATTACTCCACACAACGACCGCTATCCAACATGTATCTAGAGTATTAAGTTCATAAAGAACGGAGTAACGCCTTAAGCAAGATGATACGATGTAGACAAAGTAAATCCAATCAATATGAATATGCCCCATATTTTTATCCTTAATGGCAACAATACAAGTACGTGTCATGTCCCCTTCTGTCACTGGGATTGAGCAACGCAAAATCGAACCCATCACAAAGCACCTCTCCCATTGCAAGATAAATCAATCTAGTTGGCCAAACCAAACGGATAGATCCGAGAGAAATACAAAGCTATAACAGTCATGCATATGGATAATCTGATCATAAACCCACAATTCATCGAATCCCAACAAACACACCGCAAAAAAGGATTACATCGAACAGATCTCCAAGAACATCGAGGAGAACATTGTATTGAAGATCAAAGAGAGAGAAAAAACCATCTAGCTACTAGCTATGGACCCGTAGGTCTGTGGTAAACTACTCGCAGATCATCGTAAGGGCAACAAAGTTGATGAAGAACCCCTCTATGATCGATTCCCCCTCTGACAGAGTACCAGAAATGGTCTCCAGATGGGATCTCATAAGAACAGAAACTTGCGGTGGTGAAAAAAGTATTTCGGGTGGCTCTATGATGTATTGGGAATATTTGTGAATTTATAGATGCGGAATTAGGTCAAGAGGTGGCACAAGGGGCCCACAAGCTTGGGGGCGCCCTCCCGGGGCGCGCCTCCCGAGCTTGTCGCTCCCTCGTGGCTCGTCAGGTCTTCTCTCGAACCTTCTAGGGCCCCTTCTGGTTCAGACAAAATTAATCGAAAGTTTTTTCTCCGTTTGGACTCTGTTTGATATTGATTTCCTGAAAAGTCAAAAACAAGCAAAAAAAACAACAACTGACACTAGGTTAATAGGTTAGTGTCGGTGTCAAAACCGACGGATCTCGGGTAGGGGGTCCCGAACTGTGCGTCTAAGGTCGATGGTAACAGGAGACAGGGGACACAATATTTACCCAGGTTCGGGCCCTCTCTATGGAGGTAATACCCTACTTCCTGCTTGATTTATCTTGATGAATATGAGTATTACAAGAGTTGATCTACCACGAGATCATAATGGCCAAAACCCTAGAAGTCTAGCCTGTATGACTATAATTGTGTATCCCCTCTACGGGCTAAGCCCCCCGGTTTATATAGACACCGGAGGGGACTAGGGTTGTACAAAGTCGGTTACAGAGAAAGGAATCTTCATATTTGATCGCCAAGCTTGCCTTCCATGCCAAGGAGAGTCCCATCCGGACACGGGTGAGAGTTTTCGGTCTTCATATCTTCATAGCCCATCAGTCCGGCCCATGGCTAACAGGCCGGACGCCCGAGGACCCCTTAGTCCAGGACTCCCTCAGTTAGTCCCAAAAAATGATATATAATTGCATATAACTACATAATAAACATCCAAGATTGATACTATAATAGCATGGAACGATAAAAAATTATAGATACGTTGAAGATGTATCAAGCATCCCAAGCTTAATTCATGTTCGTCCTCGAGTAGGTAAATGATAAAAACAGATTTTTTTATGTGGAATGCTACCTATCATATTCACCATGTAATCTCTCTTTTGTGGCATGAATATTAAGATTCGAATGATCCAAAGCAATAGTCTATAATTTGACATAAAGACATAAATACTCAAGCATACCAACAAACAATCATACCTTTGAAAATATCAATGCTATAGAACGTTATCCCTGCAGAATCATATAGCCTTGTCATGCTCCATCTTCTTAACACAAATTATTTATCATGCACAACCCTGATGACAAGCCGAGCAATTGGTTCATACTACTTTTTAACACGCTTCAGGTTTTGCAACCCTCACGCAATACATGAGCGCAAGCCATGGATATAGCACTATGGGTGGAATATAGTATAATGATAGGGGTTAGTATGGAGAAGACAAAAAAGGAGAAAGTCTCACATTGATGAGGCTAATCAACGGGCTATGAGATGCCCATCAATTGATGTCAATGCAAGGAGTAAGGATTGACGTGCAACGTGCACTAAGAGCTATAAGTGTATGGAAGCTCAAAAAGAAAACTAAGTGGATGTGCATCCAATTTGCTTGCTCATGAAGACCTCAGGCATTTGAGGAAGCCCATCATTGGAATATACAAGCCAAGTTCTATAATGAAAAATTCCCACTAGTTATATGAAAATGAAAGCATAGGAGACTCTCTATATGAAAAACATGGTGTTGTGTGTCATAAAGTGTGAAAAACATGGTCAAGTGAAGCAAAAGTGTGGAAAAGGATAGTAACATTGCCCCTTCTCTCTTTTTCTCTCATTTTTTTGTTGGGATCTTTTTGACCTCTTTTTTCTTGGGCTCTTTTTGGCCTCTTTTTTTCCTCACTTGGGACAATGCTCTAATAATGAATAATGATGATCATGACACGTCTATTTACTTACAACTCAAAATTACAACTCGATAGTAGAACAAAATATGACTCTATATGAATGCCTCTAGGGTGATGTGCAATGATCTAGCGTAACATATATGAAAAATGATGCACGGTGGCTGGGCAGAAATACTATGTCTGCTATATAATCATGCAAAGCAATATGACAATGGTGATGTGTGTCATAAAAACGGGACCGTGGAAGTTGCATGGCAACATATCTCGGAATGGCTATGGAAATGCCATAATAGGTAGGTATGGTGGCTGTTTTGAGGAATATATAAGGAGGCTTATTGTGATAGAGCGTATCATATCACGGGGTTTGGATGCACCAGCGAACTTTGCACCACATCTCGAGGTGCGAAAGGGCAATGCACGGTACCGAAGAGGCTAGCAAATTGCGGAAAGGTGAGAGTGCATATAATCCATGGACTCACATTAGTCATAAAGAACTCACATACTTATTGCAAAAGTTTATTAGCCCTCGAAGCAAAGTACTACTACTTATGCTCCTTGGGGGATAGATTAGTAGGAAAAGACCATCGCTCTTCCCTGACCGCCACTCATAAGGAAGACAATCAATAATAAATCATGATCCAACTTCATAGCATAACGAGAGACTATATGTGCATGCTCCGGGAATCGCAAACCTTAACACCAATATTCTTACAAAACTACAATCATTCACTAGTACCTCCCACGTATCACCATCTTTATATCGCAAAACTATTGCAAGGAATCAAACTTATCATATTCGGTGATCTACATGAAAGTTTTAATTATACCCCTCTTGAATACCTATCATATTAAGACAAAATTCATACCCGTGCAAATTGCTATTACTATTTATCAACTCTCAAAATAATATAAGTGAAGCATGAGAGTGCAACTATTTCTTTGAAATATAACCATCGTTGTCCTCTAAAAAATATAAGTGAAACACAAAAGCAACTGCCTAGCTCAAAAGATATAAGTGAAGCACATATAGTATTCTAAAACATCAGGAATAATGTGTGTCCCTCTTAAAAAGGTGTGTCCAGCAAAGATGATTGTGGCAAACTAAAAAGAAAATAAGGAAAAGACTAATATAATACGCGACGCTCCAAGCAAAACTCATATCATGTGATGAATAAAAATATAGCTCCAAATAATATTACCTATAGTTGGTAGAAGAAAGAGGGGATGCCTTCTGGGCATACCCAAGCTTAGATGCTTGGGTGTCCTTAAATATGAACTTGGGGTTCCTTGGTCATCCCCAAGCTTAGGCTCTTGCCACTCCTTATCCCTTCATCCATCGTGCTCTCACTCAAAACCTGAAAACTTCAGCACACAAAACTCAACAAAACCTTCGTGAGATCCATTAGTATAACAACCAAATCACGAACTTTAGGTACTGTTGTAAACCCATTCATATTTTATTATTGCCTAATACCTACTGTGTTAACTTCACCATGGCTTATACCCCCGATACAATCCATATATTCATCAAAACAAGCGAACAATGCAACAACTGAATCTGTCAAAAACAGAATAGTCTGTAGTAATCTGAATATTGACTATACTTATGTAAGTCTAAAATTCTAAAAATTTAATAAAACGTGGAAAATTTGTATATCAATCATGTCTAAAAAATTTAGATCAAAATCACATTCCAGTGAATTTAAACAATTCTTCTACTAGGCGCAAAAGTTTCTGTTTTTTTTCACAGAATCAAATCAACTACCATCCGAATCATCCCAAAGGCTTTACTTGGCACATACATTGATTTAAACACAAAAGCACAACCATAACAGTAACATAATGGTGTGAACACCAAAAAACAGGAAAAGAAACAAGAAAATAAGATAACTATTGGGTTGCCGACCAACAAGCGCTATTGTTTTACGCCCCTAGTTAGGCGTATGCATAGTTTCAAGTGTTGTCATCTTTCAAATTAATTCCATAGGTGGCCCTCATAATGGATTCATGTGGTGGCTTAATTTTCTTTCTAGGGAAATGCTCCATACCTTTATTTAATGGAAATTGAAATCTTATATTCCCTTCTTTCATATCAATAATAGCACCTATGGTACGTAAGAATGGTCTACCAAGTATCATGGGACAAGACGAATTGCAATCAATATCAAGCACAATGAAATCAGCATGCATATAGTTCCTATTTGCAATAATAAGAACATCATTTATTCTACCCAAAGGTCTCTTAATGGTGGAATATGTCAAGTGCAAATTAAGAGAACATTCATCAATATTGGTGAAACCCAGCACATCACATAGAGATTTTGGTATGGTGGAAACACTAGCACCCAAATCACATAAAGCATTGCACTAGCAATTATTAATTTGAACTTTAATTCTAGGTTCCCACTCATCATATAATTTTCTAGGTATTGAAACTTCTAACTCTAGCTTTTCTTCTAAAGCTTTCATCATCGCTTCTACGATATGTTTAGTAAAAGCCTTATTTTGTTCGTAAACATTGGGTGAATTTAGCATGGATTGCAACAAGGAAATACACTCAATTAAATAACAACTATCATAATTAATGTCCTTGAAATCCAAAGTAGTGGACACATCATTATTTAAAGTTTTGACCCCTCCAAACCCACTTTTATCAATTTTTTCATTAAAATCATCACCCTCGGAACAATGGGGACGCCTTCTAGCTAAAGTTGACTTGTCTTCAGTCCCCTTTTCATCAAGTTTTATATTTCTAAACAAAGATTCAATGGAGGAAACACCAATCATTTTAATATCTTCATCATGATTATAATAAAATTCGGACGGAATCACTTTTTATAAGAATTCTCGCTTAGCCCTCAACCTAGCGGTTCTTTCTTTACTTTCATCCATGGAGACATAAAGAGTTTTAATGGATTCATTAATATCAAGCTTCGGCGGCAAAATTTTAAATTTAATATTTTCCACATCATAAACAATTCTATCCACACTCCTAGACATACCATCAAGCTTACTCAATTTTTCCTCTATCATAGTATCGAAAACCTTTTGAGCAATAATAAATTCTTTAATATTACTTTCAAGATTAGAGGGCATCCTATTATTATTATTATTATTATTATTATTATTACCATAGGAATTGCCATGATTATTAGAGGAATTTCCAGGAAACGGTCTTGGATTAAAATTACCTCTATCAGCATTACTATTGAAATTATTTTGTGAGACAAAATTCACATCTACGGGATCATTACTTTGCTCAATCAAAATAGACAATGGCACATCTAGGATCAATATGAGCACTTTTACTGGCGACCATTTTCATAAGCGTATCTACTTTATCACTCAAAGTACTAATTTCTTCAACGTAATTCACTTTTTTACTAGTGGGAGTTCTTTCAATATGCCGTTGTGAATAATTTGCCATAATATTATCCCGAAATTTTGTAGCTTCTCCTAGTGTGAATTCCATAAAGTTACCATCCGCAACAGAATCTGTTGAGGATATAGACCTTAGAGTCACCCGCCAGGAGGGGCCGGGTTACTCCTATGGTCACTGCCAGAAGCCCGACGCCAAGATTAAAGACAGTGGGCCAAAGATGGGCTTAAGACCCGGCGGAGGCTTAAAGCCCGTAGTTACAATCATTGTTATGGTAGAACTTGTAGTGTAAGGCAAGAATAGTTGAGAGTCCGAGCCGGACACTCTTATGAGCCGGCCGGGACTCTGAGAGCCGCAGGGCGTCAGCCTCCCTATATAAAGGGACGACCCGGCAGCGGTTTAGGGGCGACAACAATCTCATCGAGAGCCGGGCATAGCAGTTTAGCTCCCTGGTGATCGTAAGCCTAATCAATACCACCTCAACTGGGCATAGGCTTTTACCTTCACCGCAAGGGGCCGAACCAGTATAAACCCTCGTGTTCCTTGTCCCGCACTAACCCCTTCAAGCTTCCTAGCTGCGATGGCTCCACGACTAAGTCCTAGCTCGAGGACATCTGCCGTGACAATTCCACGACAGTTGGCGCCCACCGTGGGGCCCGCGCACGATGGATTTGAGTTCTTGAAGGGCAGCTTCGAAGGGCTCAAGGGATACGATGTGGGCCGGATGACCAAGAGTCGTTGCGGCAAGCTCTACATCGACGATGCAAACTGGGGCCCCGACGCCGGCTCAATTGAGTACGGGTACCGGGTCCCCTTCGGCGGAATTCATGTTTTCATTGGCAAGATTGGTGAGCCGGGCCCTGAGCCGGATCTCTGTGCCGATCTCATCGAGACGGCTCAGCGTGCACGACCCGCCCGGGCCCGGCCTGCCTTAAGGCGCGCTTTTGTGGGATGTATCCATGGAGGGCCCTCTGATCCATCTGGGTCTGGGGATGAGGCGGCCGCCGGCTCTGACGGCGAGTCGGCCACCGATGAGTCAAACTCGCTGTATCAACTTCAAGATGGCAGGCTCATGGGTTGTTCCGATGGTAACAGTATTCCAGACCCGTTTGAGCCGCCAAGTCAGGTTGGGGTCTTTATGGCTGGTGCGCAGCCTGTTCAGAACCCCGCTGCTGGAGCAGGAAACCCGGTGCCTTCTCCGGCTCAGGTACTGATGGATCTCACGGACAAGATGACAGCCCTGTTAACCGCCATGGTTGACCCGGCAGATCAAGCTCAGCATGATGCAGAGGTGGCACAGTTAAAATTGGATGTAGTGAAAGCTAAGGAGGAGCTTGCAGCGGAAGGGATGAGGATGGCTGCAGAGAGGGCGGCTCTCGATGCCCAAACTCAGCAGATCCAGGCGCAGTCCTTCCAACTCACGATGGATCAAAACGCGTCCAATGAGGTCATGAGAAGGAGGCATCAAAAGACCCAATCTCGACTCCCTCCGGTTTACGATCCACGCAACCTCTTCAACACGCCAGGTGCAGGGTCTAGTAACCCGCCAGGGATCATAGTGCCCGGATCTGGAGCCCCTGTTCAGCCACGAGTGATGGGGCCTCCCCAGGTGCCCCCTGCCCGCCTCAGTACGTGCCAATACCCCCGGGTCATTATAATAACCCGCTGGAGAACATGGTCGCTGCGGCAGCACGGCTGGCGGCTCTCCCAGTTGACGGCGACTCCGACGGCTATTGAAACCCGCCGGGTCAGGGAACTCCTTCAGACAGCACTGGCGCAGCAAGAGGCATACTCCTACAGCTGGGACAGTATCCACTCGACCCCTCGTCCAGGCCAGAGCCCGAGTTATAGCAGACACATGGTCTCAGCGACCGGCTCAAGTAACGTCCGACGCCATGACCCGCCTCCTGGCCATGGCCCGACTCACAATGGAGCCTTTCACGCAGCAGACCAGGACAGAGCGCGCCAAGAGGCGGAGCAACTGCCTCAATTGACGGCTTACCAGACCCCCCCGGCTTATCCGACGGCTTCCGTCGACGTGGGTATCCTTACCAGGACTGGGGGTGTCCCTTGCTTAGTACCAGCTATCCGCAATGAGCGTCTACCCAAGGACTTCAAGGGCCCTAGGAAGGTGCCTAATTACACAACAGACTTACAGCCTGCAGCCTGGATCGAGAGTTATGAGATGGCTATGGAGCTACTAGAGGTCAGTGAGGCGGCAATGGCCAAGTACTTCACCATGATGTTAGATGGGACCGCCCGCACTTGGTTAAAAGGGCTACCACCGAATTCCATCGGGTCTTGGGCTGAGCTGAAAGCCCGGTTCATCCAAAACTTCAAAGATACGTGTAGGCAGTCTATGTCAATTGTGGACTACACGGACTTAAACAAGGCGTGTCCGGCTGATCCTTTTTCCCTCCCCCGTATTGATCAAATCATTGATGCTACGGCAGGTTGTGCACGCTTAAGTTTCTTGGATGCTTATTCTGGATATCATCAAATTAAGATGGCAGTTAAGGACCAGGAGAAGACGACGTTCATCACTCCCTTTGGAGCCTTCTGCTATGTGTCTATGCCCTTTGGACTCAAGTGTGCACAGGCGACTTACCAGCGTTGTGTACAGAACTGTCTTCATAAACAGATTGGGCGCAATGTTCACGCTTATGTGGACGATATTGTGGTGAAGTCCATAAAAGAGGAAACCCTGATAGATGATTTAAGGGAAACCTTTGATAATCTCCGGGTCTACAAGATGATGCTTAACCCAGCCAAGTGTGTCTTTGGTGTTCCTGCAGGCAAACTCTTGGGTTTTTTGGTTTCTGACAGAGGCATTGAAGCTAACCCGGAGAAGATCAAGGCCATCACCTCCCTGGCTAAGCCGGCGTGTATAAATGACGTTCAACGCTTGGCGGGTCGCATCGCTGCTTTAAGCCGGTTTATAAGCCGTTTGGGTGAGAAAGCCATGCCATTATATCAGTTGATGAAGAAAACCGATAACTTTGTCTGGAATGATGCAGCTAATACTGCCTTTGAGGATTTGAAGAAGCAGCTGGCAGAGCCTCCAGTCCTTGCTGCTCCGGTTGACAAAGAGCCCTTATTATTATATGTGGCGGCGAACACACGAGCCGTCAGTGTGGCTATGGTGGTGGAGCGCAAGGAGGAGGGTAAGGAGCATCCGGTTCAGCGGCCGGTTTATTATGTCAGCGAAGTGCTCATTGAGTCCAAGCAGCGATATCCGCATTGGCAGAAGCTTGTTTATGGTGTGTTCATGGCGAGCCGGAAACTTAAGCATTATTTCCAGGGTCATCCCATAACCGTGGTCAGCTCTGCCCCTCTTGGTGATATCATTCAAAACAGAGAGGCCACAGGGAGAGTGGCTAAGTGGGCTATCGAGCTCGGACCTCATGGTCTCAAGTACGTGCCACACACTGCTGTTAAGTCTCAGGCCTTGGTGGATTTCATCAATGATTGGAGAGAGTCACAAGTGCCCGAGCAGAAGCCGGATAACACATATTGGACTATCCACTTTGACGGGTCCAGGCAGTTGGAGGGCTCGGGGGCTGGAGTTGTATTGGCTTCCCCTAAAGGTGACAAGTTCCATTATGTGCTACGGTTGATGTTTCCTTGCACTAACAATGCGGCTGAGTACGAGGCCTTGCTCCACGGTCTTCGGATGGCTAAGGAGATGAGCTTGAGCCGGGTAAGGTGTTTCGGTGACTCAGACTTGGTGGCTCAACAAGTATCGGGCAAGTGGGACTCTAAGGACCCTCTCATGGCGGCTTATCGCCGCGAGGTTGATGCCATTGCTGGGCACTTTCAGGGTTACCAAGTGGAACACATCGATCGCAGGAAGAACGAGGCGGCAGATGCTTTAAGCCGGCTGGGCTCTCAGCAAAAACCGGTGCCGCCTAACACTTTCCTGGACGTCCTGTATAGCCCTTCTGTTAAGTTGCCTACAGAGGAAGACTTGGCTGTCCCTGACCCGGAGACACGACTGGTGGCGGCTCTCCATATCATACCAGACTGGACAATGCCATATCTGGCTTACATGACCCGGGGCGAGTTGCCTGAGGATGAAACTTTGGCCAGGCAAATAACCCGGCGGCTAAGTCAATGATTGTTATCAATGGGGAGTTGCTTCACCGCAGTGTTACGGGGGCGTTTCAGCGTTGTGTTTCCCCTGAGGAAGGTCAAGAGATCTTACGTGAGATCGATGAAGGGGATTGTGGCCATCACGCCGGCTCAAAGTCTCTTGTGGCCAAGGCTTTTCGTCATGGTTTTTATTGGTTGACGGCTCATGCGGATGCAGAGGACTTGGTCAGTAAGTGTGATGGTTGCCAAAGGTTCTCACGACGGGCTCATGTGCCGGCTCAGGAGCTGAGGATGATCCCAATCACTTGGCCCTTTGCGGTCTGGGGGCTTGACATGGTTGGGCCTTTTAAAAGGTCCAAGGATAAGAAGACCCACCTCTTGGTGGCAGTTGACAAGTTTACCAAGTGGGTTGAAGCGGAGCCAGTTAGCAAGTGTGATGCAGCCACGACGGTTCAGTTTATGAAAAAGGTGATCTTTCGCTTTGGTTTTCCACACAGCATTATAACTGACAATGGCACCAATCTCTCCAAAGGCGCCATGGAGGAGTTTTGTCAACAAGAGCATATCCGACTTGATGTTTCCTCAGTGGCTCATCCTCAATCCAATGGTCAAGCTGAGAGAGCTAATCAGGAGATTCTGAAGGGTATCAGGCCCCAGCTTTTGGTCCCTTTGCAACGGACGCCGGGTTGTTGGGTGGAGGAGCTGCCCTCCGTGTTATGGAGCATTAACACTACTCCTAATAGGTCTACCGGCTTCACGCCTTTCTTCATGGTTTATGGGGCAGAAGCAGTCCTCCCCAGTGACATCCGTCATGACTCACCTCGTGTGGCGGCTTATGTTGAGACGGATAATGAACAGCGCGCCAAGATGCTCTTGACTTGTTGGACGAACAGCGTGATGTGGCAGCAGCCCGTTCAGCGATTTACCAACAAGACCTACGCCGTTATCATAGCCGCCGGGTCAAATCCCGGGTCTTCCAGGAAGGCGATCTCGTGCTCCGGCTCATCCAGGATCAAACTGATGCGCACAAGCTATCCCCGCCTTGGGAAGGGCCCTTTGTGGTCAGCAAGAACTTGCACAACGGGTCATATTACCTCATTGACATTCGGGAGCACAAAGATTCACGTAAGTCGGAGGAAGAGACCCGTCGGCCGTGGAACATAGCTCAGCTTCGGCCTTACTACACTTGAGCCACCGGCTCTCGTGGTGTACATACTTCTCTCGGCCATGTATATATTATGATAAGCAATAAAGCAGGACCTCTGTCCTTTTTTCTCCTCCAAATATGCACGTGTTGTTTTCATTGCAAGATTACATGATGACTTAAAGGAGGATCCGGCTTATGATCGTATTCGAATTTAGCCGTAAGCAATAAGGTCACTTGGGGGCTTCCTGTTCAAACATGGGTCGTATTCGAACCAAAGAGAACATAGCTATCGATACCCATTTGATTGGCAAAGTGCCGAGCTCATTGGGAGGTTACCTTTGGTCATATTTGAATCATAGTTTAACCCCTCTAAGAACCGACGTGGATCGTATTCGAATCAGCGTCGTTAAACAATTCTTAAAATCACTTGGGGGCTTCCTGTTCAGACATGGGTCGTATTCGAACCAAAGAGAACATAGTTGTCGGTACCCTCTTGATTGGCATCGCCACACCCACTGGGGGCTACATGATCGTATTCGAATCTTAGCATAACCCCTTTGGGCCGGGTCTCTGGTCGTATTCGAACCGGAAGCCCCTAAGTTCTCCCAGTTTATAGTCAGTTTTGTCTGATTATTCCAAGTGTGTACAGCCGTCTCACTTTGCCGGCTTAACTTGGGTTTACAGTATTTCTGAACACAATGGGTGTTATAAGACAAGTACACCGGAGTTGCGGTACCAACCTTCTTCTCCGGGTTATCTAAACCGGAAGTATGCTTGCAGGCCGTTAAGTATGTTCTTACGGCTGTATTCAGGATGTCATTGAAGACAAGTCCTTTTTGATTCATATTCCGGGTTATCTAAAACTTATGATGCTTAGGGCGGTAAGCCGCCTCAAGACTGGTGATTTGCCCTTCTATGCAGGATAATTAAAGGCACCTCTTTTGAGGTTAAGAAAAACAAAGGATTGATTATGACCCGGAGAAACATCAAAGAGATAACTTCAAAGGATTTCAGCATTCAATACGTGCACGATGGCACGGCAGAGATAAACTGTTGCACCTACTCTATTACAAAACTCATCAAGTTTAAAAGGGTGGAGCATTGTTTGGTAAACCGCCAGCCGAGTTACGATGCTTGCTGAGTTGAAGTCTCCGGCTCGTTCCTATCTTCTCCTCCGGCTGATCCCAAGACCTCGAAGGTTGATGACTTCCAGTCGATGCCGCTGAGAGCTTCGAATTGGGCTTCCTCGTCAATTAACCCGGCCGGGTCAATCTCCGGGGCGAAAGTGTGCTGACGAGCCGGCGGGATCAAGTTGAGGGCTTCATAGCGAGGGGCTGGAATCCTCTGATTCTCCGCATTGTAACCCGGCTGGCACTTGGTCAGATCTGTGTCGTTCCCGATAAGGGTGGCCACCGGGCGTACAGCCTTCACGCACGCTGCGAAGTCCTTCTGATCGAAAGCTGAGCCGTCTTCCTTCAGGCTTGGATAGCCAAGGGCGATGTCCGCCGGGTCTAACTCCGGCAGGAATGCCTTGGCCCGGCTCAGCGCGGCGATTGCTCCGGATCTTGCAGAGGCCCGTCGCAGCTCTTGAATCCGTTGAGGCAGTACAACGAGCCGGCGAAGGACTTCTGCCAAGTGAGTCGGCACCTCGTTGGATAAGGCCACCACAGCTAAGGCACGCTGAGACCCGGTGTAGAGTTGCTCCACCAGGGTATACACGGCCTTCATCTTGGTTACCACGCTCTGGTTGAGGTTGGCACTTCTGGGACCTGTTTGATAAAGTCAGATAAGCCGCCGACAAGGATGAATTACGAGATATGAAAATTCTAAGCTTGATGAAAGCCGGTGAGACGACTTACCGAAGATGGCGGCCACCATCTAGGAAACCTGGCGCTTTAGGCCGGAGAGCTCGGCGGTCTTTTTGGAGAGAGTCTTCTCCGCCTGTTCAGCCCGGGTTACCAATGCGGCCTTTTCTTCGGCCCATGCCTTCCGCTCAGCGTCGAATTCTGTCTTCAGCTTCTCTTGCGCGGCGATGCTGGACACGAACTTGGCGTTTGCCTTCCGGGTCTCCATCTCTTGCATCTTCAGCCGGCTCGTGAGATCAGCAAGGTCCGCCTCAAGCTTCTTGCCAGCAGCCTGTATAAATTTCTGGGTTATGACGTGAGCAGTTACTATATAAGTCCCAAGCGCTTTCCAAGCAAAGACACTTGGCACTTGGGGGCTAATGCATATTGAACGTTTCTATCTACACATTGCCGGTTCAAATGGAGTAAGCCGGAACCTAAGTCTACAACGTACTCAGCCATAAGTCGTCGACTTGGGGGCTAGCATGGTACAGATACCTAAGCAGTAAATAAGAGAACAAAAGGATGTTACCTCAGATTTCTGTTGGATCTGGGTCACCATGGCAACCTCGGCGTCCCGACTCTTGTGCACTTGGCTGATGTAGCCAGAGACGAGCTCTCCAATGCTCAGGTTGGTGTAGTCGGAGAGGTCCAGGTTCACCCGGTGGGGCTGCAGCAACTCCCCCTTCGCGGAGCACTTGGCCAGCACGGTAGGTCTCCCCGGCTCAACGAACTCCATCCGGGTGATTACCACGTCCGGGTCATTTGTTGGTTGAGCCGAGCCGGAGGCCTCCGGGTCAGCAGAAGCTTCTACAGGCGCCGTGTCCATTGGAGTGGTGACTCGGGGGCGGAGGCAGCTGGCGGTTCTTGGACCGTCACCTCCGGCTCAGGCAAATCCGGCACTCCGGCCGACTTGGTTTTCTTCACCCTCTTGGTGAGCTTTGCCTGGGCACTGAAAGAACAACAAAGGTTAGTACAAAAAATATGAGTAAAGATCAGAACAACATGAGATGATTATCGTTACCCGGGCGCGGTCTTGAAAGCCGGCAGATTCGACTGCATAGAGTCGCCGGAAGAAGGGGAAGTCTCCTGATAATTTGAGTCAGAAGAATTAAGCGGTTGGCGTATAACACCCGCAAAGGGATGAAAAGGGTACAATTTTGCGATCACCTCGGTCCGGCGTTTCCTTGATGCATCAGGTAACCCGGAGGAGAGGTCAGTTTCCTTGCTGGTCCGGGTGTGCCGCCGGCTCTCATGAACCTGTTGCTTCAAAATAAATTGAGGATCTTGGTAAGCTAAAGGATGGGAAAAGCTTACTTTCCGGGTTACTCTTCGGGTTTTCAGCCTTGGCAAGGGCTCCGAGTCGGAGGAAAGTATTGTTACCTCTTCAACCACCGGGTTACTGGCTCCGGTGTCCTCCTGTTGATAAACAGCATTGATAAGGCGGACAGAAATAAACGACAAGTATAACAAGAGCTTACCAGTTTAGGAATTACCTCAGATTCGGAGCTGTCACTTAGCTGCAACAGCTCCGAAGCAGTGGGCCACTTCCCTTCTTACGGGGAGCGGCTTTCTTCACCTTTCTGGCCTTCTTGGCCGCTTCATGGTCATATTTGACCCGCCAGAACTTGTCGTCAGCCTGAAAAATACAATGATGATTTCTTCAAACGATTCAGATGAAGGTTATATACAGAAGAAGATAGGATGATCAGATTGGCGGCTTACCGCTGGGGCTGGGTTGGTCTTGCAGAAGGGGGCTAACCCGGTCCTTCCATAGTCTGCCAGGCTCTCGTTCAAGAGAGCCTTGGTCATCTCCTCTGCAACGTCTTCAGGAAGATCATTGCGGCTGTGTCTCTGAGGATCGTCTTTTCGGCCCGTGTACTCACACATTAAGCCGGGGCGGCGGCTCAATGGGATCACCCGCCATGAGATCCAGACCCGGACTAGATCGATTCCATTTAGACCATTGCCGAGGAGAGCCTTGATCTTGTTGATAGTGGGGAGCAGAGGCTGGCGTTCCGCCGGAGTCAGTTTGTCTGACAGTGGGTGTGTTGACTCCAGACGCGATGGGCGAAAGCCGGGCAGCGGACTTTCATCAGCCGGTGATGTGTCTTGGCAATAGAACCAAGTCATGTTCCAGTCCTTTGGGTGGCTGGGCGGCTCTGCGTAAGGGAAAAGGCAGTCTCTTCGCCGCTGAATGGAGATGCCACCTAGCTCTAGACTTGGTCCATTGGCGCACTCATTCTGACGGTTTAAGTAAAAAAGCTCTCTGAAGAGCAGCAGACTAGGTTCTTCTCCAAGATAAACCTCGCAGAAGACTTGGAAATTGCAGATGTTGGACACTGAGTTGGGTCCTATATCTTGAGGCCGCAAGTCGAAGAATTTCAGAACATCTCTGAAAAACTTTGAACCGGGCGGTGCGAAGCCTCGGCTCATATGATCCGCAAAAATCACTACCTCCCCGTCCTTTGGCTGTGGTCTCTCTTCTGACGGGTCAGGGGCACGGTAGGATATAACATCCTTCTTGGGCAGATATCCGGACTTAACAAAATCTGCTAGGGTCTCATTGGTGACATTGGACCTCATCCAGTTGCAAGTAATGGGACCTTTGGGAGGCATGGTGAAAGTCGGCGGTCTATGATAAAAAAAAACTGTCCGGGTTAATTATGAGCCGGAAGAAGTCTACAGTTCAATGTCAATGTGGCGGCTTATAAGGGGACTAATGGTATATGTTTAAGTACATCGGGCTATTTGAGCCGCTGAGGGATGGAGAGTAATTTGATTGTCTACAGGCTTTATCACGGCTAAGCCGGAAATTTCATGGTGCAATGGTTTTCTTTAAGCCAGAAAGTTCTATGGCGCTGGGTTTCTTTAAACCGGAACTGTAAGCCGCTGAGATTCAAGGATTGCAATTTTTACTAAGTGTGGTAAAACAGGTTTCACACATCGCAGTAAAAAAATTTGGATCAAAATGGTCGACTAAAAGGGAAATTCCTAGACCTAGAAACGGAGGAAGGAGAAGTTCTTGGGCCCGAGCAAGGTTCTTATGCAGTACAAGGAAGGCTACTCGCGTGTAAAATGGGTGCTAAACGTCTACCACAATAGTTCTATGCAGATCTAAGATGAAAAGAAGTAGTAAGAAAGAAAACTACCGGAGTTTGTGGCAATGGCGACGAACACGAAGAACGCGGACGAACCCTACGGCAGATCTATTCTACAGGACAAGCAAGACTTACCGGAGCTGGAGAGCTGCGGAGGTTGTTGCATTTCTCTGGTCCGTTCAGGGTGATGCAGTGGCCAGAGCTGGTGACGACGAGAAGACCCACGGCGGCGACGGCGGCGGAGCTCGAGTAGCACGGGACAGTGAGAGGAAGGAGACGACAGAGGAAGGAGAGTGAGAAAGGCCCGTCGGGCCGGCCTATTTATAAGGCGAGCTCGTAAAGCGGGCGCGAGAATCAAGGAGACCGTGGCGTGGTTATCTCCCCGCGGAACACCTGGATTTTCGGGATGACAGTAAATGAAAAGATCCGTTGCGGATCTGGCGGAGTAAAAAAACGGGCTTAATGAAAGATGACGTCATGGCGGATTATCCGGAGTCCGGAGGATGACGTCACGCCGGGTTATGGCCTTCACACAATTGTAAGCCGGAGTTTTTTCTGTCGAAGGAATGGAAGATTGACATGAGCCGGCTCAAATCAATCTGGGGCCTAATGTTGAGGATATAGACCTTAGAGTCACTCGCCAGGAGGGGCCGGGTTACTCCTATGGTCACTGCCAGAAGCCCGACGCCAAGATTAAAGACGGTGGGCCAAAGATGGGCTTAAGACCCGGCGGAGGCTTAAAGCCCGTAGTTACAATCATTGTTATGGTAGAACTTGTAGTGTAAGGCAAGAATAGTTGAGAGTCCGAGCCGGACACTCTTATGAGCCGGACGGGACTCTGAGAGCTGCAGGGCGTCAGCCTCCCTATATAAAGGGACAACCCGGCAGCGGTTTAGGGGCGACAACAATCTCATCGAGAGCCGGGCATAGCAGTTTAGCTCCCTGGTGATCGTAACCCTAATCAATACCACCTCAACTGGACGTAGGCTTTTACCTTCACCGCAAGGGGCCGAACCAGTATAAACCCTCGTGTTCCTTGTCCCGCATTAACCCCTTCAAGCTTCCTAGCTGCGATGGCTCCACGACTAAGTCCTAGCTCGAGGACATCTGCCGTGAAAATTCCACGACAGAATCTAATAGATTTCTAGAAACAAAGTTCAACCCCG
Source organism: Aegilops tauschii subsp. strangulata (assembly GCF_002575655.3). Classification (NCBI taxonomy): domain Eukaryota; kingdom Viridiplantae; phylum Streptophyta; class Magnoliopsida; order Poales; family Poaceae; genus Aegilops; species Aegilops tauschii. The sequence goes on along the minus strand of NC_053036.3, from coordinate 508,400,760 downwards.
CATACATTTTTTGTATGATCATCCATAAACTTAAACCATGAGTAGGGAATTTTCTTATCATTAATTTCATCCTCTCCCAAGATTGGGCAAAATGTTCATGCTCAAGTTGCTTAAAATACATAATTTTATTTCTAAGAGAAATAATTTTCGCGGGAGGAAAATACTTGGCAGTAAAAGCATCTTTACACTTATCCCAAGAATCAATACTATTTCGTGGCAAAGATGAAAACCAAGTTTTAGCGCGATCTCATAGTGAGAACAGAAATAATTTTGATTGACAATATCATTATCCACATCTTTTTTCTTCTGCATATCACACAATTCTACGAAAGTGTTAAGATGGGATGCAACATCTTCATTAGGACTACCAGAAGATTGTTCTTTCATAACAAGATTTAGCAAAGCGGCATTAATATCACAAGACTTCGCAGTAGTGTCGGGAGGACCAATCAGAGTACTAATAAAATCATTATTATTAGTACTGGAAAAATCACACAACTTAGAATTTTCTTGAGACATCGCGACAAAGCAAGCAAACAAGCAAAAAGGAAACTATTTTTGTGTTTTTGTGGAAACATTTTAGAAGTGGTGGAGATGAAAACAAGAGGCAAATGGCAAATAATGTAAATTCAAGGAGATGAAAGTTTATGAGATGGTACTTGATAGATGTTGGTGATGTCTCCCCGGCAACGGCGCGAGAAATTCTTCCTGCTACTTGTGAGCTGCGTTGGGATTTTCTCAAGGAGGAGAGGATGATGCAGTACAGTAGAGATAAGTATTTCCTTCAGTTAAGAACCAAGGTTATCAATCTAGTAGGAGAACCACGCAACACCTAGTTAGCAGTACCTACACACAACATAACAAACACTTGCACCCAACGCAAACAAGGGGTTGTCAATCCCTTGGCGGTTACTTGCAAGGATAAAATCTTGTAGTGGTTGATAGATAAACAAAAACACAAAATAAAATAAAGTAAATAAAATTGCAGCAGGGTATTTTTGGATTTTAATACATGATTAGAATAGACCCGGGGGCCATAGTTTTCACTAGAGGCTTCTCTCTTGAGCATAACATAGGGTGGGTAAACGAATTATTGTTGGGTAATTGATAGAAAAGCGAATAATCATAATGATATCCAAGGCAATGATCATGTATGTAGGCATCACGTCCGAGACAAGTAGACCGACTCCTGCCTACATCTACTACTATTACTCCATACACTATCCAGCATGCATGTAGAGTGTTAAGTTCATAAAGAATGGAGTAACGCCTTAAGCAAGAGGACACGATGTAGACAAAGTAAATCCAATCAAGATGAATAAACCCCATCTTTTTATCCTTAATGGAAACTATATAAGTACATGTCATGTCCCCTTCTGTCACTCGAACTGAGCAATGTAAGATCGAACCCATCACAAAGCACCTCTCCCATTGCAAGATAAATTAATCTAGTTGGCCAAACCAAACCGATAGATCGAAGAGAAATACAAAGTTATAACAATCATGCATAAAAGAGTTCGAAGAAGACCCGGATAATATTCATGGATAATCTGATCATAAACCCACAATTCATCGGATCCCAACAAACACACCGCAAAAAAGGATTACATTGAACATATCTCCAAGAACATCGAGGAAAACATTGTATTGAAGATCAAAGATAGAGAAGAAACCATCTAGATACTAGACATGCACCCGTAGGTCTATGGTAAACTACTCACACATCATCGGAAGGGCAACAAGGTTGATGAAGAACCCCTCCGTGATCGATTTCCCCCTCCGGCAGAGTATCGGAGAAGGTCTCCAGACGGGATCTCATAAGAACAGAAACTTGTGGAGGCGGAAAAAGTATTTGGGGGTGGCTCTCTAATGTATTGGAAATATTTGTGAATTTATAGAGGTGGAATTAGGTCAATAGGTGCCACGAGGAGCCCATAAGCTTGGGGGGCTCCCCTCGGGGCACGCCTCCCGAGCTTGTCGCTTCCTCGTGCCTCGTGAGGTCTTCTTCTGAACCTTGTGGGGTCCCCTCTGGTCCAGAAAAATTAATCCAAAGTTTTTTCTCCGTTTGACATTGATTTCCTGGAAAGCCAAAAACAAGCAAAAAAACATCAAGTGGCACTGGGCGCTAGGTTAATAGGTTAGTCCCAAAAAACGATATATAATTGCATAATAAACATCCAAGATTGATATTATAATAGCATGGAACAATAATAAATTATAGATACGTTGGAGATGTATCACTCGTCAATTGGAACTCAAAACTGGACCCAACGTCAAGGTAGGATCGGTGTGATCACGATGGGCTAGAGGGTGACTCTCATGCCTTGACAAATTCGGTAGGGACCGGAGAAGGTACTCCCCAACCCACGTATATGGGCGGTTGGAAAGTTGCGATGGGTGCGTGTTTCTAACCATAGACCCTCATTCACGTGAAGCTGTCACACGCCGGTTTCTTGAATCCTGGACTTCCTCGCAGCCTCGGGAGACATACTAGGTCTCATGTCTTTTAAAGGTCATTGTGTGCCTCCACCTACTCTAGGATGACTCATCTAAGCAAACAATCTGTGGCGATTGCAAAGTAGGTGAGTTGGTCCAAGGTTGAGTCACGTTCACTCACGGGGAATAAAACCACTATCTCAGCCTCGAGTCTGTCCCTTTGAGAAAAGTAATGGACGCCTCTTGGATTTGCCATTCCTAACAACATTTGGCAAAGGCAAACAATCACCTCATGAGCAACGAGCCGCATGGCATTGCACCCTGTCTGCACACGAAGGTTGGTGAAGAAGAAAGGTCCTCACAAGCCATCATCACGTGTTTCCCTAGCAAGGATTTTCACCTTGGCCACATGCCCGGTGACCATGCATTTGATCTTCTAGTCGTCCAGTGTGCATGTGGGCCTCTGCCCCATAGTGCATGAGCCGCATGCGCTACTCCTGAAAGGACCATGTGGAACTAGCCTTGGGAAGGTCATGGTCTACAACATCCATCTATAAGAATTTGGAAAAGGAGGTGTGTCTTAAGTAGAGGGGAATATTCTTGAGTGCAATTAGTTAAGTTTTGCCTCAAACCGAGAGAGGTGGATATTAGAGATATTTTTGCACACAACAAGTTGGTATATTTTTACAAATAGTTTGTGTAATCTAATGTCCTAGCTAACTAAGGCTTTCTACAGTCGGGATGACTGATACCAGATTTATGGGGATACAACCTGGTTGGCTTAATCAACCTACTAAGTTCTCCACAACAATCACATGACCATTGTGCCATTGCACACAATCAAATTGACACCAAAAGGTACATCCATTCATACAACAATCTTACATACATTATGACCACCAAGGGTGATCAACGTATGCCACCTTTTGGCTTTGCTCGTCGTCTTTGTCGCCGATGGCCACCACGCCCTCCCTACTAATTCGTGATCTCTTGTATATAATGCATGTCTACTCTTGTACATAATGTAAAAGAGAAGGGTTTACTCCATGTACACCAATTATAGATTACACATATTTAGTTGAGTCAGGGCCAGGGGCACTACTCTCCCACCCCTTGCCCGCCCCCGCCAACATCACACTGTTCTTCTTCAAAAAGTTTTAGATTCATATAAGTTTTTTTTGCATTGGAGTGTTTATTCACATATGCCACATAGCCTTTCGATATTCATCATCTTGATTGTAGCAACCACTTTAATATTTTGTTGCTTGGTTTTGGTTTTCTACTTTTGTTACCACAAAGTTGTAGGATCATATATCTTGTCGCACCTCATTTTGCGCCCCAAAGTCCAAAGCAACAAGATTAGACCTACATTGAAATTATGACCAGGATACAAACATGCTCTCTTGGTTTGGTTACTCATGAATCAAGACCGCACCATCATTAGTTCACTACTAAATCGAAACTAGACATGTCTCGCAGGTGCATTCCTAGGCCTGTTTGGAACAGAATTTCATAGAAATGAAATCATATAGGAAATTTTCCTGTCATGCCATTTGGATTGTATGATGGGCTTTCTACATTTCTATAGAACCATTCCTTTTCCTTCCCATTTTGGACGATTATAAATAGTTGCTGAAACCTTATATTTTCGTTTTATTTGAGAAGTTCAACATAAAATGTTTCTTTATCTCTCATCCCCTCCTCTTTCTTAAAGAAACAATTTCCACAAAACTCTTGGGGAACATTCAAATAGTTGTATTGTACAATTCACGCCTCAAATTCTTGTAAGATCCATGGCGGCAAATGTGCGGTGTCTTGGCGATGTGTCTCTCGGCCCAAGTACCTCGGGGGACTAGGTGTGTTGGACCTCTGGAAGCAGGGGATTGTGTTGCGTCTTCGGTGGGAATGGTTGCGACGCAGTGATGATTCGAGACCTTAGCAAGGCTTGAGCTTCACCACAGATAAGCACGTCTCCACAGCTTTCAACCGCCTGGTTAAGTGACAGCTCCGTGACGACTCTCGTGTGTTGTTTTGGAAGGATCAATGGCTAAACGGGACTCGTGTGTCAGAGATTGCACCCCTTGTGTTTGCAAGGGTTAGTCCACAAGTGGTAAACGGGAGGACGGTCAAGGATGCCTTGCAGCTACACGCTTGGATACTGGATATTGTGGGAGAGCTACCTACGGATGGCCTGGTGCATGGTTGTGGGAGATGCTGGTGACCATGCAACTCTCGCCTAACACCGAGGACAAGCCGATTTGGTAATGGACATCTAGTGGTATATACTCAGCCAGGTCAGCCTACAAGATGCTTTGCGAAGGGGGTGATACGTCCATTTTGCATTATGCTTTTATATCGATATTTATTGCATTATGGGCTATTACTTCACATCATGTCACAATACTTATGCCTTTTCCCTCTTATTTTACAAGGTTTACATGAAGAGGGAGAATGCCGGCAGCTGGAATTCTGGGCTAGAAAAGGAGCAAATATTAGGGACCTATTCCGCACAACTCCAAAAGTCGTGAAACTCCACGAAAGTCAGTTTTGGAATATATTAAAAATATTGGGCGAAGAAAGCACCAGAGGGGGCCCACCACTGTCCACGAGGGTGGAGGGCGCGCCCCCTGCCTCGTGGGCCACCTGGAAGACCCCCGATGCCCATCTTTTGGTATAAGGTGTCTTTTGCCCTGGAAAAAATGAGAAGGAAGCTTTCGGGACGAAGCGCCGCCGTCTCGAGGCGGAACCTTGGCGGAACCAATCTAGGGCTCCGGCAGCGCTGTTTTGACGGGGAAACATCCCTCCGGGAGGGGGAAATCGTCACCATCATCATCACCATCAATCCTCTCAATGGGAGGGGGTCAATCTCCATCAACATCTTCACAAACACCATCTCCTCTCAAACCCTAGTTCATCTCTTGTATCCGATCTTTGTCTCAAAACCTCACATTGGTACCTGTGGGTTGCTAGTAGTGTTGATTACTCCTTGTAGTTGATGCTAGTTGGTTTATTCGGTGGAAGATTATATGTTCAGATCCTTTATGCACATTAATACCCCTCTGATTATGAACATGAATATGATTTGTGAGTAGTTATGTTTGTTCCTGAGGACATGGGAGAAGTCTTGTTATAAGTAGTCATGTGAATTTGGTATTCGTTCGATATTTTGATGAGATGTATGTTGTCTTTCCTCTAGTGGTGTTATGTGAACGCCGACTACATGACACTTCACCATTGTTTGGGCCTAGGGGAAGGCATTGGGAAGTAATAAGTAGATGATGGGTTGCTAGAGTGATAGAAGCTTAAACCCTAGTTTATGCGTTGCTTCGTAAGGGGATGATTTGGATCCATATGTTTCATGCTATGGTTACGTTTACCTTAATTATTCTTTCGTAGTTGCGGATGCTTGCGAGGGGGGTTAATCATAAGTGGGATGCTTGTCCAAGGAAGGGCAGTACCCAAGCACCGGTCCACCCACATATCAAATTATCAAAGTAACGAACGCGAATCATATGAGCATGATGAAACTAGCTTGACGATAATTTCCATGTGTCCTCGGGAGCGCTTCCGTTTATATAAGAGTTTGCCTAGGCTTGTCCTTTGCTACAAAAAGGATTGGGCCACGTTGCCGCACCTTGTTTACTTTTGTTCTTGTTACCCGTTACAAATTACCTTATCATAAAACTATCTGTTACCGATAATTTCAGTGCTTGCAGAGAATACCTTACTGAAAACTGCTTGTCATTTCCTTCTCCTCCTCGTTGGGTTCGACACTCTTACTTATCGAAAGGACTACGATAGATCCCCTATACTTGTGGGTCATCAAGACTCTTTTCTGGCATCGTTGCCGGGGAGTGAAGCGCCTTTGGTAGGTGGAATTTGGTAAGAAATAAAAATCATAGTGTGCTGAAATTTACTGTCACTTGTTACTATGGAAAATAATCCTTTGAGGGGCTTGTTCGGGGTATCTTCACCCCGAACAGTAGAGCAAAGAGTTTCTCCTCAACATACTGAACCTACTGAAAATGTTTACTTTGAAATTCCTTTGGGTATGATAGAGAAAATGCTAGCTAACCCTTTTACAGGAGATGGAACATTACATCCCGATATGCACCTAATCTATGTGGATGAAGTTTGTGGATTATTTAAGCTTGCAGGTATGCCCGAGGATGTTATCAAGAATAAGGTCTTTCCTTTATCTTTGAAGGGAAAGGCATTGACATGGTTTAGGCTATGTGATGATATTGGATCATGGAACTACAACCGATTGAAATTGGAAGTTCATCAGAAGTTTTATCCTATGCATTTGGTTCATCGTGATCGTAATTATATATATAATTTTTGGCCTCGCGAACGAGAAATTATCGCTCAAGCTTGGGGGAGGCTTAAGTCAATGTTATATTCATGCCCCAATCATGAGCTCTCAAGAGAAATTATTATACAAAAATTTTATGCTCGGCTTTCTCTCAATAATCGCTCCATGGTCGATACTTCTTGTACTGGTTCTTTTATGATGAAGACTACTGAATTCAAATGGGATTTATTGGAAAGAATTAAACGCAACTCTGAAGAGTGGGAACTCGACGAAGGTAAGGAGTCAGGTATAACACCTAAGTTTGATTGTGTTAAATCTTTTATGGATACCGATGCTTTTCGTGAATTTAGCACTAAATGTGGACTTGACTCTGAGATAGTAGCTTCTTTCTGTGAATCATTTGCTACTCATGTTGATCTCCCTAAGGAGAAGTGGTTTAAATATCATCCTCCCATTGAAGTAAAAGTAGTTGAACCTATTAAAGTTGAAGAAAAGAGTATCACTTATAATGTTGATCCTATTGTTCCCACCGCTTATATTGAGAAACCACCTTTCCCTGTTAGGCACGCCTATTGTTTCTGTTAAAATAGGAGATCATTGCTATCATGGCTTATGTGATATGGGCGCTAGTGCGAGCGCAATACCTCATTCCTTATACCAAGAAATTATGCATGATATTGCACCTGAGGAGATAGAATATATTGATGTTACAATTAAGCATGCCTATAGAGATACTGTTTCACCAATTGGGATTGTTAGAGATGTTGAAGTCTTGTGTGGGAAAGTTAAATATCCTACTGATTTTCTTGTTCTTGGTTCCTAGGGCTGCAAGAAAAGCTCGAGGCTCGTGAGCCGCTCGAGATCGACTCGTTTTTTGACTCGACTCGAGTTCGACTCGAAAAGAAACAAGCTGAGTTTGAACACTTTATGTAGCTCGACCGAGAAATGAGTCGATCTTGAGTCAATGTTGGCTCGCTCGATTTTAGCTCGATAGCTCGACAGAATATCATTATGTTAAATGATCATGCCAGATATTAAATGAAAATAAGATAATTTATTAACATATATGTTGTCCATAATTTTTCTCCATTTTATTTACCAATGAACATGCAAACTTAATTAAGTGCAGAGAAGATTTAGGTCTAATTATGACCCGTGGTCAACTATGTGTTAAATATCCTATATTTTTGGTAAAGGTTCCCAGCATATTCACCTTAATTTTTTTGTTTTTCATCCATAGATTTATAATTTTTACCATCTCATTTCGCTCGAAACTAGTTTGAGATCGACTCGAGATCGTTACAAGCTGAGCACGAGTCATGTTCTACAGCTCGATCATGAGCTTCACTTAGTTTGAGCTCGCTCGAATTTTCATATGAGTTGAGCTGAGCCAACTCCAACTCGCTCGAGCTCGACTCGTTTGCAGCCCTATTGGTTCCCCACAAGATGACTTTTGTCCCATTATATTTGGTAGACCCTTCTTGAATACTGTTAATGCTAAGATAGACTGCGAAAAGGATATTGTTACTGTTGGTTTAGGGGATATGTCTCATGATTTTAATTTTGCAAAATTTCGTAGACAACCCCATGATAAAGAATTGCCTAGTAAAGATGAAATTATTGGTCTTGCTTCTATTGTCGTGCCTCCTAATGATCCTTTAGAACAATATTTGCTAGACCATGAAAATGATATGTTTATGAATGAAAGAAGGGAAATAGATCAAGTATTCTTTAAACAGGGACCTATTTTGAAACACAACTTGCCTGTTGAAATTCTAGGGGATCCTCCTCCACCCAAGGGTGATCCCGTGTTTGAGCTTAAACCATTACCTGATACTCTTAAATATTCTTATCTTGATGAAAAGAAGATATATCATGTTATTATTAGTGCTAACCTTTCAGAGCAGGAAGAAGAGAAATTATTGAAAACTCTGAAGAAGCACCGTGCTGCTATTGGATATACTCTTGATGATCTTAAGGGCATTAGTCCCATTCTATGCCAGCACAAAATAAAATTGGAGAAAGATGCTAAACCAGTTGTTGATCACCAACGACGGTTAAATCCTAAGATGAAAGAAGTGGTAAGAAATGAAATACTAAAGCTTCTGGAGGCAGGTATAATTTATCCCGTTCCTGATAGTCAGTGGGTAAGTCATGTCCATTGTGTCCCTAAGAAGGGAGGTATTACTGTTGTTCCTAATGATAAAGATGAATTGATCCCACAAAGAATTGTTACAGGTTATAGAATGGTAATTGACTTCCGCAAATTAAATAAAGCTACTAGAAAGGATCATTACTATTTACCTTTTATTGATCAAATGCTAGAAAGATTATCCAAACATACACATTTTTTGCTTTCTAGACGGTTATTCTGGTTTCTCTCAAATACCTGTGTCAAAAGAGGATCAGGAAAAGACCACTTTTACTTGCCCTTTCAGTACCTTTGCTTATAGATGTATGCCTTTTGGTTTATGTAATGCACCTGCTACCTTTCAAAGATGTATGGCTGCTATATTCTCTGACTTTTGTGAAAAGATTGTTGAGGTTTTCATGGATGATTTCTCCGTGTATGGAACTTCTTTTGATGATTGCTTAAGCAACCTTGATCGAGTTTTGCAGAGATGTGAAGAAACTAATCTTGTCTTGAATTGGGAGAAGTGCCACTTTATGGTTAATGAAGGTATTGTCTTGGGGCATAAAATTTCTGAAAGAGGTATTGAAGTTGATAAAGCTAAAGTTGATGCTATTGAAAACATGTCATGTCCTAAGGACATTAAAGGTATAAGAAGTTTCCTTGGTCGTGCCAGTTTATATAGGAGGTTCATTAAAGGCTTATCAAAAATTTGTAGGCCTCTGACTAATCTCTTATGAAAAGATGTTCCTTTTGTCTTTGATGATGATTGTGTAGAAGCATTTGAAATACTTAAGAAAGCCTTGATTTCTGCACCTATTGTTCAGCCACCTGATTGGAATTTACCCTTTGAAATTATGTGTGATGCTAGCGATTATGCTGTAGGTGCTGTTCTAGGACAAAGAGCTGATAAGAAATTAAATGTTATCCAATATGCTAGTAAAACTCTAGACAATGCCCAGAGAAATTATGCTACTACTGAAAAGAATTTTTAGCAATTGTATTTGCTTGTGATAAGTTCAGACCTTATATTGTTGATTCTAAAGTAACTGTTCACACTGATCATGCTACTATTAAATATCTTATGGAAAAGAAAGATGCTAAACCTAGACTTATTAGATGGGTTCTCTTTCTACAAGAATTTGATTTGCATATTATTGATAGAAAGGGAGATGAGAACCCCGTTGCAGACAACTTATCTAGGTTAGAGAATGTTCTTGATGACCCACTACCTATTGATGATAGCTTTCCTGATGAACAATTAGCTGTCATAAATGCTTCTCGTACTACTCCATGGTATGCTGATTATGCTAATTACATTGTTGCTAAATTTATACCACCTAGTTTCACATACCAGCAAAAGAAAAAGTTTTTCTATGATTTAAGACATTACTTCTGGGATGACCCACACCTTTATAAAGAAAGAGTAGATGGTGTTATTAGACATTGTGTACCTGCGCATGAACAGGAACAGATCCTACGCAAGTGTCACTCCGAGGCTTATGGAGGACACCACGCTGGAGATAGAACTGCACATAAGGTATTGCAATCCGGTTTTTATTGGCCTACTCTTTTTAAAGATGCCCGTAAGTTTGTCTTGTCTTGTGATGAATGTCAAAAAATTGGTAATATTAGTAGACGTCAAGAAATGCCTATGAACTATTCACTTGTTATTGAACCATTTGATGTTTGGGGCTTTCATTATATGGGACCGTTTCCTTCCTCTAACGGCTATACACATATTTTAGTTGCTGTTGATTACGTTACTAAGTGGGTAGAAGCTATTCCAATTAGTAGTGTTGATCATAACACCTCTATTAAGATGCTTAAAGAAGTTATTTTTCCGAGGTTTGGAGTCCCTAGATACTTAATGACTGATGGTGGTTCACATTTTATTCATGGTGCTTTTCGTAAAATGCTTGCTAAGTATGATGTTAATCATAGAATTGCATCTCCATACCACCCACAGTCTAGTGGTCAAGTAGAACTGAGTAATAGGGAGATTAAATTAATTTTGCAAAAGACTGTTAATAGATCTAGAAAGAATTGGTCCAAGAAAATTGATGATGCATTATGGGCCTATAGAACTACATATAAAAATCCTATGGGTATGTCTCCGTATAAAATGGTTTATGGAAAGGCATGTCACTTACCTCTCGAACTAGAACATAAGGCATATTGGGCCATTAAAGAGCTCAATTATGATTTCAAACTTGCCGGCGAGAAGAGACTATTTGACATTAGCTCACTTGATGAGTGGAGAACCCAGACCTATGAGAATGCCAAACTGTTTAAAGAAAAAGTTAATAGATGGCATGACAAAAGGATACAAAAGCGTAAGTTTAATGTAGGTGATTATGTTTTGTTATACAACTCTCTTTTAAGATTTTTTGCAGGAAAACTCCTCTCTAAATGGGAAGGTCCTTACGTTATCGAAGAGGTCTATCGTTCCGGTGCCATAAAAATCAACAACTTCAAAGGCACAAATCCAAAAGTGGTGAACGGTCAAAGAATCAAACATTATATCTCAGGCAATCCCATAAATGTTCAAACCAATGTTATTGACACCGTAACCCTGGAGGAGTACATAAGGGACACTTTCCAGAATGTTTCAGACTCCGAAAAGGAATAGGTATGTGGTACGGTAAGTAAACCGACTCCAAAACAGTTCTAATCGCAATTTTTCTCCGTTTTGGAATATTTAAGAAAATAGGAAAATAAGAAGTAGTCCGAAAGGGACACGAGGCATCCACGAGGGTGCAGGGCGCGCCCTACCCCCCTGGGCGCGCCCCCTGCCTCGTGGGCACCTCGTGTGCTCTCCGGACTCCGTTTTCTTGCACGATACTTCTTTTGGTCGGCAAAAATTCATTATATAATCTCCCGAAGGTTTTGACCACCGTACCACGACACAATCCTCTGTTTTTGTTTTGAGTTGTTTCTACAACAGTTTTAGAGCAAGATGTCTTCTCAAGAGTCAGTTGGGGAGAGTCAGGTGTCTCATCCGACACCGGGGCCAGGAGCAAACAGTGATGCTGACCACTTTGGTCCATCAATGGAGGAGGAGATGGAGGCCGACTTGAAAAAGGATAGATGCCATGGAGGAGGATCAAGAAGTTACCTCTCGTCTCCAAGCCAGATTCATGATGGAGGAACTTCAAAGCTCAGCAATTCCAAACTTGGTCATCCCTCCCAATGCTAGATTTCTTTCTTATGAAAATATGAAAAGGAGTGTTACTTGTTCTCCCACAGCTATGCAACATCCATGGGTGAAAGGAGCTTTAGCCGTCACGGGTAAGCTCCGTAGGGAAATAATGGATCTCAAGCAGCAAGTCAATAAGCTCGAGGAAGAGAATCATATCTTAAGGGGCATCATCGCCAAGAATATCACATCACCACCCCCGAAGAAAGAGACATAAATACATGGGTAAGGGCACTCCCCTTCGCAACTGCCAAGCTTGGGGGAGGTGCCCTGGTATTGTATCACCATCACACTTCTATCTCTACCGTTTTTCTTAGTTCGATCCTTTTGGCTATATCTTGATCTAGTAGAATAAAGTTTAGTATGATCTAGCTTTGAGTTTTTTTGTTGATCCTTATCTATGTAATCGAGTCCGTGAGCTATATATAATAAAGATTAGTATTGAGTCGAGGGCTTGGTTATCTTGCTATGATCTTGAGGGAATAAAAAAAGAGAAAGAATAAAAAGAAATAAAGAGATCATATTGATCTTATGGAGAGTCATGACTTCACATATAAAGAGTATGATGAATAGAAGTTGTTGGGAGTTAACAAACATAGTTTTGGTCATCGTTGCAATTAATAGGAAGTAATAAAGAAAGAGAGGTTTTCACATATAAACATACTATGTTGGACATCTTTTATGATTGTGAGCACTCATTAAAATATGACATGCTAAAAAGTTGGTGTTGGACAAGGAAGACAACATAATGGGTTATGTTTTCTTATATCCAAAATAAATTATATTGTCATGGATCATCCAACATGTTGATCTTGCCTTTCCCCCTCATGCTAGCCAAATTCTTTGCACCAAGTAGAGATACTACTTGTGCTTCTAAATATCCTTAAACCCAGTTTTGCCATGAGAGTCCACCATATCTACCTATGGATTGAGTAAGATCCTTCAAGTAAGTTGTCATTGCTGCAAGCAACAAAAATTGCTCTCTAAATATGTATGATCTATTAGTGTGGAGAAAATAAGCTTTATACGAGCTTGTGATATGGAAGAAATAAAAGCGACGGACTGCATAATAAAGGTCCCTGTCACAAGTGGCAATATAAAGTGACGTTCTTTTGCATTAAGATTTTGTGCATCCAACCATAAAAGCACATGACAACCTCTGCTTCCCTCTGCGAAGGGCCTATCTTTTATTTTCGTCTTATACCTTATACAAGAGTCATGGTGATCTTCATCTTTCCTTTTTACACTTTATCCTTTGGCAAGCACTATGTGTTGGAAAGATCCTGATATATATATATCCAATTGGATGTGGGTTTTCATAAAGCATTATTGTTGACGTTACCCTTGAGGTAAAAGGTTGGGAGGCAAAACTATAAGCCCCTATCTTTCTCTGTGTCCAATTAAAACTTCATACCCATAAGTATTGCGTGAGTGTTAGCAATTGTGAAAGACTAAATGATAGTTGAGTATGTGGACTTGCTGAAAAGCTCTTATATTGACTGTAACACCCCGGATGTAACTTTCCATATTTGTAACTCCAACTCTTGCCATTTTCGGCTATGTGTTATGATATTCCCTTTGTGGTCGGGTTTTGTCTTTCGTTTTGCATTTTGTTCATGTCATGCATTTCATATCATGTCATCATGTGCATCTCATTTGCATACGTGTTCGTCTCATGCATCCGAGCATTTGCCCCGTTGTCCGTTTTGCAATCCGACACTCCCACACGCACCGGCGCCCCCCTCTTGTTTCTTTTCGTGAGCTGGTGTTAAACGTTCTTGGAATGGACCGAGGCTTGCCAAGTGGCCTTGGTACACCACCGGTAGACCACCTGTCAAGTTTCGTTCCATTTGGAGGTCGTTTGATGCTCCAACGGTTAACCGGGTAACCGCAAAGCCTCTTTTGTGTGTTGTAGCAAAAAACCCCTCCAAACATTCCAATAACCCCTCTAAGTCTCCTCCATGCTCTAAGTCGTTCGATCACGATCGTGTGGGCGAAAACCGCACTCCATTTGGAGTCTCCTAGCTCCCTCTACCTATAAAATACCTCCCCCCTCCAAAATCTCGGGCAAAAACCACCCTAACCCTAGATAAAATCGCCCTCTGCCGCCACCGGACGTGTCCACCGCCGCCGCCCTCGCCCACTCACAGCGCGCCACGTGGCCGCACCCGCCGAGCCCGAGCCGCCGCCCGGCTCCGCCCGCGCGCCCGCGCCTCCTCCTCCAGCGCGCCCGCGCGCCGCCGCCCGTCCTCTCCACCGGCGCCGCCGCGCCCGTCGACCTCGCTCCGCCGCCCGTCCGTGCCCGTGCCCGCGCTCCACCGCCGGCAACCGCGCCCCTCCTCGTCCTCCCCGAACTCTCCCCGCCGGTGCCTCCTCTCCCCAGCTCCGGCAGCCTCGAGCTCGAGCCCGATCCGATCTGAAACCCTAGGTTGACTTTTTCTTCCCCCTCCCAAATTTCTCTAAGTCCCGAAGTTCTTGCATATTCTTGCTTTGTTCATCGCATCATAACTCTCTGCATATAGCTCCGTTTCATGCGTATAATAAATCAAAATGTTCGTCTCAAGATGCTCTTCATTTTGTTCCATTATGCCATGTTCATTTGAGTCCATCTTGATGCCCAAATCTCTGATGCAAGAGTGCTATATGCTGTTAACTGCTGTTACTTATCAGAACTTGTGGATTTGTTATTTTTGTTGCATTTAATGTGTGCATCTTATGGGCATGAGCTCTACATGTGTTTTGATGTATGCCATGCCATCTTTACAGAGGTGTATGCCATGTATTTTTGTGATCTATGTGGTGACTAGCACAAGCATGCAAACTAGGCTTCGTGATGTTTCTGATTTCAGGGACTTAGTAATTTTGCTAAGTCTGTGACTGCTGTTATTTTGTTGCTATGTATCCATGTGGCACAGAGAGATCCATGCTCCTTTTGGTGATGTTCAGTAAGGATGTTTTGTATATATAGTTGTACTCTATCCATTAATGCCCTTGTTTGCAATTATGGAGTGCCATAGTATGTCTTAATCTTGCTCTACTTTTGCTACAAAATGTTCCTGGCAGATTGTTTATGTGTTATTCAATTTTGCCAAGGTTGTTGTAGTTGATCCATTCATGCTATGTATTTTATCTTGCCTTGGATAGCTTCATAAACATGCCATCTTGCTGTAGGTATGCTTGTTTTATCATGCATTGCTTTGTGGTGAGTGAATCAAGGTCACAAAGATGCCTTCATATTACTGTTTCTGTCATGCTCTGTTTTCTGCTAAGTCTTAAACCTGTTAACGAAACTTGCTATATTTACATGGTTGCCATCATATCTTCTGGTCCTTTTTCGCTCATGTCAGTAAGGTACTTTTGTTCTATGCATTTACTAGATTCATTCCATGCCTTGTTTTGCTATGTTAAGTTCCTGTAGCATGTTGATTGCTTGCTCTGAACATTGCTACCTGATGCTGTTTCAGGCGTGTCCAGTGATTTCACCAAGTCTGTGAACCTGTTACCTTTTGCACTTTTTCCATGCTTGGTTGAACCTGCTGTGATGTGATCTAGCCGTAGCTAAGTGTTCATCTTTTGTCAAGCATCTCCTGTAGATTACTGCCATATACTTTGTTGCTATATTGGAGTGCTGTAGCATAGTTTCTTGTTGCATTCTAAGTGCTATCATGTTGTTAATCGCAGAATCGTGTCATTCTTGTTTTGCTTGCCATTTGCAAACCGTGCATCCGTTTCCGGTGATCTTTATATCGATTTCGACCGAAATCATCTCATCTTTCCAGTGGCATGCTTGGTTTGCCAAGTTACTGCCTTGTTCATCATTATTCCTCCAGAGCACGCATACGCATCGCATACCACATCTCGCATATCATACATGTTTTGCATCATGTTGCTTGTGCATTTCCCGTGATTGATTATGGTTCCATTGCTTGTGTTCTTACTGTGGGTAGAGCCGGGAGACGAGTTCGTGAACGAGGAACCTGTTGAGTACGCTTACGAGGATCAAGGTTTCGACAACTCTAAGAACCTTGCAGGCAAGATGACCATACCCTCGAAATCACTTCTATCTTTGCTTTGCTAGTTGTTTCGTTCTTTTGCCATGCTGCGCTACCTACCACTTGCTATATCATGCCTCCCATATTGCCATGTCAAGCCTCTAACCATCCTTTCCTAGCAAATCGTAGACTGGCTAAGTTACCGCTTTTGCTCAGCCCTTCTTATAGCGTTGCTAGTTGCAGGTGAAGTTGAAGTTGGTTCCATGTTGGAACATGGATATTTTGGAATATCACAATATCTCTTATTTAATTAATGCATCTATATATTTGGTAAAGGGTGGAAGGCTCGGCCTTATGCCTGGTGTTTTGTTCCACTCTTGCCGCCCTAGTTTCCGTCATACCGGTATTATGTTCCTTGAGTTTTGCGTTCCTTACGCGGTTGGGTGATTTATGGGACCCCCTTGAAAGTTCGCCTTGAATAAAACTCCTCCAGCAAAGCCCAACCTTGGTTTTACCATTTGCCACCTAAGCCTTTTCCCTTGGGTTTTCGCGAGCCCGAGGGTCATCTTTATTTTAAACCCCCGGGCCAGTGTTCCTCTGAGTGCTGGTCCAAACTAGAGCACCGTGCGGGACCGTCCCTTGGCAAATTGGGTTATGTTGGTACCTGTACGCTTCGCTTATCCGGTGTGCCCTGAGAACGAGATATGTGCAGCTCCTATCGGGATTTGTCGGCACATTCGAGCGGCTTTGCTGGTCTTGTTTTACCATTGTCGAGATGTCTTGTAAACCGGGATTCCGAGACTGATCGGGTCTTCCCGGGAGAAGGTTTACCCTTCGTTGACCGTGAGAGCTTATAATGGGCTAAGTTGGGACACCCCTGCACGGTATTATCTTTCGAAAGCCGTGCCCGCGGTTATGAGGCAGATGGGAATTTGTTAATGTCCAGTTGTAGAGAACTTGTCACTTGACTTAATTAAAATATATCAACCGTGTGTGTAGCCGTGATGGTCTCTTCTCGGCGGAGTCTGGGAAGTGAACACAGTTTGAGTTATGCATGAACGTAAGTAGTTTCAGGATCACTTCTTGATCACTTCTAGCTTCGCGCCCGTTGCGTTGCTTCTCTTCTCGCTCTCTCTTGCGTTTGTTAGCCACCATATATGCTTAGTGCCTGCTGCAGCTCCACCTCATTACACCATCCTTTCCTACAAGGTTAAATAGTCTTGATCTCGCGGGTGTGAGATTGCTGAGTCCTCGTGACTCACAGATTCTACCAAACCAGTTGCAGGTGCCGACGATGCTAGTGCAGATGACGCAACCGAGCTCAAGTGGGAGTTCGACGAGGAACGTGATCGTTACTATGTTTCATTTCCTGATGATCAGTAGTGGAGCCCAGTTGGGACGATCGGGGATCTAGCATTTGGGGTTATCTTATTTTCATTTGGATTTGACCGTAGTCGGTCTATGTGTGGATTTTGGATAATGTATGAATTAATTTATGTATTGTGTGAAGTGGCGATTATAAGCCAACTCTCGTTATCCCATTCTTGTTCATTACATGGGATTGTGTGAAGATGACCCTTCTTGCGACAAAACCACAATGCGGTTATGCCTCTAAGTCGTGCCTCGACACGTGGGAGATATAGCCGCATCATGGGCGTTACATTGACTCTTTCCGATGTTACGATAAATTGCAATTGCTTCAATGACTGAGATCATAGTTTGTTAGTTTTCAATGAAGTTTCTGATTCATACTTTACATTGTGAATAGATTGTTACTTCAGCATAAGAAATCATATGACAATATATATATGTTGCTATTCTAAGAATGATCATGATGCCCTCATGTCCGTATTTTATTTTATCGACACCTCTATCTCTAAACATGTGGACATATTTTCCGATATCGGCTTCCACTTGAGGACAAGCGAGGTCTAAACTTGGGGGAGTTGATACGTCCATTTTGCATCATGCTTTTATATCGATATTTATTGCATTATGGGCTATTACTTCACATTATGTCACAATACTTAAGCCTTTTCTCTCTTATTTTACAAGGTTTACATGAAGAGGGAGAATGCCGGCAGTTGGAATTCTGTGCTGGAAAAGGAGCAAATATTAGGGACCTATTCCGCACAACTCCAAAAGTCGTGAAACTCCACGAAAGTCGGTTTTGGAATATATTAAAAATATTGGGCGAAGAAAGCACCAGAGGGGGGCCACCAACTGTCCACGGGGGTGGAGGGCGCGACCCCTGCCTCGTGGGCCACCTGGAAGCCCCCCGATGCCCATCTTTTGGTATAAGGTGTCTTTTGCCCTGGAAAAAATGAGAAGGAAGCTTTCGGGACGAAGCGCCGCCGTCTCGAGGCGGAACCAATCTAGGGCTCCGGCAGCGCTGTTCTACCGGGGAAACATCCCTTTGGGAGGGGGAAATCGTCACCATCGTCATCACCATCGATCCTCTCATCGGGAGGGGGTCAATCTCCATCAACATCTTCACCAGCACCATCTCCTCTCAAACCCTAGTTCATCTCTTGTATCCGATCTTTGTCTCAAAACCTCACATTGGTACATGTGGGTTGCTAGTAGTGTTGATTACTCCTTGTAGTTGATGCTAGTTGGTTTATTCGGTGGAAGATTATATGTTCAGATCCTTTATGCACATTAATACCCCACTGATTATGAACATGAATATGATTTGTGAGTAGTTACGTTTGTTCCCGAGGACATGGGAGAAGTCTTGTTATAAGTAGTCATGTGAATTTGGTATTCGTTCGATATTTTGATGAGATGTATGTTGTCTTTCCTCTAGTGGTGTTATGTGAACGTCGACTACATGACACTTCACCATTGTTTGGGCCTAGGGGAAGGCATTGGGAAGTAATAAGTAGATGATGGGTTGCTAGAGTGACATAAGCTTAAACCCTAGTTTATGCATTGCTTCGTAAGGGGATGATTTGGATCCATATGTTTCATGCTATGGTTAGGTTTACCTTAATTATTCTTTCGTAGTTGCGGATGCTTGCGAGGGGGGTTAATCATAAGTGGGATGCTTGTCCAAGGAAGGGCAGTACCCAAGCACCGGTCCACCCACATATCAAATTATCAAAGTAACGAACGCGAATCATATGAGCATGATGAAAACTAGCTTGACGATAATTACCATGTGTCCTCGGAAGCGCTTTTCTTTATATAAGAGTTTGGCTAGGCTTGTCCTTTGCTACGAAAAGGATTGGGCCACGTTGCTGCACCTTGTTTACTTTTGTTCTTGTTACCCGTTACAAATTACCTTATCATAAAACTATCTGTTATCGATAATTTCAGTGCTTGCAGAGAATACCTTACTGAAAACTACTTGTCATTTCCTTCTGCTCCTCGTTGGGTTCGACACTCTTACTTATCGAAAGGACTACGATAGATCCCCTATACTTGTGGGTCATCAGGGGGCATCCAGTTTCAATGCACTTCGGCAGTGTGGCGATGTTGGGCACCCCTCGCTTGCAAGATCTTCATGTGGCTGGCATTGCAATATCGGCTATGGACATTGGATAGAAGACATAGGCATGTGCTTCAAGATCCGAGTTCGCCATGTTTCCTTTGCGATAAGGAGGAAGACACGGTGGAACACATCTTACTCCAGTGTGTCTTCGCCCGACAAGTGTGGTTCCTGTGCTTTGGGAGAGTCGGGATTGATCTTTCGACCATGTCGTCGGCGAAGGATCGGATGGAGACGTGGTGATCGGCTACTCACAAACGTATCCAAAATTGCACCGCAAAGATTTCGACTCGTTCATCATCTTGATTCGCTGGAACATGTGGAAGCAGAGGAACGGGAGGGTCTTCTCACGAGCTGATATTGTCAATGAATGGGGCACGACAAAGAAAATTCTTCAAGAGCTCAAGCTATGGGTTGCGGCAGGAGGGAAAAGAGCCCTACACTTAGGCCCTGTTTGCTTGGGCTTTTGCTTTTGCTTTTGTATCCAAACTCCAAAAGCACCTATTTAGGAGCTTTTATGGTTTTTTGGTCAAAGTAGAAAAGCTACAAAAGCTTAAGCAAAAGCCCAAATAAACAGAGTCTTAGCCGAGTAGTTTACCGTGTGAGTGTGGAGTGGAGGGTTGGATGTGCTTGCCGTGTCGTGGCTTGAGCCATCCCTTGTATTTCTTGTAACTCACCTCTGCATTGCAAACAGAGCCAAGAAAAACACATAAACGCCGGGGTGCGCTACAGCCACCACAGTCTACACGCTAGCCTTCAGTACCAATGTTTGGAGGTGAACAGGGACACACATGGATCTACTCTCTACTAGCACGGTAACATTTTCACCAGCATAACTATAGCTTCCGCGGAAACAAGGAGTAGTGGCGACGGGAGCGGGCACGTTAAAAGCGTAGCACCAGATCCATTCGACTCGATGGCAGCACTGTTTTATCTTTACCGAAATGTTCGCAGAGGCGAGGAACACATGCCACGCACGCACAGTGAGGCCTCGAGTAAAGCTGACAGTGCTCGGCTGGTGCTCCCGTGTCAGCGGGTCGCCCATATGGCCGTTGATGAATTATTGGACCACGCTCAGCTCCTCCTGTCGTACTGCCACTAGCAGCCAGACGATCTGACTTCAGCGCAGCGCTACCTGGTCCCCGACTGTCAGCCTCCGCGAACGGCATTTTGACCCTGGTCTTTGATGGATTGGGTAATTACCGACGGTAAAATTCTCCAGACTCCAGTGGTAAACTGGTAATCGAGATTCGAGTGCTCATAGAGAGTTGAAACCACCGAACACATCAACACAACGTACACAATCCATTTACTACTACTAACAAGATTCCAGCGAGAGAGAGACAGAGAGAGAGAGATCTGAAGCAAGACGCTCCCAAGTCCCAACGGTGGTGTGTGCACATGCTCAGTGCTCGGATTAGGAATTAAGTACTCGTACTAAGATCGGCATCAAGCGGACATGATTCTAGCTATATGTATCCTTCTGCCGTACTATGCTCCCGTGCTTCACTGCAGGACTTGAGTTTCTTCGGATAAATTCGACACCAACGGCTGGTAAAAGAAACACAAGCATCTTTGGGGGATATGGGGAGCGTACAGGGCACAACGGCATGGCAGTCCTGCCTGTACTTGCAACTATATCCGGTACCGGTACCCCGTCGAGTCGGTCGCATGTGCTGCCTCGCTACAAAAGGCTCCCTGAAAAGTTAAATCTGAAACGCGGATGCGACCCATGCGAGTGCATATCTGGTGATACGGTGGGTGATATGATCCCATGATCCCGACCCATGTCGTCCGTTGGATCTGTACTAGAGGCACAGGATTGAGCAGCATCAGTTAGCATTGGAAAGTATGCAAAAGACCCCCTGGGTTATTCTGTAACTCACGAAGCAAATGCATATTGCTCTGTTTTGTCCCCCTCTTCAATTTTCTGTCGCTCCTGCACGTAATGTGAGATGCATGTTGGTGTTATAGCTGATTGCCGGCATAGTTAAGGTTGACATTTTTATATGTTCAAGCGGTGTTACCAACTGATATATAAATATACTTTTTGTATATTTCAATTGCACCAAGTAGCCCATGATGCGGTCGATGGAGAGCATTGGCCAGTGCTGATCGACTACTCATCAACTGATATCTAAATAATTTGGGATGAAAACTCCTTTCTTGTAAATAGATTTGACTGGCAATAAAATCACGGTTGCACCAAATCATAAGTATTATGGTGATAAAGCCGGGTCCTATCATTTAATTATTCCATGGTTTGTAGGTCAATAACTGATTTTTTACATGGTCTTATAAGGTCAAGAAACATCAAAATCGATCAAGAGAGTTAGATGGTGCGACATGCATGACTGGTATTTGTCATCACAAAATGTCTTTAAACAATCAACATATTTAATGTTGTATGGTTTTCTGGAAAAAATATGTTGCCCTAATTCTTTATTTTATCATGTAGGTGTGATTTTTTGTCCGCCACTGGATGGCGTACAAGTACTCATCAAGTGATCTGGAGTGAAGTTGTTCCGTCTAGCTGAGCTTATATAGTTCCAAGACAAAGAACTTTATTTGTTGAAGTAGTTTTGTTTCTGGTGATTTTTGAATGTTGTGAATGAATGAATGTGCCGTCCCTTGGAAATTTATGCTCCCAGTAGTTTCATCTGATCAAATAGCGCTCATGACTGTTGTATTCCCAGTGCCTCCAGTGCCTTGCTACAAGCCCCTCTTTTAGGAGAAAGTGGGCAATGCAAACGGAAGGCAGTACATTTTCTTCTGGTTGTACTTGTTGAGCAGCTCATTTTTTGACAGATTAGCATTTCTCAACAGTATCTCTTCTTTGCGTTCGAATAAATAAATATGTCACAAAAACAAATTCTACACGGATACTTGCAGTGTTGTACTAATCATGTGATCTTAGTCTGATTAATCCACGCTTGTTGGTTTGATACAAAGTTGATCGCTAGATATGTGCCATGAGTCCATGACCCACTATGATGCGGTGTTCAGGACAGGGGTTGCTAGCGAGAATCTGATAACGGTTAGGATCTGGAGGAGAAATGTGTAGATCTGCTGTGATTTTGCTACGACAGACAAGGGACTATATGTAAATAAATCAGTGAGTTGATCATGTCCCTTGGATGCAGATCCAAAGGACCACCCAATTCTGGAGCGGCGTATCATGTGAAGGACCGTATCACTCGATATTTTCCCCGACTCGACCCATGCGACGCTGGCACGGAATGGGAGACTGAGTACATAGATAATGTAAACTTCGTCGTGCTTTATTACTGCTCCAGTATATACACATACACCTCTCAGAAAAAAGTATATGCGCGTACACTTTGTGTGCTGTACTGCTGTAGATAGGGAGAGAGAGAGAAGAGGATTAGTCCTAGTCTCAAATCTCAGTGATAATCCATGAACCACAATCTGCACATGCTTTGCTCAAAAAGACCCCAAAAAAAAATCTACACATGTAATTCTTGCACGATAGTACTCCCTTCGTTTCAAAATAGACAACTCAACTTTGTACTAACTTTAGTATAAAGTTATTATAAAGTTGGGTCATCTATTTTAAAACGGAGGAAGTACATTGAGAGCACTGCCTAGCTCTAGCTGCTTCGTGGTTGTATTGTGTAACAAATTTCTGGCGCAAATCTTTCTGCATCCCTACCATCACTGATAATTTTCGGCTGCCCTATTTATTACTACTCCCGTTACCATGTTGACGTCCTTGAATTTTGTCGCCTTGTATTGATGGATAGTATAGACAGGTAACATATAGAAGATGTAAGAGTCTTCAATAAATCCTTACAAGATCGGCTACATGCCTACATGGGCAATTTTCTTTTCCTTATCTCTTGTTGACCAACGTTATTTTTTTATAAACGGGATCAAAAGAATTTGTCTCATCCATTAATTGAGGAGTTGGACAAGAGTTACATGAACAAAACAAAATGGTGCAAGTTATAGAATCACTACTTTCCCAGCAAAATTAGATCCAAATATTTCGCACCCACGATGGCCCAAAGCCTTGCCTCTTTTGCATGACGAGGAGGATGAATGGAGGAGCGGATTGGCCCCAAAGACCGGTGTGGTCCTCTCATCCTAAATGGTCTTACTAATAAGCATAGTGAGAGAACGCATTGCCCTGTCGTGGATCGTGTGGGTGGAATCCATGTCAAACCACCATCTTTGATGTTCCTCGAAGTTGCCCAATCGGAAATATCAGTACTGACAAGGTGAAGCCAATCTTTGACCAAAACCCAGAATCTCCGCGTGTATCGACATTTGAAGAAGAGGTGTTCAATGGTTTCTTGCTCCCCTTTGTAAAGTGGGCATGGGCCACGATTTAGCCATCCACACTTGATCAAACGCTCGGACGTCCAAATTCTATTTTGGATGGCAAGCCAATAAGAAAAACAATACATTCCGAGCGACCCAAGCTTTCCAAACGACCTTGCACCTGTCGGTGCGAGTGATAGCCAATAATTGTACATTACACGCGGAGGATGGACAATAATCCCCATTGGTTGTATGCTTTCATAAGATGGTATCCTCCACCATCTCAACAAGGTGGATCCCGCATAGGGCAATCCAAAGGGCGGTGATTTGCTGAAGATGGTTATGGGTGAAGGTGGCCGTCAAGTTGATCGTGCTAATCCAAGCGTCGCCACATGAGGCCTCCCTGACTTTCCAATTTTTTTATCTTGGAAGCCTCAAAAATCAGTAGGGCGTTGTCCTTAGGCTTGCTCCCATTTCCACATGGATTAGAAAAATTCACAAGCCTCGTTGCCAATTGTGATGTGGTGGATACATCTGTGTAGCACTAAAAACAAATCTAATAAGCATACATCTGTGTAGCATTGAAGCACAGGGATCCCTATCTTTTATACAGATCTATCTAGCACTTTTGCAATGAATGTAATCCAAAAAATCCTAATACAAAAACCCGCACCCCCCCGTACAGAAAACCCCGGCCCGTCTGTCAAACCAACTACTCTAACCATCTGTACTACCGTACGAATCACAATCTAACCAATGCAACTAACTCTACAAGCTAATATCCTAAATATTGCAACTAACAAGCAGGTGCAAATACCTCCTGTTCCTCGCCAGGCTACGCGTCAGGATGGACTGTGCCGCTCGACGCCGTCACCTTCTGCTCCGGCAGCGCTGAGGCGGAGTCCGCCACCTCTTTATCCACATCCGCAGCGGTTGCGAGTTTCCCCGCACCGTCATGGATGCCGCCAACGTCCTTCACTTCATCTGCGGTCACCGCGCCCTGCAGCTTCACTACATCTCCGGCCGCAGCGCTGGCGTCGCCACAAGCGTCCGCCATCGGACGGATGGAGGCGATGAGGGTGAGGAAGAGGATGCGGTGGGGGAGAGCGAGACGGTGCGGTGGAGGCAGTGGAGGAGAGGAAGACGATGCGGCAGGGAGGGGATTTGGGGGAAATGATAGGGCGATGCGCCGGGGGGTGGTTCCCCCTCTTTATACGATGGGACGTTTCGGGCATGTCCCATCGACACGTGCTACCCCACGACCGCGGTCAGTTGCATGCGTCCCTCGTATACGAATACCACTGTACGGTCAACATACGAAACCACTATACAGGTTCGTCCAGGGCGGCGCAGGAGCGGCCCCACTCGTCAGAGTTAACGGTCAAAGGTGGACTCGGCCCTACACGGCCCCACTCGTCAGAGTTAACGGTCAAAGGCATTGACCCTCCGGCAACGTACGTTGTAACCTGTTCTGAGGGTTTCGGTCAAGGGAGTGGGGAAAAGTGAACAAAAGTTAAGAGCGTGGGGATGAATGAGTACAACTAGCGAATGAGGGGCACAGAAATAAAAAAACCCAAGTAATAAAGGCGTCAGACTGCATAATAAAGGTTGCTATCATAAGTGGCAATATAATGTGACGTTTGAGGGAGTCCTGGACTAAGGGGTCCTCGGGCGTCCGGCCTGTTATCCATGGGCCGGACTGATGGGCTGTGAAGACATGAAGGCCGAAGACAGTACCCGTGTCCGGATTGGACTCTCCTTGACGTGGAAGGCAAGCTTTGCGACTGATTATGAAGATTCCTTCTTATGTAACCGACCCTATGTAAACCCTAGATCCCCCCGGTGCCTATATAAACCGGAGGGGTAGTCCGGAAAGGAGATATTCATTACCATAGTGATACAGGCTAGACTTCTAGGGTTTAGCCATTACGATCTCGTGGTAGATCAACTCTTGTAATACTCATATTCATCAAGATCAATCAAGCAGGAAGTAGGGTATTACCTCCATAGAGAGGGCCCGAATCTGGGTAAACATCGTGTCCCCCGTCTCCTGTTACCATCGATCCTAGACGCACAGTTCGGGACCCCCTACCCGAGATCCGCCGGTTTTGACACCGACATTGGTGCTTTCATTGAGAGTTCCACTGTGCCGTCGACGAAAGGTTTGATGGCCCCTTCGATCGTCTATAGTGACGCTGCCCAGGGAGAAACTTTCCTCCCCGGACAGATTTTCGTGTTTGGCGGCTTCGTACTGCAGGCCAACTCGCTTGGTCATCTGGAGCAGGTCGATAGCTACGCCCCTGGCCATCAGGTCAGATTTGGAAGCTTGAACTACGTCGCGGATATCCGTGGAGACTTGATCTTCAATGGATTTGAGACCGCGACGATCGCTCCCCCTCGCTCCGATAAACATGACTTAAATCTGTCATCGGATCACATCCAGGAGAGGGTTCCTGTCGCTGCAACGACCCTAGAGCCAGAGCAGATCGTGCCATCCGAAACCATGGAGTCTGCGGCGTTGGAGCCGCACACGAACTTGACACCCTGCAATATTTGCGTATACGAAACTTCGGACTCGTCTCCGGCTATAAGTTCCGGACCATGTACGCCTGCGGACACCGAGCTAGATCGGTTATCGATCTTCGAATTCAGCACCGCAGACGTTTTTCACCACTCACCTTTGGGCGATGTGCTGAACTCTTTAAAGAATTTGTCCTTAGAGAAGGACTCACAGCCGAACTATGTTCGGTTCGAGCTAGAGGCTGATGATGGGGAGTTTCGCTTCCCACCCGCCACCCACTTCACAGCCACTGTCGAGGACTTAACCGACATGCCCGCTTCTGGCTCCGAAGACATTGACGGTATAGACGACGATGCCAATAAGGAGCAAGGCCAAGACCCGCCAGTCATCAGGCGTGGGACGGCCACCCCTTCATATGATATGTACATGATCTATACACTTCAAAAGCCTCGCGGCAATGACAAGGGAGATCCAGTTAAAACTCCCGAGACACAGTCTAAGTTCCGGCGCCCCAAACGCCGCCCCCAGTCACGCCGCAGCAACGATGGCACTAGAGAAAATAGTACTCCAGACGACGCCGAAAACAATGAAGACCCTGCTGGAGCAAGATCCGAACAGGAATAGGAAAACGGGCAAGCCAGCCCCGATGAACAGGCCCTGCCCAGCTACAATTCGGAGGACGACAACTACCTTCCGCTCTCCAAAGATGAGGTAAGCCTCGGCGACGAAGACTTCATCGTACCCGAAGAGCCCCTCGAGCAAGAGCGCTTCAAGCGCAGGCTGATAGCTACGGCAAGGAGCCTGAAAAAGAAGCAGCAGCAGCTTCAAGCTGACCAAGACCTACTCAACGACAGATGGACCAAAGTCCTAGTCGCCTAAGAATACGGCCTTAGTGGCCTAGCCAAAAGCTACCCAAAGCACAGATTGCTATACCAGTCCGATGACGGGGCGTTGGAGCCCATACCATCGTCACACAATGCGGCAGGTCGCCGAGAACTCTGTCCGGATAAAGAGGCAACTCAAGCCGAACACCAGACCGCCCCACCTCACCGTAAAGGCAAGAACAACGCAGGTCACGATTACCCAGACGACATGCAGAGGGACTTGGACAATAGAGCAGGATACGCAAGACCGATCCACGAATCGCGAAAGCATGCTTCGACACGCGACGATGGCTACCTATTCGGACGTATCAAACCTCGCCACGCCCGAGCCGAAAACCGCAAAGGGACTCCTTCGGAGTTACGTCGCAGTGTGGCCCAACATAGAGGCGCCGCACACCCGTTTGCTTCACTGATGAAGTAATGGATCATGAATTCCCCGAAGGATTCAAACCCGTCAATATTGAATCATATGACGGGACAAACCGATCCTGCGGTATGGATAGAAGATTTCATCCTCCACATCCATATGGCCCGTGGGGATGACCTCCACGCCATTAAATACCTCCCACTAAAACTAAAAGGGCCAGCTCGGTACTGGTTAAACAGCCTGCCTGAAAATTCCATAGGAAGCTGGGAGGACTTGGAAGAGGCCTTCCTCGATAACTTCCGAGGAACATATGTCCGGCCACCGGATGCCGATGACCTAAGTCACATTGTCCAACAGCCCGGAGAATCAGCTAGGGAACTCTGGACTCGGTTCTTAGTTGAAAAGAACCAAATCGTCGACTGTCCGGACGCGGAAGCCCTTGCGGCTTTCAGACACAGCGTCCGGGACGAATGGCTTGCACGCCACCTTGGCCAAGAAGGACCTAAATCCATGACAACCCTCACTGCTCTGATGACCCGCTTTTGCGCGGGAGAAGACAGCTGGCTCGCTCGTAGAAGCAATAGCGCCAGCAACCAGGGCACCTCCGAAATCCGAGACGGCAACGGCAAGCCACGAGGAAGCAAAAACAACAGTCGCAATGACAATGAAAGATCAGGCGACACAGCGGTCAATGCCGGATTCAGCAACCCCAGGCCCGGTCAGCAGAAGAAGCCATTCAAGGCGAATCGAGATGAACCATCCAACCTGAACAGGATATTGGACCGACCCTGCCAGATTCATGGCCACCCCGATAAACCAGCTAATCATACCAATAGAAACTGCTGGGTCTTCAAACAGGCCGGCAAGCTCAACGCCGAACACAGGGGGAGGAGGCCGCCAAGCGACAGGGATGACGGAAAGGTTCACCAATGAAACACCGGGGGTCAGAAGCAATGTCCACCCGAGGATCAACAACTCCTAGAACGGAAATAGCAACCCGACTTCCGCCGCCCACTCCGTACACCTACAAAGTTTGTACCGCGGATACATCATTACGCACTCAAGATACCATGGGCATTGGCGGAAGCACAATACGGACACGCATGCAAGCACTCCAGTAACTTTTTTATTTATTTTCTCTTTATTTCCTCCTTCGCTATCCTTTAAAAACAGGTGACGAACAGGATAAGCATCTGAAAACTGGCTCTATCGGAGTCCGTATCCGTACACTCACCTAAGGGGCTATTTCCATCAAGGATTCCCCCCCCCCCTCGAGGACTGGCGGCACAGACGTGCGACAGGAGGTCCAAAATAACTTTTTGTTGACCACACTCTCTATTTCTCGAGCCTGTACTATGCCTGTTCCTCCGCCTCCAACCCCGAGCATGTCAAATAGCCGGGAGGATGGCTTATATATATATTATAAGTAATCATTGGCATATCGCTCAGTTCCCAATAAACAATATCCGAACTAATCGTCCGCATTATTTCCCTAACAAAATATGGCTCCTACGGTTATTTCACAGAAATACCTTGGCATAACCTGCCAGGGGCTTGGTGTGGGAACAAATGAGTTGCCGGTAAAAGTCCGAACAGCTCTATAGCATACTTCAGCGTCGCAAGTTTGGCCTTATATGTATCAGCTCTGAATCATTGTCTTGGGTCAATAGTTGGGTTTCCCGGCTCCTGTGCTTGCTACCCTACGTTCCACTCTATCGGCTAGGGTAGTAAAGGGAGAACTACTGCGATTGTGCCCTGGTCTAAACCGGACGAGCACCTCAGTAGAGAAAGCCGAAAACTGACTGTCATGATGCGGCGTGAGCTGGTCAACCACTTGACGACTTCTTGGAATCTTTAGCGATTCTCCGTGCCACACGAAGGATCTTTTTTAGATCAAATATGTAAGGCACCATACGCCACATACATACCAGGGGCTATGTCGTAGCCCCCCCATAAAACTCCTATGGCTAAGTGAAAGTGTTAACGCCCTATAATCCGATTGCCTGTTTTGCCGCATTATCACCTCCTTCATGGACCAAGACGTTGGATAAAGAGTGATTAAATGCTTTTTCGAACACCCCCATACTTCCTACGAGGGGGCTGAAGCCGACGACTGGAAAACTTTCAGATTGTATTAAAACGGCCGCACAGGAGGAATTCAAGCTTTCGAGCAAAACATAAAAATAGATTAACTATAAAATTGTCTTTTACAATTCCCATACATCTCACTCGAACATTATGTTTTTCGAGCACTGACCCTCTATCAAGTGGGCGGCCTCTAGGACGTCTTCAAAATAATGCTCCGGTTCCGGACGGTCCTTGCCTTCGGGTGGACTCTTCGTCGCAACATCAATGGCCTTCATCTTCCCCCAGAACGTCTTGACTCGGGCAAAAGCCATTCATGCACCCTCAATGCACGTTGACCGCTTCACAGCGTCGATACGCGGCACCGCGTCAACAAGCCTCTGCACCAAACTGAAATAGCTATTCGGAACAGGCTCGGTTGGCCATAATCGGATTATGACATCCTTCATGGCAGCGCCGGATATCCTATGAAGTTCGGCCCATTGGGACAGCTGTTCATTGAGCAACAGAGGGCGCTTTGATGCGCCAAACTGCGATCAAAAAAGCTTCTCCGTTGCATACCCATCTCGCGCTTGGTAATACTGCGCCGCATCGGAAGAACTCTTCGGCAAGTCCAAGAACTCGTCCGGAGAACTCCACACTTAGTTAAGCCGAGCATAGTTTGGGTCACCGAACTTAGTTTGCAGCAGAAATGGCTTTCCAGCCGCAATCTCCCTAGCCTGCCGAACCTCCTCACGGACTGCTCTGGATTCCGATCGCGCTTCCCTCGCCTCTTGTAAGGCCTTGTCCAGTTCAGTCGTTAGGCTTTATTCTCCTTCTCCAGAAATTCACAGCGGCCAGTGGCATTTTCTAGTTCAAGCGCCACCATGGATATCTTCTCCTCGTCCTGGAGCCGTGCAGCTTGTTCGGCTTTCAGCTCGGCCGATGCCTTTTCGGTAGCAGAATTGCTACGCCGGGCCTGCTCCTTGGCCTGGGCCAACTCCGCTCAAAGAACTTCAACGGCGGCAGCACCATATGCAGGCACGCATACTCCAGCATACAGATTTTAGCGTCATGCTTATACCACAAAAATGTATAGGGATTGCACCGAATACATACCTTGCGACTCGTCAAGACGCATATTGATTAATGCAAGATCATCCCCTGCCACATCAATCTTCCGCTGCAGCTCGGCAATTTCCATAGTCCGGGAAGTGGCCAAGGGGGAAGCAGCCTGTGTTCAAGTTTATCAAGTTAGTCCTCAAGCGATCCTTTTCGATCCTCCATTTGCTTCCTCGGGGAAGACAACCCGAGTCTCAGGGGCTACTACCTATACACAGGTGCATCTTCACAAATGAAACATAGCTGAAAACATTATGTCACAAACCTCGAAGCCCTTCAGTAGGCTCATGAAGGCTTCATTTAATCCGCTTTTCGCGGACAAAATCTTCTCAATCACTGTACCCATCAAGGTACGCCGCTCCCCCGAGACAGATGCTTTCCGCAACATGTCCCGCAATATATCCGGAGTCTCCAGGTCTCCGGAAGCCGCTCTAGGAGCAAAACCATCCTTTGAAGGAATCGGTTCACCCGTCTCCAGAATCACTGTCGGCTGCGAGCCAGACTGTCCGGGGCCTTTGTTATCATCAGCCCCATAATCCCGGATGGCTGGAGATCCACCTTCGGGTACTGCCTCTTCTGCCCCCTGCGTAACTTGTTGATTAAGAGGGACCCTCCGCGATGACACTTCAGAGTCATCCGCCTTACTGGGCGAAGAGGTTGGAGGAGGCGTTTCGCTCTCCATCATCTCTGGGAGGAGACTTCCCGAAGAAGAGGATCGCCCAGAAAAACTCTGTGCCGACCTGTAAAATTGCATGAACGCGTTACGTATATCTTCGGTAACAGCAACGGAGCAGGACGCTATCAAAGTACTCCGAATTCACTTACGATTTGGCAGAGGGCTTATCCCCTTGTTGGAGCTGTTTAACGGCGTCGCTTTCCAAACCCAAGCCGCTCGACGGTGGCACCTTGCCCTTCTTGGAAGACCGCCCCTCCCAATCTTCGGAGGTAGCCCTTTTCCTCCTGCTTGGAGAAGGGATACTCGGTCCTCTTCCGCCTCTGTCCTCAGGCGAGGAAAGGTCGATGTCTCCGGACTCAGTGTCCGACTTACCTCCGGAACCAAGGTCATCTTGGGTATTCTCACTCTCCTCTTTACCCTCCCTTACCGGTGCCTGGTATGGTGCCGAGGCCAACATCCTTGTTAGCACAGGAGTAGCCGAGTCTTCGGGAAGGGGAGTCGGACACCTAATCCATTCCACCTTCTTTATCCAGCCCTGAAAAAGGATGATTCTGTCAGTATCTTGCCACTGAGTATCTGATTATGAGGTATTCGGCAAACGGGTACTCACCGGGGTATCTGTATGGTTACAGTCTAGGCCGACATTTTCGGTGGTGTCCGGCCATTGCCTTCGTTTCCCGAAGAATAATCTCCACATTCCTTCATGCGTTGTGCCGAAGAAGTGCTGAAGAGTCCGCGGCCCTTCTGGATTGAACTCCCATAGGCGGAGAGGCCGTCGCTGGCACGGCAGGGTCCGACGAACTAGCATTACTTGAACGACGTTGGCTATGTCGATATCCCTCTCAATGAGGCTTCGGATGCGACTTTGCAGAGTTTGCACATCATTCGTTGATCCCCAATCCAGCCCCTTGTTAATCCACGATGCAAGCTGAATTGGGGGGCTGGATCGGAATGCGGGCGCAGTTGCCCACTTGGAGCCGCGGGGCTCGGTGATATAGAACCACCCTTGCTGCCACGGATCGGAAGATTTGGCGAAGGATCCTTTCAGCCAAACGGCGCTAGCAAGCTTGCTCACTGTAGCGCTGCTGCACTCGGCCTGCTCCCCCTCTACCACTTGCGGCTTCACATCGAAGGTCTTGAGCCACAAGCCGAAGTGCGGAGGAGTTCGGAGGAAGGCTTCGCACGTGATGATAAACGCCGAGATAAGAACAATAGAGTGCAGGGCCAAATCATGAAAGTCTAGCCCGTAATAGAACATGAGCCCTCAGACAAAGGGGTTAAGTGCAAACCCCAACCCGCGGAGGAAGTGGGACACGAACACGACCCTCTCACCGGATCTGGGGGTGGGAATAACCTGCCCCTTGGCAGGAAGCCGATGATGGATTTCTGCGGTCAGGTACCTCGCCGCCCGAAGCTTGGCAATATCTCCCTCCATGACAGAAGAAGCTACCCACCGGCCTTGACGGCTGGATCCGGACATGATTTGGGCTTGAGGCAACCGAAACCCGGGTGTTGGAACTCGGGGTAGGAGGGGTCGAGGAAGAAGCAAGCGTGAAAGAAAAAGACAGGTCCGTACCCCTATATAAAGGCTGCGAATATCAAACGTCTCCTCCTGGGCCTCGAAACTTGCCTATTCCCAAGGAGTTGTACCCAAGCGACGGTTGGGTTACCCACGTCTGGGTTGCCCAGAATCCCCTAAAGAAGGGGAGACACGATCTCCGCTTGGATAAGACATGCCAATAAAACCGTGTCTCGAGGCGTGGGACGATGGGCCAGCTAACGGTTCGAAAATAATGACCGAGCAGGCGTAATGTCATATTACCAAAAATTATCAGCGGATTGAGCTCGTGAAATATTATATCCACTGCAGTTGTGTATACAGGTCCGGATACGATCATTACATCTGAAGACTATCTTGGAGTTCGGAAAGGGGAATCTGCCTTGCAATGCCGAAGACAATCTGCGCGCCGGACTCCTCGTCCTTGAAGCCAGGTTCAGGGGCTACTGAGGGAGTCCTGGACTAAGGGGTCCTCGGGCGTCCGGCCTGTTATCCATGGGCCGGACTGATGGGCTGTGAAGACATGAAGGCCGAAGACTGTACCCGTTTCCGGATTAGACTCTCCTTGGCGTGGAAGGCAAGCTTGGCGACTGATTATGAAGATTCCTTCTTATGTAACCGGCCCTATGTAAACCCTAGATCCCCCCGGTGCCTATATAAACCGGAGGGGGTAGTCCGGAAAGGAGATATTCATTACCACAGTGATACAGGCTAGACTTCTAGGGTTTAGCCATTACGATCTCGTGGTAGATCAACTCTTGTAATACTCATATTCATCAAGATCAATCAAGCAGGAAGTAGGGTATTACCTCCATAGAGAGGGCCCGAACCTGGGTAAACATCGTGTCCCCCGTCTCCTGTTACCATCGATCCTAGACGCACAGTTCGGGACCCCCTACCCGAGATCCGCCGGTTTTGACACCGACAACGTTCTTTTGCACTAAGAGATTGAGCATACAAACCAAAAATTGCACGACAACCTCTGCTTCCCTCTGTGAAGGGCCTATCTTTTACTTTTATGTATTTATTTTTACGCAAGAGTCAAATTATTCTTCCCTATTCCTTTTTTATTTTCTCTTTTTGCAAGCATCATGTGGTGAGGAAAAATTTAGGCACATATATCTAGCTAGATATGAGTGAGCAAAAATTATTATTGTTGACATCACCCTTGAGATGAATAAGTCGGGAGGCGAAACTATAAGCCCCTATCTTTCTATGTGTCAGGTTGAAACTTTTTGCTCATGTGTATGAGGTGAGTGTTAGCAACATAGAAGATTATATGATGGTTGAGTATGTGGACTTGCCAAAAGGCTTCGATACGAGACCCTTCCTGAAAAGATGATGAATTGTAGTTGCAAAGTTGACTGAGAACACAGTTTGTTGGTTTTCAATAGAGTTTATTCTTTTACTTTGATTTTGTGATGAATTGTTACTTGCTCATGAGAAATTATATGATAAAGTTTGTTGCTATTATAATAATAAGCATGATGCTTCTATGTACGTATTTTGCTTTTATCGACACATCTGTCTCTAAGCATAAGGGCATGCTTTTCGATTTCGGTTTTTTGCTTGAGGACAAGCGAGTTCTAAGCTTGGGGAGTTGACACGTCTATGCGTAGATGTTATATGCACGAGTAGAACACAAAGTAGATTATATGCACGAGTAGAACACAAAGAGTTGTGGGCGATAATAGTCATACTGCTTACCAGCAATGTCTTAGTTTGATTCGGCGGGATTGTTGGATGAAGCGGCTCGGACCGACATTACATGACCACGTTCATGAGACTGGTTCTACCGACGTGCTTTGCACACAGGTGGCTGGCGGGTGTCTGTTTCTCCAACTTTAGTTGAATCGAGTTTGACTACGCCCGGTCCTTGTTGAAGGTTAAAACAGCACACTTGACGAAAAATCATTGTGGTTTTGATGCGTAGGTAAGAACGGTTCTTGCTAGAAGCCCGTAGCAGCCACGTAAAACTTGCAACAACAAAGTAGAGGACGTCTAACTTGTTTTTGCAGGGCATGTTGTGATGTGATATGGTCAAGACGTGATGAGATATAAATTGTTGTATGAGATGATCATGTTTTGTCAAAGTTATCGGCAACTGGCAGGAGCCTTATGGTTTTCTCTGTATTGCATAAGATGCGAGCGCCATATAATTGCTTTACTTTATCGCTATGCGATAGCAATAGTTGCAAAAGCAATAGTTGGTGAGACAACCATGTGACGAAACATTGATAAAGATCAAGATGATGGAGATCATGGTGTCATGCCGATGACGATGGAGATCATGACGGTACTTTGGAGTTGGAGATCAAAGGCACAAGATGATGATGTCCATATCATGTCACATATTTTGATTGCATGTGATGTTTATCTTTTATGCATCTTATTTTTCTTAGTACGACGGTAGCATTATGAGATGATTGCTTACTAAAATTTCAAGGTATAAGTGTTCTCCCTGAGTATGCACCGTTGCGACAGTTCTTCGTGCTGAGACACCACGTGATGATCGGGTGTGATAAGCTCTACGTTCACATACAATGGGTGCAAGCCAGTTTTGCACATGCAGAATACTCGGGTTAAACTTGACGAGCCTAGCATATGCAGATATGGCCTCGGAACACTAAGACTGAAAGGTCGAACGTGAATGATATAGTAGATATGATCAACATAGTGATGTTCACCATTGAAAGCTACTCCATCTCACGTGATGATCGGACATGGTTTAGTTGATATGGATCATGTGATCATTTAGATGACTAGAGGGATGTCTATCTAAGTGGGAGTTCTTAAGTAATATGATTAATTGAACTTTAAATTTATCATGAACTTAGTCCTGATAGTATTTGCATATCTATGTTGTAGATCAATTGCTCGCGTATAGCTTCCCCGTTTTATTTACGATATGTTCCTAGAGAAAACTAAGTTGAAAGTTGATAGTAGCAGTGATGCGGACTAGGTCCGTGATCTGAGGATTATCCTCATTGCTGCACAGAAGAATTATGTCCTTGATGCACCGCTAGGTGACAGAACTACTACAGGAGCAGATGCAGACGTTATGAATGTTTGACAAGCTCGGTATGATGACTACTTGATAGTTTAGTTCATCATGCTTTACGGCTTAGAATCGGGACTTCAAAAATGTTTTGAAATGTCACAGAGCATATGAGATGTTCCAGGAGCTGAAATTGGTATTTCAGACTCATGCCCGAGTCGAGAGGTATGAGACCTCAGACAAGTACTTTGCCTACAAGATGAAGGAGAATAGCTCAACCAGTGAGCATGTGCTCAGAATGTCTGAGTACTACAATCGCTTGAATCAAGTGAGAGTTAATCTTCTAGATAAGATAGTGATTGACAGAGTTCTCTAGTCACTATCACCAAGTTACTAGAACTTCATGATGAACTATAATATGCAAGGGATGACGAAAACGATTCCCCGAGCTCTTCGCGATGCTGAAATCGGCGAAGGTAGAAATCAAGAAAAGCATCAAGTGTTGATGGTTGACAAGACCACTAGTTTCAAGTAAAAGGGCAAGGGAAAGAAAGGGAACTTCAAGAAGAATGACAAGCAAGTTGCCACTCCCATGAAGAAGCCCAAAGTTAGACCCAAGTCTGAAACTGAGTGCTTCTACTGCAATGGAAATGGTAACTGGAAGCGGAACTGCCCCAAATGCTTGGCGGATAAGAAGGATGGCAAAGTGAACAAAAGTATATATGATATACATGTTATTGATGTGTACTTTACTAGTATTCATAGTAGCCCCTGGGTATTTGATACTGGTTCAGTTGCTATGATTAGTAACTTGAAACATGAGTTACAAAATGAACAGAGACTAGTTGAAGGGCAAGGCGACGATGTGTGTTGGAAGTGATTCCAAGGTTGATAAGATCACCATCGCACACTCTCTATACCTTTGGGATTAGTGTTGAACCTAAAATAAATGTTATTTGGTGTTTGCGTTGAGCATAATATGACTGGATCATGTTTATTGCAATACATTTATTCATTTAAGTCAGAGAATAATTGTTGTTCTGTTTACATGAATAAAACCTTCTATGGTCATACACCCAATGTAAATGGTTTATTGAATCTCAATCGTAGTGATACACATATTCATAACATTGATGCCAAAATATGCAAAGTTGATAATGATAGTGCAACATACTAGTGGCACTGTCGTTTAGGTCATATTGGTGTAAAGAGCATGAAGAAACTTCATGCGGATGGACTTTTGGAATCACTTGATTATGAATTATTTGATGCTTGTGAACCATGCCTCATGGGAAAGATGACTAAGACTCCGTTCTCAAGAACAATGGAGCGAGCCACTGACTTACTGGAAATAATACATACCAATGTATGCAGTCCGATGAGTGTTGATGCTCGCGGCGGGTATCATTATTTTCTGACCTTCACATATGATTTGAGCAGATGTGGGTATATCTACTTGATGAAACACAAGTCTGAAACATTTGAAAAGTCCAAAGAATATCAGAGTGAAGTGGAAAATCATCGTAACAAGAAAAAAAGTTTCTACGATCTGATCGCGGAGGCAAATATTTGAGCTACGAGTTTGGCCTTTGTTGAGGATATAGACCTTAGAGTCACCCGCCAGGAGGGGCCGGGTTACTCGAACGGTCATTGCCAGAAGCCCGGAGCTAAGTTTCAAGATGATGGGCCTGAGATGGGCTGAGACCCGGATATGGCTTAAGGCCCGTAGTTACAATCATTACTATAATAGAGCTTGTAGTATAAGGCAAGTATTGTTTAGAGTCCGAGCCGGACACTCTTATGAGCCGGCCGGGACTCTAAGGGCTGCTGGGCGTCAGCCTCCCTATATAAAGGGACGACCCGACAGCGGTTTAAGGGCGACAACAATCTCATCGAGAGCCGGGCATAGCTATTTAGCTCCCTGGTGATCGTAACCCTAATCAATAACACCTCAAACTGGACGTAGGCTTTTACCTTCACCGTAAGGGGCTGAACCAGTATAAACCTTCGTGTTCCTTGTCCCGCATAACCCCTCCAAGCTTCCTAGTTGCGATGGCTCCACGACTAAGTCCTAGCTCGAGGACATCTGCCGTGACAACTCCACGACAGTTGGCGCCCACCGTGGGGCTCGCGCATGGTGGATTTGAGTTCTTGAAGGGCAGCTTCGAAGGGCTCAAGGGATACGCTGTGGGCCGGATGACCAAGAGTCGTCGCGGCAAGCTCTACATCGACGATGCGGACTGGGGCCCCGACGCCGGCTCAATTGAGTACGGGTACCGGGTCCCCTTTGGCGGAATTCATGTCTTCATTGGCAAGATTGGTGAGCCGGGCCCCGAGCCGGATCTCTGCGCCGATCTCATCGAAACGGCTCAGCGTGCACGACCCGCCCGGGCCCGGCCTGCCTTAAGGCATGCTTTTGTGGGGTGTATCCATGGAGGACTCTCCGATCGATCTGGATCCGGTGATGAGACGGCCGCCGACTCCGACAGCGAGTCGGCCACCGATGAATCAAACTCGCTGTACCAACTTCAAGATGGCAGGCTCATGGGTTGTTCCGACGGCGACAGTGTTCCGGACCTCTTTGAGCCGCCAAGTCAGGTTGGAGTTTTTATGGCTGGTGCGCAGCCTGTTCAGAACCCCGCTGCGGGATCGGGAAACCCGGTGCCTTCTCCGGCTCAGGTGCTGATGGATCTCACAGACAAGATGACGGACCTGTTAACCACCACGGTTGACCCGGCGAATCAAGCTCAGCATGATGCGGAGGTGGCACAGCTAAAATTGGATCTGATAAAAGCTAAAGAGGATCTGGCAGCGGAAGGGATCAGGCTGGCTGCGGAGCGGGCGGCTCTCGACGCCCGGACTCAGCTGATTCAGGCGCAGTCCTTCCAACTCACGATGGATCAGAACGCGGCCAACGAGGTCATGAGAAGGAGGCATCAGAAGGCCCAGTCTCAACTCCCACCGGTTTACGATCCACGCAATCTTTTCAACACGCCGGGTGCAGGGTCTAATAACCCGCCAGGGGTCATTGCGCCCGGGTCTGGACCCCTTATTCAGCCACGAGTGATGGGGCCTCCCCAGGTGCCCCCTGCCCCGCCCCAGTATGTGCCAATACCCCCGGGTCATTATGATAACCCGCTGGAGAACATGGTGGCTGCGGCAGCACGACTGGCGGCTCTCCCCGTTGACGGCGACTCTCCGGCGGCCATCGAAACCCGCCGGGTCAGGGAACTCCTGCAGACGGCACTAGCACAGCAAGAGGCGTACTCCTACAGCGGCGACAGGATCCACTCGACCCCTCGTCCAGGCCAGAGCCCGAGTTATAGCTGGCACATGGTCTCAGCAACCGGTTCAAGTAATGTCCGACGCCATGACCCGCCCCCTGGCCATGGCCCGGCTCATAATGGAGCCTTCTACGCAACAGACCAAGCGCGGCAAGAGGCGGAGCAGGCGCCGCAATTGACGGCTTATCACACCCCCCCCGGCTTATCCTACGACGTCCGTTGATGTGGGTATTTCTACCAGGACCGGGGGTGTCCCTTGTTTGGTACCAGCCATCCGTAATGAACGTCTACCTAAGGACTTCAAGGGCCCTAGGAAGGTGCCTAACTATACAGCGGACTTACAGCCTGCAGCCTGGATTGAGAGTTATGAGATGGCTATGGAATTGCTGGAGGTCAGTGAGGCGGCCATGGCCAAATATTTCACCATGATGTTAGATGGAACTGCCCGCACGTGGTTGAAAGGGTTACCGCCGAACTCCATTGGGTCTTGGGCTGAGCTGAAAGCCCGGTTCATTCAAAACTTCAAAGATACCTGCAGGCAATCTATGTCAATTGTGGATTTAACTAACTGTAAGCAGCAGGAGGGTGAGTCCACGACCCATTGGGTTCGCCGGGTCAAGGAGATCATACATTCATCAGATAAGATGGATGTCGGCTCTGCAGTCTTAATGTTGGAACAGAACTGTCGCTTTGTGCCCCTTAAGATGAAGCTCGGGCGGCTCAAGCGCGACTGCACTGATATGGGTACCCTAATGGCGGCTCTTGTCAAGTACGCCGATTCCAATGGTACCAAGGATCCCCCTTCAGACGATGAAAGGGCAGGGAAGGGAAAGAAGAATGGCAACGGCATGGGTCCTCAGTTTAACCCGGGGAATCAAGGAGGAGGCAAGCGTAAGGCCGATGGCAGCCTAGAGTTTGTAGCCAACGCCAACTCCCAAGGGAATAACCAGCGACGCAAGGGGAGGCCCCCTCCCCGAGGCGGCGGGTCAGGTCCAATGCTGGAGCAGCTGTTGAATGAACCTTGTCCAAGGCATGGCTCTAGAGAGAAGCCAGCGACTCACCTGTGGAAGGATTGCGCGATCATGAAGGCCTTTAAGAGCTACAATGGCCCGGGCGGTGGCTCAGGCGCCGGCGGCTTTCATGGCCCGGGCGGCGGCTCAAATTCTGGTCCTCAGAACGGTCAAGGGGGCTTTAATCAACAGTCTGGTCAGGGTCATCAACAACAGCAGGGGGGTTATCAGACCAACCCAAAGCAGCTTAGCGGTGGACAATATCATGTGTTCACCACCAGCTTGTGCAAACGGGATCAGAAGCTTCACAAGAGAGCTGGTCATGCTGTTGAGCCGGCGGTTCCACGCTACTTACGGTGGTCGGAGCAGCCTATAGTGTGGAGCAGGGAGGATCACCCTCCCCGGGTGGATGACCCGGGCCACTTGGCCTTAGTGGTAGCTCCTCAGGTGGGAGGTTATAAGTTCACAAAGGTACTCATGGATGGAGGTAGCAGCATCAACATCCTCTATTACGAGACTTTTCGCCGTATGGGGCTGGTTGATAAGAACCTCAGCCAGTCAAACACTATCTTCCATGGTGTGGTACCTGGTAAGTCGGCTTATCCAGTCGGCAAGATCGAATTAGAAGTGGCTTTTAGTGATGAGAAAAACTACAGGGTGACCTTTGAGGTGGTCAAGATAAGAAGTCCATACCATGCTATATTTGGACGGCCGGCTTATGCCAAGTTCATGGCACGGCCGTGTTACGTGTACTTACAGCTCAAGATGCCGCGTCACAATGGGACCATCACGGTTCACGGCAGCCGGAAAGTGGCCCTCGAGTGTGAGGAAGGTGATGCAGCTTATGCAGAGTCTGTTTGTGCTACAGAGGAGTTGAAGTTTTACAAAGACAATGTTGACCCAACAGATATGACTTCTCTAAAAAAGCCAACCACGGAGAATGAACCAGCAATGAAATTTAAATCAGCTGATGAGACTAAACTTGTTGATTTTGTTCCAGGTGGCTCGTCTCAGCAGTTTAGCATCAGTGCAAATCTGGACCCGAAATAGGAAAGCGCGCTCATCGAGTTCATCCGTGAGAATAGGGACATCTTCGCGTGGAAACCTTCTGACATGCCAGGTGTACCCAGAGAACTCGCTGAGCACACTCTCAATGTTGATCCAAAATTTAAGCCGGCCAGACAGTTCCTTCGACGGTTTAACGAAGAGAGGCGGAAAGCTATTGGTGAAGAAGTGGCCCGGCTCTTGGCGGCCGGGTTTATTGTTGAAGTTTTTCACCCAGAATGGTTGGCTAACCCGGTGCTCGTACTCAAGAAGAATGGCACCTGGCGGATGTGTGTGGACTACACGGACTTGAACAAGGCGTGTCCGACTGATCCTTTTGCTCTCCCCCGTATTGATCAAATCATTGATGCTACGGCAGGTTGTGCACGCTTAAGTTTCTTGGATGCCTATTCCGGGTATCATCAGATTAAGATGGCAGTTAAGGACCAGGAGAAGACGGCGTTCATCACTCCCTTTGGAGCCTTCTGCTATGTGTCTATGCCCTTTGGACTCAAGTGTGCACAGGCGACTTACCAACGTTGTGTACAGAATTGTCTTCATAAACAGATCGGGCGCAATGTTCACGCTTACGTGGATGATATTGTGGTTAAA
The DNA here is from genome assembly GCF_002575655.3 of Aegilops tauschii subsp. strangulata. Classification (NCBI taxonomy): domain Eukaryota; kingdom Viridiplantae; phylum Streptophyta; class Magnoliopsida; order Poales; family Poaceae; genus Aegilops; species Aegilops tauschii. The sequence continues at coordinate 508,358,770 of NC_053036.3, read as the reverse complement.
TCCATCAAGGAGGAAACTCTGATAGATGACTTAAGGGAAACCTTCGATAATCTCCGGGTCTACAAGATGATGCTTAACCCGGCCAAGTGTGTTTTTGGTGTTCCTGCAGGCAAACTATTGGGCTTCTTGGTTTCTAACAGAGGCATTGAGGCTAACCCGGAGAAGATCAAGGCCATCACCTCCCTAGCTAAACCGGCGTGTATAAATGACGTTCAGCGTTTGGCGGGTCGTATCGCTGCTTTAAGCCGGTTTATAAGCCGTTTGGGTGAGAAGGCTATGCCCTTATATCAATTGATGAAGAAAACTGATAACTTTGTCTGGAATGATGCAGCTAATACCGCTTTTGAGGATTTGAAAAAGCAACTGGCAGAGCCCCCCGTCCTTGCTGCTCCGGTTGATAAGGAGCCCTTGCTACTATATGTGGCGGCAAACGCACGAGCTGTCAGCGTGGCTATTGTGGTGGAGCGCAAGGAGGCGGGTAAGGAGCATCCGGTTCAGCGGCCGGTTTATTATGTCAGCGAGGTGCTCATTGAGTCCAAGCAGCGGTACCCGCATTGGCAGAAGCTCGTATATGGTGTGTTCATGGCGAGCCGGAAGCTCAAGCATTATTTTCAGGGTCATCCCATCACTGTGGTCAGTTCTGCCCCTCTTGGTGATATTATCCAGAACAGAGAGGCTACAGGGAGAATTGCTAAGTGGGCTATAGAACTTGGACCTCATGGCCTCAAATATGTGCCACGCACTGCTGTTAAATCTCAGGCTTTGGTGGATTTCATCAATGATTGGACGGAGTCTCAAGTGCCTGAGCAAAAGCCGGATAACACTTATTGGACTATCCACTTTGATGGGTCCAGACAGTTGGAGGGCTCGAGGGCTGGTGTTGTATTGGCTTCCCCTAAAGGTGACAAGTTCCATTATGTGCTACGGTTGATGTTTCCTTGCACTAACAATGCGGCTGAATACGAGGCTTTGCTCCACGGTCTTCGGGTGGCTAAGGAGATGAGCTTAAGCCGGGTAAGGTGCTTTGGTGACTCAGACTTGGTGGCTCAACAAGTATCAGGCACCTGGGATTCTAAGGATCCTCTCATGGCGGCTTATCGCCGCGAGGTTGATGCCATTGCTGGGCATTTCTAGGGATACCAAGTGGAGCACATTGATCGCAGGAAGAACGAGGCGGCTGATGCTTTAAGCCGGCTAGGCTCTCAGCGAAAGCCGGTGCCGCCTAACACTTTCCTGGATGTCCTGTATAACCCCTCGGTTAAGTTGCCTACAGAAGAGGACTTGGCTATCCCTGACCCGGAGGCACGACTGGTGGCGTCTCTTCATGTCACACCAGACTGGACAATGCCATATCTGGCTTATATAACCCGGGGAGAGTTGCCTGAGGATGAAACTCTGGCCAGGCAAATAACCCGGCGGGCTAAGTCAATGATTGTTATCGATGGCGAGTTGCATCATCGCAGTGTTTCAGGGGCATTTCAGCGTTGTATCTCCCCTGAGGAAGGTCAAGAGATCTTGCGCGAGATCCATGAAGGGGATTGTGGCCATCATGCTGGTTCAAAATCTCTTGTGGCCAAGGCTTTCCGTCATGGTTTTTATTGGCTGACGGCTCACGCTGATGCAGAGGACTTGGTCAGTAAATGTGATGGTTGCCAAAGGTTCTCACGACGGGCTCATGTGCCCGCTCAGGAGTTGAGGATGATCCCAATCACTTGGCCCTTTGCGGTCTGGGGGCTTGATATGGTTGGGCCTTTTAAACGGTCCAAGGATAAGAAGACCCACCTCTTGGTGGCAGTTGACAAATTCACGAAGTGGGTGGAGGCTGAGCCAGTTAGCAAGTGCGATGCAGCCACGGCGGTTCAATTTATGAAAAAGGTGATTTTCCGCTTCGGCTTTCCGCACAGCATCATAACTGACAATGGCACCAATCTATCCAAGGGCATTATGGAAGAGTTTTGTCAACGAGAGCATATCCGACTTGATGTTTCCTCAGTGGCTCATCCCCAATCCAATGGTCAAGCCGAGAGAGCTAACCAGGAGATTCTGAAGGGCATCAAGCCCCGGCTTTTGGTCCCTTTGCAACGGACGCCGGGTTGTTGGGTGGAGGAGTTGCCCTCCGTCTTATGGAGCATCAACACTACTCCTAACAGGTCTACAGGCTTCACGCCTTTCTTCATGGTTTATGGAGCAGAAGCAGGCCTCCCCAGCGACATCCGTCACGATTCACCTCGTGTGGCGGCTTATGTTGAGACGAATAATGAACAGGCGCGCCAAGATGCTCTGGACTTGTTGGACGAATAGCGTGATGTGGCAGCAGCCCGTTCAGCGATTTACCAACAAGACCTGCGCCGTTATCATAGCCGCCGGGTCAAATCCCGGGTCTTCCAGGAAGGCGACCTTGTGCTCCCGCTCATCCAGGATCAAACAGATGCACACAAGTTATCCCCACCTTGGGAAGGGCCCTTTGTGGTCAGTAAGAACTTGCACAATGGGTCATATTACCTCATTGATATTCGGGAACATAAAGATTCGCGTAAATCTGAGGAGGAGACCCGTCAGCCGTGGAATATAGCTCAGCTTCGGCCTTACTACACTTGAGCTACCGGCTCTTGTGGTGTACATATTTATCTCAGACATGTATATATTATGATAAGCAATAAAGCAGGACCTCTGTCCTTTTTTCCCCTCCAATTATGCGTGTGTTATTTTTACATGCTGATTTAAAGGAGGATCCGGCTTATGATCGTATTCGAGTCTAGCCGTAAGCAGTAAAGTCACTTGGGGGCTTCCTGTTCAAACATGGGTCGTATTCGAACCAAAGAGAACATAGCTGTCGATACCCACTTGATTGGCAAAGTGCCGAGCTCATTGGGAAGTTAACTTTGGTCATATTTGAATCACGGTTTAACCCCTCTGAGAACCGACGTGGATCGTATTCGAATCAGCGTCGTTAAACAATTTTAAGAATCACTTGGGGGCTTCCTGTTCAAACATGGGTCGTATTCGAACCAAAGAGAACATAGCTGTCGGTACCCTCTTGATTGGCATCGCCACACCCACTGGGGGCTATATGATCGTATCCGAATCTTGGCTTAACCCCTTTGGGGCCGGGTCTCTGGTCGTATTCGAACTGGAAGCCCCTAAGTTCTGATTTATCACAAGTTTACTCTGATTATGACAAAGTGTGCATGGCCGGGTCTCACTTGCCGGTTTAATTTTGGTTTATCTTGTTAGTTGAACATCATGGATGTCATCAAGGCAAATAAATTAGAGTTAAGATACCAACCGTGCTACCCGGGTTATTTAATCCGGAAGTATGCTTACAGGCCGTTAAGTGTGTTATCACGGCTATGTTCAGAGTATAACTAAGGACCGGTCTTTTTTGATTCATATTCCGGGTTATCCATCTTAAACACCTGATTCTCAGGGTGGTAAGCCGCATTGAGACTTGTGATTTGCCTTTCTATGCAGATACTTAAAGGCACCTTTTAAGGTTGAGAAGGACAAAGGGATAATTATGACCCGGAGGAACACCAAAAGGATAACTTCAAGGGATTTCAGCATTCATTACGCGCACGATGGCACGGCAGAGATAAATTGTTGCACTTATTCTATTACAAAATTCATCAAGTCTCAAGGATGGAGCGTTGTTCGGTGAACCGCCAGCCGTTTTATGATGCCTGCTGAGTTGAAGTCCCCGGCTCGTTCCTGTCTTCTGCTCCGGCTGATCCCAAGACCTCGAAAGTTGACGACTTCCAGTCGATGCCACTGAGAGCTTCGAACTGGGCTTCTTCGTCAATTAACCCGGCCGGGTCAATCTCCGGGGCGAAGGTGTGCTGACAAGCCGGAGGAATCAGATTGAGAGCTTCATAGCGAGGGGTTGGAATCCTCTGATTCTCCGCATTGTACCCCGGCTGATACTTGGTTAAGTCGGTGTCATTCCCGATGATGGTGGCCACCGGGCATACAGCCTTCACACACGCCGCGAAATCCCTCTGGTCGAAGGCTGAGCCGTCTTCCTTCAGGCTTGGGTAACCCAGGGCGATGTCTGCCGGGTCTAGCTCCGGCAGGAATGCTTTGGCCCGGCTCAGTGCGGCGATTGCTCCGGCTCTCGCGGATGCTCGTCGTAGCTCCTGGATCCGCTGTGGCAGAACTGCGAGCCGGCGCAGGACTTCGGCCAGATGAGTTGGCACCTCGTTGGATAGGGCCACCACAGCTAAGGCACGCTGTGACCCGGTGTAGAGCTGTTCCACCAGGGTGTACACGGCCTTTAACTTGGTGACCACGCTCTGGTTAAGGTTGGCGCTTCTGGGACCTGTTTAACAACATCAGATAAGCCGGTGACAAGGATGAATCAGGAGATGTAAACATTCTAACATGGATGAAAGCCGGTGAGGCGACTTACCGAAGATGGCGGCTACCATTTGGGAAACCTGGCGCTTTAGGCCGGAGAGCTCGGCGGTTTTCTCAGAGAGCGCCTTCTCCGCCTGTTCCGCCCGGGTCACCAGTGCGGCCTTCTCCTCAGCCCAGGCCTTCCGCTCAACATCAAATTCGGTCTTCAGCTTCTCTTGAGCGGCGATGCTGGAGACAAACTTGGCGTTTGCCTTCCGGGTCTCCATCTCCTGTGTCTTCAGCCGGCTCTTGAGATCCGCAAGGTCCGACTCTAATTTCTTGCCAACAGCCTGCATATATTTCCGGGTTATTAACAGTCATTCTATAAGTCCCAAGCGCTTTCCAAGCAAAGACACTTGGCACTTGGGGGCTAATGCATATTGAACGTATCTATCTACGTACTGCTGGCTCAGTTGAGTAAGCCGGGACCTAAGTCTACAACATATTCAAGTTTAAGTCGTCGACTTGGGGGCTAGCATGACAAGGGTCACTATGCAGAAAGTAAGAAGACAGCAGAAGGATACCTCAGATTTTTGTTGGATCTGGTTGACCATGGCGATCTCGGCGTCCCGGCTCTTGTGAACTTGGCTGATGTAGCCAGAGACGAGCTCTCCAATGCTCAAGTCGGTGTAGCTGGAGAGGTCCAGATTCACCCGGTGGGGCTGCAGCAACTCCCCCTTCACGGAGCATTTGGCCAGCACGGTCGGTCTCCCCGGCTCAACATACTCCGTCCGGGTAATTACCACGTCCGGGTCGTCAGCTGGTGGGGCTGAGCCGGAGGCCTCTGGGTTAACCGACGCTTCGGTCGTTGTCTTGGTAGTCGGGGCAGGGGCTTCAGGCGCCGTATCCATGGGAATGGTGGCTTTGGGGGCGGAGGCAGCTGGCGGCTCTTGAGCCGTCGCCTCCGGCTCAGGCAAGTCTGGCACTCCGGCTGACCTGGTCTTCTTTGCTCTTTTGGTGAGCTTTGCCTGGGCACTGAAAAGGCAGAAGTGCTAGGCATACAAAGAGTAAGTACAGACAGATAATGTAAGGAGATTGTTATTACCCGGGTGCAGTCTTGAAGGCCGGCAGACTTGACTGCATGGAGTCACCCGAAGAGGGGGAGGTCTCCTGGTAATTGGAGTCAGAAGAGTTGAGTGGCTGACGGATAACACCCGCCAACGGATGAAAGGGGTATAGGTGAGAAAAAACCTCAGTGCGACGCTTCCTGGTTGCGTCGGGTAACCCGGCGGAGAGGTCGGTGTCTTTGCGGGCCCGGGTGTGACGCCGACTTTCGTGAACCTGCTGCTTCAAAACAAATTGAGGGTCTTGATGAGCTAATGGATGTGAAAAGCTTACTTTCCGGGTTACTCTTCGGACTTTCAGCTGTGGCAAAGGCTCCGAGTCGGAGGAAAGTGACATTACCTCTTCAACCACCGGGTTACTGGCGCCGGTGTCATCCTGTCAATGAGCAAATGTTGATAAGGCGGACAGCAACAAACAACAAATATGGCAAGACTTTAAAGGTTTAAGGATTACCTCTGACTCGGAGCTGTCGCTTAATTGCAGTAGCTCCGAAGCAGTGGGTCTGCTTCCCTTTTTGCGAGGGGCGGCTTTCTTGGCGGCTTTCTTTGCTTTCTGGGCCTTTTTGGCCGCCTCATGGTCATATTTGACCCGCCAGAATTTATCATCAGCCTGAGAGATACAATGATTGATTCTTAAAACGGTTCAGTTGAAGGTTATATGCAGACGAAGATAAGGGTTAAAGTCAGCGGCTTACCGCTGGGGCTGGATTGTCTTGCAGAAGGGGGCTAGCCCGGTTCTTCCGCAGTCTGCCAAGCTCTCGTTTAGAAGAGCCTTGGTCTCTTCCTCTGCAACGTCTTCTGGAAGATCATTGCGACTGTGCCTCTGCGGGTCATCCTTTCGCCCGGTGTACTCACACATTAAGCCGGGGCGGCGGCTCAATGGGATTACCCGCCAAGAGATCCAGACCCGGACCAGATCAATTCCGTTCAGACCGTTGCCTAGCAGGGCCTTGATCTTATTGATCGTTGGAAGCAGAGGCTGGCGTTCCGCGGCAGTCAGTTTGTCGGATAGCGGATGAGTCGGCTCTAGGCGTGTTGGGCGAAAGCCGGGCAGCGGGTTCTCATCAGCCGGGGACGTATCTTGGCAGTAGAACCAAGTCATATTCCAGTCCTTAGGGTGGCTCGGCGGCTCTGCGTAAGGGAACAGACAGTCCCTACGCCGCTGGATGGAGATGCCGCCTAATTCCAGACTTGGCCCGTTGGCACACTCATTTTGGCGGTTTAAATAAAACAGCTCTCTGAAGAGCAGCAGACTCGGCTCTTCTCCAAGATACACTTCACAAAAGACTTGGAAGTTGCAGATGTTGGATACGGAGTTGGGTCCTATATCCTGAGGCCGAAGGTCAAAGAAGTTGAGCACGTCCCGGAAGAATTTTGAGCTGGGCGGTGCGAAGCCCCGGCTCATATGGTCCGCAAAGATCACTACCTCCCCGTCCCTCGGCTGTGGTCTTTCTTCTGACGGATCAGGGGCACGGTAGGACATCACTTCCTTCTTGGGCAGATATCCGGACTTAACGAAGTTGGCCAGGGTCTCGTCAGTGACGTTGGATCTCATCCAGTTGCAAGTGATGGGAGCCTTGGGAGGCATGGTGAAGGTTGGTGGTCTATGATAAAGAGAAAAGTGTCCGGGTTAATTGTAAGCCGGAGATTATCATTCAAACTAAGATGGCGGCTTAGGAAGGGGACTAATGATATATATTCAGATACGGTGGGTTATTTAAGCCGCAGGGGGATTCAAAGTAATTTGGTTATCTACGGTTTTACCAGAGTTAAGCCGGAGGATTCTACAGAGCATAGTTCTCTTTAAACCGGAAAAATTCTATGGCGCATGTTTTCTTTAAACCGGAGATATAAGCCGCCAAGATTCAAGGGCTGCAGTTTTTACTAAGTGTGGTAAAACAGGTTTCACATATTGCAGTAGCTTTTTTGGATCAAAATGATCGGGAGAAATGAAAATTTTCTAGACCTAAAAAACAGAGGCAGGAGAAGTTCTTGAGGTTGAACACGGTTCTTATGCAGTAAAAGGAGGGCTTCTTGCAGGTGAAATGGATCTCAAACATCTACCGCAGTGGTTCTACGCAGAGTTAAGATCAAGAGAAGGGTGGTAAAAAACAAAACTACCGCAGGCCGCAACGAACTATGAAGAACTGGAGGAACCCTACTGTAGATCTACTTTACGGGGTGGTGAGAACTTACCGGAGCTGAAGAGGTGCGGGAGTCGCCGCCGTTTGTCTGGTCCGGGTCAGGGTGATGCAGCGGCCAAGGTTGACGAAGGTCGGAGGCGAGACGACGGCGGCGGAGCACGAGTTCGGGCAGAGGAGCGGCGGCGCGAGGAGGAAGAAAGGGAGCGTGAGAAGAGCACGTTGGGCCGGCCTATTTATAAGGCGAAGTCATAAGTGGGCGCGAGATTCAAGGAGACCACGGCGTGGTTATCTCCCCCTCACGACGCCTCGATTTTCGGAAAGACAGTAAAAGCAAAGATCCGTTGCGGATCTGGCGGAGTAAAAAACAAACTTAATGGAGGATGACGTTACGGCGGATTATCCGGAGTCCAGAGGATGATGTCACTCCGGGTTATGGCCTTCACATGAATGGTAAGCCGGAGATTTTTTCTGTCGGCGGAGTTGAAGATTGACACGAGCCGGCTCAAGTCAATCTGGGGCCTAATGTTGAGGATATAGACCTTAGAGTCACCCGCCAGGAGGGGCCGGGTTACTCGAACGGTCATTGCCAGAAGCCCGGAGCTAAGTTTCAAGATGATGGGCCTGAGATGGGCTGAGACCCGGATATGGCTTAAGGCCCGTAGTTACAATCATTACTATAATAGAGCTTGTAGTATAAGGCAAGTATTGTTTAGAGTCCGAGCCGGACACTCTTATGAGCCGGCCGGGACTCTAAGGGCTGCTGGGCGTCAGCCTCCCTATATAAAGGGACGACCCGGCAGCGGTTTAAGGGCGACAACAATCTCATCGAGAGCCGGGCATAGCTATTTAGCTCCCTGGTGATCGTAACCCTAATCAATAACACCTCAAACTGGACGTAGGCTTTTACCTTCACCGTAAGGGGCCGAACCAGTATAAACCTTCGCGTTCCTTGTCCCGCATAACCCCTCCAAGCTTCCTAGTTGTGATGGCTCCACGACTAAGTCCTAGCTCGAGGACATCTGCCGTGACAACTCCACGACAGCCTTCATTTAAAACTGTGGAATAGTTTCACAACTCACGCCACCTGGAACACCATAGCGTAATGGTGTGTGTGAACGTTGTAACCGTACTTTATTAGAAATGGTGCGATTTATGATGTCTCTTACCGATTTACCACTATCATTTTGGGGTTATGCATTAGAGACAGCTGCATTCACGTTAAATAGGGCACCATCTAAATCCGTTGAGACGACACCATATGAACTGTGGTTTAGCAAGAAACCTAGCTGTCATTTCTTAAAGTTTGGGGCTGTGATGCTTATGTGAAAAAGTTTCAACCTGATAAGCTCGAACCCAAATCGGAGAAATACGTCTTCATAGGATACCCAAAGGAAACGGTTGGGTACACCTTCTATCACAGATCTGAAGGCAAGATATTCGTTGCTAAGAATGGATCCTTTCTAGAGAAGAAGTTTCTCTCAAAAGAAGTGAGTGGGAGGATTGTAGGACTTGATGAGGTAATTATACCTTCTCCCGAATTGGAAAGTAGTTCATCACAGAAATCAGTTCCAGTGATTCCTACACCAATTAGTGAGGAAGCTAATGATGATGATCATGAAACTTCAGATCAAGTTACTACCGAACCTCGTAGGTCAACCAGAGTATGGTCCGCACCAGAGTGGTACGGTAATCCTTTCTGGAAGTCATGTTACTAGACCATGACGAACCTACGAACTATGAGGAAGCGATGATGAGCCACGATTCCATGAAATGGCTTAAGGCCATGAAATCTGAGATGGGATCCATGTATGAGAACAAAATATGGACTTTGATTGACTTGTCCGATGATCGGCGAGCCATTGAGAATAAATGGATCTTCAAGAGGAAGACGGACGCTGATAGTGGTGTTATTATCTACAAAGCTTGAATTGTCGCAAAAAGTTTTTGACAAGTTCAAGGTGTTGACTACGATAAGATTTTCTCACTCGTAGCGATGCTTAAGTCTGTCCGAATCATGTTAGCAATCGCCACATTTTATGAAATCTGGCAAATGGATGTCAAAACTGCATTCCTTAATGGATTTCTTAAAGAAGAGTTGTATATGATGCGACAAGAAGGTTTTTTCAATCCTAAAGGTGCTAACAAAGTGTGCAAGCTCCAGCGATCCATCTATGGACTGGTGCAAGTATCTCGGAGTTGGAATATACGCTTTGATAAAGTGATCAAAGCATATGGTTTTATACAGACTTTTGGTGAAGCCTATATTTACAAGAAAGTGAGTGGGAGCACTATAGCCTTTCTGATAAATATATGTGAATGACATATTGTTGATCAGAAATGATGTAGAATTTTCTAGAAAGCATAAAGGAGTGTTTGAAAGGATTTTTTCAAAGAAAGACCTCAGTAAAGATACTTACATATTAGGCATCAAGATCTATAAAGATAGATCAAGACGCTTGATAAGACTTTCAATGAGTACATACCTTGATAAGATTTTGAAGAAGTTCAAAATGGATCAGTCAAAGGAGTTCTTGCCTAAGTTGTAAGGTGTGAAGTTGAGTAAAGACTCAAAACCCGACCACGGCAGAAAATAGAAGGAGAATGAAAAGTCATTCCCTATGCCTCAGTCGTAGGTTCTATAAAGTATGCTATGCTGTGTACCAAACCTATTGTGTACCTTGCCATGAGTTTGGCAAGGGGGTACGATATTGATCCAGGAGTGGATCACTGGACAGCGGTCAAAATTATCCTTAGAAGACTAAGGAGATATTTCTCGATTATGGAGGTGATAAAGAGTTCGTCGTAAAAACTTACGTCGATGCAAGCTTTTACACCGATCCGGATGACTCTGAGTCTCAATCTGGATACATATTGAAAGTGGGAGCAATTAGCTAGAGTAGCTCCATGCCATAGCATTGTAGACATAGAAAATTTGCAAAATACATACGGCTTTGCATGTGACAGACCCGTTGACTAAACTTCTCTCACAAGCAAAACATGATCGCACCTTAGTACCCTTTAGGTGTTAGTCACATGGCAATGAGAACTAATCACATAAAGATGTGAACTATTGGTGTTAAATCACATGACGATGTGAACTAGATTATTGACTCTAGTGCAAGTGGGAGACTGAAGGAAATATGCCCTAGAGGCAATAATCAAGTTGTTATTTATATTTCCTTATATCATGATAAATGTTTATTATTCATGCTAGAATTGTATTAACCGGAAACTTAATACATGTGTGAATACATAGACAAAGAAGAGTGTCCCTAGTATGCCTCTACTTGACTAGCTCGTTAATCAAAGATGGTTATGTTTCCTAACCATAGACATGTGTTGTCATTTGATGAACGGGATCACATCATTAGAGAATGATGTGATGGACAAGACCCATCCGTTAGCTTAGCAGTATGATCGTTTAGTTTTATTTCTATTGCTTTCTTCATGACTTATACATGTTCCTCTGACTATGAGATTATGCGACTCCCGAATACCGGAGGAACACCTTGTGTGCTATCAAACGTCACAACGTAACTGGGTGATTATAAAGATGCTCTACAGGTGTCTCCGAAGGTGTTTGTTGAGTTGGCATAGATCGAGATTAGGATTTGTCACTCCGTGTATCGGAGAGGTATCTCTGGGCCCTCTCGGTAATGCACATTGCTACCTCTTGAGCACCGCATTGGTTTTCCCTTGAAGAGGAAAGGGTGATGCAGCAAAGTAGCGTAAGTATTTCCCTCAGTTTTTGAGAACCAAGGTATCAATCCAGTAGGAGGACACGCACGAGTCCCTCGCACCTACACAAACAAATAAATCCTCGCAACCAATGCGATAAGGGGTTGTCAATCCCTACACGGTCACTTACGAGAGTGAGATCTGATAGATATGATAAGATAATATTTTTGGTATTTTTTATGATAAAGATGCAAAGTAAAATAAAAGGTAATAAAAATAACTAAGTGTTAGAAGATTAATATGATGGAGAATAGACCCGGGGGCCATAGGTTTCACTAGTGGCTTCTCTCAAGAGCATAAGTATTTACGATGGGTGAACAAATTACTGTTGAGCAATTGACAGAATTGAGCATAGTCATGAGAATATCTATGTCATGTATATAAGCATCACGTCCGAGACAAGTAGACCGACTCCTGCCTGCATCTACTACTATTACTCCACACATCGACCGCTATCCAGCATGCATCTAGAGTATTAAGTTCATAAGAACAGAGTAACGCTTTAAGCAAGATGACATGATGTAGAGGGATAAACTCATGCAATATGATATAAACCCCATCTTGTTATCCTCGATGGTAACAATACAATATGTGCCTTGCTGCCCCTACTGTCACTTGGAAAGGACACCGCAAGATTGAACCCAAAGCTAAGAACTTCTCCCATTGCAAGAAAGATCAATCTAGTAGGCCAAACCAAACTGATAATTCGAAGAGACTTGCAAAGATAACCAATCATACATAAAAGAATTCAGAAAAGATTCAAATATTGTTCATAGATAAACTTGATCATAAACCCACAATTCATCGGTCTCAACAAACACACCGCAAAAGAAGATTTCATCGAATAGATCTCCACGAGAGAGGGGGAGAACATTGTATTGAGATCCAAAAAGAGAGAAGAAGCCATCTAGCTAATAACTATGGACCCGAAGGTCTGAGGTAAACTACTCACACATCATCGGAGAGGCTATGGTGTTGATGTAGAAGCCCTCCGTGATCAATGCCCCCTCCGGCGGAGCTCCGGAACAGGCCCCAAGATGGGATCTCACGGGTACAGAAGGTTGCGGTGGTGGAATTAGGTTTTTGGCTCCGTATCTGGTAGTTTGGGGGCACGTAGGTATATATAGGAGGAAGAAGTATGTCGGTGGAGCAACAGGGGGCCCACGAGGGTGGAGGGCGCGCCCTGGGGGGGGGGGGTAGGCGCGCCCCCTACCTCGTGCCCTCCTGGTTGATGTCTTGACGTAGGGTCCAAGTCCTCTGGATCACGTTCGTTCCGAAAATCACATTCCCGAAGGTTTCATTCCGTTTGGACTCCGTTTGATATTCTTTTTCTGCGAAACTCTGAAATAGGCAAAAAATAGCAATTCTGGGCTGGGCCTCCTGTTAATAGGTTAGTCCCAAAAATAATATAAAAGTGTATAATAAAGCCCAACAATGTCCAAAACAGAATATAATATAGCATGGAATAATAAAAAATTATAGATACGTTGAAGACGTATCAAGCATCCCCAAGCTTAATTCCTGCTCGTCCTCGAGTAGGTAAATGATAAAAACAGAATTTTTGATGTGGAATGCTACTTGGCATAATTTCAATGTAGTTCTTCTTAATTGTGGTATGAATATTCAGATCCGAAAGATTCAAGATAAAAGTTCAATATTGACATAAAAAATAATAATACTTCAAGCATACTAACTAAGCAGTTATGTCTTCTCAAAATAACATGGCCAAAGAAATTTATCCCTACAAAATCATATAGTCTGGCTATGCTCTATCTTTGCCACACAAAATATTTAAATCATGCACAACCCCGATGACAAGCCAAGCAATTGTTTCATACTTTTGACGTTCTCAAACTTTTTCAATCTTCACGCAATACATGAGCGTGAGCCATGGACATAGCACTATATGTGGAACAGAATGGTGGTTGTGGAGAAGACAAAAAGGAGAAGATAGTCTCACATCAACTAGGCGTATCAACGGGCTATGGAGATGCCCATCAATAGATATCAATGTGAGTGAGTAGGGATTGCCATGCAACGGATGCACTAGAGCTATAAATATATGAAAGCTCAACAAAAGAAACTAAGTGGGTGTGCATCCAACTCGCTTGCTCACGAAGACCTAGGGCATTTTGAGGAAGCCCATCATTGGAATATACAAGCCAGGTTCTATAATGAAAAATTCCCACTAGTATATGAAAGTGATATCATAGGAGACTCTCTATCATGAAGATCATGGTGCTACTTTGAAGCACAAGTGTGGTAAAAGGATAGTAACATTGTCCCTTCTCTGTTTTTCTCTCATTTTTTATTTTTATTTGGGCCTTTTCCTCTCCTTTTTATGGCCTCTTTTTTTCGTCCGGAGTCTCATCCCGACTTGTGGGGGAATCATAGTCTCCATCATCCTTTCCTCACTTGGGACAATGCTCTAAAAATGATGATCATCACACTTTTATTCACTTACAATTCAACAATTACAACTCAATACTTAGAACAAAATATGACTCTATGTGAATGCCTCCGGCGGTGTACCGGGATATGCAATGAATCAAGAGTGACATGTATGAAAGAATTATGAACGGTGGCTTTGCCACAAATACAATGTCAACTACATGATCATGCGAAGCAATATGACAATGATGGAGCGTGTCATAGTAAACGAAACGGTGGTAAGTTGCATGGCAATATATCTCGGAATGGCTATGGAAATGCCATAATAGGTAGGTATGGTGCCTGTTTTGAGGAAGGTATATGGTGGGTATATGATACCGGCAAAAAGTGTGCGGTATTAGAGAGGCTAGCAATGGTGGAAGGAAGGAAAGTGCGTATAATCCATGGACTCAACATTAGTCATAAAGAACTCATATACTTATTGCAAAAATCTACAAGTTATCAAAGCAAAGTATTACGCACATGCTCCTAGGGGGATAGATTGGTAGGAAAAGACCATCGCTCGTCCCCGACCGCCACTCATAAGGAAGACAATCAATAAATAAATCATGCTCCGACTTCATCACATAACGGTTCACCATACGTGCATGCTACGGGAATCACAAACTTTAACACAAGTATTTCTCAAATTCAAAACTACTCAACTAGCATGACTCTAATATCACCATCTTCATATCTCAAAACAATTATCAAGCATCAAACTTCTCATAGTATTCAACACACTCATAAGAATTTTTCTTTTTTTCTTTACTAATCTTGAATGCCTATTATTGTTAAAGAAAACTACCATGCTGTTTTGTAGGACTCTCAAAATAATCTAAGTGAAGCATGAGAGAACAATAGTTTCTATAAAACAAATCCACCACCGTGCTCTAAAAGATATAAGTGAAGTACTAGAGCAAAAACTATATAACTCAAAAGATATAAGTGAAGCACATAGAGTATTCTAATAATTTCCGAATCATGTGTGTCTCTCTCAAAAGGTGTGTACAGCAAGGATGATTGTGGTAAACTAAAAAGCAAAGACTCAAATCATACAAGACGCTCCAAGCAAAAACACATATCATGTGGTGAATAAAAATATAGCTCCAAGTAAAGTTACCGATGGAAGTAGACGAAAGAGGGGATGCCTTCCGGGGTATCCCCAAGCTTTGGCTTTTAGGTGTCCTTAGATTATCTTGGGGTGCCATGGGCATCCCCAAGCTTAGGCTCTTGCCACTCCTTGTTCCATAATCCATCAAATCTTTCAGCCAAAACTTGAAAACTTCACAACACAAAACTTAACAGAAAATCTCGTGAGCTCCGTTAGCGAAAGAAAACAAAACACCACTTTAAGGTACTGTAATGAGCTCATTCTTTATTTATTTTGGTTTTAAGCCTACTGTATTTCAACTTCTCTATGGTTTATAAAGTATTTTACTAGCCATAGATTCATCAAAATAAGCAAACAACACACGGAAAACAGAATCTGTCAAAAACAGAAGAGTCTGTAGTAATCTGTAACTAACGCAAACTTCTGGAACTCCAAAAATTCAGACAAAATAGGAAGACCTAGACAATTTGTTTATTGATCCGCAGCAATTGGAATCAATATTTTATCACGTTCTGGTGATTTTTAACAATTATTTTCGTGAACAGAAAGTTTCTGGAATTTTCAGCAAGATCAAATAACTATCATCCAAGAAGATCCTATAGGTTTAACTTGGCACAGACACTAATTAAAACATAAAAAGACATCTAACCAGAGGCTAGATCAAAGATTTATTCCTAAACAGAAGCAAAAAGCAAAAAAAATAAAAATAAAATTGGGTTGCCTTCCAACAAGCGCTATCGTTTAACGCCCCTAGCTAGGCATAAAAGCAAGGATAGATCTAGGTATCGCCATCTTTAGTAGGCAATTCTTCAATGAGGCATCTATCATCCTTAATAGTTTCTTTCTTTTTATTAATTATCAAACTTTTAGGCACAAGATCGAAAAATTCATTTGTAACAATTGGTTCCTTAATGATAGCAAAAAGATTGGGATGAATACTTATAAATTTGAGATCCGCGGTTTCCTTACTAGAGGATTCACCCTTATTTTTAGGAACATACATAAGCTTGGCAATTTTAGTTGGAGGACCTGGAGTATTCTTTACGGAGGAAAAAGCGGTTCCCAAGTTGGTAATGATATTCTCAAGTTTATCGATTCTAGTGGAATCCTGATTTATTTTCTCATTAACTATGGGTTCCTTCTCCTTAATATTTTTCAAAGTGACTCCTACTTTAGATCCATATTGAGTGATTCGGTTGTGGATCTTTTTATCCAAATTTTCAATTAGCTCTACGGTAGCAACTTTATTTTCAATTATTTCAAGCCTTTGCATTACATGCTCCAAAGTTAACATAGTTCCATTAATCATAAGAGGGGGTGAGCCAAACAAATCTATCATAGCATTATAAGAATCAAAAGTATGGCTACCCAAGAAATTCCCTCCAGTAATGGTATCAAGGATATATCTGTACCAAGGAGTAGTGCCTACGTAAAAATTGCGGAGAAGAACGGAAGTGGATTGCTTCCTGGTAGATCTATTTTGAGCATTGCAAATCCTATACCAAGCGTATTTTAAATTTTCTCCTTCCCTTTGTTTAAAATTAAGAACTTCATTCTCAGGGGACAAAGGAACAGATAGGGGACTAGCCATAACGACAAGCAAACAAAAAAGGGGCGAACGGAAAAGAGAGGGCGAATAAAATGGCAAGGGTGAAGTGGGGGAGAGGAAAACGAGGCAAATGGCAAATAATGTAATACGGGAGATAAGGGTTTGTGATGGGTACTTGGTATGTTGACTTTTCCGTAGACTTCCCCGGCAACGGCGCTAGAAATCCTTCTTGCTACCTCTTGAGCACTGCGTTGGTTTTCCCTTGAAGAGGAAAGGGTGATGCAGCAAAGTAGCGTAAGTATTTCCCTCAGTTTTTGAGAACCAAGGTATCAATCCTGTAGGAGGCCACGCACGAGTCCCTCGCACCTACACAAACAAATAAATCCTCGCAACCAACGTGATAAGGGGTTGTCAATCCCTACACGGTCACTTACGAGAGTGAGATCTGATAGATATGATAAGATAATATTTTTGGTATTTTTTATGATAAAGATGCAAAGTAAAATAAAAGGCAATAAAAATAACTAAGTGTTAGAAGATTAATATGATGGAAAATAGACCTGGGGGCCATAGGTTTCACTAGTGGCTTCTCTCAAGAGCATAAGTATTTACGGTGGGTGAACAAATTACTGTTGAGCAATTGACAGAATTGAGCATAGTTATGAGAATATCTAGGTATGATCATGTATATAGGCATCACGTCCGAGACAAGTAGACCGACTCCTACCTGCATCTACTACTATTACTCCACACATCGACCGCTATCCAGCATGCATCTAGAGTATTAAGTTCATAAGAACAGAGTAACGCTTTAAGCAAGATGACATGATGTAGAGGGATAAACTCATGCAATATGATATAAACCCCATCTTGTTATCCTCGATGGCAACAATACAATACGTGCCTTGCTGCCCCTACTGTCACTGGGAAAGGACACCGCAAGATTGAACCCAAAGCTAAGCACTTCTCCCATTGCAAGAAAGATCAATCTAGTAGGCCAAACCAAACTGATAATTCGAAGAGACTTGCAAAGATAACCAATCATACATAAAAGAATTAAGAGAAGATTCAAATATTGTTCATAGATAAACTTGATCATAAACCCAAAATTCATCGGTCTCAACAAACACACCGCAAAAGAAGATTACATCGAATAGATCTCCACGAGAGAGGGGGAGAACATTGTACTGAGATCCAAAAAGAGAGAAAAAGCCATCTAGCTAATAACTATGGACCTGAAGGTCTGAGGTAAACTACTCACACATCATCGGAGAGGCTATGGTGTTGATGTAGAAGCCCTCCATGATCAATGCCCCCTCCAGCGGAGCTCCGGAACAGGCCCCAAGATGGGATCTCACGGGTACAGAAGGTCGCGGTGGTGGAATTAGGTTTTTGGCTCCGTATCTGGTAGTTTGGGGGTACGTAGGTATATATAGGAGGAAGGAGTACGTCAGTGGAGCAACAGGGGGCCCACGAGGGTGGAGGGCGCGCCCTGGGGGGTAGGCGCGCCCCCTACCTCGTGCCCTCCTGGTTGATGTCTTGACGTAGGGTCCAAGTCCTCTGGATCACGTTCGTTCCGAAAATCACGTTCCCGAAGGTTTCATTCCGTTTGGACTCCGTTTGATATTCTTTTTCTGCGAAACTCTAAAATAGGCAAAAAACAGCAATTCTGGGCTGGGCCTCCGATTAATAGGTTAGTCCCAAAAATAATATAAAAGTGTATAATAAAGCCCAATAATGTCCAAAACAGAATATAATATAGCATGGAACAATAAAAAATTATTGATATGTTGGAGACGTATCACACATCACTATAAGCCTTGCAAGCAATGTGACTAATGAGTTAGTTGCGAGATGATGCATTACGGAACGAGTAAAGAGACTTGCCAGTAACGAGATTGAACTAGGTATGATGATACCAACGATTGAATCTCGGGCAAGTAACATACCGATGACAAAGGGAACAACGTATGTTGTTATGCGGTTTGACCGATAAAGATCTTCGTAGAATATGTGGGAGCCAATATGAGCATCCAGGTTCCGCTATTGGTTATTGGCCGGAGAGGTGTCTCAGTCATGTCTACATAGTTCTCGAACCCGTAGGGTCCGCACGCTTAACGTTCGATGACGATTTTATATTGTATGAGTTATGTGATTTGATGACCGAAGTTTGTTCGGAGTCCTGTATGAGATCACAGACATGACGAGGAGTCTCGAAATGGTCGAGACATAAAGATTGATATATTGGAAGGTTATGTTTGGACACCGGAATGGTTTCGGAAACGTTCGGACATTTTCAGGAGTATCGGGGGGTTACCGAAACCCCCCGGGGGGTTAATGGGCCTTCATGGGCCCTTGAGGAGAGAGGAGGCAGGCGGCCAGGTGGAGGCGCGCCCCCCCAAGCCTAAACCGAATTGGACTAGGGTTGGGGGGGCTTTCCTTCTTCTCCTCCCTCTCTTTCCCCCTTCTACTTCTTGGAATAGGAAAGGGGGGGCGAATCCTACTTGGACCGAGAATCGAAGTAGGACCCCCCCCCTTGGCGTGCCACACCTTGGCCGGCCTCCTCCTCCCCCCTCCTTTAGACACGTGGCCAGGGGGCACCCCAATAGCATAACAGACAATCTCTTAGCCGTGTGCGGTGCCCCCCTCCACAGTTACACACCTCGGTCATATCGTCGTAGTGCTTAGGCAAAGCCCTATGCCGGTAACTACATCATCACCGTCACCACGCCGTCGTGCTGACGGAACTCTCCCTCGGCCTCAACTGGATCAAGAGCTCGAGGTACTTCATCGAGCTGAACGTGTGCTAAACGCGGAGGTGCCATACATTTGGTGCTTGGACCGGTTGGATAACGAAGATGTTCGACTACATCAACCGCGTTACTAAATGCTTCCGCTTTCGATCTACGAGGGTACGTGGATACACTCTCCCCGCTCGTTGCTATGCTTCCCCTAGATAGATCTTGCGTGATCGTAGGAATTTTTTTGAAATACTACGTTCCCCAACAACCAACTCCTGCCTGCATCTAGAGTATTAAGTTCATGAAGAATAGAGTAACGCATTAAGTAAGATGACATGATGTAGAGGAATAAACTCAAGCAATATGATGTAAACCCCATCTTTTTATCCTCGATGGCAACAATAAAATACGTTCCTTGCTGCCCATACTGTCACTGGGAAAGGACACCGCAAGATTGAACCCGAAGGTAAGCACTTCTCCCATTGCAAGAAAAACCAATCTAGTTGGCCAAACCAAATCGATAGTTCGAAGAGACTTGCAAAGATATCAAATCATGCATATAAGAATTCATAGAAGATTCAAATAATATTCATAGATAAGCTGATCATAAATCCACAATTCATCGGATCTCGGCAAACACACCGCAAAAAGGTATTACATCGAATAGATCTCCAAGAACATCAAGGAGAACATGGTATTGAGAATCAAAGAGAGAGAACAAGACATCTAGCTACTAGTTATGGACCCGTAGGTCTGTGGTAAACTACTCACGCTTCATCGAAAGGGCAATGGTGTTGATGTAGAAGCCCTCCGTGGTCGAATCCCCCTCCGGCAGGACGCCGGAAAAGGCCCCTAGATGGGATCCCACGGGTACAGAAGGTTGCGGCGGTGGAAAAGTGTTTTTGTGGCTCTCTCTATTGGTTTTGGGATATATGAGAATATATAGGCGAAGAAACTAGGTCGGTGGAGTCATGAAGGGCCCACAAGGATGAGGGGCACGCCCTACCCCCCTGGGCGCGCCCTCCGTCCTTGTGGCCGCCTCTGGCTTCTCTGACTTGCACTCCAAGTCCTCTGGATGTCCTTTGGTCCAAGAAAATTCATCGCGAAAGTTTTATTCCGTTTGGACTCCATTTGGTATTCCTTTTCTGCGAAACTCTAAAACAAGGAAAAAACAGGAACTGTCACTGGGCTCTAGGTTAATAGGTTAGTCCCAAAAATAATGTAAAATAACTTATTAATGCATATAAAACCTCCAAAAGAGATAATATAATAGCATGGAATAATAAAAAATTATAGATACGTTGGAGACGTATCAAGCACCGCCGTCTCGAGGCGGAACTTGGGCAGGAGCACTTTTGCCCTCCGGCAGAGCGATTCTTCCGGGGGAACTTCCCTCCCGGAGGAAGAAATCGAAGCCATCGTCATCACCAACAACCCTCTCATCTTTGGGATGCCAAACTCCGTCAGCATCTTCAACAGCACCATCTCCTCTCAAACCCTAGTTCATCTCTTGTGATCAATCTTTGTACCGGAACCTCAGATTGGTACCTGTGGGTGACTAGTAGTGTTGATTACATCTTGTAGTTGATTACTATATGGTTTATTTGGTGGAATATTATATGTTCAGACCCATTATGCTATTTAATACCCCTTCGATCTTGAGCATGATTATCATTTGTGAGTAGTTACTTTTGTTCTTGAGATCACGGGAGAAATCTTGTTGCAAGTAATCATGTGAACTTGATATGTGTTCGATTTTTTGATGATATGTATGTTGTGATTCCCTTAGTGGTGTCATGTGAACGTCGACTACATGGCACACCACCATCTTTGGGCCTAAGGGAATGCATTGTGGAGTAGTTATTAGATGATGGGTTGCTAGAGTGACCGAAGCTTAAATCCTAGTTTATGCGCTACTTCGTAAGGGACCGATTTGGATCCAAATGTTTAATGCTATGGTTAGATTTTATCATAATACTTTTCTTGAGCTGCGGATGCTTGCGAGGGGGTTAATCATAAGTGGGAGGTTTGTTCAAGTAAGAACAACACCCAAGCACCGGTCCACCCACATATCAAATTATCAAAGTAGCGAACATGAACCAAACCAACATGATGAAAGTGACTAGATGATATTCCCATGTACCCTCAAGAATGCTTTGCCTATTATAAGAAACCGTTTTGGCCTGTTCTTTGCCACAAAAGGATTGGGCTATTTTGCTGCACTTTATTTACCGTTACCGTTACTTGCTCGTTACAAATTATCTTGCTATCAAACTTTCTGTTACCGACAATTTCAGTGCTTGCAGAAAACACCTTGCTGAAAACCACTTGTCATTTCCTTCTGCTCCTCGTTGGGTTCGACACTCTTACTTATCATAAGGACTATGATTGACCCCCTATACTTGTGGGTCATCATAGTCCAACTCTACATCTTGGCTTTTAGAGCTTGTCACATGGAAGCTAAATTTGTTCTTTGATTTGTCAAGAGATGTTTTGAGCAATACACTTGCATTTATCTTTGTACTATAACATGGTCTTCATCTTTTTAACTGGACCATAAGGAAGAACTATCACTGATCGTTCAAGTGCAGACTAAAACTGCACAAACTTAGAGAGGTAAGAGTTTGTTTTAGGCATTAGGGGCAGGCCTACTTGCATTGAACTGAAGTTTCTTATTGGAGATGAGAAGGAATTCATCACCTATCATATGCTCCCTGCCAGATTTATACTACCAAATGAGGGGCATGTGAAGTATGAAAAATAATCAAGCCATACAGCGATAAGCTCCCAATTAAGTAGGGGATAGAAAATCAAAGAATAACAACCTATGTCTAATGGTTTGCACACCACCACCCATATGAACATCCTAGCCTATGTCTAGTGGTTTACATACCCCCCCCCCCCCCCGCTGCCCCCGTGTGAACATTTGAACATCCTAGCCTATGTCTAGTGGTTTACATGTTTCCCCTATGTTCAAAGGGATCTTTTGTACATCTGATGAACTAAAGGCAACATGTTACCACTTCTTTACACATAACAGCAATATCAGGGCCTCATTTGTCACCACTTTGCAAACTTATAATCAGGATATAACTAAATTTAAGTAATGTAAAAATACTGGCACGGAGCATGTGATGTCTGAAAAAGGTCATTATACTTAAAGGACAAAAGTATGGCATACAAATGATATCACTCATATTTCGCCGAGCCAAATGAGTTGTGTTTTTCTTACATTGGAATTGGACCAAAACTTATCATCCAAGCAGATCCTTTGGTCGTCGAAGCAACACATGTACATTGTCTTTGAGACCTTGTGTGACTGCATATTCTTTGCGTGCTAAAATAATTTGCCTGAGTAAATCATGCACAAATGACATTGTACTATTGTCTTGACCATGTTTTGGAGCTCAAGAATGGAGGGGATGACATAGAAGAACACGTGCCTAAAAAGTGTCAGATTTAAGAGGAAGACGACAAGAGTTGAGGCCTCATCGTGATGTCTGCTCGCGGGAGATGAAACCACATATTAGTAGGAGAAACATGGACAAGGACGTCCGAGGTGACGACGATGCATCCTGCAAAAGAAGGGGGCTGTGATGATCTAACAGTAAGGAGATTTATGGCGTGGTCCGCAGGGAGGTGGTGACGATAAAGCTGCATGATCCTCCACCACTTCCATCTTCTCACATCTTTGCAAAGGGTGGCCGGGAAGTGGGAGGATAGTGGGGCGAGGGCTAGGCATCCGAGCCGACGGCTTAGATGTGAGAAGATAAGAGCATGGTTAATAATATAGCCAGCAATCGGCTATAAGGAGTTGCCATGTCATTTATAGCCAACCTTGTAGCCGGCAAGTATAATAGTAAGTTCTATATGTGTACTACTTCATTAGTAGTTGGCCCACCTTACAACCTCACAAAGCGTCTTGGGTCTCGTGCTAGAGCCGGCTACTAACCAAGAGCCCGCTTCTCTTCTCTCTTCTCCAACTAAGCAAAGATATAATATTCTAGTCCTTCTAACCTGCTTATGTCACCTTATTGTATTTGCTCTAACACGGGGGAGATGGTGGTATCGCTTCTTGATTGGGCGAGCTAAAACACCCGAGAATGTCCCAACGGACTTTCAAATTCGGCCACCTACTGTCCAACGGCCCCACGCGCCGCTTTGCCAACCGCACGATTCTCTCGGAGCTTGGATTCCAAGGGAATTGTGTATTAGGAGGTTTGCTCAGTACATATCTTGTATTAAACACAACATCAGTTTTTACTCTCTTCG
Organism: Aegilops tauschii subsp. strangulata; assembly: GCF_002575655.3. NCBI lineage: Eukaryota > Viridiplantae > Streptophyta > Magnoliopsida > Poales > Poaceae > Aegilops > Aegilops tauschii. The sequence goes on along the minus strand of NC_053036.3, from coordinate 508,335,326 downwards.
TAAAGAAATAAAAAAGTATCTAGATCACTACTTTAATGTACTCCCTCCGGTCCTTTTTACTCCGCATATTAGAGTTGGGTCAAGTCAAATTTTGCAAAGTTTAACCAAATGTATATTAAAAAATATCAACACCTACCATACCGAATATACATTCCATGAAACTACATTTCGTAATGAATATAACAATATTGATTTGACATTGTAAATGTTTATACTTTTTTCTATAAGCTTGATGAAAGTAGAGATGTTTTGACTTCAGACAAAACTTATGTGCACACTAAAAAGGACCGGAGGGAGTGAGATGTTTTTGCGGTTCGAGTGTAAGGGAGTATTATTTTTGATGAGGGAGAGGCCATTTGGCGAGCTCAGTGTAGTACTATAGCACACTGCACACATTTCATCAGCTCGTGTAATACGCACACACCGGGCCCGCGTCTCACGTACTAGTGTACGTCCACCCGCTGGCCCCACCTGCCGTCGCCGCGTCGGAGAGCGGAGCGACGTCAAAGGGCAGCGCGGTAGAAATCGGCATTTCACCGGCAGTGTCGCAGCGACAGCCTGTCCGACGCGCTCGTAAAAGCGCGCTTAACGTTAACTAAACACCTCACAAAGCGCGCTGCTCCATGCTTTAACGCCAGACGAGAGAGAGAGAGAAAGCAGCAGAAAAGGCGGGGAGACGAAAACAAAAATAAAAAACACACGCGCGCGCACACACCCGAGTACGAGTACTACCAATCGTAAATAAAACGGCCTCGAAACCCACCCAAACCCGTCCAAAACCCCGCACGCAGCCCCGCCCCCCAACCCGCCCGCTCCTTTTCTTCTCCCCCCTGCGAACGCAAGCGCTCACTCTCCCTCCATCTCTCCCCGCCTCCTCTCATGAAAGCCTAAATGCCGAAGCCGTCGAGCTGACAATGACGATGCCGCGAGACAAAGCGGCCCGCTCCTCTCTCCCCCCGTCCACCCTGCCCCGCGCGATGCCGCTGCTCTTCCTGCTCGTCATGGTCGCGGCGGCGGCGGCGGCCACGGCCGCGCCGCCGGTGCCGCGGACGGCGGAGGTGCAGGCGGAGGTCGACGCGCTGCTCGCGTTCCGCGCGGCGCTGCGCGACCCCTACGCGGCCATGGCCGGCTGGGACGCCGCCTCGCCGTCCGCGCCCTGCTCCTGGCGCGGCGTGGCCTGCGCGCCCGCCGGCACCGGCCGCGTCGTCGAGCTGCAGCTCCCGCGCCTCCGCCTCGCCGGCCCCGTCTCCCCCGCGCTCGCCTCGCTCCGCCACCTCCAGAAGCTCAGCCTCCGCTCCAACGCGCTCTCCGGCGCCATCCCGCCGGCGCTCGCCCGCCTCGCCTCGCTCCGCGCCGTCTTCCTCCAGGACAACGCGCTCTCGGGCCCCATCCCGCCCTCCTTCCTCGCCAACCTCACCGGCCTCGAGACCTTCGACGTCTCCGCCAACCTCCTCTCCGGGCCCGTGCCGGCCGCGCTCCCGCCCGGCCTCAAGTACCTCGACCTCTCCTCCAACGCCTTCTCCGGCACCATCCCGGCGGGCGCCGGCTCCTCGGCGACCAAGCTCCAGCACTTCAACCTCTCCTTCAACCGCCTCCGGGGCACCGTGCCGGCGTCGCTGGGGGCCTTGCAGGACCTGCATTACCTCTGGCTGGACGGCAACCTTCTTGAGGGGACCATCCCGTCGGCGCTCGCCAACTGCTCGGCGCTGCTCCACCTCAGCCTGCAGGGGAACGCGCTGCGCGGCATCCTGCCGGCCGCGGTCGCGTCGATACCGTCGCTGCAGATTCTCTCGGTGTCGCGCAACCTGCTCTCCGGCGCCATCCCGGCCGCGGCGTTCGGCGGCGAGAGGAACTCCTCGCTGCGCATCCTGCAGCTGGGCGACAACCAGTTCTCCATGGTGGATGTGCCCGGTGGGCTCGGCAAGGGTCTCCAGGTCGTGGACCTGGGGGGCAACAAGCTGGGCGGTCCGTTCCCCACATGGCTCGTCGAGGCCCAGGGGTTGACGGTGCTCAACCTTTCTGGCAATGCATTCACCGGCGACTTGCCGGCGGCGGTCGGGCAACTTACTTCGCTGCAAGAGCTGCGCCTTGGAGGCAATGCTCTCACTGGCACAGTGCCTCCGGAGATTGGCAGATGCGGTGCTCTCCAGGTGCTTGCTCTTGAGGACAACAGCTTCTCCGGCGAGGTTCCTGCAGCCCTTGGCGGCCTCCGGCGGCTCAGAGAGGTCTATCTTGGTGGAAATTCTTTCGCAGGCCAGATTCCGGCTGCTTTGGGGAACCTCTCCTGGCTGGAAACACTGTCAGTACCGAAGAACCGGCTCACTGGTGGCTTGCCCAATGAGCTCTTCTTGCTGGGCAACCTGACATTCCTGGACCTCTCTGACAACAAGCTCGCCGGTGAGATTCCTCCTGCAATTGGCAGCCTGCCTGCTCTCCAGAGTTTGAATTTGAGCGGCAATGCTTTCTCAGGCCGCATTCCGTCGACCATTGGCAGCCTTCTGAACCTGCGAGTTCTTGATCTCTCTGGTCAGAAGAACCTCTCGGGCAATCTCCCGGCAGAGCTTTTCGGTTTGCCACAGCTGCAGCATGTGTCGCTCGCCGACAACTCGTTCTCCGGCGATGTCCCAGAAGGGTTCAGCAGTCTGTGGAGTCTGCGGCACCTCAACATCTCAGTCAATTCTTTCTCGGGGTCAATCCCGGCTACCTATGGGTACATGGCATCACTCCAGGTGCTCTCGGCCTCCCACAACCGCATCTCCGGCGAGGTGCCCGCAGAGCTCGCCAATTGTTCCAACCTCACTGTGCTTGACCTAAGTGGCAACCATCTGACTGGCCCAATACCAAGTGATCTCTCAAGGCTTGACGAACTGGAAGAGCTTGACCTCAGCCACAATCAGCTGTCCAGCAAGATACCACCAGAGATCTCCAACAGTTCCTCACTTGCCACTCTCAAGCTTGATGACAACCATCTCGTTGGCGAGATACCGGCCTCTCTTGCCAACCTGTCGAAGCTGCAGACGCTTGACCTGTCATCCAACAACATCACAGGCAGCATCCCTGTTTCATTGGCCCAGATTCCAAGCCTTCTGTCATTCAATGTGTCACACAATGATCTTGCCGGAGAGATACCACCAGTGCTCGGCTCCCGCTTTGGCACGCCCACGGCCTTTGCTGCCAACCGAGACTTGTGTGGTCCGCCATTGCAGAGCGAATGCGGTGAGTACCGGCGGCGCCGCAAGCGACAGAGACTGCAGCGCCTGGCTCTGCTGGTTGGCGCCGTGGCTGCTGCATCACTGCTCCTCCTGTTGCTGTGCTGCTGCTGCGCGTTCAGCTTGCTGCGGTGGAGGCGCCGGTTTGTTGAGCGGCGTGATGGCGTCAAGAAGAGGCGGCGCAGCCCTGGACGGGGCAGTGGGTCGAGCGGCACAAGCACAGAGAGCCAGACGAAGCTGGTCATGTTCAACTCCAGGATCACCTATGCCGACACGGTGGAGGCGACACGGCAGTTTGACGAGGAGAATGTGCTTAGCCGTGGCCGCCATGGCCTCATGTTCAAGGCTTGTTACAGTGAAGGGACCGTGCTGGCCATCTTACGGCTCCCTTCCACCTCAGCCGATGGCGCCGTGGTGGTGGAGGAGGGCTCGTTCAGGAAAGAGGCCGAGTCTCTAGGCCGGGTGAAGCACAGAAACCTCACCGTTCTCCGTGGCTACTACGCCGGGCCGCCGCCGGATGTCCGTCTGCTGGTGTACGACTACATGCCCAATGGCAACCTCGCCACATTGCTCCAGGAAGCGTCTCACCAAGACGGCCACATCCTCAACTGGCCAATGAGGCACCTCATCGCCCTCGGCGTCTCCCGCGGCCTCGCGTTCCTCCACCAGTCCGGCGTCATCCACGGAGATGTCAAGCCACAGAACATACTCTTCGATGCCGACTTTGAGCCACACCTGTCTGATTTCGGGCTGGAGCCAATGGTGGTGACCGCGGGCGCCGCCGCCGCCGCCGCCGCTGCATCGACCTCGGCCACGACACCGGTTGGTTCTCTTGGCTATGTCGCCCCAGACGCGGCGACCGCCGGACAGGCTACAAGGGAGGGCGATGTCTACAGCTTTGGCATCGTGTTACTGGAACTGCTCACCGGCCGGCGCCCCGGCATGTTCGCCGGCGAGGACGAGGACATCGTGAAGTGGGTGAAGCGGCAGCTGCAGTGCGGGGCAGTGGCCGAGCTCCTCGAGCCGGGTCTGCTGGAGCTCGACCCGGAGTCGTCGGAGTGGGAGGAGTTCCTGCTGGGGATCAAGGTGGGCCTGCTCTGCACCGCCTCCGACCCGCTGGACCGCCCGGCGATGGGCGACGTGGTGTTCATGCTCGAGGGCTGCCGCGTCGGCCCGGACATCCCCTCCTCCGCCGACCCGACCACCCAGCCGTCCCCGGCGTAGCTCCCCGGCATCCCTCAGCCGGCATTGTCAGATTCAGTTCAGTAGCTTGTACCACCATTTTTTCTGTAATTCTTTTCTTAGTTCAGATTAGTGTTTGTCAGATTCAGCTCAGTAGCAAGTGGGGGAAGTAGCCGTTGGGGGTTTCTAATCTCGTGGTTAGGGGGAGGTCAGGTGGCCATGTGGGTGGTGCTTGGCATGATGCTCCTCCTGCCATGGCATTGTCGCTGAGGTTAGTGGGCGCGCATGTGGGGTTCACGCCCGCCGCAGCAACGGCTACTGATGCAGGATACGGCTGTGTCTCCTCTCCTCTGTACTCTCTGTGTACTCTGTTAGGAAATTGATTCGTGGAGGGGCCTGCTTGGCTTCTTGGGATCTTGTCTTCAATACTCATCATTTTTACAAGTGCATGGCTGCCGCCAGATCTTTGTAATGTCGTGCTGTACATTTTGTCTCAATCTTGCTATCTCATTTGATCCAAGAGGATCGGGGAAATGATGCTTCATGACCGTTAACTTGTTGTTTTCCTCTGCACAAAATGATTAGTGCCGACTTCTTGTATTCTGTTGGAGTATTTAACTTCGCCCTGGATAATGAGAAGGGGGCCCTGCTTATCCTTTGTCTTGCTGGATGGATACGCTTTCTGTTAGTGCACCTTGTTTTACTATGCCAATTTGGGGGCAGGAAATGATTTGGAGCAGTGGCCTGGCCTGGATGGCCACCAGCTCTGTACGCTTATTTGGCAATTAGCGGGAGATCTTGGTACAACGGCACTCCACCGTCGTACTTTCCATGAGCATCTAAATCTCATCAGTTGGCCACTGTTGTTGCACAATCAGGACCTGCATTATAGTATCAGTTAATGAAATCTGGAAACTTAAATGTGCATTTGTGTCCACTGTCGAGGACAGCCAGTTTTGCAAAAGTGGATGTGCCATTAAGGTAGTAGCTGAAATGAGCCACAATAGGTAGTACTACTACTACCGCTGCATTCAGCATTTCCCGTTTCAGAACAACGTACCTGACTGAATCTACATGGCATTAACTCAAGACCACCGGCTAAAAATATACAGCAGCGTAAGAGCAAGTATAATAGAGCTGAGTCAGCGGGCTATAAAGAATAAACTAGTATATTTCTGCTTAGTTGGAGGAAAGAGAAGAGGAGAGAGAAGGTAAGCGGGCTCTTCGTGAAGAGCCAGCTCTAGCACGTGCTCCTAGGCACTTTGTGAGAATGAAAGGTGAGCCACATAATAAAAAAGTAATATACTCTTTTAATGTACTATTATACATGTTGGCTATAAGATGGGCTGTAGATGACATGGCACTGGCTTATAGCCATGCTCTAAAATAAAACTGAAGACCGCATGCCACGGGGGGTCAAAGGAGTCAAGGTAGAATCTCTCAATTTTCGAGCTCTGACTTCCCAATGTCCTCGGGCCAGTAGATCGACCTGCCTGCCTGCGACTCGAGGCAGCACCGATTTTTTTTACCGCCACCACTTTTCGTAGTTTGAACCTGAGCGAGACCGTGTGCAGAGCAGTGGGGGTCGTCGACGAGTGAATGCAACAAACCTAGGGCGTCTTGTCAACCAGATGGCGCCCTAGCTGCTACTAGTGCTAGCGTGTAGCTGTTCGGCCGGGATGCCGGGATCTTGACCTAGTTTCGATTCATGAAAACCCGCTAGTAGCATGTGCCGTCCATGAACGGCAAATTTGACAATTTTAACCTATAATCGAAATCAAATCACAAAAGAACTGGTTGCAAAACTATTTCACTCCCCTGACTCTTTTGTGTAGCGCCCGCCACGCCGGCGCCACCCCTACTGTGCAACGCCTCTCAGATAGGCGCTACACGGCCAGCGTCGCACCCATATGTGCCCAAGTCAGCGTGCAGCGCCTGAGAGCTAGGCGCCACACTACACAGTGCAGCGCCTAGCTCCTGGGCGTTGCACTAGTGCAGCGGCTGGGCGCTGCACAAAAGGGTCAGGGGAGTGAAATAGTTTCGTAACCAGTTCATTCTGTGATTTGATTTCGATTATAGGTCAAATTTGTCAAATTTGCCTCCAGGAACAAACCCAGGAACGCAGGCAGCGAGCGACGCGTAGTGACTGTTGCATTTGCATGACACCCACCGTGTAGGTGTGGGTGCAGGCAGCAGGTCTGGTGTCTGCAGGGCGCAGTAAATTTTGCAGTCAGGGCTCAGGGAAAAGGCTGGAGGAGCCGGGCCCTGAATTATTGGGGAGCCACCTACGCCTACGCGGGCAATCAGTTCGGAGCGGCGTCTGGTGCTACGAGTAAATTTTTGCTGGAGTGGAGTGAAGTGAAGGTAGCTGACCGCGGCCACGTTTTTCCTCTGCGGGATAGGGCGCGCACTGGCTTTTTCTGCATGATTGCGACAACAGTCCTATACGACTCCAACGTATGGGGGCTACAGATGCCGTTATGTTTCTTCCTGTGCTCTCGGTTCTACCCTTCCGGACCTTTTTACTCTCGGTTGTGGTCTTGCCAAGATAGTACAGTAGTAGATACAGACATGAACGTCCATGCTAACAAAATTGCAAAACGGTTCTTCCGGTTCTAGATTGGCTTGTAGGCCTAACATTTCCGCCCTTGCGCACTGAATTGTCGAGTAATGGTTTCTGTACAGTTCCACATCGTTGTTTTTATTTGGAGCACACAAAGCATATACGTTGGCCAATGGACTGTTTCTTTCCATCGATCGAGAACGTATTCTATCCCCTGGGTTTCTGACCTAGGGTTACCTTGTCCTATGAGCCATGTTTTCCACAACTTATACTACTCCCTCCTTTCTGTTTATAGAGCTCAATTCAAAAATCTCACCAACTAAGGTAGATGGTGAGTAGTGGAATACTTCTTGTAATTTGCAAAAGTACCTTAATGCTCTCGTTTTATGTTTACCAATGTATTAATTGCAATGCATGCATGCATAAAGTACATGCATTGGTCAATTTTCTCTTAATACTTGCGTGTAATTATTTAATGCACCTTGGAATCTGAAATTGTGATGGGGAACAATCAAATTGAGCCTTATAAAATGGAAAAACTAAGATTTTAAGATAAACCCTATAAACCGGAAAGGAGGGAGTACTTTGTTATATATAAAGACATATCATGTAATGATACTCCCTTGTCCTAATGACGTGGTGTTTTGATGGCCGTAATTTAGCTAGTAACACAACGCATTTCAAGACAAGTTTGCTTATGTGGCATGTAGTTAATAAGAAGAGTGCTGTTCGGACAGTATTTCCTTCGCCACAGACATGTTTTCTGGTATTTTTTCACGAAACTTCACACGGGAGTAGATTGGGAACCCTGTTTGATATACCCGAATTTCATATTTTTTGGTATTTTTTATGTTTAATATTCATATAGGGGCGTGGAGCACCCAGGAGCTCCTGTGTATTTTCCATCATGTATGACACTAGTTTTGTGTTACTTTGCACTATGAAGATAGTAACATAAACTAATGTCACGTGCATGGCACTAGTCTAAATTGCTCCCCACTATGGCTAGCGTTAGGAGTACAAATTGAAAGCTACTCCATCCATTCCTAAATATAAGTCTTTTTAGAGATTTCAATATGGACTACATACAGAGCGAAATGAGTGAATCTACAATCTAACCTACGTCTATATGCATTTATATGTAGTCTATTAAAATATCTAAAAAAACTTATATTTAGGAATGAAGGGAGTACTTAACTTGGAACCATATAATCTCTTTGAACTAGGAGGCGGTCCCAACCAAAATTTAAACTCGTTGTCCCAAACAAGTTTCATTCCATCCAGATGACCATTAATTAAGTTGGTCTTAACTAGTCATCGGTAAATGTCATCCTTTCATAACTAATGTGTTCCCACCCCGTTATGTCATAGCAAGCTATGTTGGAAATATGCCCTAGAGGCAATAATATTGTATAATTATATTTCCGTGTTCATTGGAGTTTATATTCTATGCTACTGCTATAATCCTGGAATATGCAATTTAGTGGAAAACTCGTATGCACGTGTAGAACAATAAATGATAAAGTAAGATTCCTAGTCCCGCCTCTAAGACTAGCTCAAGTGTTGTTGGTAATCACGTTTTCCGGATCTTGAGATATCGTTAAGTGTAACGATAGTCTCAAACGACATTGAGAGTATGACGTTAGAAGAATGATCATATTGAATCGACCCAAACCTGTTTGTTATACTTTGAGATAATATCATCATAAGTCAATTGCTATAACACAGAGTGTTAACTTGTGATTTTAGTTCCTTAGACCATGAGAGTATTGTAGTCACTTCTTACCGTACGATGAGCTTTGGGGCTGCTCAAACGTCATCAGTAACTTGGTGATCATAATGACAGCTTACAGGTTCATCAGAAATTTTGACAAGGGACACGATAGCTCGCGAGTGGAATTTTCTCCTTCGATGACGGAGAGATATTCTTAGGGCCCTCTCGGTGTGACATCATCCATCATCGTCTGTCCAGACACAGGTGACTTCGTCACGGGGATGCCGAAACACGGTAACGAGAAAGAAGAACAGAACGGGCAATGAGGAGACCGGTATAGTGAGCATGTGTATGAATCAAGAGGATACCGATATATCTCACCTCGGGTTTTATAAAGTACCGTGAAGCAAAGGGAACATAACATGATAACGAAAGGTTCACTAAAATGTCATTCATGTAATCATAGGGATTGATATGGACATCCATGGTTCCGCTATCAGTCATTGAATAAATGGGTTTCGTTCATGTCTATGGTTTACCGTACCTACAGGGTTACAAGCTTAAGGTAATCACGATCTGTTTAATGTTATTAGGATGAGAACATCGAGGGTTTACTTTTGAAATTGTCTTGTTAATATTTGGAATAGTTCCTAGAGGAACCGAAAGCATTTCGGGGTCACCAGAAGGGTTACAGAGTTTATCGGGCAATGCTGGGTATTACCAATAAATAATATATAGGTGGAAATGCTTCAAAGGTGTTAAATTATATATAATATTCTATAGTAATCATTAGAGGGCTTTTACAATTTATTTAATATCAACATGCCTTAAAAAGGCCAAGTGATGGAAGGCAACTTGGGCCACAAGGGCCCAAGTGGAGGAGGCGCCCCCCTTTCCATAGGGGAAGGCCGAATTGGAGAGGGGGAGGAATCCTCCTCCCCTCCCTTGGCCGGCGCCCCAAGGAGGGCCTTTCCCTCCTTGGTGGCAGCCCCTCTCTCCCCATCTAACCTATATAGTGGAGGTATTCACTGGTGCAGCGATATGCTATATAAACGTTTTTACCCCCTTTCCGCGACAGAGTTTTAAACTGTCGCCTTGCATGTGTCTGCGATAGGGGGGTCCACCCCAGACGATCCAGAAACTGTTAGCGATAGGTTCTCCAGTCACACATGCGATGTAAAAGAGCTCGTGTGCGATCAGGCAAGCCATCACAAACAATTATAGAGGTGAAAGGATCAAGAAGAGGGATCTAGAGAGGGGGGGGTGATTAGATCCTCAACAAGTAAAGGTGGCAATTTTTAAGTTCTTCAAGTTGAGGTGTAGTTTTAGCACAAGTTTAAGCATCCACAATATTTTTCAAGCAAGCATGGCAAGAGTATGAGCAACGGAAAGAGTAAAGCATGCAAATTTGTGAGGAAGTAAGGGATGGGATTGGAGTGTGCAAATGCAATTGAAGACGCGAAGATTTTTGGCGTGGTTCCGATAGGTGGCGCTATCGCACATCCACGTTGATGGAGACTTCAACCCACGAAGGGTAATGGCTGCGCGAGTCCACGGAGGGCTCCACCCACAAAGGGACCACGAAGAAGCAACCTTGTCTATCCCACCATGGCCATCGCCCACGAAGGACTTGCCTCACTCGGGTAGATCTTCATGAAGCAGGCGGTCTCCTTGCCCTTACAAACTTTTTGGTTCAACCCCACAATCTTGTCGGAGGCTCCCAAGCGACACCTAACCAATCTAGTGAAGGAAATATGCCCTAGAGGCAATAATCAAGTTGTTATTTATATTTCCTTATATATCATGATAAATTTTTATTATTCATGCTAGAATTGTATTAACCGGAAACTTGATACATGTGTGAATACATAGACAAAACAGAGTGTCCCTAGTATGCCTCTACTTGACTAGCTCGTTAATCAAAGATGGTTAAGTTTCCTAACCATAGACATGTGTTGTCATTTGATGAATGGGATCACATCATTAGGAGAATGATGTGATGGACAAGACCCATCCGTTAGCTTAGCATAATGATCGTTAAGTTTTATTGCTATTGCTTTCTTCATGACTTATACATATTCCTTTGACTATGAGATTATGCAACTCCCGAATACCGGAGGAACACCTTGTGTGCTATCAGACGTCACAACGTAACTGGGGGATTATAAAGATGCTCTACAGGTGTCTCCGAAGGTGTTTGTTGGGTTGGCATAGATCGAGATTAGGATTTGTCACTCCGAGTGTCGGAGAGGTATCTCTGGGCCCTCTCCGTAATGCACATCATGATGAGCCTTGCAAGCAATGTGACTAATGAGTTAGTTACGGGATGATGCATTACGGAACGAGTAAAAGAGACTTGCCAGTAACGAGATTGAACTAGGTATGAGGATACTGATGATCGAATCTCGGGCAAGTAACATGCCGATGACAAAGGGAATAACGTATGTTGTCATTACGGTTTGACCAATAAAGATCTTCATAGAATATGTAGGAACCAACATGAGCATCCAGGTTCCGCTGTTGGCTATTGACCGAAGATGTGTCTCGGTCATGTCTACATAGTTCTCGAACCCGTAGGGTCCGCATGCTTAACGTTCGATGACGATTTGTATTATGAGTTATGTGTTTTTGCTGACCGAATATTGTTCGGAGTCTCGGATGAGACCACAGACATGATGAGGAGTCTAGAAATGGTTGAGAGGTAAAGATTGATATATTGGACGATGATATTCGGACACCAGAATGGTTCTGGAGTGTTTCAGGTATTTTTCGGAGTACCGGGAGGTTACCGGAACCCCCCGGGAAGGTAATGGGCCTACATGGGCCATAGGGGAGAGAGAGGGGAGACCGCAAGGGGTGCCCCCCATGGGAGTCCAAATTGGACAAGGGGGAGGGGGCGCGGCCCCTTTTCCTTCTCCCTCTCCCTCTCCTTCCCCATTTCTCCCTCCGAAAGAAAGGAAGGGGGCCGACTTGGACTAGGAGTCCTAGTCGGTCCCCCCCCCATGGCGCGCCCCTTGTGGCCGGCCTCCTCCCTGTCCTTCTTTATATATGGGGGCAGGGGGCGCCCCAAAGCACATCAATTGTCTTAGCCATGTGCGGTGCCCCCTCCAAAGTTTACTCCTCCGGTCATATTGTCGTAGTGCTTAGGCAAAGCCCTGCGCGGATCACATCACCATCACCGTCACCACGCCGTCGTGCTGACGAAACTCTCCCTCGACACTTTGCTGGATCAATAGTTTGAGGGACGTCGTCGAGCTGAACGTGTGCAGAATTCAGAGGTGCCGTACGTTCGGTGCTTGATCGGTTGGATCACGAAGACATTCGACTACATCAACCGCGTTAAGCTAACGCTTCCGCTTTCGGTCTACGAGGGTACGTGGACATACTCTTCCCCTCTCGTTGCTATGCATCTCCTAGATAGATCTTGCGTGATCGTAGGATTTTTTTTATGAAATTGCATGCTACATTCCCCAACAGTGGTATCAGAGCCAGGTTTATGCGTAGATGATATGCACGAGTAGAACACAAAGAGTTGTGGGCAATGATAGTCATACTGCTTACCACCAACATCTTATCTTGATTCGGCGGTATTGTTGGATGAAGCGGCCCGAACCAACCTTACATGGCCGCGTTCATGAGACCGGTTCCACCGACGGACATGCAACTTGTTTTGCATAAAGGTGGCTGGCGGGTGTCTGTTTCTCCAACTTTAGTTGAATCAAATTTGACTACGGCCGGTCCTTGTTGAAGGTTAAAACAGCAAACTTGACGAAACATCGTTGTGGTTTTGATGCGTAGGTAAGAACGGTTCTTGCTAGAAGCCCGTAGTAGCCACGTAAAACTTAAAACAACAAAGTAGAGGACGTCTAACTTGTTTTTGCAGGGCATGTTGTGATGTGATATGGTCAAGGCATGATGTGATATACGTTGTTGTATGAGACTGTCGGATTCTGGGTTTCGCAGACCCTTGAGAGGTTCGAACTCTGGGGTGCGCACGAAGGACTCTTTCTCCCCAGCCTGCCTACCCAACGATTCCACGGCCTAGCTCGACGAACCCAAAGAACACGAGGCATAGAGGTTTATACTGTTTCAGGCCACCGTTGCGGTGTAATACCCTACTCCAGTGTGGTGGTGGTGGATTGCCTCGAGGGCTAAGGATGAACTAGTACAGTGGGTGAACAACCTCGGGGGGGGGGGGAGAGGTGTTCTTGAGCTCGATGAGCTGGTGAGATGGCCTTGGTGGAATGGATCCAGTCCAAGATGAGTTGCCTCCTATGGTGGTGGCTAGTCCTATTTATAGAGGCCCTGGCCCTCTTCCCAAATGTAGGCGGGAAGGGATCCCACAATGGCCAATTTTGAAGGGGGACAACTAGTACGAGCTATCCTGACAAAATTAGTCTTCGCCTGCCAAAGGCTCTGGTGGTGACGCTACTGTGGGCTCCGCGATGACCTTCGTCCTGTCGTCCTGTTGGTCTTGGTCTTGTTGCACCGATATGAAACCCTTTGCCTGATGCCTCGGGACTCCTCGCCCGCTCTTGCCTCTTTAGCACCAAATAGGAAACTGGTACGCCGCGCCCGCTGGCGCCCGCCTGGCCTTGGTCGTCATGGCTCACGTCATGTGAACCTCACGAGGTGCCCCCCGCATAGATATCTCCGCTCCTCAGGAGCCAGCCTAGCGAGCCCGCCCCCAGGGAGGTCTTGGTGTCGTCCGCCTCGCTAGGGTCTTGAGTTGTTGCTGCCGAAGCTGGGCCGTACCGGGCCATTGGTGGAGCCATGCCGTGGGCCATAGGTATGCAAGTCTGGGCACCCCGTTCCCAGGACGCCGACAGTAGCCCCCGGGCCCAAGGCGCGCTCGAACTTGGCTTCGAGGCGAAGCCAAAGGACAAGTGTGGAGCGCCGCGGGCCCCAACCACCTGCAACCTCGGTCGACGCGTGACGATTGACGGGACGTGGGCGCCTCCGCTTCCCCACGCTGCCTCGGTAACCAAATATCCATCAACTCGGTATCCTCGATGCCACGGTGATTATCTCATGATCACAACCAATCTCTTTCTCATCATCGAGTCAGGGTTGTTATTAATGAAGTTATTATTATTACTGTTGACCCATAGTGTGACCAACACGAACTGGGCCCTTATCTGCGGGCGCGGCTATCGATAGATTTAATACACTCTGCAGAGGTAGCGCACTTTACCCACACCACGAAATCCATGGCCTCGCTCTCCCATTCGGGTGGACCAACGACATTCCGACAGAACTCTCCCATTGCCATGACACTCTTACGACCACTCCGACCAACTCCCCACTGGGATTAGTCCTGGGTGTCCCAACCTACCAAAGGCAAAACTACCACCGTCGTGGCAAACAAACAGTCCCAAACGGGGACACGATACCATAACAACAACAGGTTCACAAGGTTATGTCTGCTTACCGGGCCAGGGTAACGCATGCCCATAACCTTCCCTCTTTGGAGGCACCGACAAAAGGCATGGCAACGGACGACTACCGGCCTCCCCATAAAGGCAAATGTGGTTGCACTTGTCAGCCCGAAATGGTGGCACCATGACTCAGCCAACCGTTGTTCATGTTCAATTAAGTACGGTTAAACTTGAATGCAATAAGCTGAGTCATATGAAAATAACATGATGCAACTACAATACATGAGCATGACATCAACATAAGCATGGTTGTGTAACATTTCTTCTTAACATATCAATGGCAACAAATCATATATCTGATTGAGCATGGCATATTGACTAGCATGAACATCACAAGTATACACTTCTCAGAAACATAGCATGACCGCTAGCACCGACAATAACTCTCATGGAAGAACATATCAACAATGCTACCATGCAAGCATTTAACCAACTGGATGTAAAGAAACATGCATAACAACGGCACTCGGGGCAGACGATAGTCATGCACCGAAGGCCATCACCGACATCCAACATGTACTACTAGCAAGCATAAGCATATGAAAGGAATACTAGTAGGAATACATGATAACCAAGTGCAAGACAACATAGCGCGAGAGTGAACATGAAACTCTAAGCATCACCGGAACAACGGTAATCATATTTTAAACGAGCAAACATTGATTAAATGTTCAAGTTAAAAACCATGGCTACTGCATGGCTATCGTGAAAGTGGGTATTGTGGCTTGCCTGGGGATGAAGAAAGCACCGGGGAGAAGTGCAGAAGGATCGCGGAAAGATTTGCCAAAACAGCTCTCTCTCGGAGGGGGCTGTTTATGGGCAAGGGCAAAGTGGTCACTTCCAGTATGTCAAAGCACAGTGAAAATGATGTAAATAGAACAGGCTCGATGAGACGAATATGTGGGCTTTGGATTCACCTGATTTGGAGCTACGGGTAAAAAGTTATGAGGTGATGAAGATCAGGGACTTTTCTGCAAAAATATCATCACAAACAAGTCCCTGAGTGGATAAGGCAGAAACGGGTTTTGCTAAAATACACTTTCCCGAGATGAAAACGTACTTACGACCGAAGATGAAACGGGACGCGCTTTCAGTTAAGGGAAAGCGTACTCAGCGGAGTACGTCTGCACTTAAACACGTCAGCGGGTCGGGCCGGCCAACGCGTGAGGCTGACGTGCGGGACCCACTGGCAGGGGGAGGGGGTGTCGTCATCTTCCTCGCTTCGTCTCGTTCGCCCGCGCTGCCAGAGTGCAGAGCCGGCGCCGGCAGCCATTCGGGCGGCTCCGGCCACCGTTCGTGGCGCCCGGACCACCTACGCGATTGGGAGGACACCTCGTATCCATCCTGACGCAGAACGAACGCCGAGGATGAGCGGAACGGCAGCGCACCATGGAGGCAGAGAGCAACGGCGGCGGCCAATCTTGGGGACACGCGGCCACGAGTACTCCGGCGCCGAACTGCGGGGTTGGGAAGGTGCGCCGGGGTCTAGGTGGACTACTGGTGGCGGAAGGAGGGAGGGAAGAGCTCGACTGCGAGCAAATTTAGGCGAAGGAGTCCGGCGGCCATGGCGGCCAATCACGGCAAGGAGGGGCTCTCCGGCTTGGGAAAGAAGTGGGGAGGGTTCCTGGGAGAGTGAAGAAAAGCTTGGTGAGGTCGGGGCACCTTGGGGTGGACTATATATAGGCGGGGCGAGGGGCTCGGGTGCCGCCGCGGGAGTCCGGTCAAGGCGCTGCCGGCCGCAGCAGTCACGGGGAGGCACGGGGAAGGCGACGAGCAAGAGAGCGGACGAGCCGCAGAGGTCACGGAGTCGAGGGGAGCAGAGGAAGAGGCCGAGGCGAGCTTCGAGCCAAACGGAGCACTGTGCTCCCGTGGGCGTTCGGCGACGAGCGTCGGTGAGGAAGCGGACGGAGGGTGAGTGAGGTCATGGCGACGCGGTCGATCACGGGGAGGCCACTGGACAAGGTTGCGAGTTGATACGAGGAGAGCACGGACGAGCACAGCGCCGAGGTCGCGCTAGAGCGCGTTTAATGCACGCCAGAGCCATGGTCACCGCGTGAGCTCGCGAGGAGAAGATGCCAAGGGTTTGAAAATGTTGTCTAGCTGATAGTCCTTCCAAGCTTGAGACTGTGGGAGGCGAAATTGTGAGAGAAGGGGCTCTGTCTGTGAGTTAGGCATCAGCTAAAGTTTGCTGCATCAAACTTAGGCGTGCACTGCTGATCAACAGGAAAGTGATTGTGGTCAATGGAGTTGTATGCGATGATTAGGATAGGAAGGACTACGATCCTGGTAAGTTTGAGAGGAAATGAACCAAATATTAATACAGTTGCTTTGCAGCTACAAATATGGTCCAGAATCTTGAGCATGATGATGCACTCACATGGAGTATCAACTTGCGCTCAAATTGGGCAAGGCATATTATTTTGGTCCTATGAAGATGCTCAAAAAGTATCAGACCAATTGGTCAAGCGAAAATGGTACTTGCTTCACAAACATCTCCTTTGGACAGAAACTTGCAAAAATTCTAGAGGAATAATGTCTTGATTAAATATGCCCAAAATGGGTGTAGGTAGGTTATATGGATAATATAAGGCCTAGAAAAAGTTTCAGCCTTAATGGAGCAAGATAAAATATACTTGCTTCACAAACTAAAAATTTGGACAGAATCAAAGAATTGAAGATGAGCTCACATGGAGGCATGACATGAGCTCAAATTTGGTGGAGGGCTATGATATGATGATGTTGAGGACCATGCAAAATTGCAACTTATTTGGATATTCCTAGCTTGTACCTCCTTCACAAAGTTTCTTTCTGGACAAAAACTTTGGAAAAACATAATTAAATAACTACTAGGCAAATGAGGTTGAATTTTGGCATGTGTCAATGATATGGAAAGGAAAAGATGTCCAAGGAGTTTGAGGTCAATTGGGCAAAGGAAAATAGCACTTGCTTCACAATGTGCCATTTAGGGCCGAATAGGGAAATAATTATTGAAGGATTATTTTTGAACATGGCAATGAAAAGTTTTGCCATATTTGAGGAAGATATGACCTAAACAATTTATTAGAATTATTTGGGAATTTAAGGAGTGATGGAAGTATAGGTTGCTTCACAACCTAGGGAAAATTGAGTTATTCCTTTAATAGAAAAGGAATATTCCTAATAAGAAGAATATTGGGATTTGGTCCAAGGTGGAAATGGAAAGGTCTAGGGAAGTATTTGAGGTTGACAAGCCACTCTGGAAGCAAAGGAGAGGCCATCTTCTTCAGTTTCCAGACCACATAGCCTCGAAAAAAGAAAACTCAGGCAAAAACCTCAGAAAAACAAAAGAAAAAGAAAGGGCCCAAAATCAGGCTGTTACAGTAGCAAAGAGTAATATCAAGCGTATTGACATGTCTTTCCCCTCTAAAAGACATGTGACTTCTCTCCTCTTTGTTAACCAGTATCTGAAGAGCTTAGATGTGCTCATATGATAAGCTTTCATGTGCTCTCTCTCCCCCTTTGACATCAATTTCCAAGAAGGGTCCTTCTGGAGCATGAGTCAAATATGATTGGTCCTCAAGATACACTATGAAGCAACATGTAGCTTAAGATGCGGGTAGAGGATAAGAATCATTGAGTGGAGCTGGAGAGAAAAAATGTGTAGAATGCAATGGAAAAAAGTTTCTCAGCAGTGAAATCAGTAACGCCGATCTGTTTCCATCGGTGACACCGAGTTGGCTGTGTCATGGATGATGCATATCGGACATACCGGGTTATTCCATGTCGGTTGTACTGATGAACTGTCTATGAGACATCCTTGTAGTTCGGTCTAGCTGATAGGCTTGGATCGGTGAGTCCGAGTTCATTGCAGAGGATTTTTTTTCAACTCAGCTCACTTGGCAAATTAAATCTCACAAAGATTTGCAAGGAATTAACTGAAAGATTTGCAAAGAATTAGGCACTGAATAACGACAGAAAAGAGATCTAGAAGGGGTCGACGACAAAGTCACCTATGTTAGAGTATATTGACGTAGGAGTCAAGTGGGATCACTTGGTCATAGGTCATACTCATTGTTTAAGCTTAAAATGGGGTTACCATTTTTAGGTTAAGCATTTTGATGTATTCACACCTTGTTGAGTTGCTTTGTCTCATGTCTTTGAGCAAAGCTTCTCTAAGATGGAATGACATGCCTTGGGTTGTGGTGTTGATCATGTAGTTGACCTTGTGTTGGATGCTCAAGGTTGATGTAGTCCATCAAGAGTTGGGAGCACCATTTTCCTACATGGGGTAGCCTTGCAAGGAAGAGCACTTGTGTATCCAAAATGACAATAATGAAACTTGATACCAACTAAAATTTGATATATTGAAATTGTCAAAGGATATGTGGAGTGAGTTCATGCTTCCTTCTATTCAACAACCATATCATAGGAACTTGGTGATGTTAAGATTGCTCAAAATGTGAGTGGTTTGCAATCTCATAGATTTGGGCTCATAC
Organism: Aegilops tauschii subsp. strangulata; assembly: GCF_002575655.3. NCBI lineage: Eukaryota > Viridiplantae > Streptophyta > Magnoliopsida > Poales > Poaceae > Aegilops > Aegilops tauschii. The sequence continues at coordinate 508,316,745 of NC_053036.3, read as the reverse complement.
AAGTACCTATAAGGGTTAGATAACATGCAAGGGTGCAAATATGTTTTCAAGACATATAATCATCATCATAAGAGAAATATCTAGAATTTGTCATAAAAAGGCTCATGCCTTGCATGTATCCGAATGTAGTTTCTACTCCAAGTTTGAGGCATCAATGATATTCAATTCACCTGTCAAACAGCAAAATACTTTCTCATCAAGCGGTTTGGTGAATATATCTGCCAATCGCTTATCGGTACGAACATGCTTAAGATTGATGTCTCCTTTAGCAACATGATGTTGAATGAAATGATGATGAACTTCAATATGCTTAGTTCGAGAATGTTGCACATGATTATGAGCAATCTTAATGGCACTTTCATTGTCACAAAGCAATGGAACATGTCTCACGTGTATCCCATAATCTTTAAGAGTTTGGGTCATCCAAAGTAATTGAGCACAACATGATCTGGCGGCAATGTATTCCGCTTCGGCAGTAGATAAGGATACCGAGTTTTGTTTCTTGGAGTACCAAGACACAAGGGATCTACCAAGAAATTGACAAGTACCCGAAGTGGACTTTTTGTCAACCTTGTCACCGGCATAGTCCGAATCGGAGTACGAACAAGAACAAAAGATGAACTCTTAGGATACCAAATGCCAAAGTTTGGTGTATGAATTAAGTATCTCACTATCCTTTTCACAGCCTTGAGATGACACTCTTTGGGGTCTGCTTGATATTGTGCACACATGCACACACTTAGCATAATATCGGGACAGGAGGCACATAGATATAACAATGAACCAATCATAGAGCGGTAAACCTTTTAGTCAACCGGTTCGCCATCCTTAGTCAGGTCAAGATGTCCACTAGTAGGCATGGGTGTTTTCATACCTTTGCTTTCTTGCATGTTGAACTTGTTGAAAAGATCCTTGGTACTTTGTTTGAGAAACAAAGGTACCTTACTTAATTTTCTTGATTTGCAAACCGAGGAAAAATTTGAGTTCACTCATCATAGACATCTCAAACTTCTCCGACATTAGCATTCCAAACTTTTCACTAAAATGGGGGTTAGTAGATCCAAATATGATATCATCGACATAAATTTGGCACATAAATAGTTCACCATTAACCCTTTTAGTAGAAAGTGTAGAGTCAATCTTCCCAATTTCAAAGCCTTTTTAAATAAGAAACTTGGTCAAGCATTTATACCATGCTCTAGGAGCTTGTTTAAAACCATAAAGAGCTTTGTGAACTTTGTAAACATGATCGGGTTTCTTGGGATTAACAAAGCCGGGAGGTTGTTTAACATAGACTTCCTCCTCAATTTCACCATTTAGAAAAGCACTTCTATTGTCCATTTGGTATTAAGTGGTATCATGGTGATTGGCATAGGCAAGTAAGATGCTTATGGACTCAAGTCTAGCAACCGGGGCATATGTCTCACCATAGTCCATACCTTCAACTTGAGTGTAGCCTTGAGCGACGAGACGGGCCTTGTTGCATACAACTTGTCCATCGTCATCTTGCTTATTCCGAAACTTCCATTTGGTTCCAATGACATTGTGGTTGTCGTTGGGATTTTCTACCAATGTCCACACTTGATTCCTCTCAAAATTATGTAGCTCTTCGTGCATAGCATTCGCACAATCCGGATCATCAAGAGATTCTTCTACCTTCATAGGTTCAACACTAGAAATGAATGAGTAGTGTTCACAAAAGTTAGCCAAACGAGTTTTAGAGCGAGTGATTCTCCCAGTTTGAATATCATAGAAGATTTATTCGATGGGGTGATCTCTTGTGACTCTTGCTCTAACTTGTGAGAGCTTTTGCTTAGGTTGAGGTGGAACATCCTCTTCATCATCCTCTTCATTGTTTTTGGTGTTGTCGTTCTCTTGACGAGGTGGAGAAGGAGGCTGAGGTGGATCATCTTGTTGTACTTCCTCATTTTCTTCGTCCTGCCATGTTCCACTTGTGGATGCCTCCAAGTAAACTTGTGGTTCACCTTGTTGTGAAGTTGAGGCTTCCACTTGAATGGACGAAGTACTCTCCTTCACCTCCGTTGGGCGAATCCTGCCAATAGAGAAGTCTTGAATTGCTTCCGAAGGATCTTTGTCTCCTACATCAATTGGCAATTGCCCTACTTGCAAGCCGTTAGCACTACAAAAAAATTACACTTCCGTGATGATACGTGTTTGTCACAGTAGGTCGCGTTTTTTGTCATGCATGTACATCCATGACGATTTTATGACAGAATCAAGATAGTCATACCTGTGCTGTCATAGAAGTGTTCCATGACATTACCAAAATTATCATCACGGAAGTGTGCACTTCCATGACGATAAATCGCGCGTCACAGAAGTGCTTTCGTCAAGGGTGACCGACACGTGGCATCCACCGTAACGGAACGCCGTTAAGCTATCGGGTCGGGTTTTGGATTCGATAACCCATTAACAGCCCCGACCAATGGGGATTTTCCACGTGTAAAATCATCATTGGCTGGAGGAAACACGTGTCGGCTCATCGTTGGGACAGATGTCATACACTCATTGGACAGAAGGCGCCTATGATACGTCAACACGTGGCACGGCCCAACAGAGGCCCATTCCTGTGAAAAGGCCGGCCCGTTTGACTTGGTCAAAAGGTGGCGGGCCGGCCCATGGAAAGCCTGTTAACGGCCTGTTCGCATATAGCCCATTTACAGCCCGCTAACCCAAGGCCCGTTACGCCCTATCCGAATTAGGCCCAGTAGCGTCATCTGGGCCATCCAATATGATTCCAGCCTGTTTTCACTTCTGGCCCATGTATGGCCCATGACGTCTTTCGGCCCATATGAAGCCCTATGTAACTCTTGGGCTATTAATGGCTCGTGGTGAAACTGGCCCGTAATGAACAGTGTATCACTTTACACCCATTAACGGCCCGTGGTGAAACTGGCCCGTAATGAACAGTGTATCACTTTATACCCATTAACGGCCCGTTATTCCGTTGGGCCGTTTCCAACCCATGTTATCTTTCGGCCTTCTCAGAGCCCATTTATTCTTGGGCTCATTTCCAGCATTCGTTTACTTACGGCCCGTTACTGTCATTTTCTGCCTGTGGGCCAAATTCAGCCCGTGGTTACAGTCGGCCCGTTTGTGGTCCGTTAATACGTTGGGCCGTTTTCATAGCGTCATCAAATACGGCCTATTAACGATGGCCCGTTATGGTCGGCCCATGAACGAACGATTCCAACTCTAGCCCGTTTACGGCCATAATGCGGCCTGTTATTGGCCCATGTTTGGCCAATCGATCATACGGCCCGTATAAGGCCCATTGATGATACGGCCCATAGAAGGCCCATTGTTTCTACGGCCCGTAGAAGACCCATTGTTTCTACGGCCCGTAGAAGGCCTACTGTTTCTACGGCCCGTAGAAGGCCCACTGTTTCTACAGCCCGTAGGAGGCCCAGTGTCACTAGAGTAAATATTAGCCCATGGTTATTATGGCCTAGAAAAATAGGTTATTGCAGCCACTAGCAAACCGCGGAAAAAGAACTGCACTGACTACAAGCAAACAAATAAACAAGACAACAAGGAAATAAATAACCAAGCAACTTATGCTAGGCTATCACGGCTATTACACATATTACATCCACTGGGCATCAAAGTTCGCCGCCAGTGCAAATATAGGGAACAAAGCAGCATATAAACGCCACAGCAAAACAAGTCCAGAACTGAAACCACTTCAGAAGAGTTCAAGAAACAATATCCTGGGTACCCATAATGCTGGCAAGTTGCTTAGCAAGCTTATTAACTTTCTCTTGTTTGGCGCTTAAATCCTCCAGCGCTTGCTGTTGCACAAGAAAGTACGCATCTGAATTCTGCAGGGACTTCCTCAGTCCTTCGTCTTCTTGCCGCAGCACAGCTGACTGATGCCTTCCAGCTTGTAGCTGAGACTGAAGAAGCCGAAGTGATTTAGGCAGCGAGTTCGAAGAGCTTGTGCCAGCGGTACTGGCCAGTAACTCGAACACTACATCAACGCAGGACTGTGGGGTTTTCTCACCGTCTACAAGATCGTTTTATCACCTTTCTTGGAGACCAACAGGGTTGTCTCACTATCTTGAACCTTATCTGCATTACTTTCTCTACCATTGCATAGTGGGGTGCTCTTCTCCAATATTCTGTTTGCAAACTACAAGAGAAACAAGCACACACATCACATGTTTAGCTTGTAGTATACGAAACTCATTTTGGTAAACCGGTTCAGTAGTAAGGTGGACAGGATAACAACATGAAACAAACATATATCTATGTACTATGGTCACTGTATTGTCCATATCATTCTAGTTTATGTTCCCTAATCAAGATAGAGACACAGTTCAACTCATATATTTTTAAGACACAACAACATAGACAGAATATAAGTGTGAGAAACTACACAGCATTGGCAGCACTTGTAATGTGCATCACATGAGAACATAACTGTTTATACAACTTAAACTGAAATCAACATAGAGCAAGAAGTTAGAACAGCAATCCAGTTAAAGAAATAGGTTTAAAACATACCTGTTGCGCCATTGGAGTTTCAATTGGATCCTTCAAATTTGAAAATAGTTGGTATGAGTAAATACAGTGATGCAACAGCAAAGGAGTATGGACCATAGCTACGGAATCTGACCTGAGAACAATTGCTCTTCTGCTTTAAACATGGAGTTTGGGTTAGCTGTGGTGGTCTTCGTGCTTTGGGCACTGCAGTAGCTTTACAAACTGCTCGTGTGGGGGTACTCTGTGGTGGACATTGTGCTTTGTCAACTATAAGTGGGTTACTATCCGCTGGGGTTGCGGTTAGATGGGTTGTAGCTGGTTCTCTGCCCAACGGTGTAAGTGTGCAATCTGGAAGAGTCTCGATTATGTGTGGCGGGGCTAGTTTGTGGGCCAGTACAACCATGGTTCTATCTGCATCGACGGGTAGCACTGTCTTTTGTGAAGAATGAGTTTTTGCTCCCTTAGGTACTGCCATCACCCCCTCCAATTCAAATGGCTGATAAACAAGAAAAGAAATTGAACGTACAGACATTGTATGATAGACAGATGTGGTAATTCCCATATATGTTGTCTAACCAAACAGGACAACATGACACAATTTCACATATATGATGCCTAACTAAACAGGATAGCATGACACAGTTTCATATATATGATGGATAACTTAACAGGATATAATGGCATAATTCAACATATGATGAGTACCTAAACAGGATGACATGACAAAACTATATGATGTCTTTCTAAAATAGGTTGGGATGAAATAATTCACATACATGTTGTCTAAGTATACAGGATGGCATGATATAATTGATTCATATACTAAGCAGCTGGCACTCGCATGTATGATCTCTAAACTAAGCAGATACAATTCAATATTGTGCATATGATGTCTAAACTAAGAAATGCAAGACACCATATGCATCATATGAGAAATATAAACATTGCAACTTAGAGCATACACCTTAGGTGGGATATAGGACTGGTCATCTGTCTCTCAATCCTCCTCTGAGGAGCTCCCTGTAACCATCGAGATATATGCTTCAACAGGTACCATTTCCTGCTCTGAAGACCTTGTTTTCACTCCAGATTTTTCCATAACCGGCTCAAATGGTGATACACATGAAGAGTAGTTCAATATACACAGATTGTCGACAAATGGAATACGTAATGAAAAAAAAGATGGCATGAGATAATTCACATATATGATGCCTGGCTCCATGGCGGTGCATAATTCACATATATGATAACTGGCTGAAAAACATGGCATTGCATAATTCACATATCTGATATAGAAAGCAAACAGGAGGCATTCACACAAAGCATGTCTAATCTAAGCAGATGGCATGGCAATGCAAGACACCATATGCATGATATGAGCAATATAACCCAGCCAAGTTAGAGCATGCACCTCGGGGGGGGGGGATACGACTGGTCATCTCTCTCTGAATCCTCCTCTGAGGAGCTATCTGTAACCAGCAAGAAATCTGCATCGACAGGTAGCACTGACTGCTCAGAAGACCTTGTTTTCACTCCAGATTTTCCCATGACCGACTCAAATGGCTGATGCACAAGAAGAGTAGATGAATGTATAAACATTGTTGACAAATGGAATACATTATGGAAAAAAATATGGCACAATACAATTCACATATACGATGACTGGCTAAACAGGATGGCATTGCATGATTCACGTATATGATGCCTGGCTAAAGAAGATGGCATTGCATAATTCCCATATACTCCCTCCATTCCTAAATATTTGTCTTTTTAGAGATTTCAAATGGACTACCACATACGGATGTATATAGACATATTTTAGAGTGTAGATTCACTCATTTTGTTCCGTATGTAGTCACTTGTTGAAATCTCTAAAAAGACAAATATTTAGGAATGGTGGGAGTATGATATAGAAACCAAACAGGTGGCATTCACACAAAGCAAATCTAAACTAAGCTGATGACATATAAGATGTATAATGTAAGCAATGCAAGGCGCCATATGCATGATATGACCAACATCAGCATGCCAGGTTAGAGCAAACACCTCAGGTGGTAAATAGGCGTTGTCGGCTCCTTCTGAATCTCCATCTGAACAGTTATCTTCCTCTGGAATACAATCTGGAAATGCAGGAGGGGGGGGGGGGCACTTCGCCCACCATGGAGCGGCGTCTGCATGACATTATATTCGCACACAACGGTCTTCTCTTTTTCTCTACATGTTTAATACGATTTTGTACAATATCTGACATGCATAATAAAAAAATAGTTAGATTTTGTAAGGCCTAAGGGGTGCATGCGAAAATCAAGACTGATGGTAGCAAACGAGTGGATGGATCCAAAACTAATGATAGCAGGTAGATTATAGCTTCTGTTTAAAAAGATAGACAATGGATCATCTATTGTTTGTTGCCCACCCAACATGAACCACATAGAAGACCCTAGATGAGCCAGATAGTAGACAGATACTATTCGTTGCTGGCTCGATATGAGACCCATGGGCAATTCAAAACTCAAGATTGAACCATAAAGTAGCAGGTAATAATAACCGATGTATAACGTAAGCAAACACGAAAGACTGCGACCTCTCTTCCGGAACTGTGTAGTCCTCAGGTTCATCTGCCCAGTCGATGATGGTAATGCAGTTGGCGTGGCTGCCGGCAACGGGGAAGATGATCTGAGGCGGCGAAAGGAAGTATGCAGGGGGATCTCTGCTGCAGTGAACGCTTCTGTCGATGGTGCACCTCAGGTGGGGTGGATGACGGCACGGCAGGAGCAGGACATTACACACAGAGTTTTCTTTGACTCCTATCTGAAAATGAAGTAAATCTGTAAGGGCTCCTTAGAATTGGAGGATTCTATAAATGCAGGGACAGGAAAAACACAGGAATAGGATAGGAATGCACGTGCAAAACAGAGCATTTGGAAACATAGGATTTCAGTCAACCTGGGTGTTTGGCTCACATGAATTGGAAGAACAGAGGAATGGAGAAACAAAGTGATGTGACGAGTGTACAACCTCTTTGGCATAGCCTTGTGGACCTCAACATCATTGGGTTGGACGTGGAGGATGGTGATGATGCTGGTGTGACTGTCGGAGGCGGGGAAGAAGATCCGAGGCCCCTGTAAACGGCGCCGAGGGTAATGCTCCGCTGTGATGGACGGTTCCGTCGTTGGAGCAGCTCCTCTAAGGTGTACAGCGACGAGGCTGAAGCATGACAAGACAGACAATGTTAATCTGAAGTGGGACCCTAATATCATCTGCAATAGATGATGTAAAATACATCACCAAAAAGTGCTACTCCCTTCGTTCCTAAATATTTGTCTTTCTAGATATTTCAACAAGTGACTACATACGAAGCAAAGTGAGTGAATCTACACTCTAAAATGTGTCTACATGCATCCGTATGTTGTAGTCCATTTGAAATGTTAGAAAGACAAATATTTTGGAACGGAGGGAGTAGATGTAAAACGCATCAGCCGCGCCACGGCCGCTCCGACAGATGCTGTAAGAACTGTTCACTCTAAACTTAACTGAAGAAAATGAACTTCACAGTCGAAACTGAATTTTACTGTCAAAACTTATTGAACTAGTAACAGAGAATTGCAATAGATGTTTAGGGCGTTCGAGCACTAGTAGCAGAGAAGCAGTGATCTAAATCAGCAGACGCTCGAGCAGGGAACGCACTAGCAGAGAGCAAGTCGTGCAGTAGCACCGCGAGCGAGTGCTAAAGCAGCAACTCCTGTAGCTGCCGGAGGTCGTGCAGCAGCAGTAGCAGCGCAAGCGAGAGAAAGAGCAGAGTAGCAGCATGATCGAAAGCAGAAGCAGTGCAGCAGCGCGACCGACAGCAAGAATAGAGCCGCAGCGCGAGCGAGAGCCGGAGCAGCTGCAGCTACAGCTACTGCCGTTGTGGAAGTCACCGCCGAGGAAGCAACGACATGGGGGAGAGACGCCGTGGATGATGTGGCCGGCGACGGCGCCGTCGATGGAGACACGCCATGTCTACTCGGTATCGAGCATTGGCAGCCCCGTGAGATCGAATAAAAGATAAAATGCAGCGGTGAGTGCAGAACCTCCTTGGTGGCGTCGAGTTGGCCTCGGCTTCATCGGAGGAATTGGTGAGGGTGTTGCGGTTCCGGTGGGGTAGGTCAAGACGGCGCTGTGGGGATTGAGGTGGCGCGATAGACGAGGCGAACGTCGGGGCAGCTCCTTGGAGGTGGAGGACGGGGCGGCTGATCAGGCGGGACGACGAGATCGACAACGGATCCTCATCCGGTGCGGTGGATGAGGGACGGCGAGCTGTTGCGGTGGACGGCGTAGTCGGGGAAGAGTCTCCGGCTGGGCGGCGGCCGGGAGGCCGACGAAGGAGCGTGGGGTTTCGCGGGTTTTGGCGGCCTCGGTGTACGAATGGGGGGGCGAAGGGGGAGGGGGGGAGCCAAGCTTAGGGACGCGCTTGTCCAAAATGTAGGGTAAGTTACCAGCGTACCCCCACTGGTTTTGACACCGCGACGTGGAGCTTCATTTCCGGCTGAGGGGTAGAAGGGGGATTTCGCGTGTCTGGGCTGCGGGAGCGATTTCGGATGAGGAGGGAGTTCTCGCGCGCGTCCAAATTTCGGGATAACAAGGCGCGACCAGGGTTGAAGAAGCGGGAGTTTCAAAGCAGGTGAGACAAAAGATACTCGAGCTTGAAAATTTCGGGATAACAAGGTGCGGATTCCTTGTTCGGCAGAACAAACTTAACGTGTAAAAAAACAATTCATACAAGTCACAAGAGAGTCATGTCCCCTTTTACTATATTGCTATAGATGCCATTGAAAAAACTACAAGAAAAATGTAAAAAAATCGGGAGAACAAGATTACCCTGCACAGTACCAAATTGATTCGCACTTCCCTCAACAACAACAAAAAACAAATCAATTCCCACCAAATAAAGATTAATGTCCCTTTTTATATGATTACAGATGCCATGATCTCGAATTTCAATTTTTGAATCCACGTTATGTTGAATTCGAATATGTCGTTAGGTGACCTTGCGGTTTATAATTGGTGTAGTCGTACATTTTGATCTTCCATCATATATGAACATTTTACTCCACCATGTGAACATATATATTGTCGTCTACCATATGGACTAAATTTGAATCAATTTTACTTATTTGAATACGATTGTTGTCAAGTTATACAATAATTTAAATATCATCTTGATAACAAAAAACATACATATAGCAGTAATCATATTTCACTATGAACTACATGTACCATACGCTCTCCAATTCAAATATTTGTATCCATTTTATGTTGAATTCAAATCATAGTACATTATTGGTCTAGGTAGTGAGATGTTTGGGCTAATCTAAACCCTGTTTTCATACGTATAATTTTTGGCTGAATTGGGACAAGTTTTGGTATAAGCCTCTTGCAAAACCGGAGATTCTCTCAACAAACCTCGTGGTTCCGAGAGGGAACGTGTCACCTTTGTGTGCGAAACGATATACGCTGCCTCCCCCCTGATTTTATTTACAGAGGCAACATAGAACTATATGAGTGCCGTGTTAAATTTTGGAATTATTTCGGGTGCATTTAGCCTTTTTATACATTAATTGAGTTTCTGGACTTTTAATGTGCATAATCTAAATATGAATTGCATGCACATGCTCCGGTGCACCGAAGTGGGTTGAAAAATCACATGTGTGTCCTTGGTTGAATTTCTAGGTCCCATGGAAGAAATGAGAATGAAATTCAAACATCTGGGCGTCATGACTCGGCCGAGAACATCGAGAAACTTTGATTTTAAATTCATGTAAATCCAAAACTCGCCTGGAAATCATGAAACTTGGCATGGTGTCATGTCATGGCACTAACATGTTGTGGTAAAAAATTGGGCCGATTTGGAAGCTCATGGTTCTAAGAGGGAACGTGCCACCTTTGAGTGTGAAATGATATACGCTGCCCCCCCTTGAGTTTCTTAACAAAGGCAACATAGAACTACATTAGTGCCCTGTTAAATTTTGGAATTATTCCGGGTTCGTTTGTCGTTTTTTATACATTAATTGAGTTTCTGGTCATTTAATGTGCATAAGTCAAATTTGAACTACAAGCACATGCTCTCGTGCACCAAAGTTGGTTGAAAAATCACATTTGCGTCCTCGGGTGAATTTCTAGGTTCCATGCAAGAAATGAGAATAAAATTAAAACATCTGGGCATCGTGGCTCGGCCGAGAACATTGAGAAACTTAGTTTTAAAATTCTTGTAAATCCAAAACACGTCTGAAAATCATGAAACTTGCCATGGATGTCATGTCATGGTACTACCATGTTGTGGTAAAAAAATTGGCCGAATATGAACAGATTTTGGTATAAGCTTCTTGCAAACCGAAGCTTCTCTCAAGAAGGCTCGTGGTTCTGAGAGGGAACGTGCCACCTTTGAGTGCGAGACGATATAAATTGTCCCCCTTGAGTTTATTTACAAAGGCAACATAGAACTACATGAGTGCCCTGTTAAATTTTGGAATTATTCCGGCTTCGTTTGGCCTTATTTACACATTAATTGAGTTTTTGGTCATTTAATGTGCATAATACAAATTTGAACTACAAGCACATGCTCCCATGCACCAAAGTTGGTTGAAAAATCACATTTGTGTCCTCGGGTGAATTTCTACTCCCTCCTTTCATCTATATAGGTCCTAATGCGTTTTTCGAGGCTAACTTTGACCAAATGTTAGAGCAATAATATATGACATGCAATTTACACAAAGCATACCTTCAAATTTGTATGTCAAAGGAGCTTCCAATAATATAATTTTCATAGTATACATCTCATGTCCTATTAATCTTGTCAATAGTCAAAGGTTGTCTTGAAAAACACATTAAGCCCTATATAGATGGAAGGAGGGAGTAGGTCCCATGCAAAAAATGAGAATAAAATTCAAACGTCTGGGCATCGTGGCTCGGTCCAGAACATTGAGAAACTTGGTTTTAAGATCATGAAACTTGGCATGGTGTCATGTCATGGTAGTACCATGCCGTGGTAAAAAAATTAGCCGAATAGGAACAAATTTTGGTATAAGCTTCTTGCAAATCGGAGCTTCTCTCAAGAAGGCTCGTGGTTCTGGGAGGGAACGTGTCACCTTTATGTGCATAATTCAAATTTGAAATGCAAGCACATGTTCCAGTGCACCAAAGTTGGTTGAAAAATCACATGGGTGTCCTCGGGTAAATTTCTAGGTTCCATGCAAGAAATGGGAATGAAATTCAAAATTCTGGGCATCGTGGCTGGGTTGGAAACATTGAGAAACTTAGTTTTTTAATTCCTGTAAATCCAAAACACGCATGAAAATAATGAAACTTCGCTTGGTGCCATGACATGGCACCAACATGCTGTGGTAAATTTGCAGTCCGATTTGCGAAGGCGCACACATTAACAATCAACAAAGTCATTTTGGAACAAGTGCTGTCACGTTACAATCGGAAACACAAGTATTATTGAAACCGTGGGCGTTCTACTTACTAGTACCATTTACATGCCGCCACGCGTCCCCATTTTTTATTAGCTAGGAGGCACCGTGCAGGCTAGCGATTTGAGTACGAGAGGCGTGCGATCAGACCCCTGCGCGTGCTTATCGGGAGGAGAGCCCTTTGACCTCCATCTGCCGTCCACCTCTCTCCCAAGGTTTCCATTAATGGCGCCCGAGCCTCTGTTTAATGGCGTGGCTATGTCTCACTCGACTGAGATTTAAGAGAGAAAAAAGAAAATCTGAAAGCACAGATCTTGATGTAAGATCCGACGGACCTATATAGCATGTACTGCGACTTATAGCAAGACTGATGAATATATAAGGATGATTAATTTTTTTTGATCAAAGAAGGGCTTGCCCCTGCCGATTTTCATTACTGAAAACCACCACAATTCACAAGAAGTTTAGCACAACTCCAGCCTAACACGAAGGACTAAAAGCTACCAGATTGAAATCGCAACATCCCAAGAGGCCAACAAAGGCCAAACATCCGCGCTAGAACCCAACATTTCACAACCGACGACACAATCCACATCCTAAACCGATTATTCCATCAAAAGAAACCAGGAAACTGAAGGAAGCCCAGCAGCAACTAGAAGAACAGCAACGCCAGGGTCGCCACAGCAAGAGTTTTCTTCATTCCAGCCTCGCAACATTGATCTTCCACAGAAAGATAAGGACGATTAATTGTCTTACATAATTAGAAAGATAATTAAAAAAGCCACATGCGGCTACGCCCGAAATACACAAGGGCAAAAGAAGAAGGAAGACAAGGATCTGGCTCGCTGATCTCTACTTTCTTGATGCGTTGCTGCAGGCCGCGGGAACTAGTCTCCGCGGCGAGCGGCGATGAGCTCTTTCGTGTCCTCAAGACGTTGCTTGAGAACATCCACGGATTCCTCCACCAGCCTTTGGCGCTCGTTGCGGAGCATGTCATTCTCGTCCATAAGTTTCTTGACGATGACGCCGGTCCTCTTCAACAAGGCACTGGTCTCCTCCTGCTGGTCTGCACTTCGGACGATCTTCTCCCTCAGCAGGTCGTGCTCGGCCCGGAGCCTCTCATTGCCCTCCCTTAGTTGTCGAATGACGCCGGAGCCTCTCATGTCGTCCTGCAACCTCGCCCAGCCGGAGATCTGATCCATCTGGCTATGGACGATTGATGCATGCGCCTGTAACAGTCGTCGCCTGCCCGCGAGAAATTTTCCCAGGCCGCCACGGTGCGGCGGGACATCTCTGCTGCTTCTGCGGCGCGGCCGGACCAGTCTGCCGCATCGACGGCGTGGCGGGACCTTCATGTTGCTTCAGCGGCGCGGCGGGACCTCTGTGCTGCTACTTCCGCGCGGCAGGACATGTCGGCTGCTCTCGCAGCGAGGCGGGACATCTCTCGTGCTTCCGCTTCCATGCTCGCCTCTCCCTGGTGGCAATCTCTCGACCCAGAACTCACGCTGGCAATGGCAGACGCAAGGGAAGGATGTTGAATGACTTGTTTGTTTTTGTGGATGAGGAGTTGAGGAGGAATGTGCAGTCACCTTGGCATACTAGTATTTATAACTGAGTACTAATACGCTCCTAAGTGGGAAACCGTTTAGGTTGTGATCGGTGTGAACAGGTTTGCAATTAAATATAGCGTGGTACTAATACGCTCCTAAGTGGGAAACCGTTTAGGTTGTGATCAGTGTGAACAGGTTTGCAATTCAATATAGCGTGGAGTAATTTGGAATGTGACGAGACGCAAGCTCAAAATTTATTGATGGTTCTAGTTTCGAAGTGCGGCACTATTCCCGGATGGAGTACTTCTTTTTCTACTCCCTCCTTTCCGGTTTTATAGGGCTTATCTCAAAATTTTAGTTTTCCATTTTATAAGGCTCAATTTGGTTGTTCCCCAACACATGTTCAGATTCCAAGGTGCATTAAATCATTGCATGCAAGTATTAAGAGAAAATTGACCAATGCATGTACTTTATGCATGTGCATTGCAATTAATGCATTGATAAACATAATTTTTTGAGAAAAACAAGAGCATTAATTAGGTGCTTTTGCAAACTACAAAAAATATTCCACCACTCACCATCTTGGTTGGTGAGATTTTTGAATTAAGCCCTATAAACAGGAAAGGAGGGAGTACTGCTGTGTACGTGCAATAACTGGCATCGTCGTATACATATCTTATGGTTAATGGGGCGTTCGACAGGAATAGCCGTGTGGCGAGCTCTAGGCTAGTCTTTTTTTCAGACGCATTAAACCTATCTCTCGGGACTTCTCGCACGCACCATCGTGCCACCAACAAAAACTTGTACTCTGAGTTTAGTAGTACGTTATACAGGAAGAGAAGAGGTGCACGCACGCGCTCGTCCTCTCACACACGCGTCTGTTTTTTCTCGAAAAGGAGGATGATGACCCCCGGCCTCTGCATCTGGGAGTCACACACGCATCTGTAGCTACGAATTGTAGTGTTCTCAACCATCCGATTGGCTCTATCATGGATGTACCTATATACTAAAACATGTCTAGATACATCTATATTTTGACAAATGGAAGGCATGTATTGTGGAACGGAGGGAGTGCTTGTCATCAAAATGGATAAAAAGGGATGTATCTAGAACTAAAATACGCCTACATACATCTCCTTTTATCCATTTTGATGACAAGTAGTACTTCTTACCCAAAGGAACTTTATATCCAACACACACAAAATATCCGTTCGACTGTTGGAAATTACTGATCTGATGTCGAAGTAATTGCTGCATCGCCACCAAAACCCACCATTTCTTAAGCCAAAGTAGACCAAGGTAATCCCTATATTAGCATATTACTAAGATAAACAGAAGGCACTGTAGAAACATTTAGGACGTGAGCTTGTCAATCTGAATGTGGAGGGACACAAGCTTAGCCCTGGCCAGCAGCTTGGGCGGAACTGTCAAGAAGGTCAGCTCCTGCACGTCGACGTCGTCGGGATCCTTGCTGCTTGTCACCTCCATTTCCACCTTGACGGCGTCGGTCGTGCCTTTGGGCTCCCCCGGCTGTCCGTTCGCCCACAGCTTGGCCACGTAGTGCGGTAGTGGGGACGCCCCCGCTCTAATGCAGACAACCGACACGGGGATAGGCGCGCCGATGTCGAGCACGCCGCCGACCAAGAAAAATGCGCGGCGGTCCTCCTCCGCGAACAGCAAGAGTCGTGGCTCCGACAGTGGCACTTGCAGCTGGAGCACCTTGCCGTACTGGATCCTGTGCACGGGCATGGGATGCGCGGTGCTGATGTGGTGGTAGAGCGCCGGCGGCGGGCCTTCGTAGCCGCAGACGGGCACGGGGCATTTGCAGGGCGCGAGCGGACACACGCTCTGGTGATCGGCAAGCTTGTGGTAAGTGACGTAGAGCCCACAGCCTTCGTGCGGGCACTCCACCCTCACCGACGAAAGGACGGAGTCCACCGCCGTGTTCTACACGTGGAAGCCACCGCCACGCTCGCACTTCTGGCACTGCCGCTGGTTCCCGGGGCGCTCGACGTGGCAGTCCGCGCAGGCCAGGTGCCCTCCCTTGCACTGCAGAAATCAATCGAACAACACATCAATCAAGAAACCTGCACCTTGCTCAATCAGCCGAACGGACGAGGTGTATTCGAACCTCATACACTGGAGGCGTCAAGGGGCGGAGGCACAAGGGGCAGTGGAGCACGGTGAGGTCCATCGAGACCTTAGAGAGCTCCATCGCCGGGTCCTGTTCGGTCTGCATGATCTCGCCCTCCTCGTGTACAACCATCTCTCGACTTGGGCTGGGGTATTACAAAGCTTTACCGTCACATATTTTATACTACTTCAAGGTGCATTAAATCAACACATGCAAGTATCAAAAGGAGAGTCACGGCATGCATGCATGCGTTGTAATTAATGCATCGGTAAACGCAAATTATTGAAATATATCGAGTGCAGTGTCGCGTCAACTCGTACATCAACGAGAAGTTTGATTATCCTCTCCCTCACGGACTTAACTGCACCTGCCTTTGGCTGTATGACAGGTTGGCCACACACCTGTCGGACCCACCTGTCATACACGCAAAGGCAGGAGCGTCCCTCCCTCGCCCATGAGCGTGGTGGCTGGCAAGACTAGGAGAAGCTTTCGCTACACGCTCTCCCTCCCGCACGCGGTGGACATGCAGCAGTTGAATCGGTGTCAGATGGCCAGAAGCGTACTGTAGTACTCCTCCAGTGCAGTAGTACACTACTGGAATCAGCTAATTTGCCATCTGCCAGCTCTTTGCCGTCTGCTAGCTGACGGCAAAGAAGCTCTTTGCCATCAGCTACCCAGAAGCTGACGGCAAAGAAGTGGCAGACGGCAAAGAAGCTCTTTGCCATCCGCGGGCTCTTTGCCGTCCGCCAGCGGATGGCAAAGAGAGAGGTGGCCCCCACCCCCCGCCCGTTTGGGGAAAACTTAACGCCCCACCTCTTTGCCGTCTGCCAGCAGACGGCAAAGAGGCAAAAGGGCGGACGGCAAAGAGGAGACTACCTAACGGCCCGTACCCCCCGCCCGTTACTCTCTGTTCTCTCCCTCTCTCTCCTCGCCGACGCGCACTACATCCCACCACACATCCCACCCCACATCCCACCCCACCGCCGCCGCCCGCCGCGCGCCGCCGCCCCCAGCACTCGCCGCCGCCCGGCGCCCCGGCCCCCCCGCCCCGGGGCCCCGCCGCCCCGCCGGCCCCCCGCCGCCCCGGCGCGCCGGCCCCCCGCGCCCCACCGCCCCGGGCCCGGCGCCGCCGCCCCAGGCCGCCCCGCACCTCTCCTCCACCGGCCACCTCCTCCACCGCCCCGCCCCCCTCCTCCACCGGCGACCTCCTCCACCGGCCCTGCCTCAGGTGAGCTCTACCCCTTTTTTCCTTTTTTTTCTTCTGTTTTTTTAGTTTTAGGTTTAATTTTAGTTTAGTTTTAGGGCGGCAAACAACACACTAAAAAAATTTCGTACATAAAGTAGTTCGTACATAAATAGTAAAAAAACTACTCGGCGTCGCTATCTAGGTCAATCACGGCCGGGCCGTTGTCGCCGTCATCGTCGCTGCTGGACCGGTTCGCGACGTCGTCCCAGTCCACCGGGACGTCGGCCGAATCCTCTTCCTCCTCCGCCGCCGGCGCCTGCTGCCACTCCTGCTGCCACTCCGGCGGCGCCATCGCCGCCTTCTGAGCCGCCATCGCCGCCTGCAGCGCCGCCTCCTCCTGGGCCTCCAGCGCCGCCTGCTGCGCCGCCATCGCCGCCTGCAGCGCCGCCTCCTCCTGGGCCTCCAGCGCCGCCGCCGCGGCGGCCTCCTCCGCTGACTGCGCCAGGATCGCGAGGAGCCCGGGCGTGTCCTCCGGGTCGCCGTCCTGCTGGAGCGCCGCCTGCTCCGCCGGGATCACAACCTCGATCGGGGCTGCTGGGGCGGGGGTGGGAGCGGGTGCCCTGCGCGGCTGGGAGGGCCCGGCTCCACGAGAGAGATCACCGACAGGGAGCCCTCGGGCGGCGCGCTTGAAGGCGCCGATGACGTCGTCGAACCGCTTGCCCTTCCAAAAATGGCGGCGGCCCTTCCGGTTGTAGCGTCCCCCGGGGTGCGCGCGAAGCTCTGCCGGCGTCGCCGGTACGCCCTGCGTGGGGAACCCGTCCGCGGAGATCCTCCACGGCCGCGGCAGCTTCGCCGCCGGCGGCACGTAGAGGCCGAACCGAGCGAGGTCCTCCGTCTGCCCCAACGTGAGGCTCGACGGCCAGTGGCCGCCCGGTGCCGCGCCGTCGGAGTCCGAGTCGCTGGACGCCATCCCGCGAAGAGAACGTGCGTGTGAAGAGGGAGAGGAGGGGGGCGGGGCAGTGGAGGAGGTGGCCAGTGTGACCAAAGTCGCCGCGCAGGGCGGGTTTTATAGCGCCGGGATTTAATGCGGCAGGGAGGCGCCGGGCCGCGGAAGACGAGATGGCCGTGCGGAAGACGAGATGGCGGCGCGCGGAAGACGAGATGGCGGCGTTGACCGCGAGGCATCGGGGCACGCGGGGCAGGCGAGGCGGCAGCCGGCAGCGCGGCAGGCGTGCAGCGCGACAGCGGGAAGCGGGGGGCAGGAGGCGTCGGGGCACGCGGGGCAGGCGAGGCGGCAGCGGGCAGGGGGGGCAGGCGGCAGCGCCTCAGCGGGGGCGGCCGACGCGACGCGACGCGGCGGCTGAGGCCGAAGTCGCGCCGCAGGCCGAGGCGGAAGCGGGGGCGACCGATGCGGCGGGCGAGGCGGAAGCGGACGGCAAAGGCACTAGAAAGTTTGCCGTCCGCGGTGGACGGCAAAGGCCTGCCGTTAGCCACTTAACGGACTGAGAGCACAATTATTGCCGTCTGCTCTCCTTGCCGTCCGCGGCAGACGGCAAAGGTCCTTTGCCGTCAGCCGCCAGGAAGCAGACGGCAAAGCAGCTGTTTACCGTAGCCTACTTTGCCAGAGCCTTTTGCCGTCCGCGGCTGACGGCAAAGGCCTTTGCCATCCGCCGTTCATGCCTTTGCCGTCCGCCATGGCAGACGGCAAAATAGCTGATTCCTGTAGTGGTACTCCATCATTGTTCGACTCCCCGAAGAGGCGAAGAGTCAAGCGCAGCCCGGACGCTCGTGTGGCAGTTTCATGTGTAGAGTAGTCTAGGATAGCGTGTACCGTGCCTGTAAGCTTAAAATCGTTGGGGTCGGCTCCATGCTATGTGGCCGTCTGGAAGTTTAAAAAAAATTAAAATAGTCTTTTTGCCCTACCTGACACCCTGGTGATTGTAGTTCGCACGCTCATCTGGTCAAGACAGGAATATATATTTTAATTTGTTTTTTTCGAAAAGGGGGGGACTCCCCGGCCTCTGCATCAAAACGATGCATACGGCCACATATATTTTAATTTGTGGTGGGTAAATGTTAGAGGTTGCAGCAAATATATTGTACACTGCGGGTCTTTCAGCCAAGTTTAGAGGCAAGCATGTCGGGCCAGTGCTATGATGTGTCGCGTCAACTCGTACAACGAAGAGAAGCTTGATTTTACTACACGCCTTCTCCCTTACCCATGCGCGCGGTTGCTCGCAAACGAGGACATGCTTTTGCTTATTAGTACTTCTACAACAAGCTATCCGTCCCGCTCGCGGTGGACGGACATGCAGCAGTGGATTTGACACTGTAGAAGCAGTAGTAGTAACATCATTGTTCGTCTTCTCGAAGAGGCGAAGAGCCAAGCACAAACCGAACGTTGGAGTTGCGAACATTGGAGCACGCATATAGCCAGGCTCTTGCATGAGACAAATTGCTATGTGAGCCCACTATTGTACTAGTACGTACAACTACGTGCTAGTATAGCCCTGTAAACCAGAAAGGAGTATTTGCCCTTCTAGAGATTTCAACAAGTGACTAGACTACACCGAGACGGAGTACATATGGAGCAAAATGAGTGATCTGCACCGTAAATAAATACGTACTAGTTCTATCGTTTTCCTCTCCGAGGTGCACAATATTGAGTATACTGACTAGTCTCTTTTTGACATGCATTTACGTTTTTTTACATAGTACAGACGCAAGCGCTCATATACACGCGCATACACTCACCCCTATGAACGCACACACGCACGACACTATCATCTTGAAATTTACGAAGTCACCATAGGCACCTCGTCGTCGACGAGTCCATAGGTGCTTGAATGCCAAGGAGGGAGAGGGTAGCGGTTCCCGAGACGTTGAACGGTCAATGATGCATCCTCAATTACATGCAGAGGGAATTAATTGGAGAAGCATAATAGAGCCAGCATGATGTGAATGCAACAGAGTTTGGACTCTCATATAATAAAGGCGCCCCACCACTCCAATCCATCTAGTCCCAAGTCTCTGCGCAACACTGCTCACTCCAATCCAAGACCAAGTGACCAGAAGCCACAAGCACCTATGGAGGCGATGGACGCGAGCGGCAGTCGGCTGTGCCAAATCATCCAAGGCGCCGGCCTGCGGCCCCGCACCGCGCAGCGTTTCCAGACGGTGCTGGCGACCGCAGGCATCGTAGCCCTCGCCCACGCCGGCTTTGCCTCTCGCATGGACGACATGATGGTCAACTCCATCCGCAAGTTCACCGCCGTCAAGATGCGCGCGGACGACCTTGCCGTTCTGCTCCAGCCCACGCGCCCAGGCTCCTCATTGCCTGCCACCCTCATCGGCCTCCATGGTGACGAACTCTTTCAAGCCCTAGTGGCCCTGCAGGTGCCGGAGGTCGCGACGAAGAATGTGCACCTCGAGGCCGCGCTCGCCGCCCAGCACCTCGCCATGCAAGAAACCGTTGACCTGCACATCCACGTCTACGAGGAAATCGTCTACATAGGCCACTACAAGGCAAGCGAGGACAGAAAGACGTTGGCCTTCTTCCAGCGGCTGGAATCTTTGGACGCCATTGTTCAGAAGCACGTCGACCTGGCCACGAAAGCCGCTGCTACTTAGGCGTCGTTCGGTGGGCCGGTGCCCTGAGTCGAGGAGGTGGACGTCGTCGATGGATGCATCTCTTCTTGCCTCCTGTAACCAGCATTGCATCGCCTCGTGGCCTTAATGTTTTATTAGTATAGTACTCCCTCCGTTCCCAAATATAAGTCTTTCTAAAGATTCCAGCAAGTGACTACTACATACGGAGCAAAATGAGTGAATCTACACTCTAAACTATGTCTACATACATCTGTATGCTGTATTCCATTTAAAATAGTATCTAAAAGGCTTATATTTATGAACGGAGGGAGTATATGGCATTTTTATTCCAGTCGTAACGTTTTCGCTGTGAGGTGGGGCCGTAGTTGAGCAAACCCACCCCGCCCACCGGGCGTCGGCCGAGTTTAGAATTACTAGAAGAGAGAAACGAGGGAGGAGAGCTAGCTGTAGCACGGACGCTGTTGTCAGATGGGACTCGTGTTTATAGCATAGGAGTACTGAGCACTCATGCCTCTTTTTTTTTAGGGAAAAATTAGTCGTATGTCTAGTACCACTAGTTGGGTGCGTGCGACCTATAGCTGTCATCACTTTAGGTCTCCTTTTCAAACCGCGGCTACGCTTCGCAGTACATATTATTTCACGCATTTATCCTCCTATATGTACTCCTAGGCTTTTTCCACGTGCTCCCATTCGCCGACATGTGGGACATAGAGCATCTGGGTCGTAGTGCATGCACGACTCGGAGCATATGCCGGGGTACTTTACATTTCAGACCTCACGAATTACATGCAAACCCCCCGCAGAAGAATAAATAAATGAATGAATTATTACATGAAACCGGATTATTTTCGTGGAAACCATAGCACGTTCATTAAATTTTGGACATAACACGTTGATAAAAAATGACCAGACCGAAACCAGTCTAAGGGCCTCTTTGATTTTTCCCGCAAAAAAAGGGCCTCTTTGATTCATTGGATACTGAAAACACAGGAATGGGGAAAATATGATGGCGATGAACCGAGACGAGGAGAACTCTAACTCAGTTAGTGGTTAGAGTTAGATTCTAACCCTGAACTAACTCTAAACCAAAGAGGTGTATGGATGGCAGGGTTAGATTGACAATAAATGCTCTATCTCAATCATTTGACTACTTTGGACCCTATTTCCTGCCGGATTTAGAGGGTGCTTGGATACGTTTTAGTTCCATGACTAAAAGTAGTGGGACTAAAACTTGCTAGCCTCACCCATGCTTGGATCCAAATACTAAAGAGACTAAAATCAAGTTAATGAGCATTTATTATCCTCCAAACCCTCCAATCCAGAACTCGCATGTGTTAAAGGAGAGGAGTTAAATGAGGAGAGAGAGGACCAATCCACATTTTAGTAGGGGTACCCCTGACTAAATTTTTTTAGTCTCAAGACTAGTTTTAGCCCCTCTTTAGTCAGGGGTGCTGGGAACTTTAGCCTCTTAAAGAGACTATTTTTAGTCAGGCTAAAATAAGTCCCTTGGATCCAAGCACCCTCTTGGTGTGGCCGGCTCTTCTGTGGCCTCCTCCCGCTCACAATTGACATAAACGAACCATCTATACAAATCAAGCATGCAAAACATGATAATTTTTACTTTGTCCATACAAATGAGATATCCCACTTAAACATACAAGTCGTCAATCAAGCTTCCCAAAATAAAAAAAACACTTCATGAAACAAAGAATGAGCTAACTCATCACGGAAGTCATTCACGATAGGGAGGGAGCCCGGAGCCCCTCACGCACCGAGGGAGGAGCTCGACATCGTCGCTCTGGAGGAAGGCTCTGTAGAGCCCAAGCCCCGGGAACCCCTCCGACGCCGGCCCTTGGGAGTTGAGGTCGACACCGGCATGGGTAGCAGGGCCGCTTGCCGCCGACTGGGAACGTAATCTTTGGGCCTCTAGAAATAATGCAAGCCTGTAACAAAAATACCTAGAAAGGTGAACTGAATCTTTGGGCCTCTAGAAATAATGCAAGCCTGAAACTGAAATACCTAGAAAGGTGAACTGAATCTTTGGGCCTCTAGAAATAATGCAAGCCTGAAAGTGAAATACCTAGAAAGGTGAACTGAATCTTTGGGCCTCTAGAAATAATGCAAGCCTGAAACTGAAATACCTAGAAAGGTGAACCGAATCTTTGGGCCTCTAGAAATAATGCAAGCCTGAAATTGAAATACCTAGAAAGGTGAACTGAAACTTTGGGCCTCTAGAAATAATGCAAGCCTGAAATTGAAATACCTAGAAAGGTGACCTGAATCTTTGGGCCTCTAGAAAGATTTATTACCTCCTCAAGCAGCATCAAACAATTCCATGCGTGCACAACAAATCTATACCAAGTTTGATCAGGATCTACTTTTCCAAATCAGAATTAGCGCTAGAGCAAGCAAGATCAATCATATGGCCGTGAGACAGAGAAGGAACGAACAAACTCACCCCTCTCGCGACCTCCCTGGTAGATGCGCCGCCGCCGGCACGACAGAGGGAGAAAAACGACTGGTGAAGGGGGAGCGGGGCGACCTTCGAAGGCCGGAGGGAGAGGGCGGCCGGAGTAGGGCGGCGGAGGCCGGAAGGAGAGGGCGGCCGAAGGAGAGAGAGGGCGAGCGGCCCTATGGGGAACAGGGAGGAGTCGTGCGAGAGGGGGGGAGCGATCTGGTGCGGGCAGGGGAGATTTTTTAGTTCTCTTTTAGTGGGCCCGAGGATAACTAACCCAATTAGAACCTCTCCACCGGGCTAGTTTTTTTAGCTGGGTTAGAGCAAACTAGCTCAAACTAACCCCTCTTGTTTCGATAATTTGAGGCTATTTCAACCCAAACTAGCTCTAACTCAGGGATCCAAACAAAGAGGAGTGTTACTGTACATGCTACAGTGTGGACCGTAGCACATTATTTTTATGGCCATATCACCACATTGTTTTCTAATGCTGGTTCACTGGGCTACCGTGGTTCGCACTGCTGGTTCACTGGGCTGCCGTGGTTCGCACTCCTCTGACCTGAGTAGTACTGTAGTATAGTACTAGTATAAACCGCATCATTCTTTGCTCCTTCTTACTACTCCGACATGTGGGAGAGCCAACATCCGGGTCGACGTGTCATGCACCAGATTAGAGCGCGGAACGGAAGGGGGGCATCACCCCGGTCGGAGCGCCAGTAATTCATGACTATAGTGAGTGGTCATATCACAAGTCTTTCCAGCACTAACGCGCCGTCAAATCACACAGCCCCAGTCGCTCACCCTCCTCGCCTCTCTGTCAAACCGCCTACCCGAAAACTGCCGCGCGTACTGCCCGGGAAAAGCCCCGCCCTCAACTTTTAACTACGCGAAAATAGTTTGAGCTTGTTCGTTCTATATAAATACAGTACTTACCGTATGTTTATTCACCTGTGGGGTTGTTCAATGAATGGAGGGGCGGGGAGCACAAGTGAACAATACTATAGTACTACTAGTAGTAAGTAGGAGTCGTACAGTAGTCACCTTAAATAGAGAGTTTCTTTTCTTTAATGCCACGTACACAAATTGAAACGCTTGTTGCGGAGAGAAAAAAGATAATCACTCCACTATATATGGACGCAGGGGCCTGAGCGCTTGCTTTACTAGGCTTGCTCTCTTCATTCTCTCATCCTCTCCAGATATAAACAAGACAGCGGTATCGACATATTCTCTCTGCTCACTGCTGGTCACAGATCCGGCCGGATCCCTTCGGCCGGTGTGTGTAGTGGACTAAAAGGTGCATCGTTCACGCGGTCATCGCCGCCGAGGGAGGAAACCCATAACTGCCGGAGGGGCCCGATCCTCTGCCCGTGTCGTTCTCTCCGACACAGCGCCGGCTCAGGAGGTCCTCCGACCCTTCGTCCTCCCTGTCGTATTGTCCGCAGATCCGACCTGCCGCCGCCGACATCCTGGCGACCCTCAGGTATAAGTTCTTCGAAAGCGGCCTTGCTCTACTGCCCCAGCTCCCCACGTGTCTGCATGTGCATCTTTTTCTACTCCCATCAGCTCTTCCAAAGTCACCTAAATTTTTAGTATTATTAGAGGTAAAGCTACTTCATGCATTCGAATCTAGGGCTTTGTTCAAACAACGAAGAAAGAGGGGAAAGTTGTAGCATGAATCTAGGACTTGATTCAAAGAGGAAATAATATGGTGAAAGTAGTAGAGACCGGATACCCAACCGGTCTCTTGGTTGAAAAGGGAAATAATGGGAAAACGCAGTACAAACTGGATAAGGAACAGATCTATTATTGGTTGAAAAAAGGATAGAAAGTGGCGGCTGGTGGACAAGTCAACAGAGTATGTCCAGGATTAGATTTGCTGCCATCACATAGTAAAAGGTCTCCAGGATTAGATTTGCTGCCCTCACATAGTAAAAGGTCTCACGATTAGATTTGCTGCCCTCACATAGTAAAAGGTCTCAGGATTAGATTTGCTGCCCTCACATAGTAAAAGGTCTCCAGGATTAGATTTGCTGCCCTCACATAGTAAAAGGTCTCCAGGATTAGATTTGCTGCCCTCACATAGTAAAAGGTCTCCAGGATTAGATTTGCTGCCCTCACATAGTACAAGGTCTCCAGGATTAGGTTTGCTGCCCTCACATATCATGAACAAACTCGGCATCACCACTTTATGCCTCCTTGTAGGTACATTCTGCTGATGTGTCCACTGTCACATGTCCTTATACCAACCTTTTGCTGTTGTTAATGTAAGGGCGCATGTAAAATGAAGCGATCACACTGTTACCTTAGGGACATGTCTAACCAGTGTTATTGTTAATCTAATGCCTCCAGTGATAAGATGCAATTAAACTGTGTTACAAATGGCACTCCTGCTGTTTTCCCCAATATGATAAGTAAGTTGCTCCTTTACGCTGCTGAGTGTCCTGGTGTCCCCACGGTCCCATGCCCTTAAACCAACTCTTTAGCTGTTGTTGATTTACCGTGTCTGGTAAACAAGCAATGCCACCATTAAAGTAATCCCATATTTGAGGAATCTCATTGTTGATCGTAATGCTTCTGGTAACATGAAGCATTGCTGACGTTTTAAAATTTCTACTGTCCTTCTGTGATTGCCATGAACATAATTAAGATGCTTCTTTTCATTTTGTATATGTTTCGTATATTCTTATTGACGAGCAACTGTTTACTTTCTATCTTTTTGTGCAGATAGGGATATCCATTTCACCTTATTGCTATTGTGACCTTTTGGTGAACTGCACAAAACACTTTTTTGGAATGAGTGTCTTGTGCAGTTCAACTAAAATGTCACGTGGGCAACATCTCTCAATTTTGGTGGAACTGCACAAAATGGTGATTGGAGTTTCCAAAATCTCCGTCAAGTTCTGTTGGTAATCTCGTGCAACATCTTATTAGCCTTTGCAAGATGGAGCCGTCACTGTCACCACAATGGCACTTTATTTTAGTGGAACTACACAAAAGGATAAGAAAATTATAGTTGCACCTTACATGAGCCGGACAACCAACCTTAATGTTGCTCAATTTTTGTGCAACTAAACTACTAAAGAAGAACCTGCCAGCTCACAAGAGCAAGTACTTCTTGCTAGCTGAATGATACAATTTTTACTTCATTTCAGGTGAACTGCAGAAAAAGTGGCATGAATTGAATCATCGAGTGGAGCTGCAGGTTGACTTCCAATAGTGCCAGTATTATAGTAATCATGCTCTTTATTATCTGTGCTGTGCAAACAGGAATACTCAACTACATATGTTGTGACGATCAAGAGCATTCGCCAAGTTCTTCGATTGTATGACATGGCTAGCCAAGATGGATTTAATCCCGATATTCACTTTATCAAAAGGCTCTAATGGGTTGGTTCTGAATCTTGCAAGCTGGGAATCAGTGAGATGTGTAGGCATCTTTGTTGTACTTATTATTTGAATCTTATTTGTTGGTTCTGAATCTTGCAAGCTGGGAATCAATGAGATGTGTAGGCATCTTTGTTGTACTTATTATTTGGATCTTATTTGTTGGTTCTGAATCTTGCAAGCTGGCAATCAATGAGATGTGTAGGCATATTTGTTGTACTTATTATTTGGATCTTATTTGTTGGTTCTGAATCTTGCAAGCTGGGAAACACGGCATGATGATGCAGAGGACAACAACCATAACAAACAGTTCAAACTTGGTAGTATTATCTTTGTGAAAGTGCGACAAATGTGCTGATCGTGTGCGTCCTGAGAATAATAATTCTAATTGTTGTGCATGTTGATCCTGTGGCACTGATAGAACGAGCGAATGCATTGCTTGTTTTAAGTATAAATTTCTATTAAAGCTAATTAAATTTAAGTAAAGTGACCACTAACTCCTGTTATTACAGTACCAATACAGACCCGCTCGTGAACCGACGTGTGGCCGAGGGTGCATCTTCTGCCGGGCGTGCAGCGGACGAGGGAGGGGTAGGAACTATTGTCGCCTGTACACACTCAGCTTACTATTGAATCCAGTTCCCCAAGAGCTGAAAAACGAACTGCTGCCGCCGCCTACACACTCGTTCACTCGAAGAGACTCCAATGGCGATCCGAGGGGTGAGCCTGCTGGATATGGACTTCATCAAGGAGTTCCCCTTTGAGTTCGCCGTTCAGTCCTATGGCTGCACCAAGTTGAATGTGATGTACACCAACGATACGGACTCGGTGATGCTCTGCCTCGCCTCAGTCCTATGGCTGCACCAGGTTCTGGAGCATACGCCGGTTTCATCGGCAGCGCCGACTGCACCTTCGCTACGGTGGAGAGAAGGAAGAACGCGACGATTCGGCCATCTGGTGCAACAAGCTTGTCGACATCTAGAAGCAATACAAGATCATCAGCGACACGCGAGAGAAGGACTCTGAATTTTCTCCCACTTTCTTTTTCGATGTAAACTGAGTTTTCTCCCAGTACTTTCCCCTAGAACCAACTCAACTGTCCCACATCTAGCCTAAAAAATAATAATACCCCACGTACTATTAACTCATCAAATTAAAATGATATTTTATTTCGTAAGTTGAAAGTTCTTACAAAATAATAATAATAATTGTTTATATATAACTTGGCA
This sequence comes from Aegilops tauschii subsp. strangulata, assembly GCF_002575655.3. Classification (NCBI taxonomy): domain Eukaryota; kingdom Viridiplantae; phylum Streptophyta; class Magnoliopsida; order Poales; family Poaceae; genus Aegilops; species Aegilops tauschii. Next base: position 508,289,238 of record NC_053036.3, on the reverse strand, counting down.
AGTTAACTCCTAGTGATTGCGTACATAAGCTTGCAAAGATTTTACTAACGTGCAATCATGTGTTTATGTTTTTATAACATTTCTCCGTCTAGCCCAACATGATATTTTCACCTAGCCCAGCAAGTCCGCGGATTTCGAGAAAAATGCAAATGGGATTTAAACGGGCTGCATAGATGCTACATCATTGTTTCACCCAGCCCACCAAATGGACTAAAAAACAAATGGCTGGCTGACATGTGGGCCAGTAGGTCGAAGCCTAAGAAGGCGTTGGATTTACATCAAACGGCCGACATTCTTCTTCAATCTCTTGTCTTCTTCCCCCAGCGCTGCCGGAACCGCCTGCTCCAGCCTTCGGCGTCCAGCGGCATTGTTTTGCGCTCCTCAGCGAAACGCTACCCCGCTGACGGCCAGGCCATCCCTCCACTCCGCACCTCCTGTTATTCTCTGCCGAGTGTAGGCCCACCACGCACCCGAACCAGTCAAGTTTCCCACTCCTCTCCGTCTGCGACTCCACTGCCGCGTCTTCCCCATCTCCGGGTCGTTCCAGTCTAGGGCCTCGCCGTTGTCCACCGCCTCGGTGCACTCGGCGTGGTGTGGTCAACATATGAGAGTCATTGGAAGAGGACTGTACGTGGAGAGCCTGACGGCTGGGACCCACGAGTTCCATGGTCGCACGCAAGGAAAGTTCCTCCTTATTACACACTGTACGTGCATCGTACGTGGGAAGGGCTTCTGTATTTCGCGAAAAAACGTTCCCCCGCTGACAGGTTGGACCCACCAGCTATATCTTCGCACGCAAGGAAGTGCCTCCTTATTACGCACCAAAAAATGAATACCCCTGGTAGCTGGGACCCACCATAGTGGGTGGCTGACTTGTGGGCCTACTAGGTTGACGAGGACGGAGGGCTTTGTCAACTTTGTCAATATGAACGATTCTAGCTCCAGTGACCGTACGATGTCCATCCAACGGCCATAGTGCTTCTTCAACCTCTGGTCTTCTTGCTCCAGCCGCCGAAAGCAGCGCCGGTCGTGCCGCGTGCTCCTGCCTCTCGTGGCCGGCTGTGATGCCGCGGAGGCCTCACCGCCCCCTACTACTCCCACCGCTGGCCCAGGGTATCCCTCTACTCACCCACACCCCCTGTTATTCTGCGGCGACGGCAGCCTCACGCCGCAGCCGAACCAGTGAACCCTCGTACTCCTCTCCGCGTGGGCATCCACTGCCGCGTCTTCCCCGGCTCCGCGTCGTCCCCTTCCTAGGCCTCGCCGTCGTCCACCGCCTGGTTGCTCTCGGCGCGGCGTGGTCAATGTGGTCAACGACCGACTTCCATCGGAAGAGTATTGTACGTGGAGAGCCTGACAGCTGGGTCCATGGCCACAACCCAGTTTTTTTGTGATTTGCCAAGTAAGTCGCTTTGTCAGGCCTGTTGGGCTGCAAATCTTTCAAGACGAGGAGAGCTTCATTCGGCTGGCCGAGAAAATGGCCTATCAGTAATGAGAAATGGGCTGTACATTTTTAAAACACATCAATCCCGCAATTAGTTTCAAATATCTTTTTTTCATTTCGAGATTTTAAATTACATTAATTTTTATGCGTGGAGAATTTGTTGGATATTATATTGATATACATTTATTTTTAAAATCAGTTTGAATGTGAGTCGAAATTTCGGGATTAAAAACAGTCCGGACCGCACCGAAATATGCAAAATTTCGTATAATTTTTTAACCGTGGCCACAATATGGGCTGTAATGCTAACAAAAAGAATATGGGCTCCAAAAAAACCTTAAGAATTAGCAAATGGGCTGTAAATTATTAGAAATAATGGCAGATGGGTTGTATGCTGTTTTCCACAGATTTGAGGCTTTCCTTAAAAAAAGGTTGACGCACAAGCAGTGACTTTTGGATGTCCATCGAACGGCCGTCGTGCTTCTTCAATCTCTGCTCTTCCTGCTCCAGCCGCTCAAACAAGCGTCGGCGGGACTGCCTGTTCCCTCCTCCCCGCGGCCGGCTGTGCTGCCGCGCAGGCCTCACCGCCCCACCGTACTCCAATCGCCGGCCTAGCCATCCCTCTACTCACCCACACCTGCTGTTATTCTTCGGCGACGGCGGACGAACCAGTAAACCCTCGTACAGTCACTACAAAAAAAATACACTTCCGTGATGATACGTGTTTGTCACAGTAGGTCGCGTTTTTTGTCATGCATGTACATCCATGAAAAATTTATGACAGAATCAAGATAGTCATACCTGTGCTGTCGTAGAAGTGTTCCATGACATTACCAAAATTATCTTCATGGAAGTGTCCACTTCCATGACGATAAATCGCGCGTCACAGAAGTGCTTTTGTCAAGGGTGACCGACATGTGGCATCCACCGTAACGGAACGCCGTTAAGCTATCGGGTTGGGTTTTGGATCCGATAACCCGTTAACAGCCGCGACCAATGGGGATTTTCCACGTGTAAAATCATCATTGGCTGGAGGAAACACGTGTCGGCTCATCGTTGGGACAGATGTCATCCACTCATTGGACAGAAGGCGCCTATGATACGTCGACACGTGGCACGGCCCATCAAGTTTAAATGGGCCGGCCCAACTAAAGGCCCTCAAGATTTTGCGGACCATAATGGGCCGGCCCAGCTAAAGGCCCACGAGATTTTGCGGACCATAATGGGCTGGCCCAGCTAAAGGCCCACAAGATTTCGCGGGCCATAATGGGCCAGCCCAGGTAAAGGCCCACAAGATTTTTGTGTGCCATAATGGGCCGGCCCAGGTAAAGGCCCACAAAATTCTTGCGGATCATAATGGGCCGGCCCAACTAAAGGGCCACGAGATTTCGCCGACACTAATGGGGCGGCCTAGCTGTAGGCCCACAAGATTTTGAGGACCCTAGTAGGCCGGCCCATTAACTGGCTGCCAAGTTTTGGGCCAAATGCCGGCCCATATTTGATCCGGTCCATTAATGGCCTGCCACGTTCCGGCCTAATAATGGCCCATATGGGATCTAGCCCGTTAAAAGCCTCCCACGTTCTGGGCCAAATCACGGCCCAGATCAGGTCCGGCCCTTTAAGAGGCTTTAGCCTCAATTATGGCCCATAGCAGATTGGGCCCGTTAACTGGACGCTATGCTTTTGGGCCCACTTGCTAAAGGCCTATTTAGTAATTCGGCCTGATATTTGTTTCGGCCTGTTAAGGGTCTGTTTAACATTTCGGCCCTATATTAATTTCAGCCTGTTAAAAGCCCGTCATATAGTTGGGCCTAACTACGGCCCGGTTTGCATCCGGCCTGCTCGCAGCCGATATCTGATTGGGCCAAACAAGGACCGAGACAATTTTGGCCTGTTAAAAGCCCGTGATTTGATTCGCACAATCATGGGCCGGGGTCCATTTCGGGCTGCTGCCGGCCCGTGAGCTGTTCGACACGTTTCAGGCCCAACCTACTTCTCAGCCTCCTAAAAGCCCATTGAGTTTTCTTGCGAAAAGAGGGCCGGGGGTTACTCAGCCTATTAAAGGCCCGAATCTACTAGTGGGCCAATTTGACGAGGCCCATGATGCGGATCATACATCATGATTGCATGACGGCCCGATTATGTACCGTAATTTTACGGTTAGGCCGGTTTGCTGCGAAGACAGGATATATATACAGTAAAATAACTGCAGCATCGTGAATAAGAAAAAACCTAGACTATACAATAAAGAAATTACGGCATATTACATCCACTGGGCATCAAAGTTCGCCACTATGATAATAAAGCACAAGCAGACAACAGATTACATACACTGGGCATCAAAGATCGCCACCAGTGCAAATAAACACGCCGACAAAATAATATACAAAACCGACAGCACTTCAATAGAGTTCAAGAAAGGTTAGCCTTGCTGGCGAGCTGCAGCGCAACCATCTGAGCAAGATGATGAGACTGCGCTTGTTCAACACTTATATCTTCCTCACTCTGAAAGATAAACAAGCAGACAGATGACAGGTTTTGCACATAAAAGTATCAGTGCTGACAATTCATCACATTTCTTACTGACTAATAAAGTGACATAGTTTAAAATTGCATTAACACAATATGGTATTGTTCAGGTCAAGACATGGCAGGAAATGACATTGTGAAGGAGTTGGCAGCTTCACGACACCACTGGATTACAGATCAAGAACTCATAAGTATCAATGGTTAGTGTGCTGTCAATTTATCCCATTTCAGATTGGCAAATAAAGAGACGGTTTAAATAATAGTAGAATGATATGACATTGTTCATAGTTAAGACATTGCAGAATATGACATTGTGTTGTAGTGGGTAGGTTCACCACACCACTGGATTACGGATGAAGAACAGAAGCATACATGCAGTGCAAAAGAAGATCACTTGCTATGTATAGTTTAATTTACATGGTATGAAGAAGGAACTTGGTTGTACAACTAAAAACTTAAATTGAGAAGGACAAACTTTTGTTTGTGAACTACATAATAAACTTTAAACATGCAATTTGATGCAAACGCCAAAAATAAACAGCTGTTGCAGTCATGCCTAACCAAATATACACAACAAAGTTTGAAGGCTTGAGAAGGACAAACTTACATTACTGGTGAAGACAGGCTCTATAAAGCCCTTGTCCATGCTGATGGGGGGGCAATTCAAGAAGTTTACCACAGAATCTTCTTCATAAGCATTGCCTTTATTCTACATTTTGTTAAGAGTAAATATAGATGTGATAATATACGAAAAAATGGAGAATATTTAAGATAAGATGAAGAGTGATGCTACATAACCAAGTAGCTATAAATGTATGTGCAGCGATACAGGCAAAAGGCACAGCCAAGAGCAATGCACAGCTAAACTTCTTCAGTATCAACCTTATGGTAAGAGTAAATATAGATCTGATGTGTAGAAAATGGAGGGCAAAGGAAAATAAGCTGCAGAGTGATGGTACATGAACAACTACCTGTCAATATAAGTACACTGATAAAGGACAGCATGTACTTACAAGAACAATGCAGAGCTAAAAAAATCATTGGCATTGGATATATTCTACACTAATGTAACCATTCATACAGATCAGATAATTTGGAGCGAACAATTGATAAGCAAGCTATCATGCATACTGCTGTCACATAATGAACAAGGTATGTATGCAAGTACAGTGATACCGGACAACATGTACTAACAAGAGCAAAGCAGCGGGCAACATATTTGCGATATCCTGTCGTTCTTTTCAAACCGGAATTCTTCTTCGAGCAGATTTCCTGCAAAAAAGATTCGTAAGGCACATGCGGAAAAGTAGAAGTTCAAATTGTCATTTGATTTCATAGACAGTACCTCTTCCTGGGAACGAGACCAGTGCATAACAAGGTTCTTCCATTCAATGTCTTCTAAATTTAGCACAGGAGACTTCACCGAAAATTCGTTTATAGACTTCCCATCAAAGTGTGATTTCCTCAGGTAACACCGATACTGCTGCAATGCTTCCTTGAAAAGCACAAGGAAGCTTTGCTCGTCATGACTATCCAAATTGACCCTCGCCTAGTTACAACAATGTAATGTAAATCATTGATGTGTTTGATCAGCAGAAAACAGGAAAATAATAACCATGAATAATAGCACTTACACGTAAGTTGGACAGGAAGATGTGAAAATGGTGTTTGTCTTCACTATAATCTTCCCATGATGGGAATATATGCACGTAGTCCCTAACAACATTGAAAGCATTGTCTTTTAAACTGGGAATAAATGGAATGGGGTTCCAATCTGCAGGAATTGGCCGTCTCTGCAGTTGGGATAGGTCTTCGGCCGGTGGACTTGCTGTACTTTTTGCTGGAGTGGGATTTTTCTGTGGTACAGCTAGTGCTATGGCAAATGAAATCGGTATACCTTTTGCTGGAGTGCAGGTCCTGTGTGGTGGGGCTAGTGGTGTGGCCAGTGAAGTATGGGTACAGTCTGCTAGAGTCGGTCCTACGTTTAGTGTCACTGGTTGTATAGCCAATATAAGTGGGGCGCTGTCTGATTTCTCCGGCACCACCACGTTTTTCAAGGACTTTGCTGGTGCTCCTTCAGGTTCGGCAATCACCCTCTTCCTTTTTGATGTCTGATGCACAAGAACATCATTTGAGTGGAAAAACATGGTATGACGACAGATGGAATATGTATTGATAATGGATGGGCATGGCATCTCGAGTTATATGATGAGTAAACTAAGCAGGTGGCGGTGCAACAAAGTAGAAGAAATGCAAGACAACATATGCAAGATACGCGCAATCAATAAAACCTTGCCAAATTAGAACAGGCACCTTGATGGGTGAACAGGACAGGCCATCTGCCTTTGACTCCTCGAGGTTAGAATAGTCATTAGGATGATATTCTGAACAAGAATCAACAGGTGGGGAGCGTATGAGTTTCATTGCTTCCAGAATGGCACTCAATGCCTTGGTGCTAATTTTGTAAGTCATTGCAGTGTTCCACAATATTCTTCTGATGCGCGGATTCTAATATTCGCTGTAATTGCGTATAATATCTGAGAACCATGAAAACATAAATAGTTGTGAGATTATCTTTGTAATGCAGATGATATTCTAATATAGGGGCGCCCCTGTAAACACTTGTGTGCTATCACTGGATTCTGATGAGAGAGCTCATGTGTGCTGTAATATGGTGCGTGCATTTATATAATCTGGCACAAGTACACAAAAAAATAGGCTCCAGAAGTAAGGATAGCTGGCAGATGATAGGTTCATAATATACTATATAGAGAGTTTATTGCCAAACCATGATAAAAAGAGCACACAACAACTAGGCAGATCATAGTGTACATAACAGGGGTACACCATAACCACGATATATAAATCGGGAAAGTGGAACTGGCTTGAAAATACGGTGTTGTATTGCCGCTAGTAATTGAAAGCCTATCGATCACGTACAGGCCAGCTCTATCAGCTGTTGACTGCAGATGTCCCTGCGCCCCTTCCTGACAAGGAACATACTGTACGTACTAAATACAGAATAAACAAAGAGGAACATGTTAAAGAACAGAAGAGGAAGCATATTCTTGAGGTTCCGCTTCATTGCATACAATGTTGGTTGCCCACTCATGATGAATCACAGCGCCCAAAGAAATGCAATTCCATGTTGTCTCTCTATATGTGGCAATTTTGAACAAGAGTCATTAGGATCATATTCTGAACAAGAATCAACAGGTGGGGAGCGTATGAGCTTCATTGCATCCAGAATGGCACTCAATGCCTTGGTGCCAATTTTGCAAGTCATTGCAGTGTTTAGCTTCAAGAGTGGACTGCTGCTAGTGCGACACAAAGCAGCTACACAGATCATAGTGTAGATATAACGGGGAAAACGGTAAGCATCAGAGTAAAATCAGCAAAGTGGAACTTGCTGGAATATATGTGCTAGTATTGCCGGTACGGCTAGAAAGGCTTCGGATAGCAGCTCTCTTCAAGTGAAGGTGCGGTACTGTTAATATCAGTGTTACTCTCAAAGGCGACACAGCTCCCCGCATTTCCTTGCTATTCTTACAGGATTCAAGTGGGCAGGTGACTACAAATCCTATTCCTATGTTTACAAGATCCTACGAATCAAAGAGGCTCAAAGTGTCCATCACAATCGACCGTATAGACCTCTACACTGCAAAAGTCCCTGCTCATCTTCAGTACAAGGAACATACTGTACCACTATCATACTCCCTCCGTTCCAAAATATAAGTCTTGGTAGAGATTTCCACTATGGATCACATACAGATGTATCCAGATACATTTTAGAGTGTAGATTCACTCATTTTGCTCCATATGTAGTCCATGGTGGAATCTATACAAAGACTTGTATTTAGGAACAGAGAGAGTACATATTAAAGAAGAACGGAAGAGGAACAAGGTAAAGAAGAGCAAGCAGATTTTGGATAATAAAATGTTGGTTGCGCAGTGCCCACACATGATGAACCAGAGCGCATTAAGAATGCAACTCCTAGCCGTCTCTCGACCATTTCAGGCGGTTGGATGAAGATCCTACGTCTCCTAACCCATCTTCTTCCTCGTCTCTAATTCTTCCCATACAGAACACCGCACGGGTTGCCGGCCGGACCACCGGCCCCCGCCGCCTGTGTTCCTCCGCCACCCCCACCCCCACCCCCGCCCCAACCCCCACCCGCGTCAAGTTTTCTTCGTTCGGCGAGGCCCCACAACCACCCGAGCCCCTTCGTTCGCACCGGCGAACTCCGGCGAGCTCTGAAAAATCGACTGACCCAATTTTGAAATTTAGTCTACTGTGATTTAACTAGTGTGGAATATAAAAGTGGAAAACCATAAGCATTGGGAGTATAGTGTTGAGCGTGCCATGGCGGATCTGAAGGTGCAAACCGAACAAAGGCAACTTCGCAACCAAGACAAGAAATCAGAGTAAAGCAGTGGCGATCTATTTTCTTGCTGTGATAAATAAGTTGAGCAGATACGAAAGAGTACTGCCTCTGGTGCGGCGCCGTGTACGCATCTGCTGAGAATTTGACGGTGCCGCGGTAGCGATGGCTGTCGGTGGCGTGGAAGCAGATCTAGGAGGGTAGACGGTGGCGGCGGGGCGCGGTGGACGAGACAGTCGTAGGAGTGGCGCCGGGCAAGGTGGACAACGGCGGGGATGAAGCGAGAGGACGGGATGCAAGGATCCCGGTCCGAAGCCGTGGATGAGAGAGGTCGATCTCTTGTAATGGACGGCGGCGTCGGGGTATCAGCTCTGGCATGGTGGAGGAGGACGGTGGTGGATGGGGTGGCGGACGGAGGAGGGTGGGGTGGAGAGGGTGTTTTGGCGCCCACGGAGTACGAATGGGGAAAAGGGAGGTAGAGAGGAAGGGGGGACCATGTATTCAGGGCGGGCTTGTCTCAAATGCGAGGAAATTTACAAACTTAGCCCCCGTTTCAAATTTCTACTACATCACAGCAACATTAGTTAGTTGGGGATAGGGCGGTAATCTCGCATACACCGAATATTTGCCGACGAGAGTTTGTTTTTGGCGCCCACCGTGAATCTATATGAATCGCGAGGGAGTCGATTTCGGCCGAGGACACATTGTGTTTTGGCGCCCACCGTGTATGAATCCGGGTGAGAGGCGGTTACGTCACGTTTGGGTGAAATTACAAACCTACCCCTATCGAAACCTATAGAAATCCAGCAGATAGGCTTTGCGTGGCAGGGATAGGCAGTAGTGATTTCCATCTCGCAGATTTTGGTTTCGGGCGGTTACTGCGACTTTCCCCGCTTCGTTCAAATTTTGCAGAGTGCACGTTTACCGTGCCAACTCAATTCGAATCACGTTTGTATTCTATTTTTTTTCGGGCGGGATCCATTTTCAATTGGAATTACATTCTATATACATCATTTTTTTATATATAATTTCAAAAGCACAACACCATTTATACATAAATATGGTTTACAAATGGCATGATCTCAGATTCATAAGGTTGTATCCATCAATTTGGATTTTCAAATATTTGAAACCACTTTATGTTGAAATCCAATGTATGCATTCCTCGCTAACTGTCTCCAATTAATGTGTGTTTCATGCGGTTTTTTTTACTTCTCAAACATGTATAATGTGTTTCACACACGCAACATATAGTGTAATCCCGTTTAGACATTAATTGCATATAAACCATGCATTGTTTGTAATTGAAGAATCTATGGATCACCAATATTGATAAACTATATAACGTTACACGTGTGCCCAAATTCAAATGAATATGCATGTTTGATACACCAATTTGCGTTATGATATTATCGATGTCGTGATCTCCAGTTTAAATATTTGAATCCCCTTTAATCCAGATATTCGTCTCATATAGCTATCACTCATGCTTATATAGGACTATCTCTCTGGACCTATACGCGTTCATCGTCTCTCAGATATCTCTCGTGCTACCTATATGTCGACAATGATCTTTTATCTTCGTAACACACTGATGGTACTCTCTCCCTCGACCTTCATCACTCTATCTCTCTCTAAGTATATCTCGCTCCCTGCTATGTGTCTCTAACTATGATTCTCCATGTGGAATCTCTTTCTCACACACAAACACAAAACTTTGTCTCCCGTGATCTCATTTCTCTCTTCTATTCCCATGTGTGCCACTCGCACACCCCTCATACAGAGATGTATTTCGCTCCTTAGATATGAGAACCTACGACTCTTCCTCTTCAATGTCTCTTTATCACACACAAACACAAACTCTGTCTCCCAGGGTCTCATATTTCTCCATTGTTCTCTTGTATGTCGCTCACACACACCCTCTCTCCCTAGAGATATCTTGCGTTCCCTCGTATGTCTCTCTAGCTATCACTCTTGTTGTGAAATATCTTTCTCTCTCGCAGACACAAAACTCCGTCTTTCTGGATCTCATTTCTCTCTGATATCTGTTTGTATGTGACTCACATGCACCCTCTCTCTATCTCTCTCACACCGACACACATAACCCAGCCTTCTGATCCACTCGACTCCTATCTCTAACGCACACTAGCTAGCATCTTTATCTTTCTATTTATCTGTTTCTCCATCAACCTTCTTTCTCCCCCTCACTCTTGATTCCTATCACGCACACTACATATGTTTCTCTCTACATGCAGTCAAGTGCCCTCTCACACACATATATAACTTCACCCTTTGAACCACCCGACGGTCATCTCCAACACCCAAACTAGCGGATGTCCCTCTAGCTAGCATCTCCATCTCTGTATCTATCTGTAGTTTCTCCGTCAACATTTCTTTCTCGCACGGAGTCTTGCTTCCTATCACCCACACTATATATGTCTCTCCAAACATATGCATTTATAGGTTGGTCTCTTTTGCACAATTGTTGCGCCTCACTCCCTCTGCTCGCCATAGATGCATGCTCCAGCCCATGCCACTATCTCTTAAAGACAAAAACACATGCTCAATTGTCGGGCCTTCTTCCCTACATTCTCACATGCATGCATATTGTCACACCGATCCGTCTCTCCCATGTCGTTGATCTTATGACTTATGTCTTCTTTCTTTTATCTCGATCATGCGCGCGCGCACACACACACATCCCACGTATACATGTATACCTCTCACACATGCACGTTCAAGGTCTCTATGTCTCCATACGTAGTTAATTACCCTCAATCCTAACGCCATATCGAATCGTTCTCCTCTTTTGTGCACATAACTTCCGCCTGGATGGGTAAAACACACACTCACACTTAACAATCTCCTTCTAGCTACCCCCCGCCTCTCACTCTTCCCCTATATCCCCGATACCAATAAGACCATCCCTTTGTTTAATTCCCGCCTACATGCACCATCGATATATAGTAGTCTTCCTCGGTGTCTCTCGAACAAACACGTTCTCTCGATGTCGACTCCTCTCACGCGCACACACCTTCTCTTCCCTCTCTACGGGCATTTTCTCTCTCGCACCCCATCGTTGGTGGCCTCTGCCATACACATCACCTCTCTATGATGAAGGCATGCACACTTAAATTACATCCGCCACAGAGGACCCCGCGACACACACACACACACGCACATGCACACACGCACCCCCCACACACACTAAGAATCCATCTCTCTCTCTCTCTCACACACACACACAAACACACACACACACACACGCGCACGCACGCACCCCCCCCACACACACTAAGACTCCATCTCTCTCTCTCACACACACACAAACTAAGACTCCATCTCTCTCTCTCTCCTCTCTCTCTCTCTCTCTCTCACACACACACCCCACACACACACACACTAAGACTCCATCTCACACACACATGCTTTAGGCGGAGCATTTGTTCCTACCACCCTTCATCCAACCTTACCCGTATGATAAACAATCACCTTTATTTACTTGCATAACATGGACAAATTCCACTTTACTTTAGTAGTCAGCAAACTTATCATATGTACCCTTATAAAAACCGAGTTGGCGGTGATGGTGTGCCTGCCATCTTGTAATACAGACCGTATGATCTATATCTGAGGATAGAAAGCAAACTATGATAATTTTACAAAAGATACCCGCACCTCTCTCCACATCATTATCTCCCGCAACCTCATTGCTCAACAATTAAAAAAGGAATAAGTCTCTGGAACAATCTAGCATGCATGGTGGCCGCTGCCGCCAGCCGCTGCCGTCCATCCCCATGCCTCCGCCCATTCCGACCACCAGTCACCACCACGCTCCACTCCTCCTCGCCTTATCTCTCATCTTTCATTTTTTCGATGACATTCTCGAGATACCAGTTTTTCGATAAAATTCTCGAGATATCATTAGTTTTTACACATGGGATTACTCCTGCATGGGTCAATCACAACAGGTGTTGTGTAAAAAAATGCATATTGATGTTCTGTGCAATGCACGAGAATCTTGCTTGTAATTATATAACGCAAATCACGACCAGGAAGTGACATTTTTTTGACACAACCACGTTAACATGGCCACGTAGATCACTAGCTAAAGTAAATACCATTATACTTATATCCCGATGCAAAAGGTTGAGTACATGTCCGAAGAGTAGAGTCGCACACACGCGCTCTGTCTCTCAGAATCTCTCTCTCACACACACCAGTTACGTGACGCCCACTTAAGCAGACACGTATGTTACAATTTGTGCATCCGCGGGTACACGTTATGCTACGCATTTATTTAAGCCGGAAGGCGAACCCAAATAGTAGCTGCATTCATTCCCCTCCCGCCGCCTCTTCTCTGGCCGCCGTCGCCCGGTAGCCATGGGCCGGCCGAAGGTAACAACATACGCCATACTCCCGCCGGAGCGGCGCTTTAATATGGAAATTTTAGTGGTCATGCATGCATCTTTTTGTGCTAGCACTCCTATATAAGGGTTGACCGGTCGCTTCCCGCGGACGTGCGCGGGCGGTGGAAGAGGAAGGAGAAGGGAAGCGGGCTGTGGAGTAACGTTTTTTTACCATAATTTCTTAGGAAACTGAGTGCAATAATTGAGTAGTTTTGCAAACTACCAGTACTACACCTGAAACGGTTCAAAACCTATACTCCCTTGCCAGCGCGCGCTTCCCGCGTGAAACGGTCAGCGTCGCCCTAGAGCGTCAGTGCCGCATTAATGCCCGGCCAGAGCGGAGGCGACCTCTCACTGGCGCCGGCTTTGAAGTGGCGCGACGGCCGAGAGAGCGCCGCTTCCCGGTGCACGCGACTGCTCCACGTCGAGACTGGCCATAGGCCCTATTTGGATCCATGGGTTAGAGTTAGTTTGAGCTAGTTGGGGCTCAAATAGCCCTAAAATATCCAAGCATGAGGGTTTAAATTGGAGCAAGTTGCACCGAACCCACCAAAAAAAACTATCCCACCCAAGAGGTGCTAACTGGAGATAGTTCTCATTGGGACCACTGAAAAATCACTTTTCTCTCTCCATGAAGTGCATTTATTGTCAATCTAACCTTGTCACCCAAACACCTCTTTGGCTACAGTTAGTTCAGGGTTAGTCATGAGTTAGTCTAACCTCTAGCTAAGTTAGAGTATCAAACAGGAGCAGTATAGGACATGCAAGTTGCTCAAAGCATACATGCAAATTCGTACGTGAAAGGATTTTTTTTCTTTTTGAAAACGGAACGTGAAAGGATTTTTTTTAGAATGCTCTTGGCATGTCGCTAACATGTGATAGTTAATCGACCTCAATAGACGGCAGAAACGCCAGCCCGCCGCACTTTGATAGAGACGAGGAGGGAGAAGCGATACAAGCTGCTGGATTACGAGAGATAGGTGTCGCACGGAAGCCAAGAAATATGGTGATAGCGTGGGTTAGCCATGTACTAGTATGATGTAACTACACAGGGCTGCCGTGTTTCGTACTCTTCCAGTCCATTGTGGAGATGATTGGTTAATTTTATATCGCTGAATAATATTAAATATTATGAGTGCAGACGCTCCACCACCAGGTTCGTTGCTCCTTCTCGATCGTCCGGAATCTATGTTCTTCCACTCTATTTTTTTACGTGAGCTTTGTTCATCCTTTTGCCAACACGCGAGACATCTAGCATCAAGGTGCACGTGTTATGCAAGGATCGTTCCATCTATATGAAGAACACGTGGGACTGGAACTACGAGACGGACATGTACCCAGGAGTGGACGTACGAACCTGAGTAATGTAGCGCAGTAAGTGAAGTAGAAAGGCACAAATGGTATGAACATGCGTGGCATATAGGGTGTGTTTGGTTGCGTTCTCGTCTCAGCATAGTTGTTCCCTCTTCATGCATGCTCAACTCAACACCCCTCTTCATGCATGGTCTCTTCATGCATGCTTCTAGTGTATTTGTGCTAAACTAGTGTGGACTCATGCACCCTCCATACACTCTACCAAACACCCAAAAGTAGGTCGAGAAGGGAACTCTTGGGCGGCATTTGTCTCTTGCTACATACTACCACTAAATGTTATACGTGCAATGCACGGTGATGTTATGGAGTACGTGCCTAAGTCTCTACTACTACTATATTAGTTGGAGGCACATATTAACTTTTATATTTGTTTACGTGTATGCCCCGAGACCTTCCAACTAGACGTGTCTTTCTCTCTAGGTCGCACTTTGTATCGTTCATACCACTAAGTACTACTACGTGTGGTCTCCGACCCAGAAGTGGAAGAAGTGGAGACGCTCTACCACGCTGTTTTTTACGCTGGGCTCTACCACGCTGTTCATGTCCCACTCATTTCGCTGACATGTGGGACATCCAGCACGTGCCGTCTTTGGCACCCTTCGTCGTAAGAGTTGAAAAGCTAGCATTCATCAGAAATAAAAATAATTATAAATCGGCAGTGATACTATTTTTTTTGCGAACCAATCAGCAGTGATACTATACCACGCAGTTTCCTTGCTCCACGATATCGGAAAGAATACTTCTTTTCACCAACATGTGGGACGTCGACCATCCTGGTCCACTTGCCATGCACGCAGAACTCCAAGGGAGAGTCACGCAGGTCGTCGCGCCGCAGTAACAATGACTAATGAGCCGTCAAATCACAGGCCCACTTCCCACTTTGAAGTTGCTCGGACGAAGGAACCATCATGACTTCGTTGAATTCCGCTTCTTGAAGAAAACTACTGTACCAGCAGTACTGCTAGCTACAGTAGTTACTCCAATAGAGGCCTCCTTTCGTTCATAGGATAGGAATATGAAAATCATAGGAAGTGAGATGACATGCATCTCAATTCCTATAGAGAAAGAGATGCCATTTGATGCTTAGGATAGGAATTTTTCCATTTGGTCTAGGCTAATGTACTGGTAATTTGCTCTAAAAACTACAGTAGTAACTAGTAGTATTGGTACATGCTCGTACTCAGACACAGACACACACACGAACTACTAGTACTACTACTTCTCACATGCTGGCCAGACGCCGTCGTTCTCCTTCCCGGCTTTGTCGGCGACACCCCACCGTGCTTGGATCTCCGCCGACCTCTCCGCAGCAGCGCGTGCGTCCTTTTCTTTCTTGTGGCGGAGGGCCTCTCTTTTCTAGAGTGCTTTCTGACTTTTCCGCTCCCTCTGTGCGGCTTTGGCCGCCTCTTGCTCTACCGCCCATTCGGCCTTGGCATCTTCAAATTCCTCCCACACAGTTGTGAGGTCGCGAGCGGCGATGAACTCGGCACGGCGGGATGCCATCGCTTCCCTACCATTTTGTGTGCGGTCGTGGGCGGCGAGGAACTCGGCGCGGCGGGATGCCATCGCTGCCTTACCGGTTAGTGTGCGGTGCGGTGGCATGAACGACGCTTGGTGAGAGCTCTGGGGTGGAGTGGCCGGACAACCATATAGTGCATTGGTTTGTCAAGAGCTCAAGGACAGAAGAAGAAGAAAATTTGGATTCCCCTTCAATCCTGGTCATTTATTACCGAGTAAAATGCATTGGCGGTCATCGAACTTGTCTTGATAGCTCACTTTGATCATTGTATACGAGATATGGTGATTATACGGTCACTGGCTCAGCATATAGCTCCGTATTTGTCTGGTTGACCAGTCAAACAGTACACATGCGCCTCATCAGCTCGTGTTCTTTATCTATCTACGCGGGCCTACCTGTCAATGGAGAAAGAAATACTGTAAAAACCAAAATTATGCGTATGTGGGGAATCAAACCACGGACTCGTCGCTGCAACGCACCCTCGTCAGCCAAATGAAAATGAAATACTTCGCGTCAGACACTCACGCTCACGCTGTCAAAGCATGCTAATGCATGCACGTCGCCCTCTAAATCAAAGTCCTGCTCATGGCGCAACGCAAACGGTGAGCCCATCACCTGCGCGCCCCGGCGGTGCCTGACATTACTTTTTAGACGTTTGATGGAGGCCTACGCGAACGCCGAGCATGTATTCACCTGGCTCAACACCAACGGTCATACTCGGACCGCCTTGCTCATGTATATCGTCCATCACAACGACAATCTATAAAATAGCCTAAGCTAGAGAGGGTACTATGGTAGTATGGTACGAAGTATGTACTATCGTGAGCGACCGATCTTAGTGCCACTGCACACCGAAACCCCTTCCATCGCTAGGATGCGCTTCCCGCCTGAAACGGTCACCATCTCTCCAGAATGTTAATGCCGCATTCACCGGACTTAACTGCAGGTGCAATTGGTGTGTCACTGACATGCGGGCCAGATGCCCGTTGGGCCCACATGCCAGTAACCCAAACGCATCTGCAGTTAAGTCACTGAAGCAGCGTCCGCATTCACGCCCAACGAACCTACTCCGGTGCCATTTGTACATCCGTCTGCCGCGGCTCATTGCCGTTCGCCCGCTATATTAACTTGAGCCCCAGCTCCCAGCCATAGCCAAAGACCCACACTTATTCTCCTCCGGTCCCTTCCTTCTGTCGGCACCACTTCAACCATGGCCTCCTGGCGCTCCAAAGCTCTGTTGGACGTACTGTCGCAGGAGCAGACGAGGGCGTCGGCGGCTCCGCTCCGGGCGCGCTCCAAAGGTCTCTTCGACGTATTGTCGCAGGAGCAAACGAAGGAGATCGCCGGCACCCCCCTGGCCGCCCTCCGCCGCCACGACCACGAAGCCGGTGCGCGTGCGCGAGCACAGCCGGTAGCGAGGAAGAGTAGTACACGGTAGGTCGCCGCCGCTCTGGAGGAGGAGGTTATCGAGGCGGATGAGGAGGAGGCAAAGGCAATGGCCGACTTTCTCGGGTTCATGGCCGGACATGGTGGTCGGGCGCCGGCGATCGTTTAGATTAGGTTTACAGTAGGTTTTAGTACGGTTTGTGCGAAATATGTAATGAATTTCGTCCAGTTTGTAGGAAAAGTTTTCGAAATGTAATGAATTTCATCCGGTTAATTTGAAATTTGCTTTGTTTGCATGAATTTCTTCCGGCTAGTTCATATAGTTGTCGAAAGGTATGCGGGCAGCATCGGATGGCATCCATCAATGTCCTCAGAAAGATGCCGGTGTATATTTGTGGGCCAGCGCTGGAGATGCCCTAACTATCATGCTATAATCGCTAACAATCCTCCATTATTTGGCAGGGAACAGTTATCCCTCGATCAAAATCAGATCCGTGGTGTTTCGCACTCCTCCCGCGTAAGAGTGTAAACTCTTGCTTACATAAAAATGGAGCAAGTGGACGGCACTGTAGCACGTCATATCACTCGAACTAGCCCGCCTAACGAGCGGGAAAGCACCGCCCTCGTCATTTTGTTCTGGATTTCTATCGATCGATCGCGCGAAAATGTTACGCTTCACAATTTCTAAAGGAAAAGGCGGCACACTTACGACTTGTACGCGTCGCAACCCCGACAGTCTGGCTCGCACGCCGCTCACCAGAGGGGACACACGTTGTCTTGCAATTTCACTGACATGTGGGACCGTAATTGAATAAACCGTCGATGGCCGAAATCTAATCGCTCGGCGGGCGTCGGCTGAGAAGAGAGAAACGGGGGAGGGAGAAGAGATTGCCCGCCCGCTGCGCACGGACTCCAAGAAATATATGGTGATAATGTGAGGTGGGCCATGCTGGAGTCCGGACCACTTCCGGAGCCCGCTCTCACCGCCCTGGCCCCTCAAGACGCCAGCTGCCCGCCGCATGCATGCATAGCAAGTAGTACTCCTTATGTGGAGGAGAGAGAGGCATTGACAAAGTCAAGGAGTGGGCTCTGCAAGAGCCTGTCTCTACACGTGCTCCTAGGTATAAAAAAATAATTCTAAAAAAGGCATAAAAACAATTGTGTCTTAAAATAAGAAAGGTAAAAAACATTTGAGAGGAAATAGATAGAGAGAAAGTGAGAAAAAGCTGTAACCTGGGCATTACATGAGGAAGGAGCGAGTGGTGCACATGCCAAGTTCACTAGGCTGCCGTGTTTCACACTCCTCCGTCTTAACAGTGGAGACAATAGCTTTCATCAAAAATAAACAATGAATACTCGTTGCTCGTCCTCTATATCGGAAAGAATACTTTCATTCGCCGACATGTGGGACGTCGACCATCCTGGTCCACCTGCCATGCACAAAATTATCCTGGTCTACCCCGAGCGTATCGCAGGCCCAACCTTTCCCACTGTAAGTTGTTCGGACGAAGGAACCATCATGACTTCGTTGAATTCTGCTTCTTCAAGAAAACTTACTGTACCCGCAATACTGCTACCACACGCGAAGACTGGACGCCACTGTACCACGTCATATCACTGAAACCCACTAGGCCAAACTAGCCCGCCTAGGTCATCTATTTTGGAATGGAGGGAGTACGTCTCTGCACTGCTATGATTTTGTGTTGCACGTTCTCTGTACTTTTGCTACGATTTTCCTACCCTATGAACCAAATGAGGCCTGAATGTATGTCGACTATTGTCTGATCGATCGCTAAGCCTACAATTTTAGGATAAGTATAAGCGTACCACGAGCTCATCAGCCCCAACGTTTCTCTTTGGTGAGTGTTTTGCAAGTACTATAGCTCGCACAGTAGCTAGCCTACTAACACCAAGAATCATCAAACAAGCCCTGCTGATATGATAAACAGTTCAAACTTACATCTAAGCATGCCATATATTACATCAAAAGCTGGTGAGGATACATCTGTTTCCATAACTCGGAGAGGGTTCGCATGATTCATCGCATGATTCACTATCAAACAAAAGTAGCAAGATCCGCCCACACAAGACAGTGCACTAGCCCTAAGATGGTTTGATAACACGCATCGTTCTGGTAATTAAACACAGGATAATGCAAACTACCCTGAAGGATTAGCGCGACCAACTATTTCTTGTCATCGATCTCTCGAGCAATGACCACAGCATGGACAGCGGCATGTGAATCGATTTCTGGGGCGATGGCCACAGGACTGACCGCGACATCGGAATCGATCTCTGGGGCGATGTCCACAGGATGGACAATGGCATCGGAATCGATCTCCGGGGCGATGCCAACAGGACGGGCCACGACATCAGAATCATCAAGGACGTCCACCGGCACCTGCACAACCCTAACATATTAGCAAGCACATTGAAAATAATCAAAAACCACAACTATGGTAATAAGGCATTATTTTTTACCTTGTGCAGCTCACCGGGGGATCTCATCCCTCCGGGGGCCATCTCCTCGTCCTCGATGGTGGCCATCACCTTGCCAGGGGAATACTGCTTCTCAACGACGACTATCTCCTCAAACTCGGTCTTGAGCCTCACATAGGTGGCAATCAGAGTTCCTGGGGTAGGCACGGTGGGGCCCTTGCTGTTCTTCCAACTTTCTTTGAGGAGTTCGTCCACCAACGTCCTCAACTCTTTGGCCAGTGCTTGTTTCTTGGAGTTCTTCGTCTCCATGGGTTGGCCCGCCAACATGGTCAACTCGTTGGTCGGTGCTCGCTTCCTGGAGATCGCTGTCTCCAGTGGGTTGTCCGCCGGCAACTCTTTGCCTAGTGCTCCAGGATCCATCAATGAACTGACAAACAAAAAGCAATCGAAAGGAAACCACAATCGCAATGAAAACGGGAAAAGGATAGGATGTGAGAATTGGTCGGTGCTTCGCAAAAAGAAGATTCTCGGAATGAAAATATAGCAGCATAACTGATTCACCCACCTTTCCTTCGTTGGTACAGAAGAAGAATGGCAGAAGTGAGTAGCCTGGAGTGAGGTTTTCTTCAAGAAAGGGAAGAAAGGGCTTGAACCAGCGTTCCAGTGAAATGATGGTTGCTTCGTCCAGTCCAACTTGGAGGCCACCTTACCACTGCTGGTAAAGGTGTGGGTTTTGTGATATGACGGGTCATGACGGCCACACTGGGGTGACAGGTGAGTCTCGACTGTAGCACCTCGCTGTGATTTGGTGGATGGCACACGGGCCCGGATGCTTTGAAATGTCCCGCATGTAGATAGAGCGGCTAGTCATATAGGAGTGCTCAATATTGTGCACCGCGACCAAGGCGGAGAGGAAAACGAGAGAGTTACGTAATTAATGCATGAGTTTAATTAGGGTAGTTTTGTAAAGTACGAGATACATTCCTCCAATTGCAAAATGCCTTGGTTCATGAGATTTGAGATTTGAGCCCTATAAATTGGAAGGGAGGGAGTACTGCACACGGTGTAGTCTAGTCACTTGTTGAAATCTCTAGAAAGGCAAATACTCCTTTCTGATTTACAGGGCTATACTACTCCCTCCGTCTAGGTGTGTAAGTCATCTTACGAAAACCAAATAGTCCCAAAACACTTAGGCGCGGTGCATTAACTTCTATCTTGTTTCTTGTTTCTTGACATATCAACCAATAAGAGATGAGAGGTGTGCATGCTTTTAATGACTTGCAATGGTTAGTTCATTGCATGCAATGCTATTAATTAGCAAATAAACATTGGTGACCCCAGGAGGAAACGGTGCTAAGCGCGTGGACCTATGCAGAATGAGTATCAACAATGGATAATGGAGTTTAATTGTTAAACAATAGCAATTTTGTCTCATGCAAGAGCCTGGCTAGTACTCCAAGGAACCGCACCACGCGAGCGTTCGCAACTGCCACGTTCGGGTTGCGCTTGGCTCTTCGCCTCTTCGAGAAGACGAACAATGATGTTACTCCTACTTCTACAGTATCGAATCCACTGGTGCATGTCCGTCCACCTCGTGCGGGAGGGATAGCGTGTAGCGAAAGCTTCTACTTACTGCTCCTGCCTTTGCGTCTATGACAGGTGGGCCCAACAGGTGGTTGGCCCTCCTGTCATGCAGCCAAAGGCAGGTGCAGTTAAGGCACCGGAGCTCAGTCCGCGAGGGAGAGGGCGTTGTAGTAATCAAATTTCTCGGTCTTGTACGAGTTGACGCGACATATCAAAGCACTGCACTCGATATAAGTCTTTTTACACATTTAAAATGGGCTACTTCATATGTAGGAGTAGACATATTCTGCTTCGTATGTAGTCACTTGTTGCAATCTCTAAAAAGACTTATATTTGGAAATGGAGGGAGTACAACGCATGCATGCATGCCGTGACTTTCCTTTTGATACTTGCATGTGTTGATTTGATGCACCTTGCCAAATTTTGACTATAAATTTAACGAACCAAATTTTCATGCATGTCACAAAAAATTACGGGGCTGTTTGGATTGTGACTATGTTTGTCTTTTGTTGCCACATTATTTTTCCCACACTTGCCACACTTGCCTAACCCGAGTTGCTCAAATGGTTAGACACACTTTGGCTTGCCTAAGGGAATCTTGCCACAATTTTTGTGTCTATGACATGTGGGGTTCACTGCTAATAAAAAAATTCTTGTCTTAGGTGTGGCTTATAAAAAAGACTTATATTTAGGAACGGGGGGAGTAGAAAATATAAATAATAATGCATGTTGGGGCAACCCACGTTTCCGCTAATTTTAGCCGTGGGCTTGTTCACAATTTTTACGAGGGGTTGGTTGTTCATTTAATGGAGGGACTTGCAGTACCAGACTTGAACGATACAAAGTGCGACCTGGCACACCATAACACCACTTGGAACAAGCGGGTAGCTATCTCAAAAAACAATCAACAACTAAAAAAAACCGCGACCTCGCATGTAGTAGTACACAATTTTAAACGATTGTTTTGACGGAGTGAAAAAGGAAAACCACCCCACTACGTATATATAGGCCGGAGCCTCCGCGCTTGCTTGCTAGGGTTGCTCTATTCACACACTCTCATCCTCTCCAGATCTAAACAAGATAGGGGTAGTAACACTGTCTTTCTCCCTTCAAAAAACACTGGCTTTCTATCCTCATCGCTGGTTACAGATCCAGACGTATCCCCCTCCGCCGGTGAAGGGGAGGAGGGGCAGTGTTTAGGCCATCGTCGACAGTGAGGGAGGAGACCCACTGCCGACCGCACCGTTATCTCTGGCCGAGCGCCGGCGCGGGAGGTCCTCCGATCCCTTCGTCGTTGCCTGTGGGCGGATCCGGCCTCCCGCCGCCCACATATCCACATCCCGACGACCTTCAGGTATATCTTCGTTCGAAACCACCTTAGCTCTACTTCCCCAGCTCACTACATCGCTGCATGTGCATCATTTTCTACCTCTCAGCCCCTCTCGATCGGATGGTCCAACGTCACATATTTTCTTCTTCTATTGTTAGAGGTAAAGCTACTTCATGGAGTCGAATCTTGTACTCCCTCCGTCCAAAAATACTTGTCATTGAAATGGATGTATCTAGATGTATTTTAGTTCTAGACACATCCATTTTGATGACAAGTAATTCCGGACGGAGGGAGTACTTGGTTCAAACAGGAAATAAAGTGGGGGTGGGGGAATTTAGTATGTACTCCCTCCGGTCAGAATTACTTGTCTCGGAAATGGATGTATCTAGAACTAAAATACATCTAGATACATCCATTTCTGTGACAAGTAATTCCGAACGGACGGTGTACATCGGACTTGGTACAAACAGGAAGGAAAGGGAGTGAAAGTAGTACAGACTGGTCATCCAACCGCTCTCTTGGTCGAAAAGGGAAATATAGGGGTAACGATGTACACAGTGGTATGAGTAGGACTAGATTTGCTATCCACACATAGGAGTAGGTGGCTAGAGTGAACAAAAATGGGACCAACCCAAATATGTTTCTTGGATGTTTGTTTCTCGGGGCAACAAACTATGAATCACCACTTTATGCCTCTGTTTATGTACATGGTGCTGGACTGCTGGTGCACCCACTGTCCCATGCCCTTATACCAAATATTTAGGCTCCGTTCGGAATAAAGGGGCAGAAAACATAGGTCTTGATGAAAATAGAGGAATAGGAAAGGAATGTAGGTATAAAACTATGGAACAGCGAACCGGAGGAAACTCTCAAGAGAATGTGTTCGGATGGACTACGAAATGTACAGGTTTGTTTTTTTAGAGTAGCATGCTTGGCAGTATGAGATGCTATTTGTTTATTCAGCTGCAGAGTGACTACTATTGTCCTCACCTCACGTACCACACATAGGTTGATTTTTTTATTCCGGCAACACAGCACAGCAACCTGTCTAACGCATGGCAGCGAGCGCCTGCCTTGGGCTTCCGCCCAAAAAATGAGCAGCGTGTGGATGTTTCTAATCCTATGGAATCAGTACTACCAGACCAGCTTTCCTATGAAACACTATTCACCTTTCCCGTGTTCCGAACGATTGGAAGGGAAAAATACCGTAGGAATTGTGTTCCTATGAAAATCCTGCACCAAACCTGTGAACCGAACGCGGCCTTAGCTGTTCTTAATCTAATGTCCCTGGTAAAAATGAAGCCATGCCACTGTTATAAGCCAGGACAAGTTTAGCCAAATGTTTTTGCCTATAATTGTTTGAGACTCTGACTGTTTCCTCTGTGCCTTTTTGTGCAAACAAGGATATCCAATTCACCTGGTTGCTGTTGTGACCTTTTGGTGCACTGCACAAAACTCTTCTTAAAAGAAGTGACTTCTGTGCTGTTTAACTGGAATGTCAGAATGGAACAGTTGGTTCATTTTGGTGGAACTGCACAAAGGGAGATCTGTGTTCCAATCCTCCTCATCCATATTGGCGCCATAACCTTCCTTTAGGTAAGAATGATATTTAATGCATGTGTTCATCTCTATTTTCCGACTGCCATGAGAAAATAATGCTGTTTTTACTAGTACACTTGTGCTCCCTCACTGATAAAACCAATTCTGAATTAGAAGGCCAATCATGTACTTGGTTTGACCAACCGGTGAGGAGAAAGAGAAACAGAGCATGAAGAGGAAGAAGAAGAAGAATAAACAGCGCCAAGGCGATCTTGCTGAAGCCAGAGGCCTCAGTCGAGGCCATTCAAGGGCTCCGGCAACGACTACCTTACATTTGAGATGATCCTCCAGGGAGCCCTTCCACTTCTGCTGTCTCACTTAATTAATTAGGAGTACTTAAGTACCACTAATTTATTACTGCCTAATTTTCCTGTTGGAGTTAAGCAAATCTTTAGTAGGACCCTATGCTGAATCATGTACGTGTGTATGTTTGTCTATGGAGGTGAATCATGTGGTGGAGCAGGGAGGGAATATTATTAGTGTCATGACATAATAGTGCTATTGTTTTGCATGTCAATTTATTGCCATTGGTTCAATGAGGCAATGTTTTGCGTATTGTCCATCATGAATTTGATGCTACTGTTTGAGTAATATGCTAATGTCTTCCTATCCTTTCTCACTAAGCCAATGAAGGTTTCACCTTGTTCCTACTTGTGCAAACAGGGATACATTTTAGTGGAACTACACAAGACAATACAATGAACTGTATCCTAGCCAGTGCTTTAACTCTGCTGGAAGTTCTTGATAATCTTTCGATATAATCTCAGCACTGGTAAACAAGAGTGATTTTAACCATAAATTTGAAGTGCACAAAAATATATACTATTGTGTGATTCCAGTGAGTGCTTTATCATCTCTTATGGGACTACATGAATAAGCTTTTTTTCTTAGGTTGGTACGGGCCTAAGGCCTTCATCCATATTAGTTTGCTGTCATCTCTATTTGTATCGTGCTACTGTCATGAGAAACTCCTTTATCTTTGCACGTTAAAGTTTTGCAACCTATGATAAATGGCAATGCTTTGAGTGTTGAGTTGAGCTAATTGGCACTGATTAAATAAACTAATACCTCTCTTTAAGCAAGACTACTTTGTTGCTAACTTTACCCATCAAGATAATGAGGGTGCTTCTATTTGTTAGTGTATGTTTCATCAACTAGTCCCACTATTACAGTAATCTCACTCTCTCAATATGTGTGCCAACAGGGATGCTCGATTTTGGTGGAACTGCACAAAAACTTTGGGTGCTTCATTGCCTTGACAGCTTCCGTCCTTTCCTGTCAGTCGCTAATCTCCGCTTGCTTTCTTCCTTTGCTGTCAGTCGCTTGGCTTATCTCAGCTTCCAGCCAAAGGAAATAGTAATTGATATGCTACCTCACACAGGTTGGTACTGGTCTTTATCCTGATTATTGTGCCTGTCATATGTATTGGTAATTTGGTATTGTGCTACTGTTTGCCGATTTCATAAAGGAGTAATTTGGAGCCTGAACTCGCAGGCAAATCATTACATCGGGTGATTTCAGTAGAACTGCACAAAATGATCAGATGGACAGGTACTTATGCTGCTGCTATGTACTCCAAAGTTCACTCAGACAAGCATCGATGTTGACAAGAAGTGCCTATATTCATTCGAGTATCAACCGGCGTCAACCAATTGTCAAACTCCAAGTATTAGGAGAGTGGACGCCAAAAATATTGCTTGGTGCATAGCCCAGAAAAATGCAGTCCAGTCTTTGGTCCCAACTTGTGCCTTTTGGTTATCGACACATATGGTAGCGAACTATATGGCATGGAGTCTAAAGATTCTAGACAAGTTGGTTGACGCGTATATTCATCTGGCACTTAATCAGTCTGCACGCCAAGGATGCTCCATTTCAGTTGAACTGCACAAAAAATTTGGGTTGTTCATTTTGTCAACCGCCTCCTTTCTCGTCTGCAATGTAGAATTTTGGCGAGATACAGGACCAAGATGAGCCAGTAAACTAGTTGGATGAAAGTAGTGGCCAAGTTGCTCAAACCTCCCTCGGCACGAGGCCACTATTTGAGGATAAACCTACAAGCAAAGTTCAGATTGTCTGTGCTGCCTCTTATGTACTCGAAAGTTTACTCGTACAAGAACTAATTTTAGCAAGAAGTACCTCCGATTGAACACCATTTACCAGTCTGTACCCTAGGTAATTAAAGTTCGTCCGTGGATCATATTGGCTGTGATCTCAATCATTTGGATGCATAAACATACTGAACATGTGTATATCTGAATCTTTTTGTGAATTATGTATGAATATTGTCGTGTGATCTATCAATCATTTGGATGCATAGATATGCTGAGCTTGTGTATATATGAATCTTTTGAGTTGTTGATAGTGAATGTTGGCTATGAATATGAACGTGCCCTGTGAACCTGAGTTTGATATGAATGTTTACCTTTTCTGTTGTATTTGTGTGTGAACTTGTTAGTATGCCTACTGTGGGGTATAAAACGCGGGTCTCTTATAAAAGTAATGCTGTGTCCAATTTATGTTTTCCCTTCTAACCACATTATATAGATTTATATTATTACTATTATCGTATATTTTATAGAGACTTATATATACATTATAAAAACATCCCACGTGTTATTAACTTATAAAAGTAAATGTTTAACGGAAGTTGGCAAGGGAAATCCTGGTTGTTTTTGACTCACAGGCAAGGAAAATCCTGGTGATTGTGTACAAAAGGTTGCGAAGATTTTAAGGACCAATTTAATAATAACGCGCTCATTTTTATTTTGAGCAATAACTCGCCAATTTCTTAATTATATATATAAAAAATGTGCCTCTCCGGTTTATTCTTTGATATTAATTGCTCCTTCTAACATAACATTATATATATAATGAGCCCACCTAATACGTGTATTTCAAGGAAGTGCAAATGGGCTAGGTTTTCTTAGAAAATATAAATGGGCCTGATTGACGTGAAATTATTTGTTCACCCAGCCCAGCAAATGGACTGTACATTCTAGAAAACATGGGTTAAATATATGCCACATTTTTGCAGGCTGACATGTGGGCCAATAGGTCGAAGCCTACGCAGGGCGTTGTCAACTTGGTCAACAAATGATTGTGTCATCCACAGCCATTGGATTTATATCCAACGGCCGGCATGCACCTTCAATCTCTCGTCTTCTTCCTCCAGCGTCGCCGGGACCGCCCGGTCCGGCCTTCGGCGGCTAGCGGCTCTGCTTAGCACGCATCGCTGCGAAGCGCTACCCCACCGCCGGCCAGGCTATCCCTCCACCCCTCGACACCTCCTGTTATTCTCCACAGAGTACAGCCCCACGCGGCAACAGAACTAGTTATAACCCTTCTCCTCCTCTCAATCTGCGACTCCACTGCCGCGTTTTCCCATCTCCGAGTCATTCCCGTCCGGGGCCTTGCCGTCGTCCACCGCCTCGCTGCGTTTGGTGCGGCGTGGTCAACAAACGAGAGTCATCGGAAGAGGACTGTACGTGGAGAGCCTGACGGCTGGGACCCACGAGGTCCATGGTCGCACGCAAGGAAAGTTCCTCCTTATTAAGCTGAAAAAAATGTTTCCTTCACTTGACAGCTGGGACCCACCAGCTGTATCTTCACACGGATGGAAGTGCCTCCTTGTTTTGCGAAAAAAATTATTCACCCCGTTGACAGCTGGGACCTGTCAGATTTGGTGACTGACTTGTGGGCCTACTAAGAGGACGTGTACGCACGGCTTTGTCAACTTTATCAACAAATGATTCTAGCAGCTAGACCGTTGGATGTTAATCCAACAGCCGTGCTCCTTCTTCAACCTCTGTTCTTGCTCCTGTCTCCCGTGGGCGGCACCGCGGCTGTGCTGCCGCGCACCCGAACCCGTGAAGTATCCCGCTCCTCTCCATCTGCGACTCCACTGCCCCGTCTTCCCCATCTCCGGGTCGTTCCAGTCTGGGTGCGCTCGGCACGGTGTGGTCAACGTGGTCAACAACCGAGAGTCATTGGAAGATGACTGTACGTGAGAGGCTCACAGTGGGGACGCACCACGCCCATGGACGCATGCATGCAACGGAACACGGTGAGGTCAACGTGGTCAAGGAACGACTTCCATCGGAAGTATACTGTACGTGGAGAGTCTCAGCTGGGTCCACGGCCGCAGCAAGTAAGTGCCTCCTTATTACGCGGAAAATAATGATTCCTCCAAATGACCGCAGGGACCCACTGGACGGGCCACCGTATTTTGCGAAAAAAACGTTTGCCCCTGACTGCTGGGACCCACCTGACCGGCCACCGTATTTCACGAAAAAAACGTTCCCCCCGCTGTCAGCTCGGACCCACCGGAAGTGCCTCCTTATTACGCACAAAAAAATGAATACTCCCCCGGCTAGCTGGGACCCACCTTGGTGGGAGGCTGACTTGTGGGCCTACTAAGTTGACGGGGACAAAGGGCTTTGTCAACTTAGTCAATATGAACGATTCTAGCTCCAGTGACCGTACGATGTCCATCCAACGGTCGTAGTGCTTCTTCAACCTCTGGTCTTCTTGCTCCAGCCGCCCAAAGTAGCGCCGGTCATGCCGCATGCTCCTGCCTCCCGAGGACGGCTGTGCTGCCGCGGAGGCCTCACTGCCCCCTACTATTCCCCCCACTGGCCAGGCCCTGCGGCGACGGCAGCCTCACACCGCAGCCGAACCAGTGAACCCTCGTACTCCTCTCCGCGCGGGCTTCCACTGCCGCGTCTTCCCCGGCTCCGTGTCGTCCCCTTCCTAGGCCTCGCCGTCGTCCACCGCCGTGGTGCTCTCCGCGCGGCGTGGTCAACGTGGTCAAGGAACGACTTCCATCGGAAAAGTACTTTACGTGGAGAGGCTGCCAGCTGGGTCCACGGCCACAGCCCAGTTTTTTTGTGATTTGCCAAGTAAGTCGCTTTGTCGGGCCTGTTGGGTTGCAAATCATTCAAGACGAGGAGAGCTTTCATTCGGCTGGCCGAGAAAATGGCCCATCAGTAATGAGAAATGGGCTGTACATTTTTAAAACACATCAAACCGGCAATTAGTTTCAAATATCTTTTTTTTCATTTCATGATTTTAAATTACATTAATTTTTATGCGTGGAGAATTTGTTGGATTTTATATTGATATACATTTATTTTTAAAATCAGTTTGAATGTGAGTCAAAATTTTGGGTTAAAAACAGTTCGGGCCGCACCGAAATATGCAAAATTTCGTATAATTTTTTAACCGTGACCACAATATGGGTTGTAATGCTAACAAAAAGAATATGGGCTCCAAAAAAACCTTAATAATTAGCAAATGGGCTGTAAATTATTAGAAATAATGGCAGATGGCTGTATGCTGTTTTCCACAGATTTGAGGCTTTCATAAAAAAAGGTTGACGCACAAGCAGTGACTATTGGATGGCCATCCAACGGCTGTCGTGCTTCTTCAATCTCTGCTCTTCCTGCTCCAGCCGCTCAAACAAGCGCCGGTGGGACTGCCTGCTCCCTCCTCCCTGCGGCCGGCTCTGCTGCCGCGCAGGCCTCACCGCCCCACCGTACTCCCATTGCTGGCCTAGCCATCCCTCTACTCACCCACAACTGCTGTTATTCTCCGTTGACGGCAGATGAACCAGTAAACCCTCATACAGTCATACTCCCCTCCGCGTGGGAAACAACTGCCGAGTCTTCCCTGCCTCCGTGTCGTTCCCTTCCTAGGCCGCACCGTCGTCCACCGCCCTGGTGCTCATGGCGCGGCCTGGTCAACGTGGTCAACGATCGACATGCATCTGAAGTGGACTATACGTGGAGAGGCCGACAGCTGGGTCCACGGCCGCACGCAAGGAAATGCCTCCTTATTACGCGCAAAATAATGATTCCTCCACCTGACATCAGGGACCCACCGAAAGGGCCTCTGTATTTCGCGAAAAAACGTTACCGCCGCTGACAGCTCGGACCCACCAGCTATATCTTCGCACGCAAGGAAGTGCCTCCTTATTACGCACAAAAAAATGAATACTCCCCCTGCTAGCTGGGACCCACCATGGTGGGAGGCTGACTTGTGGGCCTACTAAGTTGACTGGGACGGGGGCCTTTGTCAACTTTAGTCAATATGAACGATTCTAGCTCCAGTGACCGTACGATGTCCATCCAACGGCCGTAGTGCTTCTTCAACCTCTGGTCTTCTTGCTCCAGCCACCCAAAGCAGCGCCGGTCGTGCCGCATGCTCCTGCCTCCCGTGGCCAGCTGTGCTGCCGCGGAGGCCTCACCGCCCCTACTATTCCCACCGCTGGCCAGGCCCTGCGGCGACGGCAGCCTCACACCACAGCCGAACCAGTGAACCCTCGTACTCCTCTCCGCGCGGGCTTCCACTGCCGCGTCTTCCCCGGCTCTGCGTCGTCCCCTTCCTAGGCCTCGCCGTCGTGCACCGCCGTGGTGCTCTCCGCGCGGCGTGGTCAACGTGGTCAAGGAACGACTTCCATCGGAAGAGTACTGTACGTGGAGAGGCTAACAGCTGGGTCCACGGCCACAGCCCAGTTTTTTTGTGATTTGCCAAGTAAGTCGCTTTGTCAGGGCTGTTGGGCTGCAAATCTTTCAAGACGAGGAGAGCTTTCATTCGGCTGGCCAAGAAAATGGCCCATCAGTAATGAGAAATGGGCTGTACATTTTTAAAACACATCAAACCGGCAATTAGTTTCAAATATCTTTTTTTTTCATTTCAAGATTTCAAATTACATTAATTTTTATGCGTGGAGAATTTGTTGGATTTTATATTGATATACATTTATTCTTAAAATCTGTTTGAATGTGAGTCGAAATTTCGGGATTAAAAACAGTTCGGACCGCACCGAAATATGCAAAATTTCATATAATTTTTTAACCGTGGCCACAATATGGACTGTAATGCTAACAAAAAGAATATGGGCTCCAAAAAAACCTTAATAATTAGCAAATGGGCTGTAAATTATTAGAAATAATGGCAGATGGGTTGTATGCTGTTTTCCACAGATTTGAGGCTTTCCTAAAAAAAAGGTTGACGCACAAGCAGTGACTGTTGGATGGCCATCCAACGGCCGTCGTGCTTCTTCAATCTCTGCTCTTCCTGCTCCAGCAGCTCAAACAAGCGCCGGCGGGACTGCGTGCTCTCTCCTCCCTGCGGTCGGCTCTGCTGGCGCGCAGGCCTCACCGCCCCACCGTACTCCCATCGCTGGCCTAGCCATCCCTCTACTCACCCACACCTGCTGTTATTCTCCGGCGACGGCAGACGAACCAGTAAACCCTTGTACAGTCGTATTTTTCTTTTCTGAATTATAATTATTCAGTCAATTCAAATAAGGCGTATCTTGTTCAAGCCAATAAATAGAGCTGGGGTTATAGTTAAAGCAGCCAGTAGAAAACCAAAATAACTAGTTAAAGTAAGCATGAAAGAGTTAAATTCCATTTTTTTACTACACTACATATGTTGGTAAAGCATTTACCTAAGTTATGGAAAATTCATAATTCATCAGTTATTTTAGATTATACTAAAAAACAAGGTAGAGTAAGATACAGAAGTGTAAAAGAAAGTGGATTCATCAGATGATACATGAGTCCCTAATTCTGAATCAAGAGATTTGTTGTGGAATTTGTCAATTGAACTCCCCTCCGCGTGGGAAACAGCTGCCGAGTCTTCCCTGCCTCCGTGTCGTTCCCTTCCTAGGCCTCGCCATCGTCCACCGCCCTGGTGCTCTCGGCGCGGCCTGGTCAACGTGGTCAACGACCGACATGCACCTGAAGTGGACTTTACGTGGAGAGGCCGACAGCTGGGTCCACGGCCGCACGCAAGGAAATGCCTCCTTATTACGCGCAAAATAATGATTCCTCCACCTAACATCAGGGACCCACCGAAAGGGCCTCTGTATTTCGCGAAGAAAAACGTTACCGCCGCTGACAGCTCGGACCCACCAGCTATATCTTCGCACGCAAGGAAGTGCCTCCTTATTACGCACAAAAAATGAATACTCCCCCTGCTAGCTGGGACCCACCATGGTGGGAGGCTGACTTGTGGGCCTACTAAGTTGACTGGGACGGGGGCCTTTGTCAACTTTAGTCAATATGAACGATTCTAGCTCCAGCGACCGTACGATGTCCATCCAACGGCCATAGTGCTTCTTCAACCTCTGGTCTTCTTGCTCTAGCCGCCCAAAGCAGCGCCGGTTGTGCCGCATGCCACTGCCTCCCGTGGCCGGCTGTGCTGCCGCGGAGGCCTCACCGCCCCCTACTATTCCCACCGCTGGCCAGGCCCTACGGCGACGGCGGCCTCACACCGCAGCCGAACCAGTGAACCCTCGTACTCCTCTCCGTGCGGGCTTCCACTGCCGCGTCTTCCCTGGCTCCCCGTCGTCCCCTTCCTAGGCCTCGCCGTCGTCCACCGCCCTGGTGCTCTCCGCGCGGCGTGGTCAATGTGGTCAAGGAACGACTTCCATCGGAAGAGTACTGTACGTGGAGAGGCTGACAGCTGGGTCCACGGCCACAGCCCAGTTTTTTTGTGATTTGCCAAGTAAGTCGCTTTGTCAGGCCTGTTGGGCTGCAGATCTTTCAAGACGAGGAGAGCTTTCATTCGGGTGGCCGAGAAAATGGCCCATCAGTAATGAGAAATGGGTTGTACATTTTTAAAACACTTCAAACCGGCAATTAGTTTCAATTTTTTTTTCATTTCGAGATTTTAAATTACATTAATTTTTATGTGTGGAGAATTTGTTGGATTTTATATTGATATACATTTATTTTTAAAATCAGTTTGAATGTGAGTCGAAATTTCGGGATTAAAAACAGTTCGGACCGCACCGAAATATGCAAAATTTCGTAATTTTTTAACCATGGCCACAATATATGGGCTCCAAAAAACCCTTAATAATGAGCAAATGGGCTGTAAATTATTAGAAATAATGGCAGATGGGTTGCATGCTGTTTTCCACAGATTTGAGGCTTTCCTAAAAAAAAGGTTGACGCACAAGCAGTGACTGTTGGATGGCCATCCAACGGCCGTCGTGCTTCTTCAATCTCTGCTCTTCCTGCTCCAGCCGCTCAAACAAGCGCCGGCGGGACTGCCTGCTCCCTCCTTCCCGCGGCCGGCTCTGCTGCCGCGCAGGCCTCACCGCCCCACCGTACTCCCATCGCTGGCCTAGCCATCCCTCTACTCACCCACACCTGCTGTTATTCTCCAGCGACGGCAGACGAACCAGTAAACCCTCGTACAGTCGTACTCCCCTCCGCGTGGGAAACAACTGCCGAGTCTTCCCTGCCTCCGGGTCGTTCCCTTCCTAGGCCTCGCCGTCGTCCACCGCGCTGGTGCTCTCGGCGCGGCCTGGTCAGCGTGGTCAACGACCGACATGCATCTGAAGTGGACTGTACGTGGAGAGGCCGACAGCTGGGTCCACGGCCGCACGCAAGGAAATGCCTCCTTATTACGTGCAAAATAATGATTCCTCCACCTGACATCAGGGACCCACCGAAAGGGCCTCTGTATTTCACGAAAAAAAGTTACCGCCGCTGATAGCTCGGACCCACCAGCTATATCTTCGCACGCAAGGAAGTGCCTCCTTATTACGCAAAAAAAATGAATACTCCCCCTGCTAGCTGGATGGGGGTCCTGTTCATCGGGATGGGTGTGGCGTACCGCAAAACGGGACTCCACGGGACACTGTTCATCTCCACCGTCGACCCCCTCCCGCCTCCACGGGCTACTGTTCATCCACCGTCGACCTCCTCCAGCCTCCACCTGCGACTGTTCATCCACGGGTTCCTGTTCATCCACCCTCCACCACACGCTACTCCACCGGCCACTGTTCAACCAGCCCTCTCCACGGGCTCCTGTTCAACCACCCCTCCACGGGCTACTGTTCATCTAGCCCTCCACCGTCTACTGTTCATCCTGCCCTCCACGGGGTGGTCCTGTTCATCCTGCCCTCCACGGGGTCCTGTTCATCCAGCCCCAACCGGCTCGATCGATCGGGGTCCTGTTCATCCAGAGGCAACACCACGGGGTCCTGTTCATCCACCCCCACCGGGAACTGTTCATCCAAACCCCCCAGCAACGCTCACTGTTCCTCCGCGTGGGAAACAACTGCCGAGCCTTCCCTGCCTCCGTGTCGTTCCCTTCCTAGGCCTCGCCGTCGTCCACTGCCCTGATGCTCTCGGCGCGGCCTGGTCAACATGGTCAACGACCGACATGCATCTGAAGTGGACTGTACGTGGAGAGGCCGACAGCTGGGTCCACGGCCGCATGCAAGGAAATGCCTCCTTATTACGCGCAAAATAATGATTCCTCCACCTGACATCAGGGACCCACCGAAAGGGCCTCTGTATTTCGTGAAAAAAACGTTACCGCCGCTGACAGCTCGGACCCACCAGCTATATCTTCGCACGCAAGGAAGTGCCTCCTTATTACGCACAAAAAAATGAATACTCCCCCTGTTAGCTGGGACCCGGTATAGTGGCAGGCTGACTTGTGGGCCTACTAAGTTGACGGGGACGGAGGGCTATGTCAACTTAGTCAATATGCACGATTCTAGCTCCAGTGACCGTACGATGTCCATCCAACGGCCGTAGTGCTTCTTCAACCTCTGGTCTTCTTGCTCCAGCCGCCCAAACCAGCGCTGGTCGTGCCTCGTGCTCCTGCCTCCCGTGGCCGGCTGCGATGCGACGGAGGCCTCACCGCCCCCTACTACTCCCACCGCTGGCCAGGCCATCCCTCCACTCACCCACACCCCCTGTTATTCTGCGGCGACGGCAGCTCACACCGCAGCAAACCAGTGAACCCTCGTACTCCTCTACGCGTCGGCATCCACTGCCGCGTCTTCCCCGGCTCCGCGTAGTCCCCTTCCTAGGCCTCGCCGTCATCCACCACCCTGGTGCTCTCGGCGCGGCGTGGTCAACGTGGTCAAGGAACGGCTTCCATCGGACGTGGACTGTACGTGGAGAGGCTGACAGCTGGGTCCACGGCCGCAGCAAGGAAGTGCCTCCTTATTACGTGCAAAATAATTATTCCTCCACCTGACAGCGGGGACCCATTGGATGGGCCACCGTATTTCGCGAAAATAATGTTTGCCCCTGACTGCTGGGACCCACCAGCTACATCTTCGCACGCAAGGAAGTGCGTCCGGGCAAAAAAAGAATGATTCGCCCCCTGACTGCTGGGACCCACCAGCTACATCTTCGCAGGCAAGGAAGTGCCTGATAGTCGGGACTGTGACGCCCAGGTAATCAAGCTACAGTAACCCTCTGGTAATGATGCCATGTCACCTCGATTACTTTTGATAATCTCGCGTTAGTTTAGAACCGATCCAAATTCAAGTTTGAATCAAAGTCAAAACAATTAAAGTTTTCAAAAGTCAAAACTAAATTGTTCCTAATGTGTCAAATAATCCATAATAAATGTTGGTGAAGAAATCATAGTTTAATAAAATACTTAAATGCACTAAATAAACTAAAACAACGATAAAACAATTATCTAAAGTGCTTTTAAAGTAATAAGCAAATGCAAAATACTTTATTTAAAGTGCCAAAGTATTTGGGGCTGTGACCTATTTAATAACACCAAATTAGTTGTCGCTTTTAAATTTTATAAAACAAAAATAAAAGAAAACAGAAAAGAAATAGAATAAAAAAAGCAGAACAAACAAAAAAAAGGAAAAGAACCCCCCTCCCCGCTGGGCCTCGGCCCAGATGGCCTCGGTGCCAAACAGGCCGGCCCAGCCGGCGCCTACATCACCCCTGGGGCGACCGAACCCTAGCGGTCCCTCCCCAGTCGCCCCACTCCCCACTCCCCTCGCCCCCACTCGCCCCCTCCCCCCCCCCCACGATTTGGATCGGGATCGCCCCGATCCCGCGCCGCCCCGCGACCTCGACGACGGCGCCCGTCGCCGGCGCCGCACTTCTGCCGTTGCCTCCCCTCTTCCCTCCTTTGCGCCCCCCCCCTGATTGGATCGGGGGAATCGAACCGCCGCCGCCGCCCGGAACGCCACCGCCGCGGCCTGCCTCGTCGACGGCCACCTCGCCAGACTGCCTCCTCCTCCCCGCCGGACTGCCTCCCCGTCACCACATCGACGTCGTCCCCGACCGTCGTCTCTGCAACGCCGGTGAGGCCATGGCCTCCCTCTCCTCGCACTCCCCTTCCCCGTTTCTACGCCGCCGTGCCCGCCGCCCAGCATCGGCGCCTCCCCTGCTCGCCCTCGCGCGGGATCCCACGCCGCGCCTAACCGCGCGCCCGCGCCTGGGCCAGCACCCCGCTGGCGCCTCGTGCTGCGCCTCGCATCGGCGAGCCCGCCCCGGCTCCCCTGCAGTTGCTCGCTCCGGCCGTCGCCTCCGTCCCGCCATGCCGCCCGTCCCCTACCACGTTGCTCTGCCGTGCTCGGCCACCCGCTCGCGTCCGGTTTTCCCCGACGCTGCTACTCCTCGCCCGCGGCCCCTTGCTCGCCGGCCGGCGCGTGCCCGACCCTGCGGTGGCCGTTGCCGCGGCCCTGGGCGTGCGCCCGTCCGGTCTGGGCAGCGCACACGCCCAGCGCCCGTTAGGCCCCCTAGGCATATGACATGTGAGGCCCAGCCCCTAGAACGTTTTATGAAAAAAAAGAATTTAAAATAATAATTATAAATAAAATATTAAGTAAGTAATTAATTATCTAAATTAATCCTGTTTAGGTAACCTAACTATCTATTGTTAATTAATTAGACAGTAATTAGATTCGTTAAACCCCAATTAGAATAAACAGAGTATGACATATGGGACCCACACGTCAGCTTGACCCAGTCAACACCACTGTTGACTGATGACATCATGCTGACATCATGCTGATGCAGTAATGCCATTTTCGAATTAAATTAATAATATTGATTTATAAATTGATTTAAATCTTTATAAATGAATATAAAATAAACCATAACTCGGATGAAAATATTTTGTACATGAAAGTTGCTCAGAACGACGAGACGAATCCGGATACGCAGCCCGTTTGTCCGCCACCCATCCCTAGCATGGCAAACACGCAACTTTCCCCCTCCGGTTCATTTGTCCTTAAACGCGAAACACCGGGGATACTTTTCCGGATGTTTCCCCCCTTCGTCGGTATCACCTATTACCGCGTTAGGGCACACCTAGCACCGCTCATTGTCATGTCATGCATCGTCATGCTTATGTTTGCATTATATTTATTGTTTCTTCCCCCCTCTTCTCTCGTTAGACACCGAGACCGACGCCGCTGCTACCCAGTACGACTACGGTGTTGACGACCCCTCCTTGCTAGAGCAACCAGGCAAGCCCCCCCTTGATCAATAGATATCGCCTATTCTTCTCTATACTGCTTGCATTAGAGTAGTGTAGCATGTTACTACTTTCGGTTAATCCTATTCTGCTGCATAGCCTGTCATTGTTGCTATAGTTGTTACCCTTACCTGCTATCCTACTGCTTAGAATAGGATGCTAGTGTTCCATCAGTGGCCCTACTCTCTTGCCCGTCTGCCATGCTATACTACTGGGCCGTGATCACTAGGGAGGTGATCACGTGTATATACTATATACTTTATATACATGACACATGTGGTGACTAAAGTCGAGTCAGCTCGTTGAGTACCCGCAAGTGATTCCGATGAGGGGGCTGAAAGGACAGGTGGCTCCATCCCGGTAGAGGTGGGCCTGGGTTCGTGACGGCCCCCGACTGTTACTTTGTGGCGGAGCGACAGGGCAGGTTGAGACCACCTAGGAGAGAGGTGGGCCTGGCCCTGGCCGGCGTCCGCGGTTACTTCAAAATAACACGCTTAACGAGTTCTTGGTATTTGATCTGAGTCTGGCCATTTGGTCTATACGCACTAACAAACTACGTGGGAAAGTTATGGGCACTCGACGTCGTGGTATCAGCCGAAGCCTTTGTGACGTTAGCGACTGAGCGGTGCGCGCCGGATTGGAATGTAAGCCTGGTCTTGTATTAAGGGGGCTAATTCTGCTTCTGGCCGCGTACGCAACGTGCAGGTGTGCAATGGGCTATGGGCCCAGACCCCTGCGCCATAGGATTTAGACCGACGTGCTGAGCTCTCTGTTGTGCCTAGGTGGGGCTGCGACGTGTTGATCTTCCGAGGCCGGGCATGACCCAGGAAAGTGTGTCCGGCCAAATGGGATCGAGCGTGTTGGGTTATGTGGTGCACCCCTGCAGGGAAGTTTATCTATTCGAATAGCCGTGTCCCTCGGTAAAAGGACGACCTGGAGTTGTACCTTGACCTTATGACAACTAGAACCGGAAACTTAATAAAACACACCCTTCCAAGTGCCAGATATAACCCGGTGATCGCTCTCTAACAGGGCGACGAGGAGGGGATCGCCGGGTAGGATTATGGTATGCGATGCTACTTGGTGAACTTACCATCTACTCTTTTCTACATGCTGCAAGATGGAGGTGGCCTGAAGCGTAGTCTTCGACAGGATTAGCTATATCCCTCTTATTCTGGCATTCTGCAGTTCAGTCCATCGATATGGCCCTTTACACATATACCCATGCATATGTAGTGTAGCTCCTTGCTTGCGAGTACTTTGGATGAGTACTCACAGTTGCTTTTCTCCCTCTTTTCCCCCTATCCCTTCTACCTGGTTGTCGCAACCAGATGCCGGAGCCCAGGAGCCAGACGCCACCGTCGACGATGACTCCTACTACACCGGAGGTGCCTACTACTACGTGCAGCCCGCTGACGACGATCAGGAGTAGTTAGGAGGATCCCAGGCAGGAGGCCTGCGCCTCTTTCGATCTGTATCCCAGTTTGTGCTAGCCATCTTATGGCAACTTGTTTAACTTATGTCTGTACTCAGATATTGTTGCTTCCGCTGACTCGTCTATGATCGAGCACTTGTATTTGAGCCCTCGAGGCCCCTGGCTTGTATTATGATGCTTCTATGACTTATTTATGTTTTAGAGTTGTGTTGTGATATCTTCCCGTGAGTCCCTGATCTTGATCGTACACGTTTGCGTGCATGATTAGTGTACGATTGAATCGGGGGCGTCACAGGGACCCACCTGGTCGAAGCGTATGTAGCGTTGTCATTCTGGTCGCGAACGTGTACGTACATATATACTGGTGGATGTAGAGGCGCGCACGTGTCGTAGTAGTGGCGCGTACGTGTCGTAGTAGAGGCGCGCACATAGCATGTACACGTACGTACAGCGGCCAGGGTGCAAGAAAGAAAATACGGCCACGTATGTGTACATATGGGCGGGGTCTCGAACGCCTACTCGCGCATAT
Organism: Aegilops tauschii subsp. strangulata; assembly: GCF_002575655.3. Classification (NCBI taxonomy): domain Eukaryota; kingdom Viridiplantae; phylum Streptophyta; class Magnoliopsida; order Poales; family Poaceae; genus Aegilops; species Aegilops tauschii. The sequence continues at coordinate 508,250,007 of NC_053036.3, read as the reverse complement.
GTATGGCCAGGGCTCGTGTACATGGCTGGGTCGGAACGGAGAAACAGCATCGTCGTCGTGTTCATGGGGAGGCAACGGAATGCGTCGTGTTCATGGGGAGGCCATGGAATGCTTCGTGTTCATGGGGAGGGGTGTGGCGTACCGCAAAACGGAGGAAACGGACATCCTACGGTTGAAACGGGGGTCCTGTTGATCGAGAGGAGTGTGGCGTACCGCAAAACGGAGGAAACGGACCTCCTACGGTCAAAACGGGGGTCCTGTTGATCGGGAGGGGTGTGGCGTACCGCAAAACGGAGGAAACGGACCTCCTACGGTCGAAACGGGGGTCCTGTTGATCAGGAGGGGTGTGGCGTACCGCAAAACGGACAAAACGGACCTCCTACGGTCGAAACGGGGGTCCTGTTGATCAGGAGGGGTGTGGCGTACCGCAAAACGGACGAAACGGACCTCCTACGGTCGAAACGGTGGTCCTGTTCATCGGGAGGGGTGTGGCGTACCGCAAAACGGGACTCCACAGGATACTGTTCATCTCCACCGTCGACCTCCTCCAGCCTCCACGGGCTACCGTCGACCTCCTCCAGCCTCCACGGGCTCCTGTTCATCCAGCCTCCTCCGCACACTACTCCACCGGTACTGTTCAACCACCACTCCACCATCTACTGTTCATCTAGCCCTCCACACCACGGGGTCCTGTTCAACCACCCCTCCACGGGCACCCCTCCACCGTCTATTGTTCATCCAGCCCTCCACACCACGGGGTCCTGTTCAACCACCCCTCCAGGGGCATCCCTCCACCGTCTACTGTTCATCCAGCCCTCCACCACACCACGGGGTCCTGTTCATCCAGAGGCAACGCCACCGCTCACTGTTCATCCAAACCCCCCGCAACACTCACTGTTCATCCCAGAGGCAGCATCGATCGGCTTCAGTTAGCAGCAGTAGCGAAGGAATCGCTCGCTCGGGTTCAGTAACGCGTAGCCTACAGTGCAATCGCTCGGGTTTAGTTAGAGCCCAACGCCTCGCTCGGGTTCAGTTAGAACCAACGCCTCGCACACACGCGCGTACGTGTACGAGAGAAACGCACATCGCTTGGCCCCCGACCTCCCACCGTAACCGGGAACTCGCCGAAATTTTCCTCGCCCTCGCTTCTACCACGGTTTTTCCGTCATGGACGGCCCAAAGAATGTCATGCAGCTGCGTCTCCGGCCCGCCCAGGACGAAAAGCCCATTTTCTGTCATAGAAGTAGGAGCCCACCACATCTATGATGATACCGTGTTTTGCCACAATTATCGTCATAGAAGTGTCATATGTATGACAGAATTTTTTTTCGTTCGGCCCAAAATGTCACGGATGTGTCTTTTTTTCGTAGTGTAGATTCATCAAACTTCACATCTACCGTCTCTTCAACCTTTCTGGTGAAATGGTTGTAGACACGGTAAGTGTGAGAGTTTGAGCCATAACCGAGTAGGAAACTTTCACGAGATTTAGGGGCAAATTTTGAGCAACGTTGCTTATCAAGAATGTAGCACTTTGAGCCAAACACTCGAAAGTATCCAACTTGGGGTTTGTTACCGGTGAGAAGCTCATATGTCGCCTTGCCGAGAAGCTTGTGAAGGTATAGTCGCTTAGTAGCATGACAAGCTGTCTCAACTGCTTCCGCCCAAAAGTGTCTTGGCGTCTTGTATTCATCAAGCATCGTTCTTGCCATCTCAATAAGTGTCCCGTTCTTCCTCTCAACAACTCCATTTTGTTGAGGTGTGTACATAGCCGAGAACTCATGTGAAATCCCTTCTTCATCAAGAAAGGTATCCACATTGGCGTTCTTGAACTCCGTTCCATTGTCGCTTCAAACCTTCTTGATCTTTACTTCAAATTGGTTTTGGGCCTTCCTAGCGAAGTTCTTGAAGATCTTTTGGACCTGTGATTTATCATCAAGAAAGAACACCCACGTAAATCTGGAAAAATCATCAACAATGACTAAACCGAATGAGTTACCACCGAGACTCTTGTAGGCATTGGGATCAAAAAGATCGATGTGAAGTAGCTCAAGCGGTCTTCTCGTGGTCATGATGTTCTTCATGGGATGACTTCCTCCAACTTGTTTTCCTACTTGACAAGCACTGCAAAGTCTATCCTTGTCAAATATGACATCTTTAACACCGAGGATATGATCAATAAGCTTATCAAGATTTTACATGCCCACGTGACCTAACCTTCTATGTCATAACCAACCTTTAGAAGATTTAGCAATTAAGAAAGTATGAGGTTGAGCTCTCTTGGTGAAATCAACAATGTATAGATCACCTCCACAAATACCGGTAAAGACCATTTTATGATTATCTCTTCGAAACACTTGGCAATCTACTTCAGTGAATAGAACATTAAAGTCAAAATCGGCTAGTCTAGATACGGAAAGTAAACAAGCATAACATTTTGTATAGAGCTATCATGGGAGATGGCCACCTTACTGTAACATCCCAATTTTCAATTTAGATGTTATACATAGGTCATCATATGCATATCATATTTTATTTTGCATTTTGGTAGTAATCCTAGAAATCTTAAGCAACTCAAGGACCCACGGAGAGAGTTGGGGATTTCATAATTTTCATATTTGAATTTTTTTCTCAAATTTGAAAAGAGGGTCATTTTGGTTTTAATATTTTTTCTCTCTGGATATTTCAAATATCAAAATAAAGGAGTAGAGATAAATTGACTTCTCCAAAATAAGAGGGGAATATTGGAGGAAAAATGTTAAAATCAAATAAATATGTTATTTGGATTTTATTTGAATTGGAAAAATATGCATTTTTCAAAATTGCATTTTTAGGCCAGAAAAATGTTCACTTCGTTCTAAATATTTTATTTAGACGGTGAAAATTATTTTGGCAGTTTTAGAATTTTTTTTATTTATTAGGATTTTTCTGTCGGCGGAATTTTATTTAAAAAAATCGTGCGCCGAACTCGGCCGGCCCTGCGCCGCACCGCCGCGCCCGTGTCCGCGCCGGACTCCGGCGAGGAGTCCGGATCGCCGCCGCCTAGCGCCCCCTCGCCCAAGTAGGACCCCCCGCGGCCCCTTTATATACGGCCGACCCCGGCCCCTCCTCTCCAAGCCGCCGCCGCACCCGGCAGCACCGCCAGAGCCGCGCCGCCGCCGCTGCGCCGCGCCACCGCCTCCTCCGGTGCAGCCGCCGCCGCCCCGCACCCCGCGCCGCGCCGCCGCCTCTTCCCGCTGCAGCCGCCGCCGCCCCGCACCCCGCGCCGCGCCGCCGCACTCCGCCACCCCGCCGGAGCCGCCGCCCCGCCCGTCGCCGCCACCGCCGTTGACCACCGCCCGTTGACCGGTATAGAAACAGCTCGGTTTGCTGGTTTGTTTGTTTTTTTTTTGTTCTCGGTCTAGATCGGTTTTTGTATTAGGGTTAGGTTTTTCTCGGTTTTTCCGATCGGATCTAATTAGCGAACGTTCACTTGAACGACTTCGCTAGCGAACACGTTCGTTTGTTTGGGTCTGTTAGCGAACGTTCGTTCGTTAGTCTTTTCTTTTTATTTTATTTTCTTCCAGGGACATATCCGTGATTATTTTTATCGCAGATTAGCCCTGATCTTCAAACCCTCGTAACTTCTCAACCGTTCGTCCAAATCCAGTGAAACCAATGCCAAAACCTTCATCTCGAACCCTTCTCTCCAGTTAAGCAACTTTAACATGGTTTTGACAAATTAAAATTTGGTTTCAAGCAGATTTGATTTCGAACTTCTTTTGATCGTAGTTTCAGTTCCGTAGCTCCGATTCGATTGATTCTTTTTGCAAGTCGAAGCTCTTCAGTTGAACTCTCAGTTGGGATATTTTTATTTGAGTTTTACCATTGCATCTATGCTCGAGTGCTGATGTCTGCTATTGTTTGTTTGCGATAGAATTTCCGGAGTGCGAAGCGTGCTACTACGAGTCATTAGGCTTTGCAGATCGTCAGCAAGGCAAGTAACACTTTGATCATATCCCTTTATTACCCAGTTTTTATGCATTAGTTTCAACCCTCAAACATTGCATGAGTAGGATTGATAACATGTGGGTATTGGGAAGTAGTAGTTGAGGTAGTACCTATTGCCCTTTTTATTCAAACCCTGGGAGTTACTTCTATGTTATGCTTATATTGCTATGCTATGCTCGTAGACGTGGATTGGTTTGAGTGATTCAAGATAGTTGTGAGTATTATTATGAACTAAGGGTTTATTTAAGGTGGCTACTTTAACACACATCTGGGTGGATTGTTTGTGGGCACCTGGGGAATCCAGTGTTGTCCAAGGAGATCCCGGGGAATCCATGTGATCATCCCATGGTTCGCCACCCAGGCTCAAAGGGATCATAAGATCGTTCATGCTAGAAACTTCCGTGTGCAGCCACAAGCCATTATGGGCTCTGGAATAGTTGAGTATGTAGTGTGACATCTTTCAGTGGTAAACTAGCAGATGTAGGGGATGTAGGTGGTACGGTTTACCCGTCGTAAAGAGTTAATGCTTCTGAAAGACTGTGTCTCGGTCATCCGTTTCTCAAACATCATGTAGTGCGAGAAATTCAACGGAGGAGATTGAGTCTTGTGGGGAAAAGTGCGCAAACCTCTGCAGAGTGTACAAACTAATCATGATTAGCCGTGTCCCCGGTTATGGACATCTTGAGTATTTGGTTCTTGAATTATTATGTTGATCTTATCACTCTATTTAATGAAATTGTTGGGTTATTAATGATTTGGGATTGAGTTGGGGTTACCTTCTCAATATTGTCAGCAAACTTTGTTGTTAAATAAAATATATTCCTTTGTTGTAGGGAAAAATTGGCTTTATGCAAAAAATTAAACTTAGAGCCTCCACCAGCCAATATTCATGTAGTGATTGCAATTATTCAGCATTGCTCTACAGTGTGAAATTGCGAGTACATTCAATGTACTGACCTATATGGCTGCAACGTCTCATGTTGCAAGATTCTTACGACGAGTAAGTGATACGTTAGGGTTACGATTTCTACTCAACTTTGCCATTGGTGTTGATGGGAATCCACAACCTTGTTGTTACTTCCGCTATTTGGATTGAGGTAATAGTATTTTATGTTACTTTATAGATGTGATTTACCTTTGTAATAAATCCTCGAGTACTGTGTGTCAGCATACCGATACAGGGATGACACTTAAGCACAGAGACTTGATCCATTCGGGTCGGGTCGCTACAAGATGGTATCAGAGCACTTGTTGACTGTAGGACGTGACCCCTAGAAACTGGCAAGCCCATAGGAAAGATTTTCTCTACAACTTTATTTTCAAAAAGATCTTTTACCTCTCTTCTTTTCTGAGCTTTATCAAAATATTCCCTTTTTAGTTAGACTATACCCTTTCCCCTTTTGACCACACGAAGATTCGACTGATGAGACCACTTCAAGGAGTACAAGATATCGGACAACTAAGACCACCTCGGAAAAAAGAGGATTTTACCGTGCATCTGAATAATTGAAACTACAACAGTTGAAGACTCCGAAGGCTCGGAGAATTTGAAGGCTCTGAAGAATTTCCAGATTGGTATGACCTAGGAAAGCCACCCTACGGAACTTGTGAGACTATTAAAGCTGTCAATACCCGAGATCAAGGTGTGTCGGAGAAAGACCGGAACATGGAGTATTAGAACTCAAAGTTTTGTCAAGAAAACCCTAAGGCAGGAGATATCAACTATGGAATGATAGCTCATGGCAATGACAAGGGCAGAAATACGGCTATCCAAGATGTTATCGCCCGCTTATGCTATTGTCACCGTACTAAGTTAAGCATGCATTTTCTTCGGAAGGATTGGATGACGAAAGGCTAATGGAGCACCTATCAGCAAAAGATAAAGTTTTAACCTTAGATGGTGTGTCACCAGGATCTGGAGTATTACATCAAGAAATTTAGGGTGGACCTTTAGGAAGTCATAATTGACAAGGAGGCATTTCGTGAAGAACTCGGGACCCAGAAGCTGAAAGTAGCCAAGCTGGAGGAGCAAAACCTCGAGATACAGGAGATTCGTCAGGAACTGGAGGACAGTAGGACCATGGTTCATGCCAAGGATGTTGAAACCCAGTAGTTTGGAACGCAACTCCAGAATATTAAAGGACGTCACGAGAGACTTCGCGACAACAGAGATGATCTGGCAAAAGAACTTTAGAAGGACAAGCACGACCGGAAGAAGCCATCGAAGACATGAACAAGACTTGAAGAGTTTGGTGACTTTGAAGATTTATTGAGCTTTAGAAGACCAAACCCCTGTTGTATACCTACGTTAGATGCGACGATTGTGAGCTGTCATTTGTTTGATGTTTTTCTGACAGCCACAAAATAAAACCGTCTTTTCAAAACTATTGTTTGTATTGTGTGTATCGCTCTCTATCTCTCTTATATCACCCCAAGCCCATGGACCCAATAGAGGATGAATAGAGATGATCACATTTTCGGGGCCGATAAGTCAAATGGAGACGGACCAATGGATTCGGAACATGGAAGATTACATGAAGAATAACACTATAGCCAGAATGAATATGACCCAGCATGCTCTTCAGTGTTTTGAAAGAGGTGCTGCTACCTGGTGGAGGATGTACCAAACCATCAATGGATGGCAAGGAGTAACCACTTGGAAAGAATTTAAGTTGACTCTACAAAAGTCTCGTCTTGTGTCCCTAAATTTTAAGCCTTATGGAAATGATATGAGGAAACCTTGTGCATGCAAGCTCTGTGGAGAAATTGGACACAACCATAAAGAGCACAAGGATGAATGCCCACATTGCGAAGAAAGTCACCCAGCTAAAGAATGGCCAACTAGGCAGATTACTTGTTTCTTGTGTGAAGGAACTACCCACTACCTTGCTCAGTGTCGCATTTACCCTAAAGTACAAAGAACCATCCAGCAGAAGAAAGAAGCAATGAAAGGAGCCCTGATGGAAATCTTAGAAGAACCTGTGATGAAGGAAGAAGTGGAGGACACACCCGAAGAAGACCTAATTAAACCCTGCACCAAGTCTTGCTATTCATGTGGAGAAGAAGGACACATCTCCCAGAATTGTCTTAATGGGGATCTAGTAGAATTCCCAACAAAGGAAGTAGAGTATGACCCACAAGAGATAGAAGCCCTGATTGGTATGGAAAAGTCCAGGAATAGAAATAGATTGGATCCCAGGAACAACCCAATTTCTACAAAGAAGGACCTAAGTCATATCACATGTTTCAGGTGCCAAGATTCAGGACACTACTTTAATGATTGCCCAAAAGGGAAGATGAGGACCCCAGGAGGCTATATAATCACAAGGAAACCTCGAGACTTGTCAGAAGTAATATGTTTCTGTTGTGATGAAGCAGGGCACTTTGCCAGAGAATGTCCCAAGGAGAAGGAGACTTGTGACAAATAGTTGAGTTGCAACGAGAAATACAATAGTAGTAGTGGGGACATTTTTTTATTAGTGAGGTGTTGAGTTGAGGCGTGTAATGGATGTGCAAGAGATTGTAATAAATTCATGAAATCAATAGAGTTCATGTGTCATGATTTCATACGATGGATTTAATGAGTAGTTACTCTATGAAAAAAATTGTGACCATTTTCGAGGATATGAGAAATATGGTCTATGGATGAGTTTGTGCATTTCAAGGGTGGTAGTACCCTGTGAGGACACTTGACCCCTCGAAAGGATAATGATATTCCACGGAGTCGACTACGGACAAAATGAGTACGAGTTTTATCTCGATATGTGGGATACCCCAAGAATATGAAGGGATGAAGTACTATTGGATATAAAGGAGGTATAACGTTGGTAATATGGAGCAATTGTAATGATGAGTCTGAGTAATCACGTCTTAGTTTGGTACAAATAGAAGGAAGGGAGACAGTACAATTGGATGGATTTAAGAATGCTAGGAAGCTGGATGTTGGAATAATGATTAGTTGCCCAATGATGAGTTCAAGGTTTATAAGTGATGAGATGGGCCATAACCCATAGGCTCCAGGACCTGCCAAAAAGCAAGCACATTCTTACTGAAGGAAAAACCCTGGAAGAGGATATACCTTTGTTAAAACACGATCTTATAGGAGTAACGTGAAACCTGAGAGTTGTGAAGGAACGATAGATGTTTTGTTTGGCTTGCGGAATCCATGGATTTATCCGAACTTAGTTCATTGACAAGAGAAAATCTGCAATGCTTGTGAGGATGACCAAGTGTTAGAATGCGAGATTTGCTAAACCATATACAAGGTAATGATTTGGGTGCGGGATGGATTGATCACCATACCAACTTACTCTTATTATTCGCCTTGCTATATGGGATGGTAAATCTGAGTGACTTACCCATAGTAGAGCGACGACGATCAAAGCCTTGTTTAAACCTTAGAATGGTATGACAACTTTCCCTTGTACTAGGCAGCTGTTGCCAATCGTAGGTCATACGGTGAGAATGAAGCCCACACCCATTTTCTGCAGGAGAAACCATAAATTATTGACCACCATGAGATATCTTTAGTTGTTTAGTATTGGCGCCAGACCCGTCAGCTCAGAAGACCCAGTCACAGAAGAACCTTATCAAGATGAAAGGACAGAAGAATTGCGGTAAAGGTTATGCCACTACTGGAAGAGCCCCAAGAAGGAATTTTCCTGAGAATCTGAGAAGACCGACCCTGTCAACAAAAAGGATGGAGTATATAAGTTTTGATGGAATTGTAATGATGTTTCTAAGGGTGGTAGCACCCCGGACCCCTGTGACGATCGATGGATTTTGAGGAGACCCCCGAACCTAACCTACTTCTTTCTAGCATCTCCGAATCTCGAGGGCGAGATTCATCTTAAGTGGGGTAGGTTTGTAACATCCCAATTTTCAATTTGGATGTTATACATAGGTTATCATATGCATATCATATTTTATTTTGCATTTCGGTAGTAATCCTAGAAATCTTAAGCAACTCAAGGACCCACGGAGAGAGTTGGGGATTTCATAATTTTCATATTTGATTTTTTTCTCAAATTTGAAAAGAGGATAATTTTGGTTTTAATAATTTTCTTTCCGAATATTTCAAATATCAAAATAAAGGAGTGGAGATAAAATGACTTCTCCAAAATAAGAGGGGAATATTGGAGGAAAAATGTTAAAATCAAATAAATATGTTATTTCAATTTTATTTGATATTTTATTTGAATTAGAAGAATATTCATTTTGCAAAATTGCATTTTAGGCCAGAAAAATGTTCACTTCGTTCTAAATATTTTATTTAGACGGTAAGTATTGTTTTTGGCATTTTTTAAATTTTCTTTTATTTATTAGGATTTTCTTTCGGCGGAATTTATTTTTAAAAAAATCGCGTGCCGAACTGGGCCGGCCCAACTGGAAGCCAGGCCTCGGCCTAGCGCCGCACCGCCTCGCGCCACGCCCGTGTCCGCGCTGGACTCCGGCGAGGAGTCCGGATCGCCGCCGCCTAGCGCCCCCTCGCCCAAGTCGGACCCCTCGGGGCCGCTTTATATACGGCCGACCCCGACCCCTCCTCTCCAAGCCGCCACCGCACCCCGCAGCCCCGCCGGAGCCGCGCCGCCACCGCACTTGCTCACGCTGCCCCGCACCCCGCGCCACACCGCCGCACCCCCGCACGCCGCGCACCGCCTCCTCCCGCAGCAGCCGCCGCACCCCGCAGCCTTGCCGGAGCCGCCGCGCCTCCGCCGCCCATTGACCGGTATAGAAACCGCTCGGTTCGCCGGGTTTGTTCGTATTTTTCGGTTTTCGGTCTAGATCGGTTTTTGTATTAGGGTTAGGGTTTTCTCGGTTTTTCCGATCAGATCTAATTAGCGAACGTTCACTTGAACGACTTCGCTAGCGAACACGTTCGTTCGTTTGGTCTGTTAGCAAATGTTCGTTCGTTAGTCTTTTCTTTTTATTTTATTTTCGGCCAGGGACCTATCCGTGATTATTTTTTATCGCAGATTAGCCCCTGATCTTCAAACCCTCGTAACTTTTCAACCGTTCGTCCAAATCTAGTGAAACCAACGCCAAAACCTTCATCTCGAACCCTTCTCTCCAGTTAACCAACTTGAACATGGTTTTGACAAATTAAAATTTGGTTTCAAGCAGATTTGATTTCGAACTTCTTTTGATCGTAGTTTCAGTTCCGTAGCTCCGATTCGATTGATTCTTTTTGCAATTCGTAGCTCTTCAGTGGAACTCTCGGTTAGGATCTTTTTATCTGAGTTTTACCCTTGAATCTATGCTTGAGTGCTTATGTGTGCTATTGTTTGTTTGCGATAGAATTTCCGGAGTGTGAAGCGTGCTACTACGAGTCATTAGGGTTTGCAGATCGTCAGCAAGGCAAGTAACACTTTGATCATATCCCTTTATTACCCAGATTTTATGCATTAGTTTCAACCCTCAAACATTGCATGAGTAGGATTGATAACATGTGGGTATTGGGAAGTAGTAGTTGAGGTAGTACCTGTTGCCCTTTTTATTCAAACCCTGGGAGTTACTTCTACGTTATGCTTATATTGCTATGCTATGCTCGTAGACGTGGATTGGTTTGAGTGATTCATGACAGTTGTGAGTATTATTAAGAACTAAGGGTTTATTTAAGGTGGCTACTTTAACACACATCTAGGTGGATTGTTTGTGGGAACCTGGGGAATCCTGTGTTGTCCAAGGAGTTCCCGGGGAATCCGTGTGATCATCCTATGGTTCGCCACCCAGGCTCAAAGGGATCATAAGATTGTTCATGCTAGAAACTTCCGTGTGCAGCCACAAGCCATTATGGGCTCTGGCATAGTTTAGTATGTAGTGTGACCTCTTTCAGTGGTAAACTAGTAGATGTAGGGGATGTAGGTGGTACGGTTTACCCGTCGTAAAGAGTTAATGCTTCTGAAAGACTGTGTCTCGGTCATCCATTTCTCAAACATCATGTAGTGCGGGAAATTCAACGGAGGAGATCGAGTCCTGTGGGGAAAAGTGCGCAAACCTCTTCAGAGTGTACAAACTAATCATGATTAGCCGTGTCCCCGGTTATGGACATCTTGAGTATCTGGTTCTTGAATTATTATGTCGATCTCATCACTCTGTTTAATGAAATTGTTGGGTTATTAATGATTTGGGATTGAGTTGGGGTTACCTTCTCAATATTGTCAGCAAACTTTGTAGTTAAATAAAATATATTCCTTTGTTGTAGGAAAAAAATGGCTTTATGCAAAAATTAAACTTAGAGCCTACACCAGCCAATATGCATGTAGTGATAGTCATTATTCAGCATTGCTCTACAGTGTGAAATTGCCAGTACATTCAATGTACTGACCTATATGGCTGCAACGTCTCATGTTGCAGGATTCTTACGACGAGTAAGTGATACGTTAGGGTTACGATTTCTACACTCAACTTTGCCGTTGGTGTTGATGGGAATCCACAACCTTGTTGTTACTTCCGCTATTTGGATTGAGGTAATAGTATTTTACGTTACTTTTTACATGTGATTTACTTCTGTTATAAATCCTCGAGTACTGTGTGTGTCAGCATACCGATCCAGGGATGACACTTAAGCACAGAGACTTGATCCATTCGGGTTGGGTCGCTACACTTACCAAGGCCAACTACCTTACCCTTTGAGTTATCACCAAAAGTGACATACTTCTGAGGGCCGTCGTTTTCAGCAAGCTCACGAAACATGTCCTTATCTCCGGTCATATGATCCGTAAATCCACTATCAAGTACCCATTCCTTTCCTCCGGCCATGTAGCCACGAAGGTTGGCCATAAGGCCAAAGTGTCTCATTGACTCACCAAGATCAAATTCACTATCATCATCCTCGTCATAATATCCATGTTCAACATCATCATGTGAGTGATCATCACCTAGAGAAAGTGATTCATTAGATTTATGACCATGACAATGTGCATCTTTATGTATTCTAATGACTTGTGAGATGGTGCTACTAATGACTCCACCATCTCCTTTGGCACGCATGAGGTCACGAAGTTCAAATAGACAATCAATCAATTTAGGATCACTAGGATTCATTTTATGAAAAGCAATGGACTTTTGAAGAATCTCATCTAGATTTTCAAGGAATAGTTTGGAAAGCGCTCCTCAAGGTATCTCCATATAGTGTAAGCACATTCAGATGCACGCAAGCCTATAAGCAAATTTCTAGGCAAACCTCTAATGATAAGATCAATAGTTCTTAGGTTGCGGATCATGTCAAGATACTCATCGGGGTTAGGATGCAAGGAATCAATGGGGGGCACACAAGGGCTAATAATGTACTTGTTCAAGTTATATTCATTGAAAATCTCAAACATCTCATTTTTCCAAGCACTATTGAACTCTACTTCTAATACTCCCAATCATAGACTCATCCATCTTCCTCCAATGGTGACTAAACCAAAGTAATGGAGACCCAAGCTCTGATACCAATTGAAAGGATCGAGAAGAGGGATCTAGAGGAGGGGTGATTAGATCCTCAACAAGTAAAGGTGGCAATTTTTAAGCTCTTTAAGTTGAGGTGGAGTTTTAGCACAAGTTTAAGCATCCACAATACTTTTCAAGCAAGCGTGACAAGAGTATGAGCAGCGGAAAGAGTAAAGCATGCAAATTTGCGAGAAAATAAGGGATGCGATTGGAGTGTGCAAACGCAATTGAAGACACGGGGATTTTTGGCGTGGTTCCGATATGTGGTGCTATAGTACATCCACGTTGATGGAGACTTCAACCCATGAGGGGTAACAGTTGCGCGACTCCACGGAGGGCTCCACCCACAAAGGGTCCACAAAGAAGCAACCTTGTCTATCCCACCATGGCCATCGCCCACAAAGGACTTGCCTCACTCGGGTAGATCTTCACGAAGTAGGCGATCTCCTTGCCCTTACAAACTTCTTGGTTCAACTCCACAATCTTGTCGGAGGTTCCCAAGCGACACCTAACCAATCTAGGAGACACCACTCTCCAAAAGTTAATAGATGGTGTGTTGATGATGAACTCCTTGCTCTTGTGCTTCAAATGATAGCCCCCAACACTCAACTCTCTCTCACAGATTTGGATATGGTGGAAAGATGATTTGAGTGGAAAGCAAGTTGGGGAAGGCTAGAGATCAAGATTCTTGTGGTAGGATTGAATGTCTTGATCTCAACACATGAGTAGGTGGTTCTCTCTCAGAAAATGAGTAGTGGAAGTGTAGGCACATTCTGATGGATCTCTCACAAATGGAGAAGGGGGTGGAGGGGTATTTATAGCCTCCACACAAAATCCAACCGTTACAAACATTTGACCCAACTCGGTTAGACCGAACAGAAGAACTCGGTGAGACCGATTCAGTTCAAAATGTGAACGTTAGGAATCTCGGTGGGATCGACTGGAACAACTCGATGGGACCGATTTGCTGGGCTAGGAAAAAACCTGATCTCGGTGTAGCCGATTGCATGAACTCACTGAGACCGATTTCAGCAAAGAGCAATCAGAGAGTTGGTCAAGCAAACTCGGTGGGACCGATTGCTCATTTTGGCGAGATGGAAATGTTACAAAGGGAAACAGAGAGTGTGCAGGGCCATCTCAGTGAGACCGAGATCCGTATCGGTGTGACTGAGGAGTTAGGGTCTGGGAGTGGCTATGTCAAATGAACTCGGTGGCGCCGGATAGATCATTTCTGTTGAGCCGAGTATGATCTTTGAGTTTTTCTCATATTTGGAAATGAGAAAGTGGTTGAGGGCTTTGGAGCAATATCACTAAGCACTTTGAGCAAGTAGACCATTAAGCAACACCTCATCCCCTTTTAATAGTATTGGCTTTCCTATGGACTCAATGTGACCTTGGATCACTAAAATCTAAATGAAGAGTCTTGAGCTTTTGCCAATATGTGTCCTTGGCATTTTGAAAGGGTTCCACATCCTCTTGTCCTTGCCATGCCATTGTTGAACTTTTCTGAAGTACACTAGGTAGAAGTATTAGTCCAACAAGAGATATGTTGACATTAATTACCAAAATCACCCAGGGAGCACTTGTGATTTCAACCGGCCCAATCGTTTCCGTTGGTATGTACATCCCACACAGTGAATCCCAAGCAAAGGTTTCCGTTCGTACGTACATCCCACACAGTGAATCCCAGATAAACGTTTTTGTTCGTATGTACATCACACACAATTTTCCGTTCGTGTGTGATCGGGGGAGATAACGCAGATGCTTTCGTAGGACAAGCTGTGGGAGATCGTCTTGTCATCCCACACAGTAATTATGGAACAAACATTTGTGTCGCATACCACATCACACACAGTTTTTTGTATAGCTTGGTCTGTGATAGGTGTAGCGATCACAGACGTTCTACCTCGGTTAACCATTTGCGTTGTCCAAGTATATCACGCACAATTCGACGAAGAAAACTGCATGACATTGGGCTATCCATCACACACGCTTTCACTACTAGAAATGTTTGTAAAATGCCATGACCAATTTAAGAGGTTTATTAGTTTACTATTAATACCACCAGTATTAAGCAAATTCACATTTCATACCGAACAACTATTTACCACTTTCATATGAGGCACACAAATATATTTTAACATCACGGTACGATAGCTACGAGAACACAACACAATACAACATATAGATAGTTCACCTTCATAAGGACAAAGTATGTTGAGCACAATATTAGAACAATGTATCATTTACCTAATCGACTGATGCATGATCAGCCAAATTCCTCTTCTCCACCTCTGCTTTTAGTTTAGTAAGAACCTATTTTGCACTGACCAACTGGGAAAGTGCCCCCTCCTTCGCAAACACCATCTTAGCGAAGTCTAATTTAAAAAAAATCTAAGCTCATTCTCCACGTTCCTCTTTTTTCCGTATCTTGAAATATTATTCAGCGTTAACAATATTTTCTCTAAGCCTATTCTCTTCCTCATACAGGCTCTAGAGCTTTGCTAGGCACATCTTCAAAGACTGTGGCCACTCTTGATCAACCCACTCCAGGTAAGAACAGTCTCGTTAATCCTATTATATTTAAAACTAAATCAGTACAACTGTAGGGAAATTGGTTTCTTGCAACAAAGAAAATCACCACAAACATAATTTGAAAAACAGAAGAGACACGTTAATTATGACATATTTTCTAAAAAAGATCAATGTGCAAACGAATTAATTACTACTGAGACAACAACCAAATTCAGGAACATCACAAGCTATAATTATCTGCAACAACGCTACAAGTTCTTAGTCATGTACTATAATAACAAATTGACCATTCTGTGAGGAATCTAAATATAACTGCAAGAACATAGTGATAGTGCTTGACTGACATCAAATTAATACTAAGAGGTATGTGCATGCACATATTTAATAACATAGAACTAATAGCACTACGGCCCTCAACTATGTAGGTGAAAACCGATGTCAAATCAACTATTGCTACATTTGGCACCGGTGCCCTGCACCGTCGAGCCGATGCCAGAGCAAAAATTCAGGGAATCAGAGCACCTAGTTGCTCTGATGCCCAGTTCCTTCGTGCCATAAAGTATTAGTATTTTATTGCTTGGCTGCTCGGATGTGTGCAGCAAAGTTGGTTGCACAAACTACTGAAGTGGTGGCAAATAATTTTCTCAAGACACTGCTGATGAGATGGCAACATTTTTAGATACTAGGTAGAAACTGTGACAGTGTCTTAATCACATCCAAATTAACATAGCACAATGACAGTGTCCGAATCACATCTACCAAAGGATTTGTAACGACGAAAGTGGGGCTAACCTTCTCTGCACATGCCAGAAACTTCCTCCCACTGTCCACAGATTCAAAAGGCACTAACTTCATGCATGGAGATTTATGGTGACAATGAGCATGAAATCTTCAGCTACCCCACTCCGTTCCTCGCTAGTGATGGTCCTAGGGAGCTACAAGGGGAACAAATGGCTCAAATCGTCCGCCGGGTTAAAATCCTTTATTCCAAATCATAACCCTAATCTTGGGGGCAAGAGAGATGAGAGAGGCATGCATGGCTGGTGACATAGTCGTCATCGGAGGAGGAACCGCCGGAGAGGTCATTGAAGAAGACCATGGCGTCCGCGGCGGTCGCGAGACGACGAAAATGAGGAAACAAGCGAGGAGGCAGCTATAAATTAGGAAGGAACGAAGGAGGAAATAGGGGAAATGTAGCTCGTGGTCGGGGAGAAAAGGTGGTGAGGAGGGGGGGGGGGTTAGATATTTTGGCGGTAGGCAAAAAATTCGAAAGGTGGAGGGAAACTTGGCGTGTAGTGTTATCAGACACCATTCACTTTGAACAAAATGTTGGAAATATGCCCTAGAGGCAATAATATTTGTATTATTATATTTCCATATTCATAATTAAGAGTTTATATTTCATGCTATGATCCTGGAATATGCGATTCAGTGGAAAACTCATATGCACGTGTGAAATGATAAACAGTTAAATAACAGATTCCTAGTCTTGCCTCTAGGACTAGCTCAAGTGTTGTTGGTGACCACATTTTTTGGATCTTGGGATATTGCTAAGTGTAACGATGATCCTAAAACAACATTGAGATTATGACGTTGGAAGAACAATCATATTGAATTGACCCAAACTTGTTTATTATGAATCGAGTTAATATCGTCTGCATTCAATTGTAATAACACAGAGTGTTAACGTGTGATTTTGCTCCGTATACCATGAGAGTATCGTTTTCACTTCTTACCGTACGGTGGGCTTTGGGGTTGCTCAAATATCACCTGTAACACGGTGATCATAACGGCAACTTAGCGGTTCATCGGAAAGTTTGACAAGTGGCCGGATAGCTCGAGAATGGGATTTTCTCATCCGATGATGGAGTGATATTATTAAGGCCCTCTTGGTGTGACGACATCAATCATCATCTAGCGAGAGACAGGTGACTACGTCATGGGGATGTCGGAACAAAATAACGAGAAAGAAGAACAACACCGGTAACGAGGATTTCGATATAGTGAGCATGGTGATGACTCAGGAGGATACCAATACATCCCGGTTTTGTGAAGTATAATGAAGCAAAGGGAACATCACATGATAAGCAAACATTCACTCGAATATCATTCATGTGCTCATATGGATCAATGCGGACGTTCACGGTCCCATTGTCAGTCATTGAACGAACGGTTTCGTTCATGTCTATGAGTTACCGAACCAACAGGGTCACAATCTTAAGGCAACCATGATCTTCTGATTGTTAGCAGGACGGAAGTCATGGGAATATATTTGTGTAATTTTTTCATGAATATTCAGAATAGCTCCGAGAGGATTCGAAAGCGTTTCGGGGTCACCGGAAGGGTTTCAGAAAGTATCGGGTAATACCGGGTGTTACCGATAAATTATATATAGGTGGAAAATGTATCCGGAGATGTTAAAAAATATATAAAATGGTATGAAAGTATTTAGAACATTTCATATTTAATTTAGATATCAACAGCCCTAAAAAGGCCAAGAGGTGGAAGGCAACTTGGGCCACAAAGGCCCAAGTGGAGGTGGCACCTCCTTCCCTAAGGAAGGAGACCAAATTGGAGAAGGGGGAGGATTCCTCCTCCCCGTCCTAGGCCGGCACCCCAAGGGGGAAATTTCCCCCTTGGTGGCTGCTCTCTCCCTCCCCTCCAACCTATATATACTAGGATCTTTTGCTCTATTGTTCATACAAGATTTGGAGCCTCCTCTAGTTCTTCTAGTTGTAGTTCTAGTTGGTCCTAGTTGACTAATTAGAGCTAGGATGATCCTCTTGTACTCATAATTAGAAGACCTGTGTGGTTCTAATATCTTCCCTCTAATTCTTCGGTGACGATTAGCTCTGGACGGTTGCACGCTGCCGGATCATGACGGCTGCGCTTCCAACCAAGTAGAGAGGCCATGCTTTTGGTCTGTGGTTTGAGGGACTGTTTGCAGGTGGTTGATAACCCACAAGTATAGGGGATCGCAACAGTTTTAGAGGGTAGAGTATTCAACCCAAATTTATAGATTTGACACAAGGGGAGCCAAAGAATATTTGCAGGTATTAGCAACTGAGTTGTCAATTCAATCATACCTGGAGATTAATTATCTACAGCAAAGTGATCAGTAGCACAATAATATGATAGCTTTGATAGTAGTGGTAGCAGCAACAGTAACAGTGATAGTAATAGTGACAATAGTAACAACAGCAGTAGTAACTTAGCAAGATCAATATGTAGGAAAATCGTAGGCATTGGATCAGCGATTTTTTGGATGATATTCATCATGTGACAGTTACAACCTAGGGGGATACGGCACGAGCTCCAGTTCATAAATATAATGTAGGCATGTATTCTGTAAATAGTCATACGTGCTTATGGAAAGAACTTGCATGACATCTTTTGTGCTACCCTCCCATGGCAGCGGGGTCCTATTGGAAACTACCGGATATTAAGGCCTCCTTTTAATAGAGAACCGGAACAAAGCATTAACACACATGGACTCCTCAAACTACGGTCATCACCGCGAAGTGTCCCGACTATTGTCACTCCGGGGTTGCTGGATCATAACATGTAGTAGGTGACTATGACTTGCAAGATCGGATCTAGAACATAGATATAATGGTGATAACATAAATGGTTCAGATCTAAAATCATGGCACCCGGGCCCAAAGTGACAAGCATTAAGCATGGCAAAGTCATAGCAACATCAATCTCAGAACATAATGGATACTAGGGATCAAGCCCTAACAAAACTAACTCGATTACATGATGAATCTCATCCAACTCCTCATCGACCAGCGAGCCTACGAAGGAATTACTCACTCCCGGTGGGGAGCATCATGAAATTGGCGATGGAGAAGGGTTGGTGATGATGAAGATCGAAGATCCCCCTCTCTGGGGCCCCAAACGGTCTCCAGATCTGGCCTCCCGATGAACAAAAGGAAGTGGCGATGGCTCTGTCTCGTGAAACGCGATTATTCTTTTTCCCTGTTTTTTTTCTGGAAATATGTGATTTTATAGCATCGGTTTCAGGGTCTGCGGGGCCACCAGGTGGGGACAACCCACCTGGGCGCGTCTGGAGGGGGGCCTGGTAGGTTGTGCCCACCCAGCTATACCCCTGCAGTGGTTCTTGGCTCCAGTGTTTTTCTTTATTTGTATAAAAATTCCTCGCAAAGTTTCGTTCCAATATGGGAACTTTATTTCTGCACACAAAAAACACCATGGTAGTTCTGCTGAAAACAGTGTTAGTCCGGGTTAGTTTCATTCAAATCATGCAAATTAGAGTCTAAAACAAGAGGAAAAGCGTTAGGAAAAGTAGATATGACGGAGACGTATCAACTCCCCCAGGCTTAAACCTTTGCTTGTCCTCAAGCAATTCAGTTGATAAACTGAAAGTGAAAAAGAAAAACTTTTACAAATCTTTGCCTCTTGTTTACATAAATAAGCTTAAACAGCACCCAGGTTTCCAGCCAAGATTAACTAACCATGTCAACAATAACTCTTAAAACTATATTAACTCATGTCAATCACATAATCAGCTAGCGAGCAATAATAAGATATCTCGAACAGCAACACGTTGTCAGAACAACCATGATATAATATGACAATAGTGGTATCTCACTAGCCCTTTCTAAGACCGCAAAACATAAATGCAGAGCACCTCCAAAGTTCAAGCAGCGACTAGACATTGTAGTTCATGGTAGAAAAGATCCAGTCATGATGCACCCAACATTAACTACACACAATGCATGAGCATGACAACAGTGCTATCAGGTTCTGGCGCTTATTTGAGAAGGTGATGACACAACATAAAAGTAAATGGATAGTCCCTTCGCAGAGGGAAGCAGGGATTTGCAGCGGTGCCAGGGCTCAAGTTTTTAAAACAGAGGTAAATGAAATTATGAGAAATGCACCCTTCTTGTTTACTTCACGACCATTAGTTATCGGTATCTTCAATGCTAAACACATTAGCGGCGGTTCCCAAGCGATAAAAGTAAAGGTTTACTCCCCCTCCACCAACAATCACACTCCACGGCTTGTCCGAAACAACGGGTGTCGTCCATACCAACAACAGTCCCGTGGGAGTTTTGTTCAATTATTTGCAATTTGAGTTCGGGACTGGGAATCCCTATTACCGCCCCTCTCGTGCAAGGATGAGTGAATAAAAATTCATCAAGAAAATAAACCGCTTAGCATGGAAGATATTGACTACCTCCTATCGCTCTATGAACAATCTAGGCACACAAAAAGGATATTTATTTGAATTTTTTAGAGGTGGCACATGCAAATTTACTTAGGACGGTAGGGTAATACCGCATATAGGTAGGTATGGTGGACTCATCTGGAATAACTTGGGTTTCAGGTTTTTGATGCACAAGCAAAATTCTAGCTTAGTACAAGTGGAGGCTAGCAAATAGGTTGAGAAGCGGCCAGCTAGAGAGCAACAATGGTCATGAACATGCATTATGCATAAGTAACATTGGATACTAGCCTGAGTAGGATATGAACACCATGAACATAAATATCATAGAGGCTGTGTTGGTTTTGATTCAACTACATGCATGAACATGTGCCAAGTCAAGACACTCGAACATTCAGAGGAGGATACCATATCATCATACTACATCACAATCATTTTAACACAATGTTGATATCCATGATAAATCATTATCCACTCCTAGCTACTTATGCACGGCATGAGGAACTATAATCTCTAATTGTCATTGCAAACATGTTTGATCATAATAGTATGAATCATGGATACTAGGTTAAACATATTTACAAAAAACAGAACAAATCGAGTTCACACCCATTTCTCTCTGCCACGGCCAACTCATCAAATATCGTCATTATTGCCTTTCACTTGCACGACCGAACGATTTGAAAATAATAATAGTGCAAGAGTGTCGTGGACTAAGCTGGAATCTGCAAACATTTTATTCAACAGGAGAAGACAAGGTAATATGGGCTCCTTGTTAGATCAATAATAATGCATATGAGAGCCACTCAACATTTTCATCGTGGTCTTCTCCTCGGTATGACTCAAAAGAAAGAAAAGGAAATTAAGAGAAACACACTAAAATATTTTTGGAGTTTTTAGTTTTTTCTTGAATGAGCAAATAAAAAGGGAAAAGCAAAAACGAGAAAACTATTTACACGGGAAAGCTCCCAACAAGCAAAAGAAGAACAAGGAAATCTTTTTGGGTTTTCTTTTTAGTGCTACAACGATTTAAACTAGGAAGAAAAACCAAAAAGAAGCATGAAATATATTTTTGGGTTTTCTCAAAGTTTTTCAAACACACAAGAAGAAAAAAAGAAAATAAATTAAGCATGGATAATACAATGAAAGAGTGTGGACACCGACCTGTGAAATGAAATGTGTGAACATGAATGTAATGTCAGTGGAAATATGTACTCCCCCAAGCTTAGGCTTTTGGCCTAACTTGGTAATCACCACTCGAAGAAACCATGGGGTCCTATGTTGAAGTGCTGGGGAGCGGGCACCTTGAGGGTCCCACTCCTGAGGCTCCTCCTGTGCCGCAGCCAGGTTGTTTCGGTATGCAACAATGTCCTCAGGCATAATCCTGTATCCGCCCCTGGCAATAGGATCAAACAAAGTAGGTACAGGCAATGGAATAATATCACGAGTGTCAACACTGAAAACATGGTTATAAGGAACAGGAATGTTAGTGTAATCGCCAGCAATAAACTCGTGGTGTTCCATGGCCGCGCGATCTAGGTAAACCTTGGGCAAAGGATAATCATGCTAGCGTATCTGAATGTTAAAGTGAGTCGCCAAGCAAGTAGCGTGAATACCACCATGTATTTTGCCCTCGGATCTGTTAATGTAGAGGCAACGTGCCACAATAGCTCCCAAGCTATAAGTGTTGTCGCTGTAAAGTGCACGATGTAAAACAACAAAGTCTGGAGCACTGAGTGCACCTACCTTCTCTCTAGCAAGCAAATACTTTGTAATGAATAGAGCAAAATAATGTACAACCGGAAAGTGTAAGCTAGAGGCAGTGACACCCGATACCCCTCTCTCATCCCCCACGGTTAGAGTCCGGTAAAAACCATCAAACTCTGCGGGCCTAGGCTCAACTAAATCCTCGTCAGAAGGGATCATGCAAATATCACAAAATTCAGTAAGCGGTATCTGACGGGCTTCAGCATATAAATTAAACTGCACCTCAGGGGGATTATTCCTAGGAAGGAAATGAAAACTTTGCACAAACGAAATTGTGAGGAGATGATAATGTTCACATTCAGCTGCGATGAAGTCGGTAAGGCCGGCATTAGCATCATATTGTGCAAACTCCTGAAGGATTTCGGCCCCTTCCATGAACGGGTTATGTGGCCATTCGCATGGCCGTACCTCCGCCATTCTCTGGGTACGGAGATCACTGCCAGATGACTCCCCAATAACTCCCTTGGAGTTCTTCTTGGAAGCAAACTTCCTAAAGATACTCATCTTTTTCCTATGAACAAAATTCTGAAATTTTTAGTCCACAATTTTTTCTCAACGAAACTTCACAAGATTGAAAGCAATTACTCATAGGGATGCATAGAGGCCATATCAAGCATTCAAACTACTTAGAACTCTAAGAATTCAACATGCAAGCTCATCTACAACAGCACCAAGAGTAAATAATTATTCAAAATATAAACCACTAAACCAAAAACTAATTGGACCAACGGAGGAGTCACATACCAAGCAACAATCCCGCGAAACAGTTTCAAAAACGGAGCTTTGAGCAAAGAGATTGAAATCCGTGGGTTCGGGAGCTGGAACACAAGAGAGAGAGCAATGGTGATTTTTTCTGGAGGTAGGTGGTGATGTGGGATGAAGAGATAAGTGAGGGGGCCACGTGGGGACCACAACCCACCAGGGCGTGCCTGGGAATCCTAGTGCGCCCAGGTGGGTTGTACCCACCTGGTGAACCTCCCTCTGATGTTATTTGCACCAAAAATACTTAAATATTCAAAATAAATCATATTAAATTTTCGGAGCATTCTAAGAACTTTTATTTTTGGGTCTTTTTTTATTGCATGGGAAATTCAGAAAACAGACAAAACATGGCATTTCATTTTATTAAACTAATAAAAAGGAAAAAAAAGGTAGGGACAGAAGGTAGTGCTTACTAAATTCATCAGCTTCATACCTCTCAAAAATGATCCATTAATAAGGTTGATCAGGTCTTATCAATAACCACTTTCGATTAGCATGAAACTGAAGAACTTTCGTAAATCACTAAGTTACCTCAACGGGGATATGAATGGCCCTAACAATAAGCATTTCATATTTCTTTTTGAAAGTAGGTAGAGGTAGTTGAAAACTTCCAATAGTGATTGTTGGAGATTTTTCAATAACATTAATACCATTCACTTGGTATTGTTTCTTCGGAAAGTGCACCGTGTGCTCATTACTATTGATGTGAAAGGTGACCTTGCTTTTATTGCAATCAATAACAGCCCCTGTGATATTTAAGAAGGGTCTACCAAGGATAATCGACATGTTGTCGTCCTCGGGCATCTCAAGTATGACAAAGTCAGTCAAAATAGTAACATTAGCAACAACAACGGGCACATCCTCACAAATACCGACAGGTATGGCAGTTGATTTGTCCGCCATTTGCAAAGATATTTTAGTAGGTGTGAGTTTATTCAAATCAAGTCTTTTATATAAAGAGAAAGGCATAATACTAACACCAGCTCCCAAATCACATAAAGCAGTTTTCACATAATTTCTTTTGATGGAGCAAGGTATAGTTGGTATTCCCGGATCTCCAAGTTTTTTAGGTACTCCATCTTTAAAAGTATAATTAGCAAGCATGGTGGAGATTTCAGCTTCTGTTATTTTTCTCTTATTGGTGATGATGTCTTTCATGTACTTTGCATAAGGAGGCATTTTTAAGATATCAGTCAAGCGAGTACACAAAAAGACTGGCCTCAACATTTCAGCAAAGCATTCAAATTCTTCACCGTCTTTCTTTTTAGTTGACTTAGGTGGAAAGGGCATGGATTTTTTAACCCATGGTTCTCTTTCCTTACCGTGTTTTCTAGCAACAAAGTCTCTTTTATCATATCTTTTCTTCTTGGGTTGTGGGTTATCAAGATCAACTGCTGGTTCTATCTCAACATCATTGTCTGGTTCTTTATTATTTGTTTATCCTCACGAACCTCATCATTATATTTATCATTATCATAAGGTGAGTGTTCACTACCAGATTGAGTTTCAGCATTAGAGATAGAATCTTCATTATCACTATCAGGAGGTTTTTCTACTTCAGGTTCACTAGAGGCATGCAAAGTCCTATCATTTTTCTTCTTAATTTTCTTTTTAGAAGGACTATGTGCATCAGTTTTAACCCTTTGAGAGTCTTGTTCAATTCTTTTTAGTGGTTCCCGAGTCATCCTACCTCCTCTAGTCATTACTCTAACAGCATGATCATTGATATTATTATTCATTTCATCTAACAACTCTCTTTGAGATTTAGCAACTTGTTCTAACTGAGTTTGAACCATAGAAGCATGCTTCCCCACACCTCTAACATCATTTGACATTCTAAATAACAAGTCACTTAAGCGAGCAATCATATCAGAATTGTATTTCAATTGTTTTATAACATTTGCATTGAAGTGATCTTGCTTTCTAATGTAACTAGCAGTGTCACCCGCGCATTTGCGCGGTAGATTTAACACATACTTTTATATTAAGTTTTATTTATGTGAAATATAATTAGTAGATTATAATTCAAAATATTACCAACATTTTTTGGAAAAATACATGCACTTTAGTACGTCTTTGTACTAATTGATGTTGTTGTTGTAAGGCCGTCAACCAAATGTCGATGGGCCATTCGGCCTACCGTGTAGCTCGTATTTTAAGGTTTTGACTTCCACTCTTCATCATCTTTTGGTATCCTATCTTTCGACTCATAAATTTGGGAGGAATAGTTTGGTAAGGGTTGAAATAAAGGGTGAAAGCTCATAACTGACGTTTATTCATCAAATTGATTTCTCATTGGCTATATATCGATGGTGTTTTTGGTCGACATAGTGTCGCACCCTCAAAATAGTTCGAAGCAAGCTCATCTTACCCTAATTGGCTCAAAAAAATTGAATTATTTTCCTTTTTATAATTTATATTTCATGTGAAAATAGTGTCTGGTCAATCTATGAAGCTCCACAACTATAATCAGTAGAAAGATTGATATGATTTTGTGTGTGTGGTGGTTTGCCCATACTCTATGTTGAATTGTCAAAAAGAAAAAGCTACCATCAAACTTCAAACTATTTATATATACCTATCTATATGATATAATATGATAGATCATGAAGCTTTGTGAATCATTAGGAATGCCCCTGTGATTCTGCGCGTATGGTGGTGTCTATATTACGCATGTCTATGTTAATTTAGTGTTTATCTATTTCATATATAGATCCAACATGTATTTTAAATTTAGCAAAATATAGAAGTATATGCATTTTGGAATTGAGATTTAGAGAAATATATAAGTATATGCATGTAATATATAAGTCCGATAGCCTATTTGTTATAAATAATTCAAAACTTTATCTCCTACTTTGGATTTTCTGACATAGAGATGTACTCATTGTGCATCAAAATAGAGTTTTATTTTCTTTGATTTTTTCATTTGCAATCTCATTCATCCACACATTATAACCTCAACTCACAACAAAATCATTGATGGAGATATTTTAGCTTCTTGCAGTACCAGGGACGATCACAAATTTTTTGTCCCGAAATATAGGACCACACACATCACGGAAGAAGAAAACTAATTGCTAACCTTGGAGTTTTCATAGAAGATTTGGGGGATTTGAAATTTAAGTTTTTTTACTGATGGGTCATATAGGATTACACTTACATATTCCTACGTAATCTATCTCAATAATAATTTAACATCTGCCAAAACCTCATTTTAATTTTTCTTCAGATGTGCAATGCACGCTAGCTCTATTTCTAATCTCTTTGTCGGTCCTGTAAAATTCGCCTTTAAAATTTTCGTCCTCTGTCCAAGGGCATCTCTTACGTAAATCATGCATTTTAAAATCCTATTGGAATTCATCGTACGCGGCATCTCAATCCCATGATTATATTTTAATCCTAAA
Source organism: Aegilops tauschii subsp. strangulata (assembly GCF_002575655.3). Lineage (NCBI taxonomy): Eukaryota > Viridiplantae > Streptophyta > Magnoliopsida > Poales > Poaceae > Aegilops > Aegilops tauschii. Next base: position 508,223,919 of record NC_053036.3, on the reverse strand, counting down.
AATTCAAATATTCTTTTTTGACATGACTTCCAAAAGTTTATTGCATTTTCTGGCAAAAATAGACCTTACTCAAATTTGTATGTACGCGCCGAATTTTTCTTTCGGGAAAAGCAAATCAATATGTGTTTAAGTCTTCACGTATTTTGACGTATTTTTAAATATTTGTATGTACATGCAATTTCAAATCTTCATGTGTGCATATTTTTTCTTGTCCCGAGAACATGTCCCGTGAGCTTCTTTTTTTTCTGACGCATGTCCCGTGCACTTCTTTGTCCGATAGTCCATGAGCTTCTTTTCCTTTTTTGTCCTATTGGCCCTGAGCTTCTTTTACTAATATAGTATGTGTTCAAGTTGGACCTCTTTTCTAGGAATCGTCTGTAAGTTGGACCTCCTTTTTTATCTGCGTCGGTGCACTGGCCCACCTGTTGGGCCGGTCGAGCCCCAGCTGTCCGATGCGGTTAGTGTGAACCGTCAGATCTGCGCACGAGTCTGTACCGAACGAACCGTTGCAGCAAAAAAGAACATGTTTGTTGCAACCGTTCTACCACCGGCCACAATGAGGAAAACAGGGGAGCTGGATCCCCCTGCGTCTGCCCGACCCGCGGCGGCGGCGGCCGGATCCGCCAGTTTTTGGTACCCCTCGACTGAATCACCTCGAGGAGGGGCTCCCCCATCTATCAAGCGGCCTTGGACTTGCTTCAACCATGTCTTACATCCTTAATGACCTCTTTGCCGCCATGGATTTGGGCTCGAGCTCCGCTGTCGTTCATGGCCGAAGTCCCCTGAGGCGGCAAGACCCTGGTGGTAGTGGACCGGTGCTGCAACGGTACTACAACCCTGGTGTGGTCTTCCAAGATGCAGCACGACATGGCCGGGATGAAATTGATCTTGTATGAATTCCAATTGCACACCATAGATCTTTTGTTCACAAAAAAATGTTGCAACCTTTGATTTCAATTGATGAGCATGAGATTAAAAAGAGATGTTGTCAACATACTTGTGTTTGACTTTTGTGTAATATTTCAGATATGTTGTCAATTAATGCTAGTAAGATGTTTCTCCCCGCTGTCTGCTAGTAAAATGTTACCAGTATGTGTTGCACTTGCTACATGCTACTTGCTGAATGTTACATGCTACATCCTAAAATGCTGCGTCCACATTTTTTGTTCGCGCTTTTTGCATGTTTTTTCTTGCAGCAAAACAAAAAATGACTTGGGCGCTGATTCTGGTGCAGAATGTTGTTGTGGAGCCATCGATTTTCCTTGATGATGATCTGCAAAATGTTGCGCACCAAGAAGAAGAGGATGGCGTTGATATGAATGATACTCTGAGAACTGATAGTGATGATTCCTTGCAGCTGAACACGGATGGTGCAGCTCCAAATCGTGGAAATGCCCATGTGGCCAGTGACAATGCCAATGGAAATGCTGCAACACTTGTTGATGAACCAGATGAAGATATGTCATCACAGCCAATTGTCCCTTTTGTTGGAATGGTTTTTGACAATGTTGAAGAAGCTCAGCGTGTTTACAATGAATATGCCTGGAAGATGGGCTTTGGAACTCGCATTGTGACATCAAAGCATAGTAGGAAAAATAGCTCGGAGCAGAAGCGCATTCTAATCTATAGATTTTTTAAGTGCACACACTCACGGAAAGATCCTTCAAAGAATGTTGGTGGAAGCATTTCTGACGGTGTTGCAACAAATCAATGTGATGATGTTGATATGAGCTATGCTAGTAATAAAAAATCTCCAAGCAAACAAACTGGCATCGATATGGATGTGAGCAACAAGAGGCGAAGAAACAGGTTGGAGCGGTATGATTGCAAGGCTCGTATGGGTGTTAGCCTCAAAGACGATAGCTGGGTTGTGACAATTTTTTAGGCCGATCACACACACCAGCTGATGTTGCAAAGGGGGCGTCAGAGATTTTGCCGCTCTCACAGAAAGATCCCGGATGCAGACATGCAGTACATCACTTTGCTGCACTATCGCGACATATCAACGACTAATATGGTGGGCTTGCTTGGAGATGCACGGTATTGCGATCCAAGGAGTTTGCCGTATGTGAAGACTGATGTGACAAATGCAAGAGCAAAGCTGCGAAGGGGCCTGTCAGAGCGTGATTTTGAGCTGACAATTGAGTACTTTGAGAGAAGACAAGTGGAGAATCCCAACTTCTTTTTGTCGAAGCTCGAAGAAGATGGAGCTGTTAGGGCGCTTTTCTGGGTTGATGGGAGAACAAGGGCCTTGTATCCAAAGTACAAAGATTGTGTGTTTTTCGACACAACATTCTGCACAAATCGCTACAACTTGCCCTTTGCTCCGATTGTTGGCATTAACAACCACACACACACTGTTTGCTTGGGGTGTGCTTTGTTGCCTGATGAGACCATCAAAACTTTCAAGTGGGTCTTCCAGCAATGGATGTTGGCAATGAATACCAAGCATCTGTTGAACATTATGACTGATCAAGACCAGGCAATGGCTACAGCCATCTCAATGGTATTTCCAGATTCAACACACAGATGTTGCAAGTGGCACATCTTCCGGGTTGCAAGGACAAAACTAGGGAAGATGTTGGGCAAGGATGAGCCTTTTGCTGAAGCATTCTATGGTTGCATCAATGGTTCAGATACCGTTGAGGAGTTTGAAGAACGATGGAAGCAGATGGTCGAGTTATTTGGTGTGGCTGATAATAAACACCTCAAAAACATGTGGAACAGCAGGAGATGTGGGCTCTTGTGTACTTTAAGAATAAGTTCTTCACATTCACAGGAACAACCGGGCGGTCTGAGGGCTTGAATTTCTACTTCAAGACTTTAAATCATCATGGAGACTCGGTTTGCCCATTTGTGCAACAGTTTGAGCTTTGCCAGGAGCTAATGCTTGATCGTGAAGACAATGCTGGCTTCATTAATGAAGCGATGAGGCCGCCACTCTGGGGAAAGTAAGTCCAAAGTCATGTAGCATTTTTTTTAGTTTTCCAGTACAGTTTGGTTACAACATTTCTTTGAAACATATGTAGCAATTCTTATTGATGTTGGAAGCTTTTATGTTTGCAGTTACAACATTGAAAAGCAGGTTGTAGATTTCTATACCAGAGAGGTATTTTCCAAGTTCCAAAAACTATTGGCTAAATCAACAGACTATGGGCTGCAATATCAGCTGCAAGGGGATGTCATCTGGTTTCGCCTTGTTGCAAATAATGGCGTCAACCCTAAATTGTACACGGTGCGTGTTGCCCCTGAAGATCAGACATACATGTGCAGCTGCAACATGTTTGAGATGTGTGGGCAGATCTGCCCACATATCATCCGTGTCATGGTGCACTTGAACGTGCAAACGGTACCTGTGACTTACATGCTTCCAAGATGGTCTAAGAGAGCAACCGACCTTGCGCCTGAACCGGGAGATGGGCATAGAGCTATGCATTTCAGCGTCCCCACGACAAACTCCCTAAAGTTTAACTCTCTCTGCTGGAAGTTTGGGAAACTCACTTCTGATGCATGCTTCAGTGATGAAGCTTATAGTTTTGTCTCTGGGCTAATTGATCAGGGCAGTGTTGGGGTTGCTATAATAAAAGCTCGAGCAACTGATGGGGTTGCAGGAGACGAAGAAGCCCAAGGTCATGCAGCAAATGAACAAGTCTCAGGGGGTCCAAGTACAGGGCAGCGGATCCACCCCCCGTAGGACTATGGAACCCACCAAAGTCAGCAAAGAAGGGGAGGCCAAAGGAAAAAGAGAAGCGAAGGAATCCACTAATTGAGCTTCGAGAAGATGAAATGAAGAAGAAAGCAAAGAAGGACGCAGCGAAAACGAAGAAAGCTCCAAAGCCAAGGGACAAGACGACTCCGTGCCAATATTGTGAAGATGAGGATCACAACGTGAAGAACTGCCAACTCCTTGCCGCTTTTCTTGCTGCGAGTGTGAGCGCGAAAGCTCCGGGTGTCAAAACAATCCTTACACTTTAGGATGTTTCGTGACGGAAAAAATGATGAATTGCCTTGTAACAAACCCATGACTTATGATAAAAAGTTGTGTTGACTAGTTGTGAATGTTTGTTTTGTGGGATTGCAACATATTACTACATGCATGGTTTGAAAAAGCAGAATGTTACTTTTTGCAAGAGTTGATTTAAAAAGATTATTATTGTTATATGTTTGTGAGAGATTACTTTTTGTAGTATGATGGTGCCAAAATTTGTAGAATTTTTTTTAAAAAGCAGAATGTGGGTTTTTTTTAATTTTTTTGAAAATAGTACTCAATGGTTGTTGTAACCACAGTTTGATCCATTTTTAAAAAGAACATGATTTAAGCTTTTGAAAAGCATGGTTGCAGCTTTTGGAAAACATGGTTGAATCTTCTTGAAAACATGTTTGAAGCTTTAAGGAAACATGGTTGCGGCTTTTGAAAAACATGGTTGAATCTTCTTGAAAACATGTTTTGAAGCTTTCTGAAAAGCATGGTTGCAGCTTTTTAAAAACATGGTTGAAGCTTCTATAAACATGGTTGAAGCTTGTAGGAAACATGGTTGAAGCTTTTGAAAAACATGGTTGAATCTTTTTGAAGATATGGTTGCAGCTTTTAGGAAACATGGTTGAAGCTTTTTAAAACCATGGTTGAAGCTTTTTTAAACATGGTTGAAGCAAAATAACAAGTTTTAAAAGGAAAAGCCTTGAATGATTTAAACTGTTGATTTGGCTATGCAGCAAAAGTTGGGAAAGGAAGCTTATTTACATTATGCTTCCAGCAAAAATATTGTAGGGATGTAGCTAATTTGCAGGTAAAATGTATATTTTGGCTCTGCAACAAATCTAACAGAAGGTTGTAGCTATTTTCTGTGAGCTTCCAGCAATTTAAGTGTGACAATGTAGCATTCACATATTATTTTAAGGAAAAGGTTTTGAGGGAATAATGCAAAGAGATTCCCTTGAAACTTCGATGGATGAAGTTTGAAATATTTTCATATTTCAGAACCAGCGAAGCAAAAAACAATTGTCCATGCATGGTCATGTTGGCAAACAGAAGAACACATCCATTAAAACAGAAGAAGTGCTTCATCCAAAGAACAAGTTATCATCGGTTTACATACCAAAAGAACACATATGTTTACCGGAGGTATCATCAGTTTACATACGAACGCGCACTACTCTAATCCTATCAGAATGCTACCACCTCAGACATGATCTAGACCTAACAAAGAAACGAGCTTGTTCGTCTTGAACCTTCCATAAAATCAAGTCGCCAACACTTCCCTGAATGCCCGCTCCATTGGGGCATTGTTCATTGGGTGAATAAAGAGGTTGTGCGCCACATCCATGCGGTATCGCGCCATGTCTTCCTGTAAAAATTAATGCAAAAAGTAAGCAAGTATGATACTAGTTACTCTTGTGTTGCATGAGTATTGAAAACAAAGAAAGTACATTGTAACAAAATGACAAGACAAAAAAATAAAAATGTGTACCTGCTTGAACTCTCTCATTGACTTCCCATCATAGTTCTCCACATATTTGAGCCCCAAAAAGCCACAATCACATCTGGGAGATTAAAAAAAGTTCTCCATCATAGTTCCCATGCATAGTTGAAACAACAAAATGTTGAAATGGAACACATGATTGAAGCAAAATTCAAAAAGAAAACTCATAGGGTATCTTGCTTTGGGTAATCCTCTAGGTCAACATGGGCGAAGGATCCAACATTAACATTGAATTCGCTGCACTCTTGTGTGAGGGTTGCAAAGCTTGCGATCTACCATCGAAAACACACACAAAAGTTTGAAAAATAAAATGAGGTGTGTAAAGATGACAACAGGGCATTTATGTAGATGAATCAAAGGGAAAACATAAAATTAAAATAGAGAGCATGACCCTACTAGGTTATTGGCCTGCTTCTTCAAAGGACATTGTTTTCCTTTTGAATGGATTGAGTCAAATACATACCACTGCTTGTGAAGCAAGTTTGTGCAAACAACTATCCAATGGCGATCATGAACAATTGTGAAAAAAGCTGGAAAAAACAAAAGAAAGGCAAAAAGGTACTTAGAACATGTAAAAATGTTACAGCCGCGTCGCATCATTGGATCATATTTGAAAGTACTTGTGGTGTGAAACAAAAGAAGGCTCTCGGGAAACATACGAGGTCAAACTTTTGAACCTTGAACTTTGTGACGGCCCTTTCAAGCTCGGGCAAGAGTTCCGGTGGTTGGAAGGTTGATGGGTCTTGTTTTAGTATGATCTACTTGAAAGAAGCAACAAAATGGTTAGTGTGTGTTGCAAGAAAAAAGGTGAAGAAAAAAGGAATGAAGCATTGGTTGGTTTTACAAAAACTTACCCCCGCGTGGACTGAGAACATGTATTTCTTCACAACCCTATGGCTTCCTGCACGAGATGAGAGGTTGTTCATCTCGATACATAGTGACATAACCTCATCATTCATATCCCTTCGAGGCTTGAAGCATACAAGGAATTTCTTGTATCAAATAAAAAATCCACCTATCTTGATGAAAGGTGTCCTGTTACCATAGTTGCAACCGAATGAATCATTTGTTTTGAGCTGAAAAAATAAAAAATAGAAAGATAAAACAGATAGGGCTTAGGTAGCTCACACTTGTTCATTGGGTTGTGATGTCCTCAATGGTTTCCCATGCTTTACATATTTCTCATACATAGCTGCAACTTCATCGACCTTTTGCTTCTTTGCCTTGGTATTTTTTATGGCCGAAACTTTGGCCATCCTCTTCTTCCTAGTGTTCTTGTCATGTGTGCTAGGGCAACTGCTTGCATCAACAATTTGCTCTTCTGTAGCGACCATCTTAGGAGTTGTAGCAAAAAATAAATGGATGAGTTTGCAAGGGATTGTACAAAAAGAATTTGCTGCAATCACACAAATGCAAAAAATGACATGGAGAAAAACAAAAAGAAATGATGCAGGAGGAAGGAAGCATACTTGGGTTGTCATCGTCGCTTGGAACAGGAAACACGGGGATGTTTGCATAGATGGGGCTGACTGTGCTCTTCTTGATTGTAGGCTCATTCGTGCAATGCATCAACTCATAGTCTTTGGAGCCCTTTGGGAACAACTCACATGATGGCTCGTCGTCCCAAATGTCGGCTGTCACACTCCTGGGTGCATCGTAGAAGAGTGGGGGGCTGTGAGGTGAGATGTTGCCTTCCATCTCGAAACTCACTCTTTGTTTCTCACGAGTTTCAACAGCCTCTGTTGCAACTTGTAGGTTCAATCTGGTGACTTCATCCTTATTGATGCTAGGTGTTGTACCTTCAGCTTGAGCTTGAGCACTAATGCCGGCATTTACAACTTTAGCATCATTCTCTTTTCCGCGATATTCGTCCATGCTAGGTGCTTCAAAGGAAAAGTTGGGCTCATTGGTAGCTGTGATGGCGTCTCCAACATCATGAAGGAGAGCGTCCATCTGGTTGCACTGCAATCCCTTTAAACACTGTCCAAACTTGCCTACTACATCATCGACCTCCGCAGCAAAAATACCCTTGTGCTTGTCGTACAACATTTGAAACTGAGTTGGTACCTACAAGAAGGCAAGTGTTGAACATTTTAGTCATCTATATCCTCCAGATTTTGAAAAGTATGGATTCAAAAAAAACACAAATGTGGGTGTAGCACATTAGAGGTATGGGTGAAGCGAGAAACAAGTAGGTATGCTACTGTGTCACTATGTATCAAATAAACAGTGTGATTGTAGCAATTTACTGTCATGGATGAAGCATAAACAAATAATCTATACTTCTAGGTAGCAAATTATTGATATGGATGTAGCAAAATTATGATATGGATGAAGCAAAAACAGAATGTAGTTGTAGCACACTAGACATATGGATGTAGCAAAATCCTAGTAGGTAAGAACTTAAACCACATATGAAGCAAAAACAGAACATGGTTGTAGCACATCAGAATGAAGGATGCGGCAAAAAAATACACTTGCAACTGGGTATAATGAATAATGTGAAGCCAAAGGTAAATAGGAAATGAATACAAAGAAAAAGATAATGTAGATGGGGAAAAAGTACCCTTAGATCTTGCATGCTAGGGAATGATTGTTGCAGCCAATCGTTGAGCGATGATGATAGGTGTGGTTCAGCATCAACATTTTGTTGAGCCTCGTTTGATTGAGAGTCCTTTGCTTGAATTTCAGCACCTTGAATTTGGCTTCCTTGGCCACTAGTTCCTTGGCCACTAGGTGCTTCAGCACCAACTCCCTGCCCACTGGCTACTTCAGCACCAACTTCCTGTCCCTCGAGTTGTGCTGCATTGGGGGTATTGCACAAACTCCGGATCTAGGAAAACAAAACATGAGTGGCGGAAATAAGAAGGTTGCCATAACCTAAATGGAAAAGCTAAGATTGCTACATGCAAATTCAGTGCGCAAAAAACAGAGGGGTGTTAATACTCCATTGGCAAAGGAAATATATAGGCGGGATGTAGCAAAATTACTTGGGTGTGTTTCCCGTAGAAAGGTTGGACAAGAGTGAGCTTGTTCTTGTCAACTTTATCCAACCAATCAAAATCCTTTTGACAAACAAAACGTATCCTCGACACAGAATAATCAATGGCATGCTCATTTGGGAGGCCAGCCGGGATATCAATATGATCCATGTATATGATCTGCATAGAATGGAAAAGGACATTAGCCAACAAAAACATAAATGCGAGCTATAGAAATGTATAACAGGTTTCATGCAGCAAAGAAAAAAGATGGAGCTATTTCATAATGTTGCATTGCATACCGCTAACATGGGAAGTCATGAAGCGATCTGAAACTCTGCTACTTTTTCTGTATTTTCTTGCATCCTCTTGTTCTCTTGAAAGACCCCAACCTCCTCGCTGTTGCCAACGCAAGGAGTGCCCAAGTCATATTTATCATAACCACGTCCTCATCGTCGCAACTAATGAGCAACTTGACAACATGGGCGATGGGAGCCCTGTTCCCCTCCTTGTAGATGGTGTGAAGATCATGTTCATCACTTTTCTTAAGAAGCTTCACGGGTCTATCACCGGATGGCACGTTGAAAATCCTTTTCACCATGAGCTTGCTGAAGGTGATGGATTTGTTCTTGTGTTTGAACTCAGAGAGTATGTGATTCGTGTTCATCACAACAAACTCAATGAGCTCATGGGGCACCTTGAAAGACCGGATGTCCAACAAGTCTCCAAAAGGTCCCTTCCTTATGATTCTCTGTTTTTCCGGTGATACCTGCTTCCCAATTTCAGCCAGCCTTTTTGAGTTAAACCTTGACTTAATGCCACATAGATTGCCTTTCTTCGTATTCTTCTTATGAACCTTCTTACTCCCCTCATTCTCACCAGAGGTGCCTGCAACATCTACAAAAGGAAAAATATATAAGCACACATAAAAAATATACATCATCAGTTGGAGCGTGCTTAATTTAAGCTACTAACACCACTGAAAAAGCTACTAACGACAAATTTAGAAAGGTACGACCTCCGGACATTCCAAAAACACCACCGACACTAGCTGAAATTGGGAAGTCTGTACCTAGAGGTACTACTATAAATCTCAGTTAAAAATCTAAGGCTCTTGTACCTCGAAAAAAGTCACCCTAATGTTGCATTCCGAACTTATCACAGGCCACAACATTTTGCATCTAAAAACTGGTTTGGGCAGACAACTGCAACTGTTGAACAGGCAAGCTGCAAACCACTTGGGAAATAAGCTACATACCAGCTAAACAGAAAAGGCTACGGACTTGTGGACATTTCAGCTACAAGCAAAGGTTTTGTGGCCTGGCGACCGCTACAACCGACGAGTGGGGAAAGATACAATCCACAGATCAAAATGTTACAACCGGCAAACAGAAATGCTCCAATGATCACAGAGCAAAATCTGAAGTGTGCACCATGACGTCCTACACCTATGAAGAAAACTACTACATTTTAAACTGACTTGCGACACTTTAAACAGACGTTAGACTAAACTAGAACCCAAATTCAAGTGTGTCTTTCCTCTAAAAAAAGCAAAGACATATTTTAGTAAGAAACTCATGAATTGTCCTAGTATGATATCGCGACAACATAATTCCTAGTTGACGTACGACAGTGAAATAAGCCTGACATCAGTTTCTGCATAGAATCTAACATGACACACCAACTTAGTAGTATAGCAAACAACACTGCAGGTTGTGAAAGCCCTGAATAAGTATTAAACTGAACTTGAAGAAGAAAAAATTAAGTGAAAACAGTACCAACTACCAAGTGCCCAAAGCTACATCAGATTTGTTACTTATATGAACTATCATAGTCGTTCAATCGAGTATGCAGGACACATGGACTGTGAACCCAAGAGAAAAATAAGTTGGGGAAATGGGCAGGACAACTGTATTCTGCTCTATGCAGTCCGTACCCACCTGCGCATGGGAAGCCCCTGCCCCTCCGGCCGCCATGGCGGCCGCGGTGGCCGGCCAGCGGCCGCGGCCGTTGTCACAACCTAGCATATGTGCGAGAACAAAAAATCCCGTAGTCTGTGGAGGAACAAAAAATCCTAATCCCAATCCCAAATCCCTAGCCACCAGAAGCATCAATTCCACCACCTCGCCCCTCCCTCGGCCCGCGGGAACACCACCCCGCCCCCTCCCTCGACCCGCGGGAACACCACCCCGTCCCCATCCGCGCCGGCGTTGGCGGCGGCCCGCGGGAACACAAACGGCAACCCCCGCCCCATAACCCTAATGCAAATGGGGGAGGGGGAGACAACAACGAAAGGGAGAGCACCAGGGGAGAGTTACCATCCGGGGGGCATAGATCGCCGGAGAATCAAGATCCGTCCTGGGCCGCCGCTGCTCCTGATCTCCGGGCGCCAACAACCCCGTCGCCCAGCGGTCGCCAAACACAGCCGCCCTGCCTCCTCGCACTGAAATGCCTCCCCCGTGCGGTTGCAGCAAAAACTGGGGAAGGAATAGCCCGTGCGCGTTTAAAAAAGAACATGGGTCTGGTAAACATGTGGCACAGATAGCATCCTTGGATCAAAAGAGATCCAACGTGCGGAGCATGACCGGTGAAACGGTTCGGCCGGCACCCCGGCCACAAACATTTCCCTTTTTTTAAACGCTCCATGATTCCTTTCCTCATCCGAGTCCACTTTGCGTACATATGCCGGCCCTCAAAAAGAATAAAAAAACGTTCCTGATTCCTGTCCTCTTTGCATATAATATATACACGTGACAACTCAAAACCTTGGTACATACATGCTAACCTGCGTTACGTAAAACTTTTAAATCCCAACCATTACTATTTTGATCAAACGGTGTAAATAATATTAGCATATGTGGACAAACGTGATGACTTATTTGTCTCCTGTTTTAATTATATAATAGATTTTCAAACTCATAAAGGCATTGGCTTGGGTGCATATTGTGAGGATTATCATTATCATTGAATTTCATTAGAGAATTTACCTCTACCACTTTAGGTGGTGGTGGTGTATCAAGCCCATGTATCTCTTCAATAGGAGGTAAATTTTTGACATTCTCAGCTTTAATACCTTTTTCTCTCATAGATTTCTTTCCCTCTTGCATATCTTCAGGACTAGGATATAAGATACCCCTCTTCTTCGGAGTGGGTTTAGGCGGTGGTTCAGGAAGAGTCCAATCATCATAATTTTTCAATATGTTATTCAATAATTCTTCAGCTTGCCCAATAGTTTGTTCCCTGAAAACACAACTAGCACAACTATCTAGGAAGTCCCTAGAAGCATCGCTTAGTCCATTATAGAAGATATCAAGTATTTCATTTTTCTTAAGAGAATGATCCGGCAAAGCATTAACCAATTGGAGAAGCCTCCCCAAGCTTGTGGGAGACTCTCTTCTTCAATTTGCACAAAGTTAAATATTTCCTGTAAGGCAGCTTGTTTCTTATGAGCAGGGAAATATTTTTTAGAGAAATAATAAATCATGTCCTGGGGACGACGCACACAACTAGGAGCAAGAGTATTGTACCAAGCTTTATCACCCTTTGATGAGAACGGAAATAATTTGAGAATATAATAATAGTGAATTTTCTCATCATGAGAAAAAAGGGTGGCTATGCCATTCAACTTAGTAAGATGTGCCACAACAGTTTTAGTTTCATAACCATGGAAAGGATCAGATTCAACCAAAGTAATCAACTCTGGGTCGACAGAGAATTCATAATCCTTAGCGTCAACAAAGATAGGTGAAATAGCAAACTGAGGATCACATTTCATTTTAGCATTCAAAGTCTTTTCTTTATACTTGCATAATAATTTTTCTAGATCATCTCTATCCTTACAAGCAAGAATATCTCTAGCTGTCTCCCCATTCATAACATAACCTTCCGGTACCTTTGGCAATTCATATCTAGGATTGCTAGTTCTAATAGGTGTTTCAAGATTTTTAGTTTCAAGCTCTTCATCAGTTTCAACAATCTCATGCTGTCTTACTCTAGCAAGTTGTTCATCAAGAAATTCACCTAGTGGCACATTATCATGAAGCAAGGTACTAGCATCATCATAACTATCATTCATAGCAGAAGTGGCATCATCAATAACTTGCGACATATCAGGATTAATAGCATGTGGTGGTGTTACAAGTTTACTTATAACAGAAGGTGAATCAAGTGCAGAGCTAGATGGCAGTAGGGATGTAAGCGGATCGGATCGGATAATGCTTTTACCATATCCTTTACCATATTTTTCATCGGATTCGGAGCGGAGCGGATAATGACCGGATGCGGATTCGAATGCGGATTATATCGGACTACGGATCTGGAGCGAAGGCGGAGCGGATTCGGACCGGAAACGGCCAAAAAATATCGGATGATACGTGCAAAGAGGCCTGATTTACCAATATCTTTTTCAGACGATCAACAGAAAGAACAACAATATATTAGTAACTAGTAACCTTGATCAAAAGAATTAATATCTTAGACGTTGCAGCAAGTAAGACAGTAAACATCATAGATTCATACTGTTTTGTAGTTTACTAAGATGAAGCCTACTCTACTTGACTACAAATTAACTTGGTATTCATACTTGTACGTGACTACATGCAAGGAAGAAGGAACCACTGCCAATGTTCATACTCAGTATTCCTAAGTGTGTATGTACGTAGACCACCGACGCACCGCCGACATATATGTATGAAGTGGCAGACCACCGTCGGATGCGCCGGGCCCGTGCCGGCATATATGTACGCAGAGCGTTGTCTCCACGCCGTCGACGTATATGTACGCACTACACAGAGCATCGTCTCGACGCCGTCGACGTATATGTACGCACTACGTAGAGCATCGACGCCACCGGCGTAAATGTGGATTACCCCTCGTCATGTATGGGTGTAGTGTAGATCATGGCCGCGACCAGCACCGATTTTGCTCACGGCGATCTACCAGACTACCACCATGACCCGCTGTGCATGTAGAGAAGAGAAGCTGCACCTGCATGGCGTGGAGCCGTGGATGCATTCATGGATACAACATACCTACCTTCGTCCTTCGATGCCCTAAACTTGCATGATTCATTGCATCTAAAAAAATAAAGGTCAAAGTTCTTGCTCACTTCCGTTCCTTGGATCAGCGCCAGCATCTTTGCTCGTTGTGCCGGACAGCCGACTTGCCGAAGAGATACGGCCGCCGCTCGCGGCGTAAGAAAAGACGACGCTAAGATGACCAAGGTCGACAGCTGCGTGTGAATTGTGATTCTGGTCTCGTACTAGGGTTAGGTTAAATTCTATTTATATGTGGTGATTTTTATTACTGGTCTGCGTGGGCATTTGGGCTTCTTAATTGGGCTAAATTTATCGGATAATCCTATTTGACAACCACGGATAATCCGCAAAAAATACCGGATAATCCATATCCGCCGGATATTACCAATACCATATCCTCTACTGTATCCGCCGGATATTCGGTTGACCAATATCCGTATCCGCATCCATATCCGCCGGATTTGTGTAAGTGCATACCATATCCTCAAAAACGGATGCGGAAGCGGATTCGGAACGGAAATTATCCGTACCATTTACATCTCTAGATGGCAGTTCCTTACCTCCCCTCGTCTTAGAGGGAAAAATCTTAGTCTTAGCATCCTTCAGATTCTTCATAGTGACAATTTGATAATAATCCCAAGTGACTCCACAGATATAGCTATGCTCCCCGGCAACGGCGCCAGAAACAGGTCTTGATAACCCACAAGTATAGGGGATCGCAACAGTTTTCGAGGGTAGAGTATTCAACCCAAATTTATAGATTCGACACAAGGGTAGCCAAAGAATATTTGCAAGTATTAGCAACTGAGTTGTCAATTTAATCATACCTGGAGATTAATTATCTGCAGCAAAGTGATCAGTAGCACAGTAATATGATTGCTTTGATAGTAGTGGTAGCAGCAACAGTAATAGTAACAGTGATAGTAATAGTTTTGTAACAGTGACAGTAGTAACAACAACAGTAGTAACTTAGCAAGATCAATATGTAGGAAAATCGTAGGCATTCGATTTGTTGGATGATATTCATCATTTGACAGTTACAACCTCGGGCGATACGACACTAGCTCCAGTTCATAACTATAATGTAGGCATGTATTCCGTAAATAGTCAAACGTGCTTATGGAAAGAACTTGCATGACATCTTCTGTCCTACACTCCCGTGGCAGCGGGGTCCTATTGGAAACTAAGGGATATTAAGGCCTCCTTTTAATAGAGAACCAGAACAAAGCATTAACACACGATAAATACATGGACTTCTCAAACTACGGTCATCACCGGGAAGTGTCCCGACTATTGTCACTCTGGGGTTGCTGGAGCATAACATGTAGTAGGTGACTATAACTTGCAAGATCAGATCTAGAACATAGATATAATAGTGATAACATAAATGGTTCAGATCTGAAATCATGGCCCCCGGGCCCAAAGTGACAAGCATTAAGCATGCAAAGTCATAGCAACATCAATCTCAGAACATAATGGATACTAGGGATCAAGCCCTAACAAAACTAACTCGATTACGTGATGAATCTCATCCAACTCCTCGCCGACCAGCGAGCCTATGAAGGAATTACTCACTCCCGGTGGGGAGCATAATGGAATTGGTGATGGAGAAGGGTTGGTGATGACGAAGATCGAAGATCCCCCTCTCTTGAGCCCAAACGGACTCCAGATCTGGCATCCCAATGAAGAACAAGAGGTGGCGGCGGCTCCATCTCATGAAACACAATAATACTTTCTCCCTGATTTTTTTCCTGAAAATATGTGATTTTATAGCGTCAGTTTCAAGGTGCCCCCCTCCAGTGGTTCTTGGCTCCAGTATTTTTCTTTATTTGTATAAAAAAACCTCGCAAAGTTTCGTTCCAATCCGAGAACTTTTATTCTGCACAAAAACAACACCATGGTAGTTCTGCTGAAAGCAGCGTCAGTCCGGGTTAGTTTCATTCAAATCATACAAATTAGAGTCCAAAACAAGAGGAAAAGCGTTAAGAAAGATGCAAAATACATTCCAGTTGCTGAACAAGTACAGGCCAAAACGGTCTCATATGATAAGAAAGCGTTCTTGAGAGTACACGGGAATTTCATCTAGTCACTTTCATCATGTTGGTTTGATTTGTGTTCGCTACTTTGATAATTTGATATGTGGGTGGACCAGTGCTTAGGTGCTGTTCTTACTTGAACAAACCTCCTACTTATGATTAACCCTCCCGCAAGCAACTACAACAAAAGTATTAAGGATAAATCCTAACCATAGCATTAAACTCTAGGATCCAATCGGTCCCTTACGGAATAGTGCATAAACTGGGGTTTAAGTTTCTGTCACTCTCGCAACCCACCATCTATTTACTACTCCACAATGCTTTCCCTTAGGCCCAAATATGGTGGGCTGTCAAGTAGTCCACGTTCACATGACACCACTAAGGGAATCACAACATACATACTATCAAAATATCGAACACATATCAAGTTCACATGATTAATTCAACATGACTTCTCCCGTGACCTCAAGAACAAAAGTAACTACTCACAAATAATCAACATGCTCATGATCAGAGGGGTATTAATATGCATAATGGATTTGAACATATTATCTTCCACCAAATAAACCATATAGTAATCAACTACAAGATGTAATCAACACTACTAGTCAACCCCTAGCAACAATCTATAGTTCCGGTAACAAGATTGAATACAAGAGATGAACTAGGGTTTGAGATGAGATGGTTCTGGTGAAGATGTTGATGGACATTTCCCTCCCCAAGATGGGAGAGTTGTTGGTGATGATGATGACGATGATTTCCCCCTCCGGGAGGGAAGTTCCCACGGCAAAATCGCTCTACCGGAGGGCAAAAGTGCTCCTGCCCAAGTTCCGCCTCAAGACGGCGGCGCTCTGTCCCAAAAGTCTTCTGGTTATTTTTTCTAGGTCAAAATCACTTATATACCAGAAAATGGGCACCGGAGGTGGGTCGAGGAGGCCACAACCCAGCAGGGCGCGCCTAGGGAGCCTCGCCCCCAGGTGGGTTGTGCCCACCTGGTGGCCCCCCTCTGGTAGTTATTGGCTCCAATATTTCTTAAATAATCCATAAAAAATCTCCGTAAAGTTTCAGCTCATTTGGAGTTGTGCAGGATAGGTGGCCTGACGTAGCTTTTTCAGGTCCAGATTTCTAGCTGCCAGAATTCTCCTTCTTGGTGTGTACCTTGCAAATTATGAGAGGAAAGGCATTAGAATTACTCCAAAAAGCATTATTATGGATACAAACATTATAAATAATAGTAAGAAAACATGATGCAAAATGGACGTATCAACTCCCCCAAGCTTAGACCTCACTTGTCCTCAAGCGAAAACCAAAATCGAAAAACATGTCCACATGCTTTGAGAGAGAGGTGTCGATAAAAACAAAATACGGACACAGAAGCATCATGTTGATTATTATAACAGTAACAAATTTAAACAAAACACTTTTATCATAGAACTTTTATCATACACTTCCCATGAATAAGTGATAGTTCATCACACAATCGAAGCATAAAGCAAAAACTCTATTAGAAACCAACAAACTATGTTCTCAGTCAACTTTGCAACTACAATTCATCATCTTTTCAGGAAGGGTCACGTGTCGGAGCCTTTAGGCAAGTCCACATACTCAACCATCATATAGTCTTCTATGATTGCTAACACTCACCGAGTACACATGAGCAAAACGTGTCAACCGGACACATAGAAAGATAGGGGCTTATAGTTTAACCTCCCAACATACTCACCTCAAGGGTGATGTCAACAATAATAACTCATGATATCTATATTCAACTGGACATATGTGCCTAGATCTTTCCTCACCACATGATGCTTGCCAAAAGAGAAAAATAAAAGGAATAGAAGGAAAACTTTGACTCTTTGCATAAAAGTAAATACATAAAAGTAAATGATAGGCCCTTCGCAGAGGGAAGCAGAGGTTACCATGCGCTTATTTGTTTGCATGCTCAACCCCTTAGTGCAAAAGAACGTCACGTTACATTGCCCCTTAAGATGACAACCTTTATTATGCAGGTCTGTCGCTTTTATTCTTTGTCATCCAAATTCGTGCAACACTCAATTTTCTCTTACACTAAAAGATCTCACATATTTAGAAGCAATTTTTATTGCCTTTTTGCACCGATGACAACTTACTTAAGGGATCTTGTTCAATCCCTAGGTAGGTATGGTGGACACTTGAAAAAGATTTGGGTTTAAGGGTTTTTGGATGCACAAGTAGTACTCTACTTAGTGCGGAATGTTTGGCTAGCAAAGATAGGGGGCAAGCATCACATGTTAAAGGATCTATGTGAATATAAACATACATAAACCATTACATTGACTTCCTTGTACAACGTCAACAATTTTGGTATATAAAATTTTGATGAGGGCTCACAATCACAAAAGATTTCTAGGATAGTATATTTATGTGTGAATCTTCCCTTCCCTTATTAATTCTTCCATGAGTTGCATCACTGACCAATGCTATGTTTGTCAATCTCTAATAAAATTTTCTTACTTATACTTTTCCTTATGTGGTGCTATCACCTACCATAGGATTAGTATATGATCTTATTGATTTATTTCCTTTCTTTCGTTTGCTCTCTTTTCATTTTCTTTATTTGCAACATGAAAGTAAAGAAAGTAAAAACTCGAACCAACTTTATTATATAACTTGCACACGATAACAATGATAGATCACTAAGCAAACTCTCAAAGAGGAAAAGATCATACTAAACTTTATTAATCCAAGCAAAAGATTGAACTAAGATAAGTAAAAGCAAAAAGATAGTGGGATGATACGATACCGGGGCACCTCCCCCAAGCTTGGCGGAAGCCAAGGGAAGTGCCCATACCCGATACTCAGTTCTACTTTGGTGGTGAAGAAGGTGATGGTGGTGATGAAGCGATCCTATCCTTAAGGGTCAAGAGATCCTGCAGCCGACGGATGACGCTCCGGAGATGGACAATATGTTCTTGATGCAGAATATTTTCGTGAGTGAGATACTTATTTTCATGCGAACTATTTCAATGACACGAAAAGTTTCAATCTCAGCGGGGGTAAGACGAGTAAGGTAGGGCTTAAGGATATCTTCTTCCTCCTCCTCGGCGAGCAGTGCTTGTGCTGTCACCGAGGATGGATTTACGGTAGCTTCCTTGCCCTTGCCTCCCTTGACGGCGTCCGTAGGCTCCTCCCTCTTCGTCTCGATCTTCATCAGCCAAGCATCTTCTTCCATGTTGTTGGAGGAGTAGGAAGACATGATGCCTGGCTTGATAAATCTGACCAAAAACAACAAGAAAAGAGCACAGAGGATTTCTTCGCAATACGGTGGTTAACAGGTTCGGGAAGTATATATAGAATTTTTATCTTACAGGACAAGTATATAGAAGAAAAACGGAGTCCGGAAGGTGCCCCAGGTGGGCACAACCCACCTGGGCGCGCCAGGCATGCCTGGCGTGCCCTGGTATCTTGTGCCCACCAGGGTAGGCTTCCTGGGAGTTTCTTTATTCCCAAAATCCTAAATTATTCCAAAACTGACAAAAAATATTTTTGTAGATTTTTCGGAATCTGTTTATGTAACATCCCAAATTTTCAATTTGGAATGTTATACATAGGTCATTCATGCTTATCATATTTTATTGCATTTTGTTTTGCGATCCTCGAAATTCTAAGCAACTCAAGGACCCACGGAGAGAGTTGGGGATTTCACCGTTTTCATATTTGAATTTTCTCAAATATCGAAACAAGGATCATTTTGGTTTTAATTATTTTTCTCTCCGAAAATATTTCAAATTAAAATATATGAGAGGAGATAATATGACTTCTCCAAAATAAATGAAATATTGGAGGAAAATGTTAAAATCAAATAAATAATTTATTTTGGATTTTATTGCTATTTTATTCGAAATAGAAAAATATGCATTTTTCAAAAATGCATTTTTAGGCCAAGAAAAAGTTCTAAATTGCATTTTTAGGCCAGGGACCTATCCACGATTATTTTTATTACAGATTAGCCCCTCATCTTAAAACCCTCGCCGTTTCTTAACCGTCTGCGCAAATCTAGTGAAACCAACGCCAAAATCTTCGTCTCGAGCCCCCTTTCTGTTTAAACAACTTGAACAAGGTTTTCGACAAATTAAAATTTGGTTTCAAGCAGATTTGAATTCGAAGTTCTTTTGACCGTAGTTTCAGTTCCGTAGCTCCGATTCGATTGAATCTTTTTGCAGATCGAATCTCTTCAGTTGAGTTTTCAGATTCGATCTTCTTATTTGAGTTTTACCCATGCATCTTTGCTTGATTGCTTATGTACGCTATTGTTTGTTTGCGATAGAATTCCCGGAGTGCGAAGCGTGCTACTACGAGTCTCTAGGGTTTGCGGATCATCAGCAAAGCAAGTAACACATTGATCATACTCTTCTCATACCCAGTTTTATGCATTAGATACAATCCTCAAACATTGCATGATTAGGATGTGATTAACTTGTGGGTTTCGGGAAGTAGATTATGAGGTAGAACCTATTGCCCTTTTATTACCAAACCCTTGGGAGTTACTTCTACGTTATGCTTATATTGTCATGCTATGCTCGTAGACGTGGATTGGGTTTGAGTGTATCCATGACCAATGTGAGGTTGTTAATTAATGGTTAACTTAAGGTGGCTACTTAAATACACATCTGGGTGGATTGGTTGCGGGCACCTGGAGAATCCACTGTTGTCCTAGGATATCCCGTAGGACTCGTGTGATCATCCTACGGCTCGCCACCCAGGCTCAAATGGATCATAAGATTATTCATGCTAGAAACTTCCGTGTGCAGCCACAAGCTATTATGGGCTCTAGCATAGTTGAGTATGTTGCATGACCTCTTCAAGTGGTAGGCTAGCAGATGTAGGGGATGTAGGTTGGTACTGTCTACCCAGGGTTAGAGTTATTGCTTCTGAAAGACTGTGTCTTGGTCATCCGTTTCTCAAACACCATGTAGTGTGAGAAATCCAACGGAGGAGATCGAGTCTTGTGGGGAAAAGTGCGCAAACCTCTGCAGAGTGTACAAACTAATCATGATTAGTCGTGTCCCCGTTATGGACATCTTGAGTATCTGGGTCTTGGATTATCATGTTGATCTCATCACTCTAAATTAATTTGTTGGGTTGATAATTACTTTTAATTGGGATTGAGTTGGAGGAACCTTCTCAATGTTTCAACTACCATGATAGTTAAATAAAATATATTCCTTTGCTGTAGGAAAAAATTGGCTTTTCGCAAAATATTGTAACCATAGAGCCTCCACCAGCCATATATGCATGTAGTGATAGCTTTTACTTGTTCATTGCTCTACTGTGTTACATTGCCAGCATATTCCATGTGCTGACCCGTTTTCGGGCTGCAACATATCATGTTGCAGACTTTTCAGACGAAGAGTAAGGTGCGCTAGGTCGTTGTCGTGCACTCAGCTATGCCATTGGAGTTGATGGACTCACTTTATCTTCCAAGCCTTCTGCTGTTATCTTATTTAGATGGCCTTAAGCCATATTTATTGTAATAAGTTCTCTCTTGAGACTATCAATGTAATAAGTGTGTGATTGCTACTCTGTTATAAATCCATTCAAGTACTATGTGTGTCAGCATTACCGACCCGGGGATGACACTGAGCACAGAGATTTGACCGTCTGAGGTCGGATCGCTACAAGATGGTATCAAAGCACACGCTGAATGTAGGACACGACTACTAAGATGAGCCATAGGTCACTCTTCTCTACTCATTTCTGACTCCTCTCCATTTTCTACTCTTTAGGATGGCGGACTCAGGGAACAAGTTTGCACAACCGGATGAAGACACACCATTTGGACGACACTTGAAGGAAGTCACTACGTACCTGAACATTGGAATAGCAAGCTTCACCGGGACCTACACCGCCACTTTACCAGAAGAGGAGCATTGGATGATTCAAGTTCAAGTTCCAGGAAGGACATTCACGCCAGTTACTGAGCCCATAGAGTTTTCCTTCGATGCACCGACCTGGGGTCTAGGAAAGAGCATGGCAGCCCACATCACCATGGGACACATTAGCGAAGTTTATCACAAGGAACTTAAGGACACCATTTACCAGATATGTGGGCGCCGAGATGAGCAATGGGAGATGATCAGCACCAGGAGGGACAGGTCCATTGCAGGTTTTATCTAGGAGCTAAACTAGCACATTCGACGACAGGAGAATCAGATGTGCGCGAGCATGATAGACTTGAAGAAGGCGATTACTAGGAACATGGAGCTAGAAGAGGAACTCAAGTATACACGCGACGGATACGAGGAGGAAATCGCAATACTAGTGGAGAAGAATGACGACCTGACAAGGAAGCTAGGAGTATTCATGGGAGACCCCGCGCCAGGAGGAGAAGACGACGAACCCAAGGAAATTCGTTCTGAAGACTACATCATCATCGACGTCACCGACTCCGACCCTGATGATAGTGATGATGATTATGAAGACGAAGCTGGAGCAGATATCATAGAGTATTCCACCAATCAAAATTTCTAGATGACCACCATATGATTAGCAGTATTCCCCCATGTACATAGTAGTAGTCCGAGCACTTTTGTAACGGTAGTTCTAGACTGATTGTATGCCCCGGCTTGAATTGATTTGGTGTGATATGATTGTGGGTGTCTCATGCGCATATGGGTAGTGCTTTCTCACTAGACCTCATTCTATTCTAATCTCTTCCCTCTAAACCCATCAGATGCCTCTGAGACGTGACACCGGATTTGTCTTCCCACCGGAGATCACTTAGTTGATCCAGCAGCAGAATGCCTTGATACAGCAACTAGTCCATAACCAAGGCAACAACAACAACAACCCACCGCCACCACCTCCAGTTGACAACTTAGCCCGTTTTCTGAGGTTGCAACCGCTGGTGTTTTCCAGTAGCACCAAGCCAATAGTTGCTGATGACTGGCTACGCAGGATTGGAAGGGAGTTGACCACTGCAGGTTGCACAGATGCTGAGAAGGAGCGTTTTGCCGCACATCAATTGGATGGACCCGCAGCCGCATGGTGGGAGAATTACATGACCACTTTCCCTATAGCCAATGTCACTTGGGATCAGTTTCAGCAAGCATTTCGCACCGCACATGTGTCAACTGGGGCTATGAGCATGAAGAAGCGTGAGTTTCGCAACTTGCGCCAAGGAAACCGTATGGTGGGGCAATACATGGATGAGTTCAGTAAGTTAGCCCGCTATGCCCCAGATGATGTGGCCACCGATGCCGCGAAGAAGGAGAAGTTTATGGAAGGGCTAAATGATGAGATGAGAATGCAGTTGATGGTAGCGACATTCGCTAACTATCAAGAATTGGTAGACAGGGCTCTTATGATTGAAGGGAAGCAGCAGCAAATTGAGAGTCGCAAGAGGAAGTATGGACAAGGGAAGTACAATTCAGGAGCCCAGCAGAAGCCTCGTTATACCTCAAACTCAGGAGGGTTTTCCCATACCCACAATGGAGGAAGCTCGCGTAACCACAGTGGCCCCAAGAATGGAAACGGGAATGGAGCAGGCAGCAATCAGAACCGCTCTAACCCAGCAACGCCCGCCAAGAAGGATCTAAGTCACACTACTTGTTTCAAGTGCGGGAAGACTAGACATTACGCCACTGAATGTTCTGAAGCAAAGAATGGTGATGGCAATGGAAGCTCTGGGAAGAAGCCCAACCCTTTCAACAGGGGACAAGTGAACCATGTGAACGTAGAGGAGGTTGAAGGGCAGCCAGATGCAGTTATCGGTAAGTTTTTGGTTAAGTCGTTTACCGCTCTTGTACTATTTGATACTGGTGCATCGCATTCATACATTTCAAGGGGATTTGCGGACAAGTTTAAGTTACCCACTTTAGCCCTTAGGACACCCTAGCTAGTAAGCTCACCAGGTGCAGAGTATATGGCCAGCCGATGGTGCGATCGGATACCCTTAACCATTGGTAGCCATATTTTCCCCTCCGATCTAATAATTTTGGAGTCGCAAGGATTGGATGTGATACTTGGTATGGATTGGCTATCAAAGTATGGAGGAAACATTGACTGTGCTAGTAGGTCAATTCTGCTCACCACCCCGGAGGCAAAAAGGATCAAGTATGTTTCCAGGCATGCGCCGAGGAGGGCCCAAGTAAATTCTCTCTTCGGAGTTGTTCAGGAAGAAGTGCCTATAGTGAAGGATTACCCAGATGTATTTCCATTGGAGTTACCAGGCATGCCACCGGATCGAGACTTTGAGTTTTTGATAGAGTTATTGCCAGGCACCGGACCGATATCGAAGAGACCATACCGGATGCCTGCAAATGATCTGGAGGAAATCAAGAAGCAGATTAAGGAGTTATTGGAGAAAGGGTACATTCGACGAAGTTCATCACCATGGGGAGCCCCAGTGCTCTTGGTTGAGAAGAAGGATGGATCCTTGAGAATGGTTGTTGATTATCGCGCGTTGAATGAACTGACGATCAAGAACAAGTACCCATTGCCGATGATCAATGATTTGTTTGACCAGCTACAAGGAGCTAAAGTGTTTTCAAAGATCGATTTGCGATCAAGATATCACCAGCTAAAGATTCGAGAACAGGATATACCTAAGACAACTTTCACCACGAGGTACGGGTTATATGAGTATACGGTTATGTCATTTGGATTGACAAACGCCCCTGCCTATTTTATGAGTATGATGAATAAGGTGTTCATGGAGTTCTTGGATAAGTTTGTTGTGGTGTTCATTGACGATATTTTGGTATACTCTAAGAATGAAGAGGAGCACAAGGAACACTTGCGTTTAGTTCTCGAGAAGCTCAGGGAACATCAGTTGTATGCCAAGTTCAGCAAGTGTGAGTTTTGGTTGAAGGAAGTTGGATTTCTAGGCCATGTTATATCAGGAGAAGGTATGGTAGTAGACCCCACCAAGGTTCAGTCAGTCACTGAGTGGTTGGCACCCACCTCAATAGGAGAGATCTGCAGTTTTCTAGGACTCGCGAGATACTATCGGAGATTCATTGAGAATTTTTCCAAGATTGCGAAGCCTATGACGGAGTTGTTGAAGAAGGACACCAAATTCAAATGGACTGATGAATGTGAGGCAAGTTTCCAGGAGTTGAAGAAACGGTTGGTTACAGCCCCAGTACTGATTCTCCTGGATATACGCAAGGATTTCCAAGCATATTGCGACGCGTCGCGCTTAGGACTTGGAGGTGTGCTTATGCAGGACGGGAGAGTTGTTTCATATGCCTCATGACAACTTCGACCGCATGAGTTGAATTATGCCACGCATGATTTGGAGTTAGCAGCCGTAGTGCATGCACTCAAGACCTGGAGACATTTTCTTATTGCAAACTGTTGTGATGTGTACACGGATCATAAGAGTTTGAAGTACATTTTCACGCAGAAGGAGCTAAATCTCAGGCAAAGGAGATGGTTGGAGCTCATAAAGGATTATGATATGAAGTTGCACTATCATCCAGGCAAGGCCAATGTCGTAGCAGACGCTCTAAGCTGGAAGAGTTATGCCAATACCCTCGTAAGCGGAGGATTGCCAAAGGAGTTAGCCGAGAATCTCAGGGAGCTTCGTTTGGAGATAGTTCCTAGAGGTTTTGTTGCAGCATTGGAGGTTCAGTCAACATTATTGGGAAAAATTCGAGAAGCTCAGAAGGATGACAAGGAAATTGTCGAAATAAAGGAGAGAATGAGCAAAGGAAAGGCCAAAGGTTTTCGTGAAGATGAGCACGACACTTTGTGGTTCGAGGACCGTGTTTATGTGCCCAATAATGCAGAGATCAGGAAGTTGATACTTCAGGAAGCTCATAACTCACCATACTCGATACACCCCGGAAACACCAAGATGTATTTGGATTTGAAGGAGCGTTTCTGGTGGACTGGTATGAAGAAGGATATTGCCGAGTATGTAGCCGTATGTGATGTATGTCAAAGAGTGAAGGCAGAACATCAGAAGCCGTCAGGACTACTGCAGCCTATGCCGATACCCGAATGGAAGTGGGATAAGCTTGGCATGGATTTTATCACCGGATTACCCAGGACCCGATCGGGATATGATTCTATTTGGGTAGTAGTGGATCGTTTGACCAAAGTGGCTCACTTTATCCCAGTGAAAACCACCTATACAAGTGCGAAGTTGGCCAAGATATATATGACCAAGATCGTATGTCTGCATGGAGTTCCGAGGACCATCGTATCAGATAGAGGGACACAATTTACTTCAAAGTTTTGGCACCAGCTGCACCAGACTTTGGGTACCAGGCTAGAGTTCAGTACGGTCTTTCATCCGCAGACAGATGGACAGACCGAGAGAGTCAATCAGATTCTGTAGGACATGTTGAGAGCTTGTGCGCTAGATTATGGATCTAGTTGGGATGATAATTTGCCCTATGTGGAGTTCTCATACAACATAGCCGCCGCCGCTTGCCGCGCCGCCTCGCGCGCTCGCCGCCGCCCCGCCCCGCGCCGCCTCGCGCCACGCGCCACCGCCGCGCTAGCCCGCCGGCGCCGCCCCGTTCGCCGGATCGAGCCGCCGTTCGCCGGACCTCGTCCGCCGGTTTTTTCGGTTTAGGTAAAAACCGATCGGTTTTTTAGAAACCCTAGATGCATTTTTTTATTTTTATCGGTTCATTTTTCTTTCTCGGTTTAGTTATTTAGCGGACGTTCGTCCGTTCGTTCGTTTTTACGAATGGTATTAGCCGGTTAGGTTCAGACAGCGAACGTTCGTTGTTAGTCTTTTCTTTTCTGCCAGGGACCTATCCGCAATTATTTTTATCACAGATTAGCCCCTGATCTTCAAACCCTCGCAGTTTCTTAATCGTTTGCCCAAATCTAGTGAAACCAACGCCAAAATCTTCGTCTCGAGCCCACCTTTCTGTTTAAACAACTTGAACAAGGTTTTTGACAAATTAAAATTTGGTTTCAAGCAGATTTGAATTCGAAGTTCTTTTGACCGTAGTTTCAGTTCCGTAGCTCCGATTCGATTGAATGTTTTTGCAGATCGAATCTCTTCAGTTGAGTTTTCAGATTCGATCTTCTTATTTGAGTTTTACCCGTGCATCTTTGCTTGATTGCTTATGTATGCTATTGTTTGTTTGCGATAGAATTTCCGGAGTGCGAAGCGTGCTACTACGAGTCTCTAGGGTTTGTGGATCATTAGCAAGGCAAGTAACACATTGATCATACTCTTCTCATACCCAGTTTTATGCATTAGATACAATCCTCAAACATTGCATGATTAGGATATGATTAACTTGTGGGTTTTGGGAAGTAGATTATGAGGTAGAACCTATTGCCCTTTTATTACCAAACCCTTGGGAGTTACTTCTACGTTATGCTTATATTGCCATGCTATGCTCGTAGACGTGGATTGGGTTTGAGTGTATCCATGACCGATGTGAGATTGCTAATTAATGGTTAACTTAAGGTGGCTACTTAAATACACATCTGGGTGGATTGGTTGCGGGCACCTGGAGAATCCAGTGTCGTCCTAGGATATCCCGGAGGACCCGTGTGATCATCCTACGGCTCACAACCCAGGCTCAAAGGGATCATAAGATTATTCATGCTAGAAACTTCCGTGTGCAGCCACAAGCTATTATGGGCTCTAGCATAGTTGAGTATGTTGCATGACCTCTTCAAGTGGTAGGCTAGCAGATGTAGGGGATGTAGGTTGGTCCTGTCTACCCAGGGTTAGAGTTATTGCTTCTGAAAGACTGTGTCTCGGTCATCCGTTTCTCAAACACCATGTAGTGTGAGAAATCCAACTGAGGAGATCGAGTCTTGTGGGGAAAAGTGCACAAACCTCTGCAGAGTGTACAAACTAATCATGATTAGCCGTGTCCCCGGTTATGGACATCTTGAGTATCTGGTTCTTGGATTATCATGTTGATCTCATCACTCTAAATTAATTTGTTGGGTTGATAATTACTTTTAATTGGGATTGAGTTGGAGGAACCTTCTCAATGTTTCAACTACCATGATACTTAAATAAAATATATTCCTTTGCTGTAGGAAAAAATTGGCTTTTCGCAAAATATTGTAACCATAGAGCCTCCACCAGCCATATATGCATGTAGTGATAGCTTTTACTTGTTCATTCCTCTACTGTGTTACATTGCTAGCATATTCCATGTGCTGACCCGTTTTTGGGCTGCAACATATCATGTTACAGACTTTTCAGACGAAGAGTAAGGTGTGCTAGGTCGTTGTCGTGCACTCAGCTATGCCGTTGGAGTTGATGGACTCACTTTATCTTCCAAGCCTTCCGCTGTTATCTTATTTAGATGGCCTTAAGCCATATTTATTGTAATAAGTTCTCTCTTGAGACTATCGATGTAATATTTCACAGAGATTTGACTGTCTGAGGTCGGATCGCTATAGTTTACTTACCGTACCATGTACCTCCTTATTTTGACGATTCTGGAGTGTTCCGGAAGGACTCTTTTGTGTGTTCCTCCGGTGTCAAAGTTTGGACAATATTGCTTTCAACATTAATAGGTGTGCTTGAGATATAATGCTTTATTCGTTGCCCGTTGATAACCTTCGGGTTAGTGCCTTCGAAATTATTTATTTTGATGGCTCCAGACCGGTAAACCTCCTCGATGACATAGGGGCCTTCCCATTTTGAGAGGAGTTTGCCTGCAAAGAATCTGAAATGAGAGTTGTACAAAAGAACATACTCTCGGACTTTAAACTCACATTTTTTAATTCTTTTGTCATGCCACCTTTTAACTTTTTCTTTGAATAACTTTGCATTTTATAAGCTTGGGTTCTCCATTCATCTAATGAGCTTATATCAAATAACCTCTTTTCACCAGCAAGTTTGAAATCATAGTTGAGTTCTTTAACTACCGAGTATGCTTTATGTTCTAACTCAAGAGGTAAATGACAAGCTTTTCCATAAACTATTTTATAAGGAGACATACCCATAGGATTTTTATATGCTGTCCTATAAGCCCAAAGTGCATCATCTAATTTCTTAGACCAATTCTTCCTGGACCTATTAATAGTCTTTTGCAAAATTATTTTTATTTCTCTATTGCTAAGCTCAACTTGGCCACTAGACTGACGATGATAAGGTGATGCAATTCTATGGTTTACATCATACTTAGCAAACATCTTACGAAAAGCACCATGAATGAAGTGTGAACCACCATCAGTCATTAAATATCTAGGGACTCCAAACCTTGGGAAAATAACTTCCTTGAGCATTTTAATAGAGGTTGTCAGCGTTCTGGGAACGGGGGTCCCCAGACTCGCCTGCCTGCGGCCCACGGCGTGGCTCTGCGAGCAGGCCTGTACGGCCCATCTTCACCAACAAACATCCAAGACCCTCGTGAGGGGCCAAGCCTCGTGAGGCGAATGACACAAGACCTCCTCGGAAACGGCCTCACCAGGATCGCTCGCGAGGGGCGGAGAGATCAAGGCAAGGCAAACCTCGCGAGGTTCTTGTGACGTGAGCCATGACGATCGAGATGAGGCGGGCGCCAGCGCACAGTGTCCTTGTTTCCTCTTTGGTGCTAAGGAGGAAAGCGCAGGCGAGGAGTTCTGAGGCATCAGGCAAAGGTTTCCATATCGGTGCAACGAGACCAAGACCAGCAGGACGGCAGGGCGGAGGTCACCGTGGAGCCCAAGACTGCGTCACCACCAGAGCCTTTGGCAGGCGAAGACTACTTTTGTCAGGATAAGCTGTACTAGCTGTCCCCTTTCAAATTGGCCATTGTGGGATCCCTTCCCGCTCAATATTTGGGAAGAGGACCGGGGCCTCTATAAATAGGACTAGCCACCACCATAGGAGAAGAAAGATTCAGATCATCCTCACCCACACAATTTCACCAAGCACAAGAACACCTCTCCTCACGAGGCTGTTCTTCCCCTTGTACTGTTCATCCTCAGCCAAGAGGCAATCCACCACCACACACTTGAGTAGGGGATTACACCACAACGGTGGCCCGAACCAGTATAAATCTTGTGTCCCTTGTGTTGCGAGTTCGTCGAGCTAGCCTAGAGATCGCGGAGTGTGTGAGGGTGTGATCTGTGAGGGAGAGATCTTCGCGCGCACCCCAGAGTTCGAACCTTAAGGGTTTCGCCGAAACCCGAGATCCGACATTTGGCGCGGCAGGTAGGGGTGCACCGTAGCTTTCCTTCCCTCGATCTGCACTCTGCCACCACCGCGCTTCGCCCCCATGGAAGACGTCTCGCTCCCGGCTCCGACGACTGATGCCGACGACGGGGCCAGGGGGATCCGAGCCTTGGCCCCCGCCCTGCGGCGGGTGCAGTGGCCGCCCAAGTTCAAGTCGGAGATGCCGTTGCGCTATGACGGCTCGGCAAACCCGTCGGCTCTCTTGTTGGCGTACGAGGAGGCCGTCCTTAAGGCCGAGGGCGACGACAAGGCCATGGCCAACTGGCTGCCCATGGCCCTCACTGGCGCACCGCGTGCCTGGCTGCTCAACCTCCCCGGATCCACGGTGGCATCTTGGGAGGAGCTGCGCGGTCTCTTCGCTGCGCACTGTGCAGCACCGGCGCACCACGCGGTCACGGCCCTCCTCAGCGGCTCGCAAGCACCGCCCTCGGATTGCCACATCAAGCCGTTCCTTCGCCATATTGGCGCCGCCTCCAAGCGCCCAGGGGCTCCGCCGGGCTGGGCCGCGCCCGACGCCGACCTCACCTTCGACTCAGAGGACCACCCCGTCACCACCGTCGGCTCGGGTATGCTCCCAATGCTTTGCGCGCCCACCATCTGCAACGTGGCCGTCACCAAGACCCTCATCGATGGCGGCGTTGGCCTCAACGTGCTCTCCGTGGAGGCCTTCAGCCTTCTTCACGTACCGCTCGAGCGGCTCCGCCTCAGCAAGTCTTTCTCAGGAGTTGGCGGCGGCACCGCCCACTCCGTGGGACAGATCCGCGTTCCTGTCACCTTCGGCATGCGCGACAACTACCGCACCGAGCTGGTCGACTTCGACATTGCCCGCATCGGCCTCCCGTACAACGCCATCCTCGGGTACCCAGCTCTGGCCCAGTTCATGGCAGCAACCCATCCAGCTTACAATCTCATGAAGATGCCTGGGAGCAAGGGCGTCCTCACCATCAAGGGAGACGCCAAGGAGGCCCTGGCGGCACTCAAGCTTGCCCTCAAGACCGGCGCGGGCGCCTCCGAGGCCAAGGGGGCCGCGCCAACCAAGAAGAAGCAACTGTTCACCCAAGACAAGGCAGAAACCAAGCAGGTGTCGGTCGATGAGGAAGGGTCCTCAGGAGCCACCTTTACCATAGGTGCCGACCTCAACCCAGACCAAGAGAAAGCGTTGGTGAAGTTCTTGCGCGCAAACAAGGAGATATTCGCATGGGATCCGAAGCAGCTGGTGGGGGTCCCGAGAGAGGTGATTCAGCATCACTTAAAGGTGTGCCCCAATGTACGCCCTGTGAAGCAGCGGGCAAGACGACAGTCCACGGAGAAGCAGGCCTTCATCGTCCAAGAAACCCGCAAGCTAGAGGCGGCGGGTGCCATTCGCGAGGTTCGGTACCCCGAGTGGCATGCAAACCCCGTTGTTGTGCCGAAGAAAGGCGGGAAGGAGCGCATTTGTGTCGACTTCACCAAGATCCATTCCCACTTCCACGCATCGTCCAGATCGTCGACTCCACCGCCGAGTGCGATTTGCTGTGCTTCTTGGATGCGTTCTCGGGCTACCACCAGATCAAGATGGCGGTAGAAGATGTGGAGAAGACCACCTTCCTGACACCGTGTGGGGTGTACTGCTATACTTGCATGCCTTTCGGACTGCGCCACACGGGCGCGACCTTTCAGCGGCTGATGCACATCACCTTAGGGCGGCAGCTCGGGAGAAATGTGGAGGCCTACGTCGACGACATTGTGGTGAAGTCTTGGGAGGCGAGAACCTTGATCCAAGACCTGGAGGAGACTTTCGCGAGCCTATGCCAGGTGAACTTGCGACTCAACCCGGAGAAGTGCGTGTTTGGTGTCCCTTCCGGCAAGCTGCTGGGTTTCCTCGTATCTCATAGGGGCATCGAGGCGAACCCAGAAAAGGTCAAGGCAATCAAAGACATGAGCCCGCCGCAAACCCTCAAGGAGATGCAGAAGCTTGCTGGTCGTGTGACTGCGTTGGGCCGCTTTATCTCCAAGCTGGGAGAGAGTGCCCTACCGTTCTTCAAGCTAATGAATAAAAAGGGCCCATTCGAGTGGACTCCGAAGGCCGACCAAGCGTTTCAAGACCTCAAGAGATACCTGACCAGCCCGCTAGTGATGATGGCGCCTAAACCCCTCGAGCCCTTGGTGCTTTACCTGTCTGCCACACCCCACTCCACCAGCGCAGCTCTGGTCACCCTTAGAGAAGAGCGCCAGGTCAAGGTCCCGTCAAGTGGAACCACCGGGCCGGACGGAGCGGCACGGCGCCAAGGCGAATCTCCAGAAGCACTGGCTGCTACGGCAGACCACCAAGTCCCTGAAGCCGAAGACCCCGAAGAGACACCTCAACCCCCGGAAGCCGAGGGCTCCGTCAGCTCGCCCGCCCTTGTCGAGCACCCGGCGTACTTCGTCAGCATAGTGCTGCGGGATGCGAGGGCATGGTAACCCATGCCTCAGAAGATCCTCCTCGCGCTCCTGGTGGCCTCGCGCAAGCTGTGCCACTACTTCCAGGGTCACCCCATCAAGGTCGTCTCAGCTTACCCATTGGAAAGAGTGCTCAGGAGCCCCAATGCTGCCGGGTGAGTCGCTGAATGGAACATCGAGCTGCAAGCGTTTGACTTGGAGTTCAGCACAACTAGGGTCATCAACGGGGCTGCGCTCGCAGACTTTGTGGCTGAATGGACCGACGCCCCAGAGCTCGAAGCAGGCGAGGACCAATCCCTATCTCCAGGAAGCGGAGCGCCGGACGGCTGGGTCATGTACTTCGACGGTGCATTCTCACGCTAGGGCGCGGGGGCTGGAGCGGTGCTCATCTTACCCGCCCAGGACAAGCTTTACTACGCCGTGCAGCTCTGCTTCCAGCAGGGCGAGAAGGTCTCCAACAACATAGCAGAGTACGAAGGCCTCATAACTGGCCTCAGGGCTGTGGTGGCCCTGGGGGTGAGGCGTCTCACCATCAAGGGTGACTCACAGCTCCTAGTCAACTTCTCCAACAAAGTTTATGAGCCAAAGGACGAGCACATGGAGGTATACCTCGCGGAGGTGCGCAAGATGGAGAAGCAGTTCTCGGGTCTGGAGTTACAGCATGTGCCCCGTGGCACCAACAAGGAAGCCGGCGACATCGCCAGAAGAGCATCCAAGCGGCTACCCCAAGAACCTGGCGTCTTTGAGGAGCGGCTCTTCAAGCCATCAGCAATGCCACCGCTCTCACGAGCAGCGTTACCTCGTGAGGAGCTCCCTCAACCACCTGTTTCAGGAGCCCCGGCCTGCGGCCCGACCATGGGAGCGCTCCTGCTCTTGGCGCTCGAACCTCAGCAGGGGTGCTGGATCAAGGAATTGAATGAATACCTGACGCAAGGGACGCTGCCGGAAGAGGAGGAGGACATGGAGTGTGTGGCCCGACAAGCCACAGCATACTGCATCCGGGACGATGAGTTATACAGGAAGCGGCCAAATGACGTTTCCCTACGTTGCATCTCCAGGGAGCAAGGAAGAGAGCTGTTGGCCGACATACACGGTGGGTACTGCTGGCACTACTCGTTGTCACGGACCCTCGTCGGCAAGGCATTTCGTAGTGGATTCTACTAGCCCACGGCACTCAACGACGCGACTGAGTTGGTGAGGTCCTGCGAGGCCTGCCAGTTCCACGCCAAGCAGATTCATCGGCCGGCTCAGGGCCTCCAGACCATCCCACTCACATGGCCGTCCGCGGTCTGGGGGCTGGATATCTTGGGTCCGTTCCCTCGAGCGCCTGGGGCTACCACTACCTCTACATCGCCATCGACGAGTTCACCAAGTGGGCTGAGGTAGAAGCCATCCGCACCATCCCAGCTGTCTCCGCGGTCAAGTTCATCAAGGGTCTCGTGAGCCATTTTGGGGTCCCCAGCCGCATCATCACTGATAACGGCTCGCAGTTCACTAGTAATCTCTTCAAGACATATTGTGCTAACCTTGGAACGCAGATCTGCTACGCTTCGGTGGTGCACCCCAGGAGCAATGGTCAGGCCGAACGCGCCAACGCAGAGGTCCCGAGGGGCCTCAAGACCAGGACCTTCAAGAAGAAGCTCGAGGCCTGCAGCAGGGGCAGGCACGACGAGCTCCAGTCCGTGATGTGGTCCGTCCGCACCACCGCCACCAAGCCAACGGGCGAGACCTCGTTCTTCCTCGCCTACAAAGCAGAAGCGGTCCTCCCTCACGAGGTCAAGCATCACTCCGCACGGGTCCTGCCGTTTGATGAAACGCAGCAGGACGGCATGCAGGGGATGGACCTCGTGCTGGGGGAGGAACGCCGCCGCGAAGCTGCACTGCGGGCGGCAAGGTATCAGCAGGCGCTGCGGCGGTACCACTGCCGCAACATCCGCCCCAGGGCGCTCGAGGTGGGTGACCTCGTCCTGAGCCGGGTCCTCTCCAGGGAAGGGCTACACAAGCTCTCACCCATGTGGGTGGGCCCGTTCAAGGTCGCCCATGTCTCCAGGCCTGGCGCCACTCGCCTGGAGACACAGGACGGGGTACCCATCCAGAACGCCTGGAACATCCAGCATCTCCGGAAGTTCTACCCATGAAGAAAGGCCCAGCGCCTGTGAACAAGGCCCAGTGCCTGTGAAGGTCTCCGCTCGTGACACTCTCACTTAATAATGAGTGGGGTTGTACACGCCCCGGAGTCTCAGGAGTGCCGCCCTCGGGTCTCGGGGGCTCCCTCCCACGTCCAAGTGGCAGCACTTAGCTTCGCGCTGGTGAGAAGACATGAAGACTAGACTAGGTGCCGGACACGGCTTTTCATTTGCTTTCCATAGTTGGCTCGCCCCTCTTTAATCGAAGTTTGCTTCTGGAGATCTTTGCTGGTTCACCCCTTGATGGTTTCGCCGACTTCTGCCTTGGTTTCTGTTTGTTGTACTCTCTCGTATTCCTCGCGAAGGGGCTGGACAGGTGCCCTCGTGAGCGTTTTTATGCCCTCATGAGCATTTTCCCCTTTCTTCTGCTTTTCACGAGGCACCCTCATTCGAGTCCACAAGCTGGTGCGCCTCTCCCAATCCGTGCCCCACGGGTATCGTGATACAAAGCGCAGGTTCAAGGCCAGCGGCGCCTACGACCAAGGCTCGGGAAAACGTTGAGCCTCCTAACGAGTTTTTTGCAGTTTCTAAGCGCCTACCATGCCAAGGGTGGAGAGGAGACTACTCCAAGCACGTCAAGCTAAGTTATCCTTACATAAAACAACAGCATTGCGACACAGCACAGGGACGATGGACATAGCATAACAACTAGGAAATCATAGTTCGTTGCATGCCCCTCCGGGGCCCCATACTGGTTTCTCTCTTAATACAGGAAGGAAAGGAAGAACAAGATAAAGGCGGCGCGTGCCTTCGTGGTGGACCACGAAGGCGGGCTCTTGGCGCTGACCCAGGCTCAGCCAGACCCCTCCTCGCGCTTCACAGGGGCACGACGACGAGACGACCCGCTGCCACCTTCGAAGAGGGCGCGGCGGCGCGGTGGCTGGTCGTAACCACCGCTGCTGGAGCTCTCGCCGGGGGAAGAGCCACCGTAGCTGGACGAGACACGGTCGACGCCAAGGGCGGGTTCACCCTCATCCTCCTCACGACCATCGCCAAGGCCGAGCACCTCGTCGCCGTCGTTGACCTCGGGGCAGCATCCGGCGCGGCGACCATCTTCCCCAAACACCCTCACGTAGAGGGTCGCATCACCATCGTACTTGAAATGAAGGGTGCACCGCCTGCCCAGGCCGCGTGCGCGGACAAACATCTACCAGCCGCGAGCCAGGGCTATGTTGCCCGCAACGGAGACCTCAACCGCGACCCAGGAAGCCCTGTTGCAGCAGTCGTCCGCCTGCAGCCAGAGCCCGCCTGGACCCACGGCCGACAGCTCGTCGACGAAGAAGCGCGGGAGCTGAAGCCAGTTGCCGGCCGGGTCCTCCAACCAGACGACGAACTCCGTCAGCACCTCCGCCGAGTCGAAGCGTGGCCGGGGAGGCCGCGCAACCACGGCACGTCTCCCTTCATCGACTGGGCGGCCGCGACCGGCGCGACCCCCACCACGCGAAGCGGCACCTCCGCGGCCGCGAGGGCCTGCGGCTGGGGTCGCGGTGTGCTGGCGGGGACGGACGCGTCCACGTTTGGGCGCCGGAGAGCCGGGCCCCTCGCGAGGAGCCTTCCCCTTCTCCGCGACGGGGGACCTTTTCGACGGCGCCATTGGCGTCGCTGCTAGCAATGGAGCAAGGAGGAAGAAGCGAGCGGAATGGGAAGAGATGGGCGACGGGGACTCTGCCCCCCTACCCATTATAATAGGAGAAGGCCAACGAGTGCCCCCCACAATCACATGTAATGATGATTTTTCCTTGCATGTCGCAGGGACTTGTGAAGTCGGGCAGTTGCCGAGGCAGTGTGGGGAAGCGGAGACGCCCACGTCCAATCAACCGCCACGCGTCGATCAAGGCCACAGGCTGTGGGGCCCGCGGCGCACCGCACTTGCCCTTTGGTTTTGCCTCGAAGCCAAGTCCGAGCGCGCCTTGGGCCCAGGGGCTACTGTCGGTGTTCTGGGAACGGGGGTCCCCAGACTTGCCTGCCTGCGGCCTACGGCGTGGCTCTGCGAGCGTGCCTGTACGTCCCATCTTCACCAACAAACATCCAAGACCCTCGCGAGGGGCCAAGCCTCGCGAGGCGGACGACACAAGACCTCCTCGAGAACGGCCTCACCAGGCTGGCTCGCGAGGGGCGGAGAGATCAAGGCAAGGCAAACCTCACGAGGTTCTTGTGACGTGAGCCATGACGATCGAGACCAGGCGGGCGCTAGCGCGCGCAGTGTCCTTGTTTCCTCTTTGGTGCTAAAGAGGCAAGCGCAGGCAAGGAGTTCCGAGGCATCAGGCAAAGGTTTCCATATCGGTGCAACGAGACCAAGACCAGCAGGACGGCAGGACGGAGGTCACCGTGGAGCCCAAGACGGCGTCACCACCAGAGCCTTTGGCAGGCGAAAACTACTTTTGTCAAGATAAGTTGTACTAGCTATCCCCTTTCAAATTGGCCGTTGTGGGATCCCTTCCCGCTCAATATTTGGGAAGAGGACCGGGGCCTCTATAAATAGGGCTAGCCACCACCATAGGAGAAGAAAGATTCAGATCATCCTCACCCACACAAGTTCACGAAGCACAAGAACACCTCTCCTCAGGAGGCTGTTCTTCCCCTTGTACTGTTCATCCTCAGCCCAAGAGGCAATCCACCACCACACACTGGAGTAGGGTATTACACCACAAGGGTGGCCCAACTAGTATAAATCTTGTGTCCCTTGTGTTGCTAGTTCGTCGAGCTAGCCTAGAGATCGCGGAGTGTGTGAGGGCGTGATCTTTGAGGGAGAGATCTTCGCGCGCACCCCAGAATTCGGACCTTAAGGGTTTTGCCGGAACCCGAGATCCGACAGAGGTGTTGTGATCAGCACTACTGGTTGGAATAGCTTCTACCCATTTAGTAACATAATCAACAACAACCAAAATATGTGTATACCCATTAGAGGAAGGAAAAGGTCCCATGTAATCAAATCCCCAAACATCAAATGGTTCAACAGCAAGTGAATAATTCATAGGCATTTCTTGACGCTTGCCGATATTACCTATTCTTTGGCATTCATCACATGATGAGACATACTTACGAGCATCCTTGAAAAGAGTAGGCCAATAAAACCCAGACTGCAATACCTTGTGAGCAGTTCTATCTCCAGCATGATGTCCTCCATAAGGTTCGGAGTGACATTTCCATAGGATTTGTCCCTGTTCATGCTCAGGTACACAACGTCTAATAATACCATCTACTCCTTCTTTATAAAGATGTGGGCCATCCCAAAAGTAATGTCTTAAATCATAGAAGAATTTTTTTTCTTTTGTTGGTATGTAAAGCTAGGTGGCAAATATTTAGCAACAATGTAATTAGCATAGTCAGCATAACAAGGAGTACTATTAGCAACATTTATTGCAGCTAACTGCTCATCAGGAAAACTATCATCAATAGGAAGTGGGTCATCAAGCACATTTTCAAGCCTAGACAAGTTATCAGCTACGGGGTTCTCAGCTCCTTTTCTATCAATAATATGCAAATCAAATTCTTGTAGCAAGAGAACCCAACGAATAAGTCTAGGTTTAGCATCTTTCTTTTCCATAAGATATTTAATAGCAGCATGGTCTGTGTGAACAGTTACTTTGGAATCAACAATATAAGGTCTAAACTTATCACAAGCAAACACCACTGCTAAGAATTATTTTTCAGTAGTAGCATAATTTCTTTGAGCATTGTCTAGAGTTTTACTAGCATAATGAATAACATTCAATTTATTATCAACTCTTTGTCCTAGAACAGCACCAATAGCATAATCACTAGCATCACACATAATTTCAAAAGGCAAGTTCCAATCAGTGGTTGAACAATAGGTGCAGAGATTAAAGCTTCCTTGAGTGTTTCAAAGGCTTCTAAACAATCATCATAAAAAACAAAAGGGGTATCCTTTTGCAAAAGATTAGTGAGAAGCCTAGAAATTTTAGAGAAGTCTTTAATAAACCTCCTATAGAAACCAGCATGACCTAGGAAACTACGAATACCTTTTATGTCCTTAGGACATGGCATTTTCTCAATTGCATCAACCTTAGCTTGGTCCACTTCAGTACCTCTTTCAAAAAATTTATGACCCAAGACAATGCCTTCATTAACCATAAAGTGGCACTTCTCCCAATTCAAGACGAGATTTGTTTGTTCACACCTCTGCAAGACTCGATCAAGATTGCTTAAACAATCATCAAAATACTTCCCATAAACAAAAAAGTCATCCATGAAAACCTCAACAATCTTTTCACAGAAGTCATAGAATATAGCGATCATGCATCTTTGAAAGGTAGCAGGTGCATTACATAAACCAAAAGGCATACGTCTATAAGCATAAGTTCCAAAAGGACAAGTAAAAGTAGTCTTCTCTTGATCAGGTTGAGAGACAGGTATTTGTGAGAAGCCAGAATATCCATCAAGGAAGCAAAAGTGTGTGTGCTTAGATAATCTTTCAAGCATTTGATCAATAAAAGGCAAAGGGTAATGATCTTTTCTAGTAGCTTTATTTAATTTTCTGAAATCAATTACCATTATGTAGCCTATAACAATTCTTTGTGGAATAAGTTCATTCTTATCATTAGGAACAACAGTTATACCTCCTTTCTTAGGGACACAATGAACAAGACTTACCCATCTACTATCAGCTATAGGATAGATTATACCTGCTTCCAGAAGTTTTAATATTTCAGTACTTACCACCTCTTTCATCTTCGGATTTAACCGACGTTGGTGATCAATAACTGGTTTAGCATCAGGTTCCATATTAATTTTGTGCTAACATAAAGTGGGACTAATGCCCTTTAAATCATCTAGAGTATATCCAATAGCAGCTCGGTGCTTCCGTAGAACTTTCAATAATCTTTCTTCTTCATGTTCTGAAAGGTTAGCACTGATAATAACAGGATATATTTTCTTTTCATCAAGATAAGCATATTTCAAAGTGTCTGGAAATTGTTTTAATTCAAACATAGGATCACCTTTAGGTGGAGCAGGACCTCCTAGATTTTCAATAGGTAAATTGTGTTTAAGAAGAGGACATTGTTCAAAGAAAATCTTATCTATTTCATTTGTTTCATGCATATGTAAATCATTTTCATGTTGTAGCAAGTATTGTTCTAAAGGATCAGTAGGTGGCACAGCAATAGAAGCAAGACCAATTAATTCATCCTTACTAGGCAATTCTTTTTCATGATGATTTCTACTAAACTTGGAAAAATAAAACTCATGAGACTCATCACCAAAGCTAAAACCCACAGTTTGTTTCTGGCAATCTATCTTAGCATTAACTGTGTTCAAGAAAGGTCTACCAAAGATAATGGGATAGAAGTCATCTTGTGGGGAACCAAGAACAACAAAATCAGTAGGGTATTTTATTTTGCCACACGAGACTTCAACATCTCTAATAATCCCACAAGGTGATATGGTGTCTCTATTTGCAAGTTTAATAGTAACATCTATGTCTTATAACTCTGCAGGTGCTATGTCTTTCCTAATTTCTTGATACAAAGTGTAAGGAATAGCACTCACACTAGCACCCATGTCACATAAACCATGATAACAGTGATCTCCTATTTTAACTGAAATGACAGGCAGGCCAACAACTGGTCTATTGTTATCCCTTTTTTCGGGTTTGGCAATTCTAGCAGCTTCTGCACAGAAGTAGATAAGAGCCCATCCACATCTTCTTTTAACAGATCTTTGACCATAACAATATTAGGTTCAACTCTAATTTGTTCATCAAGTTTAGGTGTTCTAACATAGCTTTTTTTAACCACAGTTGAAACTTTAGCATGTTCCTTTATCCTAACAGGAAAAGGTGGTTTCTCAATATAAGCAGTAGGAACAACTGGATCAACATTATAAAGTAAAGTTTCTTCTTTAACCGGTACTGGTCCTTTAATTTCATCTTTAATAGGTGTGTGGTATTTAAACCACTTTTCTTTAGGGAGTTCAACATGAGTAGCAAATGATTCACAAAAGGAGGCTACTATCTCAGAGTCAAGTCCATATTTAGTGCTAAACTTTTGAAAAGCATTGGTATCCATAAAAGATTTAACACAATCATACTTAAGCTTTATACCCGACTCTTTACCTTCGTCGAGTTCCCAATCTTCATAGTTGCGTTTAATTCTTTCCAAAAGATCCCATCGTAATTCAATAGTTTTCTTCATAAAAGAATCAGCACAAGAAGTATCCAGCATGGTTTGATCATTACGAGAAAGCCGAGCATAAAAGTTCTGTATAATAATTTCTCTTGCGAGCTCATGATTGGGGCATGAATATAACATTGACTTAAGCCTCCCCCAAGCTAGAGCGATACTTTCTCCTTCATGAGGGCAAAAATTATATATATAATTCCGATCACAATGAACTAGATGCATAGGATAAAAAATTTGGTGGAACTCCAATTTCAAACGATTCCAATTCCATGATCCAATATCATCGCATAGCCTATACCATGCCAATGCTTTTCCCTTCAAAGATAAAGGGAAAACCTTTTTCATCACCTCATCTCCCAGTAAACCTGCAAGCTTGAACAATCCACAAATTTGTTCTACATATATCAAGTGCATATCAGGATGTTCGGTTCCATCTCCTGCATAAGGATTAGCTAGCAGTTGTTCTATCATACCCGAAGGAATTTCATATTCAATACTTTCAGTAGGTGCAGTAGGTTGAGGGGCAATTAATTTTGGTTCCGGACAAGGTGAAGATACCCCGAACAAACCCCTCAAAGGATTGTTTTCCATAGTAACAAGTGACAATAAATTTCAGCACACTATATAAATGTTTCCTTACCGAATTCAACTTACCAAAGGCGCTTCACTCCCGGCAACGGCGCCAGAAAATTGCCTTGATGACCCACAAGTATAGGGGATCAATTGTACCTCTTTTCGATAAGTAAGAGTGTCGAACCCAACGAGGAGCGGAAGGAAATGGCAAGTAGTTTTCAGTTAGGTAATGTCTGCAAGTGTCGAAACTGTAAGAAGCGAGCAGTTTGATAGCAAGATAATTTGTAACGAGCAAGTAACAATAGTAGCAATAAGTATGCAGCAAGGTAGCCTATCCTTTTGAGGCAAAGGACAGGCCAAACCGGTCTCTTATGATAAGTAAAGCGTTCTTGAGGGTACACGGGAATTTCATCTAGTCACTTTCATCATGTTGGTTTGATTTGTGTTCGCTACTTTGATAATTTGATATGTGGGTGGACCGGGGATTAGGTGCAGTTCTTACTCGAACAAACCTCCTACTTATGATTAACCCTCCCGCAAGCATCCGCAACTACGAGAAAAGTATTAAGGATAAATCCTAACCATAGCATTAAACTCTAGGATCCAATCGGTTCCTTACGGAATAGTGCATAAACTGGGGTTTAAGTTTCTGTCACTCTCGCAACCCACCATCTATTTACTACTCCACAATGCATTCCCTTAGGCCCAAATATGGTGAAGTGTCATGTAGTCGACGTTCACATGACACCACTAAGGGACTAAGGGAATCACAACATACATACTATCAAAATATCGAACACATATCAAGTTCACATGATTAATTGCAACATGATTTCTCCCGTGACCTCAAGAACAAAAGTAACTACTCACAAATAATCAACATGCTCATGATCAGAGGGGTATTAATATGCATAATGGATCTGAACATATAATCTTCCACCAAATAAACCATATAGTAATCAACTACAAGATGTAATCAACACTACTAGTCAACCCCTAGCAACAATCTATAGTTCCGGTAACAAGATTGAATACAAGAGATGAACTAGGTTTGAGATGAGATGGTTCTGGTGAAGATGTTGATGGAGATTGCCCTCCCCAAGATGGGAGAGTTGTTGGTGATGATGATGACGATGATTTCCCCCTCCGGGAGGGAAGTTCCCCCGGCAGAATCGCTCCGCCGGAGGGCAAAAGTGCTCCTGTCCAAGTTCCACCTCGAGACGGCGGCGCTCCGTCTCGAAAGTCTTCTGCTTATTTTTTCTAGGTCAAAATCACTTATATACTAGAAGATGGGCACCGGAGGTGGGCCGAGGAGGCCACAACCCACCAGAGCGCGCCTGGGGGGCTTGGCGGGCCCAGGTGGGTTGTGCCCACCTGGTGAGCCCCCTCTGGTAGTTATTGGCTCCAATATTTCTTAAATAATCCATAAAAAATCTTCGTAAAGTTTTAGCTCATTTGGAGTTGTGCAGAATAGGTGGCCTGACGTAGCTTTTTCAGGTCCAGATTCCAGCTGCCGGAATTCTCCCTCTTGGTGTGTACCTTGCAAATTATGAGAGAAAAGGCATTAGAATTACTCCAAAAAGCATTATTATGGATAAAAACATTATAAATAACAGTAAGAAAACATGATGCAAAATGGACGTATCACTGGCTTGTGAGATGAGATGTGGGATCGAACTATGTATACTTGAGTATGATTAATGACGGTAGAACTATGTACTTATGGTTGAACTATGCTTGTGTACGTGTATGCTTATTATCTATGTCTGAGCATGTTTAATCTATGTTTGCTTATGTCTAACCACGGGATATGGATGCAATCAGTTCGGTTGATGGAATCTACATCCGTCCTGTTTTATTGGTCCCCTTTGTAATTTGTGTTAAATTTTTACCAAAGATTTAACTGACATAATGTTAGTGCAGGTCAGCAAAAATTATATCGTTGGATGGGTATTTGAGCATAGTTTTGAATGATATAATTTTTGGTGACATGCATAAACATTTCTTAGTTAAATATTTGGTCAAAATTTGGTACAAATTACAAAAGGGCCAATAAACCAGGACGGAGGTAGTACGTCAATCACGCACGGTTCCAAAAATTGGAACCGTGTGCAATGACTTTCATTTTGCGTGTTGCGTCAATCACACACGGTTGCTTCTATCAAACCGTTGCCTCCGAAATTCTTTGTGGGACAGAAAACCCTCACCACCCAATTCAAAAAACAAAAAAGAAAGCCCTCACCATCCCCACGTCACAAAAATCCTCACCCCGCCCGCCACCCCCTCCGGTCCCCATTCACACCTGCACAAGCTCCTCCGGTAACCACTTAGCTTGCCGCCTGCCGCCGCCGCCAGGCTGCCGGCAAAGCCCATCGCATTTTGCCACTTTCGCTTGCCGCTGCCTATCGCCATCGACTTTCTCGACGCTGCTCGCGGTCGACCCAGCTCCGCTCGGTTGGGGAATCTTCCGTACTAAGGGTTCTTTCTCATGGACAACAAGGTAACTAATTTTAATGAGATATTATCTCATCTCTTATCCCAGTTCATCTGCCTCCTTTAATCACCCAGCCGAAATCACCATGAATTCATATTATTCGAGCTGATTTGAGGGTTTTCTTCCGTTCATAGAGTGTACAGTGCGCGGACACCTCAGGACTTTGCGGCCACCGCCAGACATTCCATCTCACCGTACCAGATGACTTGAGGATGCGCGTGGTATGTTCAATCTCACCCTAAATCGGTTGGCGAACATATTCTAAATATTGCTACATTTGGATAAAAGGTGCCACATGCACCATATATGTCAAAGTGGATTCCCCCCTCTTCTCTCTAGATTAGGCAAATTAATGATGTATTGTTCTTTCAATTACTCTCATATTTCCATGACATCATGTTTACCCTATCTGTTTAATTATAGATTTTATCCTTCGATTTCAATTGTTGTACAACTCTTTCAATTTGGACCCATATTTTCATGTTACCATATTTTCTTTAACAATCCTACCATTTTCTGCAGCGCGTCCCTTGCCATGCAACAGAATCTGTAGTGCACAATCTTTCCCTTTACATAAATCAAGACTGCAGGGATGTCATACTGAACACAAACCATGGATTTACAATCGTTGCTACTATAAGACTTGATGAACGTGGTGACTACTATTTTGGCACTGGCCTTTGGAAAGAAATTTCTAAGTTTTATGTACTGAAAGCTGGCACTATAATTACACTGCACATAAAAGGGCATGGTCATGAGATATATGCTAACTTCCCCGACGATATCATCCGTCCAGACTTTGTTTGAAGTAAGTTTTCTTTTCAAGTATCTGCATGTTGACTTACCCAGCAATATCAAATGAATTGTGTAGTATTTAAGCAACCAATTGTTATTCCATTTTCTTACTATATTCCTACCTAATAACTTCTAGTTACCAATACACTTTTCTATTGCCCTATTTTAACTAAATATTCCCTGTACTCCCACTTCTACCAGAAAGCGCCGCTGACAAGGAGACTCTAGAGGTGGAGAACGGGACTGCCAACAAGCGGAGGCGGGGCAAGCAAGAACCGCAAGTGACTCCAGCAGGCCTAGACTTCATCAGCAACCTCCCCGATGATATGTTGACAGTCATCATCTCCCTCCTCCCATTCAAATATGGGGCGCGGACAACCA
The DNA here is from genome assembly GCF_002575655.3 of Aegilops tauschii subsp. strangulata. NCBI lineage: Eukaryota > Viridiplantae > Streptophyta > Magnoliopsida > Poales > Poaceae > Aegilops > Aegilops tauschii. The sequence goes on along the minus strand of NC_053036.3, from coordinate 508,179,253 downwards.
TCCTTTCCCGGCGGTGGCGCCCCCTATGGAACTTCACCCCTCTTGACCTCATCGACGCCCACGACCTCTGCCATGGCTATTGCAAAAGCTTGGATGCGTTCTCCAAGATCCTCAGCAGTCACCTTGGCCCAACCAGAGGCCTTAGAATGGGCAAGTTCCATTCAACGGCAAGGACCAAGCCAAGCTTGATGACTGGTTCCGATCCCCCGCCCTATTCAGCTCGAGGAGCTCACTTTTGATGATGGGCATATGCGCTCGCTGCCAACGTCCGCGCTCCGTCTTGCGCCCACGCTGCGTGTCGCCAAGTTCCGAAACTGCCACCCCCCTTAATGATGCGCCCGCTCTTATTCTACCATGATTGAAGCACCTCGAGCTCATCGTGGTCTGCCTCCCAAACGGTGACATGGAGCGCCTGCTCCATTGCTGTACTGCACTCAGTACCTTCGTCTTTAGGCGATCAATGGGTTGAGTAGCTTCCACATCACCTCCATGACTCTCTGGACTATTCATGTATGTTCCTGGTGCGGCAGGAAGACATCACAAGATGTGTACCACGGTATGGTCACTGAGGACACACCTGCACTTGAGAGATTACTTGTAGTTGATCAAGAAGGTCCAACAAGAATCAATGTCATTTCTGCGCCGAAATTGACAGTGGTGGGCTACTCGTCTGACAAATACTCCGAACTTGTTATTGGATCCACACCCGTTTAGGTACAACAACCGCCTTCTACCTCTCCTTCTACAAATTAACATTATTTCTAATTTTGAAGATGTTTTTTCGTCTGTCATCTAGAAAATGATTCGGACAAGCTTGACCCCGAAACTACGCACAGTGAAGGTCTTGGCACTAGAATCTATCGGCCCCAACCTAGAGCAAGTTGTCAGTTTCCTGAGATGCTTTCCGTGCGTGGAGAAGCTATATATCGAGGTGATGTTCCTTTCCTGTTAAATGTTAACCATAAGGGAGATCAATTTGTGACACCTTTTTCCAAGTTTACAATGAGAATGTACTACGATTTCTGAAGGATTCTTTTGGAGGATTTCAGTACATACTGGTTGCTTGATCCATATGGTTACAATCCATAAGCATTTCTCCTTTGGATTCATCTGTACTAGTTTTCTTAGGGAACTTTTCATCCACTCCAACCTCTTGTGAAGAAGGCTATATTTTTCTAGAATGAAATCAAATGCCCATGTTAATCATGTCAGATCGAAGATGGCATGTTAGTGCATTTTACAAATCCTGCAAACCAAATAGGCCTGTAGTAGTGTTCAAAAATGCATGCAGGCACTAACGCATTTTCTTCTTTTGCAGATAAGATTAGGCCCAGTGGTGGATAATGTGATACAATATAATAATCACATCAAATGCCTATATCTGCATCTCTCAGAAATTACTTTGTACTCCTACCGAGGGACCTTACCAGAGATTATATTCGCCAGGTTCTTTGTTTTCAGAGCAAGGGTGCTAAAGGTAATGAGGTTTGCCCTACATTTATTTCACAAAAATGAATGGTTTGTTGATCAGCGCCGGCGGCTGCGGCAGAATGGAATAGGCTCCGAAAATGTTGAATTTCATTTTGGAACTTCAGATGACAGAGTAACCGGAAGTCATCGTGTCAACCCCATACATGATTTCTCAATGGCTGACCCCTTTGCAATGAGGTTTCGAAAGCAGACTTAGAAGTGGTAATATTAGTTTGAACCTCTCTGATATCCATGTTCAGCGGATCAACGCGAGCGTTTGCAGCTGATGAGCTAAATTTCATTTCTAATATCAGTTTGAACCTTGTAATCTTCAAATTTGAGCCATATAACTCTGGAATTTGAACCTTGTAATATTTCGAGCTTTTGTGGTACAATCGTTGAAATGGCATCATATGAGACTCGTATATTGGTAGCACTATTTTGACATTAATATGCAATGGTCTTAGATTTTATTAACCATTCTCGAATCTGTTTACCTTGTCAATCTCACAGAACACGATCTGTATAGCTAACTCGACTGCGATCTTCGACATTATTGCACACAGTTGGTTTCTTAAACAGTGTGCCCGGTAGAGCGCAGAATTAATTATCACACTCGAGTGTCCATCATCACCCTTCTGTTTAACTTTGACCTCATCACCCACGGGTAAACTTATGACCGAAGTCATTCACACACTTCGTTTTTACAAAGATTTTTACCAATAAGCGCCCACAATTTGTCCCTCTTCTAGCTGACGTGTGGCCAAACTAGCCGGGCTGGGAGCTTGCACGGTAAACTGTGCGGTAGCGCGGGAACAGCCTCACCGATGATACGAGACTACAGGCCGGTTGGCCCCCATTTAACCCTCGTGTCTCTTCAACCTTTCGATCGCGCCCCACCATTGCAAGAAGCACACCCACCACGACAAATTCTTAGAGGGTATCTTGCACAGCTCCAATGGCGCTCCGAGCGGCTACCGACGATAAGCAGCAGTTCACCATGCCGACCGTGGTGGACACCCACAGAAGATTCACGGAGCTCTCGGTGGTGTACACCAACAACCCGGTCTGGGTGGAGCACTCCATCCACATCATGGAGTTGTTGCTTGCCGAGGAGGAGTACAAGGTGGTCGGGTTTGACCTCGAGTACACCCGCGCTCGTGCTGGGTCTCATCCCAAGGTCGCTGCCGCCCAGATGCCATGTCCTCATCTACCACTACTGCCTGGCCACAAGGCCTTGCGAGCGTTTTTCCAGGTTTGTCAATAGCCCCCACTACATGTTTGCTATGGTGGACATCACCAACGATGTAAAGGTGCTCGAGAATACGACCATCGCCTGCCAGAATCTTGTCGACATCCAGGGCCAATACAAGATCTGGGGCAGCAAGGAGAATGAGAAGGACTCACTGGTTCACCTCACCGAGGCCATCATCGACCCCTACTACAGAGACATGAAGGATTCCTGCAACAAGGACAAGCATGCCTGGCACTCGGCCTGGATGGAGAAACTCGACAAAGCTCATGTCGTGTATGCGGCCAAGGAGGCGTACACGAGCTACGACATGTACAGGCGGATCGTTGACATGAGGAAATGCCTCCTTCCGCAAAACGGCCAGGGATCTAGCCAGAAGCAGAGCAATGGCAAGTGTCGTTGCAACAATAAGTAGATGACTAGATCCTCGTTTCTCCTAGTTTAGTATGCATGTAATTGCTTACTTTGGTGTGTGGAAATGTTATGTGTGTAGTCACTTGTGTAATTGTATGCTTAATTTGGTTTTGCAATGCTGTCTTTTTAAGTATATATGTTGATGCTCTGTAGACAGAGCAAATCACATCGCACACGGACTAAACAATGGAACCCGTCGGTGATGATTTCATCAATCACTGACAATTGTATACCACCAATCGTTTGCTCACAACACACACGGCTTGTTAACAGGAATCGTCTGTGTTGTTATCGGTCTTCCCACGCGTTTCCGATTACAGACCTGTTTGCCGCGTATCACACACATCTTGTTATATTGAACCGTTCAGTACTGCAGGATGCCGCTAACGCGACACTATGATCAAAGACCCTTTGACGAAACTGTGTGTGATGCATTAATCGCAAACGGTGATGTAAAAAAATGTCAAAAAAGATGCAAAACGTTTGCGATGGCGGAGCCATCAAACACGGTTCCGATTTTAGTTGCGTGTGTGATGCAGGGCATACGGTTCAGTTCCATTAACTGTTTGCGATGAGGAAGAAGAACAGAAACGGGCAGCCAGATGAAGGCATGTGTGATATACAACATACAGTTTAGTCGGATTAACTATTTGTGATGAAGCGGAACAACAGAAACGGGTAGCTAAATAAAGGTGTGTGCGATTGAGGGCATACGCTTCAGAAGGATTAACTGTTTCCATTTAGGCAACAGAACAGAAATGGTCGGCCAGATCAAAGTATCTGCGATTGACGGCATACACTTCACACGGATGAACTGTTTGCGATTAGCCACTACAAACAGAAACAGTTAGACAGAACAACGTGTGTGCGCTAGACGGGCACACATTCTAATTAAAAGAAGCGTGCGCGATGGTAATAACGAGCGCGCACGGTTGTTCGAACTAGACATGTGCTAACATTGCCTATTGCGGTGCACCCTATGGTGCAAACGCCACGTACGCGGCCAAGAAAGCGTGCCCACATTACGCCATCCAAGAACAGTGCCGCACTTAGAAATTATAGAACTCCTCATCCACAAAAACAAACAAGGCATTCATCATCGTTCCCTTGCGTCTACCATGGCCAGCATGAGCTCTCGGTTGAGAGATTACCACCAGAGAGAGGCGAGCATGGAAGCGGAAGCACGAGAGATGTCCCGCCTCACTGCGAAAGCAGCCGACATGTCCTGCCGCACGGCTGTAGTAGCAGAGAGGTCCAGCCGTGCCGCCGAAGTAGCATGAAGGTCACGCCGCATCGTCGATGCAGTAGACTGGTTCGGCCGTGCTGCGGAAGCAATGGAGATGTCCCGCTGCGCCGCAAATGCAGCAGAGATGTCCTCCCGCGCCGTGGCGGCCTAGGAAAATGTCTCATGGGCAGGCGAGGATTCTTACAGGCGCATGAATGCGATCATCCATAGCCAAATGGATCAGATCTCCGGCTGGGCGAGGTTGCAGGACGACATGAAAGCCTTGTTTGAACAGGCTACCGGCGTCATCCGACAACTAAGTGAGGGCAATGAGAATCTCCGGGCCGAGCGCAACATGCTGAGGGCAAAGATCGTTGGAAGTGCGGAGCAGCAGGAAGAGACCACTGCCTTGTTGAAGAGGACTGGCATCATCGTCGAGAAACTTATGGACGAGAATGCCATGCCTCGCATCAAGCACAAAAGGCTGCTGGAGGAATACGTGGATGCTCTCAAGCAGCGTGTTGAGGACATGAAAGAGCTCATTGCCGCTCGCCGCAAAGACTAGTTCCCGCGGCCTGTAGCAATGTATCGAGAAAGTAGAGATCAGCGAGCCAGATCGTTGTCTTGCTTTTTCTTTTGCCCTTGTGTATTTCGGGCGTTGCCGCATGTGACTTTTTTAATTATCTTCCTAAATATGTAACACAATTATTATCCACTATCATCGTCCTTATATTCATCAATCTTGCTATAAGTCGCAGTCGATGCTATATAGGTCCGCCGTATCTTACATCAAGATCCGTGCAAAACTTTCTTTTAAGATTTTCTTTTTTCTCTCTTAAATCTCAGTCGAGTGAGACATAGCCACGCCGTGAAACAGGGGCTCGGGTGCCATTAATGGAGACATTGGGAGGGAGGTGGGCGGCGGATAGAGGTCAAAGGGCTCTCCTCCCGATGAGCACGCGCAGGGGTCTGATCGCACGCCTCCGGTACTCAAATAGCTACCGCGCACGACACTTCCTAGCCAATAAAAAGGGGACACATGGCGGCACGTAATTGGTAAGTAGAACGCCCACGGTTTCAATAATACTTGTGTTTCCGATTTGTAACGTGACAACACTTGTTCCAAAATGACTTTGTTGATTGTTAATGTGTGCGTCTTTGCAAACCGGACAGAAAAATTACCACAGCATGTTGGTGCCATGTCATGACACCATGCCAAGTTTCATGATTTTCAGGCGAGTTTTGGATTTACGGGAATTTTAAAACCAAGTTTCTCGATGTTTCCGGCCGAGCCAAGACGCCGAGATGTTTGAATTCCATTCCCATTTCTTCCATGGGACCTAGAAGTTCGCCCAAGTACACATAAATGATTTTCCAACTAACTTTTGCGCACTGGAGCATGCGCTTGTACTTCAAATTTGAATTATGTGCATTAAATGCCTGGAAAATCAATTAATGTATAATAAGGTCAAACGAACCCGGAATAATTCCAAAATTTAGTACGAAACTCCCATTTGGTCTAAGCTGCCTGTGTAAAAAATCAAGGCGGGAGAAGGCAGTGTATGTCGTTTCGCACACGGAGGTGACGCGTTCCCTCTCAGAACCATGAGCCTTCTTGATAGAAGCTCCGGTTTGCAAGAAGCTTATACCAAAGCTTGTCCCAATTCGGCCAAACAATTACCAAAGCATGTTGGTGCCATGTCATGACACCATGCCAAGATGATTTTCAGGCGTGTTTTGGATTTACATGAATTAAAAAACCAAGTTTCTCAATATTTCCAGCCGAGGCACGACGCCCAGATGTTTGAATTCCATTCCCATTTCTTGCATGGGACCTAGAAATTCACCGAAGGACACACATGTGATTTTTCAACCAACTTTGGTACACTGGAGCATGTGCTTGTAGTTCAAATTTGTATTATGCACCTTAAATGCCCAAAAATTCAATTAATGTATAAAAAAGGCCAACGAACCCGGAATAATTCCAAAATTTAGCACGATACTTCTATTTGGTCTAATCTGTCTCTGTAAAAAAATTAAGGCCGGAGAAGGCAGTGTATGTCGTTTCGCACACGGAGATGACACGTTCCCTGTCAGAACCAAGAGCTTTCTTGAGAGAAGCTCCTGTTTGCAAGAAGCTTATACCAAAGCTTGTCCCAATTCGGCCAAAAAAATTACCACAACATGTTGGTGCCATGTCATGACACCATGCCAAGTTTCATGATTTTCAGGCATGTTTTGGATTTTTACATGAATTAAAAAACCAAGTTTCTTGATCTTTCCAGTCGAGCCACGATGCCCAGATGTTTAAATTTCATTCCCATTTCTTGCATGGGACCTAGAAATTCACAGAAGGACACACATGTGATTTTTCAACCAACTTTGGTGCACTGGAGCATGTGCTTGTAGTTCAAATTTGAAGTATGCACATTATATGACTAGAAATTCAATTAATGTATAAAAAGTCCAAACGAACCCGGAATAATTCCAAATTTTAACACGTCACTCATATAGTTCTATGTTGCCTATGTAAAAAATCAAGTGGGGGCAGCGTATATCGTTTTGCACACAAAGGTGACACGTCCCCCCTCGGGAACCACGAGTCTTCTCGAGAGAAGGTCTGGTTTGCAAGAAGCTTATCCCAAAACTTGTCCAAATGCGGCCAATTTCTTTACCACAGCATGTTGGTGCCATGAAATGACACCATGCCAAGTTTTTTTTTACTATAAACAGTAGGGTAAAACCCCACTGCAATTTTTATAAAATATAGAGAGCAAAGTGTACAAGTAGTCTATAAGGCTTGAGGTAAGCCCTAAAAGAAAAAGAAAACTAAGAAGGAAAGAAAAAACAAAGAGAGAACAGAACTATAAAAAAACCCTAGAAAAGAATGAAAAATTACAACAGGGCCTCTAGCCAAACAGAAAATTGCCTCTCATGTTTCTGCTTCATTCTGAATCTTATGAGCTTCAGTTCCTCCAAGAAAATGAACTTCTGTCCTTGTAATGATGGTGTAATGTTTTCAAAAATCTTATTATTTCTGGTTATCCAAATGGCCCATGATCCAAGAATGATGATCTCCATGAAGAATGGGTAGTTTAGTTTATCCTTCAGATCTTGGAATGCTTCTAACACTGACAAGTTTGGTGTTCTCGCTGGACAAATAAAATTCCAGCATTGTTGGACAAAGGGGCATCCCCAAAAGAGATGATGTAATGTTTCTTCGTGTTGACAACCTCTAACTACACAATTATATGCCTCCAGCACAAAACTCTTTCTCCTAAGCAGATTTCTTGGGTTGACTCTATCATGGAGCAGTTTCCAGAAGAAGTCTTTGTGTTTGGGCTGACATGAGCTCCTCCAAATTCAGTTGAAGTGTGGTGGTGTTTGCTTGTGTCCAATTAGGATGTTATATGCTTTGATGGATGAATAGAATTCATTCCCCCAAATGTAGCTCCATGTGTCCAGTGAGTCCAAGAATTCAGATTGTCTCAAAGAGATGCAAATATCCTCCATTTGTAAAAATTCTTCATAAGCTTCTGTTGTCAGTGGCAGATAGAAAAGTTCCTGTAGATATTCAGTGTGAATCACCATGCCAAGTTTCATGATTTTCAGGCGAGTTTTCAATTTCCAAGAATTTAGAAACCAAGTTTATCAATGTTCCCGGCCGAGCCACGACGCCCAGATGTTTGAATTTCATTCCCATTTCTTACATGGGACCTAGAAATTCACCCGAGGACACACATGTGATTTTTCAACCAACTTTGGTGCACTGGAGCATGTGCTTGTAGTTCAAATTTGAATTATGCACATTAAATGATGAGAAATTCAATTAATGTATAAAAAGTCCAAATGAACCCGGAATAATTCCAAATTTTAACACGTCACTCATATAGTTCGATGTTGCCTCTGTAAAAAATCAAGGGGGGAGGCAACGTATATCGTTTCGCACACAAAGGTGGCACGTCCCCCCTCGGGAACCACGAGTCTTCTCGAGAGAAGCTCCGGTTTGCAAGAAGCTTATACGAAAACTTGTCCAAATGCGGCCATTTTTTTACCACAACATGTTGGTGCCATGAAATGATACCATGCCAAGTTTCATGATTTTTAGGCGAGTTTTGAATTTCTAGGAATTTAAAATCCATGTTTCTCAACGTTCCCGGCCGAGCCACGACGCCCAGATGTTTAAATTTCATTCCCATTTCTTGCATGGGTCCTATAAATTCACCCAAAGACACACATGTGATTTTCCAACAAACTTTGGTGCACTGGAAGATGTGCTTGTAGTTCAAATTTGAATTATGCACATTAAATGCCTAGAAACTCAATTAATGCATAAAAATTCCAAACGAACCCGGAATAATTCCAAATTTAAACATGACACTCATGTAGTTGCAAGTTCACTGTACATAAATGTTCTAGCAATTCAAACACCATCCTTTCCCTCCGTAACACCATTTTGTCTTTCAAAACATAATGAAAAAATCAGGTATAACACAAACAGTTTACTAGAAAGAATCGTGTGGGATGCGATATAAAATATCTTGGATCACCGTCTTGTCTAGATTACCCAGGAAGCTTCGTCGTCTACAGTCCACCGCCCGCGCTTGAACCACACTTGTGCGCCAGTTTGTCGCGGCACCGAGCAAAAATTTTCTGCCACGGCGGAAATATCTATCTCCCCGCCCCCTCCCTCCCACCAAAAGCCACATTTCCACAGTTCATCCTTGCTTTCCAAGTTCAAACCTTCATTACTGCTTACTGGCAGCTCAGCCTCCTCACCGGCAACCCTTCTTCTTGCAGCGCCGCCTCCTCGCCGGCTACCCTTCTTCTTGCAGCGCCGCCTCCTCATCGGCGACCCTTCTTCTTGCTACACGGACTCCTCGTCGCCGACCCTTCTTCTTGCTGCGTGGCCTCGTCGATATGGTCAGGTAATCCACACCCCACCCACACCATCCTCCTCCTTCCTCGTCCCACATGCCCCGACCGATGGTGCGACACCTTCCACCGAAATCACTATCCTCGTCCTCCAATTAAGCGCCGCCCACAGCCATTTTGCACGCAGTATAACATGGAGCTCAGTAGCATCTGGCAGCGGAGAAGCAAATCGCGACCGCACGCGAGCACGAGGTCGCTATGGCTGCCATGCGTGCCGACCGGTAGATCTTGGAGGAGCACCTCGTCTTCGAGGCGACCGTCAACACTGCCACGCGGTTGTCTACTTTAAAATACAGTTCGTGTTGTTTTCTCGAGGCCACCGCCAGTGCCTTCTAGTGATTTATCCTCTGTAATGTTAATATACAATCCAACGTTCAGTTAACAGTTTGGTCCTCTGAAATGTAATGTTCAGTTAACAGTTTGGTCCTCTGAAATGTAATGTTTAGTTAACAGTTTGGTCCAACAATTGCTACATTTCATAGTACTGTTCTCAAGCATTCTTTCTTTTGTTAACTGTCTTATCTTCTAGTACATGTTTCTATTCTACAATGTCGTGCTCAGTCAACTGTTTTGGTTCATTTGGTCTGCTGTCCATTTAACTGTTTGGTTCAATTCTGCAATTTGATTTTCATTTGCTGTGGGTACAATTTTGTATTATTATGCACGTGAGAATAAATCGAATTTGGCTGTACTCAATACATATTCTATTGATAGTATGGCAACTCTCAGTTAACCTGATCAAGATCTTCCTTATGTGTGTTGCAGGGAAACAATGGGAGCAACTGTGGTTTACCATCGAGGTTTGCTCATGCATGGTCCTTTCGCTTATACCACATTATTATGCAGTTGCAGGAATCATTCTAATATTTAGGTTTCTTACAATTTGGTCTTGCACATGTAGGTCCTGCTGTCAGAGGCTTAGTCCCACTGTTCGACCCATTTTGCATATGGGGAAATGAGATGTCCATGAATATCAGTCAAGTCAAGAAACTCAGAAAGATTGTTAGGATGAAGAAACTTGCGACGAATAACAACAAGATCTTTGTTTGCACAATGAAGAAGACATCAATTAACTATAGGATGGTACTAACTCTTTTACCTTATTTTTACCCCTTGCGCCATTTCAAAATTTATAACAGCGATTTATGCATATCTTTGTTTTCAGTAATTTTCAAAGCAGTTCACCGATGATTACCTCTCAAACCACATGCATGGTCAAGAGGCGAGGAAGGTATTCATTCAACACCCACGGTACAATATTGAAGTCTTCCTGAAGAGGACGAAGGTTGGGCGTGCAATTATCCATAACCACTGGCCTAAAGTTGCAAGGACATTCAACATCACTGAAGGCTCAATATTTGCCTTCCGCTTCTGCAGTTTCCCAGATGAGATTCATCTGTCTATTTACCGTGTATGATGCTACTTTCCAAAGGTTTTCGATGTTGCATGTGAAACTTGGTGCTGTTGTGTAATGGCGTAACTGACTGGTGAAGCTATCTGATGTAATTCGATTATGAAATCCTGGTTGCTGTTATACGGATATGAAATATCTGGTGTGTTTTATAAGAAATATCAATTTAATTACTACATGGATTATCAATATTAGGCTAATTACCCTGCTTATTGGGGTTTTCTATTGCAGACGATTACTCAGACAACACCGTGGGCGATGTACTCAAACAACCCACACGATTTCTAGAAAGTAGGCGTGTTTGATCAACTAACAATCACACACGGCTTCCGGCAGAGAACTGTTTGCGTTATTGCACAAACGTTTCCACACAAAAAACTATGTGTGATATACATACGAACGGAAATGTTTTTCTGGGATTCACCGTGTGGGATGTACATACGAACGGAAATGATGCCTCGCCAGATCACACACGAGCTTATTTTGCCCCAGCGTGTGTGCCAGGAGGGTCTATCCCCGATGGTTTCTGGGTCGTGTGGGAAGGACCCCCCTATCACCCACACTCACTTGGCGACGGTTCCAAACGCCGTCGCGGAAAGGGGTTAAAAACTGTTTGTATAGCACGTCATTGCACTGGTGGTTTCTATTCTCTTGTCTCAACGCAAACAATTCATTCGAGTGAATTACATGCCATATATTGCACACCTTGATCTGGCTGACCGTTTCTTTTGTGTTGCCTAATCACAAACAGTTCATCCGAGTGAACCGTATGTTGTATATCGCACACACCTTCATCTGACTGCCCGTTTCTTTTGTTCCTCCTCATCGCAAATAGTTAATTGAACTGAACCGTATGCCCTGCATCGCACACGCAACTAAAATCTAAACCGTGTTTGATGCATCCGTCATCGCAAACGTTTTTCACCTTTTTATGGTTTTTTTACACCACCGTTTGCGATTATTGCATCGCACACAGTTTCGTCGAAGGGTCTCTGATCGTAGTGTCGCGTTAGCAGCATCCTGCGTAGTGCCCGCGCGTCACGGCATGATGGCCGGAGCCATGAGATTGCCATGTTAATGTAAATATCATAGATATAGCCTACTGGCAAACGTACACGGAGGACCCCGATGAGGAGCTATAATTTCGTGCCATGGTGGAATATCTGAAATTTGGTACCACAACAATGTTTTCTGAAATGATCGCCATGGCAACATTTTCTGAAATTGCAGCCATGACACCGTTTTTGAAACAGTTGCCACGACAATGAAATATTGGCAATCATGACGCTTGAACTGGAAATTGAAGATGATCACAGGGATTCTCGGCTCCCAGGGCTATACCATATCATGCTTGTATGAACCGCCTAAGATGTTTATTCCTTTGTTGTTTGCACCCTTTGATTGTGCAATAGTCAATTATTAGGGTGATATCTCACAGTAAATATCAAGTTAAAAGGTGTTGTTCCTAGTGTTGCAACCGTCTATAACACATAGCGTTCCGAAGTGTGTCATGTCCACATGAGTACAAACGGGACGTGAGGTGTAAGACGGAACTGGTCAGACCAAGTTAGCAAATAACACTTGGTTTTCTTGACATTCTAGCAGAATCGTTCCGAGTTTGAAGCACGAAGCATCGAAAGATGAACAAGAGTCATATGGTTATATGATCGGCAATAGTTTGCCCACCGGTCAAAATTCTCGTCATTACTGATGTCCACATAAATGGTTGAGAACTAGATCAGGGTCTTGAATGACTCACTTCGGTTATGAAAGATTACTTTATATTAAAATTTGTTTAAACACTAGTGCAACATTAATTATAAATAAATGTCTAAAAGAATTTTTTGTCTATCATTGTAGATTAGTGTCTCGCAATATGTTCATCTTAGCCCCTATATTAGACAAAAAAAAGTTGGTTGCTAATGGTGGAAACTATGCGGATTGGATCAGGAACCTGAGAGTTGTTCTCGGGAGTGATAAGAAGGAGTTCGTGCTAGATCAACCCCTGGGTGATACTCCTGGAAAGGATGGGACACCAGGAGAAGTTGCTGCTTATGCTTCTCGTAGTGATGACTATGGTTCAGTCCAGTGCCTCATGTTAACTTGCATGGATCCTGAACTACAGAATCATTTTCAACGATCCACTACTCAATTCATAATTGGATCACTGGAACTTCTATATAAAAAGCAGGCAAGGACCGAGCGTTTAGAATTAACCAAGCCCTTGATTGAATGCAAGATGAAAGAGGGTTCCTCGATGAGTGAGCATATAGTGAGGCTTGCTCACTATGTTGATAGACTAGCTTCTTTGGAATTTGGAATTCCACCGACACTTGGTACAGATTTTGTGCTTGCTTCACTCCCCCCATATTACGATGGCTTTACCATGAATAACAACATTAATGAGATGGATAAAAGTGCAAATGAGTTGTTCGCTATGCTCAAAACTGCGGAAGCTGGAATGCAAAAAACAAGAAAGTGTCGATGGTCAACAAGACCACCAGTTTCAAGAAGAAGGGAAAGTCCAAGAAGAAGTAATCTACTGAAGCCGGTAAGATCGAATCTTGGAAGAAGAACAAGACCGGAGCCTCTAAAGAGACTTGATGTTTCTACTTCAAGCACAAGGGACACTAGAAGCGTAACTGCAAGAAGTATTTGGTGGATAAGAAGAACGGTTCTTCTAGTAAAGTTATAATTGTTATACAAAGTTAATGTTATTCTACTTGTAAATTCTTGTATGTCATGAGTATTTGATACTAATCGGTTGCTCTCGTTTTGCAAATCGATACAGGAACTACATAAAGCTCACAATGAGAGAAGAAATGAAGTCGTGATACAAGTCGAGAATCATGATGTGATCGCTACTCGGAGACCATCAAAGTCATGTCTTTAGGTTATCTTCGAGATTTATCTTAGAAATAAAATAATAGTTATTTTACTTTGGAGTTATGTAATGCATTATCCCATGGATCATGCGATGGATATTCTTATAAGTTTTAAACAATAGTTGTTCAGATTATTATGAGAATATGGTTTTTTGATTAAACCTCTTTTGTGATGGTTTATTCATGATGAATTTTGAAGTTTGTGGTCTGTAACATTAAAAGCTAAATGTCTTGAGAAGACTGATAAAACCACTTGTGTGTGGCACTGCTTGGTTATATCGAATAGTTAAGTCTTCATAAAGATGAAGTGTGAAAGTCTTTTATTTGAATTGACTAAATACATTGTAATGTATAAAGTCCGATGAATATAACATGGTGCGGTGAATAGTTATACTTCATCAATATTATAATAAATATGATTTACTTAATAAGGACTGAATTTTTTCAAAATAATTCAAAGAAATTCAGGATGAAGAAATAATATCATTATGACAAAAGATAACCAGGATTCTTCTTTCATGAAGAAATATATCTAAAGTCATAAGTTTAGCAAGTAATTAATAATCATAGACATATTAGTACCGACCTACTCTTATGAAATTTTGGGGATTTATAGATAAAGACAAAATTATATTCACTAAATAGATGCACCATCTAAAGAGTTTGATAAAACTATAAAGCGTTACAGAAGTATTATTAGACCGATGTTTGATCGTAGATTTTGTCTTCCTATTACAAAATTTAAAAGAAAAAAATGTTTGTCAGGAACATTTACTGAGAAAAGGTTTTCTAAGGAGTAAGTGGGAGGATGATACATTTTTTTGAGATTATTGAATCTCTGGCTTAAAGTTATTACAAAATTAAACTAGAAATGTTCTTGAAATAGTTTGTTGAAAAACTAAGCAAAGAAACTACCACATTAGACGTAGAGCTTCAATTACTGACTGTAATAAAATGCAAAGCTCGGGAAAGATTATATAATCTACTGAATATTCATCCTGGAAGAAGATGAAACCTGAGCACTACGAGGAAGCAGTGATGCTGCCCACCTAGAGAGGTATTACTCAGACCATTGAAGTCCAAAGTGAAGTCCATATGATAGGAACGAGTTTTAACTTAGAGAGACCTTCAGTAGGTAAATTTATGGATCTTCAAATATTTATGGATAGTGATTCTAGAAGAAAAGTTTTACAAAAGGAGTTTTATAGAAATGGAAGAATTGATCTTGTCAAATCATCAAGTTAGTAGCAATACTAAAAGTATGAATGGAATACAATGGTAAGTGTTGTATTGTTGATATACAACAGATGAGTAACAAAACTATTTCGAAAAGAGATTTTAAGAGGAATGTATGCAAGATACAATCTAAAGGTTTTGTAAGGAATGCCATAATGCTATAAACAAGCCATGAGTATGATTTGAAATTATATATAGAGTGGAGGTATTGGCCCTTTTCTCTACACAAGTTTTAGGTGCCTCCTCTACCCACTAGTTCTAATTGAAACAATTAGAGCTAGTTCTAGTTCCTCTAATCCTCATAATTAGAATTCTTGAGTGGCTCTAATTGAAGGAAATATGCCCTAGAGGCAATAATAAAGTTGTTATTTATATTTCCTTATATCATGATAAATGTTTATTATTCATGCTAGAATTGTATTAACCGGAAACTTACTACATGTGTGAATACATAGACAAACAGAGTGTCACTAGTATGCCTCTACTTGACTAGCTCGTTAATCAAAGATGGTTAAGTTTCCTAGCCATAGACATGAGTTGTCATTTGATTAATGGGATCACATCATTAGAGAATGATGTGATTGACATGACCCATCCGTTAGCTTAGCACGATGACCGTTTAGTTTGTTGCTATTGCTTTCTTCATGACTTATACATGTTCCTATGACTGTGAGATTATGCAACTCCCGAATACCGGAGGAACACTTAGTGTGCTATCAAATGTCACAACGTAACTGGGTGATTATAAAGATGCTCTACAGGTGTCTCCGATGGTGTTTGTTGAGTTGGCATAGATCGAGATTAGGATTTGTCACTCCGATTGTCGGAGAGGTATCTCTGGGCCCTCTCGGTAATGCACATCACTATAAGCCTTGCAAGCAACGTGAGTAATGAGTTAGTTGCGGGATGATGCATTACGGAATGAGTAAAGAGACTTGCCGGTAACAAGATTGAACTAGGTATTGAGATACCGACGATCAAATCTCGGGCAAGTAACATACCGATGACAAAGGGAACAGCGTATATTGTTATGCGGTTTGACCGATAAAGATCTTCGTAGAATATGTGGGAGCCAATATGAGCATCCAGGTTCCGCTATTTGTTGTTGACCGGAGATGAGTCTCGGTCATGTCTACATAGTTCTCGAACCCGTAGGGTCCACACGCTTAACGTTCGATGATGATCGGTATAATGAGTTTATGTATTTTGATGTACCGAAGGTTGTTCAGAGTCCCGGATGTGATCACGGACATGACGAGGAGTCTCGAAATGGTCGAGACATAAAGATCGATATATTGGAAGGCTATGTTTGGACACCAGAAACGTTTCGGATGAGTTCGGGCATTTTCCGGAGTACCGGGGGGTTACCGGAACCCCCTGGGGAGTTAATGGGCCTTAATGGGCCATGGTGGGAGAGAGGAGGAGGCGGCCAAGTGGGAGGCGCGCGCCCCCCAAGCCCAATCCGAATTGGGGGGGGGGCTTTCCTTCTCTCCCTCTCCCTATCCTTCTTCTCCTACTCCAACTAGGGAAGGGGGAAACCTACTCCTACTAGGAGTAGGAATCCCCCCTTGGGCGCGCCCCATGAGGCCGACCCTCCCCCTCCTCCACTCCTTTATATACGAGTGAGGGGGGCACCCCATAGACACACAAGTTGATTGTTCGGGAAAGGGAGGCGTCTTGGAGCGATGGTAACATGGACACGGGATTTTACCCAGCTTCGGGCTCTCTCGAGGAGATAATACGCTACATGCTGCTTTTGATTGTTTTCATATGGGTGTAGTACAGAGTACATGTATCTACCATGAGATTGTAGTAATGAGTATGAGATGCATATTGACTAGCCTGGCCTCGGTTTATATAAGACACCGGAGGCCTAGGGTTTTTAGGAGAGTCCTTGTCTTGGGCACCAAGTCTTGTGGAATCTTCCTTGTATGCGGCAGGGGCTGTCCGAACTGGCCCATGAATGAGCCGCCATGGGGGTCCTCGGCCCGATCCAGCTGGTCGGTGGACGACGTGGTGGGTACCCCCTAGTCCAGGACACCGTCAGTAGCCCCCTGAACCGGTCTTCAAGTTAGGAACACTCCTCGATTCTTCCGAACTATTCTTCATCTTCGGTCGTCGGTCTTGAAAACTGGTTCAACAAATCTTCTCATCTGCGATCTTGAGGATCGCCGAAGTAAATCCGAAGAGTTTACACATCGGGTATCCGAGGAGCCCCTTTAAGTTTCCGGCCTTTATCAATGCCTTGTTATTTTTATGCCACACCTCGGGTTTGAAGTTGTTCCCGGGCGGCAGTGTCCTCTTGCGTCCGAGCTCCAACGCTGGACTGTATTTGAGGTATCTTTTGCAGCCGAGCACCAACGCCGGACCGCTTCCGAGCACCAACGTCGGACCATTTCCGAGCACCAATGTCGGACCGCTTCCGAGCTCCAACACCGGAATGTATCCGAGCTCCAACGCCAGACTATGCCCAAGCTCCAACGCCGGACTATATCCGAGGTGTCATAGATCACCTTGGTTCAAAAAGGTTGAAGGAGTTTAGCCGAGCTTAATGCCGAAAATGCCCTTTATGGAGCCTGTCGGATCTCAGGTTCCGGCAAAACCCTTAAGGTTCAAACTCTGGGGTGCGCGCGAATATCTCCCCCTCGCAGATCACGCCCTCTCATGCTTCGCGATTCCTAGGCTAGTTCGACGAACTCGCAACACAAGGGAGACAAGATTTATACTGGTTTGGGCCACCATTGTGGTGTAATACCCTACTCCAGTGTGTGATGGTGGATTGCCTCTTGGGCTGAGGATGAACAGTACAAGGGGAAGAACAGCCTCCTGAGGAGAGGTGTTCTTGTGCTTGGTGAACTTGTGTCGGTTAGGATCCCCTATCAATCCGTCTCCTCCTATGGTGGTGGCTAGTCCTATTTATGGAGGCCCTGGTCCTCTTCCCAAATATTGAGCGGGAAGGGATCCCACAACAGCCAATCTGAAAGGGGACAACTAGTACAGCTTATCCTGACAAAAGTAGTCTTCGCCTGCAACAGGCTCTGGTGGTGACGCCGTCTTGGGCTCCACGGTGACCTCCGTCCTGCCGGTCTTGGCCTCATTGCACCGATAGGGAAACCTTTGCTTGATGCCTCAGTACTCCTCGCCTGCGCTTGCCCCCTTAGCACCAAAGAGGAAACAAGGACACTGTGCGCGCTGGCGCCCGCCTGGTCTCGTTCGTCATGGATCACATCACTGGAACCTCGCGAGGTTTGCCTTGCCTTGATCTTTCCGCCCCTCACGAGCAAGCCTGGTGAGGCCGCTCCCGGGGAGGTCTTGTGTCGTCCACCTCGCAAGGATTGGCCCCTCGCGAGGGTCTTGAAAGCTTGTTGGTGAAGATGGGCCGTACGGGCCCGCTCGCAAAGCCACGCCGCGGGCTGCAGGCATGCAAGTCTGGGACCCCCGTTCCCAGAACGCCGAAAGTAGCCCCCGGGCCCAAGGCGCGCTCGGGCTTGGCTTCGAGGCGAAGCCAAAGGGCAAGTGCGGAGCACCGCGGGCCCCAACAGCCTGTGGCCTCGGTCGACGCATGGCTGTTGATTGGACTTGGGCGTCTCCGCTTCCCCATGCTGCCTCGGCAACTGCCCGACTGTCAAAAGGCTGGCGTTGACAGCGCTTGCCTTCACTGTTTCCTTTCGCCTCGCTTAGATCCCCTTTCTTGCGCCCTGCTTCTGAAATCTCTAGATCTGCTTCCATCTTCTACCGCATCAGCGACCAATGGCGCCTCTCAAGGTCAAGTCTACCTCGTCACCGGCTTCGTACGAGCCAGCTCTCGACGCGCCCAACATCTCGGAAAAGAACCTCGCCGCCACGCGCTTGCTGACGGCGGGGGAAAGCAACGAGAGGGGGAAGATGGAGCTACGGGTTGCCTCCGACGTGCCGGAGCCCGAGAGGAGCACCTTCTTCCCCTTCTTCATGAGTAGTGTCGTTGCAGGGCTGGTTCCCCCCTTCTCTAACTTCTTCTATGAGGTCCTCGTCCACTATGGGCTGCAGGCACTGCATCTTCATCCCAACTCCATCCTTCTCTTGTCGATCTTCGCCTACTACTGCGAGGCGTACCTCGGCATGATGTCGTCCGTGGATCCTTTGCGCCACTTCTTCTTCCTCCGCATCAACAAGGGTCACACCTCCGGGTGTGCCAACTTCATCGCGGCCGGTGTGACGCCCCCGATTTGACCGTACACTAATCATGCACGCAAATGTGTACGACCAAGATCAGGGACTCACGGGAAGATATCACAACACAACTCTAAAACATAAATAAGTCATACAAGCATCATAATACAAGCCAGGGGCCTCGAGGGCTCGAATACAAGTGCTCGATCACAGACGAGTCAGCGGAAGCAACAATATCTGAGTACAGACATAAGTTAAACAAGTTTGCCATAAGAAGGCTAGCACAAAGGTAGCAACGATCGAAAAGGCAAGGCCTCCTGCCTGGGACCTCCTAACTACTCCTCGTCGTCGTCAGCGGCCTGCACGTAGTAGTAGGCACCTCCAGTGTCGTAGGTGTCGTCGTCGACGGTGACGTCTGGCTCCTGAACTCCAGCATCTGGTTGCGACAATCCGGTATAGAAAGGGGAAAAGAGGGAGAAAAGCAACCGTGAGTACTCATCCAAAGTACTCGCAAGCAAGGAGCTACACTACATATGCATGGGTATATGTGTAAAGGGGCATATCAGTGGACTGAACCGCAGAATGCCAGAATTAAAAGGGGGATAGCTAGTCCTGTCGAAGACTACGCTTCTGGACAACTCCACCTTGCAGCATGTAGAAGAGAGTAGGATGAAGTCCTCCAAGTAGCATCGCATAGCATAATCCTACCCGGCGATCCCCTCCTCGTCGCCCTGTTAGAGAGCGATCACCGGGTTGTATCTGGCACTTGGAAGGGTGTATTTTATTCAGTATCCAGTTCTAGTTGTCATAAGCTCAAGGTACAACTCCGGGTCGTCCTTTTACCGAGGGACACGGCTATTCGAATAGATAAACTTCCCTGCAGGGGTGCACCACATAACCCAACACGCTCGATCCCATTTGGCCGGACACACTTTCCTGGGTCATGCCCGGCCTCGTAAGATCAACACGTCGCAGCCCCACCTAGGCTCAACAGAGAGGTCAGCACGCCGGTCTAAACCTATGCGCGCAGGGGTCTGGGCCCATCGCCCTAAGCACACCTGCACGTTGCGAACGCGGCCGCGAGCAGACCTAGCAACCCACACGATCACGGCGGTTACGTCAAAGCGGTCCAACACGGCGCGCGCCACTCAGTCGCTGACGTCAAAAGAGCTTCGGCTGATACCACGACGTCGGGATACCCATAACTACTCCCACGTAGATGGTTAGTGCGTATAGACCAAATGGCCAGACTCAGATCAAATACCAAGATCTCGTTAAGCGTGTTAAGTATCCGCGAACGCCGACCAGGGCCAGGCCCACCTCTTACCTAGGCGGTCTCAACCTGCCCTGTCGCTCCGCCACAAAGATCCACTTGCGGGTACTCCTACGAGCCGACCCGACTTTAGTCATCACATGTGTCATGTATATAGTATATAAGTATATACCCGCGATCACCGCCCAGGTGATCACGGCCCGATAGTGTAGCACAGCAGACGGACAAGAATGTAGGGCCACTGATGGAAATCTAGCATCCTATACTAAGCATGTAGGATTGCAGGTAAAGGTATCAACAGTAGTAGCAAGGATAGGCTATGCATCAGAATAGGATATCGAAAAGCAGTAACATGCTACACTACTCTAATGCAAGCAGTATAGAGGAGAGTAGGCGATATCTGGTGATCAAGGGGGGGGCTTGCCTGGTTGCTCTGGCAAGTAGGAGGGGTCGTCGACTCCGTAGTCGAACTGGGCAGCAGCAGTGTCGGTCTCGTAGTCTACCGGAGAGAAGAGGGGGAAGAAACAGTAAATACAATGCAAACATAAGCATGACGATGCGTGACATGACAGTGAGCGGTGCTAGGGGTGTCCTAACGCGACAGTAGGTGGTACCGGTGAAGGGGGGGGACATCCGGGAGGTATTCCCGATGTTTCACGTTTTCGGACAGACGGACCGGAGGGGGAAAGTTGCTAGTTTGATAGGTTAGGGAGGTGTGGTGGACGAACGGACTGCGTATTCGGATTCGTCTCGTCGTTCTGAGCAACTTTCATATAGAAAACATTTTCATCCGAGTTACGGTTTAAAAGATATGAATTTTCAAAGTTTATTTGAATTTCTGGAATTATTTAATTAACAGAAAAAGGGATATGACGTCAGCATGACGTATGAGTGACGTCAGCGGTCAACAGTCCGGGTTGACTGGTCAAACTGACAAGGGGGACCCACCTGTCATAGACAGTGGGTTAACAGAGGATTAAACTAATTAGTTTTTAGTTAATTAACTACTGGGCCCACCTGTCAGTGAGAGATTAATTAAACTAATTATTTTTATTTATAAAACATTTTCTTTTTTTAATTTTTGCGGCGGGGCCCGCATGTCAGTGACTGGGCCTGCCCAGTCAGCAGTTGACTGGGTCAACCCAGTCAACTGGGGCCCGTGGGGGCCACTGGCGGTGAGCCAGGGGGGGCCCGGCCGGCCACGTCGGCAGGGCACCGGAGAGGGGCTCCGGCGAGCTCCAACGCGGCGGCGATGCGCGGGTGTGCTTCAGGTTTCGCCCACAGTGGGTTTGCGGGGGCGGGGCTTGGCGCGTTCGACGCGGCTCGACGTCGCGCGTCCAACGGCGGTGGTCGGAGGGGCTGGAACGGCCGGAGACGAGCGCTATGAACTCGCCGGCGGCGAGGTGCTACGGGTGCCCGACGGAAGCTACGCTAGAGCGCGCGAACGGCCGAACTAACTACCTAGGCGGGTGCGGCTCGGTGCGGTCGGGCTAGCGGGCCAACGCCCGTGACCATTTGGTCACCGGAGACACGCCGGCGGCGAGCTTCGCGGCGTGGCGTTCGGGCGCGCGCGGGGAAGCAGCTACGGAGCGCGAGCGAGCTAACGGAGAGGGGGAGGAGGTAGAGGAGCTCACCGCGCGGCGCAAGAAAGGCCCGTGGGTGGCTTAGTAGCAGCAGGTCATCGCCGGGGAAGAAGGGGGTCGTCGGCGTCC
Source organism: Aegilops tauschii subsp. strangulata (assembly GCF_002575655.3). Classification (NCBI taxonomy): domain Eukaryota; kingdom Viridiplantae; phylum Streptophyta; class Magnoliopsida; order Poales; family Poaceae; genus Aegilops; species Aegilops tauschii. The sequence goes on along the minus strand of NC_053036.3, from coordinate 508,157,291 downwards.
GAAGATGAAGGCGAGCTCGGGGAGGCCGATGCAGTGGCTCCGAGCTTCGGCGGAGAGGCGGAGGGGGTGCAGTCGAGGGCGGCGACGTCGTACGACACGGCGAGGTGGCGAGTGGGGCACGGTGGCCGCGTGAACGACGGGAACGGCGGCGAGCGCGTCGGGCGTGGGGAAGAGGAGAGCGGCGTGGATCCGGGGGGAGAGGCGCAGAGGCCGAGGGAGTGAGCGGGGTGCGTGGGAGAGAGGCCCGAGGGAGCGGGGGCCGCTGGCGCCCTTATCCTCTCGCGGGGTTCACCGCCGGCGAGGGGGTTCGGCGGCGACGCGCCCCGTTCCGACCCGGTCGGGGGAACAGGAAGGGGACGCGGGGGGGGGGGGGGGGAAGGTGGGCTGGGCCGGGGTCGCGGCTGCGGCCCAGTTTGGGCCGGGGGGGCAGTGGGGGGGGGAAGCGGGCCCTTTTTTCTTTTTTTCTTTTTTTTCTGCCTGTTTCTGTTTGCTGTTTTCTTTTTATTTGTTTATCTCCTTTTCTGTTTTTATTTCATTTAAAAGTATTTAGACATTTTATAAAAATGTGTTTTCTCCACCATAATTACCAGTGTATTATTTAGCACCCACTGAACATTTTTGTTTGAATTTTTGAAAACTTTTATTTTTCACTTTAATTATATTTGAAGTTTGAGCTAGGAGTTTGAAAGGAAGGTGATTCAAATGTGATCAAGCCCTGTTTAGCAACATGATTAGCTTAATCACAGGGGGTTACTGTAGCATGATTCTCAGGGTGTTACAAATCTCCTCCACTACAAGAAATCTCGTCCCGAGATTTAGGAGGTAGAAGGAAACAGTGCGGGGTATTCTTCGCGCAGACGATCCTCTCGTTCCCAAGTGGCCTCATCTTCAGAATGGTGCGACCACTGGACTTTGAGAAACTTGATCGCCTTCTGACGTGTGCGGCGTTCAGCTTGGTCGAGAATGCGGACCGGTTGCTCCTTATAGGAGAGGTCTTGCTGCAATTCGAGCACTTCGTGATCCACAGCTCGGATTGGATCCTTGAAGCAACGGCGGAGCTGTGACACATGGAACACATCGTGAACCTGAGAAAGGTTCGGCGGTAGTTCCAGTTGGTATGCCACTTTTCCACGCCTTTCGAGAATAGTGAATGGGCCAATATAGCGAGGAGCTAGTTTTCCCTTGATCCCGAAGCGGTGAGCACCCTTCATAGGTGTGACTCGAAGATAAGCCTTTTCGCCAGGTTGATAGACCATGTCTTTATGATGACGGTCATACTGACTCTTCTGACGTGACTGAGCAGTCTTGAGATTCTCGCGAATAATGCGGACTTGTTCTTCGGCATCTTGGATAATATCCGGTCCGATGAGTGGACGTTCCCCAGTTTCTGACCAGTTCAGGGGGGTTCGGCACTTTCGTCCATATAACACTTCGAAGGGGGCCATCTTCAGACTAGTTTGATAGCTATTATTATAAGAGAACTCAGCATACGGGAGAGATTCCTCCCATTTCTTGCCGAAGGAAATAACGCAAGCTCGAAGCATGTCTTCGAGAACTTGATTGACGCGTTCAACTTGTCCTTGCGATTGAGGATGAAACGCAGTACTGAATGACAGATGAGTTCCCATTGCTTCTTGGAAACTTGCCCAGAATCTTGAAGTGAATAAGCTACCACGGTCTGAACTGATAACCAATGGAATACCGTGGAGTGAAACAATCCTGGACATATAGAGCGTTGCCAACTGGCTAGCAGTGATCGTTTCTTTGACTGCCAGAAAATGTGCAACTTTGGAAAGTCGGTCAATGACGACAAGAATAGCATCATTACCTTTCTGTGATTTGGGAAATCCAGTGACGAAGTCCATTTCAACATGGTCCCATTTCCATTCAGGAATAGAGATAGGTTGCAGAGTTCCAGCAGGCCTTTGATGTTCTGCTTTGATTCGACGGCAAACGTCACACTCAGCAACATAACGAGCAATGTCTTGCTTCATATTAGTCCACCAGAATCTCTGACGGATGTCTTGGTACATCTTTGTACTACCAGGATGGATACACAGAGGCGTATCATGAGCTTCTTTCATAACTTCCTGTGTCATATCCAGGTTTTTCTCTGTACAAGGCACCACTAGGCGGCCCTTGAAGTATAAGGTGCCATCTTCAGCAATGGTGAAGAATGAGGGCTTTCCTTCTGCGAGGTAGCGCTTAATCTTGTCGGCTTCAGAGTCATACCTCTGTAGCCTTTTGATGCTGTCCTCGAGATCTGGTTTAGCAACTAGGGTATTGAGGGAACCCTGGGTAACAACGTGGAGGTTCACCTTGCCAAATTTCTTAGGAGGGGGAGCGAGTGCACCCGGAGGAACAATATGGAGGTTGAATTCTTCAACAAGCGAGGGCTGAACTTTATGAACCTGGAGGTGGTTGCAGTAAGACTTGCGGCTCAAGGCATCAGCCATTACATTAGCCTTGCCTGGCGTATAGGAGATACCCAAGTCAAAGTCTGCAACAAGCTCCATCCATCTCTGCTGACGGAGGTTCAGATCTGGCTGAGTAAACAGATACTTCAGACTTTGGTGGTCAGTGAAGATCTCGCAACGATTACCGAGAAGGTAATGGCGCCACTGCTTCAGCGCATGAATGACAGCAGCAAGTTCGAGGTCGTGAACTGGGTAGTTCTCTTCGTGAGGGCGCAATTGTCGAGAGGCATAAGCAATCACTCTGCGGTCTTGCATTAGGACACAGCCTAATCCTTGACAGGAAGCGTCGCAGTAAATGACAAAGTCCTTCTTAGTATCAGGTGGAGCTAGAACTGGAGCAGAAGTCAACTTGTCTTTGAGTGCTTGGAAACTTTCCTGACAGTTGTCTGTCCATTGGAACTTGACGCCCTTATGTAACAGGTTAGTCAGAGGCCTGGCGATCTTGGAGAAGTTCTCGACAAATCGACGGCAATAGCTGGCGAGACCGAGAAAACTTCTGACTTGCTTAACGTTCTTGGGAGGAGTCCAATCAAGAATAGCCTGAACTCGCTCGGGGTTGACGGCAATACCATCCTTAGAGATGACATGCCCCAGATAGGTTACTTCCGGTAGCCAGAATTCACATTTAGAGAACTTGGCATATAGTTGATGTTCTCGTAGTTTTTCCAGCACAAGACGAAGATGTTCAGCATGTTCTTCTTCGTTCTTGGAGAATACCAGGATATCATCCAGATAAACCACGACGAACTTGTCGAGGTAATCCATGAATATATAGTTCATCAGACGAGAGAAGGTGGCTGGAGCATTGGTTAAACCGAAAGACATGACGGTGTACTCGTATGAACCATAGCGAGTCACGAAGGCGGTTTTTGGGATATCCTCTTCGCGAACACGGATCTGGTGGTAGCCCAACCTCAAGTCGAGCTTAGAGAACACTGACGAACCCGCCAGTTGATCATACAGATCATTGATCCGAGGAAGAGGGTATTTATTCTGAATGGTAGCTTGGTTTATAGGACGGTAGTCTTGAACTAACCGGTTTGTCCCATCCTTCTTCTTGACAAAGAGAGAAGGTGCTCCCCAAGGAGAGCAACTTGGGCGAATGAATCCTTTGCGAAGAGACTTGTCGATTTCCTCCTTAAGCTCAAGGAGTTCATGCGGCGGCATTTTGTAGGGTCGCTTTGCTATAGGAGTGGTGCCTGGTTTCAAGTCGATGATGAATTCGACAGCTCTAGCAGGGGGAATCCCTGGAAGTTCTTCAGGGAAGACGTCGAGGAATTCACGCACGACGGGAATGTTTTCAATGCCCTCGAGTGGTGCAGCGTTCAATGCATTCAATGCATAGAGCCTTGCCTCGGCATTTTGCACCAGATGGGCTTGGTAAGTAACTATCTCATCTGAAGGGTGTAGCAGATGGACGGTCTTAGTGGTGCAAACGATTGAAGCAGTATGCGCTTTTAACCAATTCATTCCCAGAATGAGATCAATGCTACAGGACTTCAGTACGATGGGAGAGACAAGAAATTCCAGTCCTTCAATTTCAACAGTAACATCGTGACTAACCATAGTGGTTTGACATTGGCCCGCAGGGGTGTGTACCACTAGCGGAGTGTTTATCTCTTCGTAATTAATGCCATGCAGGAATGCAAATTCTGCAGATATGAATGAATGGGATGCTCCTGTATCAAATAAAACGGATGCTGGTACTGAATTTACGAGGAGTGTACCCATCACAGTAGCAGGCTGGTCTTGAGCTTCGCTGAGATCAACGTGGTTGGCATGAGCACGACCATAAGACTTAGCATTGTTGTTGCGGGGCTGGTTGTTACCACGGCCAGCTGCTGGAAGGGCCAGTTGATTCTGGTTCTGATAGCAGTTCCTGGCAAAGTGACCCGGTTGACCACACTTGAAGCACAGACCATTATCGGGAGTGGGAACAGGAGCCCCAGGTGGGGGAGCTGGTAGCTTTGACTGCCTAGATGGTGGAGGAGGCAGACGCGGTGCAGCATAAGATTTCCTGGGAGCAGGTGCATTTGGACGATACATGCTGTTCGGGATCCATATCTTACGCTTCTGTGAGGGTGAGCCCGAAGATGAGCCCGTGTCACGGTTGCGCCTCTGAGAGCTCTGGTATTCCTGCAGACCAGTCTCGACATTGATGGCCTTATTCACCAAGGTGGCGAAATCGGCGAAGTCATGCACTAGAAGTGCGAGCTTGATGTCAGCTTGTAGTCCATCACGGAACTTCTCCTGTCTGCGTGCATCAGTTGCAATGTCTTCTTCAGCATAGCGGGACAAGTCCAGAAACTCCCGCTGATAAGCTTCGACAGTTTTGTTGCCTTGGGTGAGGTTGCGGAACTCACGCTTCTTCCGGTCCATGACTCCCTGAGGAATGAAGCGGGCACGGAAAGCAGCTTGGAAGTCTGGCCAGGTGATGATTGTTCCAGCTGGCAGAGTACGCCTGTGGCTGTCCCACCATTGAGCTGCGGGTCCCTTCAAGAAGAAGGAAGCAAAATTGACATAGCTGGCAGGGGCTACATCAGCAGACTCCATCTCATAGGTGATGTCACGGAGCCAGTCATCAGCATCCAGAGGCTGAGTTGAGCTGCGGTAGATGGTTGGGTTGAGGCGTATGAAATCTTGAAGAGTCACTTGGGCTGGCTGCTGGTTCATATTGGGGCGAGGAAACTGAGCCATCATATTTTCCATGAATTGGCGGTTCAGTTCGAACTGTTGGATCATACCAGCCATGTACTCAGGTGGTGGTGGGGCATCGCCACCACGACCACGACCACCTGGTCTAACCATCCTGCTAATATATAACAGGGGTAGTTCAGCATTGAGAAAATTTGCAATGACAAGAATCATTCATGATGAAACATGCATAATTGAAAGGAGCACGATAGCTACTACATAGTAGTCGGCATAGTTTACAAAAGGGGTCATGCATAGAGTTCAGTACACAGAGTTCAGTACATAGACTAAAACATCATAGGCGGCACACAGGCTCGCGGCGACTGCAACTAATACTACAATCAAGCCTACATCAGTCCCAAGAGGTACTGTGGAGGTAATCGTAGCCCGACAGCTGGTAGTGAGGCAACGGATAGTCCTCCACGTCAGCAGACTGGGGGCCGCGGATACTCAGGTGTAGAGCCCGGTGCTCAGGTGGCAGAAAAGGTCCAAGTGCGGGAGAGTAGCCTCCCACCTCTGGCCAACCAACACCGTGGGGCATCACGGTCCTGGCTGGGTAGATCGCAGAACGCGGTACCTGTCCAGACCGGACAAAGGGGTGCAGCAGCGTCAGAGCACGGTAAAGGTGCTGACGGGTGGTGTACATCTCGTGGCGAAGAGCTCGGTTAGGTCGATCCAGCCCATCAGCATGCAGAACCAGGTGCTGATGGTAGAAGGGCTCTCGGGTGACAGTGGAGTAGGCAGCAGTATAGTATCCCTCTGCACCAACATCAGAGGCGATAGCAATGTGCCTGAAAGGGGAGGTGTCCAACTCCCGATACTCTCCACGAAGACGTGTCAGAGCAGAATAGGCTGCATCGTGGACAGTCATATCGATGGTCACACCAACACCATGTGCGGTGTGCAGCACAGTAGTGGAGTCGTACTCCCGAGAGTAGAGGTGGACGATGGCACGGTACTGCTCCTGGTTAAAGTCCTGGTACTCCTCGTAGACGGTGTACTCCGGGTGCCAGCGATAACCCAGATAGGTCATCATCTCAGCTAGCACCGCAGGTGATCCCGAGGCACCAATGGCCGTCGTGTGGCGCACGACCTGCCTCGTGGGTTCCATCTGAAAGCCAAGACGTTTCAAAGGAGTCAAATGACAGTGTGTGAGTTGTTCAAAATACTATTCTGAGAAACAACTATGGCTTATCCATCTTTGGGGTGAACGCGGTCACGGGATCCTAGTGTTAGAGTTAGTAAATTCGTTTAACCCGAGTAGAAGAGAGTTCAGAGTCCCAGAGTAAAGGTCGAGGAGTAAAAGATCCTAGTACCACCCAATGGCGACGTGGGCCCGTAAGACACACAGCCATGTTAGTAAAAGTTTTTATAATGTCTAGACTCGACTTCGGCCAAGGAGTGTGGAAAGGGGTTTCCTACAGGCAGTCGGCTCTGATACCAACTTGTGACGCCCCCGATTTGACCGTACACTAATCATGCACGCAAATGTGTACGACCAAGATCAGGGACTCACGGGAAGATATCACAACACAACTCTAAAACATAAATAAGTCATACAAGCATCATAATACAAGCCAGGGGCCTCGAGGGCTCGAATACAAGTGCTCGATCACATACGAGTCAGCGGAAGCAACAATATCTGAGTACAGACATAAGTTAAACAAGTTTGCCTTAAGAAGGCTAGCACAAAGGTAGCAACGATCGAAAAGGCAAGGCCTCCTGCCTGGGACCTCCTAACTACTCCTCGTCGTCGTCAGCGGCCTGCACGTAGTAGTAGGCACCTCCAGTGTCGTAGGTGTCGTCGTCGACGGTGACGTCTGGCTCCTGAACTCCAGCATCTGGTTGCGACAATCCGGTATAGAAGGGGAAAAGAGGGAGAAAAGCAACCGTGAGTACTCATCCAAAGTACTCGCAAGCAAGGAGCTACACTACATATGCATGGGTATATGTGTAAAGGGGCATATCAGTGGACTGAACCGCAGAATGCCAGAATTAAAAGGGGGATAGCTAGTCCTGTCGAAGACTACGCTTCTGGACAACTCCACCTTGCAGCATGTAGAAGAGAGTAGGATGAAGTCCTCCAAGTAGCATCGCATAGCATAATCCTACCCGGCGATCCCCTCCTCGTCGCCCTGTTAGAGAGCGATCACCGGGTTGTATCTGGCACTTGGAAGGGTGTATTTTATTCAGTATCCAGTTCTAGTTGTCATAAGCTCAAGGTACAACTCCGGGTCGTCCTTTTACCGAGGGACACGGCTATTCGAATAGATAAACTTCCCTGCAGGGGTGCACCACATAACCCAACACGCTCGATCCCATTTGGCCGGACACACTTTCCTGGGTCATGCCCGGCCTCGTAAGATCAACACGTCGCAGCCCCACCTAGGCTCAACAGAGAGGTCAGCACGCCGGTCTAAACCTATGCGCGCAGGGGTCTGGGCCCATCGCCCTAAGCACACCTGCACGTTGCGAACGCGGCCGCGAGCAGACCTAGCAACCCACACGATCACGGCGGTTACGTCAAAGCGGTCCAACACGGCGCGCGCCACTCAGTCGCTGACGTCAAAAGAGCTTCGGCTGATACCACGACGTCGGGATACCCATAACTACTCCCACGTAGATGGTTAGTGCGTATAGACCAAATGGCCAGACTCAGATCAAATACCAAGATCTCGTTAAGCGTGTTAAGTATCCGCGAACGCCGACCAGGGCCAGGCCCACCTCTTACCTAGGCGGTCTCAACCTGCCCTGTCGCTCCGCCACAAAGATCCACTTGCGGGTACTCCTACGAGCCGACCCGACTTTAGTCATCACATGTGTCATGTATATAGTATATAAGTATATACCCGCGATCACCGCCCAGGTGATCACGGCCCGATAGTGTAGCACAGCAGACGGACAAGAATGTAGGGCCACTGATGGAAATCTAGCATCCTATACTAAGCATGTAGGATTGCAGGTAAAGGTATCAACAGTAGTAGCAAGGATAGGCTATGCATCAGAATAGGATATCGAAAAGCAGTAACATGCTACACTACTCTAATGCAAGCAGTATAGAGGAGAGTAGGCGATATCTGGTGATCAAGGGGGGGGCTTGCCTGGTTGCTCTGGCAAGTAGGAGGGGTCGTCGACTCCGTAGTCGAACTGGGCAGCAGCAGTGTCGGTCTCGTAGTCTACCGGAGAGAAGAGGGGGAAGAAACAGTAAATACAATGCAAACATAAGCATGACGATGCGTGACATGACAGTGAGCGGTGCTAGGGGTGTCCTAACGCGACAGTAGGTGGTACCGGTGAAGGGGGGGAACATCCGGGAGGTATTCCCGATGTTTCACGTTTTCGGACAGACGGACCGGAGGGGGAAAGTTGCTAGTTCGATAGGTTAGGGAGGTGTGGTGGACGAACGGACTGCGTATTCGGATTCGTCTCGTCGTTCTGAGCAACTTTCATATAGAAAACATTTTCATCCGAGTTACGGTTTAAAAGATATGAATTTTCAAAGTTTATTTGAATTTCTGGAATTATTTAATTAACAGAAAAAGGGATATGACGTCAGCATGACGTATGAGTGACGTCAGCGGTCAACAGTCCGGGTTGACTGGTCAAACTGACAAGGGGGACCCACCTGTCATAGACAGTGGGTTAACAGAGGATTAAACTAATTAGTTTTTAGTTAATTAACTACTGGGCCCACCTGTCAGTGAGAGATTAATTAAACTAATTATTTTTATTTATAAAACATTTTCTTTTTTTAATTTTTGCGGCGGGGCCCGCATGTCAGTGACTGGGCCTGCCCAGTCAGCAGTTGACTGGGTCAACCCAGTCAACTGGGGCCCGTGGGGGCCACTGGCGGTGAGCCAGGGGGGGCCCGGCCGGCCACGTCGGCAGGGCACCGGAGAGGGGCTCCGGCGAGCTCCAACGCGGCGGCGATGCGCGGGTGTGCTTCGGGTTTCGCCCACAGTGGGTTTGCAGGGGCGGGGCTTGGCGCGTTCGACGCGGCTCGACGTCGCGCGTCCAACGGCGGTGGTCGGAGGGGCTGGAACGGCCGGAGACGAGCGCTATGAACTCGCCGGCGGCGAGGTGCTACGGGTGCCCGACGGAAGCTACGCTAGAGCGCGCGAACGACCGAACTAACTACCTAGGCGGGTGCGGCTCGGTGCGGTCGGGCTAGCGGGCCAACGCCCGTGACCATTTGGTCACCGGAGACACGCCGGCGGCGAGCTCCGCGGCGTGGCGTTCGGGCGCGCGCGGGGAAGCAGCTACGGAGCGCGAGCGAGCTAACGGAGAGGGGGAGGAGGTAGAGGAGCTCACCGCGCGGCGCAAGAAAGGCCCGTGGGTGGCTTAGTAGCAGCAGGTCGTCGCCGGGGAAGAAGGGGGTCGTCGGCGTCCGAAGATGAAGGCGAGCTCGGGGAGGCCGATGCAGTGGCTCCGAGCTTCGGCGGAGAGGCGGAGGGGGTGCAGTCGAGGGCGGCGACGTCGTACGACACGGCGAGGTGGCGAGTGGGGCACGGTGGCCGCGTGAACGACGGGAACGGCGGCGAGCGCGTCGGGCGTGGGGAAGAGGAGAGCGGCGTGGATCCGGGGGGAGAGGCGCAGAGGCCGAGGGAGTGAGCGGGGTGAGTGGGAGAGAGGCCCGAGGGAGCGGGGGCCGCTGGCGCCCTTATCCTCTCGCGGGGTTCACCGCCGGCGAGGGGGTTCGGCGGCGACGCGCCCGTTCCGACCCGGTCGGGGGAACAGGAAGGGGACGCGGGGGGGGGGGGAAGGTGGGCTGGGCCGGGGTCGCGGCTGCGGCCCAGTTTGGGCCGGGGGGGCAGTGGGGGGGGGAAGCGGGCCCTTTTTCCTTTTTTTCTTTTTTTTCTGCCTGTTTCTGTTTGTTGTTTTCTTTTTATTTGTTTATCTCCTTTTCTGTTTTTATTTCATTTAAAAGTATTTAGACATTTTATAAAAATGTGTTTTCTCCACCATAATTACCAGTGTATTATTTAGCACCCACTGAACATTTTTGTTTGAATTTTTGAAAACTTTTATTTTTCACTTTAATTATATTTGAAGTTTGAGCTAGGAGTTTGAAAGGAAGGTGATTCAAATGTGATCAAGCCCTGTTTAGCAACATGATTAGCTTAATCACAGGGGGTTACTGTAGCATGATTCTCAGGGTGTTACAGCCGGCAAGGCCAACTCAATCTCGAAGACGGGGAAGAAAGGCGACGGCTTCCAGAGCAAGTGGGCCATGATGGACGCTAAATGCGTCCACCCACGCTTGACGCTGCCGACGGAGATGCCCCAGTCTGACAAGGGGTGGTCTTGCGCGAATCTCATGGATGAGCGGGCGACGTTGGTGTTGGAGTAGATGAAGACCGACCTAAAGCAGGGCAACGCAAAGGCGGCAAAGGTGACAGGGGCCATGCTTCTGAGGGAATTCCTGATGCTGCGCGTAGCCCCGCTTCAGGCTCGTACGCGCCCCTTGCGGGAGCTTGGGGATGAAGAGGACAAGGTTTGCTTGAGCCCGAAAGCCTTGTCCGATGAAGAGCTGGCCGTGGTTCTTCGCCTCTTGGTTGGGGACGACCAGGAGTACCCGCCGAGCATCTTCACCCCCTTGTTTCACCATGAGGACGGGGCGCAGGTCATGGCTTCCAGGCCGACTTTTGACAGGCATGGGCTGGTGCCGCCGGCGCCTACCGGGGCCCCTGCAGCGCCGAAGCCAGTGGAGCTGTCTTCTGATGAGTCCCGCAGGGAGGAAGAGCAGGAGGAGGAAGACTCGGAGGTGACCCCTGAAGGGACGGGGGAGACCTCCCCCTTGAGCAAAGCTGACATCCTCCGCACCCTTCCTGACAACAATGAGTCCGACGCCCGCCAGGAGAAGGGAGAGGCGCCGGCAATCCTGACGAGGGGCCGATCGGTGCTGATCTCCCAGGATGCTACTTCTATTCTGGCGCCGCTTGGTGCCACTTCCGGCCCCTCCGCTGCCCCAGCTTCTGCTCCTGGAGCCTGCGCGCCCGTACTTCAAGCCTCGAGGCTCTCGGGCTTCAAGCTCACCAGGCGGAGGGTGGACTACGCCGCGGTGGACCAGTAAGTGCTCGTTCTTAGCCTTGTTCTTGATTATGCTGATGATTCCTGATGCTTCTCCGCTGTGCGATTAGGCCGACGCCTGTGACGAAGAAGAGGAAGGAGGGGGCGGTGGTGCCGCCCGAGACCAACCCACCTGCTCCGTTGGAGCCTCCCTCCGTGGAGAAGGGCAGCATTGGTGCTTATGTCTCTCCGGCCCGGTCGTCCTCGCAAGGTATGGGGGAGAACCCTCGGGAGGAGTTAGCCCCCGTGACCTCGCGGGCTCCGGAGGCACCGGCGTCCGGCTTGGCTGCTGAAGCCTCCAGGGCTCAGGAGCCCCCATTCCTCTAGGCAATGGTGACAATACCTTCTCCTCCACCTCCTGCTGCACCGCTGATCCCAAGTCCTTCTGCCTCCCCTGACATCTTGGAGCACGCCTTTCTGGAGATGACCCGGCTGCGAGAAGATCTTCAAGGCGCCGACCCCCTCCTGGTGGCCGAGCGTCTGGAGCTAGTTTCTGGCTGGCTCCGTTTCGACGTGTCTATTCGAGCGGCGTTGAGCCAGGCCGTGGCGACCTCTGAGAAGGAGAAGCAGGCCGCCGCCCAGGCAGCGGCCACTCGTGAGGCGGTGCTGAAGGACGTCGAGGCCTCCAAGAGTTGTTGCCAGGCGCTGGAGGCCGAGCTGAAGACCCTGCACAGCGAACGCGCAGAGGAAGCCCGTGGCCGTTAGGCGGAGGAGGAGAAGATGAAGGCCCAGGAGGACGCCGCCAAGGGTCACGACGCCGAGCTGGAGCAGTCGGCAATGGCACAGGCCATTGAGCGCGGCCGACTGGAGGAGCTGGAACGGAAGGTGAAGGTGGGGCAAGCCGAACTTGACGCGAAGGCGAAGGTTCTGGCTGAGGACCGTGCGGCCTTCGCGCTTCTCGAGAAGAGGTCTCGCGAGGCTCTGAAGTCACTCTATGAGAAGGGCTTGGAGAGGCCGCTGACCACCGACGAGGACGGCCCCGCCCAGCTGCTTCCCTACTTTGTTGCCGCGCTTGAGGAGGTTGTGAGCGGCATCGGTCCCATGGCCGAGGCAGAAGCCCGCGTTCTTTCCTCAGCTGCACTGACGCGTGTCTTCAGTCACCTCTATCTTCCCGATCTAGCTTCCCGCCTGGACGAGCTGCTGGATCCTGTGGACGAGGAGCATTGTGCGGCCGCTGCCGCAGCCGTGAAGGGCCAAGTGGAGGCCCTGCTGAAGAAGTTCCATGGCTTCGCTCTCGTGCCTTCGACCAGTGGCACAGGTGGAGGCGATGCCACCAAGAAAGGAGCACCTTTGGTGGGCAACAGCGGTGTCCAGGGGTGACCTGCGGCTGCTTTCCTATTTTATTTCTGCAACACGCATCATGCCTCGTGAAGGCGTTTAAACCTGTGTTAGGTACTTGGGAGAACAATATGGCTTGTAATATTTGCTTTGAGATTTTGCGATTTTCTTCCTATTTGCTTTACGTTCTGCGTCGGCGGAGCCCGGCCCCGCGCATACCTCAGCCGCCGTTGGGTCGTCCGGAGACCAGGACGAGACCAAGGAGTGAGGGGCTACGTGACCAGTTAGGCTCCTGAGTCGCGATGCTCAGGACTCCCCCTTGACGCGCAAACAGCTTATAGGAAGGAGATGCGAGGGTGGCTTTAATGTTCTACGTCGGCAGAGCCCGGCCCCACGCATACCTCAACCGCCGTTGGGCCGACCGGAGACCAGGACGGGCCCAAGGAGTGAGGGGCTACGTGACGAGTTAGGCTCCTGAGTCGCGATGCTCAGGAGTCCCCCTTGACGTGCAAACAACCTTCATACCTTTGCCCTCGTCGAGGCTCGGCTCGGGAGGGGCGCGCGACGACCAGGTCTGTGGGACCTGGTTGGGTGGCGTACGCTTGGGCGTGACCCGAGCGCAGCCCCCGTGCCCAGCCCCCTCGCGCAACTCTCCCGAGGGGAGGTGTTGCGATGAGGCCGGACACTGAGCTCAGGGGCTCCCTGAGGTTGATGCGGCCGTGGGGCCGCCCTCAGTTGTTTATCACCAGCGCGGAGCATAGTGCTTCCGCACTTGCACGGGCATAGCCGCTCCTCGGCAGTGTCGACGGCCAGCGCGGAGCATGGTGCTTCCACTGGTACGTGGGAGGGGACTCCCTACTGCGGAGAGCCCCCGGGGCGTGTACAGCCCCGCCCTGACACATGGCTTGCATGAGAGGGCTAGACGAGGTGTGTCTGGGCACTCATGAGCCAGCGCGGGACTCATGAGGCCCTACCTCAAGGCGGGTTGCGCCTGGTCTTGGTTCTTGTTCGCTGTGTGGGTCCTGCGAGGTGGTCACACAACCTGTGCCGAACGAATCTCCTGAGGTTATCGCATGAGAAGGCCAAGCACCAATGGCCCCAGGAGGTGACGTGAAAGGGGCCGGCCCGCCTGACAGAGCTCAGCCGTTGGATTTATCGACGCTGCAGGGATGGGCCCGAGCACAGACACCGTGCCTAACCTTTCTCACGTGAAGGGTCCTGAAGAAGGACGACCGGTGCGCGGCTCCCGCAGTGGGTGACAATCGAGCACGTGATAGTCATAGATAGGTTAAGCATGGAAAGCAAACTGGCCCAAGTAAACACAGGGGAAATACATGCCACTGGGTCAGGCCCGAGCGGCTTGGGGATGATGCAGCCCGAGGGGCGCCCCCCAACAAGGTGAGCTAAAGACATAGGAAAGGGATACATGCCACAGGGACAGACCCACGCGGCCTGGGAATGATGAAGGGATGTTGATGAAGGCGCTCCCAGCTAAATAAACTTAGAAAATGTCACCTCATTCTGTTGATGAAGGGATGTTGGGGCAGCTGAAGGTACGCGGCGAAGGGGTTGCTCCTCACGAGCCACCGGGGCCCTGAGCCTCGGGAGGCTCTGGGGGTCCAGGCGGTTCCTTGAGGACCGTCTCCATCTCCGTCAGGACGGCGTGGTGCCTGGCCTCCTGAGACGCCAGGACACACGCAGGTTGCGCCGATAGGCAGATGCCACGCTCGGCAGGCCAAAAGGCATGCAAACGTAGCTGTGCGGTGGGCCCTCGCAGCATCCCACGCGCGAAGGCCAGAAGAGCTCCTGAGACGTGGCCCGGTTGAGCCCTGGGACGTCGACACAAACGCGCATCCCGGCATCCTCGCCTGGATGGGGAGCTACGCCCGATGAGCGGCGGTCGCCGCGCATGGCTCTCACGTCCTGCAGTTCCTGAGTGGTCTTGGTAATGAATTCCTGAGCGGTGGGCGCTCCTCGCCTTGTGTCCTCCTGAGGGAGACGTGCCGCTAAGCACGCCTCCAAGTGGTGCCCGAGCGCCTCCATAGTGACGTTGGCAAGGTCTGAGGCCCTCCAGAAGAGAGCCCCCGAGCCCTGCCCAAGGAGGGCGCCGGGCGCGCCTTCCTATGCGAGGGAGGGAGGTGCCCCAGGTGCGGGCGCTGATCCTGACGAGGCACCTTTCGCGACGCCACCCTCCTGAGGTCCTGCACGGAGTAGCTGCTTCTTCTTCTTTGGGACAACCTCAGGAGGGTATCGAGCTGCACTGTTGTCGGGTTCTTCGATTGATGCTGCCTGGAAGGCGCGCTCGAGGGAGCACACCGCATCTCTTTCTTCGCAGGGGACTGTGATGATCGCGCCGCTCCCTGGCATCTTGAGGACGTTGTAGCCGTGGTGCGTCACCGCCATGAACTTGGCCAGGGCTGGATACCCGAGGATGGCATTGTACGGCAGACGGATGTGTGCGACGTCGAAGTCGATGAGTTCGGTGCGGTAGTTGTTGCGTTCTCCGAAGGTGACAGGGAGGTGGACCTGCCCTATCGGTGTGGTGGAACCGTCGGTCACTCTGGAGAAGGGCTTGGTAGGCTGAAGCTGGTCGTAGGGCACTTGAAGGTTGTCGAACGTGTTGACGGATAAGATGTGAGTCCTGCGTCGCCGTTGATGAGGGTCTTGGTGACTTGTACGTTGTTGATGACGGGGGAACAAAGCATTGGGAGAGCGCCAGCGGTAACCGCGCACTTAAGCTGATTTGCCGAACTGAAAGTGATGGCGCACTTGGACCACCTAAGCGGGCGTGTGGCCTTGAGCTTGGGGAGGACTACGTTCACCTCGCGGGCAAACTGCTTGAAGATTCGCTGTGAGGCTGGGGCTTGAGCCCCGCCCAAGATGCAGGCGATAGCACGCGGCTCCTGAAAGCCCCCAGCCCCCTCGTCTTGATGGTGGTCGTCGTTCCTTCTTGGTGGGGGCGGCAGCGGAGGAAGCCCAGCATTTCCCTGAGGATGGTCCTCGCGAGGCTGATCCCTCCAGGCACCCTCGCGAGGCTGATCCTGCCAGCGGTCCTCACGAGGCCGGTCGCACCACTCCTGGCGTGGGCCACGGTCGTCCCAGCGTCCTCGGCCACGTCCTCCTCCTCGGTCATAGCCACGGTCGCTGCGCTCGGGGCGTCGACCTAAGCGTCCACCCCGAATGGCCCTGAGCTCCTGACAATCGTTGGTGTTGTGACTGCGTACGTTGTGGAAGGCGCAGAACGGTCGGCTGCTCTTGGATGACTCAGGCTGGTCCCTGCCGCGCTTCGTGTCCGGCTCTGCCGCGAGTACGGCTGCTCCCTTGCGCTTCACGTCCTTGACCTTGGCTTTCTTCTCCTCCACGTCGGCAGCCGGGAGCTCGAGAAGGGAAAGGCGCCCTTCCTCAGCCCTTGCGCACTTGGTCGCTAAGTTGAACAGCTCCAGGGATGTGCACAGCTCCTCGTGGATGGCGAGCTCCTCCTTCATTTTGACGTCGCGGACGCCATTGGAGAATGTCGAGATGATGGCCTCGTCCGTCACCTTGGGGATCTTGAGACGAACGTTGTTGAAGCGCTGGATGTACTTCTGGAGGGTCTCTCCTGGTTGTTGCTTGACGCGGCGCAGATCACCCGCGGCCGGGGGCCGGTCGCGAGTGCCCTGGAAGTTGGCGACAAAGCAGTCGCGCATCTCGTCCGAGGAGGAAATCAAGCCTGGAGGCAGGTTCAGGAGCCACGAACGAGCGCCATCTTGGAGCGCCATGGGGAACCAGTTCACCATGACTTTCTCATCGCCGTTGGCCGCCTCAATGCTCAGATCATAGAGCTGCAGGAACTCCGCGGGGTCGGGGGTGCCGTCGTAGCGTGGAGGCAGGTCTGGCTTGAACTTGCCCGGCCAGGCGACGCTACGCAGCTTGGGGTGAAGGCACGGCAACCAGCCGTGGTCACCGGGGCCCGTCTTGGAGGTGGAGCTTGGTCTTGGCGCCCGTGCGCTGCCACGGCAAGCGGCGCGGGGCCCTGCCGCAGCAAGCAATCCTGACGCGGCGGTGCGGGGAGCGGTGGAGCATTCTCTTGCGGGCGAGGGACTTCTTGGCAGCTTCCTTCTTCGCGCACGGGCGCCGGACGCGGTGGGTCGCGCCGCGGAGCCGCGTGCCTTGGCGCCAGGGCGCCGTCTTGGTGCAGAGGTGGTGGAGGTGCTCCATGAGCTACATCGCCCGTAGCTGGCGGTGGACGAGGCAGCGAGAGGGACGGTGCGGGGGAGCCCCCTGTGGCGCTTACAAGCTCGGCGATGCGGTCCAGACAGTCCTCGTAGAGGTCGTCGATGGGGCGGTAGCGCAGGAGTTCGCGCGCCATGCATAGCGCGGCCTGCGCGTCCGTGGGAGTGCGACAGGCGTGAAACGACGAACTGGCGGGGGCCAGCGATGGAGTGGCAGTGCGGCCTCCCGCCGCACCGAGGGGTGCAGCGAGGAGGCTTGCTACTCGTTCCCCGCCGGGCCGGTGGCGGCGTTGGCGGCAGGCGACGGAGAACGACGAGGTTGCCCGCCGACGGGAGCCGTCTGGGCGACGCGGGTGGCGAGGGCAGCCATGCGCTCAGCGCGGGCTCGGCGGGCGTCCGCCATCGATGCGAC
The DNA here is from genome assembly GCF_002575655.3 of Aegilops tauschii subsp. strangulata. Lineage (NCBI taxonomy): Eukaryota > Viridiplantae > Streptophyta > Magnoliopsida > Poales > Poaceae > Aegilops > Aegilops tauschii. The sequence continues at coordinate 508,140,150 of NC_053036.3, read as the reverse complement.
GAAGCGATGGGACGCGGATCAACGGAAGGAAAACTCCGGTGCACACCTACCTGGCGCGCCAAATGTCGGATCTCGGGTTCTGGCAAAACCCTTAAGGTTCGAACTATGGGGTGCGCGCGAAGATCTCCCCCTCGCAGATCACGCCCTCTCACGCTTCGGGATTCCTAGGCTAGTTCGACGAACTCGCAACACAAGGGACACAAGATTTATACTGGTTCGGGCCACCATTGTGGTGTAATACCCTACTCCAGTGTGTGGTGGTGGATTGCCTCTTGGGCTGAGGATGAACAGTACAAGGGGAAGAACAGCCTCCTGAGGAGAGGTGTTCTTGTGCTTGGTGAACTTGTGTTGGTGAGGATCCCCTCTCAATCCGTCTCCTCCTATGGTGGTGGCTTGTCCTATTTATAGAGGGCCCGGTCCTCTTCCCAAATATTGAGCGGGAAGGGATCCCACAATGGCCAATTTGGAAGGGGACAGCTAGAACAGTTTATCCTGACAAAAGTAGTCTTCGCGTGCAAAAGGCTCTGGTGGTGACGCCATCTTGGGCTCCACGGTGACCTCCGTCCTGCCGTCCTGCTGGTCTTGGTCTCATTGCACCGATAGGGAAACCTTTGCTTGATGCCTCGGTACTCCACGCGTGCACTTGCCCCCTTAGCACCAAAGAGGAAACAAGGACATTGTGCGCGCTGGCGCCCGCCTGGTCTCGTTCGTCATGGCTCACATCACTGGAACCTCGCAAGGTTTGCCTTGCCTTGATCTCTCCGCCCCTCGTGAGCCAGCCTGGTGAGGCCGCTCCCGAGGAGGTCTTGTGTCGTCCGCCTCGCGAGGCTTGCCCCCTCGCGAGGGTCTTGAAAGCTTGTTGGTGAAGATGGGCCGTACGGGCCCGCTCGCAGAGCCATGCCGCGGGCCGCAGGCAGGCAAGTCTGGGGACCCCGTTCCCAGAACGCCGACAGAGCCAGCCATTGGTGCTCGAGCTTTATGCCGGACTGCTTCCGAGGTGGTGCACCACCCCGACTGCGGGCCGATTTTTTGTCAATATTTTCGATTGGTGCCATTTATTCTCTGCCGACATATATAGCCAGTAGCCCTCAAGGTGTGTATCGGTCTAAAACCCGAGAAGCACCTGAAGGATGACATAAGACCGCTGATCCCAGTAGCACCTGAGACTCAGGTTGATTTATAAAATCATCCTGAGGATCAACTCCTAGCTCGGCAGAATACTTCGGGACACAAAAAGCGATGTGCGAAGTCCTCGAGACTCAGGTTGGGTGCGGCCGACCAACATGAGGATCATAATCTCCTCGAAAACTATATTGCACTTTAAATTTTCTGCATTGGATTGTCAATGCAGTAGCCCCCGAGCCACTGGTCGGGTGGCAACACCAGATCAGGGGATCGATGTGCCCCTTTAATATTAGTGAATGATAAGCCCGAAGCCCAGGTGTCCCCGAGCCGTAATGCGGGCACGGGTGGCCGAATTAAGGATCAATATCCAGAGTAAAATCACAAATTATGTGTAAAGATTCTATGTATCCAAGTACTTTACATCATTAATGCTCGGATCCACATTGTACAAAACTTTGTTGACCGACCATCGGCTTCAACCTCCTCGGCCAGAAGCCGGGGAGTGTTTGTCCCACTTAATAAATCCTTTATGAGGGCAAAGATTTATGGCAAACAAGGCAATCCGGTCATACGGTTTTATAAACAAAGGTACGCGGAGAGATATGTTATATTACTTTTTAATGTAAGAAACATCTTCCAAAGAAAATAGTCCCGCTATCGGTTCCTTTCTTTGGGTTGTCATGCCAACCATGATCATGAAACCTCACCTCCGATCAATGCAGGAGAAAAATATTGAGGATTTAGTTCGGGGAAAGTTCCCGAACTCTAAGGTCTGAATGGACCAAAATTTTCACTTCCGTCGTTGCCGACCAATTATATCCTTTAAGATTGCTAGCTTTCGGCTTCACCCAGTCTGAGGTACTAACCCGGATGACCCGGTAGTAACAATCACAGAGTTGCTCCCTTTACCGCCTAGCCGAACAATCGGGAACGTAGGGGTAAGCACAGGAGCCAGGCAACCCAGCTTGGCCAAAATCTTAAGTCAAATTGATGCATATTTATGGCTTTATAACGATAATTGTGGAAGGCAGCCCTCGTATATTAAATACAAACGCCGATGATATGTTTATTTTGACTCCGTTGCGACTATTTATCAGTTGAAAGTGGCCCATCGTCGACTTCCACCCCCTTGTAGATGCTACGCAGGGTGTTGTCGCAATAACAAAACAACCCTTAGCTGACGTCTCGGTGCTCGAAGGCGGTTGTGTTAGCGGAAATGAGGCAATCAGATATGCGGGCTTTATAACTTTCACTTAGTCATAGGAGCTTAAAGTTGGGAGGCCAGTTACTAGCCCCCAGTTAGTGTTCGGCGACAGTTGAGGTCAAACCGTGAACACTTCGGCCAATGTTATGAACGGACCATCATTTAACACGGGGTGACCTCTATCGATCTTTATAGTTTATTACAGTCATCGGATCACTGACCAGTTTACGCTTATTGTGCCAGTCAGTTTTTGGCTTTCTCCACTGAGGCGCTTAACCATGCTAGCTGGAAGCACAATCGCAGTGGTTCTCCCTTTCCGCACCCAAGCCGAACAAAGCGGAACGTAGCCAGCAAGCACAGGAGCCGGGCAACCCAACTATGACCGAAGACACAATTCGAAACCAATGCATATATAGCAATATCCGAGAATGTTTTTGCCGAATCTCTAAAGGTGTCCGGTGTTGCACTGCGAGACCTATGCTGGAAACACACAAATTGTTTAAAAATGCCATAGGCTTGGAAAACCAAAAAACTTCAGTAAAAACTGGACGTCCGAACTAGATCAAGTGTTCGGTGCCAAATCAAAAATTGGCCTTAGAAAAAAAATATGCTTCTGTCGTGCTTTAACATGACACATCCTATCTCAAGACTTAAAGCGGGTCAGCCTACGGCTTCAACCTCCTATATCGAAGGCGGAGTACTTCTCGTTATGCTAGTTTAGCAAACTAAACTCTAGCGGCTTTGAGAGAGAAATTAGGCTCCCCGGCTATTGACCACACACTCGCGTCGAAAAAAGGAGTGATAGAAAAAGAATTTGCAACGACTAAGAAGAACACTTATTATAAAACAGCTCATACTAATTTAAGAGCCCCCAAGTAACTTGGGTAAAAGAATTTTATGTATAATGATTGTATGTACCGAAGTACTTATATCATATCTATGTTCACCCGAACTTTAAACGCGTCTTAACCGACCGTCGGCTTCTCCCTCTTCGGTCAAGGGCCAAAAAGTGTTATGTACTCCACCTGTCGAGAATATCGACGGTGTTTCCGATAACCAGGCAATCATGCCATAAGGCTGTAACAGACAAAGCGCGCTCAGGGAACTTATGCTATATTACTGACGAAGTGTAAGAAGCATCTTCAAAGAAAATAGTACCCCCACCGATACCTTTCTTCGGTTGCTCATTGTTACTATGAGACTTGTGCAATAGATTTTTTGTATTCATGAGTTCCGTTGTGTGCCGACTATGATTGAAAACAATAAGAGCGCTAGCTTTCGGCTTCACCCAGTCTGAGGTCCGAGCTCGGATGACCCGATCGTGACAATCGCAGAGGTGCTCCCTTTACTCCCTAGCCAAACAATCGGGAACGTAGGGGTAAACACAGGAGCAAGGCAACCCAGCTTGCGGAACACTTAAGTCAACATGGTGCATATTGTGGCATAATACATGAACAAGGAACGAAGCCATACAAGTATAATCATATGCAAGAGGAAGGGCTTCATAAAGAAAGCCCCCAACTAAACGGGTATTTGAATTTGTTTGCAACAAACGAGGTTTTGACAAAGAAAGTTTTTGCAAATGACTTCTTGTCAAAAAAGTATAATGCTTGGCCGAACCGAACACAATTTAAAACTGAAAGTGTTTGAGCATGAAAGCGACTTAGCTGGTTAATGTGCTAGGTATGACGTGGGCCGAGCTTGTAGCGGCTCAAGGTCACAACTCCCAAGCTGGTCTTGACGTACCCGAGCGAAGAGCTTGGCTTGATGAAGTGATAGCACGACAGTGCCGAAGTGCCGAGGCGAAGCCCCCAGTCTAGCCGAGGAGACAGAGTAGTTCGGCAGCATGACAATGAAGCCCCCACGTCAGTCGACGTGTTGAAACATGTCGGCATGGTGGCCCTGCTTAATTAAATAATATATAGGGAGAAAGGAAAAAAGAAGGTCAAATCTCCCTGTGCTTGCGCCGAGCCGAACTCTCTTCAGCCTCAATGGGCGCCGTTGCGCCAGGTAATGCGCGGTGTAAGTTAATTGCCTGCACAGATAAAATAGTGCAAGGCCAGAGATGATAATATATATGTTTTGAAAAAATATCATCTACTTAATTAACTTAAGTAAAGTAGATAATTAAAGAAATATGGCCTGAACGCCAAGGTCGTCCCGTTAGAATGGCCACGGACATGCTGACACAGGGACACGCGCTGAGGTGATGCAACAACTTGATCGATGCAGGCCGGACGACGACCGCATGATGCAGTCAAAGTTGATTACCTGCACACATAGAATAGTGCAAGCAAGTAATAATAATAATTGAAAGAAAAAAATTCTTTGCATAATTAAGTTTATGCAAAGTAGATAAAAGAAACATAGCCTGGCGTCTAGGTTAATGAAGACGGAGGAGTGACGAGGTATTTTTTTTAGGGCAGATCCGGTTGCAGATACATCGTTCGTCGGACCGCGGACAAAAAATCCACATCCAGGTGATGATGAAGCGCTAGTGCAAGGCTAGTTTGCACTGTTTGTTAATTAGACCTTAAAAGTCGTGCTGCAAAAATGGATGGCGGCTGCCCTTGCCGGAGTATCTCAAGACTGCGTCGGGCCGACCAATATACGGAACGGCGAATCTGAACGCGAAGGTTGGTCTGACGAAGGTTCTGACGCGTAGGTCGGCTCGCCCGATTGACGCAGGCAGAAAACGTTTGTATAAATGTCAACAAAATATTTCTGCAAAAATAATACAGTACAACCAACAGAAAAATATTCCGCGTGTAATAGCTAAGAAAAATAAAACATGCTTGATCCGGCGACTGTAACAGATCAGAGCTATAGCACGATTAAAGCAAATAACAGAAAAATTGTTCCGAATTGAAATAGCACCAGATCGTATTGATCTTTCCAAGAAATAGTACTAATTGAACTAGTAGTTATTTACCAATACGTGGAGTGGTGTCTGTAGCCTAGATCTTGAAGACCGTGCTTGGAAAAGAAGCACTTAGACGTGTTAACATGGTACCGTTGGTTTGCACTTTGCAGAGAAAAATATAGCAGATGACCCATGGCCGAATTAGGAGCTGAATTAAATAAAGGAAAGGAATCTTCCTAATGTTGCTCCACCGAGCCGAAGTCTGGTCGGCCAAAGCGCATGGCCAAATTCATCTCGGCCTTGGTGTACTGCTCCACAGAAGTACTATGCGTACGTGCTCTCCTCGGCTGGAACGCCGCTGTCAGATCGCTGTACATAATTTCTTTTGCGTTGACCTAGATCGAGTTCGTAAACTGCTGTTCGTACGCGGACGCTTCTGAGATCCGACGTACTGCCCGGCGACGGACACACAGCCGCCGCTATTATTATATTATTTCAATGCCGATCTGTTTGTAAACAAAGTAACACAACACGGCAGCAATGATTTTGCAAATGATAATTTACATGAATCGGACCTTTACTGAAAAAATATCACCTGATCGTTGATCTAGATTCCCATCGAACTTCGGCAACACCCATCAGGCTCTCAATGAAAGCACGAATGTCGGTTCTATATCCGGCGTATCTCATAGTAGGGGTCCTAAGCTAGGCGTCTTGGAGCGATGGTAACATGGACACGGGATTTTACCCAGCTTCGGGCTCTCACGAGGAGATAATACCCTACATGCTGCTTTTGATTGTTTTCATATGGGTGTAGTACAGAGTACATGTATCTACCATGAGATTGTAGTAATGAGTATGGGATGCATATTGACTAGCCTGGCCTCGGTTTATATAAGACACCGGAGGCCTGCGGTTTTTAGGAGAGTCCTTGTCTTGGGCGCCAAGTCTTGTGGAATCTTCCTTGTATGCGGCAGGGGCTATCCGACTGGCCCATGAATGAGCCACCATGGGGGTCCTCGGCCCGATCCAGCTGGTCGGGGGACGACGTGGTGGGTACCCCCTAGTCCAGGACACCATCAGGCACCCCATAGACACACAAGTTGATTGTTTAGCCGTGTGCGGTGCCCCCCTCCACAGATTTCCACCTCGGTCATATCGTTGTAGTGCTTAGGCGAAGCCCTGCATCAGTAACTTCATCATCACAGTCATCACGCCGTCGTGCTGACGAAACTCCCCCTCGGCACTTAGCTGGATCAAGAGTTTGAGGGACGTCACCGAGCTGAACGTGTGCATATCGCGGAGGTGCCGTGCGTTCGGTACTTGATCGGTTGGATCGCGAAGACGTTCGACTACATCAACCGCGTTACTTAACGCTTCCGCTTTCGGTCTACGAGGGTACGTGGACACACTTTCCCGCTCGTCGCTATGCATCACATAGATAGATCTTGCGTGATCGTAGGTAAAATTATTGAAATACTGCGTTCCCCAACAGTGGCATCCGAGCCAGGTCTATGCGTAGATGTTATATGCACGAGTAGAAGACAAAGAGTAGTTGTGGGCGATAATAGTCATACTGCTTACCAGCATGTCATACTTTGATTCGACGGTATTGTTGGATGAAGCGGCTCAGACCGACATTACGCGTACGCTTACGCGAGACTGGTTCTACCGACATGCTTCGCACACAGGTGGCTAGTGGGTGTCTGTTTCTCCAACTTTAGTTGAATCAAGTGTGACTACGCCCGGTCCTTGTTGAAGGTTAAAACGACACACTTGACGAAAAATCGTTGTGGTTTTTGATGCGTAGGTAAGAACGGTTCTTGCTAAGCCCATAGCAGCCACGTAAAACTTGCAACAACAAAGTAGAGGACGTCTAACTTGTTTTTGCAGGGCATGTTGTGATGTGATATGGTCAAGACGCGATGATATAAATTGTTGTATGAGATGATCATGTTTTGTAACAGAGTTATCGGCAACTGGCAGGAGCCATATGGTTGTCGCTTTATTGTATGCAATGCAATCGCCATGTAATTGCTTTACTTTATCACTAAGCGGTAGCGATAGTCGTGATAGCAATAGTTGGCGAGACAACAACGATGCTTCGATGGAGATCAAGGTGTCAAGCCGGTGACGATGGTGATCATGACGGTGCTTTGGAGATGGAGATCAAAGGCACAAGATGATGATGGCCATATCATATCATTTATATTGATTGCATGCGATATTTATCCTTTATGCATCTTATTTTGCTTAGTTTGGCGGTAGCATTATAAGATGATCTCTCACTAAATTTCAAGGTATAAGTGTTCTCCCTGAGTATGCACCATTGCGACAGTTCGTCATGCCGAGACACCACGTGATGATCGGGTGTGATAAGCTCTACGTTCACATACAACGGTGCAAGCCAGTTTTGCACACGCACAATACTCGGGTTAAACTTGACGAGCCTAGCATATGCAGATATGGCCTCGGAACACTGAGACCGAAAGGTCAAGCGTGAATCATATAGTAGATATGATCAACATACTGATGTTCACCATTGAAAACTACTCCATCTCACGTGATGATCGGACATGGTTTAGTTGATTTGGGTCACGTGATCACTTAGATGATTAGAGCGATGTCTATCTAAGTGGGAGTTCTTAAGTAATATGATTAATTGAACTTTAATTTATCATGAACTTAGTACGTGATAGTATTTTGCATGTCTATGTTGTTGTAGATCAATGGCACGTGCTACTGTTCCTTTGAATTTTAATGCGTTCCTAGAGAAAGCTAAGTTGAAAGATGATGGTAGCAACTACACGGGCTGGGTCCGTAACTTGAGGATTATCCTCTTTGCTGCACAGAAGAATTACGTCTTGGAAGCACCGCTCGGTGCAAGACCCACTGCAGGAGCAATGCCGGACGTTGTGAACGCCTGGCAGAGCAAAGCTGATGACTACTCGATAGTTCAGTGTGCCATGCTTTACGGCTTAGAACCGAGACTTCAACGACGTTTTGAACATCATGGAGCATATGAGATGTTCCAGGAGTTGAAGTTTATATTTCAAGCAAATGCCCGGATTGAGAGATATGAAGTCTCCAATAAGTTCTACAGCTATAAAATGGAGGAGAATAGTTCTGTTGGTGAACATATACAAAATGTCTGGGTATCATAATCACTTGACTCAACTGGGAGTTAATCTTCTGGTTGATAGAGTCATTGACAGAGTTCTTCAATCACTGCCACCAAGCTACAAAAGCTTCGTGATGAACTATAATATGCAAGGATGGATAAGACAATTCCCGAGCTCTTCGCAATGCTAAAGGCTGCGGAGGTAGAAATCAAGAAGGAGCATCAAGTGTTGATGGTCAACAAGACCACCAGTTTCAAGAAAAAGGGTAAAGGGAAGAAGGGGAACTTCAAGAAGAACGACAAGCAAGTTGTTGCTCAAGTGAAGAAGCCCAAGTCTGGACCTAAGCCTGAGACTGAGTACTTCTACTACAAAGGGACTGGTGATGTCTGCTACCTCTTGAGCATGCGTTGGTTTTCCCTTGAAGAGGAAAGGGTGATGCAGCAAAGTAGCGTAAGTATTTCCCTCAGTTTTTGAGAACCAAGGTATCAATCCAGTAGGAGGTTACACGCAAGTCGCCTTGTACCTGCACAAACAAATAAGAACCTTGCAACCAACGCGATAAAGGGGTTGTCAATCCCTTCACAGCCACTTGCAAAAGTGAGATCTAATAGAGATAATAAGATAAATGTTTTTGGTATTTTTATGATATAGATTGGAAAGTAAAGTTTGCAAAATAAACGGCGGCAGAAATAGCAAATTGATAGGAAAATAATATGATGGAAGATAGACCCGGGCCCATAGGTTTCACTAGTGGCTTCTCTCATGATAGCATATATTACGGTGGATGAACAAATTACTACCGAGCAATTGATAGAAAAGCGCATAGTTATGAGAATATCTAGGCATGATCATGAACATAGTCATCACGTCCGTGTCAAGTAGACTGAAACGATTCTGCATCAACTACTATTACTCCACACATCGACTGCTATCCAGCATGCATCTAGAGTATTAAGTTCATAAGAACAGAGTAACGCATTAGGCAAGATGACATGATGTAGAGGGATAAACTCAAGCAATATGATATAAACCCCATCTTTTTATCCTCGATGGCAACAATAAAATACGTGCCTTGCTGCCCCTGCTGTCGACACCGCAAGATTGAACCCAAAGCTAAGCACTTCTCCCATTGCAAGAAAGATCAATCTAGTAGGCCAAACCAAACTGATAATTCGAAGAGACTTACAAAGATATCAAATCATACATATAAGAATTCAAAGAAGAACCAAATATTGTTCATAGATAATCTTGATCATAAACCCACAATTCATCGGATCTCGACAAACACACCGCAAAAAGAATTACATCGAATAGATCTCCAAGAGAATCGAGGAGAACTTTGTATTGAGATACAAAGAGAGAGAAGAGGCCATCTAGCTAATAATTATGGACCCTAAGGTTTGTGGTAAACTACTCACACATCATCGGAGAGGCTATGGTGTTGATGTAGAAGCCCTCCGTGATCGATTCCCCCTCCGGCGGAGCACCGGAAAAGGCCCCAAGATGGGATCTCACGGGTACAGAAGGTTGCGGCGGTGGAAATAGGGTTTCGTGGTGCTCTCTGATGTTTTCAGGGTATATCAGTATATATAGGCAAAAGAAGTAGGTCGGTGGAGCCACGAGGGGCCCACGAGGGTGGGGGCGCGCCTACCCCCCCGGGCGCGCCTCCCTACCTCGTGGCTTCCTTGACGTCCACTCCAAGTCTCCTGGATTGCGTTTGTTCCAAAAATAAGTCTCCCGAAGGTTTCATTCCGTTTGGATTCTGTTTGATATTCCTTTTCTGCGAAACACTGAAATAGGCAAAAAAACAGCAATTTGCACTAGGCCTTTGGTTAGTAGGTTAGTCCCAAAAATAATATAGAAGTGCATAATAAAGCCCATTAAACATCCAAAACAAATAATATAATAGCATGGAACAATAAAAAATTATAGATACGTTGGAGACGTATCAAGCATCCCCAAGCTTAATTCCTGCTCGTCCTCGAGTAGGTAAATGATAAAAACAGAATTTTTGATGTGGAATGCTACCTAGCATAATTCTCAATGTAATTTTCTTTATTGTGGCATGAATGTTCAGATCCGAAAGATTCAAGATAAAAGTTTAATATTGATATAAAAATAATATACTTCAAGCATACTAACAAAGCAATCATGTCTTCTCAAAATAACATGGCTAAAGAAAGTTATCCCTACAAAATCATATAGTCTGGCTATGCTCTATCTTCACCACACAAAATATTTAAATCATGCACAACCCCGATGACAAGCCAAGCAGTTGTTTCATACTTTTTATGTTCTCAAACTTTTTCAATCTTCGTGCAATACATGAGCGTGAGCCATGGACATAGCACTATATGTGGAATAGAAGGGTGGTTGTGGAGAAGACAAAAAGGAGAAGATAGTCTCACATCAACTAGGCGTATCAACGGGCTATGGAGATGCCGCCCATCAATAGATATCAATGTGAGTGAGTAGGGATTGCCATGCAACGGATGCACTAGAGCTATAAGTGTATGAAAGCTCAACAAAAGAAACTAAGTGGGTGTGCATCCAACTTGCTTGCTCACTAAGACCTAGGGCATTTTGAGGAAGCCCATCATTGGAATATACAAGCCAAGTTCTATAATGTAAAAATTCCCACTAGTATATGAAAGTGACAACATAGGAGACTCTCTATCATGAAGATCATGGTGCTACTTTAAAGCACAAGTGTGGTAAAAGGATAGTAACATTGTCCCTTCTCTCTTTTTCTCTCATTTTTTTATTTGGGCCTTTTTCTCTTTTTTTGGCCTCTCCCCCCCTTTTTTTCCTTTTTCTTTTCGTCCAGAGTCCTCATGCCGACTTGTGGGGGAATCACAGTCTCCATCATCCTTTCCTCACTTGGGACAATGCTCTAATAATGATGATCATCACACTTTTATTTACTTACAACTCAAAAATTACAACTCAATACTTAGAACAAAATATGACTCTATGTGAATGCCTCCGGCGGTGTACCAGGATATGCAATGAATCAAGAGTGACATGTATGAAAGAATTATAAAGGTGGCTTTGCCACAAATACCATGTCAACTACATGATCATGCAAAGCAATATGACAATGATGAAACGTGTCATAACAAACGAAACGGTGGAAAGTTGCATGGCAATATATCTCGGAATGGCTATGGAAATGCCATAATAGGTAGGTATGGTGGCTGTTTTGAGGAACGTATATGGTGGTTGTATGATACCGGCGAAAGGTGCGCGGTATTAGAGAGGCTAGCAATGGTGGAAGGGTGAGAGTGCGTATAATCCATGGACTCAACATTAGTCATAAAGAACTCACATACTTATTGCAAAAATCTATTAGTTATCGAAACGAAGTACTACGCGCATGCTCCTTGGGGGATAGATTGGTAGGAAAATACCATCGCTCGTCCCCGACCGTCACTCATAAGGAAGACAATCAATAAATAAATCATGCTCCGACTTCATCACATAACGGTTCACCATACGTGCATGCTACGGGAATCACAAACTTTAGAACAAGTGTTTCTCAAATTCACAACTACTCAACTAGCATGACTCTAATATCACCATCTTCATATCTCAAAACAATTATCAAGTATCAAACTTCTCATAGTATTCGATGCACTTTATACGATAGTTTTTATTATACCCATCTTGGATGTTCATCATATTAGGACTAATTTTATAGCCAAAGCAAATTACCATGTTGTTCTATAAGACTCTCAAAATAATATGAGTGAAGCATGAGAGATCAATAATTTCTATAAAATAAAACCACCACCGTGCTCTAAAAGATATAAGTGAAGCGCTAGAGGAAAATTATTTAGCTCAAAAGATATAAGTGAAGCACAAAGAGTATTCTAATAAATTCCGATTGATGTGTGTCCCTCCCAAAAGGTGTGTACAGAAAGGTTGATTGTGTTAAACTAAAAAGCAAAGACTCAAATCATACAAGACGCTCCAAGCAAAACGCATATCATGTGGTGAATAAAAATATAGCCTCAAGTAAAGTTACCGATAGACGAAGACGAAAGAGGGGATGCCTTCCGGGGCATCCCCAAGCTTAGGCTTTTGGTTGTCCTTTAATTTTACCTTTGGGTGCCTTGGGCATCCCCAAGCTTAGGCTCTTGCCACTCCTTATTCCATAATCCATCAAATCTTTACCCAAAACTTAAAAACTTCACAACACAAAACTCAACAGAAAATCTCATGAGCTCCGTTAGTATAAGAAAACAAATCACCACTTTAAGGTACTGTAATGAAATCATTATTTATTTATATTGGTGTTAAACCTACTGTATTCCAACTTCTCTATGGTTCATACCCCCGGATACTAGCCATAGATTCATCAAAATAAGCAAACAACACACGAAAAACAGAATCTGTCAAAAACAGAACAGTCTGTAGTAATCTGTATCAAACGTATACTTTTGTAACTCCAAAAATTCTGAAATAAATTTTTGGACGTGAGGAATTTGTCTATTAATCATATGCCAAAAGAATCAACCTAAAATCACTCTCCAGTAAAAAGATGGCAGCTAATCTCGTGAGCGCTAAAGTTTCTGTTTTTTACAGCAAGATCATAAAGACGTCACCCAAGTTTTCCCAAAGGTTCTACTTGGCACAAACACTAATTTAAAGCATAAAACCGCATCTAAACAGAAGCTAGATTAATTAATTATTACTAAACAGGAACAAAAAGCAAGTAACAAAAATAAAATTGGGTTGCCTCCCAACGAGCGCTATCGTTTAACGCCCCTAGCTAGGCATTGATAATTTTAATGATGCTCACAAGAAAGATAGCAATTGAAACATAAAGAGAGCATCATATATCATGTGAAAAACACATCTAAGTCTAACATACTTCCTATGCATAGGCATCTTATAGGCAAACAAATTATCAAGGCAAGCAAATCCTAGCATATGCAAAGGAGAAGAAAGAAACAAGATCAATCTCAACAAGAAGAAAGGTAATTTTGTAACATGAAAATTTCTACAACCATATTTTCCTATATCATAATAATTACATGTAGAATCATAAGCAAATTCAACAACATAGCTACCACATAAAATATTCTCTTTATGAACCACATGCATGCAAAGTTGACACTCTTCCAAAATAGTGGGATTAACATTAACTAAAGTCATGACCTCTCCAAACCCACTTTTATCAAAAAATTCATAAGATTGAATACTCTCCAAATATGTGGGATCTAAAGTTGACACTCTTCCAAACAACTTTCAATAATATTTCAAACACTATTATCAATCTCATATTCATCATGGGGCTTAAATAAATTTTCAAGATCATAAGAAGAATCACCCCAATCATGATCATTGCAACAAGTAGTAGAAATAGAAAAACTAGCATCCCCAAGCTTGGGGTTTTGCATATTATTAGCAAAATTGACATCAACAGAATTTATAGTAAAATCATTGCAATCATGCTTTTTATTCAAGGAGCTATCGTGAATCTCTTCATAAATGTCTTCATCACAATTTTCAGATTCACGAAATTCAAGCAAAACCTCATAAAGATAATCTAGTGCACTCAAATCACTAGAAATTGGTTCACAAATTGGATCTCTTAAAAATATTAGCAAGGGGATGAGGATCCATAAACTTTTAGCAAGCGAAGATGCAAGCAAAAAGAAGGCACATGGTAACACAAGATCGAACAGAAGGAGGGCGAAGAAAAGGCAAAGGTAAAGTGGGGGAGAGGAAAACGAGAGGCAAATGGCAAATAATGTAATGCGAGGGATAAGAGATTGTGATGGGTACTTGGTATGTCTTGACTTGTGCGTAGATCTCCCCGGCAACGGTGCCAGAAATGGCTAGTTGCTGGGAGATCAAATCTTGACTTGACTTGGCTGTAACATCCCAAATTTTCAATTTGGAATGTTATACATAGATCATCATTTGCATATCAAGTTTTGTTGCATTTTGACAAATCCTCGATAAATCCTAAGCAACTCAAGGACCCTCGGAGAGAGTTGGGGATTTTCCCGAATTTTTTTCAATTAATTTTTCCAACGAGGATTGTGGTTTTAATTATTTTTCTCTCCGGAACAATATTTCATTTTAAATAAACGAGAGGAGAAAATATGACTTCTCCAAAACATTTGAAATACTGGAGGAAAAATGTTAAAGTCATTATTTGAAATTTATTTGGATTTTATTTGCAATTTTTATTGCATTAAAAATATTGCATGTTTTCAAAATATTTATTTTTGATTTTAAAAATGTTCACCCTATTCTAGATTTTCTAACTAGACGGGGAAAATTTATTTCATATTTTTCTGATTTTTATTTATTTTTCTACGCAATATTTTAAAAAAAAAGAAAAAAAAAGAAACGCGCCCGCGCCGACTGGGCCAAAGGCCCAGCCGACGGCCCAAGCCCCGTCGCCCCTCTCCTCTCTCCCCACGACGCCGCCGCCGGAGTCCGTCCCGGACAAGACGCCGCCGCCGCCTCGGGTGCCCCCTTCCCCAAGCACCTCGGACCCCCCCTTCCATAAATAGACCCCCCCCCAATCTTTTCTCACCACCGCCGCCGGAGGAGCCCCGCCGCCGCCCGCCCACATCGCCCGCCGCCGCCGCCGTTTGCCTTGCCCGCCACCGCCGCCGGGAGCGCCGGAGCCGCCGCCCCTCGCCGCCGGAGCCCCCCCCCCCCCCCCGAGCCGCCGCCCCTCGCGCCCGAGCCCCGCCACCGGAGCCCCTCGCCGGAGCCCGCCCGTCGAGGTACTGTCGCCGGCCGTCTTCGTTGTTGACCGGTTTTCTGTAAAAAAAAACCTTTTGTTTTAAAAAAAACCCTAGATCGGTTTTTTTCGGTTTTCTTATTTCGCGAGCGTTCACCGAACCGTTCGTTTTAACGAACGCGTTCGTCGGTTTTTCTCTGTTAACGAACGTTCGTTATTTAACCGTTCGTCCGTTTTTCTTTTTCGGCAGATTTTTCTCGTTATTTTCTCAGATTCGATTTCTGATCGAATTTTCGAATCTGTTTAACTTCTCGCTCGTTTATCGGAATCAGGTGATTCAAGCGCCTAGAGTTTCGTCTCGAAATTCTCTTTCCGTTTAACCTACTCAAACAAGTTTTTGCTACAGTAAAATTTTGACCTAGATCCAGATTAGCATACGAAGTTTCTTTCTTTCGCCGTTTGACTTTCGTTGCTTCTTTCGAGTTGATTCTTTTTGCAAACCGGAGTTCTTAAGTTGAACTTTCTGGTTGGATCTTTCATTTGATTTTTACCTATGCATTAGATGAGTACTGATGTATGTTTGTTTGTTTGCGATAGAGTACCCGGAGTGTGCCGCTTGTTACTTCGACTCGCTAGGTTTTGCGGATCATCAGCAAGGCAAGTAACACTTTGATCATATCCCGTTCATACCCAGTTTTTATTGCATTAGATCTATTCCCCAAACACATTGCATGATTAGGATCTAAATAAACTGTGGGTATTGGGAAGTAGTTGAGGTAGTACCTATTACCTGCTTTACTATATCAAACCCTTGGGAGTTACTTCTACGTTGCTATTATATTGCCATGCTATGCTCGTAGACGTGGATTGGGTTTGAGTGATATTCATGACAGATGTGAGATGTTTAATAATGGTTCAACTTAAGGTGGCAACTAAAAACTCACATCTGGGTGGATTGAGGCACCTGGAGAACCCAGTGTTGTCTGTATGTATAAGGTCCGCCACCCAGGCTCAAAGGGATCATAAGATTATTCATGCTAGAAACTTCCGTGTGCAGCCACAAGCTATTATGGGCTCTAGCATAGCTGAGTAGGTTACAGGATCTCTTGAAGAGGTGGACTAGCAGATGTAGGGGAAAAGTGCACAAACCTCTGCAGAGTGTACAAACTGATCATGATTAGCCGTGTCCCCGGTTATGGACAACTTGAGTATCTAGTATCTGGATTATCATTTGAATCTCATCACCGTGATACTTATAATTAATTTTGTTGGGTTAATGATGTTACTTAATTGGGATTGAGTTGGAGGTACCTTCTCAATGTTTCAACCACCATGATAGTTAAATAAAATTTATTCCTTTGCAGTAGGATAAAATTGGCTTTTCGCAAAACTGTAACCATAGAGCTTTCCACCAGCCATATATGCATATAGTATAGCCTTACTATTGTTCATTGCTCTCTATGTGTTACATTGCCAGCATATTCTATGTGCTGACCCGTTTTCGGGCTGCAACGTTTCATGTTGCAGACTTTTCAGACGACGAGTAAGGTGCCTTAGATCGTGGTCTTATACTCAGTGATGCCGCTGGAGTTGATGGACTCACTTATCTTCCAAGTCTTCCGCTGTTATCGTTATTAGATGGCCTTAAGCCATGTTATTCATACTTAATCTCTTTGGAGATATTCGATGTAATAAGTGTGTGATTGCTACTCTGTTATAAATCCTCCATTTGTACTGTGCGTGTCAGCATTACTGATCCAGGGATGACACTGGTGCACAGCAGCACAGGCCATTTGAGGTTTGGTCGCTACATTGGCGTAAGCCTCCCCGGCAACGGCGCCAGACATCCTTCTTGCTACCTTTTGAGCATGTGTTGGTTTTCCCTTGAAGAGGAAAGGGTGATGCAGCAAAGTAGCATAAGTATTTCCCTCGGTTTTTGAGAACCAAGGTATCAATCCAGTAGGAGGTTACACGCAAGTCGCCTTGTACCTGCACAAACAAATAAGAACCTTGCAAGCAACGCGATAAAGGGGTTGTCAATCCCTTCACAGCCACTTGCAAAAGTGAGATCTAATAGAGATAATAAGATAAATATTTTTTGGTATTTTTATGATACAGATTGGAAAGTAAAGTTTGCAAAATAAACGGCGGTAGAAATAACAAATTTATAGGAAAATAATATGATGGAAGATAGACCCGGGGGCCATAGGTTTCACTAGTGGCTTCTCTCATGATAGCATATATTACGGTGGATGAACAAATTACTGCCGAGCAATTGATAGAAAAGCGCATAGTTATGAGAATATATAGGCATGATCGTGAACATAGGCATCACGTCCGTGTCAAGTAGACCAAAACGATTCTGCATCTACGACTATTACTCCACACATGGACCGCTATCCAGCATGCATCTAGAGTATTAAGTTCATAAGAACATAGTAACGCATTAGGCAAGATGACATGATGTAGAGGGATAAACTCAAGCAATATGATATAAACCCCATCTTTTTATCCTCGATGGCAACAATACAATACGTGCCTTGCTGCCCCTGCTGTCACTGGGAAAGCACACCGCAAGATTGAACCCAAAGCTAAGCACTTCTCCCATTGCAAGAAAGATCAATCTAGTAGGCCAAACCAAACTGATAATTCGAAGAGACTTGCAAAGATATCAAATCATACATATAAGAATTCAGAGAAGAACCAAATATTGTTCATAGATAATCTTGATCATAAACCCACAATTCATCGGATCTCGACAAACACACCGCAAAAAGAATTACATCGAATAGATCTCCAAGAGAATCGAGGAGAAATTTGTATTGAGATCCAAAGAGAGAGAGAAGAAGCCATCTAGCTAATCACTATGGACCCAAAGGTCTGTGGTAAACTACTCACACATCATCGGAGAGGCTATGGTGTTGATGTAGAAGCCCTCCGTGATCGATTCCCCCTCCGGCGGAGTGCCGAAAAAGGCCCCAAGATGGGATCTCACGGGTACAGAAGGTTGCGGTGGTGGAAATAGGGTTTCGTGGTGCTCTATGATGTTTTCAGGGTATATGAGTATATATAGGCGAAAGAAGTAGGTCGGTGGAGCCACGAGCGGCCCACGAGGGTGGGGGCACGCCTCCCTACCTCGTGGCCGCCTTGTTGCTTCCTTGCGTTTGTTCCAAAAATAACTCTCCCGAAGGTTTCATTCCGTTTGATATTCCTTTTCTGCGAAACACTGAAATAGGCAAAAAACAGCAATTTGCACTGGGCCTTTGGTTAGGAGGTTAGTCCCAAAAATAATATAAAAGTGCATAATAAAGCCCATTAAACATCCAAAATAGATAATATAATAGCATGGAACAATCAAAAATCATAGATACGTTGGAGACGTATCAATTTCTACTACGCAACCTTCTTCTTGTAGACGTTGTTGGGCCTCCAAGTGCAGTGGTTTGTAGGACAATAGCAAATTTCCCTCAAGTGGATGACCTAAGGTTTATCAATCCGTGGGAGGCATAGGATGAAGATGGTCTCTCTCAAGCAACCCTGCAACCAAATAACAAAGAGTCTCTTGTGTCCCCAACACACCCAATACAATGGTAAATTGTATAGGTGCACTAGTTCGGCGAAGAGATGGTGATACAAGTGCAATATGGATGGTAGATATAGGTTTTTGTAATCTGAAAATATAAAAACAGCAAGGTAACTAGTGATAAAAGTGAGCATAAACGATATTGCAATGCTAGGAAACAAGGCCTAGGGTTCATACTTTCACTAGTGCAAGTTCTCTCAACAATAATAACATAATTGGATCATATAACTATCCCTCAACATGCAACAAAAAGCCACTCCAAAGTCACTAATAGCGGAGAACAAACGAAGGGATTATTGTAGGGTACGAAACCACCTCAAAGTTATCCTTTCTGATCGATCTATTCAAGAGTCTGTAGTAAAATAACACGAAGCTATTCTTTCCGTTCGATCTATCATAGAGTTCGTACTAGAATAACACCTTAAGAAACAAATCAACCAAAACCCTAATGTCACATAGATACTCCAATGTCACCTCAAGTATCCGGGGGTATGATTATACGATATGCATCACACAATCTCAGATTCATCTATTCAAACCAACACAAAGTACTTCAAAGCGTGCCCCAAAGTTTCTACCAGAGAGTCAATACGAAAACGTGTGCCAACCCCTATGCATAAGTTCACAAGGTCACTGAACCCGCAAGTTGATCACCAAAACATACATCAAGTAGATCACGTGAATATCCCATTGTCACCATAGATAAGCACATGCAAGACATACATCAAGTGTTCTCAAATTATTAAAGACTCAACCCGATAAGATAACTTCAAAGGGAAAACTCAATCCATTACAAGAGAGTAGAGGGGGAGAAACATCATAAGATCCAACTATAATAGCAAAGCTCGCGATACATCAAGATCGTGCCATATCAAGAACACGAGAGAGAGAGAGAGATCAAACACATAGCTACTAGTACATACCCTCAGCCCCGAGGGTGAACTACTCCCTCCTCGTCATGGTGAGCGCCGGGATGATGAAGATGGCCACCGGTGAGGGATCCCCCCTCCGGCAGGGTGCCGGAACAGGGTCCCGATTGGTTTTTGGTGGCTACAGAGGCTTGGGGGCGGAACTCCCGATCTAGGTTTATTTCTGGGGGTTTCTGTATTTATAGGAATTTTTGGCGTAGGTCTCACGTCAGGGGGGGTCTCCGAGCCGTCCACGAGATAGGGGGCGCGCCTAGTGCCCCCCACCCTCGTGGGCAGCACGGGACTCTTCTGGCCCAACTCTTTTACTCCGGGGGCTTCTTTTGGTCCATAAAAAATCATCAAAAATTGGCACGTCAATTGGACTCCATTTGGTATTCCTTTTCTGTAAAACTCAAAAACAAGGGGAAAACAGAAATTGGCACTGGGCTCTAGGTTAATAGGTTAGTCCCAAAAATCATATAAAATAGCATATAAATGCATATAAAACATCCTAGATGGATAATATAATAGCATGGAACAATCAAAAATTATAGATACGTTGGAGACGTATCAACTGGTCACTGGAAGCGGAACTGCCCCAAGTATTTGGCGGATAAGAAGGATGGCAAAGTGAACAAAGGTATATGTGATATACATGTTATTGATGTGTACCTTCTAATGCTCGCAGTAGTACCTAGGTATTTGATACTGGTTCTATTGCTAATATTTACAACTCGAAACACGGACTATGGATTAAGCGAAGATTGACTAAGGACGAGGTGATGATGCGCGTGGGAAATGGTTCCAAAGTCGATGTGATCACCGTCGGCACGCTACCTCTACATCTACCTTTGGGATTAGTTTTAGACCTGAATAATTGTTATTTGGTGCCAGCGTTAAGCATGAACATTATATCTGGATCTTCTTTGATGCGAGACGGTTATTCATTTAAGTCTGAGAATAATGGTTGTTCTATTTATATGAATAATATCTTTTATGGTCATGCACCCTTGAAGAGTGGTCTATTTTTGTTGAATCTCGATAGTAGTGATACACATATTCATAATATTGAAGCCAAAAGATGCAAAGTTGATAATGATAGTGCAACTTATTTGTGGCACTGTCGTTTGGGTCATATTGGTGTAAATCACATGAAGAAACTCCATACTGATGGACTTTTGGAATCACTAGATTATGAATCACTTATTACTTGCGAACCATGCCTCATGGGCAAGATGACTAAAACTCAGTTCTCCGGAACAATGGAGTGAGCAACAGGTTTATTGGAAATAATACATACTGATGTATGCGGTCCAATAAATGTTGAGGCTCGCGGCGGGTATCGTTATTTTCTGACCTTCACAGATGATTTGAGCAGATATGGGTATATCTACTAGATGAAACATAAGTATGAAACATTTGAAAAGTTCAAAGAATTTCAGAGTGAAGTGGAAAATCATCGTAACAAGAAAATAAAGTTTCTGCGATCTGATCGTGGAGGAGAATATTTGAGTTACGAGTTTGGTCTTCATTTGAAACAATGCGGAATAGTTTCGCAACTCACGCCACCCGGAACACCACAGCGTAATGATGTGTCCGAACGTCGTAACCGCACTTTATTGGATATGGTGCGATCTATGATGTCTCTTACTGATTTACCGCTATCGTTTTGGGGTTACGCTTTAGAGATGGCTGCATTCACGTTAAATAGGGCACCATCTAAATCCATTGAGACGACACCTTATGAACTATGGTTTGGCAAGAAACCTAAGTTGTCATTTCTTAAAGTTTGGGGCTGCGATGCTTATGTGAAAAAGCTTCAACCTAATAAGCTCGAACCCAAATCGGAGAAATGTGTCTTCATAGGATACCCAAAAGAGATTGTCGGGTACACCTTCTATCACGGATCTGAAGGCAAGGTATTTGTTGCTAAGAATGGATCCTTTCTAGAGAAGGAGTTTCTCTCGAAAGAAGTGAGTGGGAGGAAAGTAGAACTTGATGAGGTAACTGTACCTGCTCCCTTATTGGAAAGTAGTTCATCACAGAAATCAGTTCATGTGATTCCTACACCAAGTAGTGAGGAAGCTAATGATGATGATCATGTAACTTCAGAACAAGTTACTACCGAACCTCGTAGGTCAACCATATTAAGATCCGCACCAGCATGGTACGGTAATCCTGTTCTGGAGGTCATGTTACTTGACCATGACGAACCTACGAACTATGAGGAAGCGATGATGAGCCCAGATTCTGCGAAATGGCTTGAGGCCATGAAATCTGAGATGGGATCCATGTATGAGAACAAAGTGTGGACTTTGGTTGACTTGCCCGATGATCGGCAAGCCATAGAGAATAAATGGATCTTCAAGAAAAAGACTGACGCTGACGGTAATGTTACTGTCTACAAAGCTCGACTAGTTGCGAAAGGTTTTCGACAAGTTCAAGGAGTTGACTACGATGAGACCTTCTCACCCGTAGCGATGCTTAAGTCCGTCCGAATCATGTTAGCAATTGCCGCATTTTATGATTATGAAATTTGGCAAATGGATGTAAAAATTGCATTCCTGAATGGATTTCTGGAAGAAGAGTTGTATATGATGCAACCCGAAGGTTTTATCGTTCCAAAGGATGCTAACAAAGTGTGCAAGCTCCAGCATCCATTTATGGACTGGTGCAAGCATCTCAAAGTTGGAATAAACGTTTTGATAGTGTGATCAAAGCATATGGTTTTATACAGACTTTTGGAGAAGCCTGTATTTACAAGAAAGTGAGTGGGAGCTCTGTAGAATTTCTAATATTATATGTGGATGACATATTGTTGATTGGAAATGATATAGAATTTCTGGATAGCATAAAAGGATACTTGAACAAGAGTTTTTCAATGAAAGACCTCGGTGAAGCTGCTTATATATTGGGCATCAAGATCTACAGAGATAGATCAAGACGCTTAATTGGACTTTCACAAAGCACATACCTTGATAAAGTTTTGAAGAAGTTCAAAATGGATCAAGCAAAGAAAGGGTTCTTGCCTGTGTTACAAGGTGTGAAGTTGAGTCAGACTCAGTGCCCGACCACTGCAGAAGATAGAGAGAAAATGAAAGTCATTCCCTATGCTTCAGCCATAGGTTCTATCATGTATGCAATGCTGTGTACCAGACCTGAAGTGTGCCTTGCTATTAGTTTAGCAGGGAGGTACCAAAGTAATCCAGGAGTGGATCACTGGACAGCGGTCAAGAACATCCTGAAATACCTGAAAAGTACTAAGGATATGTTTCTCGTTTATGGAGGTGACAAAGAGCTCGTCGTAAATGGTTACATCGATGCAAGCTTTGACACTGATCTGGATGACTCTAAGTCGCAAATCGGATATGTGTTTATATTGAACGGTGGAGCTGTCAGTTGGTGCAGTTCTAAGCAAAGCGTCGTGGCGGGATCTACGTGTGAAGCGGAGTACATAGCTGCTTCGGAAGCAGCAAATGAAGGAGTCTGGATGAAGGAGTTCATATTCGACCTAGGTGTAATACCTAGTGCATCGGGTCTAATGAAAATCTTTTGTGACAATACTGGTGCAATTGCCTTGGCAAAGGAATCCAGATTTCACAAGAGAACCAAGCATATCAAGAGACGCTTCAATTCCATCCGCGATCAAGTCAAGGAGGGAGACATAGAGATTTGCAAGATACATACGGATCTGAATGTTGCAGACCTGTTGACTAAGCCTCTCTCACGAGCAAAACATGATCAGCACCAAGACTCCATGGGTGTTAGAATCATTACTGTGTAATCTAGATTATTGACTCTAGTGCAAGTGGGAGACTGAAGGAAATATGCCCTAGAGGCAATAATAAAGTTGTTATTTATATTTCCTTATATCATGATAAATGTTTATTATTGATGCTAGAATTGTATTAACCGGAAAATTAGTACATGTGTGAATACATAGACAAACAGAGTGTCACTAGTATGCCTCTACTTGACTAGCTCGTTGAATAAAAGATGGTTAAGTTTCCTAGCCATAGACATGAGTTGTCATTTGATTAACGGGATCACATCATTAGAGAATGATGTGATTGACATGACCCATCCTTTAGCTTAGCACGATGATCGTTTAGTTTGTTGCTATTGCTTTCTTCATAACTTATACATGTTCCTATGACTATGAGATTATGCAACTCCTGAATATCGGAGGAACACTTAGTGTGCTATCAAACGTCACAACGTAACTGGGTGATTATAAAGATGCTCTACAGGTGTCTCCAATGGTGTTTGTTGAGTTGGCATAGATCGAGATTAGGATTTGTCACTCCGATTGTCGGAGAGGTATCTCTGGTCCCTCTCGGTAATGCACATCACTATAAGCCTTGCAAGCAATGTGACTAATGAGTTAGTTGCGGGATGATGCATTACGGAACGAGTAAAGAGACTTGCCGGTAACGAGATTGAACTAGGTATTGAGATACCGACAATCAAATCTCGGGCAAGTAACATACCGATGACAAAGGGAACAATGTATGTCGCTATGCGGTTTGACCGATAAAGATCTTCGTAGAATATGTGGGAGCCAATATGAGCATCCAGGTTCCGCTATTGGTTATTGACCGGAGATGAGTCTCGGTCATGTCTACATAGTTCTCGAACTCGTAGGGTCCGCACGCTTAACGTTCGATGACGATCGGTGTTATGAGTTTATGTGTTTTGATGTACCGAAGGTTGTTCGGAGTCCCGAATGTGATCACGGACATGACGAGGAGTCTCGAAATGGTCGAGACATAAAGATAGATATATTGGAAGGCTATGTTTGGACACTGGAAAGGTTTCGGATGAGTTCGGGCATTTTCCGGAGTACCGGGTGGTTACCGGAACTCCCCGGGGAGTTAATGGGCCTTAATGGGCCATGGTGGAAGAGAGGAGGAGGCGGCCAAGTGGGAGGCGCGCGCCCCCCAAGCCCAATCCGATTTGGGGGGGGGCTTTCCTTCTCTCCCTCTCCCTTTCCTTCTTCTCCTACTCCATGTAGGGAAGGGGGAAACCTACTACTAGGAGTAGGAATCCCCCCCTTGGGCGCGCCCCATGAGGCCGGCCCTCCCCCTCCTCCACTCCTTTATATAAGATGGAGGGGGCACCCCATAGACACACAAGTTGATTGTTTAGCCGTGTGCGGTGCCCCCTCCATAGATTTCCACCTCAGTCATATGTTGTAGTGCTTAGGCGAAGCCCTGCGTCGGTAACTTCATCATCACAGTCATCACGCCGTCGTGCTGATGAAACTCTCCCTCGGCACTCAGCTGGATCAAGAGTTCGAGGGACGTCACCGAGCAATGTGTGCAGATCGCGAAGGTGTCGTGCGTTCGGTACTTGATCGGTTGGATCGCGAAGACGTTCGACTACATCAACCGCGTTACTTAATGCTTCCGCTTTCGGTCTACGAGGGTACGTGGAGACACTCTCCCGCTCGTTGCTATGCATCAATAGATAGATCTTGCATGATCGTAGGTAAAAAAAATTGAAATACTGCGTTCCCCAACACTAATATCCTCATCTAATTCTCTAGCGTCGATTAGTTCTGGACGGCGAAGCGCTGCCGAATCATGAAGATTGTATGCTTGCAAACTCTAGAGAGGCCGTGCTTTCGGTCTTCGGTTCGAGGGATCGTTCAAGGAAGGTTCGCGGGATTGTTCATTGATAACCCACAAGTATAGGGGATCACAACAGTTTTTGAGGGTAGAGTATTCAACCCAAATTTATTGATTCGACACAAGGGGAGCCAAAGAATATTCTCAAGTATTAGCAGTTCAGTTGTCAATTCAACCACACCTGGATAACTTAGTATCTGCAGCAAAGTATTTAGTAGCAAAGTAGTATGGAAGTAACGGTAACAGTGATAAAAGTAACAGTAGTAGTTTTGTAGTAATTGTAACAGTGGCAACGGTAAAGTAACTAAGCAAAGAGCAATATGTGAAAAGCTCGTAGGCATTGGATCGGTGATGGAGAATTATGCCGGATGCGATTATTCATGCAACAGTTATAACATAGGGTGACACAGAACTAGCTCCAATTCATCAATGTAATGTAGGCATGTATTCCGAATATAGTCATACGTGCTTATGGAAAAGAACTTGCATGACATCTTTTGTCCTATCCTCCCGTGGCAGCGGGGTCCTATTGGAAACTAAGGGATATTAAGGCCTCCTTTTAATAGAGTACCGGACCAAAGCATTAACACATAGTGAATACATGAACTCCTCAAACTACGGTCATCACCGGGAGTGGTCCCGATTATTGTCACTTCGGGGTTGCCGGATCATAACACATAGTAGGTGACTATAGACTTGCAAGATAGGATCAAGAACTCACATATATTCATGAAAACATAATAGGTTCAGATCTGAAATCATGGCACTCGGGCCCTAGTGACAAGCATTAAGCATAGCAAAGTCATAGCAACATCAATCTCAGAACATAGTGGATACTAGGGATCAAACCCTAACAAAAACTAACTCGATTACATGATAAATCTCATCCAACCCATCACCGTCCAGCAAGCCTACGATGGAATTACTCACGCACGGCGGTGAGCATCATGAAATTGGTGATGGAGGAAGGTTGATGATGACGACGGCGATGGATTCCCCTCTCCGAAGCCCCGAACGGACTCCAGATCAGCCCTCCCGAGAGAGTTTAGGGCTTGGCGGCGGCTCCGTATCGTAAAACGCGATGAATCCTTCTTCCTGATTTTTTTCTCCCCGAACGTGAATATATGGAGTTGGAGTTGAGGTCGATGGAGCACCAGGGGGCCCACGAGGGAGGGGGCGCGCCCCCACCCTCGTGGACAGGGTGTGGGCCCCCTGGCCTTGATTCTTTTGCCAGTATTTTTATTAATTCCAAAAATATTCTCCGTGAAGTTTCAGGTCATTCCGAGAACTTTTATTTCTGCACAAAAATAACACCATGGCAATTCTGCTGAAAACAGCATCAGTCCGGGTTAGTTCCATTCAAATCATGCAAGTTAGGGTCCAAAACAAGGGCAAAAGTGTTTGGAAAAGTAGATACGATGGAGACGTATCAATTCCCCCAAGCTTAAACCTTTGCTTGTCCTCAAGCAATCCAGTTGACAAACTGAAAGTGATAAAGAAAAACTTTTACAAACTCTGTTTGCTCTTGTTGTTGCAAATATGTAAAGCCATCATTCAAGTTTTCAGCAAAGATTATGAACTAACCATATTCACAATAACACTTAGGTCTCATGTTTACTCATATCAATGGCATAATCAACTAGCGAGCAATAATAATAAATCTCGGATGACAACACTTTCTCAAAACAATCATAATATGATATAACAAGATGGTATCTCGCTAGCCCTTTCTGAGACCGCAAAACAAAAATGCAGAGCACCTTTAAAGATCAAGCACTGACTAGACATTGTAATTCATGGTAAAAGAGATCCAGTCATAGTCATACCCAATATAAATTAATAGTAATGAATGCAAATGACAGCGGTGCTCTCCAGCTGGTGCTTTTTAATAAGAGGGTGATGACTCAACATAAAAGTAAATAGATAGGCCCTTCACAGAGGGAAGCAGGGATTTATAGAGGTGCTAGAGCTCGATTTTGAAATAGAGATAAATAATATTTTGAGCGGCATACTTTCATTGTCAACATAACAACCGAGAGATCTCGATATCTTCCATGCTACATACATTATAGGCGGTTCCCAAGCAGAATGGTAAAGTTTATACTCCCCCACCACCAACAAGCATCAATCCATGGCTTGCTCGGAACAACAAGTGCCTCCAACTAGCAACAACCCTGGGGGAGTTTTGTTTGCATTATTTTGATTTGATTTGCTTAGAGCATGGGACTGGGCATCCCGGTGACCAGCCATTTTCTTGTGAGTGAGGAGCGGAGTCCACTCCTCTTGAGAATAACCCGCCTAGCATGGAAGATACAGACAGCCCTAGTTGATACATGAGCTATTCGAGCATACAAAACAGAATTTCATTTGAAGGTTTAGAGTTTGGCACATACAAATTTACTTGGAACGGCAGGTAGATACCGCATATAGGAAGGTATGGTGGACTCATATGGAATAACTTTGGGGTTTATGGAAGTGGATGCACAAGCAGTATTCCCGCTTAGTACAAGTGAAGGCTAGAAAAAGACTGGGAAGCGACCAACTAGAGAGCGACAATAGTCACGAACATGCATTAAATTAATAAACATTGAGTGCAAGCATGAGTAGGATATAATCTACCATGAACATAAATATCGTGGAGGCTATGTTGGTTTTGTTTCAACTACATGTGTGAACATGTGCCAAGTCCAGTCACTTGAATCATTCAAAGGAGGATACCACCCTATCATACCACATCACAACCATTTTAATAGCATGTTGGCACGCAAGGTAAACATTATAAACTCCTAGCTAATTAAGCATGGCATGAGCAACTATAATCTCTAATTGTCATTGCAAACATGTTTCATTCATAATAGGCTGAATCAGGAACGATGAACTAATCATATTTACAAAAACAAGAGAGGTCGAGTTCATACCAGCTTTTCTCATCTCAATCAGTCCATCATATATCGTCATTATTGCCTTTTACTTGCACGACCGAACGGTGTGGATAATAATAATAGTGCACGTGCATTGGACTAAGCTGGAATCTGCAAACATCTGATAGAAGGGAGAAGACAAGGTAACATGGGCTCTTGGTTAAATCAACAATAATGCATATAAGAGCCACTTCAACATTTTCATTATGGTCTTCTCCTATCGACCCCCAAAGAGAAGAAAGGAAATAAAACTATTTACATGGGAAAGCTCCCAACAAACAAAGGAAGAACGAGAAATCTTTTTGGGTTTTCTTTTAATTACTACTACTACAAGCGTGGAAAGTAAACTAGCTAAAAGCTACAACTTTTTTTTTGGGGTTTTCTTAAGGTTTATCAAACACACAAGAAGAAAGCAAGAAAAAGGAAAATAAACTAGCATGGATAGTACAATTAAAAAGTATGAGCACTGACAACTAGAATGAGTGTGTGAACATGAATGTAATGTCGGTGAGAAATACGTACTCCCCCAAGCTTAGGCTTTTGGCCTAAGTTGGTTTATGCCCATGGATCAAAGTTGTAGTTGGGGTCATACTGAGATGCAGCAGCTATTGCCTCATGAGCTGCCGCTTGGAGGCGAGCTGCCTTCGTCCTCCTCTTATAATCGTTCGCCTCCTCCCTGGTTACAATATATCTCCCTTTTGCCTGAAAGTCAAAGAAAGTAGGAGTAGGGAGAGCAACATGGAAAGTGCGGCGCCTGTCAAACATTAGTCGGTACTGGAGAGGCTATTCATTCCTCTCAATAAACTGATGGTGAACCATAGCATTATAATCTAGATAAGCGGGAGGCAATTCCATATCATTTTCATGTATGGGTATCTCAAGAAAAATAGCCACACGGGTTGCATAAATCCCACCAAACAAGTTACCACTTAAACCATTATTATGCAACCTTCGTGCAACAATGGCCCCCAAGTTATATTGTTTATCTCCTAAAACAGCACTCTTGAGAACACTAAGGTCAGGAACACACATGTGGCATGCCTCATCCTTACCGTTTATGCGTCTACCTATAAAGAGAGCAAAATAATGTATAGCAAGAAAATGAATGCTCCCTATGGTAGCTTGTGTTATTTCCCTTGATTCCCCCACAGTGATACTAGCAAGAAAATCCTTAAACTCAGATTTGTGAGGTTCACTGGCACTACCCCATTGCGGAAGTTTACAAGCGGTATTAAAATCTTCTAAGTCCATAGTATAAGATTTACCATAGAGATCAAATAGGACAGTGTGAGAATTACGTGAAGATGAAAATTTGAACCTTCTCACAAAGGAGTCAGTTAGGTGATAATACTGAGGGCACTTATCTAGCATGAAGCCCTCGAGTTCAGCATTACGCACATATGCGTCAATTTCCTCCTTAATTCCTGCTCGAACCATGAAATCTTCTGATGGCCATTCACAGGGCCGCACTTGAGCTTCTCTGGGTGGTTCATGGTCCGGCTCACGTATTGCAGGCCTGGGTCCTTGCTTCCTTGAAGAACCACCTTGGTATATTTTTCTAAACATATTTCTTCCTCTGAAAATTTTAGTAACTTAAAATAAAAGTGAACCAAAATCAACACTACTCCCACAAGTGCCTAGAGACTATATCATGCATTAGAACTACTTGGGACCATATAAATCTGACATGCACGCTCAAGAACAGGGTCACCTAAGCAGCAAAAATTTGCAATGAATAAAGCACTAGAACAAAAACTAATTGGACCATTGGAGGAGTCACATACCGAAGAACAATCCCCCAAAGCAGTTTTGTGAGTGGAGCTTTGAGCAAGGAGATCGAAAATCGCAGCAAGATGAGCGAGAACTCGCACTTGAGTTGGTTGGTGATTTTTTTGGGAGGAAGAAGGAGTGTGTGGTTGCTGGAATAAGTGGAGGGGGCCCACCAGGGGCCCACGAGGCAGGGGCGCGCCCAGGGGGGTGGGCGCGCCCTGGACCCTCGTGGCGAGGTGCTTGCTCCCCCTGATGTGTTCTCAGTGCCAGATATTCTCAAATATTCTAGAAAAAATCATATTTCATTTTGAGGGCATTTGGAGAACTTTTATTTTAGGGGTATTTTTATTGCAAGGATAATTCAGAAAACTGATAGAAAAATACTATTTTTGCTTTATTTATTCTAAATAACAGAAAGTAAAAGGAGGGTACAGAAGGTTGTGCTTTCTAACTTCATCCATCTCATGCTTATCAAAAGGAATCCCCTAACAAGGTTGATCAAATCTTGTTAACAAACTCATTCTGAATAACATGGAACCGGAGAAATTTCGAGTAACACTATGTTACCTCAATGGGGATATGCACATCCCCAACAATAAGAATATCATATCTCTTCTTGACAGTAGGAAGAGGAAATTCAAAACCTCCAATAGTAATAGTTGAAAATTTTCCAATAGAATTAATACTGTGGACTTGAGGTTGTTTCCTTGGAAAGTGTACCG
Organism: Aegilops tauschii subsp. strangulata; assembly: GCF_002575655.3. Taxonomy (NCBI): domain Eukaryota; kingdom Viridiplantae; phylum Streptophyta; class Magnoliopsida; order Poales; family Poaceae; genus Aegilops; species Aegilops tauschii. The sequence continues at coordinate 508,109,593 of NC_053036.3, read as the reverse complement.
TATGCTCATTACCATTAACATGAAAACTGACATTGCCTTTGTTGCAATCAATAATAGCTCCTGCAGTATTCAAAAAGGGTCTACCAAGGATAATCGACATACTAACGTCCTCGGGAATATCAAGAATAACAAAGTCCGTTAAAATAGTAACATTTGCAACCACAACAGGCACATCCTCACAAATACCGACAGGTATAACAGTTGATTTATCGGCCATTTGCAAAGATATTTCAGTAGGTGTCAACTTATTCAAATCAAGTCTACGATATAAAGAGAGAGGCGTAACACTAACACCGGCTCCAAGATCACATGAAGCAGTTCTAACATAGTTTCTTTTAATGGAGCATGGTATAGTTGGTACTCCTGGATCTCCTAGTTTCTTTGGTATTCCACCCTTAAAATTATAATTAGCAAGCATGGTGGAAATTTCAGCTTCCGGTATCTTTCTTTTATTAGTAACAATATCTTTCATATACTTAGCATAAGGATTCATTTTAAGCATATCAGTCAAATGCATACGCAAAAAGATGGGTCTAATCATTTCAGCAAAGCGCTCAAAATCCTCATCATCCTTTTTCTTGGATGGTTTGGGAGGAAAAGGCATGGGTTTCTGAACCCATGGTTCTCTTTCTTTACCATGCTTCCTAGCAACAAAGTCTCTCTTATCATAATGTTGATTCTTTTATTGTGGGTTATCAAGATCAACAGCAGGTTCAATCTCTACAGCATTGTCATTACTAGGTTGAGCATCAACATGAACATCAGTATTAACATTATCACTAGGTTCATGTTCATCACCAGATTGTGTTTCAGCATCAGAAATAGAAATATTATTGGGATTCTCAGGTGTGTCGACAACAGGTTCACTAGAAGCATGCAAAGTCCTATCATTTTTCTTTTTCTTCCTCTTAGAAGGACTAGGTGCATCAACATTAGTTCTTTGAGAATCTTGATCAATTCTCTTAGGGTGGCCCTCAGGATACAAAGGTTCCTGAGTCATTTTACCTCCTCTAGTCATAACTCTAACATCATTATCATTTTTCTTATTATTTAATTCATTGAGCAAATCATTTTGAGCTTTAAGCACTTGTTCTACTTGAGTGGTAACCATAGAAGCATGTTTACTAATGAGTTTAAGTACACCTTTAACTCTAGACATATAATCACTCAAGTGTTCAGTCATATAGGCATTACGTTTCAATTGTCTACCAACATAAGCATTAAAGTTATCTTGTTTAACAATAAAAATTTCAAACTCATCTAAGCATTGGCTAGCAGACTTATAACGAGGAATATCACCTTCATCAAATCTATAGAGAGAATTTACCTTTACTACCTGTGTCGGGTTATCAAGACCATGTATTTCTTCGACAGGCGGCAAATTAAGACCATGTATTTCTTCAATAGGAGGCAAATTCTTAACATCATCAGCTTTAATACCTTTTTCTTTCATAGATTTCTTTGCCTCTTGCATATCTTCAGGACTGAGAAATAGAATACCCCTTTTCTTCGGAGTTGGCTTAGGAGTTGGTTCAGGAAGTGTCCAATTGTTTTCATTAGTCAACATATTATTCAATAGCAATTCAGCTTGATCAATAGTTCCTTCCCTGAAAACACAACCAACACAACTATCCAGGTGGTCTCTAGAAGCGTCGGTTAGTCCATTATAAAAGATATCAAGTATTTCATTTTTCTTGAGAGGATGATCAGGCAAAGCATTAAGTAATTGGAGAAGCCTCCCCCAAGCTTGTGGGAGACTCTCTTCTTCAATTTGCACAAAATTATATATTTCCCTTAAAGCAACTTGTTTCTTATGAGCGGGGAAATATTTAGCAGAGAAGTAACAAATCATATCCTGGGGACTACGCACACAACCAGGATCAAGAGAATTAAACCATGTTTTAGCATCACCCTTTAATGAGAACGGAAATAACTTAAGGATATAGTAGTAGCGAGTTTTCTCATCATTAGTGAATAGGGTGGCTATATCATTTAATTTAGTAAGATGTGCCACAACAGTTTCAGATTCATAGCCATAAAAAGGATCAGATTCAACCAAAGTAATTATCTCAGGATCGACAGAGAAATCATAATCCTTATCAGTAACACAGATAGGTGAAGTAGCAAAAGCAGGGTCATATTTCATTCTAGCATTCAAAGATTTTTCTTTCAACTTAGCTAATAATTTCTTAAGATCATTCCTATCATTGCAAGCAAGAAAGTCTCTAGCAGTATCTTCATCCATAACATAGCCCTCAGACATAGCAGGCAATTCATATCTAGGGGAGAATCTTCATCATCACTTTCATCAATATTATCAATTTCAATAATTTCATTATCTCTAGCCCTAGCAAGTTGTTCATCAAGAAATTCACCTAGTGCCACAGTAGTATCAAGCATAGAAGTAGTTTCATCATAAGTATCATGCATAGCAGAAGTGGCATCATCAATAACATACGACATATCAGAATTAATAGCAGAAGCAGGTTTAGGTGTCGCAAGCTTACTCAAAACAGAAGGTGAATCAAGTGCAGAGCTAGATGGAAGTTCCTTACCTCCCCTCGTAGTTGAGGGATAAATTTTGGTTTTCTCGTCTTTCAAGTTCCTCATAGTGACCAGTAGATATAAATCCCAAGTGACTCAAAGAATAGAGCTATGCTCCCCGGCAACGGCGCCAGAAAATAGTCTTGATAACCCACAAGTATAGGGGATCGCAATAGTTTTCGAGGGTAGAGTATTCAACCCAAATTTATTGATTCGACACAAGGGGAGCCAAAGAATATTCTCAAGTATTAGCAGTTCAGTTGTCAATTCAACCACACCTGGATAACTTAGTATCTGCAGCAAAGTATTTAGTAGCAAAGTAGTATGGAAGTAACGGTAACGGTGATAAAAGTAACAGTAGTAGTTTTGTAGTAATTGTAACAGTGGCAATGGTAAAGTAACTAAGCAAAGAGCAATATGTGAAAAGCTCGTAGGCATTGGATCGGTGATGGAGAATTATGCCGGATGCGATTATTCATGCAACAATTATAACATAGGGTGACACAAAACTAGCTCCAATTCATCAATGTAATGTAGGCATGTATTCCGAATATAGTCATACGTGCTTATGGAAAAGAACTTGCATGACATCTTTTGTCCTATCCTCCCGTGGCAGCGGGGTCCTATTGGAAACTAAGGGATATTAAGGCCTCCTTTTAATAGAGTACCGGACCAAAGCATTAACACATAGTGAATACATGAACTCCTCAAACTACGGTCATCACCGGGAGTGGTCCCGATTATTGTCACTTCGGGGTTGCCGGATCATAACACATAGTAGGTGACTATAGACTTGCAAGATAGGATCAAGAACTCACATATATTCATGAAAACATAATAGGTTCAGATCTGAAATCATGGCACTCGGGCCCTAGTGACAAGCATTAAGCATAGCAAAGTCATAGCAACATCAATCTCAGAACATAGTGGATACTAGGGATCAAACCCTAACAAAACGAACTCGATTACATGATAAATCTCATCCAACCCATCACCGTCCAGCAAGCCTACGATGGAATTACTCACGCACGGCGGTGAGCATCATGAAATTGGTGATGGAGGAAGGTTGATGATGACGACGGCGATGGATTCCCCTCTCCGAAGCCCCGAACGGACTCCAGATCAGCCCTCCCGAGAGAGTTTAGGGCTTGGCGGCGGCTCCGTATCGTAAAACACGATGAATCCTTCTTCCTGATTTTTTTCTCCCCGAACGTGAATATATGGAGTTGGAGTTGAGGTCGATGGAGCACCAGGGGGCCCACGAGGGAGGGGGCGCGCCCCCGACCCTCGTGGACAGGGTGTGGGCCCCCTGGCCTTGATTCTTTTGCCAGTATTTTTATTAATTCCAAAAATATTCTCCGTGAAGTTTCAGGTCATTCCGAGAACTTTTATTTCTGCACAAAAATAACACCATGGCAATTCTGCTGAAAACAGCATCAGTCCGGGTTAGTTCCATTCAAATCATGCAAGTTAGGGTCCAAAACAAGGGCAAAAGTGTTTGGAAAAGTAGATACGATGGAGAGGTATCATTCATCGACGGTTCGAGGGACTCCAAGTATGCTCTACACTGACTCGTCTGCTTCCCCTACATACTCGGAGTTGGTAACGATCATGATCCAATTCCTTAATGCACCTTCATATTGTTCCTCGGTGTTCTTAGGGAGATTTTTTTGTTTTCTACTATGTTTCCCAACAAGCTAAACAATGTGACTATACTTCCACGACAAGGAACATGGTTATGATCATACATCTCTTAGTAGTATAGTCCATAACTCACACCTAACATGGCATACTACATGAATACTAAAAGTAGGGTGTCATGATCAGAATATCACCTGAATTGATGGTTGTTGTCAAAGGTGCGCTCACAATCAAAGGTGTTGTACTCCTCGCAGAATACATTAAAAGAATAGTACATACATAAGAACCAATAATTCATGCAAAGAAAAAACTTACATGAATAACAATAAGAACCTAATCTTATACTTCTCCTTCCCAAAATGTAAGGGGCCGATTGACTTTTCTGGTCTTCCTTGCACAACTTTGACTATGATTTTCAGCGTATTGTATGTCTACAAAACTAGTATACATATATATGAAACAAAATTGTTTTGCAAGACAAATACGACGATGCCATTTATACATGTTTAATCCATGTACTTTGATATATATTAGTGGTCAAAGTCATGCATCAAAGACCATGCAAAGTCAATCACGCCTTATATTTTGGGAAGGATGGAGTACTAGCTAAGGTTCAATGCATGATTCAGTGCGCAAAAAGAATCACTACATTTGAGTGTGCGGTTTGTAAGTTAAGGTCAAATAAAGTTCATATTCAAATTTGATTTGAATTCAAGTCTGAATGGCCCTTAATGAATTCAAATCGTGTGAATGGTTAGTGCTCAACATTCGAATCAATGTACAAAAGAATTCATGTTGAATTCAAATGCGTTTGGAAGTTATTATTCAAAATAAGTTTGAATTCAATTTTTTTCAAACATCGTAGGTTAGGTCTGGCTTTAAGATTGAGACTTGCTCCTCCAACGATGGAGCGATATTCTCCGGGCCCTCTCGGTACTTCGATATCCATCATCATCTGGCTAGACACACCGTGACATGATCTCTGGGATGCCAGAATACGAAAACGAGAAAAATAATATGGTATTTGTGATCAAGATTTACTTCACAGGGATATCAAAAGTCACGCCTTGGGTTTTTTTAAGTAATGCAAAGCAAAGGGAATGTTGTACGTAAACAAAAGGTTTACTCGATAATGGTTCATGTAAGTGTAGGAGTTGACCACAAAAGTTCCACGTCATGACTTCACTCTACCTAACTTGCGGGGTCACACGCTTAAGATTCACCAGTTTGTTGAGTACTAGAAGGGCTAGGACCTTGAGAGAAATTCACTGGAAAAGTTTTATGGAGATCGAAAATGTTTCGGAGAGAGAATCGAAAGTGTTTGAAGAAAACGAGAGGTACCTAGGAAAACCGAGAATGTCCCGGGAGACCCGAAAGACCACCCGATGTTCCGTTAATATTTTTATACATGTTTAGCATTTTTCAAACACACGATTATCATTTTTTAATATAAGCTTTTGAACATCTTTTCAAATAATATGTTCTGAACATTTCGAATATGTGTTAAACATTTCTTGAATAATACAAAATATTTTTTCAACTACAAGAACACTTTTTAAAAATGTCATGATCACATTTTTGAAACATGTGAACATCTAATTAATATACAATGTACATTTCTTGAATGGTACGGAACATTTGTTTCGAATTACATGAACATTTTCTATTTGTCAAATATTTTTTAATTGCCGTGTACATTTTATTTAAGCACGAGAAAATTTTCTAAATTGCACGAACAGTTTTTTTAATGTCATCCACAATTTTTAACACTGATTTACATTTATTTGAATGTGCAATGATTTTTTATAAAAAGTTAAGTAATATATTTGCCACTTCAGAAATGTAAGTAACAATAATTAGAAAATAGATATATAAAAAGTCATGCGCTACAGGCCAAACACACTTCCCATGATAATCAGCCGAACCATATAGGGAGGCTTTTGGCGGGCGACCTCCATGGAGGTGGATATTTTGAAAAAATCAATAATTACATTCTGGAGTTTCTAAAAATTCTGAAAATAATTATACACATTCATATGGATGTATTCTACATCTGTATCAAATCTGACAACAAAATACATTATGGTGAGAGCTACACAAAAAAGAGAAAATCCTGCATTTCTAATAGTGAACAGTATTTGCATTGTTCATCAGTTTGAAAAACGTGATTTGTCTTTTTTTGTAGCTCTCATCGTAATGTGTTTCATCTTCAAAATTTACACACATGTAGAATACATCCATGTTAACATGTATGTTTTTTTTCAGAATTTTTTGAAACTTCGATCTATTTCAAAATACCCACCTCCATGGAGGTTGCCCGCCATTGGAATTTTGCGGGGCTGATGAGACTTCTGAGCAAGTCTATGTCTCGCCTTCAGGGCGAAGCTATACCTCGCTTGACGCGAGTTGGATGTCAGCCTCGCTTGACGGAGCGCCATATTGGTCAGCCCAGCTCGCGTGAGGCCGAAGCCACGTTCTTTTTTCTGTTTTCTTATCGCGTTTCTTGTTTTTAATTTTTTTTCCTTCCTATTACGTTTTTTCCATATTTTTTGTTTTTCATATTTTTCACTTTCAAACATTCGAATAAAATAAACTGCAAAAACACTTTACATAAATACTTTTTTAAAATTTTAATCAAGTGTTTTAAAAATATTAAATGTATATAGAGAAAATCTTTCTCAAGTATACAAAATATTTGCAATGTGCCTGTAAAAGTTGATCATGTATTTAAGAATATATTAATACAATCATTTGGAAAATATCAATCAAGGATTTAGAAAATGTTAAATGTGTATAGAAAAAATGTTGATCATGTATTAAAAAAATACCAAACTTGTAATTGAAAAATGTTAATCAAGCATTTGATTTTTTTGAAGAGTGTATAGAAAAAAGATGACCATCTATTAGATTTTTTAAATATAGTCTATGCAAATTATAATCAAGCAATTGAAAAATGCTGAATGTGTATAGGAAAATGTTGACCATGTATTCATAAAATGTTATTCTTGTATTTGAATTTTTTTAATCAAGCATTTGAGAAAATATGAAATGCGTATAGAGAAAATATTTGACCATGTATTCAAAAAATGTTTTTGTGTATTTGGAAAAATGTTAATCAAATATTTGGAAAAAAGTCAAATATATATAGAAAAAATGTTTCACCATGTTTTTTTTATTTTTTATTTAAAAAAGGTTAGTCAAACATTTGAAAAAAATGTTAAATGTGTATTGTAAAAATGTTGCCCATCTATCAAAAAGATCTAACCTGGTATTTGAAACATGTTAATAATGCATATGAAAAATGTTAAACGTGTCTAGAAAGAATGTTGACCATGTATTCAAGAAATGTTAATCTTGTATTTCAAAAATATGAAGCGTGTATTAAACAAATATATTAGATACATACCAAAAATTTGTATAGATAAGCAGTGAAATCCCGGGAGAAAACAAAAGAAAACCTGTAAAAACAAGGGGAAAACCCGAACAAAATTGAAATAGAAGAAAAAAACACTAAGAAAGACACGAAGAAAAAAGAAATAAAAAGAAAACCCCAATAAAAACATAGAAAGAAACAAAGAAAAACCGGTGAAAAAATAAGAAAAAAAAAACCTAGAAACCAGTGAAAACTCGTCTCTTTTCCTTTAACTTGGTCACGCGCTACTTACTTAACACGAACACGCCAGTGTCCTAGTGGCTAGCAAGGTACATTGCACCAAGTTGTTCCTGGGATTGATCCTCGCTCACTCCCTTTTTCCTTTTCTCTACTGAATTTCTTTTAAGATCGCGTGAATGGGCCGGCCCGCAACTACAAACACTTCAGGCGAAATTGAAGGAAGATTTGCTATGTGCGAGATATAGCTTTGCATCGTTTGTTGGCCCGTAACTATAAACGCTTCAGACGAGGCCGAAGGAAGACTCGCTATAAGCGAGATATAGCCTTTGCGTCGCCTTTAGCAAGATGAAAGCTGAGCACAACCACAGAGAACGGTAGTGGGCTAGCCGTAGTAGTCATGTGGTTTTGTCACATTGACGTCGCACACGTTTGGTTTCTTCATTTTACTATATATTTTAAAATGCCAAATACATATATTATGAAAATTATTTTAGTTAGTGCTTTAAAAATGTTCATCGTTTATTTAAAAAATGTTCATGTAGTAAATAAAAACGTTTCCTGAACATTTAGAAAATGTTTGTACCATTCAAACAAAATATGTGACATTTCTAAAATGTTCATGCATTTAAAAAGTATTATGTGATATTTTATAATTAGGTTGTACAATGAAAACAAAAGTGGTGTAATTAAAAAAAGAAATTCTGCATCATTCAAAATGAGTGTACATTACATTTTAGAAATGATCACGCATTTAAAAAATATGTTTATCGCATTAAAAACAATTGAGTGTACAATGTAAAAAATTATATGCAAAATTTAGAAAGAAAGCCGTCTCGTGAAACAATATATTTCAACGTGTATCGGAAAAATATTTAAAACGTATTCGAAATAAGGTTTAAAAATCTTAATTGGGAAAATGTTAGTCATGTTTAAGTAAATGTTAATCATATAAGAAAATATTTTAGGTGTACACCCAAATATACTATGTGTATGCAAAAGTAGACATCAACACATATATTTGATTTTTTTTACTTATAACTGTTCCTAAAGTGTACAGAAAATGTACAAGGTGTATAAAAGAACAGATATGTGCTTTTAAAAAAGACTGAAACAAAAATATATAAAAAACTGAAGAAAGAAATAACAAAATCTGAATAAAAAGAAGAACAAGATGAAGAAAGAGGAAAAGGAGTATTATAGAAAAACCAGAGAGGAAAAAGAAAACCCTACAAAAACGGATGCTAAACAGTAAAAAACCCTATAAAAACTACCCAAAAAACTCGCGCGCACTCGCATCGGGCTGTAAAATAGCTGTCGCCAAGGCCCCGAGCCCAGGAGAAGCGCGGTTCCGCAGCGGGCCTGGGCCGTTGGGCTAGTTTCCTGGTCCCCCTTGCCAGTCCGTTTCGTCTTGGATCCCCCGAAGGCGAGCGGACTGCCTTGCTCCACCACATCACCGGCGCTCGCCCTTCTCCCCCTCGCAATCGCATCGCGTCGCATCGCCCGGATTCTTATTCCTCCGCTGAAACCTCACGCAATCCCAACAGATATCCCCCCTCCCAATCCCGTCCCTTTTCCGCGGTAATTCGTTCGGATCGGAGCCCCTTCTGCGTCTCATCCATCCCGTCTCGGATCCCTCTCCCCTCTCCTGACGCCCTCATAAGCGACTTTCCCCCCTCCTTGGTTCTTGATTGCAGCAGCGACTCCTGGCTGGTGGTGCTTCCGTACTGTATCGACACCGTCGGCAATTCCGGCCATTGGTTTGGTTTCTGAGGTACGAGCATTAGAACTCCAGGGATTCTGGGCGCGCCGGCGCGCGCCATCTAGATCCGCCACCGTGTATATTTTTGGTTAGTGTTGGAGAACTGGAATCTGTTCATGCTGTTAGGCTGGCTGTTAGCTTGGAACCAGGGCTTGCTCGAAAGAAAGACTAGCGCTACTTAATACATGGATAAATAACTGTACCGCTGATGCAGCTAGGTTAGTGTTTCGCTGTAAAGTTTCGAGCTTGTTGATGATCCTGAAATTTTAGTTGGGATCCTTTGGATAAGGAGCTAAATATTGTTACTTTCCTTGTCATCCTAGTTCTCCCTTGGGGAGAATTACGACCTTGTACATTTGCTTATGCAGCTCAAATAGTTTTCCTTCATACTCGCTTATGTTTTTTACAGATAATAACAGGTCCAAGAGAAGTAGAAGCAAAGGTCCACTCAAGATGGTATGCATTACTTCAACTGCCCTTGAAATTTCCTATGCAACTCGGTGCTGTACTGCCAGACAATTAGGTTGTATACCCGCCAAAGGTTATATACCCGCCAAAAAAAGAGAATTAGGTTGTATACGTGAGTTGACTATAGTTCGTATTTGTATACTTGGTGCCAAGTTCCTATATCTGCCTACAAATGCCAAGATAGGGTTCAGGTGTGGCATTTGATAGATGAATCTGGTTATGGTCATACTCTTTAAAATATTCTTTTGAATACCAGTTGATTTAAGTCATTGCTAGTCTAACCATACTAACAATAAACTGATCCAGAGATAACTTTGGGCTCAACTAAAATTGGTCATCCTGAAAAAATAAATTTCACGAAATTAATTTTAGTACACAGTACTTTCTTGTTGTTCCTTGTTTACACCTCGAGTGAGTTAATAGTTATACACTTACGTGAACTGGGAAGGGGAGCCTTGGTGCAGTGATAATGCTGTTGCCTTGTGACCATGAGGTCACGGGTTCGAGTCCTGGAAACAGTCTCTTGCGTACAAAAGACCCTTCCTGGACCCTGCGCAAGCGGGAGCTACGTGCACGAGGCTGCCTCTACACTTACGTGAACTGGACTAATTAATCATTGGATCATCCCTTCATGTATGTATGATTGGTCTTTCTTATTGAATAGTTTGCAAAATACTTCACACCTTAATGCAAATGCCCATATCTGCAGGTTAATCTTGTTTAACTCTGTTCCTGTGATAGCCATGGTGTTTGTAATTATTGTATTGTGGTCCTTTTTCATTCTTAGCTTAAAACAGCTTTTTTGAACAGATGCCACAGTAGTTAGTTTCTCTCATATTTGGTGTAGTTTGCATATGCTTAGCTAACCCAAATTTTCTCTTATGCAGTTCTACGCGGGATATGGTTACCATGCTAGTAATTTTGAGCAAACGTACCGCTGCTATCCTGCATCCTTTTTTGACAAGGTATTTTACTTGCAGTATCAATTTTATCTGCTAGTACCTAGCAGTGCTGGAATCTGAACTGTATTTAACCATCTTTCTGAACTTTTACATTTTCCAGCCACACCTGGAAGGTGGTGACAAAGGTAAGTATTGGAGCCTCTTCTCTCCTCTTATTCTTCAGTTTCAATATGACTTAACTCTGATATAGTTCTATCTTTTCCAATGCAGTAATAATGCCGCCATCTGCCCTTGATCGTCTGGGTAAAGCTGAAATCCTCCTCCATTAGACCTTAGGCTGAACGACCTAGCTTCATATTGTTGACTTTAATCACTCTGAGAGTATTATTATGTGCATTTGTAACTGTTTGGTTTTGATTTAACAGCTTCCCTGCACATTGAGTATCCTATGCTATTTGAACTGCACAATGGTGTCACCGACAGGATTTCACACTGTGGTGTATTGGAGTTTGTAGCAGAAGAAGGCATGATCATCATGCCCTACTGGGTATGTGCTATGAGTGAACTTGCTATACTGCTCTCTTCAGTTGAAAAGTATTCTGACTAGTTGTTACATAATTTTTCTCTCATATGTATAGATGATGCAAAACATGCTTCTTCAAGAGGGTGACATTGTGCGTGTCAAGAATGCTACTCTTCCCAAGGGTACATATGTGAAGCTGCAGCCTCACACGACTGATTTCCTGGACATATCGAATCCCAAAGCCATGTCAGTAGCTAGAAGTTTGCACTAAAACCCATTCATTCTTTTTGCCATTACCATGTCAATAACTGATAACTTTGTGCTAGAGTTGTCTATTAAAGTCCATTCATTTTGTCATTATCATTAATATGCTTGTGTAACTTGGCAGCTTGGAGAAAACTTTAAGAAACTTCTCTTGCTTAACCACGGGCGACAGCATCATGGTAGCTTACAACAACAAACAGTATTATATTGATATTGTTGAAGCAAAACCTGCTTCTGCAGTTAGCATTATTGAGACAGACTGTGAAGTGGACTTTGCACCTCCTCTTGATTACAAAGAACCTGAAAAACCACAGCGTCCCATAGTTCCTGCAGGCAAGGCACCTGCTGAAGGTATGTGTTTTACTCTTGCCAAAATCATAGTTGCTGAATGTGATTGCGTTTTACGTTCTTGTTGAACAAATTTATTGTTCCTGCCTGTCATAGGTTTTATAGCTGCATCTGTTTAGGCCCTGTTCGCAACGGATGTATAGAAAACAAAGGAACAAAAACCTTTACAGGAATAGGATTGGGGTGCTAGTATAAACCTATGAGACAGAGAAACAAGGGAAGTAGAAAATCAAGACCGTTTGGTTCACAGGAAAGGAATTAGGATCATGCAAAAGGTTTGGGACCCACCAATCGCAGCACATGACCGAAGCACCCCATGTTGTGGGCCTCTAGTAGTAGCTTTTCCTGTGCCTCGCCTCTGGACTCCGCCCAAAAAAGAGCTCCCGGCAGATGTCTTATTTCCCGTGAAATCAAAGTTTATGGAAACTTTCCTCCGGAGTTCTAGCAGTTCGTTCCTGCAGACCGAACACTACTTCCGTAAAATTTTCCTGTACTTTTCCTCCACAATTCCTTCAAACAGAACACAGCCTTACTGGTGTTGCCACCTGGAAATGGAAACAATATTGTACATAAATAAAGACATCAGTCTGCTTCAAAGTATTGTTGGACATCCTATGCCACTTTTCTATAGGCTGCTGAAGATAGTTGTGATATTTCCCCTTTTGAAACTATGTTGTTTTGGCAATCTTCAGATCAAGAGGCTATCGTTGAAGATGAACCAAAGTTCAAACCATTCACTGGTTCAGGAAAACGGCTGGATGGTAAGGGCCCGAAACAACCAGCACCTGGAGCTTCTTCGGCCGCTGCGGCTGCACGTTCTGCGCCTTCAGACTCGAACAAAAGGGCAAATCAGCAAACTGCATCACCTTCAGGAGCCAGCACATCAACGCGCCAGAAAACAGGGAAGCTTGTGTTTGGTTCAAGTGCAAGCAGCAAGAAAGAAGCAGAAGCACAAAAGGTAGTTTCTGCTATTTTTCAAACTGCTCATATGCTCTTTTTCTCTACTGAATTTTTAATTTAGCAAGTTAAACCTTTCAAGTTCAGTGCATTCAAGACAAATTCCGGATGCTAAAATGATTTTAGAATCATTTATGTGCAAAGACTAAATTTAATTTGAAGCTTCCTAATTCTGTATGACATTTCTGTAAGAAGACACGATATTTAACCTAATCGTAGTCGCTGATTTCTATTCAATTGCTGCCAACAGGATCCTGCCAAAGGGAGCGAGCCTCCTAAGAAGGAAGAGCCGAAGTTCAACGCGTTCACTGGAAAGAGCTACTCTTTGAAGCGCTAGCTACTGCTGGTATTTATTGTCAGCGACAACTTTCGCAATCGAACACGCTATCTTTCTTGGAAGTTGTCTGGTTACCGTGGTAGCTGTAGTGAACTCTGTATCTCCACTTCGCATTCGTCTGAATCAGCACACCCACCGCGTGTGATAGAAAAAACGAAGTGATAAACGGTTTAGCTCGATGGCAATCTATTTATCAAGTAGTACAATCATTTCTCAACAATTTGCCAGTATGCAGTCTTGGTATTCTGTTCCAGTCTAGTCTTATCAGTTGCTTTCAGACCCATGATTCAAAATTGTGACTAGTAGGAAATCAAAGCGATGATGATATGACATGAACTATGGGCCTCGGTGGCAGGCAAGATTTGCTTGGGCAATCAATGTTGGGCCCAACATTAAGCCACCGAGAGTCTGGCTACCATAAAAAAGACCTGCCAGCGTGCTGATTACTCAACAGAGTGCAGCTGATTAAAGTAGGCCAACAGTATATGTGTGTTGTTTGGCAATGAAGCGGCTGTCGTCGTTCTGGACTTCTGGTGCTTCGGCGTCAGTAGACTGTGATTGATCCACTGATGAAGAAAACTATCTTTTGACCTGCGATGACAAAAAGTCCATGGCATCAAAATGGTATCGCTGACTGATTGTGACATGTAATAAATTTTTCCTGCTTGTCTGTCACTGAACTTCCCGGGTCTGTACTGAAGAAACAAGAGCTCCCATATCTCCAACTACTTGGCCTAGCTGGGTGGCTCTTGGTATTGAAAGCTTCCGGATGCAAGTGAAATGATAGTCCGCCGAGATCCAGGGTCTTTGCTCAGCCCCAGCACCCATCCATCATCACGCTGCCTTGGTCCTGCCATTTTGTACCACTCCCTTGCTCTTCCTAGACCCGGTACTCCGGCGCAGATCTGTGTACTAGGCCGATGCATGGTCCATGGATCGAACCTGTACTCCGGCGCAAATTTGTGCACTAGCCGATGCATGCTCCATGGATCCATAGGGTGAACCTCAAACTGCACCATGCTTGTGAAAGAAGGAACTCCGAATGCTTTCGACAAATGCTTAATTACACGACTACACGAGTAGCCATGATGTACAGTTTAGTATAGGATTCATTGTTGTACAGTTGTCGAGTCCACAAGGTTCTATATGCAACAACCGATGAACTTTTCCTGCGTCTCGTCATCAATCCCCGACCTACCCTTCCTCCTTCCCTCACTGCCCTCTGAAAGTCTCAACTTCCCCAGCTTCCTCCCTAGTAAATGTTACCCAAGCATGTTCATTTATGCAGCGATGCAGATCGAGCACAGACTCCAGAGCACTCTTCATCTACACGTATCGGAAACGAGCTGCTCTGACCTCCCTGACAGTTAGTTTTTGATTGTGCACCAGCTTTACACGTTTAAGCTAGACTTGTGGCAAATCGCCAAACCTACACTACACATGGGTGCTCTGCGATAGTGCCATGTACCAAAACCGGCTCTCTGACCATGCCCGTGGGAAGCACTAACAATTCGGTGGCACTGAGTAAAGGGAGCTTAACCGATTTGAGTAACAGGCAAAAAGGCTGGGGCCCCACGGCCCTGACCTAACCATGCCAAGTTACCAGCCCTGACCTAACCATGCATCAACAACGACGGTATCCTACTCCACCAGGCAGGAAAAGGTCAAGAAAACTTATCATGAGTGCATACTTGCATACTCCATACTTGTCACTCGTCAGTGTCATTCCCGCCCATGGAAATGCATGCATGCATGCGCACCATCAGTCCAAAGATGATGCATCCTAATCGCAGCGGTCTAATCCAATGGCAAGCGAAATGGCTGCGTCCCCGTGACGTCGTCGTCGCCGTTCCATTGTTTGCATCGTCGACGGAGCTGCTGATCTTCTTGTTGCGCTGCCGTTGTTGGGAGTGGCCACCGATGGGTATGGAATCGACAGGACCGAGGCTCGCGGCCACGAGCGTCGACATGTTTGGAGGCTAAGCAACAAGCGCTCTATGCTATAGTAGTAGTATCTTTTTTTGGCATCATCTTTTTGTGGGTGCGCGTCGTCTTCAGCTAGCACGTCTTCAAGTAGCCGGGCCGGTGGTTGCTTGCTTCTTTCTCTTTTCTCTCGAGAGCTCGTGTGCGTGCACTCGGTTCTCCACCCGAAATAATGGTGGTTAGGCGCCAAAGCATGCATGTGTGCGTCGCCTAAAGCGGGATTTGTTTGCCTCGCGTGTCCTCATCGAAGGAGCACCGAATAATTGTGACCTCTGATCGATGATTGGGACGCACGATCGTCATTTTTCTTCGGACATTACGGTTGGGGTACGAGTATCTTAATTGCTCGTGTGTCCCCCAGTCCCCGTCGTGCCAAGCTTTTGGATGATTTTTGTTGATTCGTGGGGTTTAATAAGGTTTTAGAGCTAAGGGGTTTAATCCAGTGTCGGCTGGCGCCATTTCTACCCGGAGCAAGTCTATAGTAGTGCATAAAACTCACTGTTTAGCACATCATCACTCTCCCCTCTCCTTGATTATCTAGTCGTATAAGTACACCCAACCGGTGCCCAAAAATTTGGTGCAGCCGGCCTACACGCGGCCCCTAGCCCTAATTTCCTCTCGATTGTCCCACGTGTCTGCGTGCCGATCCTGGGTACTCCCTCCATCACAGTTTAAAGGGCGTATCTTCAAAACCAGATTTTTTCACTATTAGAGGGAAATAGGGCGCAGGTCATTAATTAGCCTATTAACTGCATCGTTTTGGGAGGAATTAGCCCGCTGAAATTACTCTTTTCGCTTGCCTTCCTGGTGCGCATGCATGGTGTGAACTGAAACTTTAGGTGGAGGTGTGAATCGGTTTTGTTTGCATGCATGGCTGTTACTGGACGGGGAGGTTACTATGCATTTGTTTGGCCATTAATTAGGTGCATATCCTTAGATACCGCAGCTACAGCGCATCAGTTATTCCTGCCAATTACTAGCAACCTTGGGCCCAGAGAGATGTGAGGTACGCCCTTTAAACTGTGATGGAGGGAGTAGTTTTCAACAAAGGATGGCTTTTATTAGCTTAAAATGCCGGTCCTGAATAGTTACTACTCCCTTCGTCTAGGTGTGTAAGTCATCTTACGTTGTGCACCGCGATCAAGGCGGAAAGGAAAACGAAAAAACTTAATGTCTTTTTACTAATTAATAGCGTTGCATGCAATGAACTGACCACTGCATGTCATGTTTGATAGTCTCAAGTCATTGAAAGCATGCACGGCCCACATCTCTTATTGGTTGATATGTCACAAAACAAAAAACGAGGAGGAAGTTAATGTACCGTGCCTAAATATTTTGAGATTATTTGGTTTTCGTAAGGTGACTTACACACCTAGACGGAGGGAGTAATATATTACCGTCAAAGGATGGCTTTTATTAGCTACTCTCTCCGTCCCATAATATAACATTGTTTTTAACACTAGGGAGTAGTAAATTCCGTTCCTACACGGCCACACCTCATCTTTCTTCAAGGATTAATCTGACTGTACCAAGGAAACACGCTCCAGTCAAAACCAAACGCGATGCATCATAGAATGCAATCGAGCATAATTAAGAAGCTCTCGTGTAATAATCTGTCGACCGATGAAGCAAGACGTAACGATCGAGCAGACAAATCAGGTAAGTGCAAAAGCAACAAGCAAGCACGTAGTGACTTGATCGAGTCACCTCGACCCTTTCTCGTCCAAAAGCGACGCCCTAACGGACGACGTGCAGGTGAGGTTTTGCAGAAAAGCTAGCCTAGCATGGAATCCGAGAGAGCGAGCGATCGACCGGCCGGCGTCCATGCGATGCTTAGAACCCACGTAAAATTACTGCTAGCTAGCTGTCCTTTTACCAAAGAAAACGTAATTTAGCCGAGGTATCTGCATATAAAATTTGTCTTGTCGACTGGGGTGGCTCGGCATAACAGAAAACAAGTGACAGGACACGACAAGCCACCTCCACATACGACGACATGCACCAACAAAGCTACCAATGTATGCATGTGAACCCGTGACGGTAATACGTATAAGCTGGCAGGTCGATTTTTGGAAAATGCATGCAACGTTCTCGATCCCATCTACCTGTCGTTGTTTACTCACCTAATTTCAAAACGGAAAGAGGCTACTGATCTTTCTTTAAGGTACGGTATCACGGTTAATCTGATAGTTCTTGTCTCCGCGTGCAAAAGTTAATAATACATGCAGCCCATGATAGAATAACAGGAGCATGCGTCCATGCATACTCTCAGAGCAACTCCGTCAGAGCCGCCAGATCGATGATCGTCATCTGTCATATGAAGCACACTTCTTACGGATATGAAGGTTGTGCAAATGAGGCGTAGACTCAGAATAGCCAAGTTTCAGCCGCCATAATTTAAACAGTTCGGCAAACATGCATATGGTTTTCGACAAGTTGCATGAACAAAAGGATTTCGGCCGCGACATGTACAACTCACATGTTCCCGCTGTGTGACTGTCCCTTCCTTCGAGTTTCGCAAAATGAATGATCAAATCTCGGCTCCCCATCCACAAATCTCACGCCACCGGATCATTAGGTTTGGATCCAAAATGAGGAACCGATTCTGCTCCGCCATGCGATCAACTCTCGCCCGATCCTCCTTAGTGTGGAGTCTATGCGCCTTCATCTCTTGCTTAATTCGGAGCCAACGCGCTTCCATCTCTTTCTGACGCCCTCTATTCTCTTGCATTTCATCCCATCTCGCCCTCTTCTCTTGGTTCTTCTTCTCCTCCATCTCTATTTTTTTTTCTTACTTCTTGTTCCCGGCTTACTCGCTTCTTGCCCTGATCAATCGATCTATTTTTTTCATCGCCTCCACCTTCCCTTCTATCTTGAGTTTCAGTTTTCCCGCTTACTCCCGCCGGGCTGACCCGTGCTAAATGGCGGAATGGTATTTCGAGGCACCTTTGCCCTTTCTTGTCCATCAATATCATCTGCACCATCGTCCATCTTTGAAGAGGAATCGGTGCACTTCCCAGCTTTTGGATTGCCATCATCATTCCTCGACTTCCACTTCTCGTGCTCTTCCAACAAATCCCAACAATGTTGGATGCCAAATGGTTTGCCCTTTGACTTGGGCATTTGGTTGTACCTCTCTTGGGTTATGTCATCTTTAAACAAACAAATGCACAAATTCATGAGAATGATCAAAGTACTACAAATGTTGCAATAAAAAAAACAAGATTGCTTACATATTGATCGATGGTGACACCACTAGGAGGAAGCGTGCTTCACTTGCTCCTTGCCACCCGCCCAATGGTTGCTTATCTCTTGAATCGTACCCCATCGGTTCGTGAGAGATTTGTGTCTACGTCCGTCCTCCTCCCAACATGATGTTTGGAACGCTCCTCGATGCGCTTCCAATACTTTGCCATCGATTGTGATAGAGGTAAATGTGTCTCGTCTTTCGATGAGAAGGTGATTATCGTTTCGAAGGAGTAGACCTTGACGACCCGACTACGAACGTGCGAGGACGTCGCGCCTTAGCAATCGCTAAACCAACTCCGAAAGGTTATTGACCACGCCGGAGCATGATCAACCTAACCACGAAGGTCTATTTCCTGCAAGCAAACGAAGAACAAGCAAGAAACTAAGATTGCAATCTGGATATTGCGAATATAAGATGAAAGATTTATTGATCAAGGTGGGGTTCTGTGGCGTCTTGATCTGGTTGTTGAACACAAACGAAGTACGCGAAGTTGCAGCTATGGCGAACTTTTAATCTAAACAAAACCCAAAGTCTAAACGACGACCTAAGGACTGTATATATGGAGAAAGAGGGGGGGATTTCGTGGCCCTTGGAGGAGGGGTCTGAAACCAACCCTATCTCTTGTTTCTCCACACATACGGACTCTAAAAATAGCCTATACTCAAGTATTTCGAAATTACATGGGCCTGGCCCAAATTTTATAAGGTGGCGCAACACCTAAAATAAGCTATGGACGAAATTTATGGAGGGGCGTCTTGTATATTTCATCGATGTCCTTGTAGGTCATCACGGAGGCTTCAAAGTGCTCAAATATGCACTAGAAATGCCATTCTGGATCCCTTCGCGTGCGCCTTCATCTCCATGCTTGATCCTGCTCCAGTGTTCATCCCTCTTGTCCATGCTAGGCCCTTCGTTAGTAATCAACAGAAATGTATCCAATTTAGGCAGCATCATATTCTCATGAACATTAGAATTGTCACCAAGAAACGAAAGTACCTGATAATTCAATTGGCGTGCGCGAGCTCTAGTAATTGGTTCAGTATGTATAGCAATAGGGGTTGTGGATGTAACAATGGTATTGATGTCCTCATCATCCTCCCCTTCTTGAAATGAAGTCGTCCTCGATGAAAGCTCATCTTCCTCACCCAAATAAGGCTTCAAATCTGCAATGTTAAAAGTGGGACTAACCCCAAAATCTGCAGGCAGCTCAAGTTTATATGCATTATCATTTATTTTCTCTAACACCTTAAAAGCACCATCAGCATGTGGCATTAGCTTTGATGCAAATCAGGAAATCTAAACTTACGCAAATGTAACCAAACAAGATCTCCAGGTGCAAACACAACTCGTTTTCTACCCTCATCTCCAGCAAGTTTATATTTAGTATTCATATGCTCAATGTTCTCCTTAGTTAACTCATGCATTTTTAAGATCAATTCACCGTATTGTTTAGCACCAAAATTAACCTTCTTCGAAGATGGGAGAGGCAACAAATCAATAGGTGCACGAGGTAAGAAACCATACACAATTTCAAAAGGGCACATCTTAGTAGTAGAATGCAGCGAACGATTATAAAAAAATTCAATATGAGGTAAGCATTCTTCCCATATTTTCTTGTTATTCTTCAAAACAGCCCTAAGCATAGTAGACAATGTTCTATTGACTACTTCAGTTTGTACATCAGTTTGGGGGTGACAAGTAGTACTAAAAAGCAGTTTAGTCCCCAACTTAACCCATAAACATCTCCAAAAGTGGCTAAAAATTTAGTATCACGATCTGAAACAATAATATTTGGCACACCATGCAAGCGAATAATTTCACGAAAGAACAAATCAGCAACATTAGCAGCATCATCGCTTTTATGACATGGTATGAAGTGTGCCATTTGCGAAAATCTATCCACGACAACAAATATGCTATCCATCTCCTTCTTTGTTCGAGGTAATCCTAAAACAAAATCCATAGATATATCCTCCCAAGGAACACTAGGTACAGGCAAAGGCATATATAAACCATAAGGATTGAGTCATGACTTAGCTTTTTGACATGTAGTGCAGCGAGCAACAAAACGCTAAATATCCCGTCTCATCATTGGCCAAAAGAAATATGTAGCAAGTATATCCTCCGTCTTCTTCATGCCAAAGTGTCCCATTAATCCTCCTCCATGCGTCTCCTGCAACAACAAAAGATGAACGGAGCTAGCTGGAATGCATAGCTTGTTAGCACGAAACACAAATCCATTGTTAACGACGAACTTGTTCCATGTTCTCCCTTCTTTACAATTCTGCAATACATTTTTTAATTCAGCATCATGCACATATTGATCTTTGACGGCCGCCAAACCAAATATTTTAAAGTCAAGTTGTGAAAGCATAGTATAACGACGAGACAATGCATCAGCAATAATACTTTCTTTACCCTTCTTGTGTTTAATGACATAAGGAAAAGTCTCAATGAATTCAACCCATTTAGCATGTCCACGGTTCAGTTTTGCTTGACTTTTAATGTGTTTCAAAGATTCATGATCAGAATATATAACAAATTCCTTGGGACATAAATAATGTTGCCATGTTTCTAAGGTCCGAACAAGAGCATATAATTCTTTATCATAAGTAGAATAATTCAGACTAGGCCCACTCGATTTTTTAGAAAAGTATGCACCGGTGCTTAGGTGTTGTTCTTACTTGAACAAACCTCCTACTTATGATTAACCCCCTCGCAAGCATCCGCAACTACGAGAAAAGTATTAAGAATTAATTCTAACCATAGCATTAAACTTTTGGATCCAAATCAGTCCCTTACGGAATAGCACATAAACTAGGGTTTAAGCTTCTGTCACTCTCGCAGCCCATCATCTAAGAACTACTCCACAATGCATTCCCTTAGGCCCAAATATGGTGAAATGTCATGTAGTCGACGTTCACCTGACACCACTAAGAGAATCACAACATACATACCATCAAAATATCAAACACATATAAAATTCACATGATTACTTGCAACAAGATTTCTCCCATGACCTCAAGAACAAAAGTAACTACTCACAAATGATAATCATGTTCAAGATCAGAGGGGTATTAAATAGCATATTGGATCTGAACATATAATCTTCCACAAAATAAACCATATAGTAATCAACTACGAGATATAATCAACACTACTAGTCACCCACAAGTACCAATCTATAGTTCCGGTACAAAGATGAACACAAGAGATGAACTAGGGTTTGAGAAGAGATGGTGTTGTTGAAGATGTTACTGGAGATTGACCTCCCAAAGATGGGAGAGTTGTTGGTGATGATGATGACGATGATTTCCCCCTCCGGGAGGGAAGTTCCCCCGGCGGAGTCGCTCCGCCGGAGGGCAAAAGTGCTCCTACCCAAGTTTCGCCTCGAGACGGCGGCACTTCGTCCCGAAAGTCCTCTCCTTGTTTTTTCTATGTCAAAATGACTTATAT
This sequence comes from Aegilops tauschii subsp. strangulata, assembly GCF_002575655.3. Classification (NCBI taxonomy): domain Eukaryota; kingdom Viridiplantae; phylum Streptophyta; class Magnoliopsida; order Poales; family Poaceae; genus Aegilops; species Aegilops tauschii. Next base: position 508,087,548 of record NC_053036.3, on the reverse strand, counting down.
ACCAGAAGAGGGGCACCGGTGGTGGGCCGAGGAGGGCACAACCCACCAGGGCGCGCCTGGGCTCCCTGGCGCGCCCAGGTGGGTTGTGCCCACCTGGTGGACCCCCTCTGGTACTTATTGGCTCCAATATTTCTTATATATTCTATAAAAATCCCCCGTAAAGTTTCAACTTATTTGGAATTGTGCAGAATAGGTAGCCTGACGTAGCTTTTTCAGGTCCGAAATTCCAGGTGTCGGTATTCTCCCTCTTTATGTGTACCTTGCATATTATGAGAGAAAAGGCATTAGAAATACTCCAAAAGGCATTATTATACATAAGAACAATATAAATAACAGTAGGTAAACATGATCTAAAATGGACGTACCACAGAGCTAGAAGAAATTTGTTGGGGGCGAAGGCTAATTTCCCCATCTAAGCCCTGCCATAAATATATTCTTCGTTAATTGGTTCAAACAGGGAGGGGGGCATTGGCCCCCTCAGCTAACTAGCTCGACCTCTACTAGTATGTTGACACCCTTTTGAGGCAGTGTCACGCTCACTGACAAAGACGGGAAGGTTTCTTGGTACCTCCATCCCGTGTAGTTGCTACCAGAGCAACTAATGCTTGGGATCACACTTGCAGCGGTAGTGGTACTCGGGAACAGAGAAACCAAGGCAAGTAACAAAAGGGATATCTTCATGCCAGATTGCCACGCAATGTCATCTCAAAATTAAAAATAAGAAGTAAAAGCCAGTCGGTTAATGATAGTAACTACAATATATCTTTTTATAAATATGAAATGAATAGATTTGTAATCTTCCCAATTATTCAATCAAATATAACAATTTTATGAATGTCTTTTCATTAACAATTTTATTTGGTAACTACTACTCCCGCAGGAGTTGTTGGATTTTCCTGAAGAGGAAGGGCAATGCAGCACAACAGCAAAAAGTATTTCCCTCACTTATGAACCAAGGTTTAACAAACCAGTAGGAGGCAACACACGTAGAAACGTTATCAACACCTGCACCAAATTTTTTTTTGCTTGCACCCAACAAAGTCAAGGGGGCCATCACTCCCCTTGTTCTTGCTAGCCACAAGGTCAAATAATAGTAAAAATAGCAAAGGATGACAATAACTAGAATAATAATAGTAAATTGATAGCTATTGTAGGAACTTGTAAATATATAGAGAATGGACCCGGGGACCATAGGTTCACTAGAGGCACCTCTCTCGAAAGCATAATAGCGAAGGGTAAACAAATTATTGTTGGGTAATTGACAGAATTGCGCACAGCTATGAAGATCATCCAAGGCATAATCATTATATAGGCATCCCGTCTGTGACAAGTAGACCTTAAACTTCTACTACCACACATGTACTCAGCTTGGGGATTTTAAGGGGTTTTTAAGTTCCACGCCCGCTTCCATTTTCATGTCTGTTTTGTATTCATTATGTGTCTGCTTCCGGTAGTATTTGTTTCCGTATTCATTTTCGGGGTTTCTGTATTCGTTTCCGCTTCTACAAAAATATATGGAAACAAATGTGGTAGCACTTAGTTCCGTTTGTTTCCGCTTCGTTTTGATCCCTACATGAATGCGGGCAGCTGGCACCGGGCAGGAATGCCCGCGGGCGAGGGAGGAAGGAGTTTGGGTGTTCCAGAATGGCCAGAAGCGGGTGCGGGTGCTGTCCGGGCGCCCGCGAAGCCCTTCCACGTTTGTGTCCGGTTTTATGAGAGAAAGTGCATCTGAACCGCCCTGCGGACCGGTACAGGCCCGCATTGGATGGCACTACATGCCCGGACTGCGCGGTTCGGACGGTTGTAGGTGGTTTAAGGGTAGCTGTTGGAGATGCCCTAAATGAGTGTATTCTAGACTTGTGCTCCTTTGCCGTTGTTTATTTTTGGGCCCTGATAAGTGTCACACGTGTTGCACGAAACAATTCCGCCCAAATATTTTTCGATGGAAAGTTTAGTTACCTGAGGATGACAACTTTAGCTGTGAAGCATGACAACTTTCTGTTTGGATGACAAGTTTCAGTTTTTTTTGGTTTATTTTTTTTGGATGGCAACGTTACTATAAAAAACGTCAGAGCGGAGTTACTTCATGTCACGCGTGTGACACTTATCATTTGGGTTATTTTTCAAGTTTGTCTTTAAAATCTTCTTCTCCTTTAACTTGTTGATCACGACAATTTATTTAGACTTCCTTGACTTGCCATGTAGGACTAGGCGAGACCAATGGGTAGGATTATCATTACCACGACACTACCGATCATATTCTTATATAGAACATTACACGTTAATTTTCTAAAACACACATGTGAATCATGCGAGTGATTTTTTCGTTCCGGTGCACCCAGATTCCAGAAATCGGCTGCTCATAATATCCCTATCGTCCTATCCGTGGACACACAGTTGGAAATTCCAAAACGATCAAGCGTCAGTCACGACCTGCCAAGTACCACGGCATGCGCACGAACACGCTGATCCATCCGCCCCATAATATTCACCAGTGACAATTATTACGCGACGCTTGTGTGGAGTGGTCCTTTTGGTGCGCCGTGCACGCAGCATAGAGGCTGCCCAGAGGAGACCGGATCGAGGCAACGCAACAATTGCACCACAGCGGATCATGAACACGAGTTAGCTAGTCAGCTAGGCGCGCGGGCACGTAGGTGGTCCTGCGTGCACGGTCGCCTTTCACACAAAGCAACAAACACGAAAGCATACAGATCAACCGCATTGTCTGCCCGCCCTGTAGCAGAGCGCCTCTTGTGTTCGTCGGAGAGCGGCTGGCGCCACGTAGTACGGCGGGCAGCAGCCAGCAGATACGTAGTACGCGGGATCGGATCCTTGTTCGTGTTCCGTCCGGTCGCTCTTGCTTCGCGGAGCGGCCATGAGCTGGAGCCGGAGACGTAGGTGGGGGGCTGGTTAATTAACACACACGCGAGGGAAAAAGCGCGCGCGCACACGCACACAAACATCTTCTTCCAGCCAGATAATTGTACACGCTCCACATACGACACACGTGCTACCATCGGCGGCATCCGACATGAACATCTGGTCTGGTGAGCGTACGTGCGTGCTCGCCTTGGCTTGTCACGTCGCGATTACTGAGGGAGCAAGGGTCTTTTCACGGAGGCGCTGCGCGGGCACGCTCAGAAAGCCGCGCACTGCACTTGCCCTTCCGGCCTTCCCCCAACCAAATACTGTACCAAGCCGCGTACGGTAAGCCTCCGACCACCGCATGCGACGAACGAAGGCTGCATAGCACGACGCTGTCGCTGGGCACCAAACCGGCACCATGCGGGTGCGCGATCCCTGCCACGCCACCGCTGCCTGCCCCGCACGGGCGCGCGGCCGGGTCGCGGGGCGTGGTGGCGGGTGACTGGCGACCGAGTCGACGGAGCACGACGCGGGGCACGTGGTAAGTCGGTCTCTGCGGCCGTAACTGCCACTGCTCCGCCCGCCCAGGCTGTAAAGGCCTCACGCACGCACGCACCGTGGCGATCGACCCGGCCCGGCCCGGCCTGCGGCTCCCCACTCCGCTCCACTAACCAGCGCCGCGATTTAACTAATGCTCCACCATAATCCAACCACTTCCCACCTCCGCTTTGTCCCGCCCCGTTTCAAACCAAAGATAATCGCGTGCCGAGCCAAAGCGAACACGATCGAAAGCGACGACAGGCAGCGGCACCGGCGACGTGGGCGTAATCACGAGCGGCTAAGACGAGCGCGGTGGTGGTGGTAATCAGATTAGATCCCTCGGATTTGGATCAAAACAGAAGTACCACTACTATAAAAACTGGGCAGCAAACGTGACCCGGCAAACGCCCACCCCGCCCGCCCGCGTCGCGCCCCCCACGCACGCCTCCCCGCATCCCCCTCCCCTTCCGCGCTGCAGGCGGCCGCCACCGCCTCGGAGGAGAGCCGCCATGGCGCCGTTCCAGATGCGGTTCGGGCTCGGGATCTCCCCGTCGCGCACCTACGACGAGGAGGAGGAGGAGGAGGAAGACGAAGAAGAAGAAGAGGAAGAGTTCGAGGAGGACGAGTTCGAAGAGGAGGCGGAGAGCGACGGGACGGCCTCGCCGCCGTCGACGATGATGCAGGCCGGGAGGGGAGGCGGGCTGGTGGGCGCCGTGGTCGGCGCGCTGCGGCGGTCGCTGGTCATGTGCAGCGCCGGCGCGATGGGGGAGGACGACGACAGCGACAGCGACGGCGACGAGGAGGGGATGGAGATTGGGCGGCCCATGGACGTGCGGCACGTCGCCCACGTCACCTTCGACCGCTTCGGCGGCTTCCTCGGTCTCCCCGCCGACCTCGAGCCCGACGTGCCCCGCCCCACGCCCGGCGTCAGGTCAGCTCTCTGCCAGCCACTCTGCACCTGGTTTGTTTTTTCTTTGTTGCAGTATTAATTGTGCTGCTGAATTTCCTTTTATCGGCGCTGCTGCTGACTGCTGACAGCCTGAGTATAGTTTTCGTGAATTTGTGATCGAAACAAGCCGCGTGCAATGCTTTGCTAGTTTCTGGACCGTGTTTTTCTAGGCACTTGTCAGCACAACGTATAATTTTTTGGGTGATCAGAAATTTTAGACTTCGATGCAACAAGGATAATTCGTATATCTTTTGGGTAACCAGGAATTTTCATTGAGATACTTTCGCACGATAAGTATATTTAGTACGTACTTCATTTCGAGCGGAACAAGTATATTTACTTTGTGTAAAAAGTAAATAAATAAGCAATTTAACAACACATGAAACTCTAGGTATGACGATTGTTGCCAGGAAGCCTCCTGACTAAGTTGATGCAAATATGCTGATTTAATTAGCTGTGTTTTGCTATTCTCTTGTTATGCTGATGCACTCAGAGATGATACAGGGTACGAACAGTGGAATCCGTTAAAAAAATGTTTAATTAATTAGGCCAACAAGTGGATCTGAAAATAGGACAAGTGGTGCCTTTTGAATCAGGAGTTCTGTCAATTATGGTATTATTATAAGTTATATTGTTAATCCATGCCAAGGAGTGGAACTGTTTAACCCAGAAGTTTATTGATTTTGGGGTGAGGGCTGATTTAGTGGTCTGCTCCTGACATAGTTGCCATGATTCTGAAGATACGTGGAAACACGATTCTGAGGACACAGACCGGCGGATGAGCGAAATAAATTGATTTTGGGATTCTGTTGCATGGCTAACGGATGAGCTCTTTATTGGATTTCGTAGCCGGATTTGTTATGTGCTTGACCTTGAAGTTGGGACTTTTTATGTGGCTGACCTGGCCGGCATGGGCAGCTCAATGGGAATCTTCTCGTCTAGCTTATGTTTTGGATTAGGTTGATCTCAGCAGCTGTACTTGCATCTGACATAGTATGGGATTTTTGTTTATCTTTACCCTTTGCATTTGTAAATGCCATTCGCATCATCTTTTTAGGTTGTTAACATCAAATCAGGACAGGATTTCAGTATTTATTTAATAACCCAGTTAGATGAGCTAACGAAGATAAACGTTGTCATACTGCTGCCGTTGTTTCCTAGTACCTTAAAAAGAAATAGTAGTCTCAGATTGTATGTTTTCTGCTACGTTTGCCTCAAGCTAGATGTGAAGCGTCAACTAAATATCATAAGACCTTAAACTCGATGCTCCAAATTATTATTTAGTGCTAGTTGCTAACCTGTCCTAGTCATATTTTCCTGTGCAGTGCAAGTGTATTTGGCGTTTCACCAACCTCTTTGCAATGTTCATATGATCAAAGAGGAAATAGTGTGCCCACAATACTCTTGACGATGCAGAGGAAGTTGTATCTACGAGAAGGACTTAAGGTATGGCCAGCTGTAAGCTAATAAATCAGCAAATGAGATACCAGCTTCAGGCCTTCAGAATGCTTATTTATATCTGCTGTGTTCTTAGATTGAAGGGATCTTCAGAATTAACGCAGAGAATGGTCAAGAAATCTGCGTCAGGGACCAATTAAACAGTGGCGTGGTTCCGGATGAAGTTGACTTACACTGCCTGGCTGGGTTGATAAAGGTGCTGAGAACTTCCGCAGTAACACTAACTCTCTTGTACTTTCAGCTTCAAGAGATACCTAGGCCAGACAGATATTCTGTGAACGTGATTTCTCTGCGAACCAACATGTTTAGAGCCTTAAAGATCAACACTCAGGAAGGGCCATACACATTAAGTTTGAGCAATAGCATGAAACTAAAAATGAATGTGGCTTGTCGGCAATGGCTACTTTGATATACACAAACCATTTTTCGTGTACATCAGTTCGTGACCTATCGTGCTCTTTTGCAGGCATGGTTTCGGGAACTTCCAACAGGAGTATTGGACACGCTGACTCCAGAGCAAGTAATGCACTGCAACACAGAAGAGGAGTGCGCTCTCCTTGCTTCTATGCTACCACCAGTTGAAGCAGCATTACTTAACTGGGCTATTAATCTAATGGCCGATGTTGTGGAGCTTGAAAACTACAACAAGATGAATGCAAGAAACATCGCCATGGTTTTTGCGCCAAACATGACTCAGGTTATTGGAAATACTACTATTTGTTATTCTTACCTGCAGAGCAAACCCTGTGTGACCAAGCACACCCACGAGCATACACTAACCCCATGGTATTTCTCTTCCAGATGGCCGATCCATTAACCGCCCTGATGCATGCAGTTCAGGTGATGAATTTCCTCAGGACTTTGATTGTAAGGACTGTAAGGGAAAGGGAGGAGGCAGCTGCAGCATCCATGACATTGCAATCATGCTCTGATTCCCCAAATGACCAAGACGAACCTCAGACGCCGGAGCATTTGGAGAAGCCGTTCGCTTGTCCAATTCAGGAGAGGGTCGATCACCCGATGATTGATAAGGCTATTTCTGAACAGCTCCTATCTGAAGCTCAACAAGTCCTCCATAATTCCAAAAATGATTTCGAAGAACAAGAGAAGAAGTGTGATATGGACCACAATAAGTGCCACAGTGGAGTTCCTCCACGTCACAATGATCCGAATAGCCGAGTGAACAGTTCCGGAAAAGAATTTGGTAGCAGAAATGCGGAGGGCTTGTTCGACAGATTTAGTTTCAGGAAAGGTGTGGAGAGGCTGTGCAGGCACCCTGTGTTTCAGTTGAGTAGGTCCATGAGGAAGGCCCCAGACGTGGCTGTGTTTGATGCTCCCAGAGAAGCAAGGCAAGCTTGGGTATGATATGGTAGCGAGATAGTAATTGGGATTGTATGTAATGGTAATGGAGTTATTTTTGCTTCTTTTTTGTTTAGTTGATTGATTGGCCGTTCCTCTAGTTTGTGTGAGTAGAAACGGTTAGCCAAGCCAATTATAGTTTGTAGGTACTGCAGATTTCAGTGTACATTATAATCGTTAACTGACGACAGCGTGTGAAAGATTGCATCATGTGGTTCCTATATAAGTGAACGAATAGTCACAGTGAACTTCGACTAGATTATGTACCTAAAAAGCTAGTGATCCCTGCACTGTTCTTATACAGATTTTATGATAAGTTATCAGCAAATGGCAGTATATATTCCATTTTTCCAAGGGGGTGCATTCGGTATTGCCAGTGAATGGCTTTACAAATGCATTTGCCTTGGTACGGACGCATCTGCCAATGGCTCACAACCATTGATTAGCGTGTCGTGTGCACATCGGGCAGTAAAGTGTCGTCTGTACAGTCATTTCGTCTCTATTGTCAGTGCAGCTGTGGAAACGTGTTTTATTTCTTGTTTTTAGGACAGATGCGTTCCCCCGTGAGCCAAAGAAGCTAGCATGTCTGACAGCTCGCCTGTACTGCGTCCAACAGAAAATCATCTCATCCAGGTCCAGCTGGGACAGTTCAAATCTCCCCTTGAAGCAGTCAGACATGACCATGTCAAACGGTACTAGGGTGATGCAGCAGGCACGATAAGCATGGCAGTGCGCCCCAGTGTACGAGGATGGGATATATGCAGAGCAAAGATTTAAATACCGGCGCTATACGGGCCTCCCCTTCCCAAGTCAAGTTGTTGTCCTCCTCCTTGGGTCGAGCTGCTCCTGGTCGCGAGGAAAGAGGGGTAGCTGAAGTTACTCCCGGTGGAAGGAGGCAGCAGCAGCAGCCGGATCTGGCCATTCATGGTGCGGATTGAGCGGTGTGGTGGTAATTGCAGGTCGAGGTCCAACCTCTCCGCAGAGTCCATGTTCAGTGGCCGGCTGACCCACCTCTCTGGTGATATATAATGCCATTTTCGATGTGCTGCTTGTTGGTGCTTTTCTTTTCTGATGAGCCTGTTGCTTTGCTTTGTGTGCAGGGGCGCAAGGTCAGGGTGTTCATGTACCCGAGCAGCATCTAAGGTTGGCAATCTATCATCCACACCAAACACCATGATGCTTGATAACATAGCTTGAAAAACTTTCTTATATTATGAGACGGAGGGAGTATTTGTGTAGTTGTCAATAGCTCAGCGGCCATTGCTCCCGGCGGCAGCCACCATCGGCTGCTCCATGGCAAGTCAAGCCTATCTCCTTTGCCTAATATTTTTTCCCCTAAGAGTTGAACATGAATTTGGTGTATGAATATTAATGTAGGATGCCATTGCTAATTGAATTTGGTCTAGAAGTAGGACTAGGATATGTTCTGTTCAGAACATTTGAGATGCACCATGACCTAAACCTTTGGTTTTGTGCAAGTTATGTGATCCATATTATATGCCTAATTAGTGATTACTTGGTTATTCGCATGCATATGTGGTATTCGATGCTTGATTGTATGTTTACCTTTTCATTTTCTATTGATTTATGCTGAAACGCTAAATTGGGCTCGGCACGACTATAGCGTTTCATAGCTTTTTCCCCAAGCCGCCGCTAAGAGGCTTGGCGCGCTATTTAAAACTTTGATGCAGAGTCCTAGAAACGCTCCACGGTTGCAGCATAAGTAAGATGGCCGTGCTCCCTCGCCACTGCTGCCCTTCCCTCTTCACAGCAGTGATCCTGCTCTTGTTCTGTCCATCCCCGGCGTCGCCTCATGCTTTCTTCATCTTCGGCGACTCCCTCGTCGACGCGGGGAACAACGACTATCTCGTTACCCTCTCCAAGGCCAACACCCCGCCATACGGCGTCGACTTCTCGTTTTCTGGCGGCAAGCCGACCGGGAGATTCACAAACGGCAGGACCATTGCGGATGTCATCGGTAATAGTAGCAAGTATGAGTTTGCATGAGAAACTTTGTTTAGATCGTCCATATTTGATCTGACGAAAATGTCTTGGTGCTATGCTCTCAGGTGAAGCCTTGGGGCAGGAGAGCTTTGCTCCTCCCTACCTGGCTCCAAACTCTAGTGCTGAAGTGATCAACAGTGGAGCCAACTATGCTTCTGGTTCTTCCGGCATTTTCGACGAGACCGGTTCCTTTTACGTATGTGATTTTTTTTTTAACTTGTATAATTCCCTTGGCTTGATTTGGTCTGACTTGCAATCGTGTGAAAATGTGGTTGGGTTGGCAGATTGGAAGGGTGCCACTAGGGCAGCAAATCAGCTACTTTGAGAAGACCAGAGCTCAGATACTGGAGACCATGGGGGAGAAAGCCGCGGCCGAGTTCTTGGGGGAGGCGCTCTTCACGGTGGCTGCTGGATCCAATGACATCCTGGAGTACCTCTCACCTGCAGTGCCATTCTTCGGACGACAGAAGCCCGACCCTGCAGATTTTCAGGACGCCTTGGTTGCCAAGTTGGCATTTCATCTGAAGGTGCCACTCACCTCTAACTCACTCACTAGTCACCAGCACTGTAATTTTCTTTGCTTTGCTCCCATTCTGAGCTTACCATCTTGCAAATCGCATCCAAAACTAAGCGGCTGAACGAGCTCGGGGCTAGGAAATTTGTCATCGCCGACGTCGGGCCGCTGGGATGCATACCGTACGTCCGCGCCCTGGAGTTCATCCCTGCGGGCGAGTGCTCGGCGGCTGTGAACAAGCTCTGCGAAGGCTACAACAAGAGGCTGAGGAGGATGATCGGCAGGCTGAACCAGGAGACGGGCCCGGAGAGCGCGTTCGTCTACACCAACACCCACGGCATCGTCATGGAGATCATCCGGCAGCACCGTCAATACGGTAGCAGGATTTTCTTTCTTGCGTGCTGCAGATTCGCATTTCGTGGACTGAGAGTTGGATCTGTGTCGTAGGTTTCGAGGAGGCGCTGGACCCTTGCTGCGGCGGCAGCTTCCCGCCGTTCCTCTGCACCGGCGTCGCCAACTCGAGCTCCGCCACCCTGTGCGAGGACCGCTCCAAGTACGTGTTCTGGGACGCGTTCCACCCGACCGAGGCCGTCAACTTCATCGTCGCCGGCAGGATCGTCGACGGCGGCGCCGCCGATGCGTCGCCCGTCAACGTCCGCGCCTTGTTCCAGCGTCGATACGGATGAACGAGGAGGTCGCCTTGCGTGCGTGCGTGCGTGCATGCACCGCATCGCGGAATATCTCCTCCTTCCCTCGCGCAGCACTTGCTGCACGTCTTCAAACGTGTAGAACGTGACGGGCGACGGTGACTTTGACGCGCGGCATTTTTTCTTTTCTTTTTCCTTGTCTCTGCTGTTGCCTTTGGCTCCTTTGTGAAGGCCGGAAAGAAGATCGCTGTTGTCGAAAGGAACAATTCGGAACGACCGACGGTCGGTAATATATACTGGCGTACGTGCGGTCTACAGAGGCGCATAAGTGCGGAGCAGTAGAGACTAGAGACTGGTAGCGCACGTTTTTTTACGGGACTGTTCTGCACAGCGCCGCCGGTGCAGCTTCCAGCCACGCCACGCCACGCCACGCGGGTATATATGCGTGCAACACTTGGACTCGATCTGTTGACGGCGGCCGGGCGGTGCCAGGCACGTACGTAGCCTTCCATGGAGGCGGGTGCGGGGCCTCCGAAGCCCGCGGCCACGGCGAAGGTGGCGTCGTCGTCGTCGTCGTGGTGCTCGTCCGTGGCCGCCACGGCGGCGAGCCTGGTGGCGGTGGGCCTGGGCGGCGCGGCGCTGCTGGTGTGGTGGGCGCTGGCGTTCCACCCGGCGCACGCGCGGCTCTGGATGGTGCCCGCGGGGCTGGTCCTCCTCGGCACGCCCGTCCTCGCCTGGCTCTCCCTCTTCGCCTCCGGCCCGTGCCGCTGCGGCCGCCGCCCGGTCGACGCGCCGGAGCCTCCGGCGCCGGGCGCACACGCAGCCGCTTAGCGACCTGCTTGTACGTAGCTTGCAGTTGCTTCACCTGCCGAATCCATTCTTCCGTACGCATGCAGTAGCTTCTCTTCTCTCGGCACGTACGTGCGTGTTTAATTAGTTTGCTCTGCTGCTTCTTGCTCGCTCCGGGATCAGATCGGACCTGACCAGATGTACACAGCCATACATATGTTCAGCTTTTGTTTCTATGTCCAGGATCACTACTGCTGCTTCGGTTTCTTCGTTACTTTGCAGTGTTCTTGCCCTTGCTCTTGTTCACCCCGCAGACGTTCTTCCCGATGCTGACGACCGATCAAGTGCCAACTTTCTCATCCGTTCACGCGCAAACGATTTTGTTCGTTCACGCGGCGCCGAAAGTCTAAAGCGGGCAGGCGAGCGAGAGTGTGCGTGTGCCGAATCCTACGCCGCCACACTCCGCTCCGTCGGATCGGTCTCGATCGGCGGTCGGATCGGGAGGTGGACGTGCACTACGCGCGCGCGGGGCCCCAGGGAATGCTCGCTCCCCTCTTGCCGGATAGGGACGGGTTCCACTTCCACTCGGGCAGCGATCTTTCGGTGTTTACAACGGGTGTTATCTTAGGTAGGTGGTGCGATTAGCGATAAGGATTTAGGTATTGGAGCTGGAACTTATGAGTCTAGGCCTATCGTAAGAGGATCCAAGTAAACTTTTGTCATCTTGTCATCCTAGTTTAACAAGATAGCGCGTTAGGTTCGAGTCCAGTCACCGCGCACAATGGTCTGATAGTACGTGTGATGAGAGATTCCCAGGTTACTACTCCTACTTGACAGGGCAGGCGGATGCGATAGGAGCCTAGTTCCTGATAGGACAGTACATAGTTCAATGTAAAAACTAGTAGTTCTGAATTACAAGATGTTCTACTTGGAGCATGTTTTAGTGTGTTTGTTTACTCATTTCAGTCTATGTAGTTCATATTGACATCTTCTAATAGTGAATGGAGGGAGTAGAGTAATATTGCGAGGGGAATTTGGAAACATGGGACGGGCAGCCATGAGCCGCTTTATTATTTCTTCTCTAATTGCTACCTTGTCATAGGCCGACTATATATACTAGTACAACAATATACATGCGGTATACAGGCAACATCCAGAGGCAGAACGCACCAGGATTCCGATGAGCATGGTTCGTATTGGATGGCCACCCGCACCACCCCATTCACGCAGTTTCAGCTTTGGGGTGAACTTTGGATCCAGGGTAGGAGAACAGTTTGGTGGCGTTCCTGTAGCTCGCCTCGGCGAGTTCTGCTTCCGGCATTTCAAGCAGCGATGCCACATACTTCAAAACCTGAAAGGAACATGGAAATGAGGCACAGTTTACTACGGGGAATAATGATTTCCTTAATCCATCATCGGTTTGTGCGAGAACAACAACTTGTCAAGTAAACAAGCCAATGTTGGACAAGATGGAGTAGTGACACCCGTGCCAGTGAGCTGGGAGTGGATCAATTAAACAATACTCCAGATGGATGGTCTGAAAACAGTAAGCACGGAAATGACATCGTACTCAACAGGGTACAGTAATGTTGAAATAGTGGAGTATTCAGAGAAAATATTGTGTGTATCCTTAGAAAGGTTTAGGTCTTTGTATACATCGCAGTATGCTAGTCAGTACAGAATGTTGAAATAGTGGAGTATTCAGAGAAAATATTGTGTCTATCCCTAGAAAGGTTTAGGCCTTCGTATACATCGTAGTGTGCTAGTCAGGACAAGAATATTTTCATTATTAGGGAACTGTTTAAAATAAGAGAGGTAGCAAGGAACTCATGCAACTTGTACCATGAAGACTTGCTAACAAAACTACTATCAGCCAAAGGCATCAGGGCACAAAATCTTACAATGTGGATGTTAGCTGGATGATTCAAGGATTCTTTTGAAGGGGTAGCCGCCTGAGAGGTCGAATCGCCCTGGAACATTTCAATATCTGCATCTGAAGTGTCCACAGGGACTGTAACTAGAGAAACATTGTCCAACCTTGGTACTGCATCTGGTGCATCTGTCTCTAACAGAATTCTGTCCAAGGGTATCTGGAACAAATACAAATGCATTTCACTGGTGGTGCAGAATAGATTTAACATGCCTAACCTCAGGGGAAAAAAACATGACCAACTTACTGCTTTGAGCATTTTCTTTGCCTTAGTGGATTTCAGGCCTGTAAGGAAACCAGACAATGAAAAGTAACAACCTAAATTTGCAAGGCCGGGCACCATTTCTGCAGACCCCAGATAAGAATGCAACAGCACACCTGCTGGGAAAGGCCCAGTACGCCTTCAGGCAGCCAAAATGTTAACACAGCATAACATTTATTTGTAGACAAAAAGATGAGAAACTACAGGGCATCCATACTGGACTAGAAGTACGGAACCTGCTCTCCAGTATGACATATATATCTAGAAAGAGCAATATATTCAATATTTTGGAAATGTGATGAAAAAACAACACTAATTGCAAACCTACTAAGAACCTGGTGTGTGCAATATCATGGGTAATACTTTTTAAGACATTGAAATTTGAACTTAGACAAACAAACTACCACTACCTGTCATATTGAACTAGATACTGACAAGAACTAAAAAGATGATAATGACCAAATATCTTTGCCTTACTTTAGTATTTCCAGAAGATCGCCGAAGGCACGTACACAATGAACAGAAACAGGTTTCTCCAATTCCTTAGCAAGTTCAAGTTGTCGTTCGAATACTTCAACCTGTGTTAAAATTGTTATGCTTATGGTAAAAGGTAAAGGGGTACAACTAAAGCCACAGTAACAAAGCTAAATATATCCATTAGCATGTAGCTGAAAACTTGTCTAAGACAACTAATTTGGGACGGAGGTAATATTCAACAAGAAGTGCAGAGGGGTCCGTGCTGACAAACCTGTTCTCCGAAGTCAATAGTTTTTCCATGCGATCCCTTGTCCAGACCAGTCTGCATAATAGTGACATATGAGAATATATAATTGCACAGGTCTCATATTGCACATGCCAAAAGGAAACAGAAGAAAAAATTGGCTACGTTTGGCAGCTCAGTTTTTTTTTTTTTTGACTATTTGGTGAGTACTGTGAAACCATGGTTTTGAAAACTTTGATGTGTTTGGCATTGATAAATACCACAGTTCTATAAATCGTAGTATCCCAAACATGGTGTCTTTTTTGTAGTATTTCAGAAAGAGGTTTCGGCCTCTTTTTTATAAACTGAAGTGAGAAAAACGGTGGTGTTTAGAACTACGGTTTTGGAAAACCTATGCTGTCAAACTAGGGCAGTCTATTAGGTTAAATTCAGAAACAGCCTTCTCGGCTATAGAGTTACAGTAAACAGAGGCGACAGATAAATATACCCTATTGCTGAATACTGATAGAATTCAATGAGTTGCAAAACCAGATGATCATAATTTTCACTATATTAGAGAACTAATGCTTGTAGGTAAGCCTTGGTTTGCACTTTGTGGCAGTTCAGTCTATTATGTATCACCGCAGTTTTATTGCTGGCTACTTTGCCAGCACGTGCTCCCACGTCCCGAATTACTTGTTCTAGATTTGTCTAGATACGGAAGTTTTAGTGTTAGATACATCCGTATCTAGACAAATGTAAGACAAGCTTTTTGGGACTGAGGTAATACTTGAGAAGTAACCTAGAAGAGTACAGATTGACACCAGCCTACCTCTCCAACAGCCGCCTCTGGGGTCTCCGAGAAGAACTGCCGGAGCGAATCCATCCAATCGGGCGACCTCTCCGGCACCCACCTACCCAAATTCACGGTTTTAAAATCCACACAGCATAAGAAGCAGTGCACCGGGAGAAGCAGCCAGAGTATCTTGCCATGGGTGGAGGCCGAAGCAGGGGATGATAGCCGGGTGCTCCTGGGCCATCTGCTTCACCAGGTGCCAGTCTTTCTGCGCTCGTCCAGTAGACAAAGAGTCACGGAGGAGCGGTCGCTCGCGTTCACGCACGAGGCAGGGGCGGGGCGTACCTCGGAGGTGCCGTTGACCGCGAACCGGCCGACGCCGGAGGCTGTGGCGGCGCGTATGAGTGAGGGGGCGGCCGCCGCGATGCGGGGGTCCTGCAGGTGGCAGTGCGCGTCGAAGAGCCGCACGGCGGAGGCGGCGCGGCCTGGAGCCTGAGCCATGGTGATGGTGGGTGGGGGAGAACTTCCGTGGCCGGAGCCGGCGCGGAGATTCGAGCGGTGGCTGCTGTCCGCGAGCGTCGTGTCAGCGAATCGATGGCCATGGGCCGGGAAGAGGCCTGCAGCTAAGAGGATTTCAATCCGCAGGCCGAGTGGGGTGCTCCTACTTGCGGCATCGGGGGCCTTGACACCTACAGGCGTTCTTCATGGACCGCAATTAATGAGGCCCACCATTAATTAACATATATTTTCTTCCCTTCATAAATATCAAAATTTATACTTTGTATACTAATTTGTAAACCATGTTTCAAATTGGAAAATGTATGCATTAATATAGGAAACTTTTGGGTATAACAAAAAAGTGTTACTATTTTGGAAAGAATTGTTCCTGTATTAGAAGAACCATGTGCATGTATGAGAAAAATAAGTACTTATATATTTCAAACAACATGTTGTGGAATAAAGAAACATATTTATATGTTTCCAAATAAATGTTATGTATCACGGGATTTTTTAATGTATTTACTAAATAAAAAACACATGTATCATAAGAAAGTAACATTCATGTATAAAAGCAATATATAATAGATTTACACATATCAAAACAATATTGGCAGGAAAAGGTAAAAAATGAAAAGAAAATAAGCAAAAAAAACGAAAAATTATGCCCTGGATTCCAGTAACATATGCCCCCCGCCCCAATTGGAAAAGTAAACAATCGACTAAGAAGATTGGAAGGTGGTAGAGAAATACTCACCAGGTTTTCATTCTAGCATTGATAATGTAGATTCTAGCTGTGACCACTTTTGAATCACCAACTTGTGTTTCAATTTAACCGCAAAGAAGAATCGTGTCATGGAACGGAAATACTCAATGTAGTCTCCTCATTCATCCATCAGATAGGATGCCCAAGTTATGGGACAAGGCATTGACGTATTGGCTTTTCACATTTATAACTACATTTTTCACATTTCTTTCTTGATCCCATGACTTTTTATGTGATAAAAACAAACCAGATCATAAAAGTCATTATTTGCGGCAACTGTACAATAGCTATAGTGAGAGTAAAGCCCACAAATAGCATAACTGAATGATTGTTTAGCCAATGATGGATTTCACAAAAGAAAATGTAAACAAAAAAATAAACAACAGAGGGAAAAAACATGCGCGCTAGACCCACCATCGGGAGGACATTCTTTTAATAGGGCCTAACCCATTTTCCATTAATTGAATAGCAAAAATACAACTACCAAATCAGAAACAGTAGAGGAGACGAGAAAGGAGAAAGCGAGTCCAACGCATCGTTCAAAAACCCACTATATATAGTTGCTCGTTATCGAAACACCCAATGCAGGACGAAAACCCGACAACACCAAACTAACCTACCACCAGTTCAAAAAGCTCACGCGGGAGCAATAGGTCCATTGCTCACACAAAAGCAAATACAGTAGGACAACATAGCAAAATAAACAGAAAGCTACCAAACATCATCAGTCCGAAACTAAGCAACTCAAACAATACTGGCAACCCAAATCAACATCCAACTTCTCCTAGCCACACTTGTGCTTACAATGCTCATGGGAGGTTCTTAGTAAAATAAACCGAGTTTTTTTTAAGCACCAGTGCTTGTCTCTACAGGAGAGGTGCCTAATTAAGCGTCTACTCTCTGTAAATAAGCACCATTGCTTAAGAATCTGGTTTATTTTTCTAAGCACCTTGCATTGTACAAGGTCTCAATCTTCCAAATGGATGAAGCACCTTCCCACACAGCCGTGCAAATGAAATCCTCATCATGTTCCTGGTGTTATCCTTTTGCACCATGGCACCTCTCTTGAGCACGTCTGGAAGGACATGAGCTTTGGATTTCCGTATTTTCGGTCTTGTCGATAGTGCAATTCCTATTTAACGCCTAGCTGCCTAAATGCCTATAACGGCATGAATTGGGCTGGCCCGGTTTAGACGCATTCCCGATGTTTGTCCATCATGGTCGTGCGGTTATATTTTTTTTCTTTTTTTGTTGCTTCACTTTTTTCTCCGTTTTCTTGCATTTTGTTTCTATTTTCTATTTTCTATTTTTCCTGCCTCCTTTTTTTATTTTCGTTTATTTTATATTTTTATTTCTTCATTCGTAAAATTCCTGTCTCTTTTTTCTTTTTCGTCCTACTCGTTATTTTAATTTTTAAAACATTCATGTATATTTTAAATTCTTGAATACTTTTAGAAAAAAATCAAGTTGAGCATTTATAAATTACGGCAATTTTTTCCATTACATGGTGACCAGTTTTTAAATACGGTGAACATTTTTCTAATACATGATTGACTTTTTCAGCACCGTGAACATTATTCCCAATACATGTAATTTTTTTGTAGAATAAAGGTGAGCATTTTTTAAATACATGGCAAACATTTTTTTCATATCATAAAAACCTTTTAAATATGTGAACATTTTTTAATTCTTGAACAATTTAAAAAAAACTAGAATAGAGAAGCCAAAGTAAAAAAAACGAAAAAAATCAGTGAAAACCGGCACCTAACGCACAATCACATGTAGCAGTGGAAGCTAACTGGGCCGGTCCAACAGGCGATGAATCTATTCATAGACTCGACTATTTGACGTAAAGAGAGCTACGAAATCACTAATAAAGGAGTACTTGTTGCAAAGATCACTCCACGTTCCCAGGTCGCGCCAGGTGGTATGCTGCATGTGCGCCACTTGTCGCAATCTGGGAGTTTTCCCCTTTTTCGTAGATCCGTTTATTCAAAACGTTTTATCTCTTAAATCGTGCGTCCAAATCTCGAACCGTTTTCACCGTTGGATCCTCGCGTCGAGATCTTCAAAACTAGATCCCATTTTGATAGGTTTTGATGATTTTTTTTCACGAAAAAAACCGGACAAAGAAACCGGGCGAAAAAACCTAACCGGGAGCACATGTTTTTTTTCTTTCTGAAAGAGGCACGCCCATGCCTCTCGTGAAATCACAACCGTGCCTCTCATCGAAGCAAAACCGTGCCTCTCACGGAAAAAAGAAGATAAAACGCATTTTTTGGTTTCCAAGGAGGCACGACCATGCCTCTCGCAAAAGTACAACCATGCCTCTTGTCGGGTGGTTGGTGCGACATATGCCAAAGGATGGCTTATCATTGTGGGAGCCAATAAAACGTCGCCGGTGCCTGGAAACGGGATGAGGCAAAGACATGCACGCCGGCGAATCTTACCCAGGTTCGGGGCTCTCCGAGGAGATAACACCCCTAGTCCTGCTCTGCGGGGTCTCCGCATGATCACTAGCTCGATAAAGAGTAGCTATAATCGCTCCTAGAGCTGTTGGGATCAAGGGAGAAGAAGAACAAGGCTAGCTCTTGCTTCTCTCTATCTATGGTGTGTGTGCGTGTGCTACCTTGGGTGCGAACCCTTTGCATGGGTGCTCCGGGGGGTTTATATAGGCCTACCCCCCGGGGGTACAATGGTAATCCGGCTGGGATCTGGTCCCAGCCGTCAGTGTCTATGCTCGCCGGCTTCTCCGCCGGCTGCTGGGTCCCGCCGGCTGCCGGCTACTCGGTCGACAGGCCGGCCCCACCGCCTAGGGTCTTGTCGGCGGCTGCTTACTGTAGCCGCACCTCTGATGATGAGGGCTTTGTCGAGGTGAGCATGGCTACAGTGGGCCGCTGCGGGGGTTATCACTGTAGCCTCACCTCGTCTTGTCTCCTTAATGGGGCTCCTGCTTCGAGGAAGGGAGTAGCCGGCTTCCGGAGGCCGGCTATGCTCCTGGCCGACTAGGGAAAGCCGGGCCGCCTTCACGCCTCTCTCTGGCTGAAGGGGCCCGCAGTCCTTGGGCCGTACAGGAGGGGGTCGTGGATGACGTCGTAGCTAGCGTGGCTACAGTGCCGGGCCGCACGGGAGACATCCCTCCCGTACGGCCTCCTGTAGCCATGCCCGCCTCGGGCTTCGGGGGTCGTGGGCCGCACTGTGGCCATGCCCCGTCAGGTCGTCGTTATGTAGGAGTGGTTGTGGTCTCGGCCGGCTTCTAGGAGTCGGCGTTTCTCTTGGCCGGCTTCTTGGAGTCGGTGAGGCTGGGTCGCCTTCCGGGAGTCGGCTTTAGTGGTAGTCGGCCGGGGAAGGCGGCCCAAATGCTTGGAGCGCTTGAAGGCTCAAAGGCCTGGTAAATTTTCTGAAGAGCCAGGGGTAGCCGGCTTGGCTACCCGTGGCCACTTACTCCGATAGTAGTCCCCGAAGCTGATCGGGCTTCGAGGTGGAGTAGGGTTCGAGAAGCTCGAACAGCTTCCCGTCGTGACAAGCCGGCAGCTGGGAGCCGGCCTTGGTCAGGCACGTCGCCTGAGCCGAAATCTTCTAGAGTCGGAGGGCGGGAACCCGCTGGCATGCGCGCCGGGCCGCGGGCCGGCCGCGGGCCGACGGCGCGCCACGTAGCCGGAAAGCCTGCCAGCCCACGCGCGAGACGGGACGTTGCCGCAGAGAGGGGGCCCGCCACGTCCGCGCCCCCGCCCAGGCGCGGATCTTTTGTATCCCGGAACCGCCCGCACGTTCCGTGCGGCAGTTTCGGCTCGCACTTATGCGTAATAAACGCGAGACGTGGGGGGAACGGGCGCAGTTAATCCCACGTCTCCCCCCACGTCCGGCCTCTTCGGCCGCGTGAGGCTATAAGTAGGGGGAGGTGGAGGGCGGCAGACCCTCGCACGCTCCTCCTACTCCCTTCGTCTTCTCGCCTTGCTCGTTCTCGCAACAGCGCCTCGCCGCCGCGCTCTTCCTCCGCACGCTCCTCCGCCGCCGTGCTAGCTTCCGTCATGCCTCCCCACGTAGAGCAGCGTGGCGGGGATTGGGATGGCTCCATTGTCCACAACGACCACATCGACTTCCTCCGCGACACGCGGCGTCTGCCCAGTGCGGACAAAGTGGAGGTCCGCCTCGCGCCGGAGAAAGAAATCAGGCCGGCGCCACGGGATGGCGAGCGGGTGGTCTTCCGCTCGCACTTCCTGCGCGGCTTCGGCTTGCCAGTGAGCGCCTTCTTCCGCACCTGGCTGGACTTCTATCAGCTCCAGCCGCACCACCTCACCCCCAACGCGGTGGTGCTGCTGTCGGCCTTCGTCACTCTGTGCGAGGGCTATCTCGGCGTCCTCCCCACCCTTGAGCTCTGGGGGGAGTTCTTCCAGTCGAAGCTGGGTACGCGCAGCCAGGGCGTGCCGGCCCACACTGGCGCCTTCATCGCGTCGCGGAGATCGGGCGCCGACAACCCCTTCCCCGTCATCACGCTGATCCAATCGGTGAAGAAGTGGCAGAAATCATACTTCTACGTGCGGAACATCGCTCCACGGGGCGACTACGTCAACCTGCCGGCTTACGTAGCCGGCCCGCCGGCGGGGAGGCTGCCCCAGTGGTCCTTCCGGGCGGTGACGCTGTCGCAGGGAGGAAACGCCGCCATCGCCCGCCTACGGGTGATGGTCCAGACGGAGGGCCTGACGGGGCCCGACCTTCTGGCCGCGTTCGTCACGCGCCGGGTCCTCCCGCTCCAGAGCCGGCCTCATCTGATCTGTCAGATGAGCGGCCAGCTCGACCCGAGCCGGATGTGCACCAAGGAGATGCCGCAGGCCGACGCGGCCGACATGATGAACTACCTCGCCAACTGCCAGCTTCCCGACGACTGGCAATTCGGCAAGGAGCCATACAGCCGCGCCAATCCTCCGCCTACGGTACACCCCCCTTCTCTTTTTCTCTTTGGTGGTCTTCTGAACCTTTGTCTTCTTTTCTTTGATCAGAGCTCCACTGTCACTCGAGCGGGCGGCTGCCGGCTCCGTTGTCGAGTCGCCAGGGGGCTCTGGGAGCACCACTCGCCGCGTAGATCCCCGCGCCGCCCTCCTGGAGGCGACGGAAAGGAACGCGCGGGAGGTGCGGGAGGAGCAAGAAGCGCGGGAGGCGGAGGCACGGAAGGCAGCCGCCGCCCAGGCAGCTCGGGACGAGGAGGCGGCGAAGGCGCTCGCCGAGGCTGCAGCCAAGGCCCAGGCAGAGGCCGAGGCCGAAGCGGCGGCAGGGGAGGCCTTGATGGTCACCCCCCTGCGCGCCATGGCGCCCGGGGACGCAGATCCCTCGCCAGGGGGAGCCAGCGGTTCCCAGCCGGGTCTGGGCGGGAGCGGTGACGACGTCATCTTCGTGAGGGAGGCGCCGGGGCCGACTCCTCCGACTGGGGCGGCCCAAGGCGGCCAGACTGAGCCTGCGCCCGCGCAGTCGGCGAAAGGCGAGCCGGCCGCGGGAGCTGCGGTGGCGGTCCGGGTTCCGCCAAGCCGGCGCGCAGGGAAGGCCGCGTCGGAGCCGAAGAAAGCGGCGTCGGAGCCACGGCCGGCCGTGGGCTCCAGCTCGTCGGCCCGAGACGCGGAGGCGGCCAGCGCTACCTCCGGGTGGACGCCAGGCGGAGGGACAGCCGTGGTGAACATCGCTGCACAAGACGTCCGGACCCGGCTCCAGAACCAAGCCGCGACGCTGAGGCAGTTCACCGATGAATTCCTCGCCACGCGGGCTGCCATCCGGGTTAGTATTCTCAATTTTGCCCTTGACTTTTCTCGTGGGGGCGCGTCAGCGCACCCACTGGGTGTAGTCCCCGAGTTCCGAGTCGGGTGCTGAGCAGGCGGCTTGGAACTTCTTGGAGATTTTGTTTTTGCTGTTTTTGTTCTTACTTCGGTCTTCTGTCCATCTTGCAGGACTACCACAACCTCCGAGCGGCCGCCTTCAACTCCCAGGCTCGGGAGCTGACGCAGAGGACCGCCGATCTCGCTGAAAGCCGAGGTATGTGACTTGATCTCTATCTCATGTGGGGGCGCGTCAGCGCACCCACTGGGTGTAGTCCCCGAGATTCGGGCCGACTGCTGAGCAGTCGGCTCGGATCTTCCTTGATGATTTCTCATTGTTCTTCTTCTTCTGTCTCTGCAGCGGCCAACGCCAGTCTGAGGGCACAGCTGGGGGAGTCCCAGACTGCTCTTCGTGCCAAGGACGCGGAGCTCGCCGCCTTGGTGCAGGAGCACGACCGCCTGGTCAGGAAGCTGGCCGACCAGGAGGAAAGCCACAAGGCGGCGCTGAAGGCCGCGCAGGACCACGAAGCCGCCCTCCAGGCCGAGTTCGAGACGGAGGCGGCCGCCTGGGACGAAGCCAGGCAGACTCTGGTCTCCGGCTATGGCCAGATTGAGGATCTGGTTGACGGTAAGTCATCTACCCCTTCGTCCTTTCTTGCCAGCTGTCATTTTGGCTTGTTTTTCTGATTTGGGGTTCTTCTTTTCTTTTCTGCGCAGAGTACTTCCCCGGCTATTCCACTGCCGCCAACCAGGCCATCGAAGCTCGTCGCCAGGCGAAGAGGCAAGCCGGCTTCGAGATTTCGCCGACTGCCGGCCGCTCGCTGGCGGAGCAGCTCCTGGCGATCCAGGCTCGTATCCAGCCGGCTCACAGGCTGCTCCGCCGGCTTCAGCGTGCCGGGTCGCAGGTCCTGGCCGCCCTCTGGCCCGGCCAAGAGATCCCGCGCACTCCCAGTCGGACCGCCGACTGGCTGGAGGTGGCCGTCGGGCGCTTCGAGGCTTGGAAAGCGTCAGCGGCTCGCTTCGGCGCCGGGCGGGCGCTGGAGTTCGTCAAGGCCTGGTACCCAGGCCTGAATCTGGACCAGCTGGCCACCTGGCGGCAGCAAGCCGACGCGGAGCTGGAGCCGGCGCGGCCGGCCATCATTCGACGGGCTTCGGCAATCGCCGACTACACCGACACCAACGTCTTCGCCCCCGAGGTGGACGACAATGGAGTCGCCCAGCCGGAAGATTGGTTCGGGCTGGACCCGGCGCACGGCGAGGACTCGGCGGAGGAGATCGACTCCAGCGACGAGGGCGAGGAGGAGGAGGGTGAAGACGTCGAGCCGGCTGGTGGAGCAGCCGGCCAGCCTGACCGCGCCTCCAGCACTACGCTGCGTGCGAGTGCGTCTCCTGTTGCGGGAGGCGGTCAAGCCGGGACCAGCTAGGCGGCCACTCCTTCAGCCGGCGAGCTGCCTTCACTGACCAACTCGGCCTTCGCGCCTTTGTCTTCTTTCTTTTGTTTCCTGTCTTGTTACTTTTGAACAATGTTCGGTTAAGTCTGCGCAATTCCATCCACTGGGTGTATTCAAACTTGATTCTGTTGCCACCTATCGGGGGCTTTTATGTATATAAGTTATGCAATCGGTCTTTCCTTGTACTTTCGCTTTTTGTCCTTCTGCTTTTTTCCTTTGCCACCCTCCCTTGGTTGCCGCCTCCCTAGTCAAACAGTTGCTCTGCAATCTGTAGCCGGGGAGTGCCTGGCCGATTGGGGAGGAGGAAGTACTTTTAGCTCGGTCGGACTTAAGCTAAGTTTTTAGGAAGCCGGCCAGCCGGCTGTTGTGACAGTCGGCAGGCGTATATAGAGGCCGTCTTTTTGCTATATAGGTTAGTTGTTCCTTAGCCGTTTTCGTGTGGGCGTCCTTTCTGTCTTCTCTCTTGCTAGTCGGACAGTTAGTTCTTTGAGCTGCGACTTTCAACAAGAGAGGACTGGGGGCCGGCGCACTACTTTGCTGACTTCGGGAAGAACTTATAATATAGCTTAAGGCGGCCAGTCCCCGGGCCGACTAGTCGGACCCGGTGCCGGACAAGAATTCAAAATGTAATAAGACATTCATGGATATGACACTCGTCATCCATAGATAAATAAAAGGCAGTCCCCGAGTACTGTTCGGGGGGCCTGTTGGTTTGTAACTTAATACAAAAGGGGTAGCGTGATACATACTGCTTTTCAGCTGTAAAATCGTCTTAGGAGGTTTGCGTTCCATGGTCGCTCCGACTCCTTGCCGGAGTCGTCTCTCTTGCGTGCTCTTGGCTTTTGCGCGTCGATCAAGTAGTAGGAGTCGTTGCCGAGTGCCTTGCTGACGACGAAGGGGCCTTCCCAAGGGGCCGAGAGCTTGTGCTGGCCGGCTGTTCGCTGGATCAGCCGGAGCACAAGGTCGCCCTCTTGGAAGGATCTTGGCTTGACCTTGCGGTTGTAGTAGCGGCGCAGGCCTTGCTGGTAGATGGCGGACCGGCTGAGGGCTAACAGCCGGCCTTCTTCCAGTAGGTCGACGCCGTCTTCTCTTGCTTCTTTGGCTTCTTCCTCCGTGTACATGGTGATCCGAGGCGAGTCGAACTCGATGTCTGTTGGGATGACAGCCTCGGCACCGTACACGAGGAAGAATGGAGTGAAGCCGGTTGACTTGTTGGGTGTAGTGCGCAGACTCCAGAGACAGCCGGCAGCTCTTCGAGCCAGCAGCCGGCCGATCGCTCCAGTGGTACAACCAGTCGGGGCTTGATGCTGGAGAGGATAAGTCCATTTGCTCGCTCGACCTGGCCGTTTGACTGCGGGTGGGCAACGGACGCTAAGTCCAGTCGGATGCCCTGTGTCGCGCAGAAACGTGCCAGCGCGCCTTTGGCGAAGTTCGTGCCGTTGTCGGTGATGATGCTGTGCGGCACGCCGTACCGAGTAGTGATGTCGGTGATGAATGTCACGGCAGTCGGCCCGTTCAGCTTCTTGATGGGCTTGGCTTCGATCCACTTTGTTAACTTGTCCACCGCAACGAGCAGATGTGTCAAGCCACCGCGGGCCGTCTTGAAAGGGCCCACCATGTCCAGTCCCCAGACGGCGAAAGGCCAGGTGAGGGGAATGGTCTTGAGGGCAGAAGCCGGCAGGTGTTGTTTGGAACTGAAGACTTGACATCCTCTGCAGGTCTTGACTATTTCTTTAGCATCCTCCAAGGCAGTCGGCCAGAAGAAACCATGGCGGAAAGCCTTGGCCACGAGGGATCTTGAGGCGGCGTGGTGGCCGCATTCGCCTTGGTGGATGTCTTTGAGGATTGCCACTCCTTTTTCTGGCTCGACGCAACGCTGGAAGACTCCAGTGACGCTGCGCTTCACAAGCTCTCTGTTGATTATTGTGTATGCTGCGGCTCGTCGTTGCACTAGTCTTGCTGCGATCTCATCAGTCGGCAGCTCTCTACTGACTAGGAACTTGAGGATGGGCTGGGCCCATGAGGGAGCTGTGACTTCTTCTGCTGTTAATGTAGCCACCATGACTCGGGTGGGTGGGTTGGGTGTTGCGTTGGGGTCGACCACCACTTCTTGCGTCGTTGCAGTCCCCGGGCCGACTGCTGCAGTCCCCGGGCCGGGCTCTAAGGTCCCTGGGCCGGGTGCGACTACGTCAGTTCCCGGGGCAGTCGTCGAAGTCCCCGTGCCGCCTGCGGGATTTCTTGAGCCGGATCCGGCTGTTTCTGGCGCAGGCGGTACGAAGATGGAGTCCAACTCTGGAGACGGCTTGATGGACGGCTTGAGGAGGCGCTGGAGGGAGACGCCAGTCGGTATGGCTTGTCGGGTGGAGCCGATCCGTGCTAGGGCATCTGCTTGGTCGTTGTCGGCCCTTGGCACATGAAGGAACTCGCACCCTTCGAAGTATCCGCTCATCTGCTGGACGAGGAAGCGGTAGCTCGCCATGTTCGCGTCCTTGGCGTCCCAATCGCCAGATGATTGCTGGACCACTAAGTCGGAGTCGCCGTAGCACAGGATCCGGCGTATGCCGAGCTCTTTGGCTAGCCGGAGCCCATGTACGAGCGCCTCGTACTCGGCCACGTTGTTGGAGGCGGCGAAGTGGATCTGCAGCGTGTACTTGAGCTTGTCGCCTTTGGGAGAGGTGAGGACGATGCCGGCTCCCAAGCCGGTGCGCATCTTGGACCCGTCAAAGTGCATCCGCCAATGGGTGGAGTCGGGAGCCGGCGGTAAGTACTGGGTCTCGGCCCAGTCGACGAGGAAGTCGGCCAATGCTTGCGACTTGATGGCAGTGCGGGGTTGGTAGAAGATCGTGTAAGGCGCCAAGGCAATGGCCCATTTGGCCACCCGGCCGGATGCATCCCGGCTGCCTATGATCTCGGCGAGCGGGGCAGTGCACACGACCGTGATGGGGTGCTCTTGGAAGTAGGGCTTCAATTTCTTGGCAGCGAAGTACACCCCATAGCACATCTTCTGGTAGTGCGGGTAGTTTTGCTTTGAGCTGGATAGTACTTCGCTGAGATAGTAGACCGGCCTCTGGACCAGCTGGGCTCGGCCTTCCACCGGGCGCTGGACCACAACAACAGTGCTGACGACTCGGCTTGTCGCGGCGATGTAGAGGAGCATGGGCTCCTTCTCAGTTGGCGCGGCCAGGACAGGCGGAGTGGTCAACATTTTCTTCAACTCATGGAAGGCTTGGTCGGCTTGATCATTCCACTCAAAGTGAGTGGACTTCTTCATGAGTCGGTACAGGGGGAGGGCCTTCTCTCCTAGTCTGCTGATAAAACGGTTCAGGGAGGCTAAGCAGCCAGTGAACTTCTGCACATCTCGCAGCTTGGTGGGTATCTCCATCCTCTCGATGGCCTTGATCTTGACAGGGTTGCACTCAATGCCGCGTTCGGAGACCAGGAAGCCTAGCAGCTGGCCGGCTGGTACTCCGAACACGCACTTCTCGGGGTTGAGCTTGATCTGGAACCGGCGCAAGTTGGCAAATGTTTCCTTCAGGTCTTCCAGCAAGGTACCGCGCTTCTCTGTCTTCACCACAATGTCGTCTACGTAGACGTGGGCATTTCTGCCGAGTTGTTTCAAGAGACATTTCTGCATGCAACGCTGAAAAGTGGCACCGGCGTTTCTCAAGCCGAATGTCATTGTCAGGTAGCAGAAAGCTCCAAAGGGTGTGATGAAGGCAGTCTTCAGGCGGCCAGCTGGGTCCAACTTGATCTGATGATACCCTGAGTATGCATCCAAAAAACACAACAGATCGCATCCGGCTGTAGAGTCTATCACTTGGTCAATCCGTGGCAAAGCAAACGGATCCTTTGGGCAGGCCTTGTTCAGACTTGTGTAGTCTATACACATGCGCCACTTGTTATTTTTCTTCAAAACCAGAACTGGATTGGCAAGCCATTCTGGAAAGAATACTTCCATGATGAAGCCGGCTGCGAGGAGCCGGGCTATCTCTTCTCCCACGATTCTTCGCTTCTCTTCTGATAGTCGGCGGAGGGGTTGCTTGACCGGCTTCGCATCAGCTTGGACATGTAATTTGTGCTCGGCAAAATCCTTCGGGACACCCGGCATGTCCTTTGGGGTCCATGCAAAGATGTCTCGATTCTCACGGAGGAAGTCGGCGAGCTCGCCTTCCTATTTACTGTCCAAGTTCGCCCCAATCACGGCGAACCTCTCCGGGTGCTCCGGGTCTAGAGGTATCTTCTTCGTCTCTTTTGCAGGCTGGAAGGAGCCCTGCGCATCACAGTCCTTGGGGTTGGGGACAAGGTCGGCTGCTTGCCGGCCATGGCCACAACCCGTTCCAGCATCTTCTTCTCTTCCGCCACTACGAGGGACTCGGCCAGCCGGCTGCTGACCATGGCACACTCGACGGACTTCTCGTAGTCGCCGGCTACCGTGATGATCCCCTTCGAGCTCGGCATCTTCATCTTCAGATAGGCATAATGGGGCACAGCCATGAACTTGGCCAAAGCAGGTCGGCCAAGTAGCGCATGATAGGGGCTCTCTAGGTCCACCACCTCGAACCATATTGCTTCCCGGCGGAAGTGATCTTTGTCTCCGAAGAGAACATCCATCTTGATCTTGCCGATTGGAGAGCAAGATAGGCCGGGTACGATACCATGGAAGACAGTGCGGCTCGGCATGAGCTGCTTTGCTTTGATGTTCAGCTTGTCCATGGTGTCGCGGTACAGTATGTTGATACTGCTTCCGCCGTCTATCAGGGCGCGGGAAAATCTGGCAGCTCGCCTCTCCATCGCAAGGGTGACGTCCAAGACCATAGCATAGGAGCCAGGCAAAGGCATCACCTCTGGGTGGTCGGCCTGGCTCCAGCTGATGGGTTTTTCCGACCAATGCATGAACTCGGCGGTGCTAGAGGCGACTGCATTTACTTCTTGGTGTTGCCGGCGTCGGCTGCGCTTGTCGTCGACTTGACTCGTGAAGATGACGTAGGCGTCGTGCGCTTCGGGGAACTCGTCTTGGATGGCGCCGACTGCCGGCCGGGCCGCCGGCTGCTGGGGAGCTGGAGGCGGCGGGCCGGGAGGCGGAGGCGGCACTATCCCTTCGCCCTTGGTGATGCGGGTGAGCCAGTGGCATTTCCGTGTTGTATGGTTGGACGGCTTCGCGCCGCTGTGGAACTTGCAGGGAGCATCGAGTGCTTGTTCGTAGGAGAAGGACGGCTGCCAGGGCGGCCGGCCTCCCTTCTTCTTGGGAGCAGGCCGCTCTTCGGGCTGCTCGTCTTCAATGGTGGCCACCTGCCGACTGGAGGAAGTCGGCATGGGGCCCTTGCGCTTGTGGTCGTTCTGGTAGGGGCGCCGGTTGGGGTCGCCAGCCGGCTGCTTGGGAGCCGGGGCGACCACTTTCCCCGAGGCGTCCACTCGGAGCTCGGCCTTCATGGAGGAGTCGGCAGTAGCGTATTTGTCGGCGATGACGAGTAGCTCGTCGAGGGTGGCGGGCTCGTCGCAGAGGAGTCGGTGCTTGAGGAGGGTGCCCTCTCGGCACCCGGCAGTGAAGTACTCGATGGCCTGGACCTCATGCACTCCCTCGCAGGAGTTGCGGAGCTCGGCCCATCGCGTGAGGTAGTCGCGGGTCGACTCGTTGGGCCCTTGGACGCAGAGGGAGAGCTGGCGAGGCTTGGGAGGCCGCTTGTAGGTGCTAGTGAAGTTGCGGACGAAAACCTCGGTGAAGTCCAGCCAGCTGTTGATGCTGTAGGGCTTGAGGCTGTTGAGCCATGTACGCGCCGTGCCCTGCAGCATCAGGGGGACGTACTTCACGGCAACGCGCCGGTTGCCGTTAGTGATGCTGACGGCTGTGGAGTAGTCGATGAGCCAATCTTCCGGCTTCACCGAGCCGTTGTACTTGGGCGTGTCTCTGGGGAGCGAGAACCCTTTGGGGAAGGGCTCGTCGCGGATGCGGGGGCCAAAGCATGGCGGGCCGACATCGTCTTCCTCTTCTAACGCCAGGGACCGAGCAAGGCGGTCGATCCTGTGGCGGGCGTCACTCTCGCCGATTCCTTCTCGGCGTCCGAGTCGGTCGCCAAGAGTCGGATGGGTGACAGGCGGTGGAGTGAGGCGTCTTTCTCTTCGAGGCGGAGGAGGAGGTAGGTTTCCCTGATGTTCAACCGCCCGAGGGCGGCCTTCCGCGTCGCGCTCGATAGTGATGCGGGTCCGGCTGCGGCTGGCAGCCGGCTCCTTGTCTTTCTTCTGGCGCGTGCCGCTCGCAGTCGGCGAGCGGGACGTCGCGGCGTGCTCCCGGCGCGGGGGATGGCTATCAGCTCGGGCGCCGGCTTCGTGCCGTTCTGCAGCCGCGTCGATCAGCTGCTGGATCCGTCTTGTCATGTAGGGGAGCTCATCGGCTCCCAGCCCATTGAGCTCCTCTGCCGCCGCCTGAGCGGCTCGCAGATTCTCGAGCGGGGTGGCGTAGACGGGGCGATCTGCGCCCAGCATGCTAGCAACGGCTGCGCCGCGCTTCTGGACGAAGCCGGCTCGGCTCGGGCCGCTCGGAGGCGGCGTCCCGAAGGCGGCGCGGTCGACTTCGCGCTGGTGGGCCTCGGTGAGGCGTCTCATCGAGGCTATCTTCTTGCTCTCCGTGATGAGGGCAAGACGGCGTGCCTCCAGGGTCTCGGCGTCGGCGTCGGCCGGGAGGGGGATGGAGAGGTCGTGCATCGCTGCTTGCTGAGCGTCGTGGGCGCTCCCGCCCGAGTTGGAGACGTGGCTGATGACCAGCACTTCGGTGACAGCGCTGCTGCCGCTGTCAGCTCGAGGGAGTGGGTCGTCGAAGACCACCACGTCGGAGGGGTAGGCGTCGAGTGACGCGGTGTCGGAGTCGATGAGCATCGGGTCGGTGGAGCCGACAGACTCCATATCCGCAGCAGGCTCGCTGGAGACGTGAAGTTGGTCGAGGAGGCTGACGAGGCGGCTCTCGGGGTAGTCGGTGCCTGCGTCGGACGCAGGCCCGTCGGAGATGCGGGTCTCGCCGAGCAGATCGGCGAGGCGGCTCGCTGCGCAGGCGTCGTCGACGCCTTGCAGCGCGTCGGGGCAAGCGCCATCGGGCGCAGCAGGCTGGCTGCGCTCGCGGGGAAGGAAGAAGGTTCCCGTCCAGAACAGGTCTCCGGACGACGGTGCACCTGGCCCCACGGTGGGCGCCAAATGTCGGGTGGTTGGTGCGACATATGCCAAAGGATGGCTTATCATTGTGGGAGCCAATAAAACGTCGCCGGTGCCTGGAAACGGGATGAGGCGAAGACATGCACGCCGGCGAATCTTACCCAGGTTCGGGGCTCTCCGAGGAGATAACACCCCTAGTCCTGCTCTGCGGGGTCTCCGCATGATCACTAGCTCGATAAAGAGTAGCTACAATCGCTCCTAGAGCTGTTGGGATCAAGGGAGAAGAAGAACAAGGCTAGCTCTTGCTTCTCTCTATCTATGGTGTGTGTGCGTGTGCTACCTTGGGTGCGAACCCTATGCATGGGTGCTCCAGGGGGTTTATATAGGCCTACCCCCCGGGGTACAATGGTAATCCGGCTGGGATCTGGTCCCAGCCGTCAGTGTCTATGCTCGCCGGCTTCTCCGCCGGCTGCTGGGTCCCGCCGGCTGGTGGGTCCCGCCGGCTGCCGGCTACTCGGTCGACAGGCCGGCCCCACCGCCTAGGGTCTTGTCGGCGGCTGCTTACTGTAGCCGCGCCTCTGATGATGAGGGCTTTGTCGAGGTGAGCATGGCTACAGTGGGCCGCTGCGGGGGTTATCACTGTAGCCTCACCTCGTCTTGTCTCCTTAATGGGGCTCCTGCTTCGAGGAAGGGAGTAGCCGGCTTCCGGAGGCCGGCTATGCTCCTGGCCGACTAGGGAAAGCCGGGCCGCCTTTACGCCTCTCTCTGGCTGAAGGGGCCCGCAGTCCTTGGGCCGTACAGGAGGGGGTCGTGGATGACGTCGTAGCTAGCGTGGCTACAGTGCCGGGCCGCACGGGAGACATCCCTCCCGTACGGCCTCCTGTAGCCATGCCCGCCTCGGACTTCGGGGGTCGTGGGCCGCACTGTGGCCATGCCCCGTCAGGTCGTCGTTATGTAGGAGTGGTTGTGGTCTCGGCCGGCTTCTAGGAGTCGGCGTTTCTCTTGGCCGGCTTCTTGGAGTCGGTGAGGCTGGGTCGCCTTCCGGGAGTCGGCTTTAGTGGTAGTTGGCCGGGGAAGGCGGCCCAAATGCTTGGAGCGCTTGAAGGCTCAAAGGCCTGGTAAATTTTCTGAAGAGCCAGGGGTAGCCGGCTTGGCTACCCGTGGCCACTTACTCCGACACCTCTCGCGGAAACAAAACCGTGCCTCTCGCGAAAGGAAAAAAAAACAGAAAACGTGTTTTTATTCGTTTCCGAGAGGCACGGCCGTGCCTCTCGCGAAAGCACAACCGTGCCTCACGCGGAAGCAAAATCGTGCATCTCTCAGAAGGAAAAAAACAGAAAACACGTTTTTTTTCATTTCCGAGAGCACGGCCGTGCCTCTCGCGAAAGCACAACCGTGCCTCTCGTGGAAGCAAAACTGTGCCTCTCGTGAAAGGAAAAAAAACAGAAAACGAGTTTTTTTTGTTTCCGAGAGCGACGGCTGTGACTCTCGCGAAAGCAAAACCGTAATTCTCGCGGAAAAAAGTGTTTTTTCGCGCAAATTTTTTTCCGAAATTTTTTTGGTCCAAAAGTTAAGGATGACAGGTGGAAAACCGAAAAGTCAGAAAAACCCAAAAAAAAACCGTTTAAAAAACCGAAAACGCATGCGGAAAAATAAAAATATAAAATTCAGAGGGAGCGTCCAGAGCACGACACGTGGCGGGCGGGCTGAGAGCGTGCCAAGTGGCACTGATCGTTGCGAGGCTCCCGAAAGAGCGCTCGTCAACTAGTTGCTCTTTGCGAGACGGTACCTCATCTTGCGTCTAGCACGAGCGATAGCAACCTGGCCCACGTGCATTGTTTTTTTTTCTGTTAGAGGTTTTGCAAAACTTCTATTAACCGGTTTAGACCGGCTTTGGAAGGCCTCAAACGGAAAAAAACTTGATTTTCTATGTGTTTTCTGAATCAGTATTATTTTCCTTTTTATGTTTGTTATTTTCCTTCTTGTTTTTTTGTCGTTTTTTATTCATTTTGCAAAATACATGTGTGCTGTTTTCAAATACACATTGAATATATTTCAGAAAAAACGAACATTTTTCAGGTACACGTCAAATCGTTTTTTGAAATACATGTTGAACATTTGTCAAATGCACATCGAACATTTTTTAAGACACAGTGCACAATTTTGTCATACACATGGAACTTTTTTATAAATGGCATGAGTATTTTTATTATTTAGTATGAAAAACATTTGTTAAGTTAGAACATTTTCTTTAAATATCAAAAATTATTTTTTAATGGTACAGAAAAGTTTCTAGAAAATTACAAGGATTTTTTTAAAATTGTATAAGTAGTTTCTTAAATATCACAAACATTTTTAAACATGTTGAAATTTTCTTTAAATTTCATGAATATTTTTTTTGATAGCTATGAACCATTGTTTCTACATTACTCAAAGATTTTTTCCATTATAGAATTTATTTTGAAAATTACACGAACATATTTTTTTAAATGCCGCGAACATTTTTCTGAATGGCATGAAATATTTTCTAAAAATAATAAAATAGTTATTATATTGTATAATTTTCTGTAAAATGTCTCAAACATATTTAGAAACACGTGAACATTTTAAAATATCACAAACATTTTATGAATTGTACTAACATTTTCTTAAAATTATGAGGAGATTTTTGCTACACTGCATGAATAGAACATATTTTAAAAACTTATGTAAATTAGTTTTGAAATGTAGTGTACAATTTCTGAAAATATTGGAAAAGTAAAAAGAAGAGAAAACAAAAGGAGAAAAAAGAATGAAGAAACCTAGCCAACTAACTAACAACTAACACAACAAGAATTTAGACGGCTTTAGGCGAGTACTCCGGTAAATCGATATACCGGATTCTAAGCTAGGGCAGGGAGCGTTTTCCGCTTGTGGAATGCATATGGAGATGATGGGCTCCGTTCAAATGCATAATTTTTGCATGGCTAGCGGCCCAGCATTGGCTTTGTACGTTCGGTCGCAGACAGAGACATGGGCTTTCAGGACAAAACATCGCCATGTTTTTTGTGCCTTCAAGACAAGGACAACATCGAACACATAGTCATTCAATGTGTAGTGGCTCGTGAAACTTGGCATAGATGCTTCTCTAGCTCCAAATCGATGCTATCCCGCCATATGCTACGGTCAATTTGCAAGACTGATCAGTTGGCGCGTGTGGAAACAACGCAATACTAGAGTTTTTGACAACACAAGTCAATAGAGGATGATCACAGAGCTGATTGATCTGATCTTCTTCGAATGAGAGGATTGGAAGAGCATGGGAGCTGGAGAAACGGAATCATTTTTGAGAAGTCACCATTAGAGCTAGGGTGTTGGTGGTTGTTGTAACTCATATGGATGTACGCATGCATTGATCCATTGAAAGAAGAGAGCTAAACTTCCTTTTCTTTCTAGAAAATAATAATAGTCATCTAAATAATAATAATAATACTCTAGACTTTCCTAAAAGACAGGTAAATTCCCTTACAAGGTCAACAGATGAACACCATCATGCAAAAGGCCACGTGGATAGCTAAAGCTGCCCAAAGGAACCATGGATCACTGCGCACGAGCATAGGCTAAAGTTAACTGACGCTATTGCTGCAGTGCTTGCATCGTTCATTCGTGCTTATCCTCTTCGGCGTTCAGGCAGCGTCTCATGTGCGCCACAGGTAATCCGTGGCAGTTCACGTGAGTGGAATGAGATGATGTGGACGCGGTAGAGCCAGAGAGGACAACGCAGGAAGATTTTATATCCGGTACATGTGGGCTTCTTTTCGTTTGCACTACCAGAACAGACTGCACTGCATCATGGTGACTTTTTCGGTTACCTAACCGAACTGCTCTTCAGTTCAGATTGGAGAACCAACCAGGCTGGCATTGCTAGTTTTATTATACCGTACTAGGAAACATGCTCATGCGTTGCAACGGGAGATCTTTTTTATCATACACACATAGTCGAATAAGCAAGGCTCATTATCCTCCTTTCCTTCCTCTATTTCAACATGGTGCCCCACCTATCATAGGTTACCCTCAGTTCCTTCCTCGCTGGTAGTGACCGTGGTGTCCACCTGATCGTAGTGTGTCCGAACATATCCTCACATGACTTCTTAGGGTACGGTCAAGTCAAATAAATTTAAGCATCCAATCATGACAAGAAAAGGAGGCACATTGCACCTGCGGTTGGATGAGAGGGGAATCTAGCAGTCGAGGGGAGGGGGCGCTTAGCTACATTGCCAACTATACCTCCACGATGGGCGTCGAAGCTTCTAGACCGTCCGCGTCGGCCCCCTCATGTGCCCGAGAAGTGCACCTCGCCCTTGTCCTCTTGCTGAAACATAAGCCCCCTTTCCTTCCAATCTCCTCAGAAAAGGTTTGCCACTTCAACAAAACTGAAAATATTCAAAAGTATCAATAATCATTCTTAAAAAAAATCATTCTCAACAAGAAAAGTTTACTTCGTTTTATATATCTACCTCTGTAATACCAATATTAATAGGAGAAATATGTCTTCCCTTGTTTTTAGTAGTTCACACCTTTTTCGCACTTATTTATTCTATACTGGTTGAATCCGAATATAAGCATCAAAATAGTTTAAAAATTAGTAAGTCCTAATTTATTACTATAAAATACGTTGTTATTGTTATTTGGGCATTAAAATGGTTTCGAAGCCAAATATGGACAGGCATAATTTCTGTCGATAGACAGCCAAATAAGAGTAACACTACAACCACACATTCGGCCTTCCAACACCCGTCACACACCTATGAACAGTTTTTGTTGACAAGTCTCACGATGCAGACGTCGTGTGTGCCTCGATCCTTCGATTACTTTTATCCCTCTTTTATACTCACACAACAATTCTTCCTTTAAGCCCTTAATCCTTGTTTTTACCCACAATCCTTCCTCTAGATATCCTCCTTTAATTAGGCATCATGCATATATTTCTGAGGAGGCTTATTGATTTCAAAGAACAATGGTATATAAACTGATTTGATTGCATGTAAGGGAGCAAGGTGGGATTATTTTATGTGTAACAAACGTGAAAGAATTGAGTATAGGCAGCTCAAAATCGGAGAAAAGTTTGGATGGGCCGGCCCATAGAGAATATGGGCGTCTGGTCTCCATCTATACTCTACACATATAGATTATCTCTGTGATTAGGTCCAAGGTGATTGCTTGGTGCATTGGTTGGTGTGGGTTGCTGCTACCAACTTGTAACGCCCACGATGCGGTTATATCTCCCACGTGTCGAGGCACGACTTAGAGGCATAACCGCATAGTGGTTTTGTCGCAAGAAGGGTCATCTTCACACAATCCCATGTAATGAACAAGAATGGGATAAAGAGTTGGCTTACAATCGCCACTTCACACAATACATAAATATAATTCATTCATCATCCAAAATACAATCATAAATAGACCGACTACGGTCAAGATCCAGATGAAAATAAGACAACCCCAAATGCTAGATCCCTGATCGTCCCAACTGGGCTCCACTACTGATCATCAGGAAAAGACACATAGTAACGACCGCGTTCCTCGTCAAACTCCCACTTGAGATCGACCCCATCATCTGCACTGGCATCGTCGGCACCTGCAACTGTTTTGGTAGAATCTGTGAGTCACGAGGACTCAGCAATCTCACACCCGTGAGATCAAGACTATTTAAACTTATAGGAAAGGAAGGTGTAGTGAGGTGGAGCTGCAGCGGCAATAAGCATATATGGTGGCTAACATACGCAAGAGAGAGCAAGAAGAGAAGCAACGGAGCGGTCGTCAACTAGCAATGACCAAGAAGTGATCCTGAACGCCTACTTACGTCATACATAACTCAGACCGTGTTCACTTCTCGGACTCCGCCGAGAAGAGACCATCACGGCTACACACGCAGTTGATGTATTTTACTTGGGTCAAGTGACAAGTTTTCTACAACCGGACATTAACAAATTCCCATCTGCCTCATAACCGCGGACACGGCTTTCGAAAGATAATACCCTGCAGGGGTGTCCCAACTTAGCCCATCATAAGCTCTCATGGTCAACGAAGGATAAACCTTCTCCCGAAAAGACCCGATCAGTCTCGGAATCCCGGTTTACAAGACATTTCGACAAGGGTAAAACAAGACCAGCAAAGCCCCCGAATGTGCCGACAAATCCCAATAGGAGCTGCACATATCTCGTTCTCAGGGCACAACGGATGAGCCAGACGTCGGGTAGGCATAGACCCTGGTTGCCCAGGGGGCGCCGGACATCGCTCGGTTTGGGCCAGCACTCGAAGGAGCACTGGTCCGGGGGTTTAAAATAAAGATGACCCTCGGGCTCATGAAAACCCGGGGGAAAAGGCTTAGGTGGCAAATGGTAAAACCAAGGTTGGGCCTTGCTGGAGGAGTTTTATTCAAGGCGAAATGTCAAGGGGGTCCCATAAATCACCCGACCGCGTAAGGAACGCAAACTCAAGGAACATGTAACGCCCACGATGTGGCTATATCTCCCACGTGTCGAGGCACGACTTAGAGGCATAACCGCATAGTGGTTTTGTCGCAAGAAGGGTCATCTTCACACAATCCCATGTAATGAACAAGAATGGGATAAAGAGTTGGCTTACAATCGCCACTTCACACAATACATAAATATATCTCATACATCATCCAAAAAATACAAACATATAGATCGACTACGGTCAAAATCCAGATGAAAATAAGATAAACCCAAATGCTAGATCCCCGATCGTCCCAACTGGGCTCCACTACTGATCATCAGGAAAAGACACATAGTAACGACCGCGTTCCTCGTCGAACTCCCACTTGAGATTGACCCCATCATCTGCACTGGCATCGTCGGCACCTGCAACTGTTTGGTAGAATCTGTGAGTCACGAGGACTCAGCAATCTCACACCCGCGAGATCAATACTATTTAAGCTTATAGGAAAGGATGGTGTAATGAGGTGGAGTTGCAGCAGCAGTAAGCATATATGGTGGCTAACATACGCAAGAGAGAGCGAGAAGAGAAGCAACGGAACGGTCGTCATCTAGCAATGACCAAGAAGTGATCCTGAACTCCTACTTACGTCATACATAACACATACCGTGTTCACTTCCCGGACTCCGCCGAGAAGAGACCATCACGGCTACACACGCAGTTGATGTATTTTAATTGGGTCAAGTGACAAGTTCTCTACAACCGGACATTAACAAATTCCCATCTGCCTCATAATCGCGGGCACGGCTTTCGAAAGATAATACCCTGCAGGGGTGTCCCAACTTAGCCCATCATAAGCTCTCACGGTCAACGAAGGATAAACCTTCTCCCGGAAAGACCCGATCAGTCTCGGAATCCCGGTTTACAAGACATTTCGACAATGGTAAAACAAGACCAGCAAAGCCGCCCGAATGTGCCGACAAATCCCGATAGGAGCTGCACATATCTCGTTCTCAGGGCACACCGGATAAGCGAAGCGTATAGGTACCAACATAACCCAAGTTGCCAAGGGACGGTCCCGCACGGTGCTCTAGTTTGGACCAGCGCTCAGAGGAACACTGGCCCGGGGGTTAAAATAAGATGACCCTCGGGCTCGCGAAAACCCGGGTGTTGAGGATATAGACCTTAGCGTCACCCGCCAGGAGGGGCCGGGTTACTCGTATGGTCATTGCCAGAAGCCCGGAGCCAAGCTTGAAGACGATGGGCCAGAGATGGGCTAAGACCCGGATATGGCTTAAAGCCCGTAATTACAATCATTGTTATGATAGAACTTGTAGTGTAAGGCAAGAATAGTTGAGAGTCTGAGCCGGACACTCTTATGAGCCGGCCGGGACTCTGAGAGCTGCAGGGCGTCAGCCTCCCTATATAAAGGGACGACCCGGCAGCGGTTTAGGGACAACAACAATCTCGTCGAGAGCCGGGCATAGCAGTTTAGCTCCCTGGCGATCGTAACCCTAATCAATACCACCCCAACTGGACGTAGGCTTTTACCTTCACCGTAAGGGGCCGAACCAGTATAAACCCTCGTGCTCCTTGTCCCACATAACCCCTTCAAGCTTCCTAGTTGAGATGGCTCCACGACTAAGTCCTAGCTCGAGGACATCTGCCGTGACAATTCCACGACAGTTGGCGCCCACCGTGGGCCAACGCACGGTGGATTTGAGTTCTTGAAGGGCAGCTTCGAAGGGCTCAAGGGATACGCTGTGGGCCGGATGACCAAGAGTCATCGCGGCAAGCTCTACATCGACGATGCAAACTGGGGCCCCGACGTCGGCTCAATTGAGTACGGGTACCGGGTCCCCTTCGGCGAAATTCATGTTTTCATTGGCAAGATTGGTGAGCCGGGCCCTGAGCCGGGTCTCTGCGCTGATCTCATCGAGACGGCTCAGCTTGCGCGACCCGCCCAGGCCCGGCCTGCCTTAAGGCATGCTTTTGTGGGGTGCATCCATGGAGGACTCTCCGATCAATCTGGATCTGGTGATGAGACGGCCGCCGGCTCTGACGGCGAGTCGGCCACCGATGAGTCAAACTCGTTGTACCAACTTCAAGATGGCAGGCTCATGGGTTGTTCCGATGGTGACAGTATTCCGGACCTTTTTGAGCCACCAAGTCAGGTTGGAGTTTTCATGGCTGGTGCGCAGCCTGTTCAGAACCCCACTGCTGGAGCGGGAAACCCGGTGCCTTCTCCGGCTCAGGTGCTAATGGATCTCACAGACAAGATGACGGCCCTGTTAACCGCCACGGTTGACCCGGCGGATCAAGCTCAGCATGATGCGGAGGTGGCACAGTTAAAATTGGATCTGATAAAAGCTAAAGAGGATCTTGCAGCGGAAGGGATCAGGCTGGCTGCGGAGCGGGCGGCTCTCGATGCCCAGACTCAGCTGATTCAGGCGCAGTCCTTCCAACTCACGATGGATCAGAACGCGGCCAATGAGGTCATGAGAAGGAGGCATCAAAAGGCCCAATCTCGACTCCCACCGGTTTACGATCCACGCAACCTCTTCAACACGCCAGGTGCAGGGTCTAGTAACCCGCCCGGGGTCATAGCGCCCGGGTCTGGACCCCTTATTCAGCCACGAGTGATGGGGCCTCCCCAGGTGCCCCCTGCCCCGCCTCAGTATGTGCCAATACCCCCGGGTCATTATAATAACCCGCTGGAGAACATGGTCGCTGCGGCAGCACGGCTGGCGGCTCTCCCAGTTGACGACGACTCACCGACGACTATTGAAGCCCGCCGGGTCAGGGAACTCCTGCAGACGGCACTGGCACAGCAGGAGGCGTACTCCTACAGCCGGGATAGGATCCACTCGACCCCTCGTCCGGGGCAGAGCCCGAGTTACAGCCGGCACATGGTCTCAGCAACCGGCTCAAGTAACGTCCGACGCCATGACCCGCCCCCTGGCCATGGTCCGGCTCATAATGGAGCCTTTTATGCAGCAGAGCAGGACAAAGCGCGGCAAGAAGCGGAGCAAGTGCCTCAATTGACGGCTTACCAGACCCCCCCGGCTTATCCGACGACTTCCGTTGATGTGGGTATCCCTACCAGGACCGGGGGTGTCCCTTGTTTGGTGCCAGCTATCCGTAATGAACGTGCCTAACTACACAGCTGACTTACAGCCTGCAGCCTGGATCGAGAGTTATGAGATGGCCATGGGGCTACTGGAGGTCAGTGAGGCAGCCATGGCTAAGTACTTCACCATGATGTTGGATGGGACTGCCCACACTTGGTTGAAAGGGCTACCACCGAACTCCATCGGATCTTGGGCTGAGCTGAAAGCCCGGTTCATCCAAAACTTCAAGGATACTTGTAGGCAGTCTATGTCAATTGTGGATTTGACTAACTGTAAGCAGCAGGAGGGTGAATCCACGACTCATTGGGTTCGCCGGATCAAGGAGATCATACATTCATCAGATAAGATGGATGCCGGCTCTGCAGTCTTAATGTTGGAACAGAATTGTCGCTTCGTGCCCCTGAAGATGAAACTCGGGCGGCTTAAGCGCGACTGCAGTGACATGGGCACGCTAATGGCGGCTCTTGTCAAGTACGCCGATTCTGATGGTACCAAGGATCCCCCTTCAGATGATGAAAGGGCAGGGAAGGGAAAGAAGAATGGCAATGGCAAGGGTCCCCAGCATAACCCGGGGAACCAAGGAGGAGGCAAGCGCAAGGCCGATGGCAGCCTAGAGTTTGTAGCCAACGCCAGCTCACAAGGTAATAACCAGCGACGCAAGGGGAGACCCCCTCCCCATGGAGGCGGGTCAGGTCCGACGCTGGAGCAGCTGTTGAATGAACCTTGTCCAAGGCATGGCTCTAGAGAGAAGCCAGCGACTCATCTATGGAAGGATTGTGCAATCATGAAGGCCTTTAAAAACTACAATGGCCCGGGCGGCGGCTCAGGCGCCGGCGGCTTTCATGGCCCGGGGGGCGGCTCGAATTCTGGTCCTCAGAGTGGTCAAGGGGGCTTTAATCAACAGTCTGGCCAGGGTCATCAACAGCAGCAGGGGGGTTATCAGACCAATCCAAAGCAGCTTAGCGGTGGACAGTATCATGTGTTCACCACTAGTTTGTGCAA
Source organism: Aegilops tauschii subsp. strangulata (assembly GCF_002575655.3). NCBI lineage: Eukaryota > Viridiplantae > Streptophyta > Magnoliopsida > Poales > Poaceae > Aegilops > Aegilops tauschii. Next base: position 508,046,499 of record NC_053036.3, on the reverse strand, counting down.
GCGAGATCAGAAGCTTCACAAGAGGGCTGTGAATGCGGTTGAGCCGGCGGTCCCACGCTACTTGCGGTGGTCTGAGCAGCCTATAGTGTGGAGTAGGGAGGATCACCCTCCCCGGGTGGATAACCCGGGCCACTTGGCCTTAGTGGTGGCTCCTCAAGTGGGAGGATATAAGTTCACAAAGGTGCTCATGGATGGAGGCAGCAGCATCAACATCCTCTATTATGAGACCTTTCGCCGTATGGGGTTGGTTGATAAGAACCTCAGCCAGTCAAACACCATCTTCCATGGTGTAGTTGGTAAGTCGGCTTATCCAGTTGGCAAGATCGAATTGGAAGTGGCCTTTGGTGATGAGAACAACTACAGGGTGGAGAAATTGACCTTTGAGGTGGTCAAGATAAGAAGTCCATACCATGCTATATTTGGACGGCCGGCTTACGCCAAGTTCATGGCACGGCCGTGTTATGTGTACTTACAGCTCAAAATGCCGGGTCACAATAGGACTATTACGGTTCACGGCAGCCGGAAAGTGGCTCTGGAGTGTGAGGAAGGCGACGCGGCTTATGCAGAATCTGTGTGTGCTACAGAGGAGTTGAAGTTTTACAAAGACAATGTTGACCCAACAGATATGACCTCTCTGAAAAAGCCAACCACAGAACAAGAGCCGGCAATGAAATTTAAGTCAGCTGATGAGATTAAACTTGTTGATTTTGTTCCAGGTGACTCATCTCAGCAGTTTAGCATCAGTGCAAATCTGGATCCAAAATAGGAAAGCGCGCTCATCGAGTTCATCCGTGAGAATAGGGACATCTTCGCGTGGAAACCTTCTGACATGCCAGGTGTACCTAGAGAACTCGCTGAGCATACTCTCAATGTTGATCCGAAATTTAAGCCGGTCAGACAGTTCCTTCGGCGGTTTAATGAGGAAAGGCGGAAAGCTATTGGTGAAGAAGTAGCCCGGCTCTTGGCGGCCGGGTTTATCGTTGAAGTTTTTCACCCAGAGTGGTTGGCTAACCCGGTGCTCGTACTCAAGAAGAACGGCACCTGGCGGATGTGTGTGGACTACACGGACTTGAACAAGGCGTGTCCGGCTGATCCTTTTGCCCTCCCTCGTATTGATCAAATCATTGATGCTACGGCAGGTTGTGCACGTTTAAGTTTCTTGGATGCTTATTCTGGTTATCATCAGATCAAGATGGCAGTTAAGGACCAGGAGAAGACGACGTTCATCACTCCCTTTGGAGCCTTCTGCTATGTGTCTATGCCCTTTGGACTCAAGTGTGCACAGGCGACTTACCAGCGTTGTGTGCAGAACTGTCTTCATAAACAGATCGGACGCAATGTTCACGCTTACGTGGACGATATTGTGGTTAAATCCATCAAAGAGGAAACCCTGATAGATGATTTAAGGGAAACCTTTGATAATCTCCGGGTCTATAAGATGATGCTTAACCCGGCTAAGTGTGTCTTTGGTGTTCCTGCAGGCAAACTCTTGGGCTTCTTGGTTTCTGACAGAGGCATTGAGGCTAACCCGGAGAAGATCAAGGCCATCACCTCCCTGGCTAAGCCGGCGTGTATAAATGACGTTCAGCGCTTGGCGGGTCGCATCACTGCGTTAAGCCGGTTTATAAGCCGTTTGGGTGAGAAGGCCATGCCCTTATATCAGTTGATGAAGAAAACTGATAACTTTGTCTGGAATGATGCAGCTAATACCGCCTTTGAGGATTTGAAGAAGCAGCTGGCAGAGCCCCCAGTCCTTGCTGCTCCGGTTGATAAGGAGCCCTTACTACTGTATGTGGCGGCGAACGCACGAGCCGTCAGTGTGGCTATTGTGGTGGAGCGCAAGGAGGAGGGTAAGGAGCATCCGGTTCAGCGGCCGGTTTATTATGTCAGCGAAGTGCTCATTGAGTCTAAACAGCGGTACCCGCATTGGCAGAAGTTGGTCTATGGTGTGTTCATGGCGAGCCGGAAACTTAAGCATTACTTTCAGGGTCATCCCATTACTGTGGTCAGTTCTACCCCCCTTGGTGATATCATTCAAAACAGAGAGGCCACAGGGAGAATTGCTAAGTGGGCTATAGAGCTTGGACCTCATAGTCTCAAATATGTGCCACGCACTGCTGTTAAATCTCAGGCCTTGGTGGATTTTATCAATGATTGGACAGAGTCACAAGTACCCGAGCAAAAGCCGGATAACACATATTGTACCATTCACTTTGATGGGTCCAGGCAGTTGGAGGGCTCGGGGGCTGGCGTTGTATTGGCTTCCCCTAAGGGTGACAAGTTCCATTATGTGCTACAGTTGATGTTTCCTTGCACTAACAATGCGGCTGAGTACGAGGCCTTGCTCCACGGTCTTCGGATGGCTAAGGAGATGAGCTTGAGCCGGGTAAGGTGCTTCGGTGACTCAGACTTGGTGGCTCAACAAGTATCAGGCAAGTGGGACTCTAAAGACCCTCTAATGGCGGCTTATCGCCGCGAAGTCGATGCCATTGCTGGGCACTTTCAGGGCTACCAAGTAGAGCACACTGATCGCAAGAAGAACGAGGCGACTGATGCTCTAAGCCGGCTAGGCTCTCAGCGAAAGCCGGTGCCGCCTAACACTTTCCTGGACGTCCTGTATAACCCTTCGATTAAGTTGCCTACAGAGGAAGACTTGGCTGTCCCTGACCCGGAGGCACGACTGGTGGCGGCTCTTCATGTCATACCAGACTGGACAATGCCATATCTGGCTTATATGACCCGGGGCGAGTTGCCTGAGGATGAAACTTTGGCCAGGCAAATAACTCGGCGGGCTAAGTCAATGATCGTTATCGATGGCGAGTTGCATCATCGCAGTGTTACAGGGGCATTTCAGCGTTGTGTCTCCCCTGAGGAAGGTCAAGAGATCTTGCGTGAGATCCATGAAGGGGATTGTGGCCATCATGCCGGTTCAAAATCCCTTGTGGCCAAGGCTTTCCGTCATGGTTTTTATTGGTTGACGGCTCATGCTGATGCAGAGGACTTGGTCAGTAAATGTGATGGTTGCCAAAGGTTCTCACGACGGGCTCACGTGCCGGCTCAGGAGTTGAGTATGATCCCAATCACTTGGCCCTTTGCGGTCTGGGGGCTTGATATGGTTGGGCCTTTTAAAAGGTCCAAGGATAAGAAGACCCACCTCTTGGTGGCAGTGGACAAATTCACAAAGTGGGTGGAAGCTGAGCCAGTTAGCAAGTGCGATGCAGCCACGGCGGTTCAATTTATGAAAAAGGTGATTTTCCGCTTTGGCTTTCCGCACAGCATTATAACTGACAATGGCACCAATCTCTCCAAGGGCGCCATGGAAGAGTTTTGTCAACGAGAGCATATCCGACTTGATGTTTCCTCAGTGGCTCATCTTCAATCCAATGGTCAAGCTGAGAGAGCTAATCAGGAGATTCTGAAGGGCATCAAGCCCCGGCTTTTGGTCCCTTTGCAACGAACGCCGGGTTGTTGGGTGGAGGAGTTGCCCTCCGTGTTATGGAGCATCAACACTACTCCTAACAGGTCTACAGGCTTCACGCCTTTCTTCATGGTTTATGGAGCAGAAGCAGTCCTCCCCAGTGACATCCGTCACGACTCACCTCGCGTGGCGGCTTATGTTGAGACGGATAATGAACAGGCGCGCCAAGATGCTCTTGACTTGTTGGACGAACAGCGTGATGTGGCAGCAGCCCGTTCGGCGATTTACCAACAAGACCTGCGCCGTTATCATAGCCGCCGGGTCAAATCCCGGGTCTTCCAGGAAGGCGACCTTGTGCTCCGACTCATCCAGGATCAAATAGATGCACACAAACTATCCCCGCCTTGGGAAGGGCCCTTTGTGGTCAGCAAGAACTTGCACAACGGGTCATATTACCTCATTGACATTCGGGAGCACAAAGATTCACGTAAGTCGGAGGAGGAGACCCGTCGGCCGTGGAACATAGCTCAGCTTCGGCCTTACTACACTTGAGCCACCGGCTCTCGTAGTGTACATATTTCTCTCAGCCATGTATATATATATATATGATAAGCAATAAAGCAGGACCTCTGTCCTTTTTTCTCCCCCAAATATGCACGTGTTGTTTACATGATGACTTAAAGGAGGATCCGGCTTATGATCGTATTCGAATCTAGCCGTAAGCGGTAAAGTCACTTGGGGGCTTCCTGTTCAAACATGGGTCGAATTCGAACCAAAGAGAACATAGCTGTCGATACCCATTTGATTGGCAAAGTGCCGAGCTCATTGGGAGGTTACCTTTGGTCATATTTGAATCATGGTTTACCCCCTCTGAGAACCGACATGGATCGTATTCGAATCAGCATCGTTAAACAATTCTAAAAGTCACTTGGGGGCTTCCTGTTCAAACATGGGTCGTATTCGAACCAAAGAGAACATAGCTGTCGGTACCCTCTTGATTGGCATCGCCACACCCACTGGGGGCTATATGATCGTATCCGAATCTTGGCTTAACCCCTTTGGGCCGGGTCTCTGGTCGTATTCGAACCGGAAGCCCCTAAAGTTCCTCTGCTTTATCACAAGTTTACTCTGATTATGTCAAGGTGTGTACGGCCGGGTCTCACTTTACCGGCTTAACCTTGGTTTACAGTGTTCGTTGAACGCCATGGGTGTCATTACGACAGGTAAATCGGAGTTAAGATACCAACCTTGTTATCCGGGTTATCTAAACCGGAAGAATGCTTACAGGCCGCTAAGTGAATTATTACGGCTGTGTTAAGGATATAATTGAGGACCAGTCTTTTTGATTCATATTCCGGGTTATCTATCCAAAACACCTGATTCTCAGGGCGGTAAGCTGCCTTGAGACTTGTGATTTGCCTTTCTATGCAGGATATTTAAAGGCACCTCTTTGAGGTTGAGAAAAACAAAGGGATGGTTATAACCCGGCGAAATATCAAAGAGACAACTTCAAAGGACTTTCGCATTCAATACGTGCACGATGGCACGGCAGAAATGAACTGTTGCACCTATTCTATTACAAAAACTCATCAAGTCTAAGACGGGTGGAACATTGTTTGGTAAACCGGCAGCCGAGTCACGATGCCCGCTGAGTTGAAGTCTCCGGCTCATTCCTATCTTCTCCTCCGGCTGATCCCAAGACCTCGAAGGTTGATGACTTCCAGTCGATGCCGCTGAGAGCTTCGAATTGGGCTTCTTCGTCAATTAACCCGGCCGGGTCAATCTCCGGGGCGAAAGTGTGCCGCCGAGCCGGCGGGATCAGGTTGAGAGCTTCATAGCGAGGGGTTGGAATCCTCTGATTCTCCGCATCATAACCCGGCTGGTACTTGGTCAGGTCTGTGTCGTTCCCGATAAGAGTGGCCACTGGGCGTACCGCCTTCACGCAGGCTGCGAAATCCTTCTGGTCGAAAGCTGAGCCGTCTTCCTTCAGGCTTGGATAACCCAGGGCGATGTCTGCCGGGTCTAGCTCCGGCAGGAATGCCTTGGCCCGGCTCAGCGCGGCGATTGCTCCGGCTCTCGCAGAGGCCCGTCGCAGCTCTTGGATCCGCTGAGGCAGAACGGCGAGCCGACGCAGGACTTCGGCCAGATGAGTCGGCACCTCGTTGGATAGGGCCACCACAGCTAAGGCACGCTGTGACCCGGTGTAGAGTTGCTCCACCAGGGTATACACGGCCTTTTGCTTGGTGACCACGCTCTGGTTGAGGTTGGCACTTCTGGGACCTGTTTAACAGAATCAGGTAAGTCGGCGGCAAGGATGAGTCATTCTAACATTGGTGAAAGCCGGTGAGGCGACTTACCGAAGATGGCGGCCACCATTTGGGAAACCTGGCGCTTTAGGCCGGAGAGCTCGGCGGTTTTCTCAGAGAGCGCCTTCTCCGCCTGTTCCGCCCGGGTCACCAGTGCGGCCTTCTCTTCGGCCCAGGCTTTTCTCTCAGCATCAAACTCGGTCTTCAACTTCTCTTGAGTGGCGATGCTGGATACAAACTTGGCGTTTGCCTTCCGGGTCTCCATCTCCTGCATCTTCAGCCGGCTCTTGAGATCCGCAAGGTCCGCCTCTAGCTTCTTGCCCATAGCCTGTATAAATTTCCGGGTTGTTAACAGTCATTATATAAGTCCCAAGCGTTTTCCAAGCAAAGACACTTGGCACTTGGGGGCTAATGCATATTGAACGTATCTATCTACATACTGCCGGCTTAATTGAGTAAGCCGGAACCTAAGTCTACAACATATTCAAATCATAAGTCGTCGACTTGGGGGCTAGCATGGCAAAGGTAACTATGCAGTAAGTAAGAAGGTGGCAGAAGGATACCTCAGATTTTTGCTGGATCTGGTTTACCATGGCGACCTCGGCGTCCCAGCTCTTGTGTACTTGGCTGATGTAGCCAGAGACGAGCTCTCCAATGCTCAGGTTGCTGTAGTTGGAGAGGTCCAGATTCGCTTGGTGGGGCTGCAGTAACTCCCCCTTAGCGGAGCACTTGGCCAATACGGTCGGCCTCCCCGGCTCAACATACTCCGTCCGGGTAATTACCACGTCCGGGTCGTCTGCTGGTGGAGCTGAGCCGGAGGCCTCCGAGTTAACCGAAGCTTCGGTCGTTGCCTTGGTAGTTGGGGCGGTGGCTTCAGGTGCCGTGTCCATTGGAGTGGCGGCTTCGGGGGCGGAGGCAGCTGGCGGTTCTTGGACTGTCACCGCCGGCTCAGGCAAATCCGGCACTCCGGCCGACTTGGTTTTCTTCACCCTCTTGGTGAGCTTTGCTTGGGCACTGAAAGAACAACAAAGGTTAGTACAAAGCATATGAGTAAAGATCAGAACAACATGAGATGATTGTTGTTACCCGGGCGCGGTCTTGAAAGCCGGCAGATTTGACTGCATGGAGTCACCCGAAGAGGGGGAGGTCTCCTGATAATTGGAGTCAGAAGAGTTGAGTGGCTGACGGATAACACCCGCCAACGGGTGAAAAGGGTACAAGTGGGAAATAACCTCAGTTCGGTGCTTCCTTGTTGCGTCGGGTAACCCGGCGGAGAGGTCGGCGTCCTTGTTGGTCCGGGTGTGACGCCGGCTTTCGTGAACCTGTCGCTTCAAAAGAAATTGAGGGTCTTGATGAGCTAAAGGATGTGAAAAGCTTACTTTCCGGGTTACCCTTCGGACTTTCAGCTGTGGCAAGGGCTCCGAGTCGGAGGAAAGTGACATTACCTCTTCAACCACCGGGTTACTGGCGCCGGTGTCATCCTGTCAATGAGCAAGTGTTGATAAGGCGGACAGCAACAAACAACAAATACAACAAGAATTTAAAGGCTTAAGGGTTACCTCTGACTCGGAGCTGTCGCTTAATTGCATCAGCTCCGAAGCAGTAGGACTGCTTCCTTTTTTGCGAGGGGCGGCTTTCTTGGCGGCTTTCTTCACCTTCCTGGCTTTCTTGGCCGCCTCATGGTCATACTTGACCCGCCAGAACTTATCATCAGCCTGAAAAATACAATGAGGAATTCTTAAAACAGGTTTAGATGAAGGTTATATGCAGACAAAGATAAAAAGTTAAAGTCAGCGGCTTACCGCTGGGGCTGGATTGGTCTTGCAGAAGGGGGCTAACCCGGTCCTTCCGCAGTCTGCCAGGCTCTCGTTTAAAAGAGCCTTGGTCTCCTCCTCTGCAACGTCTTCTGGAAGATCATTGCGGCTGTGCCTCTGAGGGTCATCCTTTCGCCCGGTGTACTCACACATTAAGCCGGGGCGGCGGCTTAATGGGATCACCCGCCATGAGATCCAGACCCGGACCAGGTCGATTCCGTTCAGACCATTGCCCAGGAGGGCCTTGATTTTGTTGATAGTAGGAAGCAGAGGCTGGCGCTCCGCTTGAGTCAGCTTGTCCGACAGTGGGTGAGTCGGCTCCAGACGTGTTGGGCGAAAGCCGAGCAGCGGGCTTTCATCAGCCAGGGACGTGTCTTGGCAGTAGAACCAAGTCATGTTCTAGTCCTTGGGGTGGCTCGGCGGCTCTGCGTAAGGGAAAAGACAGTCCCTACGCCGCTGGATGGAAATGCCACCTAACTCCAGACTTGGCCCGTTGGCGCACTCATTCTGGCGGTTTAAGTAAAACAGCTCTCTAAAGAGTAGCAGACTAGGCTCTTCTCCAAGGTACACTTCGCAAAAGACTTGGAAATTGCAGATGTTGGATACGGAGTTGGGTCCTATATCTTGAGGCCGCAAGTCGAAGAAGTTGAGCACGTCCCTGAAAAACTTTGAGCCGGGCGGTGCGAAGCCCCGGCTCATATGATCTACGAAAATCACTACCTCCCCGTCCTTTGGCTGTGGTCTCTCTTCTGACGGGTCAGGGGCACGGTAGGACATGATTTCCTTATTAGGTAAATATCCGGACTTAACAAAATTGGCTAGGGTCTCGTTGGTGACGTTGGACCTCACCCAGTTGCAAGTGATGGGAGCCTTGGGAGGCATGGTGAAAGTTGGTGGTCTATGACAAAAAGGAAAATGTCCGGGTTAATTATAAGCCGGAGATCTACAGTTCAAAACTAAGGTGGCGGCTTATGAAGGGGACTAATGATATATACTCAGGTACAGTGGGTTATTTAAGCCGCAGGGGCATTCAGATTAAGTTGGTTATCTACGGCCTTACTGCAGTTAAGCCGGAGGATTCTACGAAGCATGGTTTTCTTTAAAACCGGTGGATTCTACAGCGCGTGGGTTCTTTAACCCGGAATCGTAAGCCGCCAAGATTCAATGGTTGCAGTTTTTACTAAGTGTGGTAAAACAGGTTTCACATATTGCAGTAACTTTTTTGGATCAAAATGGTCGGGCAAAAGAAAAAATTTCTAGACCTAGAAACAACAGTGAGGGAGTTCTTGGGTTCAAACAGAGTTCTTATGCAGTGCAAGGAAGGCTACTTGCGTGTGAAATGGATCTTAAACAACCACCGCACTAGTTCTATGCAGGACTAACATCAAGCAGGAGCAGTAACTAGGAGAACTACCGAACTTGCGGGCAATGGTGACGAACACGAAGAACGTGGAGGAACCCTACTGCAGATCTACTCTACGGGGTGGTGAGAACTTACCGGAGCTGAAGAGGTGCGGGAGTCACCGCCGTTTATCTGGTCCGAGTCAGGGTGATGCAGCGGCCAAGGTTGAAAAAGACCGGAGGCGAGACGACGGCGGCGGAGTGCGAGCTCAGTGAGAAAGGCAGCGGCGCGAGGAGGAAGAAGGGAGCGTGAGAAGAGCCCGTCGGGCCGGCCTATTTATAAGGCAAGGTCATAAGTGGGCGCGAGATTCAAGGAGACCACGGCATGGTTATCTCCCCCCCACGACGCCTCGATTTTCAGAATGGCAGTAAAAGCAAAGATCCGTTGCGGATCTGGTGGAGTAAAAACGGGCTTAATGGAAGATGACGTCACGGCGGATTATCCGGAGTCCAGAGGAGGACGTCACGCCGGGTTATGGCCTTCACATGAATGGTAAGCCGAAGATTTTTTCTGTCAGAAGAGTTGAAGATTGACATGAGCCGGCTCAAATCAATCTGGGGCCTAATGTTGAGGATATAGACCTTAGCGTCACCCGCCAGGAGGGGCCGGGTTACTCGTATGGTCATTGCCAGAAGCCCGGAGCCAAGCTTGAAGACGATGGGCCAGAGATGGGCTAAGACCCGGATATGGCTTAAAGCCCGTAATTACAATCATTGTTATGATAGAACTTGTAGTATAAGGCAAGAATAGTTGAGAGTCCGAGCCGTACACTCTTATGAGCTGGCCGGGACTCTGAGAGCTGCAGGGCGTCAGCCTCCCTATATAAAGGGACGACCCGGCAGCGGTTTAGGGACAACAACAATCTCGTCGAGAGCCGGGCATAGCAGTTTAGCTCCCTGGCGATCGTAACCCTAATCAATACCACCCCAACTGGACGTAGGCTTTTACCTTCACCATAAGGGGCCGAACCAGTATAAACCCTCGTGCTCCTTGTCCCACATAACCCCTTCAAGCTTCCTAGTTGCGATGGCTCCACGACTAAGTCCTAGCTCGAGGACATCTGCCGTGACAATTCCACGACACCGGGGGAAAAGGCTTAGGCGTCAAATAGTAAATCCAAAGTTGGGCCTTGCTGGAGGAGTTTTATTCAAGGCGAACTGTCAAGGGGGTCCCATAAATCACCTGACCGTGTAAGGAACGCAAACTCAAGGAACATAATCCCGGTATATCAGTAACTAGGGCGGCAAGAGTGAAACAAAACACCAGGCATAAGGCCGAGCCTTCCACCCTTTACCAAATATATATAGATGCATTAATTAAATAAGATATATTATGATATCCCAACATATCCATGTTCCGACATGGAACAAACTTCAACTTCACCTGCAACTAGCAACGCTATAAGAGGGGCTGAGCAAAAGCGGTAACTTAGCCAATCAACGATTTGCTAGGAACGGATGGTTAGAGGCTGACATGGCAAAATGGGAGGCATGATATAGCATGTGATAGGCAGCGGAGCATGGTAATAGAGCGAACAACTAGCAAAGCAAAGATAGAAGTGATTTCGAGGGGGTGGTCATCTTGCCTGCAAGGTTCTCAGAGTTGTCGAAAGCTTGATCCTCGTAAGCGTACTCAACAGGTTCCTCGTTCACGAACTCGTCTCCCGGCTCTACCCAAGGCAAGAACACAGGCAAACGGAACCACAATCAATCACGAGAAATGCACAAGCAACATGATGCAAAACATGTATGATATGCGAGATATGATATGCGATGCATATGCGTGTTCCGGAAGGAAAATGATGAACATGGCAGTAACTTGGCAAACCAAGCATGCCACTGGAAAGATGAGATGATTTTGGTCGAAATCGATATAAAGATCACCGGAATCGGATGCACGGTTTGCAAATGGCAAGCAAAACAAGAATGACACGAATCTGCGATTAACAGCATGATAGCACTTAAAATGCAACAAGCAACAGTGCTACAGCACTCCAACATAGCAACAAAGCACATGGCAGTAAACTACAGGAGATGCTTGACAAAAGATGAACACTGAGCTACGGCTAGTTCGCAACATAACAAGCTCAAACAAGCATGGCAAAAGTGCAAAAGATAACAGGTTCACAGACTTGGTGAAAAACTGGACATGGCAGAAAACAGCATCAGGTAGCAATGTTCAGAGCACGAAATCAACATGCTACAGGAACTTAACATAGCAAAACAAGACATGAAAGTGTTCTACTAAATGCATATTAAATACCTTACTGACCATAAGCCAAAAAGGACCAGAAGATATGATGGCAAGCATGTAAACATATCAAGTTTCGTTATCAGGTTTCAGACTTAGCAGAAAACAGAGCATGACAGAAATAATAATATGAAGGCCTCTTTGTGAGCTTGATGCACTCACTACAGAGCAATACATGACAAAACTAGCATACCTACAGCAAGATGGCATGTTTATGAAGCTATACATGGCAAGAACACAAGCATATCATGTATGGATCAACTACAATAAGCTTGGGAAAATTGCATATCATGTCAAGAATCTGCCAGAAATATTTTATAGCAAAAGTAGAGCAAGACTGAGTCATGCTATGGCACTCTATAATTGCAAACAAGGGCAGGAATAGATCAATTACAACAATTGCTACAAAACATACTTACTGAACATCTCCAAAATATGCATGGATCTCTCTGTAGCATCAAGTTTACATGGCAACAAAATAACAGCAGCCAAGGACTTGCAGAAAAACTGAGTCCCTGAAATCAGAAACATTACGGAACCTACTTTGCATGCTTGTGCTAGTCACCACAGAGATCACAAAAATACATGGCATACACCCTTGGAAAGATGGCATGGCATACTTCAAAACACATGTAGAGATCATGCCCAAAAGATGCACAGATTTAATGATACAAAAATGACAAATCTCCAAGTTCTGAGAAGAACCAGCAGATAACAGCAACTAGCCCTCTTCCAACAGAGATTTGGGCATCAAGATGACCTCTAATGAACATGGTGCAATTGAACAAAATGAAGAGCATCACGAGACGAACAATTTGACATATTACACGCGCGAATCGGAGCTACATGAAAGGAGTTATGGAGCTGTGAACAGAGGCATATGCTGTAACAGAAAAATACTTGGAGAAAAAGAGGGGGCTCGGGGTCAACCTCCGTTGACCGGATCTGGATCGAGGGAGACGAACACGGGCTCGGGCTCCGGCCTCGCCAGCGATGGAGGAAGAGGAGGCGGCGAGGGAGGGAGGCGGCGGTGGCGCGCCGGAGGCGGCGAGGGGTGCCGGCGGCGCGGCGGTTGGCGACGGCGAGCCGTGGCGGGGCCGGCCGACGGCGGGGCGGAGGGAGCCGGCGGGTGGCGCGGAGGCGATGGCCGGGCCGGGAGGCGACGGCGGCGGGCCGCGGGGGCCTCGCCCGGGCCTCGCGGGCCGGCGCAGCGGCGGCGACGGGCTGATGACGTGGCGCGTGCTGATTCGCCGGGCGGCGCGGGCGGACGTGTCCGGCGCGGGTGGACTTTGTCCGGCGGCGTGAGGTGGAAGACGCTAGGGTTTGACTGTGATTTCGTTTTTCGGGGGAGATGCAAATATATAGGTAGAGGGAGCTAGGAGAGTCCAAATGAGGTGCGGTTTTCGCCCACACGATCGTGATCGAACGACCTAGAGCATGGAAGAGAGTTTGGTGGGTTTTGGGCTGGTTTTTGAGGGGGTTTTTGCTGGACACATAAAAGGACACGACGGATGCCCGGTTAACCGTTGGAGTACCAAACGACCTCCAAATGGAACGAAACTTGACCGGTGGTCTCCGGATGGTATAATAAGACCACTTGACAAGCCTCGGTCCATTCCGAGAAAGTTTGACACCCGCACACGAAAGAAAACAAGAGGGGTGCACCGGAGGAGATAGGAGCGCCGGATTGCAAAACAGACAACGGGAAAAATGCTCGGATGCATGAGACGAACACGTATGCGAATGCAATGCACATGATGACATGATATGAAAATGCATGACATGAACAAAATACAAAACGAAAGACAAAACCCGACCACGGAGGGAATAACATAGCACATAGCCGAAAATGGCAAGAGTCGGAGTTACAAATATGGCAAGTTACATCCGGGGTGTTACAACACTCCACCACTACGAGAGGATCTCGTCCCGAGATCTAGGACTGAAAGAACTCCGGATATTCCGAACGGAGATGGTCCTCGCGTTCCCAGGTGGCTTCCCGGTCGGAATGGTGCGACCACTTCACTTTCAGGAATTTGATTGACTTGTTGCGAGTCTTGTGCTCAGTTTCTTCAAGAATAGCAACGGGGTGCTCATGATAAGACAAATCTTCTTGGAGGTCAATCTCTTCGAAGTTGATAGTGCGCTCAGGCGTCTTGAAGCACTTGCGGAGCTGTGACACGTGGAACACATCGTGCGTTCGCGAAGTTGGAAGGAAGCTCAAGTTGATAGGCGAGGTTGCCTCTTTTGCCAACGATCTTGAAAGGACCCACATATCTAGGGGCAAGCTTCCCTTTGATACCGAAGCGACGAGTGCCTTTCATTGGAGAGACGTGGAGGTAGACATGGTCTCCGATCTCGAAAGCCAAATCACGGTGCTTACTATCATAGTAACTCTTCTGACGCGATTGCGCGGCTTTGAGATTATCACGGATGACTTTACACATTTCTTCAGCTTCAGTGATTAAGTCATTGACAAAAAGTTGGCGTTCACCAGTCTCTGACCAATTGAGAGGAGTACGACACTTTCTACCATAGAGAATCTCGAATGGGGCCTTGCCCGAACTCGCTTGGAAGCTGCTGTTGTAGGAGAATTCAGCATATGGAAGACAATCTTCCCATTTCATGCCAAAGGAAATGACACAAGCCCTGAGCATATCTTCAAGAATTTGATTGACTCGCTCGACTTGGCCACTAGTTTGAGGATGGAAAGCTGTGCTGAAGCGAATGTTTGTGCCCATGGCCTTCTGGAAGGAGTCCCAGAACTTAGAGGTGAAGATGCTTCCACGATGAGAAGAAATCAATTGTGGAATGCCGTGCAAGGAAACAAGGGCAGGAATGGATCAATTACAACTATAGCTACAAAACATCCCTACTGAACATCTCCAAAATATGCATGGATCTCTCTGTAGCATCAAGTTTACATGGCAACAAAATAACAGCAGACAAGGACTTAGAGAAATCACTGTCCCTGAAATCAGAAACATTACGGAGCCTACTTTGCATGCTTGTGCTAGTCACCACAGAGATCACAAAAATACATGGACTACACCACTGGAAAGATGGCATGGCATACTTCAAAACACATGTAGAGCTCATGCCCATAAGATGGACAGAATTAAAGATGCAAAAATGACAAATCTCCAAGTTCTGATAAGAACCAGCAGATAACAGCAACTAGCACTCTTCCAATAGAGATTTGGGCATCAAGATGACCTCTAATGAACATGGTGCAATTGAACAAAATGAAGAGCACCACGAGGCGAACAATTTGACATATTACACGCGCGAATCGGAGCTACATGCAAGGAGTTGTGGCATCACGAACATAGGCATATGCTGTGAAAACTTGAGGACTTAGCAGTTTCGGGGGGGGGGGAAGAGAACGTCAACGCCGGCGATTTTTACCAGATCCGATCGGAACAGGGGCCGAGCGGCGCTTGCCGGCGGCGGGGAAGAAGAAGGAGAGGAGGCCGGCGTGGAGGGAGGCGGCGCCGGTGGAGGGAGGCGGCGGTGGCGCGCCGGAGGCGGCGAGGGGCACCGGCGGGCACGGGCGCTGGCGGCGCGGCGGTTGGCGGCGGCGAGCCGCGGCGGGGCCGGCCGGCGGCGGGGCGGAGGGAGCTTTTTTACTCTATGTAGCGAAAGCGAACGGGAGCAGGGACGGCGTACGAAGAAAATAGCGAGATAATAAGACGGACGAAAAAACTTGTGGTCCCACTATAGACGAAAAAAGTGGAGAAACAATCCTCCCTTTAATATTAGGTAAAGATTTGAAGGACATATATGTCAGTAGAGCGATATAGAGTTACTGGCGAGAGAAAGGAACTGGCTTGATGATGGCCCCCCCCCGCTCCCCCACCCCCACCTCCGCCGCCGCCGCCCAGCACGTCCATCCCACGCTATGTCTAGCTCGCTCAAGCATCCCTCCGCCTCTTTCTGGGCATTGGCGACGCCGAGGCTCTCCGGCTTCCCTCTTCAGTTTCGGATGGCAATCAGGATGCCCCTCTGGTTTGCCTCCTCCTCTCTTCGACAAAACTCTGGTTCGACGATCTGCCCGCTAGCGCTGTCCTCCAAGCATTCCTCGGCGGAGACGCCCGCAGCTTCAACGTCCGCCTCCTTTTCGGTCAAACCTTCCTCTTCTCGGCTCCGCGAGCGTGCGTAGCTGACTTCGTTCTTGCTCTTCGCCCCATCCATCATAGACTGTTCTCGCTGTTCTTTAGTCCGTTCTCGCCGGACTTGCTACCAACCGCCCTATCCCTGCCACGCTCTCCTGTCAGCCCCTGCATGAGCTTCTCTTCCTGCACCCCGCCACAGGTCTCAAATTTGAGAATGCTGCTTAGGTCAGGTTCAAATCTTTCACCACTGCCAAATCTGCTCCGGCTCCTCCAGCTTGCCGTCTGCATGTTACTTTCCTTCAGTTCCCCCTCACCGTCTCGCCCGCTTGATACGTCCATTTTGCATCATGCTTTTATATCGATATTTATTGCATTATGGGCTGTTACTACACATTATGTCACAATAATTATGCCTTTTCTCTCTTATTTTACAAGGTTTACATGAAGAGGGAGAATGCCGGCAGCTGGAATTCTGGGCTGGAAAAGGAGCAAATATTAGAGACCTATTCTGCACAACTCCAAAAGTCCTGAAACTTCACGGAGGCACCTTTTGGAATTAATAAAAAATACCGGCGAAAGAATCAACCGAAGGGGACCCACACCCTGGCCACGAGGGTGGGGGCGCGCCCTACCCCCTGGGCGCGCCCCCTGCCTCGTGGGCCACATAGAAGCCCCCCGATGTCCATCTTCTGGTATAAGGTGTCTTTTGCCCTGGAAAAAATAAGAAGGAAGCTTTCGGGACGAAGCGTTGCCGTCTCGAGGCGGAACCAATCTAGGGCTCCGACGGTGCTGTTCTGCCGGGGAAACATCCCTCCGGGAGGGGGAAATGGTCACCATCATCATCACCATTGATCCTCTCATCGGGAGGGGGTCAATCTCCATCAACATCTTCACCAGCACCATCTCCTCTCAAACCCTAGTTCATCTCTTGTATCCGATCTTTGTCTCAAAACCTCAGATTGGTACCTGTGGGTTGCTAGTAGTGTTGATTACTCCTTGTAGTTGATGCTAGTTGGTTTATTCGGTGGAAGATCATATGTTCAGATCCTTTATGCATATTAATACTCCTCTGATTATAAACATGAATATGATTTGTGAGTAGTTACGTTTGTTCCTGAGGACATGGGAGAAGTCTTGTTATAAGTAGTCATGTGAATTTGGTATTCGTTTGATATTTTGATAAGATGTATGTTGTCTTTCCTCTAGTGGTGTTATGTGAACGTCGACTACATGACACTTCACCATTGTTTGGGCCTAGGGGAAGGCATTGGGAAGTAATAAGTAGATGATGGGTTGCTAGAGTGACAGAAGCTTAAACCCAAGTTTATGCGTTGCTTCCTAAGGGGCTGATCTGGATCCATATGTTTCATGCTATGGTTAGGTTTACCTTAATTCTTCTTTCGTAGTTGCGGATGCTTGCGAGAGTGGTTAATCATAAGTGGGATGCTTGTCCAAGGAAGGGCAATACCCAAGCACCGGTCCACCCACATATCAAATTACCAAAGTAACAAACGCAAATCATATGAGCATGATGAAAACTAGCTTGACGATAATTCCCATGTGTCATCGGGAGCGCTTTCCTTTATATAAGAGTTTGTCCAGGCTTGTCCTTTGCTACAAAAAGGATTGGGCCACCTTGCTGCACCTTGTTTACTTTTGTTACTTGTTACCCGTTACGGATTACCTCAACATAAAACTATCTGTTACCGATAATTTCAGTGCTTGCAGAGAATACCTTACTGAAAACCGCTTGTCATTTCCTTCTGCTCCTCGTTGGGTTCGACACTCTTACTTATCGAAAGTACTACGATAGATCCCCTATACTTGTGGGTCATCACCGCTCTCTGCGATCAAATCCTCCACTGCCTTTTCGGTGGCGAGCACGAACACTTCCACTCCGCCGTTGAGGCCGAGGATGAGTTCTCCTTCTTTGTCGCCGACCTTGCCCTCTCCTTCGGGGCTCTCAGGCGGCCTGGGATTGACCTGCGTCTCTCCCGACCCGCTGTGGCGATCTTCCCGGTCCCGCTAGCCGTGCCTGCTATCTCGGCAACCTTGGGTGCGGGGCGCCCTCCTCCAACTCGCAGAGCTTCGAGAGCCTTGGCTCAACCGCCAGTTTAGGTTAGTCCATTACGACCCGGGTTTAAGTTTCGTTATTTCATCCTGCGCAAGTTCAATTGCGACATTGCTCCACCCCTCACCACTACCCAAACCCACAAAACACTCCTTGCTTTGGATTAGTTTCTTTTCAGCAGTAGCAAAATCTAGCACGTGTTTGGTTAAGTTGTCCCTAGACCACGTTTTCTCTGGGAGAACCTACTTTATCGTCTTGCATTATCAGGCCAATATCTTCCTCGAGCTGGTCTCGTCTCCTGGGATCAGAAAGGAAATTGTCAAACGGTCTCCTGTCTCCAACCCTGGTGTTACGCTTGTCCTATCCAACTCGCTCCTGACCGCCCAATCCGCCCGCGATTCAAATTTTGAATCTTGGACACCCCCCGACTTGGCTGCCAAGGAAACGTTGGCTACCTCCTTGCCTCTCTCCATCCTTGGCAGGCCAACTACTGTACTTCCCTTACCTCCCGCTGGTGCCCTAGCTCAGTTTTTTACTCGCACGTCGCAAACAACCATGGAGGACTTGCGCCATGATAACAACGCCGCTGCCCTGCCCAGTCCCGTCCACCGCCTGCGCCCCCATCTCACCTTGTCACCCTCACCCGCCGCGCACCCCTCCTTCCCCGGCGCTCAGGCGTGCTTTGTACTGCCTCCTCCCCCATCCCCTCCCACATTAATGCCTCACCTAACGCCCCTCGTTTCCCCCCTGGACCTGGACCTGGCGCACGCGCCACCCCTCATAGTCCCTGCAGTCCACGGCCCGCATGCTATGCACCATGATATCC
The DNA here is from genome assembly GCF_002575655.3 of Aegilops tauschii subsp. strangulata. NCBI lineage: Eukaryota > Viridiplantae > Streptophyta > Magnoliopsida > Poales > Poaceae > Aegilops > Aegilops tauschii. The sequence continues at coordinate 508,028,297 of NC_053036.3, read as the reverse complement.
CGGATAGTACGCCCTACAAGAGCTCTACGCCCAGGGCTCTCATGAACTCGCCGCTCGCCTCTCCCTCACCTCCCACGGTTCCCAACTCCTGTCACTTCGCCGCGGCGCCAGAGGACGCGCGCTCCTTCCGTGACGTGCTGCCCTCTCCCCAAAGATGCCCGCTCTTCTCGCCCGTCGCTCGGCTCCGCGCGCGCGCTCTTCCTCCCCCCGTCTATATCAGCGCCCCCACTTTTCCTTCCAACCCCGCATCCCCTCTAAGCCTCTCTGCTTTCGTTGCCTAGCTCGCGACCACCTCGTCCATGCTTGCAGAGACCCCGTCCGCTGCTCCCGCTGCGGCTGCTCCAGGCACCGGAGCTTCGGCTGCACCTCCAACCTCCCCCTCGCCCTCCAACGCCTTCGCTTCCTCCACCGCACCACTGCCATGGCCTCTCGCAACAGGTCCGACGCTGCTCCTGGTGCTGCGGAAGGGGTCAGCTACCTCTGGATCGGCTCCCAGCGTATCGCTATCCAGGGGCCGCTGGTCACCTCCCCGCGCTGAGACGGGGACTCAGCCCTGCTCTCCCAGCGCGGTTCTCCCTGCCCGGCTGGCGGCATCCGCAGCCACGACCCCATCTCCATCTCCAGTGGGGAGGATGCGGAAGACGTCCCGGATGCCGCCTCGGTCATCCATGGGCCGGTGCGCTCGCGGTCACCATCCTCCTCGTCTGCCTCCTCGCCGGGACGCGCCCACTCTACCTACCCCGACATCTTCGTCCCCTCCGGCCTCGTCCATGATGTGAGGCACTTCTGCTTCGCTCACTTGGACCAGACCGTGACGGAGCCCTTCGACCTCATCCGGCGTGTGGTCGAGCTCTACGCTGGCAACCCAACTTTCCACTTTGCTGCTTCGTCAGGCTGCGCGGCCCTCCTCGTCATCGACCACCAGGCCGACCGCGAGGCTGCCATGCTTCACTTCCCTGCCAAGTTCGCCGGCGTGGAGATTACCCTCCTCCGCTCGGAGGAAACGGACAACAGGGCTACCACGCGCTACGACCACCTGATCGAGCTCGAAGCCACCAACTACCCCCTCGTGCTGTGGCACCCCCAAGGGGCGAACTTCGTGTTTGGCCACTTTGGGGTCCTGTGCTACGTCGACCAAAACTGCTTCAACGTCGGCGACTTCACGGTGGTGCGCGCTTTCGTCCGCGTCGAGGCCGACCATGTCACCCCAGACGGCTGCATCCTTTGCCTTCCACCCACCCAAATCGTCGACGTCAAGCTCAGGATCGTCAAGACCTGGGCCGTGTACGAGGACCTCTCCGCCCCCTTGGGAGGGGACGACGACAACGACCCAGACCAGCCGCCTCACGTCCACGGCGCGTGGCGGTGGAACTGCGGCCATAGTGGCCCATGCCCGGGCTCACACGGCTCCGACAACATGCCCCCTCCTTCGCCTCAACGTGCACCCCCGCCCTCGCGCCCTGCCACTCCCCTGCCGGGACCCCAAGACCTCCTCCGTCCGCTCGTCGGTGGGCCGCTCCTACCCCCCCCCCCCCGCTGTGCCGGAGGAGGAGCAGGCCCTCCCTGAGGAGAGCGACGACACTCAGCTCGTCCTCAGTGCATCCCCCACCATCGCCGTCTCCAACTCCTTTGCCTCGCTGTCCGTCGACGTTGCCGACGCTGCAGGCTTTGATGGTAATGCCCTATCCCGTTCCTTTGACAGCTCAATCACTTCACCATCCCTTAACCCTAACCCTCCCGCTGCCTGCTCCTCCCCAGCCCGTGACTCCCTAGCTTCCTCAGGCCACGAGGCCACGCTGCACCGCATGAAGGCTGCGACCAAAAGGGTCACCGACGCGGCTAAGCTGCGTCGCAGTCGCCGCCTCGCTGAGAAGGAGGGCGGCAAGTTTGTGGACATGACTACCAAGGCCATGAACACTAAGGCTCACCGCTTCGACCTCAAACTGGCCTCTGCCGAGCTTGTCGCCGCCCTTGACACCTCCGGCCTCACCAGCCTGCCTGATGAGCCGGTGTTGGATGAAGCCGCTCTTGCCCACATTGCGTCACTCTGTGGGGCTGAGGACGAGGAGGCTGCGGAGGTGTCCTCCCCGGCGCCGTGAGTCATGCTGCTGCTCTGCGGGTGCCGGCTCCTCGCCACAGTCATTGCCCTCCTCTTAGCTACTTTGGCCGTATCTGCCTATCTGGCAATGGTGTTTTTTATTTTGAGATTAGTTTCGAGCCCCAACAATATATTAGTTGGCTGCCATCCGTCCCTTTTGTTAAGCATATGTGCTCCCTGAACCTTGTAAAACGCTTATCTGTCGATCCATGCCTGGCCCTAGGTGCCTCGCCCTTAATCTATGGTTAATCTTTCATTCAAGTTCTGCTCCTGGAACGTGCGCGGCTTGGGGCAAAAACAAAAGTGCTCCGACGTCTTAGCTGAGCTCCTTGCCATTAATCCCCATGCCTGCTTCCTGCAGGAAACCAAGCTTAGCTCCCTCCCCCCTCAAGCAACACTCCTTCCTCCCCAAAAACCTCGACCTCACTCACACCCTCCCAGCCACCGGCTCGGCCGGAGGCATGCTCTCAGCTTTCTCCTCTACTCACTTCTCCCTCATCTCTTCTGACGCCGGAGCCTACTCGCAGACCTCAAACACCTCCTGCCTCGCCTCTCCTCACCCCCTTACCATTACAAACATTTACGCTCCTATGGATCATGCCCTAAAACAAATCTTTCTCGACGAGCTTGAGTCCTTTGCTCCTACAACGCCGACCCCGTGGATCATCCTTGGCGATTTTAACTTGTTAAGATTCCCTTCGGACAAGAACACGCACTCCTTTCGGCAATCCGAGGCTGACCTGTTCAACGCGTTTATTCATCGGAATGGCCTCATCGAGCTTCCCTTGCTAGACCGTAGCTATACTTGGTCTAGCAAAAGGGACAAGCCAACCCTTGGAAAAATTGACCGAGTTTTTATCAACGTTGATTGGGATATTCTCTTCCCCAACACCACGATCGCTTCCCTTACTCGATACATCTTGGATCATGTTCCCCTCCTCATCAACATCGACACTGTTATCCGGCGTCCCGCGCTTTTTCGCTTTGAAAATCATTGGGCCCTTAGGCCTGATTGCCGCAATGTTATCCAATCTGCTTGGGCCGCGACCCAATCAAGAGCTAACCATGCGCTTACCCTGGCTACCGCCCTAAAAACCTCCAGCTCCAACCTCAAAAGTTGGAGACGACGTGTCATCCCCCTTAACACTCGCAAAAACAACTGCCAAACTATCATCTCGGTCCTCGACATTATTGAAGAATCCCGTTTTCTTTCTCCTCCTGAACTCAACCTGCATCGAGTGGTTATCAAAGTTCTCCAACGTACGCTCCGAGAAAAAGCCCTCTATTGGATTGAGCGGGGTAAGATCCACACCACCATGGAAGGGGATGAAAACTCTCGGTACTTCCATGCCTCCGCCTCTGCCCGATGGCGGAAAAACAAAATCAATGTGCTCGCTGTAAATGGCTTGGAGTTCTTCGCGCACGATGACAAGTCCGCCATCCTCTCGAACTACTATGCCTCCCTCCTCGGAACCGCTTTCCAGCCTACTTGGTCCTTCTCGCTCTCGGATCTCTACCCCAATCCCATCCCTCAACTAAATCGCTAGACGCCCCCTTTACCGACGATGAGATTGCCACCGCTTTCCTCTCTATGAATCAAAATGCTAGCCCTGGACCTGATGGCTTCAGACCTGGGTTCTATAGTAATTTCTGGCCTATTGTCAAAGGCAAGATAAAATATTTTCTCCTTAATTTCCATTCTCATCAAATTGACATCTCCTGCCTCAACAAAGCTCATATTATTCTCCTTCCTAAGCATAAGGAAGCCCACCCCCCCTCTGACTTCCGACCTATTTCCCTCCAGAACTGCTCGGTAAAAGGGGTAGCCAAGTTGCTGACCAATAGGCTAAAACCCCTCATTCCTCCTCTAGTCCATGCTGATTAAACCGGCTTCCTCGCCGGCGAAACATCTCGGAAAACTTTCTTTACGCGGCGGACATCCTTCACTGTTGTGCTGAAAGACAAGCACCCACTCTCGTTATTAAACTAGACTTTTGGAAGGCCTTCGGCTCGGTCTGCTGGACCTCCCTCCTCTATACCTTGCAGACTCGAGGTTTCCCCGACCGCTGGTGTGACTGGATCAACTCCCTCCTCTCCACTGGACTCATGGCGGTCATGCTAAATGGTGTGCCGGGCCGCTGGATCTAGTGCAAAAATGGACTCCGTCAAGGTGACCCCCTCTCACCTTACCTCTTCATCATCTTGGCTGACATCCTACAGCAGATGATCATCAAGGCCAATATTGATGGTCTCCCACTCCACCCCCTTATCCCCCACATCCCTTGCCCCGTTCTCCAATACACGGACGACACGCTTATCATTGTGAAGGCCACTCCCACGGCCGCCCAACACCTTAAAACTATTTTGGATCAGTTCGCTGCTGCAACTAGAATTAAGATCAATTTCGACAAAACCACCTTCATCCCCCTCAACATTGACCCTTCGGATGCTAAAACTATGGCCACAGATCTAGCAACCAACATCTCGTCCTTCCCCCAAACCTACCTCGGGCTCCCCCTCTCTCCTCACAAACTGCCCCTTCCCCCTTCCAACCAGTTATTGATCGCTGTGACATGTACCTTGCTGGTTGGTGCGCGCTTCTCCTTTCTCGTGGCGGCAAACTTGTCCTATTCTTTGCGGTCCTCGACAGCCTCCCCACCTACTTCATGTTGTGTTTCTCCCTCCCTATCCAGGTTCTGGAAGCTATAGACAAACGTAGACGTACCTTTTTGGGTCCAAAGATGACACCTGCTCGGGAGCTAAATGCCTAGTTGCTTGGGATAAAGTTTGTACCCCCAAAGAGGCCGGCGGTCTAGGTGTCAAAAACCTTCGCGCGCAAATTTTTTGTTTACTGCTGAAATTTGCCTATAAGTTTTTACACTCCACTTCCCTTCCTTGGAAGGACTGGGTTCTCCATCACTCCCCACTTCACATTGGCCTTGGAAAGAACAGTTCTTTCCGTGCCAAAACTATTTTTAAACACCTTCAGAGCCTGAGAGAGATTTCCCAGTGCACCGTCGGAGATGGTCACTCCACCTTTTTTTGGTTAGATCGTTGGATAAAGCAAGAACCACTAGCCTTAGTTTACCCAGCTCTTTTCTCCCACCACACCAACCCAAATGCCATGGTTCATACTATCTTGAAGGATGGGATCGAACTTGCTCTTCGTAATCGGCTAACCTCTACTGCAGTTGCAGAACTTGTCTCTCTTAACTCCCTGTTGCAGGATGTCGCTCTCTCTCAGGTACCAGACTCGCAGAGGCTGCTTAATGGCGGGGCCTTCTCCACACGTGGGGCCTATGCGGCTCTCACAACCCAGCTCTCGGATCCCGTGCTCACCATTATTTGGGACTCCAAGGTACCAAAGAAGGTGATGATCTTCGGCTGGCTACTCTACCTTGATCGGCTCAACACGCGGAAGAACTTGCACAAGAAAAAAGTTCTGGACTCAGATATTTTCCCTTGGTGTAACAATGCAGTTGAGGACAGCGAGCACTTATTCTTTGCCTGCCCCGCGGCTCGCAGGATCTGGCAGGCCATCGGCATCAGGCCGCTCTCCACTTCGCTTGCTGATGTTTTTCGCACTCAGCTCCCAGGCTCTCTTTCGTCTTCAGTTAGTCCCTTCATGTTTCTCCTCTTCCTGTGGAAGATTTGGGATGCTAGGAACAAGAAGGTCTTCCAAAATCTGGAGGTAGATGCTAGTTTTACTATTAAGTGTAACCTGGATGACTTGATTGTATGGACTCATAGGCTAAAAACCGTTAACCTAAAGGAAGACGCTGGCTTGTGGCGAGACTTCCTCTCCTCCCGTAACCTGTAACCCTCACTCTCTGATACATTTGAAATATATTCAGGTAGGGAGCCTTTCCCCCACGGTGACCATTTCAAAAAAAGGACATATATGTCAGAGGATCGGCAACATATTCAGATCCAAATCTCCGGTCATTTGTAATTTTAGGAGATGTATTTTCTAGAGCACAAAGGCCCTGTCTATTCACCGAAAAGAAAGGGAGGTCCACACATACTTAAACAATAAAACGCACACCGGGAACATGTTGAGTCACCTCACATGGTTCAATCCTCAGGCCCGCGGCAGCCTGAGTCCCGGGGCTACTGCACCTGTGTTTTTAAGGGTCATTTACATTTGTATCCCTAACTTGAACCCACTACTCAGATTTGTCCCTAATTTCAAAGCATGCTCAAATCTGCCCCTCTGCCATTAGGTGCCCTTACAGAAATGTCATTGCGTCATTACCGTCTGGTCAAAGGGCTTTGTCCGTCTCGAAAAAATAGCAAAAAAAAAAAATGAAATTTTGTGGGATCAAAGATACTCAGGTGCGCAAGGTGCATGCAATTTTTTGTGCTATTTAGACATACCAGAGCTCATGGAAAAGGAAAACGATAAATCTGTACGCCTGCGAATAGTAAATTAAAAAATAGCAAGAAAATTCAAAAAACATAAAAAAATTGGCATCCAAGATGCTCGGGTGCGCAAGGTTTGTGCAAAATTTTGATGTGTTCGGACACTGTAGGAGCTCGTGGAGAAAAAAAATAAATTTGGCTCAGAAAAAAACTTTGAAAAAATACACTATTTTGGTTTTTTAGAGCTCCTCACATGTCATTTGATAACAAAATTTTGCACGCACCTTGCGCACCCGAGCATCTTGGATGGCAAAAACATTCATATTTTTTTGAAATTTCTTGCTTTTTTTTGAATTTACTATTCACAGGCGTACAGATTTATTGTTTTCCTTTGCCACGAACTCCTGGTATGTCTAAATAGCACGAAAATTTTATGCACCTTGCGCACCTGAGTATCTTTGATCCCACAAAATTTCAGATTTTTTTGAGTTTTTGCTATTTTTCTCGAGACTGTCAAAGCCCTTTGACCGGACGGTAACGACGCAGAAGGGCATTTCTGTAAGGGCACCTAACGGCAGAGGAGCAAATTTGAGCAGGCTTCAAAATTAGGGGCAATCTGAGTAGGTGGTTCGAGTTAGGGATAGAAATGCAAATGACCCTTTTATTAATTCTGCTAGCTGTGTTTATATGTTTTCGAGGAAGATTCGATCCTTAGGGCGCAACACCCGACCCGAGTCTCAGGGGCTATTGCACTCGGGTGTTTCCTAAGTATGATGCCCAAGCAGTCGAGGATAGTCAAGTCGGTCCTCACGTCCATCCCCGTGTGTCACTCCATCGCGAGGCAGCTGCCCGTGTGGCTGGTCGATGGGTTTGAGAAGATGATTCGTGCCTTCTTTTGGAAAGGGACTGACGTCGTCAGCGGTGGCCATTGTCTGGTGGCTTGGGAGCAAGTGTGCAAGCCATTCGAGTATGAAGGACTGGGCGTCCTGAACCTCAAGCTATTGGGCTATGCATTCCAGGCACACTGGCTATGGATGCAGCGACATCTGATTGCTGCTGGGCGGGCCTGCAGCTGGCCGTGGAGCCTGAGGTGCAGGCTGTTTTTGACTCGTCCATCAAGGTGACACTGGGGGATGGTAAAAGGCTCTTTTCTGGACGGATTTTTGGCTCCACGGGCATTCTAGTCAGTTCGAGACTCCGGAGTTATTCCTAGCGGTGAACGACGGTGCGCGGCGCACGCGAACGGTTCATGAGGCCTTGGCGGACCGTGCTTATATCAGGGACATCACAGGGGTATTGACGGTTAGAGTGCTAACGCAATTCCTGATGCTCACGGACTTGCTTCTCGAGGTGCACCTACTCCCTGAGATTCCAGACCGCATAATCTGGAAGTGGATGCCGACTAAGGTATATTCCGCGAGCTCGGCTTACCAGGTGTTCTTTGCTGGCCTCGAGAGGTTCCCGTGTGGTCGGGCCCTTTGGAAGACTTGGGCTCCGGCCAAGTGCAAGCTTCACTTCTGGCTAGCGATGAGGCGTTGGGTTTGGACGGCGGACAGACGCCTTCGGCACGACCTCCAGTCCCACATCATGTGACCTTATGCGAACAGAAGGCTGAGACCGCAGACCACCTGGCACTGGGCTGTGTGTTTGCCAGGGAGGTGTGGCACTCTGCCCTCTCGCGTTGCGGCCTCAGTCAGTTGGTGCCCACCATGGATGCAACTCTCACGGAGTGGTGGGCAGCCAGTCATGCGATGATCCCAAAGGAGCGGAGGAAGGATTTCGATTCACTTGCCCTTCTCATTGTCTGGATGCTATGGAAGGAGCATAATGGTTGCATCTTCTAGCGGTCAGCGGTCGTTGCTAGAGAGTTTTGTCATCGCATCAGTAATGAGGTTGAGCTATGGAAGCTTTCTGGTGCGAGGGGGTTGTCGGACATCTGGAGATAGGACCTTCTAGCATGTAGGGCGTTGTTGGGTGCCCCATGGTGTTAATGGTAGCCCACCATATGCTGTCGTGGGGATGGTTGTAACCGCGGCAAGCCGCCAGACTCTCTGTACTTCTAGTTCTCTTCTTCTAATACATCGACGCGCAAAGTTCGCAAAAAAAAACATAAGTCTAAGGGGCTACTAGGATCAAAAGTTTTCTACTTTATCACCTAAGTTAGTGAGAGCGATACCAATCATCAGGCCGGCTGCTGGTGCCCGAGCTGAGTCTCGGGGGCTGCTGCACACTGCAGTTTTTTCCTACAATTATCTATCGGACCTGGAGCCCAGCGCTTTCGGTCGCCGGCCAACACCTCGGTTGAGATGGAATGAGTAAAATAGCTCGATGATTTTATCTTCAGGTGTATGTTTACCTCCATGTCAGTTCCTTGATGACATGGAGGCGCTCTCGCTAGGCCATGGTCAGCGCTTGTTGTTCCAGGTGGCCTTCTCCTCCCGCCGTTGTAGTACCAATGTAGCCTTGGACTACGTCACCGACTGACGGTGTCCTGGACTAAGGGGTACCAACCTAGTTGTCCCACAGTCCATGGGCCGAGCTTATGGTCCACCGATCTCATAAGGAAGGACTCCGGAAGCCTCAAACCCTCGTGTGATTAAGATGGACTCTGCCAAATACTTGACGTGTACCCCAAGTGTTGCTTCAGCTATCGGCATGTGTTTCCCTAGCTGGAAACCGATCATGCGTAACCCTCGCTACCCCCGGTGTCTATATAAGCCGAAGGGTTTAGTACGTAGAGATAGAGTCACAATTACTCACCTTAGGGTTAGAACACAACATACAATCTCAAGGTAGATCAAGCATGTACTTGGTACATCATCATCAATACAATCAAAGCAGGACATAGGGTTTTACCTCTTCGAGAGGGCCCGAACCTGGGTAAACATTGTTTCCTTCGTCCCCTATTGCCCATTGATCCGAGATCCACAGCCCGGTGCCTCCTACCCGAGATATGTCGATTTTAGTACCGACATTGGTGCTTTCACTGAGAGTCCCGCCGTGTGATCGAAAAATATTGATGGCTCGCCTATGGATCAACTACGACATCGGCTATGGTGACATCTTCGTCCCCAGGAAACTTGTCGGATTTCGGGTTCTGGCAAAACCCTTGAGGTTCGAACACTGGGGTGCACACGAAGATCTCTCCTCCCCCTAGCACTCACTCTCACTGCGATCTCAAGGCTCAGCGCGTCGAACTCACAGAACAAGAGACACAAGGTTTATACTGGTTCGGGCCACTGATGTGGAGTAATACCCTACTCCAGTGTGGTGTGGTGGATTGCCTCTCGGGCTGAGGATGAACAGTTACAAGGGAAGAACAGCCTCCTGAGGAGACCTGTTCTTATGCTCGGTGAGCTTGTGTGGATGAGGTGGTCTGAATGATCCTTCCCCTCATATGGTGGCGGCTAGTCCTATTTATAGAGGCCCTAGTCCTCTTCCCAAATATTGAGCGGGAAGGGATCCCACAACGGCCAAGTTTAAAGGGAGACAACTAGTACAAGTTATCCTGACTAAAGGTGGTCTTCGCCTGCCAAAGGCTCTGGCGGTGACGCCGTCTTGGGCTCCACGGTGACCTCCGTCCTGCTGGTCTTGGTCTTGTTGCACTGATATGGAAACCTTTGCCTGATGCCTCGGGACTCCTCGCCTGCGCTTGCCTCTTTAGCACCAAAGAGGAAACGAGGACACTGCGCGCACTGGCGCCCGCCTAGCCCCGGTCGTCATGGCTTACGTCACGGGGACCTCGCGAGGTGCCCCTTGCCTTGATCTCTCCGCCCCTCGCGAGCCGGCCTGGTGAGGCTGCCCCCGAGGAGGTCTTGTGTCGTCTGCCTCGCGAGGCTTGGCCCCTTGCAAGGGTCTTGAGTGTTTGCTGGTGAAGATGGGCCGTACAGGGCCGCTGTGGAGCACGCCGTGGGCCGCAGGCAGGCAAGTCTGGGGACCCTCGTTCCCAGAACACCGACAAAACTCTTCCCTTTCGGCAACATTGTCCTACAGGCCAATTCGACCGGTCACCTCGACCGTGTCGAAAGCTTCGCCCCAAACCAAGTCATCACGTTCAAAAGTTTCACTATAAAAAAACCCACTTCCGTGATGATACGTGTTTGTCACAGTAGGTCACGTTTTCTGTCATGATGTACATCCATGACGATTTTATGACATAATCAAGATAGTGAAAGCACAAGTGCTCCGTGGGTATTTTTGATAATTAATGTCCACATATCTCTTGTTGGACTAATATTTTCATCTAGTATATTTCAGAAAGTTCAACAAAGGCGTGGTATGGACAAGAGGATGTGGAACCCCTTCAAGATGCTAAGTACAAAGAAGATTGGCAAAAGCTCAAGATTGTTCATTTTCTATTTTAGTGATCCAAGATCACATTGAGTCCATAGGAAAAGCCAATACTATTAAAAGGGGATGAGGTGTTGCTTAATGGTCTACTTGCTCAAAGTGCTTAGTGACATGCTCCAAAGCCCTCAACCACTTTCTCATATCCAAATATGTCCAAAACCTAAAGTCAAACTCGGCCCCACCGATTTGATCTATCCGGCGCGACCGAGTTCACTTGACATAGCCACTGTCAAAAACCCTAATCAATTCAGTCTCACCGATAGGATCTCGGTCTCACTGAGATGGCCTTGCAAACTCTCTGTTTCCTGTTGCAATTATTTCGGTCTCCGCCTCCCCACGTTGCCTCGGCAACTGCCCGATTGACAAAAGCTTGGCGCGGACTATATTTGCCTTTATTGTGTTCCTTCATCTTGCTCCAGATCCCCTTTCTTGCCCTTCGCTTCCAGAGACTCCAGATCTGCCCAGATCCTTCTTCTAGCCTGCCGCCAATGGCGCCCAAGAAAGCTCAGGCCGCCCCTCCGTCCTCCTGGTACGAGCCCGCGCTCGACACGCCGAGCGTGTCGGAGAAGAACCTTGCCGCCGTGCGCTTGATGACGGCGGAGGGTGGCTAGAAGAGGAAGACTGTGCTTTGGGCCGGCTCCGCCGAGCCTGAGGCCCCCGGCAACACCTTCTACCCCTTCTTCATGAGCAGCATCATCACCGGGTTGGTTCCCCCCTTCTCTGACTTCTTCTACTCTGTCCTTAGCCATTACCAGATCCATGCTCTCCATCTTCATCCCAACTCCATCCTTCTTCTGTCGATCTTCGCCTTCTACTGCGAGGCGTATGTTGGAGTGATGCCATCCGTGGCGCTGTTGCGCCACTTCTTCTTCCTCCGGATCAAGGAGGGCCACTACTCGGGGTGTGTTGGCTTCGTCGCCGCCAACAAGACCAACGCAATCTCGAAGGTCGGGAAAAAGGCTGAGGGCTTCAGGAGCAAGTGGGTCTTGATGGATGCCAAGTGCTCTCACCCCCGGCTGGTGCTGTCGACAAAGATGCCCGTGTCCCAAGAGGGGTGGCTTCGTGCGAAGCTCACAGACCCTCGAGGGGTGCAGGTGCCGGAGAAGATGACCGCCGACCTGAGGCCTGGCGACCCGAGGGCGGCGTAGCTGACGGGGGCCATGACCGTCAAAGAATTCATGGCGCAGCGCGTGGCTCCTCTGCAAGTGCGCCCGCGCCCACTATGACAGCTTGGAGACGAAGAGGACGACCTCCGCCTACGCCCGGAGCCCCTTTCTGATGAGGAATTGCGCTCGACTCTTCGTTCCTTGGTCGGGGACGACCAAGGGTATCTGCCTGATTGGTTTGTTCCCTTGTTCCGGCGCCAGGACGGGGCAGAGGTCGCCGCTGCCATGCTCATCTTCAACGGGCGCGGGCTCGTGCCGCCTGCACCCACAAACATCCCGGTGACGACAACTCCGGTGTTCGTGTCTTCCGGTGAGTCTCGAGAGGAGGGAGAGGAGGAAGAAGAGGAGGAGGAGGAGCACGACTCGGAGGCGACCCGCGAAGAGGCGGGGGAGACCTCCCCCCTTGCGCAAGGCTGGCATCCTCCGCACCCTACCTGATGATGATGACGAGGCCGATGTCCCTCGGGAGAGGGGGGAGCTTCATGTGGCGGGAGGCTCCACGAGGTCCAAGGTCAGTCCCCGGAGGAGGTCGCCGGCCGAGATTCCGTCGAGGGGAGGATTGGTGCTGATTTCCCGATACTGCGCCCTTGCTCCGACGCTGCCTGAAGCTGCTTCCGGCTTGCCTGCTGCCCCCTCTTCTGCGCCTAGAGCCCTTGCGCCCGTGCCTCAGGCTGCGAGGCTCTCAGGCTTCAAGCTCAGGAAGCAGAGGGACTACACCGCGGTGGACCAGTAAGTATTCTTGTATTGCCTGGTTCCTGCTTCTGCTGTTGATTCTTGACGCTTTCTGTTGCTTGACTAGGCCGACACCCGAGGCGAAGAAGAGGAAGGAGGATACGGTGGTACTGCTCGGGACCAAATCGCCTGCAGCGGCCGCATCCTCCTCCGCAGGGAAGGGCTGTAGCGGTGCTCGTGCTTCTTCGCCCCAATTGTCCTCGCGAAACTTGGGGGAGCACCCTCTGGAGGAGGCAGCCCCCATGGCCCCGCTGGCACCAGAGGCGCCGGTGTCCGGCTCGGCTGCTGAGGTCCCCAAAGCTCAGGAGCCCTCAGCCTCCCAGGCTATCGTGACGATGCCGCCTCTTCCTTCCTCCGCCGCTCTGCTGACCCCGGATCCTTTTGCCTCCCCCGACATCCTGGAGCGCGCTCTTTCTGCACTGACCTTGCTGTGGGAGGATCTTCAAGGCACCGACCGTCGCCTGGTGGCCGGACGCCTGGGGCTGATCTCTGGATGGCTCCACTCCGACGTGGTCGTCCGGGTGGCGCTGAGCCAGGCTGCGGTGGACTCCGAGAAGGACAAGCAGGCCGTCGCCCAAGCCACGGCCGCTCGCGATGTGGCGCTAAAGGATGCCAGGGCCGCCCAGGACCGCTGCCGGTCGCTGGAAGCCGAGCTGGAGACTATGCGGAGGGAGCGTGCGGATGAAGTCCGAGGCCGCGAGGCGAAGGAGGAGAAGATGAAGGCCCGAGAGGACGCCAAGTACTGCGCAGCTGCTGCTGAAGCCGTGAAGGATCAGGTGGAGGCCCTGCTGAAGAGGTTCCGCGCCTTCAATCTTGCGCCCTCAACTGGCGGTGCTGCTGATCCTGCAACTCCGGTGGGTGGTGCAGGTGAGGGCAACGCCGCTATGGAAGATGCATCCCTTGCGGGCGACAGCGGCATCCGGGGATGACGAGATAACTTGCTGGCGGCTCCTTTCCTGTTTAGCTTCTGCAATATGCACCATGCCTCGTGGAGGCGTTTAAACTTGCGTTTGGTATCGGGAGAATAATATGTCTTGTAATATTTGCTTGAGATTTTGCGATTTCCTTCCCATTTGCTTTAGGTTCTACGTCGGCAGGGCCCAACCCCGCGCATACCTCAGCCGCCGTTGGGTCGTCCGGATCACCAGGATGAGACCAAGGGGTGAGGGGCTATGTGGCCAGTTAGGCTCCTGAGTCGTGATGCTCAGGAGTCCCCCTTGACGTGCAAACAACTTGCGGAAAGGAGACGCAGGGATAGGTCTAGTGTTCTACGTCGGCAGGGCCCGACCCCGCGCATACCTCATCCGCCGTTGGGTCGTCCGGATCACCAGGATGAGACCAAGGGGTGAGGGGCTACGTGGCCATTTAGGCTCTTGAGTCGCGATGCTCAGGAGCCCCCTTGACGTCCAAATGACCTTCATACCTTGGCTCCGCTCTGGAGGGCGCGTGACGACTAGGTCCGGGAGACCTGGTGGGGTGGCCTACGCTTGGGCGTGACCCGAGCGTAGCCCCCGTGCCCAGCCCCCTCGCGCGACTCTCCCAAGGGGAGGTGTTGCGATGAGGCCGGACACTGAGCTCAAGGGCTCCCTGAGGTTGATACGGCCATGGGGCCGCCCTCAATTGTTTATCACCAGCGCGGAGCATAGAGCTTCCGCACTTGCACGGGCATAACCGCTCCTCGGCCGTGTCGACTGCCAGCACGGAGCATGGTGCTTCCACTAGTGCGTGGGTGAGGGCTCCCTTTGAGTGGAGCCCCCGGGGCGTGTACAACCCCGCCCTGACACGTGGCTTACACGGCAGGGCTAGACGAGGTGTGTCTGAGCACTCGTGAGCCAGCGTGGGACTCACGAGGCCCTACCTCAAGGCGGGTTGCGCCTGGTCTTGGTTCTTGATGGCCATGGTGGTCCTGCAAGATGGTTAGGCAACCTACGCCGAACGAATCTCGTAAGGTTATCGCATGAGAAGGCCAAGCACCAACGACCCCAGGAGGTGACATGAATAGGACCGGCCCGCCAGACAGAGCTCAGCCGTTGGATTTATCAATGCTGCAGGGACGGACCCGAGCACAGACGCCGCGCCTAGCCCTCTTATGCAAAGGATCCTGAAGAAAGACGATCGCCGCGCGGCTTCCATGGTGGGTGATAATCAAGCAGGTGATAACCATAAATAGATTATGCATGGAAAGCGAACTAGCTGAGGTAAATGCAAGAACGATACATGGCACTGGGTCAGACCCGAGTGGCCTGGGGATGATGCAGCCCGAGGGGCGCCCCCAGCAGAGTAAGCTAAAGACGTAAAAGGATACATGCCACAGGGACAAGCCCACGCGGCCTGGGAATGATGCAGCCCGAGGGGCACTCCCAGCTAAATAAACTTGGAAAATGTCACCTGGTTCCGTTGTCGAAGGGATGTTGGGGTAGCTGAAGATGCGTGGCGAAGGGGTTGCTCCTCATGAGCCACCGGGGCCCTGTGCCTCGGGAGGCTCTGGGGGTCCAGGCGGTTCCTTGAGGACCATCTCCATCTCCGTCAGGATCGCGTGATGCCTGGCCTCCTGGGTCGCCAGGACGCTTCGCAGGTTGCGCTGGTAGGCGGTCGCCATGCTCAGCAGGCCGAATGGCATGCGAACATAGCTGCGAGGTGGGCCCTCGCACCGTCCCACGCGCGAATGCCAGAAGCGCTCTTGAGATGCGACCCTGTTGAGCCCTGGGATGTCGATGCAGACTCGCAGCCCACCATCCTCGCCTGGATGGGGAGCTGCGCCAGGTGGGCGGTGATACGTCTCCAACGTCTCCAACGTATCTATAATTTTTGATTGCTCCATGCTATTATATATTCTATTTCGAATGTTTAATGGGCTTTATTATACACTTTTATATTATTTTTCGGACTAACCTATTAACCCAAGGCCTAGTGCAAATTGCTGTTTTTGTGTGCCTATTTTAGTGTTTCGCAGAAAAGGAATATCAAACGGAGTCCAAATGGAATGAAACCTTCGGGAGCGTGATTTTTGGAACAAACATGATCCAGAGGACTTGGAGTGGACGTCAAGAAATGAATGAGGAGGCCACGAGGCAGGGAGGCGCGCCTGCCCCCCTGGGCGCGCCCCCCACCCTCGTGGGCCCCTCGTGGCTCCACTGACCTACTTCTTCCTTCTATATATACCTACGTACCCCGAGACCAACCAGGAGCACCACGAAACCCTATTTCTACTGCCGCAACCTTATGTACCCGTGAGATGCCATCTTGGGGCCATTTCCGGCGCTCCGCCGGAGGGGGCATCGATCACGGAGGGCTTCTACATCAACACCATAGCCTCTCCGATGATGTGTGAGTAGTTTACCACAGACCTTCGGGTCCATAGTTATTAGCTAGATGGCTTCTTCTCTCTCTTTGGATCTCAATACAAAGTTCTCCTCGATCTTCTTGGAGATCTATTCGATGTAACTCTTTTTGCGGTGTGTTTGTCGAGATCCGACGAATTGTGGGTTTATGATCAAGATTATCTATGAACAATATTTGAATCTTCTCTGAATTCTTTTATGTATGATTGGTTATCTTTGCAAGTCTCTTTGAATTATCAGTTTGGTTTGGCCTACTAGATTGATCTTTCTTGAAATGGGAGAAGCGCTTAGCTTTGGGTCCAATCATGCGATGCTCGATCCCAGTGACAGTAGGGGAAACGACACGTATTGTATTGTTGCCATCGAGGATAAAAAGATGGGGTTTATATCATATTGCTTGAGTTTATCCCTCTACATCATGTCATCTTGCCTAATGCGTTACTCTGTTCTTATGAACTTAATACTCTAGATGCATGCTGGATAGCGGTCGATGTGTGGAGTAATAGTAGTAGATGTAGGCAGGAGTCGGTCTACTTGTTGCGGACGTGATGCCTATATACATGATCATGCCTAGATATTCTCATAATTATGCACTATTCTATCAATTGCTCGACAGTAATTTGTTCACCCACCGTAATACTTATGCTATCTTGAGAGAAGCCACTAGTGAAACCTATGGCCCCCGGGTCTATTTTCCATCATATTAATCTCCCACAAACTAGTTATCTCCGTTGTCGTTTATTTTGCAATCTTTATCATAAAAATACCAAAAATATTATCTTATCATCTCTATCAGATCTCACTTTTGCAAGTGGCCGTGAAGGGATTGACAACCCCTTTATCGCGTTGGTTGCAAGGTTCTTATTTATTTGTGTAGGTACGAGGGACTTGCGTGTGGCCTCCTACTGGATTGATACCTTGGTTCTAAAAAACTGAGGGAAATACTTACGCTACTTTGCTGCATCACCCTTTCCTCTTCAAGGGAAAACCAACGCATGCTCAAGAGGTAGCAAGAAGGATTTCTGGCGCTGTTGCCGGGGAGTCTGCGCACAAGTCAAGGCATACCAAGTACCCATCACAAACTCTTATCCCTCGCATTACATTATTTGCCATTTGCCTCTCGTTTTCCTCTCCCCCACTTCACCCTTGCCGTTTTATTCGCCCTCTTTTCCCATTCGCTCTTTCTTTCGCTTGCCTCTTGTGTCTCGTGTGTCGTCATGGCTAGTCTTTTATCCACTCCTTTATCTCCTGAGAATGAAGTTCTTAATTTTAAACAAGGGAGGGAGAAAATCTAAAAGATGATTGGTACAGAATTTGCAATGCGCAAAATAGATCTACTAGGAAGCAATCTACTTCCGTTCTTCTTCGCAATTTTTATGTAGGCATCACTCCTTGGAATAGATATATTCTTGATACCATTACCGAAGGAAATTTCTTGGGTAGCCATACTTTTGATTCTTATAATGCTATGATAGATTTGTTTGGCACACCACCTCTTTTGGTTAATGGAACTATGTTAACTTTGGAACATGTTATGCAAAGGCTTGAAATTATTGAAAATAAAGTTGCTACTGTAGAGTTGATTGAAAATTTGGATAAAAAGATCCATAACCAAGTTACCCAATATGGATCTAAGGTAGGAGTTGCTCTTAAATTTTTTAAAGAAAAGGAACCCATGGTTAACGAAAAGATAGATCAAGATTCTACTAGGATTGATAAAATTGAGGATATTATTACCAACTTAGGGTCTGCCTTTTCTTCCGTGAAAGATACTCCAAAATCCCCTAATGCAAAAATTGCCAAACTGATGTATGTTCCTAAAAATAAAGGTGAAACTTCTAGTAAGGAAAATGCGGATCTCAAATCCATAAGTGTTCACCCCAACTTTCTCGCTATCATTAAGGAAACTTTTGCTACAAATGATTTTCTTGATTTCTTGCCTAGGAGTTTAATCATTAATAAAAAGAGGGAAACTCCTAAGGGTTACAAGTGTTAGGGGCGTTACCAAAGATGGCAATACCTAGATCTATCCTTGCCTTTATGCCTAGCTAGGGGCGTTAAACGATAGCGCTTGTTGGGAGGCAACCCAATTTTATTTTAATTACTTGATTTTTGTTCCTGTTTAGCAATAAATATTTTATCTAGCCTCTGGTTAGATGTGTTTTTATGTTTTAATTAGTGTTTGTGCCAAGTTAAGCCTATAGGATCTTCTTGGATGATAGTTATTTGATCATGCTGAAAAAGTCAGAAACTTTCTGATCACGAAAACAATTGTTAAAAATCACCAGAACGTCATAAAATACTGATTCCATTTGCAGTAAATCAATAAACAAATTATCTAGGTCGTCCTATTTTGGTAGAGATTTCTGAGTTACAGAAGTTTGCGTTAGATACAGATTACTACAGACTGTCCTGTTTTTGACAGATTCTGTTTTTCGTGTGTTGTTTGCTTATTTTGATGAATCTATGGCTAGTATTGGAGGTTATGAACCATACAGAAGTTGGAATAAAGTAGGTTTAACACCAATACAAATAAATAATGAGTTCATTACAGTACCTTGAAGTGGTGTTTGTTTTCTTTCGCTAACGGAGCTCACGAGATTTTCTGTTAAGTTTTGTGTTGTGAAGTTTTCAAGTTTGGGTAAAGATTTGATGGATTATGGAACAAGGAGTGGCAAGAGCCTAAGCTTGGGGATGCCCAAGGCACCCCAAGGTAAAATCCAAGGACAACCAAAAAGCCTAAGCTTGGGGATGCCCCGGAAGGCATCCCCTCTTTCGTCTTCGTCCATCGGTAACTTTACTTGGAGCTATATTTTTATTCACCACATGATATGTGTTTTGCTTGGAGCGTTTTGTATGATTTGAGTCTTCGCTTTTTACGAAGAGGCACCGTAGCCTACCAGCTAGAACTACCCAAGGAGCTGTCAGACGTCCATGACGTATTCCACGTCTCACAATTGAGAAAGTGTGTGAGTAACCCGGAGAAGCATGTACCTCATGAGAGCATTGATGTGCAACCAGACCTCACCTACAGAGAGCGGCCAGTAAAGATTTTGGAAGAATCTGAAAGGAGAACCCGTCAGAAAACAACAAAAAATTTCAAGGTCCAGTGGAGCAATCACACCAAGGATGAAGCTACCTGGGAAAGAGAAGATTTTCTTCAGGCAGAGTACCCACATCTATTTGAGGATCAGCTGAAATCTCGAGGACGAGATTTTTCCTAAGGGGGTAGGTGTTGTGACACCCAAAATTTTTAATTGGATTTTTCAAACTTTTATTTATTTTATTTGAGGAGGGTATTTAGATTTTCTTCTAAAGAACTCTCCCTCTCAAAATATTTTCTTTTATGGCAAGTGTTTTGTTTTGGATTCACCCAAGACTTGGTTCTTGGTCTTGGAGGTTTGCTCTTTTTATTTGGACTCAAAACCAAATGCTTTTCACTTGGGAAAATTTCTTTTGAAAAATCTTTTAAACAGCCCTAGGGCATTTTGAGTGATCTTTTCCCCTTTTCAAAATTCCTCTTGCCATGACCTAAGTGGAAATCCCCTCCCAAAAGCCTTTCCTCACCTTTGTATCAAGTTATTCTTCAAATCCAGCAAGTTGAACCTCTCCATATATTTGTTTCCATTTACTTCTCATCAAAAACAATTTCTGCCTTCTATCTTGATCCTTGGAGGTTTACAAAGGAGCTACCCTTTATGCTTTGAATTTTGCCTCCAAACCAATTTCCCTAGCTAGTCCTTTGAGCCCTCAACCAGGATCCATGAAGATCCACTGGTCTCCAGTTCAAATATTTCAAACTACACTTGCTGCAAGTTTGGACCTCATTTGCCAAATTTGATGAAATTCATTTGAATTCTTCTCCTAAAAATCTGAGAAAATTCAGGCAGCCTCTGGGTGCATTGAGAGGTCACCTCACCAAGTCCCAGCTCCAGAAAAAAATTTCTCCTTGCCAAATCATTTCATCGAACACCTGCTGGACACTGTTGCTATCATGTTCAGTAAATTCAGATAAACAGTTTCAGAGCTGCCGTCGTTTTCTTTAGAGCCCGACGTCGATCTCGCCAGTGCCGCGGTGGCGCCTTGCTCCCCGTCCCCTCCTTCTTGTCCCTGGCACCGCACGAACGCCTGGAAGGTTGCGGGCGTCGGCGACGAGCAGGAGGAGGTGCGCCACCCCGTGAGCGACGGCAGCGGCGGCTTTGCGGCCGCTAGAGAGGGGCGCAGCGTAGACGGCGCCGTCCAGCGCCGCCCAAGCCACCGGAGGCCGCCGCGTGGCCATCCACTCCCCCGTGCGCGCTGCCACCCTCGTCGTGAACTGCTAGGCGCGGAGCGCGCTCTCTGCCGCCGCCGTGCCCGTACGGCCGCCCCGTCGAGGACCGGCGCCATTACGCCAAGCCCGACCAAGGTTAGCAGTGGAACGGCACCAGTGAACCTCCCTGATGCTGCCTGGCCACTTAAACTCCCTGCTCAACCACTGCCTCGCCGTAATCGCTCGCCGGAGATTTCCCGTTCACGGCCACCCCCTCGAATCGCCTATAAATAGAGGCCCCGAGCTCGAACCCGAACCCACACCACCTCTGCACACCTCCAATACCACGCCAAGCCACTGGAAGAGCCCTGAGGGAGCCTTCTTCCCCAACTCCGGCCGCCTCGACCCGCCACGGGATCCAGCTCGATTCGCTCCCGTGCATGCACCTCTACCCCTCAGCTCTTGCCAGTAGCCTTCTAGTGCATCCACTCTGCTGACCCGCGCTTCAATTTGAAGTTTGCAGCACCCACCGGAGTTCTCCACCATCGCCCGAGCCGCCGTCCGCCGGAGAAAGTGTCGCCGTCGACGTGGTGCTCTCCGTCGGTCAAGTCCACCACCCACCGACGCAGAAGGACGCACTGAACCTCTTGGTACACTCCGATCTCCCTGCCTCGCCGTGGTTCAACGCCGGCGACCACCGCAGTCTTCGGGCGCCGGCAAGGTTTTCAAACCTGACGTGTGGACCCCCCCGTCAGCCTCTATTCTTCTTCCCCCTCAAACCGTTTTCTGTTGGCGCCTTCGGGCAAATACGTTTTCTCCTTGGGCTGACGTCTTTTACTCCGAACCGTTTTCTGTTTTCCCAGTTAAGTCCCTAGATCTTTTCTGTTTCATCACAGATTAGTCCCTGGACTAAAGCCCTTATAACTTTTTAATAAAATATGATTTTTGAGTGATTCTTTTTCTGTCAGTCTTGTATTTTTGTCTAGTTTTTTATAGTATTTATTTGGAAAAAATTTGGAACAAATTTTATGCACGCGTCGATGTTCACGTTAGTGTACGTTTTTCGCTATACCGTAGGTTCCGGAAGAGGTGACGGAGCCGCGAACTTCGCCGAGCTAGACTCCGACTTCTCCGAACCAGGCAAGCATGTTTGAACCTTTGATATGGCGGGTGTTTTGCATGTTTGCTTGAATGGTTTGTGCATGGCATATGAGCATCGGTGAGTATCTCGTTGCATGTAAGGTAACTATCCGTGTGCTCCGAAGTTACTGTGATCTCTGATGAGAGATGGCCTAGTCATGTGGTGACATGAAAGGCAGTAAGGTGGTATTGTTGTAGCATGCCAGCCTTACGATGTCCGATAAACTCCGATGTTAACGTGGACTGAGTCACGTTATCGTTCTTCCCCTTTCCGTGCCGCCACATGTTTTCTGCCAAGAATACGGTGTAGTAAGTTGGTAACCTCTTTCCGTGCACACACCAAATAGAGGGGCCGGGATGAGGGTTCCATGGCCCTGGATTAAAGCCAGTCATCCGGTCAGGGGGCATGGGTGTTTCCGGTTGGGACCGAGAGGGGGGCACCCCTTAGAGCGCGCGTATATAAATTTGATCCCATGCGACGCGAGGTTGTAGCCTCCCCGTCTCAAGGATTTTCTTGAACGTTGCCGAGGGTGATTCCTGGCTTCGGAATGTTGAATGGGTGTGTACTGGTTAGATGTGTTTCTCCTAAAACACCGTAAACGGAACTAGTCCCCGTGACTACTGAAATCCGTTGGCTGTGGTTAAAGTACAAACTCTGCAGAGTCAAATCCTTCCGAGTCATCGTATCTATGGTCAAGGACCATGGCCAGTATGTCTTTATCTATGTCAATCCTCGTGGTAAATCCCCGGTGAACAAGCTTGAGTGGTAAACCCAGTTTAATTGTTATTCCTATGAATGGACTAACCTTTTATTTATCTCGTACTTGAAATGATTTATATTCTTGAACTACTGAATTATTAAGTTATGATATAAGCCCTTTATGTGATGTCGCTCAGACGTCCGACTGTGGCACTCTTGTTATTTACTTTTGATATAAGCCCTTTATGTGATGTCGCTCAGACGTCCGACTGTGGCACTCTTGTTATTTACTTTTGATATAAGCCCTTTTTGTGATGTCGCTCAGACGTCCGACTGTGGCACTCTTGTTATTTACTTTTTGATATAAGCCCTTTATGTGATGTCGCTCAGACGTCCGACTGTGGCACGCACTGTCTTTTAAGTTTTATTATAAGCCCTTTATGTGGTGTCGCCTTGACGCCCGACTGCGGCATTGTTATTTTATCTTTACCCTTCCGAGGAGTCTTTCAAACACTCGATTGGCCCTCAGTATTACTTTGGGATTTCGGGAGGACTACCGCCCGACTTCCCTTTATTTTCCCATGCATTATTATCTCGTTGTCTAAGTGCGCTTGTTGATCTGTTCATATGCATCATGTTTACATTTGTTATATCTTATGTCCGAACTGTCTTGCGAGTACTTTCATAGTACTCACCTGGCTTGTTGATTTGGCCAGATGTTGACGAAGGCGATCTCATGGATGAAGAGTTTGATAGTGAGTCCGACGCCTAGAGGAATCCCAGTCAGTCCCGTGCGATCCTGGATATTGGTCAATTGTATCATATACGCTTCCGCCACCCGCAATAAATTCTCCTCGAGCCTCACTCCGACGCTCGAAGAGCTGTTAGTTTTCAGGAGTCATGTCACCCACTTCACTGTGATATATCCACCACCGCTTTTATCGCGAGTTAGTAGCTATGCCACCCTATCCGCCTTTATGTATTATTGGCATGCTTGTAATAAATTGTTGAGCAGTCTCCGCTCAACCTTGTATTATATTCAGTACTCCTGGTATTTTCTTCTGTGATCAAGATTTTGTCTACTAGTAAGAATGATTCTTCTTTACTGGTCCGTAAAAGGGATCGATTTCTCAATAAATATTTTTATTGGAAAACCGGTCGTGACAAGCTTGGTATCAGAGCCAGGCTGACTGTAGGAAGCCACTAGGTGCGATCGCTAATCGGTTATTGGCGTCTTTAGCGCTTTTTCAGCATTTTGCAATTGTAGCTATTTTCTGTTGGTCATCATAAATTTATGACATGACTACTCAGAATTTTGCCTACTTTTGTAGATGGCTGGCAGCAACTGCGAGACTCGGGTGTTCACTAATGTGCCCGAGGGGTTTGTCAAACTACTCGTCTCCATCACCAAGCTCGCGATCGGGCCAGCGACTCGTCCGGAGTTCACGCTTTACCAGCACAAGCTCAGCGACGACGTGTCTATGCACCAGGCCGTGGTGCAATTCAAGGGAGGACGTTCTGCGTCTCGCCACTTCCGTTTTGTGGGAAGGGCCATGCCTACGGAGAGGCATGCCATGCAGATGGCTGCCCGTGAGGCGATAGCTCGCCTTCGGGACATTCTTCCTATGATGAAGAATCGTCGCTACCGCTACCTCCCATGCCATGTGCCATATACTTGTCACTATGCATTCGCCTGCCATAGGGGAGAGCGAGATGAAGCCATCGAGATGGTTGTGGAGTATCTCAAAGCTCTGGAGGAATCTTTCGACAACCTCGTGGACGATCTTGTGGCTGCCCGCATGGACTTAGTTCGGGGCGGTCCTGCCTGCAGGAAGGAGCTTCTCCACATGGCACCGCCTCTGACTTTCGTCTCGTCCTCAGCATCTTATGCACCGGCCATTTTGGCCACTGCTCGCCGTCTGCCTACCACTGAGGAGTTCAATCGAGTCATCGCTCCTACTCCAGTCAGAGCTGCACCGCCTGCCGCTCCTGCACTGCCGCCTGTCGCTCCCGCACCATCACCTCAGCGCAGTGCTACGCGCCTGGAGCCTACTAGAGAGGAGGTGGAGGTTGAGTCTCCTGCACCGCTGGGTCTTACCCTCGGCAAAGGGAAGGACATCTTCACCATCTCCGACTGAGTGCACCGAGTAGCCGCGCATTGTGTCTGCATGTATGTTATGTTTCATGTACTTAAGTTTGTAGCAGTTGTATGCGCTGCATTCCGGAGGAGTGTGCTAGTCTAAATAACATGTCAGGAATGTGTACGCGCATCCTGAGTGTTGTATCGTATGTTTGCGTATCGCGTGTAAGATTTGTGTTGAGCAGTTCTTCTCCGTGCGAAACCATTTATGTTTTCTTGAAAAATCTTGAGGTCTTTTAAATTTTTGCCTTTGCAAGACTTTCCGTGTGCCACACAGTTTTTCTCATGAGTTTTGCTAAATAATACCCAAGAGTGGAAAATGTCTCGTCCGTGGACTCGTTCCATGCCCAATCAACCAGAAGAAGTTTATGGAACACAGACCAGCAACAACTTCACTCATGGACAGTCTAGTCAACAGGACAGCGAAGCGGCCTTATCTCAAGTGTGCCGCCTTTTCGAACAAAGCCAACAGCAACACCAAGAGATGATGAATCACGTCATCAATATGGGAAACCACCGTGAGCCCTATCAACCACACTCCAAGTTGTCTGAATTACAGAAGACTCGCCCTCCAACGTTTGCTCACACTGATAGGCCACTTGAGGCCGATGATTGGCTTCGTGACATCGAAAGAAAGCTGATTATTGCTCAGTGCTCAGATCATGAGAAGGTGCTTTATGCACCTCACTACCTCACTGGGGCAGCTGCAGCATGGTGGGAAAACTTCCTACACATGCATCCCAGTGAACACAACATCACCTGGGAAGAGTTTAAGGAAGGCTTTCGTGGGGCACACATCCCCAGGAGCATCATAAAAATCAAGAAAAGAGAATTTGATGACCTCAAGCAAAGAGGCATGTCAGTGACAGAATACAACGGTCAGTTTACCCAGCTATCTCGTTATGCCTACGACGAGCATATGACTGAGAACAAGAGGATGGAGAAATTCTTGGACGGCATGGCACCGGCGTTAAGATGCCAACTGGTCGTACACACTTTCCTAGATTTCAAAACTCTGGTTGACAAGGCCATTACCTTGGAGAATGAGCACCGCAGTCTGGAGGATATCCGTAAGTGAAAGAGGGATAAGACGACCCTTGCTCGCAACAACCGAAGCAAGACTGATGTTCAGAGGACTGAAGCAAGGAAATCCACGACTACCGATCTAAGGCCAACCAGACAGTTTCATTCCAGGGACAAGGACTTCATGTACCGTCTAGGGGTCACATGCTATGCTTGTGGTGAAGAAGGGCACTATGCTAAACAGTGCCCAAAACCAAGGAACTCGGCCCCCAAGCCGAACAATGGTGGGAACAATCCAGCCTCCAAGCGCAACAATTTCAATCCCAGCAACAATCACATGAAGGGTCACCTGAACCATGTGACCAGGGAAGAAGCCCAGAATGCCCCAGACATCGTACTCGGTACGTTCCCTATCAACACAGTACCTGCCACGGTTTTGTTTGATTCTGGAGCTTCTCACTCGTTCGTTTCGAAGAGTTTTGTTTTACAACATGGTTTTCCAATACTTCCCTTGGAAAAATCTATGATCATCAAGTCCCCCGGAAATAAGCAGATCGCTCAGAGCTACTGCCAAGGAGTGATCATTGAGTTCGAAGGATTAATGTTTCAAGCTAATCTCATCATGTTGGAAAATAAAGGACTGGATGTCATCCTAGGGATGGACTGGTTGACCACCAACAAAGGATTTATTGACTGTTTCAATCGGACTGTGATCCTCACTCATCATCACGGCAAGACAATAAAGGTTACAGCTCAAGATAGACCACGGTCACGGCAACCAAAGCTGAACAAAGTGGACATTTCAGAATTGAGAAAAGTTCCAGTGGTGTGCGAGTTTCCAGACGTATTCCCTGAAGAACTACCAGGCATGCCACCAGACCGATAGATAGAATTCAGCATTGAACTAGCGCCTGGCATCGCTCCCATCTATAAGAAACCTTATAGAATGGCACCCTCAGAATTGGTAGAGTTGAAGAAGCAGATAAAGGAATTATTGGACAAAGGATTTATTCGAGCCAGCTCCTCACCATGGGGTTCACCAGTGTTGTTCGCCAAGAAAAAGGATGGGACACTGAGATTGTGTATAGACTATCGAGCTCTCAATATGGTCACCATCAAAAACAAATATCCGATGCCACGGATAAATGATTTGTTTGACCAACTCGCGCAGGCCAAAGTGTTCTCAAAAATTGATTTAAGATCGGGATATCATCAATTGAAAGTACAGACAGAAGATATCCCTAAGACAACATTCACTTCCAGATATGGATTATATGAGTTCACAGTAGTGCCATTTGGATTAACGAACGCCCCCGCATATTTCGTCCACCTCATGAACAAAGTGTTTATGAAATTTATGGACAAATTTGTTGTGGTGTTCATTGACGATATTCTGGTATATTCAAGGACACCAGAAGAGCATGCTGAGCATCTCAGAATTGTTCTGGGAGAATTAAGGAAACATCAATTGTACGCCAAATTTAGCAAGTGTGAATTTTGGCTAAGGCAAGTTGGTTTCCTAGGCCACATATTAACCCAAGAAGGCGTGGCCGTAGACCCAGAAAAGGTCAAAGCCATACTTGACTGGAAACCACCAGCCAACGTGACAGATGTGCGAAGTTTCCTGGGAATGGCCGGATATTACAGAAGATTTATTGAAGGATTTTCCACTGTGGCAAAACCAATGACACAGTTGCTCAAGAAAGACAAGAAGTTTGTATGGACGGAAGCATGCGAGAAAAGCTTCCAAGAACTCAAGAAGAAACTAACTACCGCACGGGTCTTAACTGTGCCAGACATACACAAGAGTTTTGAAGTATATTGTGACGCATCCCGGAGGGGCCTCGGATGTGTACTGATGCAAGATGGCAAAGTGGTCGCGTATGCCTCCAGGCAACTACGGAAACATGAGGAAAATTATCCAACCCATGACTTGGAGCTAGCAGCGGTCATCCATGCACTCAAGGAGTGGAGGCACTTTCTGTTGGGTAATCGTTGTGAGATATATACGGACCATAAGAGCCTTAAATATATTTTCACACAACCGGAACTAAATTTACGCCAACGACGCTGGTTGGAATTGGTCAAGGACTATGATGTCGGCATTCACTACCATCCAGGGAAAGCAAATGTAGTGGCAGATGCTCTTAGTCGGAACCCCAGCCCAGACAACGACAGTCCACAAAACTTGAGGCCTGAGTTTCAGCAGGAGTTCGCTAGACTCAACATGGTGTTAGTCTCTGAGGGCACCGTATCAAGTCTGGAGATACAACCCACCCTAGTGGAGCAAATTAAGAAGGCTCAGCAGGGACATCCCAGCATCGAAGGAATAAAGAGAAAAATGAGCCTTGGCAAAGCTTCAGAGTTCGCCACCGACAATACAGGAATATTATGGTACGGGGACAGACTTTGCGTACCTAACATTGAGGAACTCAAGCAACAAATCCTAACCGAAAGCCACACCGCTCCATACTCGATCCACCCTGGAGAAACCAAAATGTACAAAGACATTCAGGAAAGATTTTGGTGGCACGGTATGAAAAGGGATATAGCCGCATTTATTGCTTGTTGCGATTCATGTCAGCGCATTAAAGCCGAGCATCAAAAGCCAGCAGGGCTACTACAGCCAAACCGGATACCTGAGTGGAAATGGGATGAAATTGGAATGGACTTCATCGTCGGACTACCTCGATCTCAACGCGGAAATGATGCCATATGGGTCATCACAGATCGACTAACCAAGGTTGCTCATTTCATTCCCGTGAAGACGACCTACTCCACTCAAAGGATAGCCAAGCTTTATCTCTCCCGTATAGTTTGTCTGCATGGAGTCCCAAAGACTATAATATCCGACCGAGGCACTCAATTTGTCTCTAAATTCTGGGAGCACTTACAACAAGCTCTGGGCACGCAACTAGCTTTCAGTAGAGCGTACCACCCTCAGACTGATGGACAGACGGAACGCGTAAACCAAATCCTAGAGGACATGCTGAGAGCCTGTGTGCTCACCTATGGATCCAGTTGGGAAGAAAGTTTGCCGTATGCCGAGTTTGCTTACAACAACAGTTACCAAGCCAGCTTACAAATGGCACCCTTCGAAGCATTGTACGGACGGAGGTGTTGTACCCCACTAAATTGGTCAGAGATAGGTGACAGTCGTATCTTCGGCCCAGACATGCTCAAGGAGGCCGAGGAGAAGGTTAAACAGATCAGGGACAGACTCAAGACAGCTCAAAGCCGACAAAAGAGCTATTACGATCAAAAACATCGTGAGGTCAGCTTTGAACCCGGTGATTTCGTATACCTGCGAGTGTCTCCTATGAGGGGCCTGCAACGGTTCAAAATTAAGGGGAAGCTAGCCCCAAGATTTATTGGACCATTCTGTATAGCTGCACGAAGAGGCACCGTAGCCTACCAGCTAGAACTACCCAAGGAGCTGTCAGACGTCCATGACGTATTCCACGTCTCACAATTGAGAAAGTGTGTGAGTAACCCGGAGAAGCATGTACCTCATGAGAGCATTGATGTGCAACCAGACCTCACCTACAGAGAGCGGCCAGTAAAGATTTTGGAAGAATCTGAAAGGAGAACCCGTCAGAAAACAACAAAAAATTTCAAGGTCCAGTGGAGCAATCACACCAAGGATGAAGCTACCTGGGAAAGAGAAGATTTTCTTCAGGCAGAGTACCCACATCTATTTGAGGATCAGCTGAAATCTCGAGGACGAGATTTTTCCTAAGGGGGTAGGTGTTGTGACACCCAAAATTTTTAATTGGATTTTTCAAACTTTTATTTATTTTTATTTGAGGAGGGTATTTAGATTTTCTTCTAAAGAACTCTCCCTCTCAAAATATTTTCTTTTATGGCAAGTGTTTTGTTTTGGATTCACCCAAGACTTGGTTCTTGGTCTTGGAGGTTTGCCCTTTTTATTTGGACTCAAAACCAAATGCTTTTCACTTGGGAAAATTTCTTTTGAAAAATCTTTTAAACAACCCTAGGGCATTTTGAGTGATCTTTTCCCCTTTTCAAAATTCCTCTTGCCATGACCTAAGTGGAAATCCCCTCCCAAAAGCCTTTCCTCACCTTTGTATCAAGTTATTCTTCAAATCCAGCAAGTTGAACCTCTCCATATATTTGTTTCCATTTACTTCTCATCAAAAACAATTTCTGCCTTCTATCTTGATCCTTGGAGGTTTACAAAGGAGCTACCCTTTCTACTTTGAATTTTGCCTCCAAACCAATTTCCCTAGCTAGTCCTTTGAGCCCTCAACCAGGATCCATGAAGATCCACTAGTCTCCAGTTCAAATATTTCAAACTACACTTGCTGCAAGTTTGGACCTCATTTGCCAAATTTGATGAAATTCATTTGAATTCTTCTCCTAAAAATCTGAGAAAATTCAGGCAACCTCTGGGTGCATTGAGAGGTCACCTCACCAAGTCCCAGCTCCAGAAAAAAATTTCTCCTTGCCAAATCATTTCATCGAACACCTGCTGGACACTGTTGCTATCATGTTCAGTAAATTCAGATAAACAGTTTCAGAGCTGCTGTCGTTTTCTTCAGAGCCCGACGTCGATCTCGCCAGTGCCGCGGTGGCGCCTTGCTCCCCGTCCCCTCCTTCTTGTCCCTGGCGCCACACGAACGCCTGGAAGGTTGCGGGCGTCGGCGACGAGCAGGAGGAGGTGCGCCACCCCGTGAGCGGCGGCAGCGGCGGCTTTGCGGCCGCCAGAGAGGGGCGCAGCGTAGACGGCGCCGTCCAGCGCCGCCCAAGCCACCGGAGGCCGCCGCGTGGCCATCCACTCCCCCGTGCGCGCTGCCACCCTTGTCGTGAACTGCTAGGCGCGGAGCGCGCTCTCTGCCGCCGCCTTGCCCGTACGGCCGCCCCGTCGAGGACCGGCGCCATTACGCCAAGCCCGACCAAGGTTAGCAGTGGAACGGCACCAGTGAACCTCCCTGATGCTGCCTGGCCACTTAAACTCCCTGCTCAACCACTGCCTCGCCGTAATCGCTCGCCGGAGATTTCCCGTTCACGGCCACCCCCTCGAATCGCCTATAAATAGAGGCCCCGAGCTCGAACCCGAACCCACACCACCTCTGCACACCTCCAATACCACGCCAAGCCACTGGAAGAGCCCTGAGGGAGCCTTCTTCCCCAACTCCGGCCGCCTCGACCCGCCACGGGATCCAGCTCGATTCGCTCCCGTGCATGCACCTCTACCCCTCAGCTCTTGCCAGTAGCCTTCTAGTGCATCCACTCTGCTGACCCGCGCTTCAATTTGAAGTTTGCAGCACCCACCGGAGTTCTCCACCATCGCCCGAGCCACCGTCCGCCGGAGAAAGTGTCGCCGTTGACGTGGTGCTCTCCGTCGGTCAAGTCCACCACCCACCGACGCAGAAGGACGCATTGAACCTCTTGGTACACTCCGATCTCCCTGCCTCGCCGTGGTTCAACGCCGGCGACCACCGCAGTCTTCGGGCGCCGGCGAGGTTTTCAAACCTGACGTGTGGACCCCCCCGTCAGCCTCTATTCTTCTTCCCCCTCGAACCGTTTTCTGTTGGCGCCTTCGGGCAAATACGTTTTCTCCTTGGGCTGACGTCTTTTACTCCGAACCGTTTTTCGTTTTCCCAGTTAAGTCCCTAGATCTTTTCTGTTTCATCACAGATTAGTCCCTGGACTAAAGCCCTTATAACTTTTTAATAAAAGATGATTTTTGAGTGATTCTTTTTCTGTCAGTCTTGTATTTTTGTCTAGTTTTTTATAGTATTTATTTGGAAAAAATTTGGAACAAATTTTATGCACGCGTCGATGTTCACGTTAGTGTACGTTTTTCGCTATACCGTAGGTTCCGGAAGAGGTGACGGAGCCGCGAACTTCGCCGAGCTAGACTCCGACTTCTCCGAACCAGGCAAGCATGTTTGAACCTTTGATATGGCGGGTGTTTTGCATGTTTGCTTGAATGGTTTGTGCATGGCATATGAGCATCGGT
Organism: Aegilops tauschii subsp. strangulata; assembly: GCF_002575655.3. Classification (NCBI taxonomy): domain Eukaryota; kingdom Viridiplantae; phylum Streptophyta; class Magnoliopsida; order Poales; family Poaceae; genus Aegilops; species Aegilops tauschii. Next base: position 507,997,010 of record NC_053036.3, on the reverse strand, counting down.
GAGTATCTCGTTGCATGTAAGGTAACTATCCGTGTGCTCCGAAGTTACTCTGATATCTGATGAGAGATGGCCTAGTCATGTGGTGACATGAAAGGAAGTAAGGTGGTATTGTTGTAGCATGCCAGCCTTACGATGTCCGATAAACTCCGATGTTAACGTGGACTGAGTCACGTTATCGTTCTTCCCCTTTCCGTGCCGCCACATGTTTTCTGCCAAGAATACGGTGTAGTAAGTTGGTAACCTCTTTCCGTGTACACACCAAATAGAGGGGCCGGGATGAGGGTTCCATGGCCCTGGATTAAAGCCAGTCATCCGGTCAGGGGGCATGGGTGTTTCCGGTTGGGACCGAGAGGGGGGCACCCCCTAGAGCGCGCGTATATAAATTTGATCCCATGCTACGCGAGGTTGTAGCCTCCCCGTCTCAAGGTTTTTCTTGAACGTTGCCGAGGGTGATTCCTGGCTTCGGAATGTTGAATGGGTGTGTACTGGTTAGATGTGTTTCTCCTAAAACACCGTAAACGGAACTAGTCCCCGTGACTACTGAAATCCGTTGGCTGTGGTTAAAGTACAAACTCTGCTGAGTCAAATCCTTCCGAGTCATCGTATCTATGGTCAAGGACCATGGCCAGTATGTCTTTATCTATGTCAATCTCGTGGTAAATCCCCGGTGAACAAGCTTGAGTGGTAAACCCAGTTTAATTGTTATTCCTATGAATGGACTAACCTTTTATTTATCTCGTACTTGAAATGATTTATATTCTTGAACTACTGAATTATTAAGTTATGATATAAGCCCTTTATGTGATGTCGCTCAGACGTCCGACTGTGGCACTCTTGTTATTTACTTTTGATATAAGCCCTTTATGTGATGTCGCTCAGACGTCCGACTGTGGCACTCTTGTTATTTACTTTTGATATAAGCCCTTTTTGTGATGTCGCTCAGACGTCCGACTGTGGCACTCTTGTTATTTACTTTTTGATATAAGCCCTTTTTGTGATGTCGCTCAGACGTCCGATTGTGGCACGCACTGTCTTTTAAGTTTTATTATAAGCCCTTTATGTGGTGTCGCCTTGACGCCCGACTGCGGCATTGTTATTTTATCTTTACCCTTCCGAGGAGTCTTTCAGACACTCGATTGGCCCTCAGTATTACTTTGGGATTTCGGGAGGACTACCGCCCGACTTCCCTTTATTTTCCCATGCATTATTATCTCGTTGTCTGAGTGCGCTTGTTGATCTGTTCATATGCATCATGTTTACATTTGTTATATCTTATGTCCGAACTGTCTTGCGAGTACTTTCATAGTACTCACCTGGCTTGTTGATTTGGCCAGATGTTGACGAAGGCGATCTCATGGATGAAGAGTTTGATAGTGAGTCCGACGCCTAGAGGAACCCCAGTCAGTCCCGTGCGATCCTGGATATTGATCACTTGTATCATATACGCTTCCGCCACCCGCAATAAATTCTCCTCGAGCCTCACTCCGATGCTCGAAGAGCTGTTAGTTTTCAGGAGTCATGTCACCCACTTCGCTGTGATATATCCACCACCGCTTTTATCGCGAGTTAGTAGCTATGCCACCCTATCCGCCTTTATGTATTATTGGCATGCTTGTAATAAATTGTTGAGCAGTCTCCGCTCAACCTTGTATTATATTCAGTACTCCTGGTATTTTCTTCTGTGATCAAGATTTTGTCTACCAGTAAGAAGGATTCTTCTTTACTGGTCCGTAAAAGGGATCGATTTCTCAATAAATATTTTATTGGAAAACCGGTCGTGACATTGAGTAGTTGTGGATTTGAGAAATACTTGTGTTAAAGTTTGTGATTCCCGTAGCATGCACGTATGGTGAACCGTTATGTGATGAAGTCGGAGCATGATTTATTTATTGATTGTCTTCCTTATGAGTGGTGGTCGGGGACGAGCGATGGTCTTTTCCTACCAATCTATCCCCCTAGGAGCATGCGCGTAGTACTTTGTTTCAATAACTAATAGATTTTTTGCAATAAGTATGTGAGTTCTTTATGACTAATGTTGAGTCCATGGATTATACGCGCTCTCACCCTTCCACCATTGCTAGCCTCTCTAGTATCGCGCAACTTTCGCTGGTACCATACACCCACCATTACCTTCCTCAAAACAGCCACCATACCTACCTATCATGGCATTTCCATAGCCATTTTGAGATATATTGCCATGCAACTTACTACCGTTCCGTTTACTATGACACGTTCTATCATTGTCATATTGCTTTGCATGATCATGTAGTTGACATCGTATTTGTGGCAAAGCCACCGTTCATAATTTTCATACATGTCACTCTTGATTCATTGCATATCCCGGTACTCCGCCGGAGGCATTCACCTAGAGTCATATTTTGTTCTAAGTATTGAGTTGTAATTCTTGAGTTGTAATTAAATAAAAGTGTGATGATCATCATTATTAGAGCATTGTCCCATGTGAGGAAAGGATGATGGAGGCTATGATTCCCCCACAAGTCGGGATGAGACTCCGGACAAAATAAAAAAAATAAAAAAAGAGGCCATAAAAAAGAGAAAAAGGCCCAAATAAAAAATGAGAGAAAAAGAGAGAAGGGACAATGTTACTATCCTTTTACCATACTTGTGCTTCAAAGTAGCACCATGATCTTCATGATAGAGAGTCTCCTATGTTGTCACTTTCATATACTAGTGGGAATTTTACATTATAGAACTTGGTTTGTATATTCCAGTGATGGGCTTCCTCAAAATGCCCTAGGTCTTCGTGAGCAAGCGAGTTGGATGAACACCCACTTAGTTTCTTTTGTTGAGCTTTCCTATACTTATAGCTCTAGTGCATCTATTGCATGGCAATCCCTACTCACTCACATTGATATCTATTAATGGGCATCTCCATAGCCCGTTGATACGCCTAGTTGATGTGAGACTATCTTATCCTTTTTGTCTTCTCCACACCCACCATTCTATTCCACATATAGTGTTATGTCCATGGCTCATGCTCATGTATTGCGTGAAGACTGAAAAAGTTTGAGAACATCAAAAGTATGAAACAATTGTTTGGCTTGTCATCGGGGTTGTGCATGATTAAATACTTTGTGTGATGAAGATAGAGCATAGCCAGACTATATGATTTTGTAGGGATAACTTTCTTTGGCCATGTTATTTTGAGAAGACATGATTGCTTTGTTAGTATGCTTGAAGTATTATTATTTTTATGTCAATACTAAACTTTTATCTTGAATCTTTCGGATCTATACATTCATACCACAATAAATAAAATTACATTGAAGAATATGCTAGGTAGCATTCCACATCAAAAATTCTGTTTTTATCATTTACCTACTCGAGGACGAGCAGGAATTAAGCTTGGGGATGCTTGATACGTCTCCAACGTATCTATAATTTTTGATTGCTCCATGCTATTATATATTCTGTTTTGGATGTTTAATGGGCTTTATTATACACTTTTATATTATTTTTGGGACTAACCTATTAACCCAAGGCCTAGTGCAAATTGCTGTTTTTTTGCCTATTTCAGTGTTTTGCAGAAAAGGAATATCAAACGGAGTCCAAACGGAATGAAACCTTCGGGAGCGTGATTTTTGGAACAAACGTGATCCAGAGGACTTGGAGTGGACGTCAAGAAACGAACGAGGAGGCCACGAGGCAGGGAGGCGCGCCTGCCCCCTGGGCGCGCCCCCCACCCTCGTGGGCCCCTCGTGGCTCCACCGACCTACTTCTTCCTCCTATATATACCTACGTATCCCGAGACCAACCAGGAGCACCACGAAACCCTATTTCCACCGCCGCAACCTTATGTACCCGTGAGATCCCATCTTGGGGCCTTTTCCGGTGCTCCGCCGGAGGGGGCATCGATCACGGAGGGCTTCTACATCAACACCATAGCCCCTCCGATGATGTGTGAGTAGTTTACCACAGACCTTCGGGTCCATAGTTATTAGCTAGATGGCTTCTTCTCTCTCTTTGGATCTCAATACAAAGTTCTCCTCGATCTTCTTGGAGATCTATTCGATGTAACTCTTTTTGCGGTGTGTTTGTCGAGATCCGATGAATTGTGGGTTTATGATCAAGATTATCTATGAACAATATTTGAATCTTCTCTGAATTCTTTTATGTATGATTGGTTATCTTTGCAAGTCTCTTCGAATTATCAGTTTGGTTTGGCCTACTAGATTGATCTTTCTTGCAATGGGAGAAGTGCTTAGCTTTGGGTTCAATCATGCGGTGCTCAATCCCAGTGACAGAAGGGGAAATGACACGTATTGTATTGTTGCCATCGAGGATAAAAAGATGGGGTTTATATAATATTGCTCGGGTTTATCCCTCTACATCATGTCATCTTGCCTAATGCGTTACTCTGTTCTCATGAACTTAATACTCTAGATGCATGCTAGATAGCGGTCGATGTGTGGAGTAATAGTAGTAGATGCAGGCAGGAGTCGGTCTACTTGTTGCAGACGTGATGCCTATATACATGATCATGCCTAGATATTCTCATAATTGTGCACTATTCTATCAATTGATCGACAGTAATTTGTTCACCCACCGTAATACTTATGCTATCTTGAGATAAGCCACTAGTGAAAGTTATGGCCCCCGGGTCTATTTTCCATCATATTAATCTCCCGCAAACTAGTTATCTCCGTTGCCATTTATTTTGCAATCTTTACTTTCAATCTTTATCATAAAAATACAAAAAATATTATCTTATCATCTCTATCAGATCTCACTTTTGCAAGTGGCCCTGAAGGGATTGACAACCCCTTTATCACGTTGGTTGCAAGGTTCTTATTTGTTTGTGTAGGTACGAGGGACTTGCGCGTGGCCTCCTACTGGATTGATACCTTGGTTCTCAAAAACTGAGGGAAATACTTACGCTACTTTGCTGCATCACCCTTTCCTCTTCAAGGGAAAACCAACGCATGCTCAAGAGGTAGCAGGCGGCGGTCGCCGCGCATGGCTCTTGCATCCTGCAGCTCCTGAGTGGTCTTGGCGATGAACTCCTGAGCGCCGGGCACTCCTCGCCCGGTGTCCTCCTGAGGGAAACATGCTGCAAAGCACGCCTCCACGTGGTGCCCGAGCGCCTCCCTCGTGATGTTGGCTAGGTCTGAGGCCCTCCAGGAGAGAGCCCCCGAGCCTTGCCCGAGGAGGGCACCGGGCGCACCTTCCTATGCGAGGGAGGAAGGTGCCCCAGGTGCGGGCGCTGATCCTGACATGGCACCGCTAGAGGCGCCGCTCCTCTGAGGCCCTATACGGAGTAGTTTCTTCTTTTTCTTGGGGATGGCCTCAGGGGGGTACTGCGTACCATCATTGTTGGGGTCTTCGATTGCTGCGGCTTGGAAGGCGCACTCGAGGGAGCACACCGCATCTCTTTCTTCGCAGGGGACTGTGATGATCCCGCTGCTTCCTGGCATCTTGAGGACGTTGTAGCCGTGGTGGGTCACTGCCATGAACTTGGCCAGGGCTGGATACCCGAGGATGGCATTGTATGGCAGGCGAATGTGGGCGATGTCGAAGTCAACGAGTTCGGTGCGGTAGTTATCGCGCCCATCGAAGGTGACAGGGAGGCGGATCTGCCCGATCGGGGTGGTGGAACCATCGGTCACTCCTGAGAAGGGCTTGGTCAGTTGTAGCTGATCATAGGGTACTTGAAGGCTATCGAACGTATCGACAGACAGGATGTTAAGCCCTGCACCGCCGTCAATGAGGGTCTTGGTGACTTGGACGTTGCTGATGACAGGCGAGCAGAGCATTGGGAGAGCACCAGCGGTCGCGGCACACTTGAGCTGGTCCGCCGAGCTGAAAGTGATGGCGTACTTGGACCACCTGAGTGGGCGTGTTGCCTCGAGCCTGGGAAGAGCCGCGTTCACCTCACGAGCAAACTGCTTGAAGACACGTTGGGAGGCTGGGGCCTGAGCGCCACCCAAGATGCAGGCGATGGCACACGGTTCCTGGAAGCCCCCAGCCCCTCGTCCTGATGGTGGTCGTCGTTTCTCCTTGGTGGTGGCGGCAGCGGAGGAAGACCAGCGTTGCCCTGAGGGCGGTCCTCACGAGGCTGATCCCTCCAGGCGCCCTCACGAGGCTAGTCCTACCAGCGGTCCTCGCGAGGCCGGTCGCGCCACTCCTGGCGGGGGCCACGATCGTCCCAGCGTCCTCCACCTCGTCCTCCTCCTCGGCCGTAGCCCCAGTCGTTGCGCTCGGGGCGTCGACCGAAGCGTCCATCTCAAATGGCCCTGAGCTCTTGACAGTCGTTGGTGTTGTGGTTGTGTACATTGTGGAAGGCGCAGAACGGTCGGCTGCTTTTGGACGACTCGGGATGGTCCCGGCCACGTTTCGTATCTGGCTCCGCTGCGAGCACGGCCACTCCCTTGCGCTTCACGTCCTTGGCCTTGGCTTTCTTCTCCTCCGGGTCGGTAGCTGGGAGCTCGAGGAGGGAAAGGCGCCCCTCCTCGGCTCTCGCGCACTTGGTCGCCATGTTGAACAGCTCCAGAGTCGTGCATAACTCCTCGTGGATGGCGAGCTCCTCCTTCATCTTGACGTCACAGACGCCATCAGAAAATGCGGAGATGATGGCCTCATCCGTCACCTTGGGGATCTTGAGACGAACGCTGTTGAAGCGCTGGATGTACTTCTGCAGGGTCTTTCCGGGCTGCTGCTTGATGCGGCGCAGGTCACCTGCGGCCGGAGGGCGGTCGCGAGTGCCCTGGAAGTTGGCGACGAAGCGATCGTGCATCTCATCCCACGAGGAGATCGATCCCGCGGGCAGGTTTAGGAGCCACGAGCGTGAGCCGTCCTTGAGAGCCATGGGGAACCAGTTCGCCATGACCTTTTCATCGCTGTTGGCCGCCTTGATGCTCAGCTCATAGAGCTGCAAGAACTCCGCAGGGTCGGGGGTGCCGTCGTAGTGAGGAGGCAGGTCTGGCTTGAACTTGCCCAACCAGGCGACGCTATGCAGCTCCGGAGTGAAGGCGCGACAGCCGGCCATGGCCACCGGGGCTCGTCGTGGGGGCGGAGCTTGATCTTGGTGTCCCCGCGCCACCACGGCAAGCGCCGCGTGGCCCTGCCGTGGCAAGCGATTCTGACATGGCGGTGCTCGGAGCGGTGGAGCATTTTCTTGCGGTCGGGGAACTTCTTGGCAGCTTCCTTCTTCTCGCGCGGGCGCTCGACGCGGTGGGTCACGCCGGGGGGCCGCGCGCCTTTAGGCCAGAGTGCCGTCTTGGTGCGGAGGCGGTGGAGGTGCTCCGTGAGCTACGTCGCCCGCAGCTGGCGGAGGGCGAGGCAGCGAGAGGGAGGGTGCGGGGAGCCCCCAGCGGTGCTGACGAGCTCGGCGATGCGGTCCAACCAGTCCTCGTAGAGGTCGTCGACCGGGCGGTAGCGCAGGAGCTCGCGTGCTATGAGCAGCGCGGCCTGCAAGTCCGTGGGAGCGCGACGAGCGTGAGATGATGAGCCGGCCGGGGTCAGCGACGGAGTGGCGGTGCGGCCATCCCGCCGCACCGAGGGGTGCAGTGAGGACGCCTGCTGCTTGTTTCCCGCCGGGCCGGTGGCGGCGGGTGACGGGGAACGACGGGGAGGCCCGCCGACAGGGGCTGTCTGAGCGACACGGGCGGCGAGGGCGGCCCGGCGCTCTGCGCGGGCTCGGCGTGCGTCCGCCATGGATGCGGTGGAACGATGGAGCGTGGATCGACGGAAGGAAAGCTTCAGCGCACCCCTACTAGGCGCGCCAAATGTCGGATTTCGGGTTCCGGCAAAACCCTTGAGGTTGGAACACTGGGGTGCGCACGAAGATCTCTCCTCCCCCTAGCACTCACTCTCACCGCGATCTCAAGGCTCAGCGCGTTGAACTCACAGAACAAGAGACACAAGGTTTATACTGGTTCGGGCCACCGATGTGGTGTAATACCCTACTCTAGTGTGGTGTGGTGGATTGCCTCTCGGGCTAAGGATGAACAATTACAAGGGAAGAACAGCTTCCTGAGGAGAGGTGTTCTTGTGCTCGGTGAGCTTGTGTGGATGAGGGTGATCTGAATGATCCTTCCCCTCCAACGGTGGCGCCTAGTCCTATTTATAGAGGCCCTGGTCCTCTTCCCAAATATTGAGCGGGAAGGGATCCCACAACGACCAAGTTTGAAGGGAGACGACTAGTACAAGTTATCCTGACTAAAGGTGGTCTTCGCCTGCCAAAGGCTCTGGCGGTGACGCCGTCTTGGGCTCCACGGTGATATGGAAACCTTTGCCTGATATGGAAACCTTTGCCTGATGCCTCGGGACTCCTCGCCTGCGCTTGCCTCTTTATCACCAAAGAGGAAACGAGGACACTGCGCGCGCTAGCGCCCGCTTGGCCCCGGTCGTCATGGCCTACGTCACCGGGACATTGCGAGGTGCCCCTTGCCTTGATCTCTCCGCCTCTCGCGAGCCAGCCTGGTGAGGCCGCCCCCGAGGAGGTCTTGTGTCGCCCGCCTCGCGAGGGTCTTGAGTGTTTGCTGGTGAAGATGGGCCGTACAGGGCCACTGTGGAGCCACGCCGTGGGCCGCAGGCAGGCAAGTCTGGGGACCCCCATTCCCAGAACGCCGACAAAACTCTTCCCTTTCGGCAGCATTGTCCTACACGCCAATTCGACCAGTCACCTCGACCGTGTTGAAAGCTTCGCCCCAAACCAAGCCATCACGTTCAAAAGTTTCACTATAAAAAACCCACTTCCGTGATGATACGTGTTTTTCACAGTAGGTCACGTTTTCTGTCATGATATACATCCATGACGATTTTATGACATAATAAAGATAGTGAAAGCACAAGTGCTCCGTGGGTGATTTTGGTAATTAATGTCAACATATCTCTTGTTGGACTAATATTTTCATCTAGTATATTTCAGAAAGTTCAACAAAGGTGTGGCATGGACAAGAGGATGTGGAACCCCTTCAAGATGCTAAGTACAAACAAGATTGGCAAAAGCTCAAGACTGTTCATTTTCTATTTTAGTGATCCAAGATCACATTGAGTCCATAGGAAAAGCCAATACTATTAAAAGGGGATGACGTGTTGCTTAATGGTCTACTTGCTCAAAGTGCTTAGTGACGTGCTCCAAATCCCTCAGCCACTTTCTCATATCCAAATATGTCCAAAACCTAAAGTCAAACTCGGCCCCACCAATTTGATCTATCCGGCGCCACCGAGTTCACTTGACATAGCCACTGCGAGAAACCCTAATCAATTCGGTCTCACTGATAGGATCTCGGTCTCATCGAGATGGCCTTGCAAACTCTCTGTTTCCTGTTGCAATTATTTCGGTCTCACCAAAATTTGCAGTCGGTCGCACCGAGTTTGCCTGACTAACTCTCTGTTTGCTTATTACTGGAATCGCTCTCACCGAGTTCATGTAATCGGTTAAACTGAGATAAGGTTTTGCCTTAACCCTAGCACTTCGGTCCCACCGAGTTGATAATGTCGGTCCCACCGAGAATCCTAACGTTCACATTTTGAACTGAATCGGTCTCAGCGAGTTCTTCTATTCGGTCTGAAGGAGTTGGGTCAAATGTGTTTAACAGTTAGATTTTGTGTGGAGGCTATATATACCCCTCCACCCCCTTATCTATTCAAGAGAGAGCCATCAGAACGTGCCTACACTTCCACTACTCATTTTTTGAGAGAGAACCACCTACTCATGTGTTGAGACCAAGACATTCCAATCCAACCACAAGAATCTTGATCTCTAGCCTTCCCCAAGTTGCTTTCCACTCAAATCATCTTTCCACCATAGCCAAATCTGTGAGAGAGAGTTGAGTGTTGGGGAGACTATCATTTGAAGCACAAGAGCAAGGAGTTCATCATCAACACACCATCTATTACCTTTTGGAGAGTGGTGTCTCCTAGATTGGTTAGGTGTCACTTGGGAGCCTCCGTCAAGATTGTGGAGTTGAACCAAGGAGTTTGTAAGGGCAAGGAGATCGCCTACTTCGTGAAGATCTACCCAAGTGAGGTAAGTCCTTCATGGGCGATGGCCATGGTGGGATGGACAAGGTTGCTTCTTCATGGACACTTCATGGGTGGAGCCCTCCGTGAACTCGTGCAACCGTTACCCTTCGTGGGTTGAAGTCTCCACCAACGTGGATGTACGATAGCACCACCTATCGGAACCATGCCAAAAACTCCGTGTCTCCAATTGCGTTTGCACACTCCAATCCCATCCCTTTAGTTTCTTGCAACTTGCATGCTTTACTTTCCGCTGCTCATATACTCTTGCCATGCTTGCTTGAAATGTATTGTAAATGCTTAAACTTGTGCTAAAACTCCACCTCAACTTGAAGAACTTAAAAATTGTTACTTTTTCTTGTTGAGGGTCTAATCACCCCCTCTAGACACCTCTTCTCGATCCTTTCAATTGGTATCAGAGCATTGGTCTCCATTGCTTTGGTTTAATCACCATTGGAGGAAGATGGATGAGTCTACGATGGGTAGTTTAAACGTAGAGTGCCTATGCTTGATGGAGAGTTCTATAATGCTTGGAAAAATGAGATGCTTGAGATTTTCAATGAATATCACTTGAACAAGTACATTACTAGCCCTTGTGAGCCCCTTATTGATCCCTTGCATCCTACCCCCGATGAGTCTCTTGACATGATCCGCAATCTTAGAACTACCAATCTTATCATCAGGGGATTGCCTAGAAATTTGATTATATACTTGCCTACTCTAGAATGTCCTTACACCATATGGAGATTTCTTGAGGAACGTTTTCCAAACTATTCCTTAAAAATATAGATGTGATTCTTCAAAAGTCCATAGCTTTTCATAAAATGAAACCTAGTGATCCTAAATTTGATGATTATCTATTTGAGCTTCGTGACCTTATGCGCGCCAAAAGAGATGTTGGAGTCATTAGTAGCATTATCTCTCAAGTCATTAGAATTCATAAAGATACACATTGCCATGGTCATACATCTAATGAATCACTCTCTCTAGGAGATGATCAATCACAAGACGATGTAGAACATGGATACTATGATGAGGATGATGATAGTGACTTTGATCTCGATGAGTCTATGAGACACTTTGGTCTTATGGCTAACCTTTGCGGCTATATGGCTGGAGGAAAGGAATGGGTTCTTGATAGTGGATGTATCGATCACATGACCGGAGACAAGGATATGTTTCGTGAGCTCGCTAAAAACAACGGCCCTCGAAAGTATGCCACTTATTTGGTGATAACTCAAAGGGTATGGTGGTTGGCCTTGGTAAGGTGGCCATCTCACATGACAGCTCCATCCAAAATGTTATGCTCGTTGAATCCCTTGGCTATAATTTACTTTCTGTATCTAGACTAGCTGACTTTGGTTTCAATGTCCTATTTACTGAAGTAGATTGCCAAGTGTTTTGAAGAGATAATCATAATATGGTCTTTACCGGTATACGCAGAGGTGATCTATACATTGTTGACTTCACTAAAAAGGCTCAACCCAGAACTTGCTTAATTGCTAAATCATCTAAAGGCTGGTTGTGGCGTAGAAGGTTAGGTCACGTAGGCATGCGAAATCTCGATGAGCTTATTAAAGGTGATCATATCCTTGGAGTTAAAGACGTTATATTTGACAAGGATAGACTTTGCAGTGCTTGCCAGGCAGGAAAACAGGTTGGAGTAAGCCACCCCGTGAAAACATCATGACCACGAGAAGACTGCTCAAGCTGCTTCATATGGATCTTTTTGGTCCCAACACCTACAAAAGTCTCGGTGGTAACTCGCTCGGTTTAGTCATTGTCGATGACTTTTCAAGATTTATGTGGGTGTTCTTTCTTGATGATAAATCGTAGGTCCAAAAGATCTTCAAGAAATTCGCTAGGAAGGCCCAAAATCAACGGAGTTCAAGAACGCCAATGTGGACACCATTCTTGACGAAGAAGGGATTTCACACGAGTTCTCGGCTACGTACACACCTCAACAAAATGGAGTTGTTGAGAGGAAGAACCGGACTCTTATTGAGATGGCGAGAACGATGCTTGATGAGTACAAGACGCCAAAACACTTTTGGGCGGAAGCGGTTGAGACAGCTTGTCATGCAACAAAGCGTCTATATCTTCACAAGCTACTCGGCAAGACGGCATACGAGCTTCTCACCGGTAACAAACCCCAAGTTGGATACTTTCGAGTATTCGGCTCAAAGTGCTATATTCTTGATAAGCATCGTCGCTCAAAATTTGCTCCTAAATCTCATGAAGGTTTCCTACCCGGTTATGGCTCAAACTCTCACACTTACAGTGTCTACAACAATTTCACCCGAAAGGTTGAAGAGACGGTGGATGTGAAGTTTGATGAATCTAACGGCTCGCAACTAGAGCAATTGCCAATTGATGTAGGAGATAAAGATCCCTCGGAAGCAATCCAAGACTTGTCTATTGGCAAGATTCGCCCAACGGAGGTGAAGGAGATTACGTCATCCGTTCAACTGGAAGCCTCAACTTCATGACAAGGTGAACCATGAGTTGAATTGGAGGCATCCACAAGTGGGACACGCCAAGATGAAGGAAACGAGGAAGTACACCAAGATGAACCTCATCGACCTCCTTCTCCACCTCCATAAGAGAACAACAACACCAAAAATGAAGAAGGCCAAGTGGAAGAACAAGATGGTGAAGAGGATGTTCCACCCCAACCCAAACAAAAGCTCTCACAAGTTAGAGCAAGAGTTTCAAGAGATCATCCCGTCGAACAAATCTTTGATGATATTAAAACGTGGAGAATTACTCGCTCTAAAACTCGATTAGCCAATTTTTGTGAACATTATTCATTCATCTCTAGTATTGAACCTATGTAGGTTGAAGAAGCTCTTGATGATCCGGATTGGGTGAACGCCATGCACGAAGAGCTACACAACTTCGAGAGGAACCAAGTGTGGACATTGGTAGAAAAGCCGGACAACAACCAAAATGTCATTGGAACCAAATGGGTGTTCCGGAATAAGCAAGATGAAGATGGACAAGTTGTACGCAACAAGGCCCGTCTCGTCGCCCAAGGCTACACTCAAGTCAAAGGTATGGACTATGGTGAGACATATGCCCCGTTGCTAGACTTGAGTCCATATGCATCTTACTTGCTTATGCCAATCACCATGACATTACTCATATCAAATGGACATTAAAAGTGCTTTTCTAAATGGTGAAATTGAGGAGGATGTTTATGTTAAACAACCTCCCGGCTTTGTTAATCCCAAGAAACCCGATCATGTTTACAAACTTCACAAAGCTCTTTATGGTCTTAAACAAGCTCCCAGAGCGTGGTATAAATTCTTGACCAAGTTCCTTATTAAAAAAGGCTTTGAGATTGGAAAAAATGATTCTACACTTTTTACTAAAAGGGTTAATGGTGAATTATTTGTGTGCCAAATTTATGTGGATGATATCATATTTGGTTCTACTAACCCTCATTTTAGTGAAAACTTTGGAAGGCTAATGTCGGAAAAGTTTGAGATGTCTATGATGAGTGAACTCAAGTTATTTCTTGGTTTGCAAATCAATCAAACTAAGGAGGGTAATTTTGTTTCCCAAACAAAGTATACCAAGGACTTATTCAAGAAGTTCAACATGCAAGAAAGCAAAGGTATGAAAACACCCATGCCTACTAGTGGAGATCTTGACTTGACTAAGGATGGCAAACCGGTTGACCAAAAGGTTTATCGCTCTATGATTGGTTCATTGTTATATCTATGTGCCTCCTGTCCCGGTATTATGCTAAGTGTGTGCATGTGTGCACAATATCAAGCGGCCCCTAAAGAATGCCATCTTAAGGCTGTGAAAAGGATAGTGAGATACTTAATTCATACACCAAACTTTGGCATTTGGTATCCTAAGAGGTCCTCTTTTGATCTTGTTGGCTACTCCGATTCGCACTATGCCGGTGATAAGGTTGATAGAAAGTCCACTCCGGGTACTTGTCAATTTCTTGGTAGATCTCTTGTGTCTGGGTCCTCCAAGAAACAAAACTCGGTATCCTTATCCACTGCCGAAGCGGAATACATTGCCGCCGGTTCATGTTGTGCTCAATTACTTTGGATGGCCCAAACTCTTAAAGATTATGGGATATATGTGAAACATGTTCCATTGCTTTGTCTCGCTCACAATCTCTTGCAACATTCTCGAACTAAGCATATTGAAGTTCGTCATCATTTCATTCGAGATCATGTTGCTCAAGGAGACATCGATCTTAAGCATGTTCGTACCGATAAGCAATTGGCGGATATATTCACCAAACCGCTTGATGAGAAAGTATTTTGCCATTTGAGAGGTGAATTGAACATCATTGATGCCTCAAACTTGGAGTAGAAACTCCATTTGGATACATGCAAGGCATGAGCCTTTGACTAATCCTTGATATTTTTCTTATGATGATGATCATATGTCTTGGATCTATACTTGTACCCTTGCATGTTATCTAACCCTTGTAGGTACTTGGATGAGCCCAAATCTATGAGATTGCAAATCACTCACATCTTGAGCAATCTCTACATCACCAAGTCTCTACAATATGGTGGTAGAAGACAAGGAAGCATGAATCCACTCAACATATCCTTTGACAATTTCTATATATCAAATCTCATTTGATATCAAATTTCATGATTGTCATTTTGGATACACAAGTGCTCTTCCTTGTGAAACTAACCCATGTAGGTAGATGAACTCAAACTACAAGTGGTGCTCCCAACTCTTGATGAACTACATCAACCTTGAGCATCCAACACAAGTTCAACTACATGATCAAGATCATCACCACCACCCAAGGTATGTCATTCCATCTAAGAGAAGCTTTACCCCAAGACAAGGGTCAAAGCAGCTCAACAAGATGTGAATACATCAAAATGCCTAAACGAAAAATGGTAAACCCATTTTGAGCTTAAACGATGAGTATGACCTACGATCAAGTGTTATCACTTGACTCCTCAGTCAATATACTCTAACATAGGTGACTGATGTCGCATGAAGCTACGTCGGTATTTCCCCAAAGAGGAAGGGATGATGAAGCACAGTGGCGGTAGGTATTTCCCTCAGATATGAAACCAAGGTTATCGAACCAGTAGGAGAACCAAGCAACACAACATAAACAGCCCCTCCACACAAAGAACAAATCCTCGCAACTTGACGTGTTAAAGGGGTTGTCAATCCCTTCCGGGGTACGGTGCCTCAAGATAGGCAAAACGAACGTGAGGAAAATTTAGTAGATTGATAGATCGAACGCCAAACAAAATAAGTAGAAATAAATTGCAGCAAGGTATTTATGTATTTTTGGTTTAATAGATCTAAAAATAAACGCAAGGAAAAAGTAGATCGCAAAGGAAAATATATGAGAAAGAAGACCCGGGGGCCGTAGGTTTCACTAGTGGCTTCTCTCGAGAAAGATACCAAACGGTGGGTAAACAAATTACTGTTGGGCAATTGATAGAACTTCAAATAATTATGAAGATATCCAGGCAATGATCATTACATAGGCATCACGTCCAAGATTAGTAGACCGACTCCTGCCTGCATCTACTACTATTACTCCACACATCGACCGCTATCCATCATGCATCTAGTGTATTAAGTTCATGGAAAAATGGAGTAATGCAATAAGAATGATGACATGACGTAGACAAGATCCATTTATCTATTGCGTAGATATAGATCTCATCTTTTTATCCTTAGTAGCATAGATACATACGTGTCGTTTCCCTTTCTGTCACTAGGATCGAGCACCGTAAGATCGAACCCACTACCGGGCACCTCTTCCCACTGCAAGATAAATAGATCAAGTTGGCCAAACAAAACCCAAATATCGGAGAAGAAATACGAGGCTATAAGAGATCAAAGAAACTCAACTAACTTTCATGGATATAAAAAGATATAACTGATCATAAACTCGAAGTTCATCGGATCCCAACAAACACACCGCAAAAAGAGTTACATCATATGGATCTCCAAGAGACCATTGTATTGAGAATTCAGCGAGAGAGAAGAAGCCATCTAGCTACTAACTACGGACCCGAAGGTCTACAAAGAACTACTCACACATCATCGGAGGGGCACCAATGGAAGTGGTGAACCCCTCCGTGATGGTGTCTAGATTGGATCTGGTGGTTCTGGACTCTGTGGCGGCTGGATGAATATTTCGTCAACTCCCCTAGGGTTTCTGGATTTTTGGGGTATTTATAGAGCAAAAAGGCGGTCCGGGGGTCACCCGAGGTGGGCACAACCCACCAGGGCGCGCTAGGAGGACAACCCACCGGGGCGCGCCTGGGCCTCCTGGCGCGCCCTGGTGGGTTGTCTCCTCCTCGGGACTCCCCCCAGGTGCAACCATGGCCCAATATCTTCCTTCTGGTCCATAAAAAATCTCCGTAAAGTTTCGTGGCATTTGGACTCCGTCTGATATTGATTTCCTGCGATGTAAAAAACATGAAAAAAACAGCAACTGGCACTTGGCACTTGGCACTATGTCAATAGGTTAGTACCAAAAAATGATATAAAATGATTATAGAACATCCAATATTGATAATAAAACAACATGGAACAATCAAAAATTATAGATACGTTGGAGACGTATCAGCATCCCCAAGCTTAACTCCTGCTCGTCCTCAAGTAGGTAAGTGATAAAAATAGAATTTTTGATGTGAAGTGCTGTTTATCATGTCATAACATATTCTTTTCTTTATAGCATGGACATTTGGACTTTTATGTGATTCAAAGCAATAGTCTAGTTTTGACATAATAATTTAGATACTCAAGCATATCAACAAGCAACCATGTTTTTCAAAATATTAATGCTAAAACAAGTTATCCCTAGCCTATCATGCTCAAACATTGATCCATTCATGAAACGCACTCGCATATTAGCTACACCCAATACTTATGCATGATCATATTGCCTCTTAGTTGGTGCTTTTATAAGAGAAGATGGAGACTCAAATTCAAAATAAAAATTACATAAAGTAAAAGAAAGGCCCTTCACAGAGGGAAGTAGGGATTTCTAGAGGTGCCAGAGCTCAAAGAGAAAAATAGAGATAAAAACATTTTGGGAGGTGTATCCATCCCACCAACGAAAACGACGCAGAGTTCCGAACACTTTCCATGCTAGATATGCCGTAGGCGGTTCCCAAACAGAAAATAAACTTTATTCCTTTTTCCACCATACTTTCACTTTCCATGGCTAACCGTATCCACGGGTGCCTTCCATACCAACACTTTCCAGGGAATTTATTATTTGACAACATAAAGTAAATTCATTTTTGCATTTCGGGACTGGGCATCCCTAAAACCTTTGCCTTACTTTCGTGCAATGACAAGTGAATAAACACTCATCGTGAGAATAACACATCCAACATGGAAAATATTAGCCACCCGTTATCGTTCCGCGAGCGAAACAAACACACAAAAGAGAAGTTTATTTTGAAAATTAGAGATGGCACATGCAAATTTGCTTAGAACGGCAAAAGAATACCACATATAGGTAGATATAGTGGACTCATGTGGCAAAACTGGTTTAAAGGATTTTGGATGCACAAGTAGAGGTCATACTTAGTGCAAAATGAAGGCTAGCAAAAAGATTGAGAAGCGACCAACCAAGAAACGAATAATCTCATAAGCAAACATTAAGCATAGTTAACACCGAATAACACACCAAAAGTAGGATATAATTTTCATTGCATGATTATTGACTTTCATGCATGCATAGGGAATCACAAACCTTAACACCAATATTCTTACTAGAGCACAATTACTCATCAACATAACTCACATACCACATCATCATATCTCAAAACTATTACTAAGAATCGATTTTATTTTGTCCAATGATCTTCATGACATTTTTCTTTACTTTGTCCTTCTTGGATATCTATCACTTTGGGACTAATTTTCATGTGTTGCTTTTCATAAGCTCAAACAAATATAAGTGAAGATCATGAGCATAAAATTTTTATTTCTCTCAAAATAATTTAAGTGAAGCAAGAGAGAATTTCTTCAAAATTTGACTAACTCTCAAATAAATCTAAGTGAAGCAAGAGAGCATTTCTTCAAAAATAGTGAGCACACCGTGCTAAAAAAGATATAAGTGAAGCACTAGAGCAAGTCCTAGCTCATAAAAGATTTAAGTGAAGCACACGGAGCAATTCTAACAAGTCATGATATAATTTTGGCTCTATAAAATAGGTGTGTCCAGCAAGGATTGATGACTTAAAACAGAAAATAAAGCAAGCAAAGACACATATCATACAAGACGCTCCAAGCAAAACACATATCATGTGACGAATAAAAATATAGTCTCGAGTAAAATACCGATGGTCGTTAGAAGAAAGAGGGGATGCCACTTGGGGGCATCCCCAAGCTTAGTTGGTTTCTCATTCTTTGGATAATAGCTTGGGATGCCGGGGCATCCCCAAGCTTAGGCTCTTCTATCCTTCTTTCATCCATCGTAAGATAACCCAAAACTTGAAAACTTCCATCACACAAAACTCAACAAAACCTTTGTGAGATCCGTTAGTAAAAGAAAGCAAACCACTACTATAAGTGATGTATCAAACCTATTCATATTTTGTTTTTGTATTATATCTAGTGTATTCCAACTTTTCTATGGCAAAAACTCATCAAAGAAAACCATAGAGCCATCAAAATAAGCACACAACACAAAGAAAACAGAATCTGTCAAAACAGAACAGTCTGTAGTAATCTGGAACTTTCGAATACTTATGTAACTCCAAAAATTCTGAAAAATTAGCGACCAGGGTAATTTGTATATTAATCTTCTGCAAAAAGAATCAGGGAAAAAGATCTTTCCAGTGATTTATGAAAATTATTTTCGTGAGCGAAAAGTTTCTGTCTTTTTCAGCAATATCAAACAACTATCACCCAAGAAGATCCGAAAGGCTTTACTTGGCACAAACACTAATTAGAACATAAAAAACACAATCATACCAGAGGCATAATTGTCTGAACACACAAGAACAGAAAGCAAAAAGCAAAAATAAATTTTATTCATTGGGTTGCCTCCCAACAAGCGCTATAGTTTTACGCCCTTAGCTAGGCGTAAGGCAAGGATCTAAGTTTTGTCATCTTTGGTTCGAGATCCATAAGATGCTCTCATGATTGATTCATAAGGTGGCCTTATTTTTGTTCTAGGAAAGTGTTCCATACCTTTCCTCAACGGAAATTGGAACTTAATATTGCCTTCTTTCATTTCAATCACGGCACCAATAGTGCGTAAAAACGGTCTACCAAGAATAATTGGACAAAGTGGATTGCAATCAATACAAAAAACAATAAAATCTATGGGCACATAATTTCTATTCGCAAGAATAAGAACATCATTAATTCTTCCCATAGGCTTTTTAATTGTAGAATCCGCCAAGTGCAAATTCAAGGAACATTCTTCAAGATTGGTAAGACCAAGCACATCACATAAAGATTTCGGAATTCTGGAAACACTAGCACCCAAGTCACACAAAGCGAAACACTCATAATTTTTAATCTTGACTTCGATAGTAGGTTCCCATTCATCATGCAATTTTCTAGGAATTGATGCTTCTAATTCCAATTTTTCTTGAAAAGGTTTTATCATAGCATCAACAATATGTTTAGTAAAAGCTTTATTTTGTTCATAAGCATGGGGTGAATTTAGCATGGATTGCAACAAAGAAATACAATCAATCAAAGAGAAACTATCATAATTAAAGTCTTTGTAATCCAAAAGAGTGGGCACATCACTAGTTAAAATTTTGACCTCTCCAAACCCACTTTCATCAATTTTCTCAACAAGATTTTCACCCTCCGAAATATTGGGACGCCTTCTACCTAAAGTTGACTCTTCTCCAGTCCCTTTTTCATCAATCTTATCTTCACTAAACAAGGAATCAATAGAAGAAACACCAATCATTTTAAGATCTTCATCATTTTTGCAAGAATAATCACTAGAAAAAGCTTTCTCTAAAAATTCTCTTTTAGCTCTAAACATAGCAGTTCTTTTCTTACTTTCATCCATAGAAACATAAAGAGCTTTAATTGATTCATCAACTTTATGCACACAAAATTTCAACTTGAGATTTTCCACATCATGAGCAATTCTATCAACACTTCTAGACAAATCGTCAATCTTATTCAACTTTTCTTCTATGGAAGTGTTGAATTTTTTTTGCGTGTTGATAAATTCTTTAATATTATTATCAAGATCAGAGGTATTCCTATTATTATTGTAAGATTGATTTCCATAGGAATTACCATAATTATTAGAGGAATTACTAGGAAAAGGCCTAGGATTAAAATTTCCTCTATAAGCATTGTTGTTGAAATTATTTCGAGAGATAAAATTCACATCAATGGCATCACTATTTTGCTCAATCAAAGTAGACAAAGGCATATCATTAAAATCAATAGGAGCACTTTTCCTAGCAACCAATTTCATAAGAGCATCAACTTTATCACTCAAAGAAGAAATTTCTTCAACCGAGTTAACCTTTTTACTAGTAGGCGCCCTTTCGGTATGCCATTGTGAATAATTTGCCATAATATTATCAAGAAATTTGGTGGCTTCACCCAAAGTAATTTCCATAAAAGTTCCACCCGTGGTGGAATCTAAGAGATTACAAGAAACAAAATTCAACCCCGCATAAATTTTTTGTATGATCATCCAAAGATTTAACACATGAGTTGGGCAATTCCTTAGCATCATTTTCATCCTTTCCCAAGATTGTGCAACATGCTCATGTTCAAGTTGCTTGAAATTCATGATCTGGGTTCTAAGGGAAATAATTTTTGCGGGCGGAAAATACTTAGTGATAAAAGTGTCTTTGCACTTATTCCAAGAATCGATACTATTACGAGGCAAAGAAAAGAACCAAATTTTTGCAGAATCATGTAAACAAAACGGAAATAATTTCATCTTTACCACATCATTGTCCACATCTTTTTTCTTTTGCATATCGCATAATTCCACGAAGGTATTCAGATGGGACGCGGCATCCTCATTAGGAATACCGGAAAATTGGTCTTTCATAACCAGATTCAGCAAAGCAGTATTAATATCACAAGACTCTGCAGT
This sequence comes from Aegilops tauschii subsp. strangulata, assembly GCF_002575655.3. NCBI lineage: Eukaryota > Viridiplantae > Streptophyta > Magnoliopsida > Poales > Poaceae > Aegilops > Aegilops tauschii. Next base: position 507,975,946 of record NC_053036.3, on the reverse strand, counting down.
AGTGACGGGAGGAGCAATCGGAGTGCCAATAAAATCATTGTTGTTGGTATTTGAGAAATCACATAACTTTGTGTTCTCTTAAGTCATGATGACCGCACAACAAGATTGCACTCAAAAATAGATCCGACAAGAAAGCGGCGAACAGAAAAGAGAGGCGAATAAAACGACAAATTTTGGTGAAGTGGGGGAGAGGAAAACGCGAGGCAAATAATGTAAATTGCGTGGAGATGAGATTTGTGATTAGGAACCTGGTTATGTTGAAGATCCTCCCCGGCAACGGCGCTAGAAATTTCTTTTGATGTCGCTTGAAGCTACATCTGTATTTTCCCAAAGAGGAAGGGATGATGCAGCACAGCGGCGTGATAACCCACAAGTATAGGGGATCGCAACAGTTTTTCGAGGGTAGAGTATTCAACCCAAATTTAATTATTCGACACAAGGGGAGCCAAAGAATATTCTCAAGTATTAGCAGTTGAGTTGTCAATTCAACCACACCTGAAAGACTTAATATCTGCAGCAAAGTATTTAGTAGCAAAGTAGTATGGAAGTAGCGGTAACGGTGGCAAAAGTAACAGTAGTAACGGAAAAGTAAGTAAGCAAAGATCAATATGTGAAAAGCTCGTAGGCAATGGATCAATGATGGATAATTATGTTGGATGCGATCCCTCATGCAACAGTTATAACATAGGGTGACACAGAAGTAGCTCCAGTTCATCAATGTAATGTAGGCATGTATTCCAAATATAGTCATACATGCTTATGGAAAAGAACTTGCATGACATCTTTTGTCCTACCCTCCCGTGGCAGCGGGGTCCTATTGGAAACTAAGGGATATTAAGGCCTCCTTTTAATAGAGTACCGGACCAAAGCATTAACACTTAGTGAATACACGAACTCCTCAAACTACGGTCATCACCGGGAGTGGTCCCGATTATTGTCACTTCGGGGTTGCCGGATCATAACACATAGTAGGTGACTATTGACTTGCAAGATAGGATCAAGAACTCACATATATTCATGAAAACATAATAGGTTCAGATCTGAAATCATGGCACTCGGGCCCAAGTGACAAGCATTAAGCATGGCAAAGTCATAGCAACATCAATCTTAGAACATAATGGATACTAGGGATCAAACCCTAACAAAACTAACTCGATTACATGGTAAATCTCATCCAACCCATCACCGTACAGCAAGCCTATGATGGGATTACTCACGCACGGCGGTGAGCATCATGAAATTGGTGATGGAGGATGGTTGATGATGACGACAGCGACGGATTCCCCTCTCCGGAGCCCCGAACGGACTCCAGATCAACCCTCTCGAGAGAGATTAGGGCTTGGCGGTGGCTCCGTATCGTAAAACGCGATGAATCCTTCTCTCTGATTTTTTTCTCGCCAAACATGAATATATGGAGTTGGAGTTGAGGTTGGTGGAGCTCCAGGGGCGCACGAGACAGGGGGCGCGCCCAGGGGGTAGGGCGCGCCTCCCACCCTTGTGGCAAGAGTGTGGGCCCCCTTCGGTTGATTCGTTCGACAGTATTTTTTATTAATTCCAAAAAGTCTCTCCGTGTATTTTTAGGTCACTCCGAGAACTTTTATTTCTGCACAAAAATAACACAATGGCAGTTCTGCTGAAAACAACGTCAGTCCGGGTTAGTTCCATTCAAATCATGCAAATTAGAGTCCAAAACAAGGGCAAAAGTGTTTGGAAAAGTAGATACGTTGGAGACGTATCAACTCCCCCAAGCTTAAACCTTTGCTTGTCCTCAAGCAATTCAGTTGACAAACTGAAAGTGATAAAGAAATTTTTTTACAAACTCTGTTTGCTCTTGTTGTTGCAAATATGTAAAGCCAGCATTCAAGTTTTTAGCAAAGATTATGAACTAACCATATTCACAATAACATTTAGGTCTCATGTTTACTCATATCAATGGCATAATCAACTAGCGAGCAATAATAATAAATCTCGGTTGACAACACTTTCTCAAAAGAATCATAATATGATATAACAAGATGGTATCTCGCTAGCCCTTTCTGAGACCGCGAAACATAAATGCAGAGCACCCCTGAAGATCAAGGACTGACTAGACATTGTAATTCATGGTAAAAGAGATCCAGTCACAGTCATACTCAATGTAAATTAATAGTAATGCATGGAAATGACAGCGGTGCTCTCCAACTGGTGCTTTCTAATAAGAGGATGATGACTCAACGTAAAAGTAAATAGATAGGCCCTTCGCAGAGGGAAGCAGGGATTTGCAGAGGTGCGAGAGCTCGAGTTTTGAAACAGAGATAAATAATATTTTGGGTGTCATACTTTCATTGTCAACTTAACAACCAAGATATCTCGATATCTTCCATGCTACACACATTATAGGCGGTTCCCTTATAGAATGCTAAAGCTTATACCCCCCCCTCCACCAACAAACATCAATCCATGGCTTGTCCAAAACAACGGGTGCCTCCAACTAACAACAGTCCTGGGGGAGTTTTGTTTGCAATTAATTTGATTTGAGCATGGGACTGGGCATCCCGGTTATCGGCCATTTTCTCGTGAATGATGAGCGGAGTCCACTCATCGTGAGAATAACCCACCTAGCATGGAAGATATAGACAACCCTAGTTGATACATGAGCTATTCGAGCTTACCAAACAGAATTTCATTTGAAGGTTTAGAGTTTGGCACATACAAATTTACTTAGAACGGCAGGTAAATACCGCATATAGGAAGGTATGGTGGACTCATATGGAATAACTTTGGGGTTTATGGAAGTGGATGCACAAGAAGTATTCCCGCTTAGTACAAGTGAAGGCTAGAAAGAGACTGAGAAGCGACCAACTAGAGAGCGACAACAGTCATGAACATGCATTAAAATTAATCAACAACGAGTGCAAGCATGAGTAGGATATAAATCACCATGAACATAAATATCGTGGAGGCTATGTTGATTTTGTTTCAACTACATGCGTAAACATGTGCCAAGTCAAGCCACTCGAATCGTTCAAAGGAGGATACCACCCTATCATACCACATCACAACCATTTTAATAGCATGTTGGCACGCAAGGTAAACCATTATAAACTCCTAGCTAATTAAGCATGGCATGAGCAAATATAATCTCTAATTGTCATTGCAAACATGTTTCATTCATAATAGGCTGAATCAGGAACGATGAACTAATCATATTTACAAAAACAAGATAGATCGAGTTCATACCAGCTTCTCCCATCTCAATCAGTCCATCATATATCGTCATTATTGCCTTTCACTCGCATGACCGAACGGTGTGGATAATAATAATAGTGCACGTGCATTGGACTAAGCTGGAATTTGCAAGCATTTAATACAAGGGAGAAGACAAGGTAATATGGGCTCTTGGTTAAATCAACAATAATGCATATGAGAGCCACTCAACATTTTCATCATGGTCTTCTCCTCTCGACCCCCAAAGAAAAGAAAATAAAAGAAATAAAACTATTTACATGGGAAAGCTCCCAACAAGCAAAACAAGAACGAGAAATCTTTTTGGGTTTTCTTTTAATTACTACTACTACTACAAGCATGGAAAGTAAACTAGCTAAAAGCTATAACTAATTTTTTTGGTTTTTTCTTAAGGTTTTTCAAACACACAAGAAGAAAACTTAGAAAAGAAAATAAACTAGCATGGATAGTACAATGAAAAAGTATGAGCACCGATAACTAGAATGAGTGTGTGAACATGAATGTAATGTCGGTGAGAAATACGTACTCCCCCAAGCTTAGGCTTTTGGCCTAAGTTGGTCTATGGCCACTGCTGGCCTGGTGGATATCCAAAGTCATAGCTGGGGTCGTACTGAGATGCAGCGGCTACTGCCTGGTGGGCTGCAGCTTGGAGGCGAGCTGCCTCCGTCCTCCTCTCGTACTCGTTCGCCTCCTCCCTGGTTATAACATATCTCCATTTTTCCTGGAAGTTAAAGAAAGTAGGAGCAGTCAGGGCAATATGGACAGCGCGACGTCTGTCAAAGATTAGTCGGTACTGGAGAGGCTGTTCGTTCCTCTCAACAAACTAATGGCGAACCATAGCATTATAATCTGGATAAGCAGGAGGTAACTCCATATCGTTTCCATGTATAGGTACACCAAGATAATTAGCTACACGAGTTGCATAAATTCCACCAAACAAATCTCCACTTATACCGTTAAGATGCAACCTTCGTGCAACAATGGCCCCCAAGTTATATTGTTGATCACCTAATACCGCACTCCTGAGGACACTAAGATCTGGAACGCACATGTGACAAGCCTCATCTTTACCTTTAATGCATCTACCTATAAAGAGATCAAAATAATGTATGGAAGGAAAGTGAATGCTCCCTATGGTAGCTTGTGTGATTTCTCTAGATTCCCCCACAGTGATGAGCAAGAAAGTCTTTATATTTAGATTTGCGAGGTTCACTAACATTGCCCCACTGCGGGAGTTTACAAGCAGTATTAAAATCTTCTAGGTCCATGGTATATGATTTATCATAAAGATCAAATAAAATAGTGTGAGAATTTTGCGAAGATGTAAATTTAAACCTTCTCACAAAGGAATCAGTTAGGTAGTGGTGCTGTATGCACTTATCTGACACGAAGTCCTCAAGATCAGCATTACGCACATACGCGTCAAATTCATCCCTGATGCCTGCCTGGACCATAAACTCCTCTGATGGCCATTCACAAGGCCGCACTTGAGCTTCCTTCGGTGGTTCATCGTCCGACTCACGTATCGCGAGCCTTGGTCCTTGCTTCCTTGAGGAACCACCTTGGTATATTTTCCTATGCATTTTTCTTTCTCTGAAAAATTTCTGGAATTTTAGTGACTCGAAATAAAAGTGAATCAAACTCAACAAGATTGATAGGAACTACTCCCACAAGTGCCTAGAGGCTAAGTCATGCATTAAAACTACTTTTGACCATATAAATTTGACATGCAAGCTCGAGAACAGGGTCACCTTAGCAGCAAAAATTTGTAATAAATAAAGCACTAGAACAGAAACTAATTGGACCGTTGGAGGAGTCACATATCGAAGAACAATCCCCCAAAACAGTTTTGTGAATGAAGATTGGAGCAAGGAGATCGAAAATGGCAGCAAGATGAGCTAGAACACGGGTTTGAGCTATGGGAGGATTTTTTCTGGAGGAATACGAAGTGAGTGGGTGCTGGAATAAGTGGAGGGGGTCCACGTGGGGCCCACGAGGTAAGAGGGCGCACCCCAGGGGGTGGGCGCGCCCTGCACCCTCGTGGCCAAGTGGTGGGTCCCCCTGGTGTGTTCTCAGTGCCAGATATTCTTAAATATTCTACAAAAAATCATATTTCATTTTCGGGACATTTGGAGAACTTTTATTTTCGGGGTATTTTTGTATTGCAAGGATAATTCAGAAAACAGACGGAAAATACTATTTTGTTTTATTTAATCTAAATAACAGAAAGTAAAAGAAGGGTATAGAGAGTTGTGCTTTCTAACTTCGTCCATCTCATGCTCATCAAAAGGAATGCACTAACAAGGTTGATCAAGTCTTGTTAACAAACTCTTTCCGAATAAAATGAAACCGGAGAATTTTCGAATAACACTAGGTTACCTCAACGGGGATATGCATGTCCCCAACAATAAGAATATCATATTTCTTTTTGATAGTAGGAAGAGGGAATTCAAAACCTCCAACAGTAATCGTTGAAATCTTTCCAATAGAATTGATAATGTGGACTTGAGGTTGTTTCCTCGGAAAGTGTACCGTATGCTCATTACCATTAACATGAAAAGTGACATTGCCCTTGTTGCAATCAATAACAGCCCCTCTAGTATTCAAAAATGGTCTACCAAGAATACTAGACATACTACCGTCCTCGGGAATATCAAGAATAACAAAGTCCGTTAAAATAGTAACATTTGCAACCACAACAGGCACATCCTCACAAATACCGACAGGTATAGCAGTTGATTTATCGGCCATTTGCAAAGATATTTCAGTGGGTGTCAACTTATTCAAATCAAGTCTACAATATAAAGAGAGAGGCATAACACTAACACCGGCTCCAAGATCACATAAAGTAGTTTTAACATAGTTTCTTTTAATGGAGCATGGTATAGTTGGTACTCTTGTATCTCCTAGTTTCTTTGGTATTCCACCTTTAAAAGTATAATTAGCAAGCATGGTGGAAATTTCAGCTTCCGGTATCTTTCTTTTATTTGTAACAATATCTTTCATATACTTAGCATAAGGATTCATTTTAAGCATATCAGTCGAACGCATACGCAAAAAGATAGGTCTAATCATTTCAGCAAAGCGCTCAAAATCCTCATCATCCTTTTTCTTGGATGGTTTAGGAGGAAAAGGCATGGGTTTCTGAACCCATGGTTCTCTTTCTTTACCGTGCTTCCTAGCAACGAAGTCTCTTTTATCATAACGTTGATTCTTTGATTGTGGGTTATCAAGATCAACAGCAGGTTCAATTTCTACATCATTGTTATTGCTAGGTTGAGCATCAACATGAACATCATCATTAACATTATCACTAGGTTCATGTTCATTACCAGATTGTGTTTCAGCATTAGAGATAGAAATATCATTGGGATTCTCAGGTGTGTCAACAACAGGTTACTAGAAGAATGCAAAGTCCTATAATTTTTCTTCTTTCTTCTTGGAAGGACTAGGTGCATCAACATTAGTTCTCTGAGAATCTTTCTCAACTCTCTTAAGGTGGGCCTCAGGATACAAAGGTTCCTGAGTCATTCTACCCACTCTAGTCACAACTCTAACAGCATTATCATTTTTCTTATTATTTAATTCATTGAGCAAATCATCTTGAGCTTTAAGTACTTGTTCTACCTGAGTGGTGACCATAGAAGCATGTTTACTAATAAGTTTAAGTTCACCGTTAATTCTAGACATATAATCACTCAAGTGTTCAATCATATAAGCATTACGTTTCAATTGTCTACCAACATAAGCATTGAAGTTTTCTTGTTTATCAATAAAATCATCAAACTCATCTAAGCATTGGCTAGCAGACTTATTACGAGGAATATCGCCTTCATAAAATCTATAGAGAGAATTTACCTTTACTACCTGTCGGGTTATCAAGACCATGTATCTCTTCAATAGGTGGTAAATTCTTAACATCTTCAGCTTTACTACCCTTTTCTTTCATAGATTTCTTTGCCTCTTGCATATCTTCAGGACTGAGAAATAGAATACCCCTTTTCTTCGGAGTTGGCTTAGGAGTTGGTTCTGGAACTGTCCAATCATTATCATTACTCAATATATTATTCATAGCAATTCAGCTTGCTCAATAGTTCTTTCCCTGAAAACACAACCAGCACAACTATCCAGGTGGTCTCTGGGAGCATTAGTTAGTCCATTATAAATGATATCAGGTATTTCATCTTTCTTGAGAGGATGATCAGGCAAAGCATTAAGTAATCGGAGAAGCCTCCCCCAAGCTTGTGGAAGACTCTCTTCTTCAATTTGCACAAAATTATATATTTCCCTTAAGGCAGCTTGTTTCTTATGAGCGGGGAAATATTTAGCAGAGAAGTAATAAATCATATCCCGGGGACTACACACACAACCAGGAGCAAGAGAATTAAACCATATTTTAGCATCACCCTTTAATGAGAACGGAAATAACTTAAGGATATAGTAGTAACGAATTTTTTCCTCATGAGTGAATAGGGTGGCTATATCATTCAATTTAGTAAGATGTGCCACAACAGTTTCAGATTCATAACCATAAAAGGGATCAGATTCAACAAAAGTAATTAACTTAGGATCAACAGAGAAATCATAATCCTTATCAGAAATACAGATAGGTGAAATAGCAAAAGCAGGGTCATATTTCATTCTAGCATTCAAAGTTTTTTCTTTCAGCTTAGCTAACAGTTTCTTAAGATCATACCTATCTTTGGAAGCAAAAAGATCTCTAGCAGTTTTGTGACGCCCCAAGACCGACGCTCCAGATGCCTTCCATGTATTCCCGAGATTCATCGTGTGATTTGCCTTGTTCGTTGTATTCTTCATAGCATCATTTGCATTGCATCATGTCATCATGCCATCAATTTCACAAACCAACTAAAACTCACTTACATAAATTGCATGGATCCTTGATCCATTTAAATCGAGGGAACACACATGGTGATTTCTCTTTATAACAATTACCCTCCCAATATTATTAGGGAGCTATGATAAATATTCCATTCTTTAGGAATAAACCATAACACACTTACAGTTTAAGTTCCATGCATTTTCTACCTCAATTCCTTGCCTCAAACCTTGCCAACAATTCTTATCTCATTTATCGAGGCTCTTCCAAAATTCTCAACATTCTGGGTCTACCAAATACCCACTTCCTTCCTACACTCATTTGAATTAAATTCAAATGAGTTTGAATTACTTCACGCCCATGCTCACTTTCTATTTTTTTGGGATCAAGTTCATTTTTATGAGTCCAGGAAAATTGTCCTCGTTCTCAAATTCTTTCCCTAACCCTCTCTTTATTTTCTTCTCTCTAATTCTTTTCTGCTAAAGAATATGAGGGAGAGAGAGCCCAACCATGCCTCTTGGGCCTAACCAACCAGACCGACCCGTTCTCACAGCCCACCTAAACCCTTCCTAAAACCCTAGGCCCCGACCCTCTCCATCGATCTCCCCCTCTGGTTCCCGTGCCACCGCCACACGCACACACATCGCACCAGGGAGAGGAGATCCCCACGCTCCTCCCTCCTCTCGCTCGCTCCCTCATCCCGCACCTACACCTTGTCCTCGTGGACCCGCGCCTCCCCGTCGCCCTTGCTCGAGCTTTGCAGCCATGGAGCCGCCACCACCATCTCCAGCCGCTCCTCTGCAGCTCCTCCTTCGCCTCGTCCTCACGTCCGGCCTCGTCCCCGACCCGCCGTTCGCCTCCTCCATCGACCGTCCCGGCCACCAGAGCTGTTGACGGCCGAAGCCCGGCCGCGTCGTAGCCTCTGCTGCCGGCGACCTCGACCTCCCCTGCGCCAAGCCCCGCCACCGGCCTGCTACCTCGCCTCCCCAACCTGAGCTGGCCCGGATCTGGCCATCTTCGACGCCTTGGGTCGCTGGCCATGGACGCCTCTGCTCCATCGCCGGACAGCTGCTTCTCCGCGCGCCTCTGTTCGTCGTCGTTGTCACCACAAGACCGGTGACCGCTTCCTGCCGCTGACCACCACCATCGCCTCCTTGCTGTTGCCCGAGCCCCAAGTCCGTCGGCCTGCCTCCGCTTTGAACTGGCAGGAATGGGACCCCGGCGACCTCCCGCGACTGGTTTCAGCAAGTTCGACGCCTGTGCCCATCGTCTGTTGCATCTTCGTCGGCCTCCTCCTCGTGCTATGGAGCTCCTGCCTGAGCCGTCCCCCTCCGACCAACTCTACTGCCACCGCTGCTGCCTTGACCTCCCCTGGTTCAGCTTGTTTTGAACGAACAGCTGCCCGATGGCTTCTCTGCTCCAAGTGCCTTCTGCACGCCAAGGCCCGGTGCACCCCTCGATTCGCCAAGTACCACGACACCCACGTTCGCCTGCAGAATGTGTACCACTACCGTCGCAAGAACCGAGACCGGCAAGTCTGGAGACCGCCAAGTACACCTTCGGTTCACCAAGTACAGCACCGGACGTCTACGACCCGTGTACAACTACCGTCGCCAAGACCGGACCGACAAGTACTCCAACAACGTGTGTACCACTACCGTCGACCTCGAAGACCCCGTGGACGTCAAGTTCCTTGATGTGACCCCAAACATCTACGGAGTGTGTACAACTACGAAACGTGTACGACTACTTCCCCTACGACCCGTGAACGACTACTTCCCTCGACAATTTTGAACCGCCCCGAAATGCACGCTTCAAAGGTATAACCCCGAGACGCCGCCCGTGAACAAATGCATGTTGTATGAGATGCTCGTGTTTGCACCGTGTCTGATTTGTCACTTGTTTCCATGCCACAACTCGTGGGAACCCAGTAGTCGGGAGCACCCCACCATCTCTAGCATGTTCCGCACATCCGCACACTTCCTTTTGCACCGGTATCTCCATGAGCTACCGGAACCGGGATGTTGCCGTGGCACCATTTATGTTTCGCCGCCGTGGCACCCTTTTTCCTTCCGCCATGGCGACAAATGCCTCGTATCATGCTCAAGTCAGCATTTTCATAAAATTGCTTAAAACTTGCATATGTCATCCGCATCATGATAATAACATTTAAAATGTTTAAAATTGTTGTTTGCGTTAAATTGCTAAATAACATATGGGGATTTCCGGAAGTGTTGTTTGTTGTTCCGGCCCCATTTAAACTTGCCTAGATAGGTAGATTTCATATGTTTCACCCCTTGCCATGCTTAATAACAGTTAATATTGTTGGGTACATAAACGAGAGAGAACTAAATAATTGATGTGGTGTTTCGTCAATAGGCAACTCGTTGCATATTGAGCTCCACTTAATTTGTAGTATTGTTTGCGCACTTTGCCATGACATGCCGCTTTAAACCGGACATGCATCATACTTGTTTGTGCATCATGTCATGCTTATGCTTGTGTGTTTACCATGTTTGCTTCTTTCCGGTTGGCTTCTCTTGTTAGCTTCGGTTTCGTTCCGGAGTTGTGAGGATTCGTTCGACTACGTCCGTTTGTCTTCTTCATGGACTCGTTCTTCTTCCTTGCGGGATCTCAGGCAAGATGACCATACCCTCGAAATCACTTCTATCTTTGCTTGCTAGTTGTTCGCTCTATTGCTATGTCGCGCTACCTACCACTTGCTATATCATGCCTCCCATATTGCCATGTCAAGTCTCTAACCATCCTTTCCTAGCAAACCGTTGTTTGGCTAAGTTACCGCTTTTTCTCAGCCCTTCTTATAGCGTTGCTAGTTGCAGGTGTAGTTGAAGTTGGCTCCATGTTGGAACATGGATATGTTGGCATATCACAATATCTCTTATTTAATTAATGCATCTATATACTTGGTAAAGGGTGGAAGGCTCGGCCTTATGCCTGGTGTTTTGTTCCACTCTTGCCGCCCTAGTTTTCGTCATACCGGTGTTATGTTCCTTGATTTTGCGTCCCTTACGCGGTTGGGTGATTTATGGGACCCCCTTGACAGTTCGCTTTGAATAAAACTCATCCAGCAAGGCCCAACCTTGGTTTTACATTTGCCTCACCTAAGCCTTTTTCCCTTGGGTTTCCGGAGCCCGAGGGTCATCTTTATTTACCCCCCGGGCCAGTGCTCCTTCGAGTGCTGGTCCAAACCGAGCGATGTCCGGCGCCCCCTGGGCAACCAGGGTCTATGCCAACCTGACGTCTGGCTCATCCGGTGTGCCCTGAGAACGAGATACGTGCGACTCCTATCGGGATTTGTCGGCACATCGGGCGGCTTTGCTGGTCTTGTTTTACCATTGTCGAAATGTCTTGTAAACCGGGATTCCGAGACTGATCGGCTCTTCCCGGGAGAAGGAATATCCTTCGTTGACCGTGAGAGCTTGTGATGGGCTAAGTTGGGACACCCCTGCAGGGTATAAATTTTCGAGAGCCGTGCCCGCGGTTATGTGGCAGATGGGAATTTGTTAACGTCCGGTTGTAGAGAACTTGACATGTGACTTAATTAAAATGCATCAACCGCGTGTGTAGTCGGGATGGTCTCTTTTCGGCGGAATCCGGGAAGTGAACACGGTTTGGGTTATGTATGGACGTAAGTAGTTTTAGGATCACTTCTTGATCACTTATAGCTTCACGACTGTTGCGTTGCTTCTCTTCTCGCTCTTATTTGCGTATGTTAGCCACCATATTTGCTTAGTGCTTGCTGCAGCTCCACCTCATTACCCCATCCTACCCATAAGCTTAAATAGTCTTGATCTCGTGGGTGTGAGATTGCTGAGTCCTCGTGACTCACCAGATACTTCCAAACAGTTGCAAGTGCCGATGATACCAGTGCAGATGACGCAACCGAGCTCAAGTGGGAGCTCGATGAAGAACTTGGTCGTTACTATGTTTCGTTTCCTCATGATCAGTAGTGGAGCCCAGTTGGGACAATCGGGGATCTAGCATTTGGGGTTATCTTCTTTTCATTTGGATTTGACCGTAGTCGGTCTATGTGTGGATTTTGGATGATGTATGAATTAATTTATGTATTGTGTGAAGTGGCGATTGTAAGCCAACTCTCTTTATCCCATTCTTGTTCATTACATGGGATTGTGTGAAGATGACCCTTCTTGCGACAATACCTACAATGCGGTTATGCCTCTAAGTCGTGCCTCGACACGTGGGAGATATAGCCGCATCGTGGGTGTTACAAGTTGGTAATCAGAGCCATCCCCGACTTAGGAGCCCCCTGCTTGATCGAATCGCTGGCGTTGATGAGTCTAGAACAAAATGTTTTGAGTCTTAGGATTATATATATCGCAGAGTAGGATTCTTTTTACTCCTGAGTCCCTTCACCGCTCTGGTGAGGTCTCCTGACGTAGATGTTTTGACTTTCCTCTCCTTAAATTTCACTAACTTTTTTTAGGATCACGCGGGTATCTTGGTATCGTTCCGATATTCTTGTGACGAGAACATTGTTCTTGGTGCCTCCTGACATTTAGGGGTTGTGGCAGTGTCCCGGGGAGTTGAGCTCCGAGGTGTTGTCGTCACAATTTTATCGTTGCAGTTCTGGAATACCTGAGTTTCGCCGACATCGAAAATCTCTTTTATGCAGTTGTTGGTGAGATTACCTCGACGCCACCCGGTACTGGGGCAGGAGTTCGGGAGTATTGCCATAACTCGTGTAACGGATGCTTTTCGAAGGTTGAGGTACACAATTTCCGAAGGTTTCTTGGTTATGTGTTGACGGATGGATACAGCTGGATCTAGGGATTGTTAGTTTGGGTGATATATTTTGTGTCCCCTGTATCCCCAACACCAGATTGCATAACCTGAAAGTTTCGGGAGTTTATAAGTGGGAATTCAAGTATCTCGTAGGATATCTTTCCAACACACACATGATACGATATGGGATCAATCATATGTTTGTTCCGGCTTATTCTGCAAGCCAAATCCTTTGTTTTGTTTTGAATTGTGGTATTCGAGTTGCTTCATTGTCAAGTGTTGATCCATACCTTCCCTAAACGGTGTTCTCATATTTCTATGGGAGTGCTAATCCTTCTTGATCTCTGAGGTTGTCTTGTCAACTCTTTTCCAACCGGCATGCTTCTCTTCAAGTGGATCTGATCATTTTAACATTCGCAAGATCACCTCTCAGTTTTCCCAATGTTGTCTGTTTCATCCGTCCCAAGTTGCCTTTGTTTTCCCGCCCTCCCACCCTTTTTCTTCAAGGACTCAGATTTCTTAATCAAGTATCCATCTTATAGATAGGAAGTCTCTCCATTCTTTTCCGTAAATGTTCTTATCCGGTGATTCTCAGGAAGATACTAACGGAGCCTTAACTTCATCATTATTCGTTCTCTTTCTTCTCCGGTGGTTTCAATTCAAGCTTGCGGTGTTGATCATATTCATTTCCTTGTTTCAAATGCTTTCTCATGCCGATGCAGCTCGTAATCATTCAGCTCTCGCTATTCATTTGTTCCGGAGTGTTGAACATATCTTAGAAGATTCGTGCTTTCCATTCTCAATCCGTTCAAGGGATTTTGAGGTTGTTATCTCATTCAAGCCATTTAATTCAACCGGTGTAATCTCTCTTTCAAGCAATCTTTCCAACGGTGTATCTTTTGAGTGGGCCCTAAGCCACATGTCTTTTCCCAGGATCTTACCTGACTCTTCTAATCTTCCCGGAGTTACTCTTTTTTTTCCAAGTTTGACGTGAGAGTGAGTTATCATCAGTCAAATGCCTTCTCCAAGATTTTTCACATTCTTTTCATCATTGGTTCAACCTTTCTAATTTTCATCCCGGAGTATCTCAACAATTTATGGTGGTGTTTCTTGTCATCATTCTCAACATTTGAAGACCGAAGAAGAGTTTTTCCTCCAAATCTTATCCGTTCTCTCAAGATTCATGGTTCTAGCTTCATGCCATCCTCTCATAATTGTTTGCGATTGTGAGAATTCCTTTCACCCATCCGGAGCAATGCAGGAGTCTTTTCAGTTTGATTCTCCGTAGCCCATCATCTCAGAATTAGTCATTCTCAGCTTTCAGCTCTCGTTCTCGAATTCTTGCGGTGCATCGTTCAAATATCCTCTAATCAGTTCACGATCTCTTCGTTCTCATGTATCTAAATCCCCTCAAGTATCTTCTTTCGTTTTCCAATTCTTTCCGGTGAATTGTGCCTTTGCTACTTTCATTTTCAATTCTTACGGTGGTTTGTTCAAGATTTCTCTTCCTTCGTCATCGTATCAACTCATTCGTTGTTCAAATCCTACCGGTGGTTTGTTGAGGACCTTCCAAAGTTTGTGCTATATCTACCTTAATCCTTTCTACCAGCATAAGTAGTATGCCAAATCCATTGCTTGTCATCAATTTATATTGGTGAAGGATACGCATAACGTAATTCTTATTATTGTTTCATCCAAGTGATCTAATTTCTTCTTTCCAGAGTTGTTCATCATGTCACATTTCTCGGTTCGAGACGCTTCATCTTTTCTTTTTCCGGAGTTCCAAGTTTTCGGCATTATCTCATTGCGAAGCTCCTTCTAAATCATTGCAAGGATTCACCTTGTGTTTTCACTTCTCCTTCTTTCTATCATTCTCTTTTTACCGAAGTTCTCACGAAGGCTCAACATGGTGATTTGTCAAGGATTCTTTTCATTCTTCAATTGTTTTTCAAGATTTCTCTCGAAGTTATGATCGGTGTTCAACACATGTTTTGTCTTGAGGAGTTTAAGTATTCTTCATCTTGCATGTCGAAGTGCTATTCTTTCTACCTTATCTTTTGAGGTGGTGTTATATCATTCTTGACAATTTTCATTCATGTTTCGTGATTCACATGTTGTCAAGAATGAGGTATTCTAAATCCATTAATCTCTTCGTTGGAGTTATCTTGTGTCAGATTTCACTTAAAGCCTTCCCTAAGGAATGTTGCTAATTGTGGTGCCTATCAACGATCCAAGTTTGCTCCTATCCTCTCGATGAAAGAAGTTTTCATCTCTTTGTTGATCTCAAGCAAGCAATTGTTTTCGTAGTGGCAGAACTTTGCCTCAATTTTGAGAAGTTTTCCATAAGCCCAATACAAGCTCATTCGTTTCGTTGTTGGTTTTCCAATAACTCCGTTATAACCTTCTTGGAAGGGTGCTTTCCAAGTTCATTTGTGGCAGAAGTTGGCATTTTCTTCTCCATTTTGTTATTCCAATGATCTATCTTCCATTCTTTCTTCCGGAGGCATTGTGATGTTGCTCTTTTCACCCATCATCTTGAATTGTGAGGATCGTGTTCTTTTCGTGCTTATCCATTTAACCGGAGTGTTGTGTCATCTCTTCAAGTTCTTTTATCTTATCAAGTCTTGCATCTCTTTTCAATCGGAGTGCTGTCCGAATTTGATATTCCTTGTTCCTTGTTTATCTCGTTTCAACCAGAGTGGTTTCAGTTACTTCTAGTCCATTGTACTCGTCATTCATAGCTTTGCAACCTCCAAGGTTCACATGGTGTTCCTTGTTTCTATTTTCTACCGCAGTGCTCTCAATTGTGTTCAACTCCGTTGTGTTCTTTCTTTCAAGTTTTCTACCTCTCAAGGTTCTTTGGTTTCACTCTTTTGTCGAAGAAGAAACTTAGTTTTACCTCCTCTCTTCCTCTACCGTTTCTCTCCGGTGCCATCCTAGATCTCGGGACTTGATCCTTTTGTAGTGGTGGAGTGTTGTGACGCCCCAAGACCGACGCTCCAAGTGCCTTCCATGTATTCCCGAGATTCATCGTGTGATTTGCTTTGTTCGTTGTATTCTTCATAGCATCATTTGCATTGCATCATGTCATCATGCCATCAATTTCACAAACCAACTAAAACTCACTTACATAAATTGCATGGATCCTTGATCCATTTAAATCGAGGGAACGCACATGGTGAATTCTCTTTATAACAATTACCCTCCCAATATTATTAGGGAGCTATGATAAATATTCCATTCTTTAGGAATAAACCATAACACACTTACAGTTTAAGTTCCATGCATTTTCTACCTCAATTCCTTGCCTCAAACCTTGCCAACAATTCTTATCTCATTTATCGAGGCTCTTCCAAAATTCTCAACATTCTGGGTCTACCAAATACCCACTTCCTTCCTACACTCATTTGAATTAAATTCAAATGAGTTTGAATTCAACTTCACGCCCATGCTCACTTTCTATTTTTTTGGGATCAAGTTCATTTTTATGAGTCCAGGAAAATTGTCCTCGTTCTCAAATTCTTTCCCTAACCCTCTCTTTATTTTCTTCTCTCTAATTCTTTTCTGCTAAAGAATATGAGGGAGAGAGAGCCCAACCATGCCTCTTGGGCCTAACCAACCAGACCGACCCGTTCTCACAGCCCACCTAAACCCTTCCTAAAACCCTAGGCCCCGACCCTCTCCATCGATCTCCCCCTCTGGTTCCCGTGCCACCGCCACACGCACACGCATCGCACCAGGGAGAGGAGATCCCCACGCTCCTCCCTCCTCTCGCTCGCTCCCTCATCCCGCACCTACACCTTTTCCTCGTGGACCCGCGCCTCCCAGTCGCCCTTGCTCGAGCTTCGCAACCATGGCGCCGCCACCACCATCTCCAGCCGCTCCTCTGAAGCTCCTCCTCCGCCTCGTCCTCACGTCCGGCCTCGTCCCCGACCCGCCGTTCGCCTCCTCCATCGACCGTCCCGGCCACCAGAGCTGTTGACGGCCGAAGCCCGGCCGCGTCGTAGCCTCTGCTGCCGGCGACCTCGACCTCCCCTGCGCCAAGCCCTGCCACAGGCCTGCTACCTCGCCTCCCCAACCCGAGTTGGCTCGGATCCGGCCATCTTCGACGTCTTGGGTCGCTGGCCATGGACGCCTCTGCTCCAACGCCGGACGGCTGCTTCTCCGCGCGCCTCTGTTCGTCGTCGTTGTCACCACAAGCCCGGTGACCGCTTCCTGCCGCTGACCACCACCATCGCCTCCTTGCTGCTGCCCGAGCCCCAAGTCCGTCGGCCTACCTCCGCTTTGAACTGGCAGGAACGGGACCCCGGCGACCTCCCGCGACCGGTTTCAGCAAGTTCGACGCCTGCGCCCATCGTCTGTTGCATCTTCGTCGGCCTCCTCCTCGTGCTATGGAATTCCTTCCTGAGCCATCCCCCTCCGACCAACTCTGCTGCCACCGCTGCTGCCTTGACCTCCCCTGGTTCAGCTTGTTTTGAACGAACAACTGCCCGATGGCTTCTCTGCTCCAAGTGCCTTCTGCACGCCAAGGCCCGGTGCACCCCTTGATTCGCCAAGTACCACGACACCCACGTTCGCCTGCAGAATGTGTACCACTACCGTCGCAAGAACCGAGACCGGCAAGTCTGGAGACCACCAAGTACACATTCGGTTCACCAAGTACCGCACCGGACGTCTATGACCCATGTACAACTACCGTCGCCAAGACCGGACCGACAAGTACTCCAACAACGTGTGTACCACTACCGTCGACCTCGAAGACCCCGTGGACGTCAATTTCCTTGACGTGACCCCAAACATCTACGGAGTGTGTACAACTACGAAACGTGTACGACTACTTCCCCTACGACCCGTGAACGACTACTTCCCTCGACGATTTTGAACCGCCCCGAAATGCACGCTTCGAAGGTATAACCCCGAGACGCCGCCCGTGAACGAATGCATGTTGTATGAGATGCTCGTGTTTGCATCGTGTCCGATTTGTCACTCGTTTCCATGCCACAACTCGTGGGAACCCGGTAGTTGGGAGCACCCCACCATCTCTAGAATGTTCCGCACATCCGCACACTTCCTTTTGCACCGGTATCTCCATGAGCTACCAGAACCGAGATGTTGCCGCGGCACCATTTACGTTTCGCCGCCGTGGCACCCTTTTTCCTTCCGCCATGGCGACAAATGCCTCGTATCATGCTCATGTCAGCATTTTCATAAAATTGCTTAAAACTTGCATATGTCATCCGCATCATGATAATAACATTTAAAATGTTTAAAATTGTTGTTTGTGTTGAATTGCTAAATAATATATGGGGATTTACGGAATTGTTGTTTGTTGTTCCGGCCCCATTTAAACTTGCCTAGATAGGTAGATTTCATATGTTTCACCCCTTGCCATGTTTAATAATAGTTAATATTGTTGGGTACATAAACGAGAGAGAACTAAATAATTGATGTGGTGTTTCGTCAATAGGCAACTCGTTGCATATTGTGCTCCACTTAATTTGTAGTATTGTTTGTGCAGTTTGCCATGACATGACGCTTTAAACCGGACATGCATCATACTTTTTTGTGCACCATGTCATGCTTTTGCTTGTGTGTTTACCATGTTGTTTGCTTCTTTCCGGTTGGCTTCTCTTGTTAGCTTCGGTTTCGTTCCAGAGTTGTGAGGATTCGTTCGACTACGTCCGTTTGTCTTCTTCATGGACTCGTTCTTCTTCCTTGCGGGATCTCAGGCAAGATGACCATACCCTCGAAATCACTTCTATCTTTGCTTGCTAGTTGTTTGCTCTATTGCTATGTCGCGCTACCTACCACTTGCTATATCATGCCTCCCATATTGCCATGTCAAGTCTCTAACCATCCTTTCCTAGCAAACCGTTGTTTGGCTAACTTACCGCTTTTGCTCAGCCCTTCTTATAGTGTTGCTAGTTGCAGGTGTAGTTGAAGTTGGTTCCATGTTGGAACATGGATATGTCGGCATATCACAATATCTCTTATTTAATTAATGCATCTATATACTTGGTAAATGGTGGAAGGCTCGGCCTTATGCCTGGTGTTTTGTTCCACTCTTGTCGCCCTAGTTTCTGTCATACCGGTGTTATGTTCCTTGATTTTGCGTCCCTTACGCGGTTGGGTGATTTATGGGACCCCCTTGACAGTTCGCTTTGAATAAAACTCATCCAGCAAGGCCCAACCTTGGTTTTACATTTGCCTCACCTAAGCCTTTTTCCCTTGGGTTTCCGGAGCCCGAGGGTCATCTTTATTTACCCCCCCGGGCCAGCGCTCCTTCGAGTGCTGGTCCAAACCGAGCGATGTCCGGCGCCCCCTGGGCAACCAGGGTCTATGCCAACCCGACGTCTGGCTCATCCGGTGTGCCCTGAGAACGAGATACGTGCGACTCCTATCAGGATTTGTCGGCACATCGGGCGGCTTTGCTGGTCTTGTATTACCATTGTTGAAATGTCTTGTAAACCGGGATTCCGAGACTGATCGGGTCTTCCCAGGAGAAGGAATATCCTTCGTTGACCGTGAGAGCTTGTGATGGGCTAAGTTGGGATACCCCTGCAGGGTATAAACTTTCGAGAGCCGTGCCCATGGTTATGTGGCAGATGGGAATTTGTTAACGTCCGGTTGTAGAGAACTTGACACGTGACTTAATTAAAATGCATCAACCGGGTGTGTAGCCGTGATGGTCTCTTTTCGGCGGAGTCCGGGAAGTGAACACGGTTTGGGTTATGTATGGACGTAAGTAGTTTCAGGATCACTTCTTGATCACTTATAGCTTCACGACCGTTGCGTTGCTTCTCTTCTCGCTCTTATTTGCGTATGTTAGCCACCATATTTGCTTAGTGCTTGCTACAGCTCCACCTCATTACCCCATCCTACCCATAAGCTTAAATAGTCTTGATCTCGCGGGTGTGAGATTGCTGAGTCCTCGTGACTCACCAGATACTTCCAAACAGTTGCAGGTGCCGATGATACCAGTGCAGATGACGCAACCGAGCTCAAGTGGGAGCTCGATGAAGAACTTGGTCGTTACTATGTTTCGTTTCCTCATGATCAGTAGTGGAGCCCAGTTGGGACGATCGGGGATCTAGCATTTGGGGTTATCTTCTTTTCATTTGGATTTGACCGTAGTCGGTCTATGTGTGGATTTTGGATGATGTATGAATTAATTTATGTATTGTGTGAAGTGGCGATTGTAAGCCAACTGTCTTTATTCCATTCTTGTTCATTACATGGGATTGTGTGAAGTTGACCCTTCTTGCGACAATACCTACAATGCGGTTATGCCTCTAAGTCGTGCCTCGACACGTGGGAGATATAGCCGCATCGTGGGTGTTACAAGTTGGTAATCAGAGCCATCCCCGACTTAGGAGCCCCCTGCTTGATCGAATCGCTGGCGTTGTTGAGTCTAGAACAAAATGTTTTGAGTCTTAGGATTATATATATCGGAGAGTAGGATTCTTTTTACTCCTCAGTCCCTTCGTCGCTCTGGTGAGGTCTCCTGACGTAGATGTTTTGAGTTTATCCCTCTACATCATGTCATCTTACTTAAAGCATTACTCTGTTCTTTTGAACTTAATACTCTAGATGCATGGTGGATAGCGGTCGATGTGTGGAGTAATAGTAGTAGATGCAGGCAGGAGTCGGTCTACTTGTCTCGGACGTGATGCCTATATACATGATCATACCTAGATATTCTCATAACTATGCTCAATTCTGTCAATTGCTCAGCAGTAATTCGTTCATCCACCGTAAATACTTATGCTCTTGAGAGAAGCCACTAGTGAAACCTATGGCCCCTGGGTCTATTTTCCATCATATTAATCTTCCAACACTTAGCTATTTTTATTGCCTTTTATTTTACTTTGCATCTTTATTACAAAAATACCAAAAATATTATCTTATCATATCTATCAGATCTCACTTTCGTAAGTGACCGTGAAGGGATTGACAACCCCTTTATTGCGTTGGTTGCGAGGTTTTTATTTGTTTGTGTAGGTGCGAGGGACTTGAGTGTGGCCTCCTACTGGATTGATACCTTGGTTCTCAAAAACTGAGGGAAATACTTATGCTACTTTACTGCATCACCCTTTCCTCTTCAAGGGAAAACCAACGCAGTGCTCAAGAGGTAGCAAGAAGGATTTCTGGCGCTGTTGCCGGGGAGTCTATGCAAAAGTCAACATACCAAGTACCCATCACAAACTCTTATCTCCCGCATTACATTATTTGCCATTTGCCTCTCATTTTCCTCTCCCCCACTTCACCCTTGCCGTTTTATTCGCCCTCTCGCCTTTCGTTCGCCTCTTTTTCGCTCGCTTCTTGTTTGCTCGTGTGTTGGATTGCTTGCTTGTCACGATGGCTCAAGATAATACTAAATTCTGTGACTTTACCAATACCAACAACAATGATTTTCTTACCACTCCGATTGCTCCCCTTACCGATACTGAATCTTGTGAAATTAATGTTGCTTTGTTGAATCTTGTCATGAAAGATCAATTCGCCGGCCTTCCTAGTGAAGATGCCGCTACCCATCTAAATAGCTTCGTTGATTTGTGTGATCTGCAAAATAAGAAATATGTGGACAATGATATTGTTAAATTGAAGCTATTTCCTGTTTCGCTTAGAGATCGTGCTAAAGCTTGGTTTTTGTCTTTGCCTAAAAATAGTATTGATTCTTGGAATAAGTGCAAAGATGCTTTTATCTCTAAGTATTTCCCTCCCGCTAAGATCATCTCTCTTAGAAACGATATTATGAATTTTAAGCAACTTGATCATGAACATGTCGCACAAGCTTGGGAGAGGATGAAATTAATGATACGTAATTGCCCTACACATGGTTTGAATTTGTGGATGATTATAAAAAAAATTATGCCGGATTGAATTTTGCTTCTAGAAATCTTTAGATTCGGCCACGGGAGGCACTTTTATGGAAATCACTTTAGGAGAAGCTACTAAACTCCTAGATAATATTATGGTTAATTATTCTCAATGGCACACCAAAAGATCTACTAATAAAAAAGTGCATGCGATAGAATAAATTAATGTTTTGAGTGGAAAGATGGATGAACTTATGAAATTATTTGCTACTAAAAGTGTTTCTTCTAATCCTAATGATATGCCTTTGTCTACTTTGATTGAAAATAATAATGAATCTATGGATGTGAATTTCGTTGGTTGGAATAATTTTGGTAACAACGCGTATAGAGGAAACTTTAATCCTAGGTCGTACCCTAGTAATTCCTCTAATAATTATGGTAATTCCTACAACAATTCTTATGGAAATTATAATAAGATGCCCTCTGAATTTGACACTAGTGTTAAAGAAATTATGAATTCGCAAAAGAATTTCAATGCTTTGCTTGAAGAAAAGTTGCCTAAGATTGATGAATTGGCTAGGAACGTTGATAGAATTTCTCTTGATGTTGATTCCTTGAAACTTAGATCTATCCCACCTAATCATGATATCAATGAGTCTCTCAAGGCCATGAGAATTTCCATTGATGAGTGCAAAGAAAGAACCGCTAGGATGCGTGCTAAGAAAGATTGCTTTGTAAAAGCGTGTTCTTCTAGTTTTTATGAGAATAAAGATGAAGATCTAAAAGTTATTGATGTGTCTCCTATTAAATCTTTGTTTTGCAATATGAATCTTGATAATGATGGGACTGAATATGAGCCACCTTTACCTAGAAGGCGTTCCAAAAATTCGGAGTTTTTAGATCTTGATGCAAAAATTGGTAAAAGTGGGATTGAAGAGATCAAACTCTAGATATTAATGAACCCACTATTTTGGATTTCAAGGAATTTAATTATGATAATTGCTCTTTGATAGATTGTATTTCCTTGTTGCAATCCGTGCTAAATTCTCCTCGTGCTTATAGCCAAAATAAAGCTTTTACTAAACATATCGTTGATGCTTTGATACAATCTTATGAAGAAAAACTTGAGTTGGAAGTTTCTATACCTAGAAAAATTTATGATGAGTGGGAACATACTATTAAAATTAAAATTAAAGATCATGAATGCTATGCTTTGTGTGACTTGGGTGCTAGTGTTTCCACGATTCCAAAAACTTTGTGTGATTTGCTAGGTTTCCGTGAATTTGATGATTGTTCTTTGAACTTGCACCTTGCGGATTCCACCATTAAGAAACCTATGGGAAGAATTAATGATGTTCTTATTGTTGCAAATAGGAACTATGTGCCCGTAGATTTTATTGTTCTTGACATAGATTGCAATCCTTCATGTCCTATTATTCTTGGTAGACCTTTCCTTAGAACGATTGGTGCAATTATTGATATGAAGGAAGGAAATATTAGATTCCAATTTCCGTTAAAGAAAGGCATGGAAAACTTCCCTAGAAAGAAAATTAAACTACCATATGAATCTATTATGAGAGCCACTTATGGATTGCCTACCAAAGATGGCAATACCTAGATCTATCCTTGCTTTTATGCCTAGCTAGGGGCGTTAAACGATAGCGCTTGTTGGGAGGCAACCCAATTTTATTTTAATTCCTTGCTTTTTGATTCTTTTTAGGAATAAATCTTTGATCTAGCCTCTGGTTAGATTTGTTTTTATGTTTTAATTAGTGTTTGTGCCAAGTTAAACCTATAGGATCTTCTTGGATGATAGTTATTTGATCTTGCTGAAAATTCCAGAAACTTTCTGTTCACGAAAATAATTATTAAAAATCACCAGAACGTGATAAAATACTGATTCAAATTGCTGCTGATCAATAAACAAATTTTCTAGGTCTTCCTTTTTTGGTAGATTTTCTGGAGTTCCAGAAGTTTGCGTTAGTTACAGATTACTACAGACTGTTCTGTTTTTGACAGATTCTGTTTTTCGTGTGTTGTTTGCTTATTTTGATGAATCTATGTCTAGTAAAATAGTTTATAAACCATAGAGAAGTTGGAATACAGTAGGTTTAACACCAATATAAATAAATAATGAGTTCATTACAGTACCTTGAAGTGGTGTTTTTTTTTCTTTCGCTAACGGAGCTCACGAGATTTTCTGTTAAGTTTTGTGTTGTGAAGTTTTTAAGTTTTGGGTAAAAGATTTGATGGATTATGGAACAAGGAGTGGCAAGAGCCTAAGCTTGGGGATGCCCATGGCACCCCAAGATAATCTTAGGACACCAAAAAGCCAAAGCTTGGGGATGCCCCGGAAGGCATCCCCTCTTTCGTCTACTTCCATCAGTTACTTTACTTGGAGCTATATTTTTATTCACCACATGATATGTGTTTTGCTTGGAGCGTCTTGTATGATTTGAGTCTTTGCTTTTTAGTTTACCACAATCATCTTTGCTGTACACACCTTTTGAGAGAGACACACATGATTCGGAATTTATTAGAATACTCTATGCGCTTCGCTTATATCTTTTGAGCTACATAATTTTTGCTCTAGTGCTTCACTTATATCTTTTAGAGCACGACGGTGGTTTTGTTTTATAGAAACTATTATTCTATCATGATTCACTTATATTATCTTGAGAGTCTTAAATGGCATGGTAATTTGCTTAAATAGGAAAATCAATCCTAATATGCTAAGTATTCAAGACTAGTAAAAACTTTCTTATGAGTGTGCTGAATACTAAGAGAAGTTTGATGCTTGATGATTGTTTTGAGATATGGAGGTGGTGACATTAAAGTTGTGCTAGTTGAGTAGTTGTGGAATTGAGAAATACTTGTGTTGAAGTTTGCAAGTCCCGTAGCATGCACGTATGGTAAACGTTTTGTATCAAATTTGAAACATGAGGTGTTCTTTGATTGTCTTCCTTATGAGTGGCGGTCGGGGATGAGCGATGGTCTTTTCCTACCAATCTATCCCCCTAGGAGCATGCGCGTAGTGCTTGGTTTTTGATGACTTGTAGATTTTTGCAATAAGTATGTGATTTCTTTATGACTAACGTTGAGTCCATGGATTATACGCACTCTTACCCTTCCATCATTGCTAGCCTCTTCGGTACCGTGCATTGCCCTTTCTCACATTGAGAGTTGGTGCAAACTTCGCCGGTGCATCCAAACCCCGTGATATGATACGCTCTGTCACACATAAACCTCCATATATCTTCCTCAAAACAGCCACCATCCCTACCTATTATGGCATTTCCATAGCCATTCCGAGATATATTGACATGCAACTTTCCACCATTCCGTTTATCATGACACGTTCATCATTATCATATTGCTTTGCATGATCATGTAGTTGACATCGTATTTGTGGCAAAGCTACCGTTCATAATTTTTCATACATGTCACTCTTGATTCATTATCCCGGTATACCGCCGGAGGCATTCATATAGAGTCATACCTTGTTCTAGTATCGAGTTGTAATCATTGAGTTGTAAATAAATAGAAGTGTGATGATCATCATTCATAGAGCATTGTCCCAATAAAAAAAAGGCCAAATAAAAAAAGGGAGGCCCTATATATATATATGTAAAAGGGACAATGGTACTATCCTTTTTCCACACTTGTGCTTCAAAGTAGCACCATGATTTTCATGATAGAGAGTCTCTTGTTTTGTCACTTTCATACACTAGTGGGAATTTTTCATTATATAACTTGGCTTGTATATTCCAACAATGGGCTTCCTCAAATGCCCTAGGTCTTCTTGAACAAGCAAGTTGGATGCACACCCACTTAGTTTCTTTTGTTGAGCTCTTATGCATTTATAGCTCTAGTGCATCCGTTGCATGGCAATCCCTACTCCTTGCATTAACATCAATCAATGGGCATCTCCATAGCCCGTTGATTAGCTGCGTTGATGTGAGACTTTCTCCTTTTTTGTCTTCTCCACATAACCCCCATCATTATATTCTATTCCACCCATAGTGCTATATCCATGGCTCATGCTCATGTATTGCGCGAAGGTTGAAAAAGTTTGAGATTACTAAAGTATGAAACAGTTGCTTGGCTTGTCATCGGGGTTGTGCATGATGAGAGCATTCTTGTGTGACGAAAATGGAGCATGACTAAACTATATGATTTTGTAGGGATGAACTTTCTTTGGCCATGTTATTTTGAGAAGACATAATTGCTTAGTTAGTATGCTTGAAGTATTATTGCTTTTATGTCAACATTAAACTTTTATCTTTAATCTTTCGGATCTGAATATTCATACCACAATTAAGAGGGTTACATTAAAAAAAATATGCCAAGTAGCATTCCGCATCAAAAATTCTGTTTTTATCATTTACCTACTTGAGGACGAGCATGAATTAAGCTTGGGGATGCTTGATACGTCTCCAACGTATCTATAATTTTTGATTGCTTCATGCTATATTATATTCTGTTTTGGATGATTAATGGGCTTTGTTATACACTTTTATATTATTTTTGGGACTAACCTATTAACCGGAGGCCCAGCCCAAATTGCTATTTTTTTGCCTATTTCAGAGTTTCGCAGAAAAAGAATATCAAACGAAGTCCAAACGGAATGAAACTTTCGGGAACGTGATTTTGGGAACAAACGTGATCCAGAGGACTTGGACCCTACGTCAAGAAATCAACCAGGAGAGCACGAGGCAGGGGGCACGCCTACCCCCCTGGGCGCGCCCTCCACCCTCGTGGGGCCCATGTTGCTCCACCGACGTACTTCTTCCTCCTATATATACCTACGTACCCCCAAACCAACAGAAGCATCCACAAAAACCTAATTCCACCGCCGCAACCTTCTGTACCCGTGAGATCCCATCTTGGGGCCTTTTGCGGCGTCCTGCCGGAGGGGGCATTGATCACGGAGGGCTTCTATATCAACACCATAGCCTCTCCGACGATGTGTGGAGTAATAGTAGTAGATGCAGGCAGGAGGCGGTCTACTTGTCACGGACGTGATACCTACATACATGATCATACCTAGATATTCTCATAACTATGCTCAATTCTATCAATTGCTCAACTGTAATTTGTTCACCCACCGTAATACTTATGCTCTTGAGAGAAGCCACTAGTGAAACCTATGGCCCCTGGGTCTATTTTCCATCATATTAATCTTCCAACACTTAGCTATTTTTATTGCCTTTTATTTTACTTTGCATCTTTATTATAAAAATACCAAAAATATTATCTTATCATATCTATCAGATCTCACTTTCGTAGGTGACCGTGAAGGGATTGACAACCCCTTTATTGCGTTGGTTGCGAGGTTTTTATTTGTTTGTGTAGGTGCGAGGGACTTGAGTGTGGCCTCCTACTGGATTGATACCTTGGTTCTCAAAAACTGAGGGAAATACTTACGCTACTTTACTGCATCACCCTTTCCTCTTCAAGGGAAAACCAACGCAGTGCTCAAGAGGTAGCAGGCACATCAGACAATTCATATCTAGGGGGAGAATCTTCATCAATATTACCAGTTTCAATAATTTCATTCTCTCTAACCCTAGCAAGTTGTTATTCAAGGAATTCACATAATGGTACAGTATTATCAAGCATAGAAGTAGTTTGATCATAAGCATCATGTAAAGCAGAAGTGGCATCATCAATAACATGCGACATATTAGAATTAATAGCAGGAGTAGGTGTCGCAAATTTACTCATAACAGAAGGTGAATCAAGTGCAGAGCTAGATGGCAGTTCCTTACCTCCCCTCGTCGTTGAGGGAAAAATCTTGGTTCTTTCATCTTTCAAGTTCCTCATAGTGATCAACCGAAATAAATACCAAGTGACCCAAAGAATAGAGCTATGCTCCTCGGCAACAGCGCGAGAAAATAGTCTTGATAACCCACAAGTATAGGGGATCGCAACAGTTTTCGAGGGTAGAGTATTCAACCCAAATTTATTGATTCGACACTAGGGGAGCCAAAGAATATTCTCAAGTATTAGCAGTTGAGTTGTCAATTCAACCACACCTGAAAGACTTAATATCCGCAACAAAGTATTTAGTAGCAAAGTAGTATGGAAGTAGCGGTGATGGTGGCAAAAGTAATAGTAGTAACAGAAAAGTAAGTAAGCAAAGATCAATATGTGAAAAGCTCGTACGCAATGGATCAATGATGGATAATTATGTCGGATGTGATCCCTCATGCAACAGTTATAACATAGGGTGACACAGAACTAGCTCCAGTTCATCAATGTAATGTAGGCATGTATTCTGAATATAGTCATACGTGCTTATGGAAAAGAACTTGCATGACATCTTTTGTCCTACCCTCCCGTGGCAGCGGGGTCCTATTGGAATCTAAGGGATATTAAGGCCTCCTTTTAATATAGTACCGGACCAAAGCATTAACACTTAGTGAATAATTGAGCTCCTCAAACTACGGTCATCACCGGGAGTGGTCCCGATTATTGTCACTTCGGGGTTGCCGGATCATAACACATAGTAGGTGACTATTGACTTGCAAGATAGGATCAAGAACTCACATATATTCATGAAAACATAATAGGTTCAGATCTAAAATCATGGCACTCGGGCCCTAGTGACAAGCATTAAGCATGGCAAAGTCATAGCAACACCAATCTTAGAACATAATGTATACTAGGGATCAAACCCTAACAAAACTAACTCGATTACATGGTAAATCTCATCCAACCCATCATCGTCCAGCAAGCCTACGATGAGATTACTCACGCACGGCGGTGAGCATCATGAAATTGGTGATGGAGGATCGTTGATGATGACGACGGCGACAGATTCCCCTCTCCGGAGCCCTGAACGGACTCCAGATCAGCCCTCCCGAGAGAGATTAGGGCTTGGCGGCGGCTCCGTTACGTAAAACGCGATGAATCCTTCTCTCTGATTTTCGTCTCCCTGAACGTGAATATATGGAGTTGGAGTTGAGGTCGGTGGAGCTCCAGGGGGCACGAGACAGGGGGCGCGCCCAAGGGGGTAGGGCGCGCCCCCCACCCTCGTGGCCAGGGTGTGGGCCCCCTTCGATTGATTCTTTCACCAGTATTTTTTATTAATTCCAAAAAGTGTCTCCGTGGATTTTCAGGTCATTCCGAGAACTTTTATATCTGCACAAAAATAACACCATGGCAGTTCTGCTGAAAACAGCGTCAGTCCGGGTTAGTTCCATTCAAATAATGCAAGTTAGAGTCCAAAACAAGGGCAAAAGTGTTTGGAAAATTAGATACGTGGGAGACGTATCTCGGCGGCAGGTATTTCCCTCAGATATGAAACCAAGGTTATCGAACCAGTAGGAGAACCAAGCAACACAACATAAACAACCCCTGCACACAAAGAACAAATCCTCGCAACCCGACGTGTTAAATTGGTTGTCAATCCCTTCCGGGGTACGACGCCTCAAGATAGGCAAAACAGACGTGAGGAAAATTTAGTAGATGGATAGATCAAACGCCAAACAAAATAAATAGAAATAAATTGCCGCAAGGTGTTTTTGTATTTTTGGTTTAATAGATCTGAAAATAAACGCAAGGAAAAAGTAGATCGCAAAGGCGAATATATGAGAAAGAAGACCCGGGGGCCGTAGGTTTCACTAGTGGCTTCTCTCGAGAAAGATAGCAAACGGTGGGTAAACAAATTACTGTTGGGCAATTGATAGAACTTCAAATAATTATGACGATATCCAGGCAATGATCATTACATAGGCATCACGTCCAAGATTAGTAGACCGACTCCTGCCTGCATCTACTACTATTACTCCACACATCGACAGCTATCCAGCATGCATCTAGTGTATTAAGTTCATGGAAAAATGGAGTAATGCAATAAGAACGATGACATTATGTACACAAGATCCGTTTATCTATTGTGTAGATATAGATCCCATCTTTTTATCCTTAGTAGCAACGATATATACATGTCGTTTCCCTTTCTGTCACTGGGATCGAGCACCGTAAGATCGAACCCACTACCGGGCACCTCTTCCCATTGCAAGATAAATAGATCAAATTGGCCAAACAAAACCCAAATATCGGATAAGAAATACGAGGCTATAAGAGATCATGCATATAAGAGATCAAAGAAACTCAAATAACTTTCATGGATATAAAAAGATATAACTGATCATAAACTCGAAGTTCATCGGATCCCAACAAACACACCGCAAAAAGAGTTACATCATATGGATCTCCAAGAGACCATTGTATTGAGAATTCAGCGAGAGAGAGGAAGCCATCTAGCTACTAACTACGGACCCGAAGGTCTACACAGAACTACTCACGCATCATCGGAGAGGCACCAATGGAAGTGGTGAACCCCTCCGTGATGGTGTCTAGATTGGATCTGGTGGTTCTGGACTCTGCGGCGGCTGGATGAATATTTCGTCGACTCCCCTAGGGTTTCTGGATTTTTTGGGTATTTATAGAGCAAAGAGGCGGTCCGGGAGGGACCCGAGGTGGGCACAACCCACCAGGGCGCACCTGGGCCTCCTGGCGCGCCCTGGTGGGTTGTCCCCTCCTCGGTACCCCCCAGGTGCAACCAGGGCCCAATATCTTCCTTCTGGTCCATAAAAAATCTTCGTAAAGTTTCGTGGCATTTGGACTCCGTCTGATATTGATTTCCTGCGATGTAAAAAACATGGAAAAACAGGAACTGGCACTTGGCACTATGTCAATAGGTTAGTACCAAAAAATGATATAAAATGATTATAAAACATCCAAGATTGATAATAAAACATCATGGAATAGTCAAAAATTATAGATACATTGGAGACGTATCAATGACTTTGTCGCCGACCCTTTCTAGATGAAGTTCTCCAGTGTTTCTTTGTGCTCTTGCATTTGTTTCTTGCCTGTTTGTTCCCCTTTCAGAAAAAACTTCATCTAGATTTCATTTCTTCTATCTGTTTTTTTCTGCATCTAATTCTTTGCAAATCCTTTAGTTAATTCCTTGCAAATCATTGTGAGATCTTATTTGCCAAGTGAGCCGAGATGACAAAATATTTCCTCTGTATTGAACTCGGACTCACTGATTTCTGCCTATCGGCTAGACCGAACTGCAATAATACATTGCAAACTGTTCATCGGTACAACTGACAAGGACAAACCCGGTCTGACTGATATGCATCATCTATGACATCTCCAACTCGGTGTCACCGATAAAAATGAATCAGCGTTACCGATTTCACTACTGAGAAAACATTTTGCCATTACAATTATCATTTCTTCTCCAGCTCCACTCGATGATTCTTATCCTCTACTGGCATCTTAAATTACATTCTGCTTTGTAATGTGACTCAAGGAACAAATCTGTTTGACTCATGCTCCAGAAGATCCCTTCTTGTAAATTGATGTCAAAGGGGGAGAGAGAGCACATCAAAGCTTATCACATAAGAGAGAAAGCACATCTTAGCTTCTCCAGATGCTTATTAACCATAGAGGATAGGTCACATGTCTTTAAGAGGGGAAAGACATGTTAGTGTATGTTATGATCGCTTTGCTCTGCTATGATTTTCTCTTACCCTACCTTCTTCCATTATCCAATATCAGATTCAGGGGGAGAAAGAGTTCACATCTAAGGGAAGAAAATCTTTGGAATTCATTGCATATCTTTAATCCTTGGGGACATGTCTATATCCAAAAAGAGTACTAAGTACTCACCCATTACATGTCATCCCAGTCTTGGTACTCTTGTGGTTTTCTCAACTTGTTTGTTCAGTAGGTGTTCTTGTGTTATCTAACCATATTTTCTCAAGTTCACCTCTTCCAAAGCCTGCTCAAGACCACAAGGTAAGTGTATGCATCACAGTCATGTGCATGATGATCTCTTGCTGATGTACATATTGTTTGCGAGAAGGACTCATGAACATGAAGGTACATTTCCTGCATTTACATCATTTGCTCTGATGCATATAGCAAGATACATGTAACTCATTGCTTGCTCTGACATGCTTATGCATTCACATGTTCTCATATTCTATCTTTACATGATTGCTGATACATCTCCAACGTATCTACTTTTCCTAACGCTTTTCCTCTTGTTTTGGACTCTAATTTGCATGACTTGAATGAAACTAACCCCAGACTGACGCTATTTTCAACAGAACTACCATGGTGTTGTTTTTGTGCAAAAATAAAAGTTCTCGGAATGGAACGAAACTTTGCGAGGATTTTTATATAATAAAAGAGAATTTCTGGAGCCAAGAGCCACCGAAGGGGGGCACCTGGGTGGGCACAACCCACCAGGGCGCGCCAGCCCTCCCAAGTGCGCCCAGGAGGGTTGTCCCCACCTGGTGGCCCCGCAGACCCTGAAACAGATGCTATAAAATCCTCTTTTTCCATAAAAAAATGAGGGAGAAATTATCGCGTTCCACGAGACCGTGCCACCGTCACCTCCTGTTCTTCATCGGGAGGCCATATCTGGAGTCCGTTTGGGGCTCCGAAGAGGGGGGTCTTCGTTCTTCGTCATCACCAACCCTTCTCCATCGCCAATTCCATGATGCTCCCCACCGGGAGTGAGTAATTCCTTCGTAGGCTCGCTAGTCGGTGAGGAGTTGTATGAGATTCATCATGTAATCGAGTTAGTTTTGTTAGGGCTTGATCCCTAGTATCCACTATGTTCTGAGATTGATGTTGCTATGACTTTGCCATGCTTAATGCTTGTCACTTTGGGCCCGGGTGCCATGAATTCAGATCTGAACCGTTTATGCTATCACCATTATATCCATGTTCTATATCCGATCTTGCAAGTTATAGTCACCTACTACGTGTTATGATCCGGCAACCCCAGAGTGACAATAGTCGGGACCACTCCCGGTGATGCCGTAGTTTGAGGAGTTCATGTATTCACCGTGTGTTAATGCTTTGTTCCAGTTCTCTATTAAAAGGAGGCCTTAATATCCCTTAGTTTCCAATAGGACCCCGCTGCCACAGGAAGGTAGGACAAAAGATGTCATGCAAGTTCTTTCCATAAGCACGTATGACTATTTACGCAATACATGCCTACATTATATTTATGAACTAGAGCTAGTGTCGTATCGCCCTAGGTTATGACTGTCACATGATGATTATCATCCAACAAATTACCAATCCAATGCCTACGAATTAATCTTATAGTGTTCTTGCTAAGTTACTACTACTATCATTATTGTTGCACTTGCTACAAAAATATTGTTATCATTGTTACCGCTACTATTTATGCTGTCACTACTATCAAAACTATCATACTACTTTGCTACTGATCAGTTAGCTGCAGATAATTAATCTCCAGGTGTGGCTGAATTGACAACTCAGCTGCTAATACTTACAAATATTCTTTGGCTCCCCTTGTGTCGAATCTATAAATT
Source organism: Aegilops tauschii subsp. strangulata (assembly GCF_002575655.3). NCBI lineage: Eukaryota > Viridiplantae > Streptophyta > Magnoliopsida > Poales > Poaceae > Aegilops > Aegilops tauschii. The sequence continues at coordinate 507,942,920 of NC_053036.3, read as the reverse complement.
TGGGTTGAATACTCTACCCTCGAAAACTGTTGCGATCCCCTATACTTGTGGGTTATCAAGACCTTTTTCTAGCGCCGTTGCCAGGGAGCATAGCTATATTTGTTGAGTCATGTGGGATTATTATCATATTATCACTATGAAGAATCTGAAGGATGCTAAGACTACTATTTTTCCCTCTAAGACGAGGGGAGGTAAGGAACTGCCATCCAGTTCTGCTTTAGATTCACCTTCTGTTATAAGTAAACTTGCAACACCACCACATGCTATCAATCCTGATTTATCACAAGTTATTGATGATGCTACTTCTGCTATGAATGATGCTTATGATGATGCTAGTACCTTGCATGATGATGATGTGCCACTAGGTGAATTTCTTGATGAACAAATTGCTAGAGTAGGAAAACATGATGTTGTTGAATCTGATGATGAGCATGAAACTGAAAATCTTGTAACACCTGCTAGAACTAGCCTTCCTAGATATGAATTGCCTAAGGTACCGGAAGGTCATGTTATGAATGAGGAGACAACTAGAGATATTCTTGCTTGTAAGGATAGAGATGATCTAGAGAAATTATTATGCAAGTATAAAGAAAAATCTCTGAATGCTAGAATGCAATATGATCCTAAGTTTGCTACCTCACCTATCTTTATTGATGATAAGGATTATGAATTCTCTGTCGACACAGAGTTAATTACTTTGGTTGAATCTGATCCTTTCCATGGTTATGAAACTGAAACTGTTGTGGCACATCTCACTAAGTTGAATGACATAGCCACCCTTTTTACTCATGATGAGAAAACCCGCTATTACTATATTCTTAAATTATTTCCGTTCTCATTAAAGGGTGATGCTAAAGCTTGGTACAATACTCTTGCTCCTGGTTGTGTGCGTAGTCCCTATGATTTATTACTTCTTTGAAAAATATTTTCCTGCTCATAAGAAACAAGCTGCCTTGCAGGAGATATTTAACTTTGTGCAAATTGAGAAGGAGAGTCTCCCACAAGCTTGGGGGAGGCTTCTCCAATTTCTTAATGCTTTGCCTGATCATCCTCTTAAGAAAAATGAAATACTTGATATCTTCTATAATGGACTAACCGATGCTTCTAGGGACTTCCTAGATAGTTGTGCTGGTTGTGTTTTCAGGGAACGAACTGTTGGGAAAGCTGAAGAATTATTGAATAACATATTAAAAATTATTATGATTGGACTCTTCCTGAACCACCGCCTAAACCCACTCCGAAGAAGAGGGGTATATTATATCTCAGTCCTGAAGATATGCAAGAGGCAAAGAAATCTATGAAGGAAAAGGTATTAAAGCTGAGGATGTCCTATTAAAGAAATACATGGGCTTGATACACCACCACTGACTAAGGTGGTAGAGGTAATTTCTCTAATGAAATTCAATGAGAATGACAATCCTCACCATATGCACCCTAGCCAATGCCTTTATGAGTTTGAGAATTATATTAGAAAGCAAGATCACTTCAATGCAAATGTTATGAAACAATTGAAATATAATTCTGATATGATTGCTCGCTTGAGTGACTTGTTATTTAGAATCTCAAATGATGTTAGAGGTGTGGGAAAGCATGCTTCTATGGTACAAACCTAGTTACAAAAAGTTACTAAATCTCAAACAGAATTGCTTGATGAAATGAATAACAACATACATGACTTTGCTGTTAGAGTTGCAACTAGAGGAGGTAAAATTACTCAGGAACCACTTTATCCTAAGGGACACCCAAAAATAATTGAGCAGGATTCACAAAGGAACAATACCACTACACCTAGTCCTTCTAAAAAGAAGAAGAAAAAGAAAAATGATAGGACTTTGCATGCTACTAGTGAACCTGAGGTAGAAAAACCTCCTGATAATGATAATGATGTTTCTATTTCTGATGCTGAAACTCAATCTGGTAATGAACATCCACCTAGTGATAATGAAAATGATGACGCTGATGTTCATGAAGATACTCAAGCAAACAATGAAAAAGAACCTAACTGAAAATGAATTGAATTGTTGATTGTGTCATAAAGGCCCTTATGCCCACGCCCTAATCGACCCCCCGGAGGAGTATGCGCTTCTAAAAGATCTTGTTTTTACTCCTATATTGGGAGTTACTCTACGTATTGCTTGACGTAAAACCAATAGTGGATTTGTTTCTGTCTTTTGTTGAATCTTTCTAGATAATGATGTTGAAATAGAACCAGTTGTTGATCTTGATAACCCACAATCTAAAAATAAAAGATATGATAAAAAGAGACTTTGTGGCTAGAAAACACGGTAAGGAAAAAGAACCGTGGGTTCAAAAACCTATGCCTTTTCCACCCAAGTCAACTAAAAAGAAAGATGATTAAGATTTGAACGCTTTGCCGAAATGCTGAGGCCAGTCTTTTTGCGTACTCGCTTGACTGATATCTTGAAAATGCCTCCTTATGCAAAGTACATGAAAGACATCATCACTAATAAGAGAAAAATACCGGAAGCTGAAATCTCCACCATGCTTGATAATTATAATTTTAAGGATGGAGTGCCTAAAAAACTTGGAGACCCAGGAATACCAACTATACCTTGCTCCATCAAAAAGAATTATGTGAAAACTGCTTTATGTGATTTAGGAGCTGGTGTTAGTGTTATGCCTTTCTCTTTATATAAAAGACTTGATTTGAGTAAACTCACACCTACTGAAATATCTTTGCAAATGGTTGACAAATCAACTGCCATACCTATCGGTATTTGTGAGGATGTGCCCGTTGTTGTTGCTAATGTTACTATTTTGACTGACTTTGTTATACTTGAGATGCCCGAGGACGACAACATGTCAATTATCCTTGGTAGACCTTTCTTGAATACTGCAGGGGCTGTTATTGATTGCAATAAAAGCAAAGTTACTTTTCACATCAATGGTAATGAGCATACGGTGCACTTTCTGAAGAAACAATTCCAAGTGAACGGTCTTAATGTTATTGAAAAATCTCCGACAATCACTATTGGAAATTTTCATCTACCTCTACCTACTGTTAAACAGAAATACAAAATGCTTATTGTTGGGGACGTTCATATCCCCGTTCAGGTAACTTAGTGATTTACGAAAGTTCTTCGGTTTCATGCTAATCGAAAGTGGTTGTTAATAAGACTTGATAAACCTTATTAATGGATCATTTTTGAGAGGTATGAAGTTGATGAATTTAGTGAGCACTACTTTCTGTCCCTACCTTTTGTTTTCTGTTCTTATTAGTTAAACAAAATAAAATGCCATGTTTTGTCTGTTTTCTGAATTTTTCGTGCAATAAAAAATGACCCAAAAATAGAAGTTCTCATAATGCTATGAAAATTTAATACGATTTTTTCTGAATATTTGTGAACTTTTGGTGCAAATAATATCATAGGGAGGTGCACCAGGTGGGCACAACCCACCTGGGCGCGCTAGGACCCCCAGGCGCGCCCTGGTGGGTTGTGGTCCCCACGTGGCCCCCCTCACTTATCCATTCACACCACATCATCACCTACCTCTAGAAAAAATTCTCCATTGCTCCCTCTCTGTAACATCCCAAATTTTCAATTTGGTATGTTATACATAGATCATCATTGCATATCATGTTTTATTGCATTTTGGCAAATCCTCGATAAATCCTAAGCAACTCAAGGACCCTCGGAGAGAGTTGGGGATTTTCTCGAATTTTCATATTTGATTTTCGTCAAATTATAAAACGAGGATTTTGGTTTTAATTATTTTCTCTCCGGAAAAATATTTCATTTTAAAAATAAACGAGAGGAGAAAACATGACTTCTCCAAAACCATTGAAATACTGGAGGAAAAATGTTAAAATCATTTATTGGAAATTTGCTATTTTTATTGCATTAAAAATATTGCATGTTTTCAAAATATTTATTTTGTGTTAAAAAAATGTTCACCCTATTCTAGATTTTCTAACTAGACGGGGAAAATTTATTTTATATTTTTCTGATTTTTATTTATTTTTCTACGAATTATTTTCCGCGGAACTTATTTAAAAAAAACGCGCGCCCGCAGCCCAGCCGAGCGCCGGCCCGCCCGCGCCCTCTCCTTCCTCCGCACGGGAGAGCGCCGCCGCCGTGTCCTCCATGGACACGGGACCGAGCCGCACCGGAGCTTGCACCCTCCTCCAAGCTTGCTCCCCCCTCTTTATATACCCCCCCTCTCTCTCTCCTCTCATCCCGCCGCCGCCGCCGCACTCGCCGAGCCCCGCCGCCGCACTTGCCCGCCGCCGCCGCCGCACGGGAGCCGCCGCCGCCGCCGGGAGTCGCCGCCCCTCGCCCTCCCCCGCACCCCGCACCCCCCCCCGCACCCCCGCGCCCCGCCGGAGCCCTTGCCGGAGCCGCCCCGACGAGGTACTGCCTCGCTGCCCGTTCGTCGTTGCCGGTTTTTGTTAAAAAAAAACCTTCATTTAAAAAAACCCTAGATCGGTTTTTCGGTTTTATTATTTTGCGAGCGTTTACCGAACCGTTCGTTTTAACGAACGCGTTCGTCGGTTTTTTCTCTGTTAACGAACGTCCGTTCTTTAAACCGTTCGTCCGTTCTTCTTTTCGTCGGATTTTTCTGCAATTATCCCAGATTCGATTTCTGATCGAATCTTCGTTTCTGTTTAACTTCTCGCTCGTTTATCGGAATCAGGAGATTCAAGCGCCTAGAGTTTCGTCTCGAAATTCTCTTTCCGTTTAAACTACTCAAACAAGTTTTTGCTATAGTAAAATTTGACCTAGATCCAGATTAGTAAACGAAGGTACTTTCTTTCGCCGTTTGACTTTCGTTGCTTCTTTCGAGTTGATTCTTTTTGCAAACCGGAGTTCTTAAGTTGAACTTTCTGGTTGGATCTTTCATTCGAGTTTTACCTGTGCATTAGATGAGTACTGATTGTATGCTTGTTTGTTTGCGATAGAGTACCCGGAGTGTGCCGCTTGTTACTTCGACTCGTTAGGTTTTGCGGATCATCAGCAAGGCAAGTAACACTTTGATCATACTTTTCATACCCAGTTTTATTGCATTAGATCTTTTCCTCAAACACTTGCATGATTAGGATCTAATTAAATTGTGGGTATCGGGAAGTAGTTGAGGTAGAACCTATTACCTGTTTTATTTATCAAACCTTGGGAGTTACTTCTACGTTGCTATTATTATTGCCATGCTATGCTCGTAGACGTGGATTGGGTTTGAGTGAAATTCATGACAGATGTGAGATTGTTATTAATGGTTTACTTAAGGTGGCAACTAAAACTCACATCTGGGTGGATTGAGGTACCTGGGTATTCCAGGATTGCCTGTTTTTCTTTTGGACCGCCACCCAGGTTCAAAGGGATCATAAGATTATTCATGCTAGAAACTTCCGTGTGCAGCCGCAAGCTATTATGGGCTCTAGCATAGTTGATTAAGTTGTGTGAACTCTTACAGTGGTAGACTAGCAGATGTAGGGGAAAGTAGGTGTAACTGTCTACCCATACGTAAGGTGCAAACGCTTCTGAAAGACTGTGTCTTGGTCATCCGTTACTCAAACACCATGTAGTGCGAGTAATCCAACGGAGGAGATCAAGTCTTGTGAGGAAAAGTGCACAAACCTCTGCAGAGTGTACAAACTAATCATGGTTAGCCGTGTCCCCGGTTATGGACAACTTGAGTATCTAGTACTTGGATTATCATGTGAATCTCATCACTATGTTACTTCTAATTAATTTTGTTGGGTTATTGATGACTTTTAATTGGGATTGAGATGCTGTCAACCATCTCAATGTTTCACAACCACCATGATAGTTAAATAAAATTTATTCCTTTGAAGTAGGATAAAATTGGCTTTTCGCAAAACCGTAACCATAGAGCTTTCCACCAGCCATATATGCATGTAGTATAGCATTATTATTGTTCATTATTCTCTATGTGTTACATTGCCAGCATATTCTATGTGCTGACCCGTTTCCGGGCTGCAACGTTTCATGTTGCAGACTTTTCAGACGACGAGTAAGGTGCCTTAGGTCGTGGTCTTATACTCAGTGATGCCGCTGGAGTTGATGGACTCACTTATCTTCCAAGTCTTCCGCTGTTATCGTTATTAGATGGCCTTAAGCCATGTTTATCATACTTAATCTCTTTGGAGATATTCGATGTGATAAGTGTGTGATTGCTACTCTGTTATAAATCCTCCATTTGTACTGTGTGTGTCAGCATTACTGATCCAGGGATGACACTGGTGCACAGCAGCACAGACCATTTGAGGTCTGGTCGCTACAAAGTTGGTATCAGAGCACACGCTGACTGTAGGACACGACCACTAAGCTTAAGCCCTAGAAAGCTTCTCTCTTCTCATTTCTGACCCCTCTTCTCTTTCTACTCTTTTAGGAATGGCAAATGCAAGGAGCAAGTTCATGCAACCAGATGAAGACACGCCGTTTGGTCGACACTTGAAGTAAGTCACCAAGTACTTGAACATAGGAATACCAAGCATCACCGGAACCTACAACGCCACATTACCTGAAGAGGAGAGCTGGAAGATTCAAGTTCACATTCCAGGAAGGACGTTTGTGCCAGTTACTGAACCCATAAGATTGGTTTTCGAAGCACCAACTTGGAGTTTAGGGAAGAGCATGGCCGCACACATCGCCATGGGACGCATTGGAGAAGTCTATCACCAGGAGCTTAAGGATACAATTTACCAAATTTGTGGACGCCGAGACGCGCAATGGAAGATGATCAGAACCAAGAAGGATGGATCAATCGCAGCTTTCATCCAGGAGCAGAACCAACATATTCGTCGCCAGGAGAACCAGATGTGCACGGACAAGGAAGAACTGAAGAAGGCATTGACGAAGATCCAGGAGCTGGAGGAAGAACTCAAGGCTACACGCGAAGATTATTTGGAGGAAATCAACGCATAGTAGGGAAGAATGACGACCTGGAGAAGAAGATTGGAGTATTTATGGGAAATCCAGTGCCAAAAGCAGAAGTCGACGAATGCACTTGTCCGGATAACTACATCATCATCGACGACACCGACTCAGAACCAAGTGAAGACGACTGGGTTGATGAAGCTGGAGCAGACATCATGGAGTCTTCAACGGATCAGAATTTCTAGTAGACCACCATACCAGTAGTAGTTTTCCCCCATTTAATAGTATAGTTCAAGCACTTTGTAACGCTAGTTAGATCGATTGTTTTGCCTTGTTTGAATTGATTGAGTGATATTGATTGATTTGTCTCATGAGCATATAGGTAGTGTTTTCCCTCTAGACCTCATTCTATTCTTAACTCTCATCTTTTCTAAACCTATCAGATGCCTCCGAGACGCGACACCGGATTTGTTTTCCCGCCAGAGATCACCCAGTTGATTCAGCAACAGAATGCCCTGATGCAAGTGTTAGTGCAGAACCAAGGCAACAACAACAACAACAACAACAACAACAACAACCCGCCGCCACCACCACCTGTTGATCACTTCGCCCATTTCTTAAGGCTAAACCCGCCGGTGTTTTCCAGTAGCACCGAGCCAATTGTTGCAGATGATTGGCTCCGCAAAGTTGGAAGGGAGTTGACCACTGCAGGATGCACTGATGCGGAAAGAGTGTGTTTTGCCGCACATCAGCTTGATGGACCCGCAGCATCATGGTGGGAGAATTATACAGCCACGCACCCTATTGACACTGTCACATGGGACCAGTTTCAGCAAGCTTTCCGTACAGCTCATGTTTCAGCAGGAGCTATGGCTATGAAGAAGCGTGAGTTTCGCAACCTACGCCAAGGAGGACGCACCGTAGGCCAGTATGTGGAGGATTTCAGTAAGCTAGCACGTTATGCACCAGATGACGTTGCTACAGATGCAGCCAAGCAGGAGAAATTTTTGGAAGGGTTGAATGATGAACTGAGTATGCAGTTGATGGTAGCAACCTTCAACAACTACCAGGAGCTGGTAGATAGAGCTCTCATGATTGAAGGGAAGCAACAGCAGATTGAAAACCGTAAGAGGAAGTATGGACAAGGGAAGTATAACTCAGGAGCTCAGCAGAAGCCACGATTTACCCCGAAGCCGGGAGGACAGTTTCAGCATACCCATGGAGGAGGTAGTTCGCACAACCATAATGGCACCAAGAATGGAAATGGGAATGGAGGAGGCAACGGACAGAACCGCACCAACCCATCTACCCCAGCCAAGAGGGACCTGAGCCAAGTCACTTGTTTCAAGTGCCAGAAGAATGGACATTATGCAAATGAATGTCCTGAAGCCCAAAATGGAAATGGCAATGGAAGCTCTGGGAAGAAGCCGAACCCGTTCAACAAAGGACACGTGAACCACGTGAGCGTGGAGGAGGTTGAAGCTCAGCCTGATGCAGTAATAGGTAAGTTCTTGGTTAAGTCATTTACTGCAACCGTTCTTTTCGATACTGGTGCATCGCATTCATACATATCAAGGGGATTTGTGAATAAGTTTAAGATGTCCACCAAAGTTCTCAGAAACCCTATGTTAGTAACCTCGCCAGGAGCAGAGTATATGGCCACCCAAGGATGTTTTCAAATACCATTGGCCATTGGTAGGCATGTTTTCCCCTCAGACCTCATAGTTTTGGAGTCGCAAGGTTTGGATGTGATTTTGGGAATGGATTGGCTATCGTTGTATGGAGGAAACATCGATTGTGCCAGCAAGACGATTTTGCTTACCACCCCGGAAGGGAAAAGGATCAAGTATGTATCCCGGCATATGCCGAAGAGGACTCAAGTAAATTCCTTATCAGGAGTTGTACAGGAGGAAGTACCAGTGGTGAAGGATTATCCGGATGTATTTCCAGAAGAGTTGCCAGGCATGCCACCAGATAGAGACATTGAGTTCTTGATTGAACTTTTGCCAGGCACAGGGCCAATATCTAAGAGACCGTACAGGATGCCCGCAAAGGATTTGGAGGAAATTAAGAAGCAGATCAAGGAGTTACTGGATAAAGGATATATTCGCCCAAGTTTGTCACCTTGGGGATCACCAGTACTTCTAGTGGAGAAGAAAGATGGATCGCTGAGGATGGTTGTTGATTACCGTGGATTGAATGAAGTAACCATCAAAAACAAGTACCCACTACCGATGATCAATGATTTGTTTGACCGCCTACAAGGAGCTAAAGTATTTTCCAAGATCGATCTACGATCAGGATACCATCAGTTAAAGATTCGGGAGCAGGATATACCCAAGACGGCATTTACCACCCGATATGGATTGTATGAGTATACCGTTATGTCATTTGGTCTGAATAACGCACCTGCCTATTTCATGAACCTGATGAACAAAGTGTTTATGGAGTTTTTGGATAAGTTCGTCGTGGTGTTCATTGATGATATTTTAATCTTTTCCAAGGATGAAGAAGAGCATGAGGAGCATTTACGATTGGTACTTGAGAAGCTCAGAGAACATCAGTTATACGCCAAGTTCAGCAAGTGTGAATTTTGGCTGAAGGAAGTTGGATTCCTTGGACATGTTATTTCTGGAGAAGGAATAGCAGTAGACCCTGCCAAGGTCGACACAGTGACAAGTTGGGAAGCACCCACGACAGTTGGAGAAATCCGGAGTTTTCTTGGACTTGCAGGATACTACCGGAGATTTATCGAGAATTTCTCAAGGATTGCTAAGCCCATGACGGAGCTGTTAAAGAAGGACACCAAATTCAATTGGACTGAGGAATGTGAAGCTAGTTTCCAGGAGTTGAAGAAACGATTGGTTACCTCACCAGTGTTGATTCTGCCCGATCAACGCAAGGATTATGAAGTTTATTGCGACGCTTCTCGTCGAGGACTTGGAGCAGTGCTTATGCAGGAAGGAAGAGTTGTGTCATATGCTTCACGACAACTTAAACCCCATGAGAAGAATTATGCTACGCACGATTTGGAATTAGCAGCCGTGGTGCATGCATTGAAGACATGGAGACATTTTCTCATCGGAAACCATTGTGAGGTGTACACGGATCACAAGAGTTTGAAGTACATTTTCACGCAGAAGGAGTTAAATCTCAGACAGAGGAGATGGCTGGAGCTCATTAAAGACTATGATATGAGATTGCATTATCACCCCGGAAAGGCTAACGTAGTAGCAGACGCGTTGAGCCGCAAGAGTCATGTCAACACCCTCATGACAGGAGAGATACCTCAGGGGTTAGCCGAGGACCTTCGCGAGCTATGTTTGGAGATAGTCCCAAGAGGCTATTTAGCGACATTGGAGATTCAGTCTACCTTGATGGAAAGGATCAGAGAAGCTCAGAAGACCGACAAGGAGATTGAAGAGATAAAGGAGAAGATGAGCAAAGGAAAAGCCAAGGGATTTCGTGAGGATGAGCACGATACCTTGTGGTTTGAGGAACGCGTATATGTACCAAATGATCCGGAGATCAGGAAGTTGATTTTGCAAGAAGCCCATGATTCACCGTACTCGATTCACCCAGGGAATACCAAGATGTATTTGGATTTGAAGAATACTTTCTGGTGGACCGGAATGAAGAAGGATATTGCAGAATATGTAGCAGTTTGTGATGTATGTCAGAGAGTGAAGGCAGAGCATCAGAAGCCAGCAGGATTGCTACAACCATTGCCGATACCCGAATGGAAGTGGGACAAAATAGGCATGGATTTTATCACAGGATTACCCAGGACTCATTCAGGCTATGACTCAATATGGGTTGTAGTCGACCGATTGACGAAAGTGGCTCATTTCATTCCAGTGAAGACCACTTACACCAGTGCTAAGTTGGCAAAGATATACATGACCAGGATCGTATGTTTGCATGGAGTTCCGAGGACCATTGTATCAGACAGAGGAACCCAATTTACCTTGAAGTTTTGGAAGCAGTTACATGAAACATTGGGAACCAGGCTGGAATTTAGTACCGCTTTCCACCCACAGACAGATGGACAGACCGAGAGAGTCAACCAGATTTTGGAGGACATGTTGAGAGCATGTGCACTAGATTACGGATCCAGTTGGGACGACAATTTGCCATATGCGGAGTTTTCTTATAACAACAGTTATCAGACCAGTTTGAAGATGGCCCCTTTCGAAGCTTTGTACGGAAGGAGGTGTAGAACACCGTTGTTATGGGACGAAGTTGGAGACCGTCAGTTGTTTGGACCAGATTTGCTTAAGGAGTCTGAACAGAAAGTAAGGTTGATTCGCGATAGGCTCAAGGTAGCCCAGTCCAGACAGAAGAGTTATGCTGATTCTAAACGAAAGGAGACAGTTCACGAAGTCGGAGACAGAGTGTATCTTCGAGTATCACCACTTCGAGGAGTGAAGCGCTTTGGAGTTAAGGGAAAGTTAGCGCCCCGTTTTATCGGACCATACAGAGTTGTGGAACGTATGGGAGAGGTTGCTTACAAGCTGGAATTGCCCGAAGGATTGTCTGGAGTACATGATGTATTTCATGTTTCTCAGTTGAAGAAGTGCCACGCAGAGATGGCTGAGATACCGCTGAGAGATACTGTGCCACTGGAAGCGATTCAGCTGGAAAGTGATTTGACCTATGAGGAGAAACCAGTTAAGATTCTCGAGTATGCCAGCCGAGTTACCCGCAGCAAGGTTATCAAGTTTTGCAAAGTTCAGTGGAGTCACCACACGGAGGATGAAGCCACTTGGGAGCGAGAGGAAGATCTACGGAAAGACCACTCCCACCTGTTTTCTAGCCAACCCGAATCTCGAGGGCGAGATTCATCTTAAGGGGGGTAGGTTTGTAACATCCCAAATTTTCAATTTGGTATGTTATACATAGATCATCATTGCATATCATGTTTTATTGCATTTTGGCAAATCCTCGATAAATCCTAAGCAACTCAAGGACCCTCGGAGAGAGTTGGGGATTTTCTCGAATTTTCATATTTGATTTTCGTCAAATTATAAAACGAGGATTTTGGTTTTAATTATTTTCTCTCCGGAAAAATATTTCATTTTAAAAATAAACGAGAGGAGAAAACATGACTTCTCCAAAACCATTGAAATACTGGAGGAAAAATGTTAAAATCATTTATTGGAATTTATTTGGATTTTATTTGCTATTTTTATTGCATTAAAAATATTGCATGTTTTCAAAATATTTATTTTGTGTTAAAAAAATGTTCACCCTATTCTAGATTTTCTAACTAGACGGGGAAAATTTATTTTATATTTTCTGATTTTTATTTATTTTTCTACGAATTATTTTCCGCGGAACATATTTAAAAAAAACGCGCGCCCGCAGCCCAGCCGAGCGCCGGCCCGCCCGCGCCCTCTCCTTCCTCCGCACGGGAGAGCGCCGCCGCCGTGTCCTCCATGGACACGGGACCGAGCCGCCCCGGAGCTTGCCCCCTCCTCCAAGCTTGCTCCCCCCTCTTTATATACCCCCTCTCTCTCTCCTCTCATCCCGCCGCCGCCGCCGCACTCGCCGAGCCCCGCCGCCGCCGCCGCACGGGAGCCGCTGCCGCCGCCGGGAGTCGCCGCCCCTCACCCTCCCCCGCACCCCGCACCCCCCCCCCCCCCGCACCCCCGCGCCCCCGCGCCCCGCCGGAGCCCTCGCCGGAGCAGCCCCGACGAGGTACTGCCTCGCTGCCCGTTCGTCGTTGCCGGTTTTTGTTAAAAAAAACCCTTCGTTTAAAAAAAAACCCTAGATCAGTTTTTTTTCGGTTTTATTATTTTGCGAGCGTTTACCGAACCGTTCATTTTAATGAACGCGTTCGTCGGTTTTTTCTCTGTTAACGAACGTCCGTTCTTTAAACCGTTCGTCCGTTCTTCTTTTCGTCGGATTTTTCTGCGATTATCTCAGATTCGATTTCTGATTGAATCTTCGTTTCTGTTTAACTTCTCGCTCGTTTATCGGAATCAGGCGATTCAAGCGCCTAGAGTTTCATCTCGAAATTCTCTTTCCGTTTAACCTACTCAAACAAGTTTTTGCTACAGTAAAATTTGACCTAGATCCAGATTAGTAAACGAAGCTACTTTCTTTCGCCGTTTGACTTTCGCTGCTTCTTTCGAGTTGATTCTTTTTGCAAACCGGAGTTCTTAAGTTGAACTTTCTGGTTGGATCTTTCATTCGAGTTTTACCTGTGCATTAGATGAGTACTGATTGTATGCTTGTTTGTTTGCGATAGAGTACCCGGAGTGTGCCGCTTGTTACTTCGACTCGTTAGGTTTTGCGGATCATCAGCAAGGCAAGTAACACTTTGATCATACTTTTCATACCCAGTTTTATTGCATTAGATCTTTTCCTCAAACACTTGCATGATTAGGATCTAATTAAATTGTGGGTATCGGGAAGTAGTTGAGGTAGAACCTATTACCTGTTTTATTTATCAAACCTTGGGAGTTACTTCTACGTTGCTATTATTATTGCCATGCTATGCTCGTAGACGTGGATTGGGTTTGAGTGAAATTCATGACAGATGTGAGATTGTTATTAATGGTTTACTTAAGGTGGCAACTAAAACTCACATCTGGGTGGATTGAGGTACTTGGGTATTCCAGGATTGCCTGTTTTTCTTTTGGACCGCCACCCAGGTTCAAAGGGATCATAAGATTATTCATGCTAGAAACTTCCGTGTGCAGCCGCAAGCTATTATGGGCTCTAGCATAGTTGATTAAGTTGTGTGAACTCTTACAGTGGTAGACTAGCAGATGTAGGGGAAAGTAGGTGTAACTGTCTACCCATACGTAAGGTGCAAACGCTTCTGAAAGACTGTGTCTTGGTCATCCGTTACTCAAACACCATGTAGTGCGAGTAATCCAACGGAGGAGATCAAGTCTTGTGGGGAAAAGTGCACAAACCTCTGCAGAGTGTACAAACTAATCATGGTTAGCCGTGTCCCCGGTTATGGACAACTTGAGTATCTAGTACTTGGATTATCATGTGAATCTCATCACTATGTTACTTCTAATTAATTTTGTTGGGTTATTGATGACTTTTAATTGGGATTGAGATGCTGTCAACCATCTCAATGTTTCACAACCACCATGATAGTTAAATAAAATTTATTCCTTTGAAGTAGGATAAAATTGCCTTTTCGCAAAACCGTAACCATAGAGCTTTCCACCAGCCATATATGCATGTAGTATAGCATTATTATTGTTCATTATTCTCTATGTGTTACATTGCCAGCATATTCTATGTGCTGACCCGTTTCCGGGCTGCAACGTTTCATGTTGCAGACTTTTCAGACGACGAGTAAGGTGCCTTAGGTCGTGGTCTTATACTCAGTGATGCCGCTGGAGTTGATGGACTCACTTATCTTCCAAGTCTTCCGCTGTTATTATTATTAGATGGCCTTAAGCCATGTTTATCATACTTAATCTCTTTGGAGATATTCGATGTGATAAGTGTGTGATTGCTACTCTGTTATAAATCCTCCATTTGTACTGTGCGTGTCAGCATTACTGATCCAGGGATGACACTGGTGCACAGCAGCACAGACCATTTGAGGTCTGGTCGCTACACTCTCTCTCGTGTTCTTGCTCTCAAACCCGCGGATTTTGATCTCTTTGCTCGAAGCTCCGTTTCCGAAACTGTTTCGGGGGATTGTTGCTTGGTATGCGACTCCTCCGTTTGTCCAATTAGTTTTTGTCTTAGTGGTTTATATTTTGAATAATTAGCTACTCTTGGTGCTGCTGTAGATGAGCTTGCATGTTGAATTCCTATAGTCTAAGTAGTTTGAATGCTTGCTTTGGCCTCTATGCACCCCTATGAGTAGTTGCTATCAATTTTGCAAAGTTTTGTTGAGAAAAATTTGTGGATTAAAAATTTCAGAATTTTTGTTCTTAGGAAAAGATGAATATCTTTAGGAAGTTTGCTTCCAAGAAGACCTCCAATGGATTTATTGGGGAGTTGTCTGACAGTGATCTCCATAACCGGCGGTTAGAGGAAGTACGTCCGTGCGAATGGCCGCATATTCCGTTCATGGAAGAGGCTGGAATCCTGCAAGAGTTTACACAATATGCTGCTAATGCCGGCCTCACCGACTTCATCGCAGCTGAATGTGAAGAGTATCATCTCCTCACAAACACCTTTGTTCAAAATTTTACTTTCCTTCCTAGGAATAATCCCCCTGAGGTGCAATTCAAATTATATGCTGAACCCCATCAGATACCTCTTACTGAATTTTGTGAAATATTCTTGCTTCCTGTTGATGGTAGTTTGGTGGAGCCTAGGCCCGCAGAGTTTGAAAGTTTTTATCGTACCTTGACAGTGGGGGATGAGAGAGGGGTGTCGGGTATCACTGCCGCTGGCTTGTATTTTCCTGCTGTTCAATATTTTGCTCTTTTCATTGCAAAATGCTTGCTTGCTAGAGAGAAGGTGGATGCACTCAGTTCACCAGACCTTGCTGTTTTACGTCGTGCACTTGAGGGCGACAACACTTGTAGCTTCGGAGCTATTGTGGCACGTCGCCTCCACATTATTAAGTCCAAGGGTAAAATACATGGTGGTATTTTCGCTACTCGTTTGGCGGCTCGCTTTCATGTTGAGATACGCCTTCATGATTACCCTCTGACCAAGGTTTACCTAGATCATGCATCCATGGAACACCACCATTTTATTGCACGAGATTATCCTAACATTCCTATCCCGTATAACCTGGTTTTCAGCATGCACACTCGCGATATTATTCCCTTGCCTACTCCTGCTTTGTTTGATCCTGTTGCCAGGGCGGATATGGGATTATGCCAGCGGATATCATCGCCTACCGGAACGACCAGGCTGCAGCATAGGAGGAGCCTCAATAGTGGGATCCGTGGATGCCCGCTCCTCAGAACCCCGACTACTATCCAGGCTACTGACTGCTTACCAAGTTAGGCCAAAAGCCTAAGCTTGGGGGAGTATGTGTTTCTCACTGACTTTACATTCATGTTCACACATTTCAGTTGTCGGTGTTTACACTTGTTCACTGTATTATCCATGTTAAATTTATTTTTTCGCTTTCTTTTTGTGTGTTTGCAAAACTTTGAGAAAATACAAAAATATATCCTGCTTCTGTTTGGTTTTCTCTCTAGAGTAGTTAGCCTTAGCACTAAGAGAAAACCCAAAAAGATTTCCCTGTTCTTCTTTTGTTTGTTGGGAGCTTTCCCGTGTAAATAGTTTTTCTTGTTTTTGCTTTTCCCTTTTATTTGCTTGTTCAAGAAAACCAAAAACTCCAAAAACATTTCAGTGCGTTTCTCTGAAATTCTTTTCTTTTTATTTGAATCATGTCAAGGAGAAGACCACGATGAAAACGTTGAGTGGCTCTCATATGCGTAATTGTTGATCTAACAAAGAGCCCATTTTACCCTGCCTTCTCCTGTTGAATAAAATGCTTGCAGATTCCAGCTTAGTCCACGGCACTCTTGCACTATTATTATTTTCATATCGTTCGATCGTGCAAGTGAAAGGCAATAATGATGATATTTGATGAACTGGCCGTGGCAGAGAGAAACTGGTATGAACTCGACTTGTTCTGTTTTTGTAAATATGTTTAACCTAGTATCCATGATTCAACCCATTATGACTAAACAAGTTTGCAATGACAATTAGAGATTATAGTTTCTCATGCCATGCATAAGTAGCTAGGAGTGGATAATGATTTATCTTGGATATCAACATTTCGTTAAAATGATTGTGATGTAGTATGATGATATGGTATCCTCCTCTGAATGTTCGAGTGGCTTGACTTGGCACAGGCTCATGCATGTAGTTGAATCAAAACCAACATAGCCTCTATGATATTTATGTTCATGGTGTTCATATCCTACTCATGCTAGTGCCCAATGTTACTTACGCATAATGCATGTTCATGACCGTTGTTGCTCTCTAGCTGGCCGCTTCTCAACCTAATTGCTAGCCTTCGCCTGTACTAAGTGGGAATTCTGCTTGTACATCAAAAACCTTGAACCCAAGTTATTCCCGATGAGTCCACCATACTTACCTATATGCGGTATTACCTTGCCGTCCTAAGTAAATTTGCATGTGCCATCTCCAAAAACTTCAAATAAATATCCTTTTTGTGTGCCTGGATCGTTCATGGAACGACAGGAGGTGGTCGGTATCTTCCATGCTAAGCGGGTTATTCTTAGGTCGAGTGTTTATTCACTCGCCGTTGCACGAGAAAAGGGTGGTAGTAGGGATGCCCAGTCCCAAACTGCAAAAAGAAAAGAGCTTACAAATAATCAAACAAAAACTCCCAATAGAGTCATAACCTTTACTCTATCGCTTGGGAACTGCAACTAGCGTGTCTAGCATGGAAGATGTTGATAACTGATAGTCGCGAAGTAAGTGAGAAGGGTGCATGTTTCAAAATAACATTTACCTCTGTTTTAAAACTTGAGCTTTGGCACCTCTGCAAACCACTGCTTACCTCTGCGAAGGGACTATCAATTGACTTTTATGTTGTGTCATCACCTTCTGAAATAAGCGCCAGAACCTGAGAGCACTCCTGTCATGCTAATGCATTGTGTATAGCTAATGTTGGGTGATGTCGCTTGAAGCTACGTCGGTATTTCCCGAAAGAGGAAGGGATGATGCAGCACAACGGCGGTAGGTATTTCCTTCAGATATGAAACCAAGGTTATCGAACTAGTAGGAGAACCAAGCTACACAACGTAAGCAGCCCCTGCACACAAAGAACAAATCCTCGCAACCCGACGTGTTAAAGGGGTTGTCAATCCCTTCCGGGGTACAACGCCTCAAGATAGGCAAAACGGACGTGAGGAAAATTTAGTAGATTGATAGATTGAACGCCAAACAAAATAAATAGAAATAAATTGCAGCAAGGTATTTTTGTATTTTTGGTTTAATAGATCTGAAAATAAACGCAAGGAAAAAGTAGATCGCAAAGGCAAATATATGAGAAAGAAGACCCGGGGGCCGTAGGATTCACTAGTGGCTTCTCTCGAGAAAGATAGCAAACGGTGGGTAAACAAATTACTGTTGGGCAATTGATAGAGCTTCAAATGATTATGACAATATCCAGGCAATGATCATTACATAGGCATCACGTCCAAGATTAGTGGACCGACTCCTGCCTGCATCTACTACTATTACTCCACACATCGACCGCTATCCAGCATGCATCTAGTGTATTAAGTTCATGGAAAAACAGAGTAATGCAATAAGAACGATGACATGATGTAGACAAGATCCGTTTATCTATTGCGTAGATATAGATCCCATCTTTTTATCCTTAGTAGCAACAATACATACGTGTCGTTTCCCTTTCTGTCACTGGGGTCGAGCACCGTAAGATCGAAACCACTACCGGGCACCTCTTCCCATTGCAAGATAAATAGATCAAGTTGGCCAAACAAAACCCAAATATCGGAGAAGAAATACGAGGCTATAAGAGATCAAAGAAACTCAAATAACTTTCATGGATATAAAAAGATATAACTGATCATAAACTCGAAGTTCATCGGATCCCAACAAACACACCGCAAAAAGAGTTACATCATATGGATCTCCAAGAGACCATTGTATTGAGAATTCAGCGAGAGAGAGGAAGCCATCTAGCTACTAACTACGGACCCGAAGGTCTACAAAGAACTACTCACGCATCATCAGAGAGGCACCAATGGAAGTGGTGAACCCCTCCGTGATGGTGTCTAGATTGGATCTGGTGGTTCTGGACTCTGTGGCGGCTGGATGAATATTTCGTCGACTCCCCTAGGGTTTCTGGATTTTTGGGGTATTTATAGAGCAAAGAGGCGGCCCGGGGGGCACCCGAGGTGGGCACAACCCACCAGGGCGTGCCTGGGCCTCCTGGCGTGCCCTGGTGGGTTGTCCCCTCCTCGGGACTCCCCCCAGGTGCAACCAGGGCCCAATATCTTCCTTCTGGTCCATAAAAAATCTTTGTAAAGTTTCGTGGCATTTGGACTCCGTCTGATATTGATTTCCTGTGATGTAAAAAACATGGAAAAAAAGCAACTGGCACTTTCCATGCTAGATATGCCATAGGCGGTTCCCAAACAGAAAATAAAGTTTATTCCTTTTTCCACCATACTTTCACATTCCATGGCTAGCCGAATCCATGGTTGCCGTCCATACCAACACTTTCCAAGGAATTTATTTTTTGACAACATAAAGTAAATTCATTTTTGCATTTTGGGATTGGGCATCCCTAAAACCTTTGCCTTAGTCTCGTGCAATGACAAGGGAATAAACACTCATCGTGAGAATAACACATCCAGCATGGAAAATATTAGCCACCCATTACCGTTCCGCGAGCGAAACAAATACACAAAAGAGAAGTTTATTTTGAAATTAGAGATGGCACATGCAAATTTGCTTAGAACGGCAAAAGAATACCACATATAGGTAGGTATAGTGGACTCATGTGGCAAAACTGGTTTAAAGGATTTTGGATGCACAAGTAGAGGTCATACTTAGTGCAAAATGAAGGCTAGCAAAAAGATTGAGAAGCGACCAACCAAGAAACGAATAATATCATAAGCAAGCATTAAGCATAATTAACACCGAATAATGCCCCACAAGTAGGATATAATTTTCATTGCATGATTGTTGACTTTCGTGCATGCATAGGGAATCACAAACCTTAACACCAATATTCTTACTATAGCACAATTACTCATCAACATAACTCACATATCACATCATCATATCTCAAAACTATTACTAAGAATCAAGTTTATTTTGTCCAATGATCTTCATGACATTTTTCTTTACTTTATCCTTATTGGATATCTATCACTTTGGGACTAATTCTCATGTGTTGCTTTTCATAAGCTCAAACAAATATAAGTGAAGATCATGAGCATAAATTTTTTCTTTCTCTCAAAATAATTTAAGTGAAGCAAGAGAGAATTTCTTCAAAATTTTAGTAACTCTCAAATAAATCTATGTGAAGCAAGAGAGCATTTCTTCAAAAATACTAAGCACACCGTGCTCAAAAAGATATAAGTGAAGCACTAGAGCAAGTCCTAGCTCATAAAAGATTTAGGGATTTTTAAATCTGTCCCCTGGTTCCTTAGCTCTACCCATTCATCCCCGCGCTCTTAACTTTTGCTCAATTTTCCCCACTCCCTTGCCAGAAACCCTCATAACTGGGCACAACGGACGTTGCCGTCGGGTCAAAGGCTTGACTGTTAACTCTGACTAGTGGGGCCATGCTGGACTGTGCCGCGTTGGGTGGTGTCGCTGTTCGACCATTGGGCCGTGGTTTTGTTGGGCCATCCCTTGCATTAAACGTCTGCGTGCGCCGCCAGGATAGAAGCCTCCTATGCATGCACCCAGCAAACCCTGCCTGCATGCATCGATCGAGCCTGCATGCACCGATGCCAATATGTAGCTTAAATAGCCGTAGTGCTACGTGTTATTTGGCCGTGGCAATAACAGGGTGAAATGTGAAGTTAGTAGCCCGTTTTCAAACCCACCGCAGCATCGGGAGTGTACACGCGTGGGAAACGGTGGTTTGAAAAGAATAAGAAAAAGAAGCTAGTTGCACACGTGGGAATCCGTGGTCATACCCTAATTATATGAACAAAAAGAGACAATTTTTGAAGAGCTTGTGGCCATTTTGAACGATAAAAATAAATTTGGCCCTTAAAAATTTGGTCATTTTGCATGATAAAAAGAGATAGAGGGCTTGTGGCCATTATACAAATGCAAAATGACCCATTTTTAATAGTTTGTGGCCATTTTACATGATAAAAATAAATTTAGCCCTTACAAATTTGGTCATTTTACATTTGTATAGAACAAAAAGAATGATGCAAAAAACAGAGCAAACGATGCAAAAAATGATGCAAAAATACAGAGCCAGCACGTTCACAAAAAATAGAGCAAACGATGCAAAAAAAATGACGCAATTCGACGGCCCAGAGCTTGGTTTCCTTTTGGGCCCAATAACAACATTTTTTTTCACGGAGTTAGTGGTGGGCGAGCAGCCGAGTACAACCAATAGGATAGCCTCTCGCGGATCGCCCCACGATCCAACGATGCGGAGCCGTCCTTGTGATCCAACGGCGCAGAGCCTGCACACAGCCAGCCCACCTAGTTCCTTCTAGAAGGTCAGATATGAGGGTTGTGGCTTGGCGCGAGGGTATGATCAGACGGCTGACGTTGGGAGCTAGGGTTAGGCGAAACCCCGCGGGGTTTAGAGGGGTTTTGAGCTGGTCAACAGGGTTTCGAAAGCTTTGACTGAGCATAACTAATTTAAAAAAATCGAAAAAATATGAAACCTTCGCCGTTCGTCGTTTTATAAGACAAACTAACGGGGAAAATACTAAACTTGGTGTATGGTCATTTTCATGAACAAACCCTAGCTGGCATGATCGAGGTCAAATGAGCACCATTAATTTAAAAAAAATCAAAAAATATAAAACCTGCGCATAATGTTGTCTTATGTGACATGTTACCAACCAAAAATCATAAACTTGCTCTATGGTCATTTTCATGAGAAAACCTTCACACATATGAGCTATCATGTGCAAGATTTCATAGAGTTCAAGGAGAGGAGGTGGTGTTACCTTCTATTTTTGAAAAATTAAAAAAAATCAAAAAATAGTGAGACTTTGAATCTACACTATGGAAAGTGAATATGTGTTAATAAAAAACATTTGGCTCATTTAGAGTAGGTTCAAAAAAACTTCATTACAAATGGGCTGTTTACCCTAGCCTGGGAGCTCATTTGGAGGACATTTTCTCAAATTCAAATTTATTTGACCTCCTCTAAATCACTTCAAATTTGCGCCCCAAATGCATCGGCGCGGACGTCGAACGGACGCCACCCGCGCCTTCTCGCTGTCCGCCGCGTCCCCACCTGGCGGCCGCCCACTCACGGTCAGCTTAATTTATGACCACGGGCCCACGCGTCAGCGACGGCGGTCACCTTTTTTTAAGCCGACCGTGCGGCGGGGCATCCTCATCCAAACTCGTCGTCCCCATCTAGGCACGCTCGCTCCCCCGTCGCCGGCAAACCCTAGCCAACCCTAGCCAAATGGGGCTCTTCTCCGGCGCCGGCAGCAGCAAGTCCAAGGGGAAGGCTGAGGGAGTCCTGGACTAAGGGGTCCTCGGGCGCCCGGCCTATTATCAATGGGCCGGACTGGTCGGCTGTGAAGACATGAAGGCCGAAGACAGTACCCGTGTCCGGATTGGACTCTCCTTGGCGTGGAAGGCAAGCTAGGCGACCAACTATGAAGATTCCTTCTTATGTAACCGACTCTATGTAACCCTAGATCCCTCCGGTGTCTATATAAACCGGAGGGCATAGTCCGGATGGCAGAGATACTCATTACCATAGTCATACATGCTAGGCTTCTAGGGTTTAGCCATTACGATCTCGTGGTAGATCAACTCTTGTAATACTCATATTCATCAAGATCAATCAAGCAGGAAGTAGGGTATTACTTCCATAGAGAGGGCCCGAACCTGGGTAAACATCGTGTCCCCGTCTCCTGCAACCATCGACCTTAGACGCATAGTTCGGGACCCCCTACCCGAGATCCGCCGGTTTTGACACCGACATTGGTGCTTTCATTGAGAGTTCCACTGTGCCGTCGACAAAAGGTTTGATGGCCCCTTCGATCATCCATAGTGACGCTGTCCAGGGAGAAACCTTCCTCCCTGGACAAATTTTCGTATTCGGCGGCTTCGTACTGCGGGCCAACTCGCTTGGCCATCTGGAGCAGATCGTTAGCTACGCCCCTGGCCACCAGGTTAGATTTGGAAGCCTGAACTACGTTGCAGATATCCGTGGAGACTTGATCTTCAATGGATTTGAGACCGCGGCGATCACTCCCCCTCGCTCCGATGAACATGACTTAAATCTGTCATCGGACCAGATCCAGGAGATGGTTCCTGTAACTGCTACGGCCTTAGATCCGGAGCTGATTGCACCATCTGAGGCCATAGAGTCCGCAGCGTTGGAGCCGCACACAGACTTGACACCCTACAATACTTGCGTCAACGGAACTCCGGACTCGTCTCCGCCTATAAGTTCCGGACCGTGTACGCCTGCAGACACCGAGCTGGATCGGTTATCGATTTTCGAATTCAGTGCCGCAGACATCTTCCAGCACTTGATGTGCTAAACTCTTTAAAGAATTTGTCCTTGGATAAGGACTCACAGCCGAACTATGTTCGGTTCAACCTAGAGGCTGATGATGGGGAATTTTGCTTCCCACCCGCCACCCACTTCATAGCCACTGTCGATGACTTAACCGACGTGCTTGATTATGGCTCCGAAGACATCGACAGTATGGACGACGATGCCGACAAGGAGCAAGGCCAAGACCCGCCATTCACTGGATGTTGGACGGCCACCTCTTCGTACGATGTGTACATGGTTAACACGCCTAAAAAATCTAGCGACGATGACAAAGAAGATCCAGTTGCGAACAAACCTTCCGAGACGCAGTCCAAGCGCCGGCGCCCCAAACGCCGTTCTAAGCCTCGTCGCTCAAAAGATGGCAACACTGGCACCGGAGAAAATAGTACTCCGGGCAACGCCAAAAATAATGAAGACCCTGTTGGAGCTGCATCCGAACAGGAGGAACAAGACAACGGGCAAGTTAACCCTGATAAACAGGCCATGCCCAATGACCCGGATGACGATAGTTATCGTCCAGTCTCCGAGGATGAGGAGAGCCTCGGCAACGAGGATTTCATCATGCCGGAGGCACCCCTCGAGCAGGAGTGCTTCAAGCGCCAGCTAATAGCTACTGCAAGAAGCCTGCAGAAAAAGCAGCAGCAGCTCCACGCCGACCAAGACCTACTCATTGACAGATGGAACGATGTCCTGGCGGCTGAAGAATACGGCCTCAAACGCCCAGCCAAGAGTTACCCGAAGCGCAGACTGCTACCCCAGTTTGATGAGGAGGCACCAGATCCTATACCTCCCTCGCGCAATGTGGAACGACCACCGCGTGGTCGGGGCAGTGCGGCGGACCGACCACCCCGCGGTCGGGACAAAACGACAACTCCTGCCGAACAGCAGAACGCCCCACCGCCCCGCAAAAACAAGACAAAACAGCTCGGGACTATACATACGACCTTCAGCAGGAACTGGACGGTAGAGCAGGACACACCAGATCAATCGACGGATCGCGAGCACGCTTTCCGACTCGGGATGACAGCTACCTATTCGGACGTGACAAACCTAGTCACACCCGGGCCGATAACCGCAGACGGACTTCATCGGAGGTGCACCGTGACGCGGCCCGATATAGAGGCGCCGCACACCCTCTCTACTTCACAGATGGAGTACTGGATCACGAATTCCTCGAAGGGTTCAAGCCCGTCAATATCGAATCATACGACGGAACAACCGATCTCGCAGTGTGGATCGAAGATTTTATTCTCCACATCCATATGGCCCGAGGAGACGACCTCCACGCCATTAAATACCTCCCACTAAAATTAAAAGGGCCAGCTAGACACTGGCTAAATAGCCTGCCTGAAAATTCTATCGGCAGCTGGGAGGACTTGGAAGAAGCTTTTCTTGACAACTTCCAAGGCACTTATGTCCGGCCACCAGACGCCGATGACTTAAGTCATATAGTTCAACAACCTGGAGAATCAGCCAAAAAATTCTGGACTAGGTTCCTAACCCAGAAGAACCAGATCGTTGACTGTCCGGATGCCGAAGCCCTAGCGGCCTTCAAACACAGCATCCGCGACGAATGGCTCGCCCGCCACCTCGGCCAAGAAAAGCCGAAATCCATGGCAGCCCTCACGGCACTCATGACCCGCTTTTGCGCGGGTGAGGATAGTTGGCTGGCTCGTAGCACAAACACAGCCAACGAGGCAGGCCCCTCTGAGGCCAAAAACAGCACCGGCAAGCTCTGGCGCAATAAACACAAACGCCGAAGTAATGGCGATAACACCGATGACACGGCAGTTCATGCCGGATTCAGTGGCTCCAAGTCCGGCCAGCGGAAGAAGCCTTATAAAAGGAACAGCAAGGGACCATCCAGCTTGGACTGCATACTCGATCGTCCGTGCCAGATATATGGCACCCTAGACAAACAAGCCAATCATACAACCAGAGACTGCCAGGTTTAAGCCTGTCAGAGTAATGGGCCACGGGTAGCCTAACCCGAGTCCCTGAACCTTTCAAGACATTGGGCCGGCTGCGCCCCATAAACATCCAAAATGAAGCACCACCTCCTGGTAGCCGGCTCGCCTGAATGGCCGGCTGCTGGAAGGCGGCCAAGCTCCAGAAGACGGCACCAAGACGGGCCGACTCCCAGCAGGCGGCCTCCAGAGAGGACGGCCCCTGGCAGCCGGCCCGCGGCGCCCTCAAAGTCTGCGCCTCCGTTAAGAAGACAAGACAGGGTGTGGCTACAGTGTAGTCCATCACCCCCACGTCCGGGGCAAGGCGCGGTCACAGTGCCCCGTACAGGCGGAGATCTCCGCACGGCGCGGCACTGTTGCCACTCCGCCCTTGACGTCACTCCAGTCAGGAGGTGCCCTGCCCCCACGACGGCATGTCGGTACGGTCTGCAGGCGGCGGGCCCTACCAGGCAGCGAGAGCCCGGAAGACAGCGGAAGCCTGACCAGTCGGACCTGAGCGAGGCCGGCTTCTAGCAGGCGGCCCGTTCCTTCCTCGGGGCCCGTGCACCATTAACCAGATGAGACACGGTGTGGCTACAGTGATCTCCCACCAGGCGGTGGGACTGTAGCCATGCTCCCCTGACCAGGCATGCATCATTAGCATCACGGCTACAGTAATTAGCAACCGGCAAGACCCACGAGCGGCGGGAGCGGCCTGTCGGCTCTGTACCAGACCGGTCGGCGGGGCCCACCAGGCGGCGGGCCCCAGCAGCCGGCGGAGAAGCCGGTGACCAGAGACACTGACAGCCGGGTCCTACACCCGGCCAGATTACCATTGTACCCCTGGGGGTAGGCCTATATAAACCCCCCAGGGCACCCATGCAAAGGGTTCCCAACCTGTTAGAACTAGACTCACACATAGAGAGAGGAGAGGGCGAGCCCTGCCTTCTTCCACCTCTAGCATACAGCTCGAGGAGCACCGTTGTACTCACTAGTGCCTTAGTGATCATGCGGAGACCCCGCAGAGCAGGACTAGGGGTGTTATCTCCTAAGAGGGCCCCGAACCTGGGTAAAGTGCGCCGGCGTTCGTGTCTACGCCTCATCCCGCTTCCAGGCACCGGCGATGTTCTACTTGCTCCCACCATGATAAGCCATCCATTGGCATATGTCGCACCCAACCCCGACATTTGGCGCCCACCGTCGGGCGAGGTGCACTGTCTCCCGGAGACCTGTTCTGGACGGGAACCTTGTTCCTTCCTGACGAACGCAGCCAGCCCGGCACGCCGGACAGTGTCTGCGCCGACGCGCTGCACGGCGCGGAGGTCGCCTGCGCGGTGAGCTGCCTCACCGATCTTGTTGGCGAGATTCGCCTCTCCGACGTGCCCGCGTATGATGCGGGCACCGATGGCCCCCAGAGCCGCCTCGTCAGCCTCCTCGATCAGCTCCACGTCACCAGCGAGCCTGCTGTGGACTTGGAGTCGGTTGGCTCCACCGACCCGATGCTCGTCGAATCCGACACGGCGTCGCTCGACGCGTTCCCTACCAACGCGGTGGTCTACGACGAACCGCTTCCTCGCATGGACAGCGGTGGCAGCACCGTCATGGAGGTGCTCGTCATCAGCCACGGCGAGCACTCTGGCGGAGGTGGCCAGGATCCGTTGCAGGCGGCGCTGCAAGACTTGACTGCGCCCATCCCGGAAGATGCCGACGCCGAGACGCTGGAGGCACGCCGTGTCCAGCTCGTCGAAAGCGCCAACCGGCTGACCAGCATGAGACGCCTTTCGGAGGCCTACCAGTGTGAGATGGACCGTGCCGTCGGCGGCACGCCAGCTCCTGGTGGGCCTAGCCGCATTGGCCTGATCCGGCAGTGTGGCGCGACCATCGCTAGCATGTTCGGGACAGATCGTCCCGTCTACGCCACGCCCGCAGAGAACATACGAGTTGCCCAGGCGGCAGCAGACGAGCTAGACAAGCTCGAAGGCGACAAGCATCGCCACATGACGGAACGCGTCCAACAGCTCCTTGACGCGGCTGCCGAGCAGCAAGAAGTCGGCTGCCGCGTTGAAACGCCCAACCGGCGAAACGACGATCCGCCTCCCCGCCGAGAGCAAGGCGCGACATCTTGGACGCTGACTGGCGGCGTCGCGATAGAAGAAACAAGGAGCCGGCTGCCAGCCGCAGCCGGCTGCGCATCACCATCGAGTGCGACCAAGACGGCCGCCCAAGAGCAGTGCAGTGACGGGACGACTGTCCGCCTCCCCCTCCCCGCAGGGAGAGGCGCATTTCCCCGCCGCCTGTTGACCACCCGACACTCGGCGACCGCCTTGGCCACCGGGAAGGAGTCGGAGAGAACGACGCCCGCCACCGGATCGACCGCCTCAACCGATCCCTGGCGCTAGAAGAAGAGGACGAGCTGGGTCTGCCTTGTTTTGGCCCCCGCATCCGAGATGAGCCCTTCCCCAAAGGGTTCACCCTCCCGAGAGATACGCCCAAGTACACCGGCTCCGTGAAGCTGGAGGACTGGCTGGTCGACTACTCCACAGCCGTCAGCATCGCCAACAGCAACAAGCGCGTTGCCGTGAAGCACGTCCCGCTCATGCTCCAGGGCACGGCCCGGACATGGATGAACAGCCTGAAGCCCCGCAGCATCAACAGCTAGGTTGATTTCACCGAAGCCTTCATCCGCAACTTCACCAGCACGTACAAGCGGCCGCCCAAGCCTCGCCAGCTCTCCTTATGCGTCCAAGGCCCCAACGAGTCGACTCGCGACTACCTCACGTGCTGGGCCGAGCTGCGCAACTCCTGCGAGGGCGTGCACGAGGTGCAGGCCATCGAGTACTTCACTGCCGGGTGCCGAGAAGGCACCCTCCTCAAGCACAAGCTTCTCTGCGACGAGCCGACGTCCCTCGATGAAGTGCTGATCATAGCAGACAAGTACGCCACGGCCGACTCCTCCATGAAGGCGGAAATCCAAGTTGACGCATCTGGCAAAGTGGCTCCTCAAGCTCCTCGGACTCCGGCGGGCGACACTAGTCGGCGTCAGCAACCGAATGACAACAAGCGCAAGGCCACGCAGCCGGCTTCCACAAGCCAGCAGGTGGCGACGGTCGAAGATCAACAGCCAGAAGGGTAGCCTCCACCCAAGCGTCAGAAGGGCGGCAAGCCCAACTGGCTGCCTGCTTTCTCATACGAGCAGACTCTTGATGCACCCTGCAAGTTCCACAGCGGCGCGAAGCCGTCCAACCACACCACTCGGAAATGCCACTGGCTCACCAGGATCGCCAAGGGTGATGGACTCCTGCCTCCTTCGCCTGCCGGCCCGCCGCCTCCTCCTCCCCAGCAGCCGGCGGCTCGGCCTGTCGGCGCAGTACAAGATGAGTATCCTGAAGAGCATGGAGCCTATGTCCTGTTCACCAGCGTGGCCGACGATAAGCACAGCAGGTGGCAGCGGCAACAAGTAGTAAATGCAGTAGCATCAGAGACCCCCGAGTTCATGCATTGGTCCGAGAAGCCTATCAGTTGGAGCAGAGCTGACCACCCGGAGGTGATGCCCTCTCCTGGTTCTTATGCTTTGGTCTTAGATGCCACCTTCGCAACAGAGAGGTGGGCTGCTCGCTTCTCCCGAGTCCTGATAGATGGCGGCAGCAGCATCAACATCCTGTACCGAGATACTATGGAGAAGTTAGGAATCAAACAGAGGCAGCTTCAGCCCAGTCGGACTGTATTCCATGGCATAGTTCCTGGCCTTTCCTGCTCACCAATCGGCAAGACATAGATAGATGTCCTCTTTGGGGACAAAGATCACTTCCGCCGAGAGCCAGTCTGGTTTGAGGTGGTGGACCTTGAAAGCCCTTATCATGCACTACTTGGCCGGCCTGCTCTGGCCAAGTTCATGGCGGTCCCCCACTATGCTTACCTCAAGATGAAGATGCCGAGCTCCAAGGGAATCCTGACCATAGCCGGGGACTACAAGAAGTCATCCGCCTACACAGCAGAGAGCAGTCGGCTAGCCGAGTCCCTCGTGATCGCGGCTGAGAAGCGGCTCCTTGACCGGGTTGTGGCAATGGCAGGCAAGCAGCCGGGAATGTCACCCAACCCCAAGGAGTCGGAAGTTGAGGGCTCGTTCAAGCTGGCGAAAGAAAAAAAGAAGATACCCTTGGACCCGGAGCACCCGGAGAGGCACGCTGTCATAGGTGTGAACCTTGACAGCAAATAGGAAAGCGAGCTCGTCGATTTCCTCCGTGAGAATCGGGACATCTTTGCATGGTCTCCCAAGGACATGCCGGGTGTTCCGACGGATTTCGCCGAGCACAACCTACATGTTTGACCTGATGCCAAGCCAGTTAGGCAGCCCTTGCGCCGCCTGTCAGAAGAGAAGAGAAGAGTTGTTGGAGAAGAGATAGCCTGGCTTCTAGCAGCCGGCTTTGGAACACCCACGATGCGGCTATATCTCTCACGTGTCGAGGCACGACTTAGAGGCATAACCGCATTGTAGGTTTTGTTGCAAGATGGGTCATCTTCACACAATCCCATGTAATGAACAAGAATGGGATAAAGAGTTCGCTTGCAATCGCCACTTCACACCATACATTAATTAAAACTACATCATTTAGCGTACACACATAGGTCCGACTACAGAACCAAAAGAAAAGAAGACAACCCCAAATGCTAGATCCCTGATCGTCCCAACTAGGCACCACTACTGATCATCAGGAAACGAAACATAGTATCGACCAAGGTCCTCGTCGAACTCCCACTTGAGTTCGGTTGCGTCACCTGCACTGGTATCAACGACACCTGCAACTATTTTTGGTAGAATCTGTGAGTCACGAGGACTCAGCAATCTCACACCCGCGAGATCAAGACTATTTAAGCTTATGGGTAGGAGAAGGTAGTGAGGTGGAGCTGCAGTAAGCACTAAGCATATATGGTGGCTAACATACGCAAATAAGAGCGAGAAGAGAAGCAACGCAACGGTCGTGAAACTAGAAGTGATCAAGAAGTGATCCTGAAACTACTTACGCACAACCATAACACAAGAACCGTGTTCACTTCCCGGACTTCACCAAAAAGAGACCATCACGGCTACACACGCGGTTGATGCATTTTAATTAAGTCTAGTGTCAAGTTCTCTACAACCGGACATTACAAATTCCCATCTGCCACATAACCGCGGGCACGACTTTCGAAAGTTTATACCCTGCAGGGGTGTCCCAACTTAGCCCATCACAAGCTCTCACGATCAACGAAGGATATTCCTTCTCCCGGAACAACCCGATCAGACTCGGAATCCCGGTTATAAGACATTTAGACAATGGTAAAACAAGACCAGCAAGACCGCCCGATGTGCCGACAAATCCCGATAGGAGCTGCACATATCTCGTTCTCAGGGCACACCGGATAAGCTAAGCGTACAGGTACCAACATAACCCAAGTTGCCAAGGGATGGTCCCGCACGGTGCTCTAGTTTTGACCAGCACTCAGAGGAGCACTGCCCCGGGGGGTAAATAAAGATGACCCTCGGGCTCCGGAAACCCAAGGGAAAAAGGCTTAGGTGAGGCAAATGTAAAACCAAGGTTGGGCCTTGCTGGAGGAGTTTTATTCAAAGAGAACTGTCAAGGGGGTCCCATAACACCCAACCGCGTAAGGAACGCAAAATCAAGGAACATAATGCCGGTATGATGGAAACTAGGGCGGCAAGAGTGGAACAAAACACCAGGCATAAAGCCGAGCCTTCCACCCTTTACCAAGTGTATAGATGCATTAATTAAATAAGAGGTATTGTGATATCCCAAAATCATCATGTTCCAACATGGAGCAATCTTCAACTTCACCTGCAACTAACAACGCTATAAGAGGCGCTGGGCAAAGCGGTAACATAGCCAAACAACGGTTTGCTAGGAAAGGTGTGTTAGAGGCTTGACATGGTAATATGGGAGGCATGATATAGCAAGTGGTAGGTAGCGCGACATAGCAATAGAGCGAACAACTAGCAATCAAAGATAGAGGTGATTTCGAGGGTATGGTCATCTTGCCTGAGATCCCGCAAGGAAGAAGAAGGAGTCCATGAAGAAGACAAACGGACGAAGAACAAATCCTCACAAACGCGACGTTATCGGAACTAACCCGAAGAAGCAACACTGGAAAGAAGCAAACAACATGGTAAACAACCATCACATAAACATGGCATGATGCACAATCAATTATGATGCATGTCCGGTTTAATGAGGCATGGGATGGCAAAGTGCACAAACAATACTACAAATTAAGCGAAGCTCAATATGCAACGAGTTGCATATTAACGAAACACCACATCAAATATTTAGTTCTCTCTCGTTTATGTACCCAACAATATTAAATGTTGATTAACATGGCAAGAGGTGAAGCATAAGTAAACTAACTATTTAGGCAAGTTTAAATGAGGCCGGAAATAACAAACAACAATTCCGGAAAATCCCCATATGCATCTTTTGAATTTAATGCAAACAACAATTTTAACCATTTAAATGTTGTTATCATGATGCGGATGACATATGCAAGTTTTATGCCATTTTATGAAAATGTTGACATGAGCATGTTATGAAGCACTTGGTCACCATGGCGGAACGAAAGGGGTGCCACGGCAACGGCAACGACAACGGAAATGGTGCCACGGCAACATTCCGGTTCCGACAACTCATTGAGATATCGATGCAAAAGAAGCAAGTGCGCAGATGTGCGGAACATGCTAGAGATGGTGGGGTGATCCCGATTACCGGGTTCCCACATGTCAGTGGCATGGAAAACGAGGAGTAACGTGCAAAGACAACTCGGAAACGGTGCAACCACGGGCATCTCATACATTACTCATGCATTCGTTCATGGGCGTCGTCTCGTCATTATACCTTTGAAGCGTGTATTTCCGGAGCGGATCGGGTTCGATGCGGTGTAGGGGAAGTAGACGTTCTCGGAATGGTCGTAGTGGAAGTAGTGGTACACGGTGACGGTAGTGGCACATCTTGTAGTGGAACTTGGGCGTAGTGGTACACGTTTTCGTAGAGGGACTTGACGAATCCAAGTAACTTGGGGTCGACGGTAGTCGTTCACGTTCATAGTCGCACAAGTTTCCGTAGATGTTCGGGGTCACGGCGAGGAACTCGGCGTTTCGGTGCGGTGTAGGGGTACATGTCGAAGGTCGTCGTGGTACTTGGCATTTTGGTCAGTACTCGTCCGAGCATCCGTGTGGTCCTAGCCGGTGGTGTACTTGGCGAATCCAGATGTATTGGTAGTGGTACTTGGCGAATTCCACGCTCGGTGACCGTTGGACTTGGCGTCAACAGCAACAGGGGCGCGATGCAGGAGGCTGGTTCCGAGCTGGACTTGCAGCGGCAGTGGCGGAAACTTGGCACGGCGGTCTCACGAGGCATGGGGAGGCTTGAGGCGGCAGCGTCGAGGAGGAAGACCGGCGACGCAGCTGCGGGTACCGAGAGGCGTGGCTCCGATGGGCAGGGTCGGAGACGAGGTGCAGAAGGGTAGCGAGGGACTCGGCGACGGGGACGGCCTGAAACTGCTGCAGGTGGCGCTCGTGGCCATGGGACGCGGAAGCCGAGGTCGAAGGCGAGGCGCGGTGGAGGTCCAAGCGCGGCGTCAGCGAGAGGGTGCTGGCGCGCGGCGCATGATGGTGGTGGTGGGGAGCTCCGGCAACAATGAGCTGCAGGAGGCCGGCCTTGGATCGTCGGTGCTCGAGGCGAGGAGCAGGAGACGACGCAGACGAAGTCATGGGGGCGCGGGGACCAGCTCCGTTGAGGCAGAAGGAGGCCGGGGCAGGAGCGGCGCGGGTTGGCGAGGTGGTAGCGGGGGCTCCAGACGGCGCGGAGGCGGAGAGGCGCGACGACGGCGGGTTCGGGGCCGGATCATGGAGGAGGGAGGTGAGGGGATCGGGCGCAGGGAGCTCCTCTCCCTGGCTCGATGCGTGCGTGTGTGTGTGGCGGTGGGCAGAGGGAACGAGAGGGAGAGGTATCGAGCAGGGGGTCGGGCTAGGGTTAGATAGGGGCTGCTGGGCCATAGGGGATCATTGGGCCAGGGAGGCCGGCCCAGCAGAGAGGGAAACGACCAGAGGCCTGGTCACCTGGTGAAAAGAAAAGAAAAATAGGTTTTCTCATTGGAAAAGAAAAGAGGGGCCAAAGGATTTATTTGGAGGTCTAAATAAATCCCAATTTAACTTAAATTTGGCAAGCGACCTCACTGGAATATCTCGAGGCTCCACAAGAAGAATTGGAGTCAAAAGGAGAATAGAGCAAAGATGTGAATATTCGGAAACGAAAGGAACTTTAAAATGCAAGTGGGTTGTGGTTAATTCCAAATTAATGGTAGTTATAAAGAGAAATCACCATGTGAATTCCCTCAAATTAAATAGATAAAAGATCTATGCAATTTATTTAGTTGAGGTTTTAAAAATTAAATGACATGCTGGCATGATGACATGATGCAATGCAAAAATAAATAGAGCAAGCACCAATGAAACACACGGAGGTCACGAAAATATGGAAGTCTTCTGGAGCGTCGGTCTTGGGGCGTCACAACTCTCCTCCACTTACAAGAGATCTCGCCCCGAGATCTAGGGATGGCACCGGAGGGAAACGGAAGAAGGAAGAGGTAAAACTAAGTTGCTTCTTTGACAAACGAGTGAAACCACAAACCTTGAGAGGTTGAACAAGCTGAAAGAGAGAAAACAAGGGAGATGAACAAGATTGAAAACACTCCGTTAGACTAGAGGAACAAGCAAAATTATGAGAACCTTGTAGGTTGAAAGACATGAAACAAGAGCTCAACGAAACAAAAGAATATGACCACACCGGTATAACGAGATAGCCAAGGAACAAGAATGACGTAATTTTGTCAGCACTCCGGTTGAACATGGAATGAGTCGAACAATAACTTGACGAGATGGGAAGATACTTGCCGAGAGAAACAACACAATGCCTCCAGAACAAAAGAACGAATGGAATGAAAAGAACGGAGAAGACAATAACATCTTCTACCTCAAATGAATTTGATATAGCATCCTTAAACAGAAGGATAGAACAGAGTTGTTGAAGAATCAACAACGAAAAGAACAAGCTTGTTGAGGGCTTATGGAAAAACTTCTCAAAAGTTGAGGAGAAATCCTGCCACAAACGGAAACAATTGCTTGCTTTAGATCGACGAGAAGATGAAAAACTTCTTCCGCCGAGAGGATAGAAGAAAACTTGGATCATAGATAAGCACCACAATAGCAACATTCCTTAGGAAAGGCTTTAGGTGCAATCTATACCAAGATAACCTCCAACGAAGAAATTGATTGGTTGCAACAAAGTCCTGAACGAATTGAAAATGATGGATTTAAGATATCTCATTCCTGACAAGTTGCGAATCATGAAACGCGGAGGGAAATTGTCAAGAATGACATAACACCACCTCAAAAGATAAGGTAGAAAGAATTGCACTTTGGAATGCAAGATGAAGAATGCTTGAACTCCTCAAAACAAGACATGTGTTGAACACCATGTTTATTTTAGAGTATAGCTTGCGAATCATAACTTCGAGAGAAATCTTGAAGAACAATTGAAGAATGAAAAGAATCCTTCACGAACCACCATGTAGAGCCTCCATGAAGAACTCTGGTAAAAGAAGGATGATTAAAAGAAAGAGAAGTTGAAAACACAAAGTGAACCCTTGCGATGATTTAGATGGAGCTTTGTGACAAGATAAAGCGGAAAACTTGAAACTCCGGAAAAGAAAAGATGAACAACTTAGAACCGAGAAATGATATCATGAACAACTCCGGAATAAGGAATTAAATCACCTTGAGGAAAACAAGAATAAGATTTATTGTATGTTTATCCTTCATCAAATTAAATTGATGACAAGCAATGGATTTGGCATACTACTTATTCTCGTAGAAAGGATTAAGATAGATATGGTGCAAACTTGAGAAGTTCTTCAACGAACCACCGGTAGGATTGGAAAGAACGAATGAATTGATATGATAACAAGAGAAAAGAATCTTGAACGAACCACCGTACGGATTGAAAATGAACGAAGTAAAGGGGTGAATCACCTGTAAGAATTAGAGAACGAATGAAGATACTTGAGGGAATGTGATACAAGAGAACAAAGAGATCATGAGCTGATTTGAGAATACTTGAATGATGCACCGGAAGAATATGGAGATGAACGAAGAGACATCAATTTAGAATAATTGTAGAACGAGGCTGAAAACTTAGAACGAAGAAATCTGGTGAAATGATGGCCTTTGGATGATCAAGAAACGAAAACAACTCATGAAATGCTCCGGATGGGTATGAAAAGAATTCTCACAATCGAAAAACAATTATGAGAGGATGGCATAAGCTAGAACTATGAATCTTCAAGAGAACGGACCAAGACTTAGGAGAAATTCTTCTTCGGTCTTCAAATGTTGAGAATGATGATGAGAACCACCATGAATTGTTGAGGCACTCCGGAATGAAGAATAGGAAGGTTGAACCAACGATGAGAAGAATTTGAAAGCGATCTTGGAGAAGGAATATGGCTGATGATACTTCATTCTTACGTCAAACTTCAAAAAGAATTTGGGAATAGCTCCGGGAAAATTAGAAGAGTCAGGTATGATCTTGGGAAAAGACATGTGGGTTAGGGACCACTCAAAAGATACACCGTTGAATGATTAAAATAAAGATTGCGCCGGTTGAATTAAATGGCTCAAAAGAGATAACAACCTCGAGATAGCTTGAACGGATTGGGAATGGAAATGTGAATCTTCTGAGATATCTTCAGCACTCCAGATAACATGAATAGCGAGAGGTGGATGATTAAGAGATGCACCTACATGAGAAAGCATTTGAAATGAGGAAAAGAATACGATCAACACTGAAAGCTTGACTTGAGTCCACCGGAGAAGAAAAGAACGAAGAATAATAGACTTGAAGCTTCCTTAGCATCGTCATGAGAATCACCAGGTAAGAACATGGAGGAAAAGAATGAAGAGACTTCACATCAATAAAAATGATACTTGATTAAGAAATCTGAGTCCTTGAAGAAAAGGGTGGGAGGGTGGGAAAATAAAGGCAACTTGGGTCGGATGAAACGAACACCATTGAGAAAAAGCTTAGAATTGATCTTGCGAATGTTGGAATGATCGGATTTACTTGGAGAGAAGCACACCGGTTGGAAAGGATTGAAAAGACAACCTTGATGAACAAGAAGGATTAGCATCCACATAGAAATATGAGAACACCGCTTAGAATAAGGTATGGAATCAACACTTGGCATTGAAGCAACTCGAATACCACAAAACAAAACAAAAACAAAGGATTTGGCTTGCAGAATAGGCCGGAAACAAACATATGATAGATCCCATATCGTATCATGTGTGTGTTGGAAAGATATCCTACGAGATACTTGAATTCCCACTTATAAACTCCCGAAACTTTCTGGTTATGCAATCTGGTGTTGGGGATACAGGGGACACAATATATCTCACCCAAACTAACAATCCCTAGATCCAGCTGTATCCATCCGTCAACACATAACCAAGAAAACTCCGGAAATCGTGTACCTCAACCTTCGAAAAGCATCCGTTATACGAGTTATGGAAATACTCCCGAACTCCCGCCCCAGTACTGGGTGGCGTCGAGGTGATCTCACCAACAAACTGCATAAAAGATATTTTCGATGTCGGCGAAACTCGGGTATACCAGAACTGCAATGATAAAATTGTGACGACAACACCTCGGAGCTCAACTCCCCGGGACACTGCCACAACCCCTAAATGTCAGGAGGCACCAATAACAATGTTCTTGTCACAAAACCATCGGAACAATTCCAAGATACACGCGTGATCCTAAAAAAAAGTTCATGAAATTTGAGGAGAGGAGAGTCAAAACTTCTACGTCAGGGGGCCTCACCAGAGCGACGAAGGGACTGAGGAGTAAAAAGAATCCTACTCTCCGATATATATAATCCTAAGACTCAAAATATTTTTGTTCTAGACTCAACAACGTCAGCGATTCGATCAAGCAGGGGGCTCCTAAGTCAGGGATGGTTCTGATACCAACTTGTAACACCCACGATGCGGCTATATCTCTCACGTGTCCATGCACGACTTAGAGGCATAAATGCATTGTAGGTTTTGTCGCAAGAAGGGTCATCTTCACACAATCCCATGTAATGAACAAGAATGGGATAAAGAGTTGGCCTACAATCGCCACTTCACACAATACATTAATTAAACATACATCATTCAGAGTACACACATAGGTCCGACTACGGAACCAAAAGAAAAGAAGACAACCCCAAATGCTAGATCCCCGATCGTCCCAACTGGGCACCACTACTGATCATCAGGAAATGAAACATAGTAACGACCAAGGTCCTCGTCGAACTCCCACTTGAGTTCGGTTGCGTCACCTGCACTGGTATCAACGGCACCTGCAACTGTTTTTGGTAGAATCTGTGAGTCACGAGGACTCAACAATGTCACACCCGCGAGATCAAGACTATTTAAGCTTATGGGTAGGAGAAGGTAGTGAGGTGGAGCTGCAGCAAGCACTAAGCATATATGGTGGCTAACATACGCAAATAAGAGCGAGAAGAGAAGCAACGCAACGGTCGTGAAACTAGAAGTGATCACGAAGTGATCCTGAAACTACTTGCGCACAACCATAACACAAGAACCGTGTTCACTTCCCGGACTTCACCGAAAAGAGACCATCACGGCTACGCACGCGGTTGATGCATTTTAATTAAGTCAAGCGTCAAGTTCTGTACAACCGGACATTAACAAATTCCCATCTGCCACATAACCACGGGCACGGCTTTCGAAAGTTTATACCCTGCAGGGGTGTCCCAACTTAGCCCATCACAAGCTCTCACGATCAACGAAGGATATTCCTTCTCCCGGAACAACCCGATCAGACTCGGAATCCCGGTTACAAGACATTTCGACAATGGTAAAACAAGACTAGCAAGACCGCCCGATGTGCCGACAAATCCTGATAGGAGCTGCACATATCTCGTTCTCAGGGCACACCGGATAAGCTAAGCGTACAGGTACCAACATAACCCAAGTTGCCAAGGGACGGTCCCGCACGGTGCTCTAGTTTTGACCAGCACTCAGAGGAGCACTGGCCCGGGGGGTAAATAAAGATGACCCTCGGGCTCCGGAAACCCAAGGGAAAAAGGCTTAGGTGAGGCAAATGTAAAACCAAGGTTGGGCCTTGCTTGAGGAGTTTTATTCAAAGCGAACTGTCAAGGGGGTCCCATAACACCCAACCGCGTAAGGAACACAAAATCAAGGAACATAACACCGGTATGACGGAAACTAGGGCGGCAAGAGTGGAACAAAACACCAGGCATAAGGCCGAGCCTTCCACCCTTTACCAAGTGTATAGATGCATTAATTAAATAAGAGGTATTGTGATATCCCAAAATCATCATGATCCAACATGGAGCAATCTTCAACTTCACCTACAACTAACAACGCTATAAGAGGGGCTAGGCAAAGCGGTAACATAGCCAAACAATGGTTGCTAGGAAAGGTGGGTTAGAGGTTTGACATGGCAATATGGGAGGCATGATATAGCAAGTGGTAGGTAGCGCGGCATAGCAATAGAGCGAACAACTAGCAAGCAAAGATAGAAGTGATTTCGAGGGTATGGTCATCTTGCCTGAGATCCCGCAAGGAAGAAGAACGAGTCCATGAAGAAGACAAACGGACGAAGTCGAACAAATCCTCACAAACGCGACGTTATTGAAACTAACCCGAAGAAGCAACACCGGAAAGAAGCAAACAACATGTTAAACAACCATCACATAAATATGGCATGATGCACAATCAAGTATGATGCATGTCCGGTTTAATGACGCATGGGATGGGAAAGTGCACAAACAATACTACAAATTAAGCGGAACTCAATATGCAACGAGTTGCATATTAACGAAACACCACATCAAATATTTAGTTCTCTCTCGTTTATGTACCCAACAATATTAAATGTTGATTAACATGGCAAGAGGCGAAGCATAAGTAAACTAACTATTTAGGCAAGTTTAAATGAGGCCAGAAATAACAAACAACAATTCTGGAAAATCCCCATATGCATCTTTTGAATTTAATGCAAACAACAATTTTAACCATTTAAATGTTGTTATCATGATGCGGCTGACATATGCAAGTTTTATGCCATTTTATGAAAATGTTGACATGAGCATGTTATGAAGCACTTGGTCACCATGGCGGAACGAAAGGGGTGCCACGGCAACGGCAATGGCAACGACAACGGAAATGGTGCCACGGCAACATTCCGGTTTCGACAACTCATTGAGAGATTGATGCAAAAGAAGCAAGTGCGCGGATGTGCGGAACATGCTAGAGATGGTGGGGTGATCCCGATTACCGGGTTCCCACATGTCGGTGGCATGGAAAACGAGGAGTAGCGTGCAAAGACAACTTGGAAACGGTGCAACCACGGGCATCTCATACATTACTCATGCATTCGTTCATGGGCGTCGTCTCGTCATTATACCTTTGAAGCGTGTATTTCCGAAGAGGATCAGGATCGATGCGGTGTAGGGGAAGTAG
Organism: Aegilops tauschii subsp. strangulata; assembly: GCF_002575655.3. Lineage (NCBI taxonomy): Eukaryota > Viridiplantae > Streptophyta > Magnoliopsida > Poales > Poaceae > Aegilops > Aegilops tauschii. The sequence continues at coordinate 507,903,329 of NC_053036.3, read as the reverse complement.
ACGTTCTCGGAATGGTCGTAGTGGAAGTAGTGGTACACGGTGACGGTAGTGGCACATCTTGTAGTGGAACTTGGGCGTAGTGGTACACATTTTCGTAGAGGGACTTGACGAGTCCAAGTAACTTGGGGTTGACGGTAGTCGTTCACGTTCATAGTCGCACAAGTTTCCGTAGATGTTCGGGGTCACGGCGAGGAACTCGGCGTTTCGGTGCGGTGGAGGGGTACATGTCGAAGGTCGTCGTGGTACTTGGCGTTTTGGTCAGTACTTGTCCGAGCATCCGTGTGGTCTTAGCCGGTGGTGTACTTGGCGAATCCAGATGTATTGGTAGTGGTACTTGGCGAATTCCACGCTCGGTGACCGTTGGACTTGGCGTCAACAGCAACAGGGGCGCGATGCAGGAGGCTGGTTCCGAGCGGGACTTGTAGTGGCAGTGGCGGGAACTTGGCACGGCGGTCTCGCGAGGCATGGGGAGGCTTGAGGCGGCAGCGTCGAGGAGGAAGACCGGCGACGCAGCTGCGGGCACCGAGAGGCGTGGCTCCGACAGGCAGGGTCGGAGACGAGGTGCAGAAGGGCGGCGAGGGACTCGGCGACGGGGACGGGCTGAAACTGCTGCTGGTGGCGCTCGTGGCCATGGGATGCGGAAGCCGAGGTCGAAGGCAAGGCGCGGTGGAGGTCCGAGCGCGGCGTCGGCGAGAGGGTGCTGGCGCGCGACGCATGGTGGTGGTGGTGGGGAGCTCCGGAAACAACGAGCTGCAGGAGGCCGGCCTTGGAGCGTTGGTGCTCGAGGCGAGGAGCAAGAGACGATGCAGACAAAGTCGTGGGGGCGCGGGGACCTGCTCCGTTGATGCAGAAGGAGGTCGGGGCAGGAGCAGTGCGGGTTGGCGAGGTGGTAGTGGGGGCTCCAGACGGTGCGGAGGTGGAGAGGCGCGACGACGGCGGTTTCGGGCCGGATCGAGGAGGAGGGAGGCGAGGGGATCGGGCGCAGGGAGCTCCTCTCCCTGGCTCGATGCGTGCGTGTGTGTGTGGCGGCGGGCAGAGGGAACGAGAGGGAGAGGTATCGAGCAGGGGGGGTCAGGCTAGGGTTGGATAGGGGCTGCTGGGCCTTTGGGGATCGTTGGGCCAGGGAGGCCGGCCTAGCGGAGAGGGAAACGTCAGAGGCCTGGTCGCCTGGTGAAAAGAAAAGAAAAGAAAAAGGTTTTCTCATTGGAAAAGAAAAGAGGGGCCAAAGGATTTATTTGGAGGTCTAAATAAATCCCAATTTAACTGAAATTTGGCAAGCGACCTCACTGGAATATCTCAAGGCTCCACAAGAAGAATTGGAGTCAAAAGGAGAATAGAGCAAAGATGTGAATATTCGGAAATGAAAGGAACTTTAAAATGCAAGTGGGTTGTGGTTAATTCCAAATTAATGGAATAATTATTTTATAGCTCCTTAATAATATTGGGAGGATATATGTTATAAAGAGAAATCACCATGTGAATTCCCTCAAATTAAATAGATCAAAAGATCTATGCAATTTATTTAGTTGAGGTTTTAAAAATTAAATGACATGCTGGCATGATGACATGATGCAATGCAAAAATAAATAGAGCAAGCACCAATGAAACACATAGAGGTCACGAAAATATGGAAGTCTTCTGGAGCGTCGGTCTTGGGGCGTCACAGGCTTCATCATGGAAGTGTTCTTTCCAGAATGGTTATCCAACTAGTCCTTGTACTGAAGAAGAATAAGCAGTGGCGCATGTGTATTGATTATACCAGCCTCAACAAAGCTTGCCCCAAAGACCCATTTGCTTTGCCGAGAATCAACCAAGTGATTGACTCCACAGCTGGATGCGAGCTGTTGAGATTTTTGGATGCATACTCAGGGTATCATCAGATCAAGCTGAACCCGGCTGACAGGTTGAAGACCGCCTTTATCACGCCATTCGGAGCCTTCTGCTACCTGACCATGACGTTCGGCTTGAGAAATGCCGGCGCCACATTTCAGCGTTGCATGCAGAAGTGTCTCCTCAAGCAACTCGGAAGAAACGCCCACGTCTATGTGGACGATGTTGTGGTGAAGACGGAGAAGCGTGGAACGCTGCTAGAAGACCTCAAGGAGACCTTTGAAAACTTGCGCCGATTTCAAATCAAGCTCAATCCGGAGAAATGTGTCTTTGGAGTACCAGCCGACCAGCTTCTTGGCTTCCTGGTCTCAGAGCACGGCATAGAGTGCAACCCTGTGAAGATCAAGGCCATCTAGACGATGGAGGTGCCCACCCGACTGCTGGACGTGCAAAAATTCACCGGCTGCTTGGCATCCATCAGCCGTTTCATCAGTCGGCTGGGCGAGAAGGCTCTTCCCCTGTACCAGCTCATGAAGAAGACCACTTTTTTCGAGTGGAACGACAAGGCGGATGAAGCTTTTCTCCAGCTCAAAAAGATGTTGACCACTCCGCCTGTCCTGGCGGCTCCGACTGCTAAGGAACCCATGCTTCTCTACATCGCCGCCACCAGCCGGGTGGTCAGCATAGTCATAGTTGTGGAATGCAAGGAAGAAGGCAAGGCACTGCCAGTCCAGAGGCCGGTGTATTACCTGAGTGAAGTATTGCCCGCCTCCGAGCAGAACTACCCCCACTATCAGAAGATGTGCTACGGTGTGCACTTCGCCGCCAAGAAGCTGAAGCCATACTTTCAAGAGTACCCAATCACTTTGGTTTGCATTGCTCCACTTGCCGAGATCATTCGAAGCCGAGATGCTTCAGGCCGAGTGCCAAGTGGGCCATAGATTTGGCCCCCTACACCATCTACTACCAGCCTCGCACCGCCATCAAGTCCCAAGCGCTGGTCGACTTCCTCGTCGATTGGGCCGAGACCCAGTACATGCCGCCAGCACCAGACTCCACTCATTGGCGAATGCACTTTGATGGTTCCAAGATGCGCACTGGTTTGGGAGCCGGCATCGTCCTCACCTCTCCCAAAGGCGACAAGCTCAGATATGTGCTGCAAATCCACTTTGCCACCTCCAACAATGTAGCTGAATACGAAGCACTCATACACGGGCTCCGGCTTGGCAAGGAACTCGGCATTCGCCGGATCCTGTGTTATGGAGACTCTGACTTGGTGGTGCAGCAGTCGTCAGGCGACTGGGACGCCAAAGATGCAAACATGGCAAGCTACCGCTTCCTCGTCCAGCAACTCAGCGGATACTTTCGAAGGGTGCGAGTTCCTTCATGTGCCAAGAAATGACAATGAGCAAGCGGATGCCTTGGCACGGATCGGCTCCACCCGGCAAGCAATACCAGCCGGCGTCGCCCTGCAACGCCTCCTTAAGCCATTTGTCAAGCCGTCACCATAATCAGACTCCATCTTCATGCCGGCTCCTCCTGAAGCAGTCGGATCCGACTTGAGGACCCCAACAGTCGGCACGGGGAAGTTGGTAGGTGGCTCGGGGACTGCAGCAGTCGCACCCGGCCCGAGGACTTCGGAACCCGACCCGGGGATTGCGGCAGTCAGCACGGGGACTTCATTGACTCAGCAAGCGGCAGCCAACTCCAACCCGCCGCCTCCCAGCCCAACCGCCCTCGTGCAAGTTGCAGTTCTGGCAGTCGAAGAAATAGCAGCACCTTCATGGGCACATCCCATCCTCAACTTTCTGGTGAACAAAGAGCTGCCGACTGATGAGATCTCGGCCCGACAAGTGCAGCGTCGGGCAGCAGCGTACACCATTGTCAACAGAGAACTTGTGAGGCGCAGTGTCACTGGCGTGTACCAGCGTTGTGTCGAGCCAGAGCAAGGCCAAGCAATTCTCAAAGATATCCACCAAGGCGAGTGTGGTCACCACGCGGCTTCAAGAGCACTTGTTGCCAAAGCTTTCCGCCATGGGTTTTTCTGGCCGACTGCTCTAGAAGACGCCAAAGAATTGGTCCAGAAATGCAAAGGGTGCCAGAAGTTCCGCTCCAAGCCACATCAGTCGGCTTCTGCACTCAAGACCATCCCCATTGCCTGGCCCTTTGCAGTTTGGGGGCTGGACATGGTGGGACCATTCAAGACAGCACGCGACGGCATGACTCATCTGCTTGTCGCGGTGGACAAGTTCACCAAGTGGATAGAAGCAAAGCCAATTAAGAAGTCGAATGGTCCGACTGCTGTGACCTTCATCTCCAACATCACCATCCGGTATGGCATACCACACAACATCATCACCGACAATGGCACGAACTTTACCAAAGGCGCCTTGGCTCATTTCTGCGCGACGCAGGGCATCCGACTGGACTTAGCGTCCGTTGCCCATCCGCAGTCAAACGGCCAAGTAGAGCGAGCAACCAGCCTCATTTTGTCCGGCATCAAGCCCCGACTGGTCGAGCCTATGGAGCGTTCGGCCGACTGTTGGCTCGATGAGCTGCCAGCTGTCCTCTGGAGCCTGCGCACAACTCCGAACAAGTCAACCGGCTTCACGCCCTTCTTCCTCGTCTACGGTGCCGAGGCCGTCATCCCGACGGACATAGAATTCGACTCCCCTCGAGTCACCATGTACACCAAAGTGGAGGCAAAAGAAGCACGAGAAGACGACGTCGATCTGCTGGAAGAGGGCCGGCTGTTGGCACTCAGCCGGTTCACCATCTACCAGCAGAGTCTACGCCGATACTACAACCGGAAGGTCAAGCCAAGATCCTTCCAAGAGGCAGACCTTGTGCTCCGGCTGATCCATCGAACAGCTAGCCAGCACAAGCTCTCGGCACCTTGGGAAGGCCCCTTCATCATCAGCAAAGTTCTGGGCAATGACTCCTACTACCTGATCGACGCTCAGAAGCCCAGAGCACGCAAAAGAGACGACTCCGGCAAGGAGACAGAGCGTTCATGGAATGCAAATCTCCTTCCGAGATTTTACAGTTGAAGTAGTATGTACCACGCTACCTTTTGTATTAAGTATGAAGACTCCGAGTCCCCCGAGAAGAGCTCGGGGACTGCCCTCTTTTATCTATATGATAAGTATTATGCCTATGAATGTGTTATTTCATTATTCCGCCTGGCACCGGGTTCGACCAGTCGGCCCGGGGGCTCGCCGCCTTGTACTATGTAGTGTTTCCTGCAGCCGGACAAGTAACGTGTTGGCACTTAAGCCTTCTCCTGCCAAAGTCGCAGCTCGCAGAGCGGCTGTCCGGTAAGCAGGAGGCAAAGGCAGAAAAGGGTGCCCACATGAAAAATGGCTAAGGACCCAAAAGCATGTACATAGTTCAAGCCGGCTTCCCGCCACACCGACCGGCTGCTGAGCAGCCGGCCGGCCGGCTTCTACTTAAATTTCTAAATGCTCTAAGAGGCTAAGTACTTACCCTCCCAAAGCAGCCAAGTACTTGACCCAGCCGCAGTCCGCAGAGCGGCTGTTTGGCTGGGAAGACGGCAGCCCAGGGAGGGCGGCAAAGGAAAAAAAGCCAAGGAGCAGAAAGCAAGGAAAGATAGAACTCGGCAAGCATATTTACATATCAAAAGGCCCTTGGCCAACATTCAACAGAAGTTTGAAATACACCCCGCGGGTGGAATTGTGCGAAGTTAACAAAGTTTGTCGAGACTGATAAGCAGGTAAAAACAAAAGATAAATTGGTAGCCTAGGGAGCAGCAGACGGGTTCGGCGGAACGGTGGAGTCGGTGGTGCCGGTTGGTGGAGCGGCCGGCTGGTCAGTCTCCGCTTGGTCGCCTTCGGCAACAGTCGGCTCGCTCGGGCGTGGCTCATTGCTGGAGGTGCGGTCGAGCTGAGGCTGGCCGTCCGCTTTAGCCTCTGGCGCTTCCTCTTCACCTTCCTCGTCCTCCTCGTCTTCTCCCTCGTCGCTGGAGTCGATCACTTCGGCCAAGTCCTCGCCATCCTCCGGGTTCAGCCTGAACCACTCTGGTGGCGCCTCGGCACCATTCTCAGCCAACTCCGGGACGAAGATGCTGGTGTTGGTGTACTCGGCGATCGCCGCCGCTCGCTTGATAAGATCACGCTCCACCGCCACCAGCTCCTCCTGGGCCTCCTGTCAAAACGTGGTCAACTGTGCTAGATTTAGCCCAGGGTACCACGCCTTGACAAACTCCAAGGCCCGGCGTGCTCCAGCCTGAGCCGAGGAACCCTTCCAAGCCTCAAGACGGCCGACCGCCATCTCCAGCCAGCCGGCAGTCCGACTGGGAGTGCGCGGAGCCGGCATGTCTGGCCACAGGGCGGAGATCGCCTGGGCGCCGACACGCTGAAGACGGCGCAACATCCGATGAGCCGGCCGAAGACGGGCCTGGATGCTGAGAAGCTGTTCGCTAAGGGTCCGGGGGGCGTTGGCAGCAATCTGCGTACCTTCCGGCCTCCGCCCTCCGCCCTTCACGATCGGCCCCGATGGCCTGATTGGCAGCGTCAGAGTGACCAGGGAAGAAGTCTGCTCAAGCAGAAGGCAAAAGAGCCAAAATTAGAAACAAGAAGCCGGCTCGATGAGCAGCCAGCGGCCTGAAGAAAGAATAAAGAAGGAAGCTTACCATCAACCATGTCTTCAATCTTGCCAAAGCCGGCAGTCAGCAATGCCTCCTTATCGGTCCAGGCAGAGCGTTCGATCTCGAACTTAGCAAGGAGACTGGACTCCTTCGCCTCCGACTCCTTCTGGGCTTTCTTGAGAAGGTCCGCCTGCTCCGCTAGTTGCGTGGTCAGCCGGTCACGCTCCCGGGCCAGCTCGTTGCACTCCACCTCCTTGGCGCGCAAGCGGTGTTGACTTCACCCAGCTGCTACTGCAGGGCAGCGTTGGCCTCTGCAAGGAGGGAGAAAGAAAAAGACGTCAGCAACCAACAGAGAAGAAGTACAGTCGTCGGGGAGATCCGGCCCGACTGCTCAGCAGTCGGCCCGAATCTCGGGGACTACAGCCCGCGGGTGCGCCAGCGCACCTCCTCAGAGAAAGAAGTTATCAATATCAACAAAGAAGAAGAACAGTTGCCGGGGAGATCCGGCCCGACTGCTCAGCAGTCGGCCCGAATCTCGGGGACTACAGCCCGCGGGTGCGCTAGCGCGCCCCCGCAGAGAAAGAAAACAAGGACTTACTCCGGCTCTCCGACAGGTCGGCGGTCTGTTTGTCCAGATCTCGGACATTAGAGTTGAAGGCGACCACGCGGAGGTTATGATAGTCCTATAATGAAGATATCAGACCAATGTTAGTACTCGGGGCTTGCCAGTTAAAGTTCCGAGCCGCCTGCTCAGCAGCCGGCCCGTAACTCGGAGACTACACCTAGTGGGTGCGTTGGCGCGCCCCCACAGAGAAGTACAAAATCAAAGATGAAGAAGTGAGAAGCATACCCGGATGGCTGCACGCGATTCCAAGAAGGCCTTGTTGCATTGCTTCAGAGCGTCGGCCTCGGCTCGGAGCTTGCCTTGGACGTCCAGGATCGCCTGATTCAAAAGGCCCGTCCCGCCTCCCCGCACCCAGTCAGCGGGCGCAGCGCTGGTCGCTTTGGCATTGGGGATTGATGAGCTCGCGGCACTGGCTTCCGGTGCTCGTGGCGCTGAGGCCACCTTCGCAAAGCGACGACGCATTGGTGTGAGGGCCCCAGGAGTCGGGCCCGTCACCATCTCGTCTACGGCTGGTGGCACCGGCGGGTCAGCCGGCTGCTTGTCCCGCGCTCCTTCGGACGGCGGTGGTGGAGGTACGACTACGTCCAGCATGACAACGTCGCCGCCTTCCCTCTCCATGATCGGGTGCTCGTCGCCGGCTCCCCCGGTCGGCACCACAAATTCTGGTGGTGGCGGCGCAGAGTTCAGGGGGACGATGAATAACGCCGACTGGTGATGCACGGCTTCTTCAAGACGCTACTTCACGGTGGCGTCAGCCTCGGCCTCCGCTAGCTTCTTCAGCGCGGCGGCCTCCGCCTTGTCTGCCTCCGCCTTCTCCAGACAGGCGGCTTCCTGCTCCTCGCACGCCTCCTGCGTGTTTCGCTCCTGCGCCTCCCGGAGGTCGGCGGCCGGATCAATTCGTCGGGTGGTGGTGGAGGTCTCCGCCGACCCAATGACGGAGGCAGCGGCCGACTTCTCAAGAGAGAGCGGGGCCCTAAGTCAAGAAAAGTAAAGTGAAGAAACTCAGACAGAATCAACAAGGAAGAAAAGCACAAGAAAAGATACTTACGCCGACACCATGGGAGGCGCCTTCGGGAGCTTCTGAAATTTGGTCGCCTTCACAGCGGCCTCCTTCCGCCCAGTCGCAGCGGTTGGGTTCTCGGCCTTCTTCGGCGCGCTGCCGAATAAGGCGGCGCCCTGTTTACGCTTTTGCGTGCCGCCTCAAGCAGTCGGCTCGGCGGAGGGACCCACGTCCGCCTTGCCGGCGCCCCGCGAAGGGCGCGGCTCGTCGTCCTCCTCCTCAAAGCCGTCCGGCCACGTCTCGACGCCGCCCCCTTCTTCGGAGCCGCCTGCTCTGTAGATGCCGCCTGTGGTGTCATCTTCCAAGGCGGCCGCCCCCAAGTCGGGGTCGTCCACATCGCTCACAGCTCGGTCTAGTTTGTAGGGGCCACCCGCCCCCACAATGGCGGCCGTCCCCTCAGACATATAGATCTGTTTCAAAAAGCAAGAGGCCGACTATTCGACACAGCAAGACAGAATCAAGATGAAGTTCTGAAGGGAGAAAAGATTGAAGAACTTACGGCAGGCGGCGGGTCTGCGTGGGAGTACGGCTGCTTGCCGAACTGCCAGGACCCCTCCAGCTTGAGGTGGGAGATCTCGTTCACCAAGTTCGCCACTTCAGCAGCCGGCATCTCCTTGGTGCTCAACCGGCACAGGGCGCGATGCCCGCTCATCTGGCTGATCAAGTGAGGCCGGCCTTGGAGCGGGAGAACCCGGCGCGCGACGAAGGCGACCAGCAAGTCGGACGCCTTAAGGCCTTCGGCTTCGGTCAGCACCCGGAGTCAGTTGATGGCGGCGGCGCGTTATGCTTGTTTTGAAGTTATGCTTGTTTTGCCTTCCTATGCAAGTTGATTATTGTTCCCATAAGTTATTTGATCATAAAATCCCTATGCATAGGAAGTGGGTTAGAGTTAAATGTGCTAGTCCTATTTTTCATGATGCTCTCTTTATGTTTCAATTCTTATCTTTTATGTGAGCATCATTGAAATCATCATGCCTAGCTAGGGGCGTTAGACGTTAGCGCTTGTTGGGAGGCAACCCAAATTTATTTTTGTTTCTTGCTTTTTGCTTCGGCTTAGTAATAATTTTTTTATCTAGCCTCTGGTTACATGTACTTTTATGTTTTAATTAGTGTTTGTGCCAAGTAAGACCTATAGGACCTTCTTGGATGATAGTTATTTGATCTTGCTGAAAATTCCAGAAACTTTCTGTTCATGAAAACAATTGTTTAAAATCACCACAACGTGATAAAATACTGATTCTATTTGCAGTAGATCAATAAACAAATTATCTATGTCATCCTATTTTGGTAGAATTTTTTGAGTTCCAGAAGTTTGCGTTAGTTACAGATTACTACAGACTGTTCTGTTTTTTACATATTCTGTTTTTCGTGTGTTGTTTGCTTATTTTGATGAATCTATGGCTAGTAAAATAGTTTATAAACCTTAGAGAAGTTGGAATACAGTAGTTTAACACCAATACAAATAAATAATGAGTTCATTACAGTACCTTGAAGTGGTGTTTTGTTTTCTTTCGCTAACGGAGCTCACGAGAATTTCAGTTAAGTTTTGTGTTGTGAAGTTTTCAAGTTTTGGGTAAAGATTCAATGGACTATGGAATAAGGAGTGGCAAGAGCCTAAGCTTGGGGATGCCCAAGGCACCCCAAGGTAATACTCAAGGACAACAAAGAGCCTAAGCTTGGGGATGCCCCGGAAGGCATCCCCTCTTTCGTCTTCGTTCATCGGTAACTTTACTTGGAGCTATATTTTTATTCACCACATGATATGTGTTTTGCTTGGAGCGTCATGTCATTTTATTTTGTTTTGTTTGCTGTTTGAATAAAATATCAAGATCTGAAATTCTTAAATGAGAGAGAGTCTTCACATAGCTACATAATTATTTAACTACTCATTGATCTTCACTTATATCTTTTTGGAGTAGTTTGTCATTTACTCTTGTGCTTCACTTATATCCTATGAGTAAATAGTTGAATGATTTGAATATCATAAATCTGAAATTATACATGTTTCATATGCTTATCCCATGGGGAGTAATGAGTTTACATATAAGAAGTAGAGGTGGTAAATTTATTGAAGGTTAGCAAACATTGTATTGGTCACTTGAACAATTCATGAAAGAATATTGAAGCAAGAGAGATTTCACATATAAATATACTATCTTGGACATATTTTGTAATTGTGAGCACTCATTAAAATATGACATGCTAAAAGGTTGATGTTGGACAAGGAAGACAACGTAATGGGTTATGTTTTCTTATATATGAAATAAAGTATATTGTCATGGATCGCCCAACACGTTGAGCTTGCCTTTCCCCCTCATGCTAGCCAAATTCTTTGCACTAAGTAGAGATACTACTTGTGTTTCCAAATACCCTTAAACCCGTTTTTGCCATGAGAGTCCACCATACCTACCTATGGATTGAGTAAGATCCTTCAAGTAAGTTGTCATCGATGCATGCAATAAAAATTGCTCTCTAAATATGTATGATCTTTTAGTGTGGAGAAAATAAGCTTTATACGATCTTGTGATATGGAAGCAATAAAAGCAACGGACTGCATAATAAAGGTCCCTATCACAAGTGGCAATATAAAGTGACGTTTCCTCGCATTAAGATTTTGTGCATCCAACTATAAAAGCGCATGGCAACCTCTGCTTCCCTCTGCAAAGGGCCTATCTTTTATTCTTGTCTTTTACCTTATGCAAGAGTCATGGTGATCTTCACCTTTCCTTTTTACATTTTATCCTTTGGCAAGCACATTGTGTTGGAAAGATTCTGATATATATATATCCAATTGGGTGTAAGGCATCATGAACTATTATTGTTGACATTACCCTTGAGGTAAAAGGTTGGAAGGCGAATCTATAAGCCCCTATCTTTCTCTGTGTCTGATTAAAACTTTGAACCCATAAATATCGCGTGAATGTTAGCAATTGTGAAATACTAAAAGATAGTTGAGTGTGTGGAGTTTGCTAAATCAAAGCTCTGGCATAGACTCTTCCTGAAAATAAGATGAATTGTAATTGTTTGATGACTAATAACACGGTTTGTTAGTTTTCAAGAGAGTTTATGATCTATACTTTAAACATGTGAATAGTTTGTTACTTGATCATGAAAAGTTTTATGAGATGAGCTACTATTATGACATATGATGATGCTAGAAAAGGTGATTGAAATTATCATTGATCAAACTTGTGCACCTGCTAGCACTCACACTTCATAAATTATTTATTTTATCATTTACCTGCTCGAGGCCGAGCAGGAATTAAGCTTGGGGATGCTGATACGTCACCAACGTATCTATAATATATGAAGTATTCATGCTATTATATTATCTGTTTTGGATATCTATGGGATTTATTAAACACTTTTATATTATTTTTGGGACTAACCTATTAACCCAGAGCCCAGTGCCAGTTTCTGTTTTTCCCTTGTTTCAGTGTTTCGCAGAAAAGGAATGTCAAACGGAGTCCAAACGGAATGAAACCTTCGGGAGCGTGATTTTTGGAACGAACGTGATCCAGGAGACTTGGAGTTGAAGTCAAGGAAGCTTCAAGGTGGCCACGAGGCAGGGAGGCGCGCCTGCCCCCTGGGTGCGCCCCCACCCTCGTGGGCCCCTCGTGGCTCACATGACCGACTTCTTTCGCCTATATATACCCATATACCTTAAAAACATCGGGGAGCAGAATAGATCGGGAGTTCCGCCGCCGCAAGCCTCTGTAGCCACCAAAAACCAATCGGGACCCTGTTCCGGCACCCTGCCGGAGGGGGGATCCCTCACCGCTGGCCATCTTCATCATCCCGGCACTCTCCATGCCGAGGAGGGAGTAGTTCACCCTCGGGGCTGAGGGTATGTACCAGTAGCTATGTGTTTGATCTCTCTCTCTCGTGTTCTTGAGGTGGTACGATCTTGATGTATCGCGAGCTTTGCTATTATAGTTGGATCTTATGATGTTTCTCCCCCTCTACTCTCTTGTAATGGATTGAGTTTTCCCCTTGAAGTTATCTTATTGAATTGAGTCTTTAAGGATTTGAGAACACTTGATGTATGTTGATGTCTACTACTCAACCTTCTTCTTGTAGACGTTGTTGGGCCTCCAAGTGCAGATGTTTGTAGGACAGTAGCAAATTTCCCTCAAGTGGATGACCTAAGGTTTATCAATCCGTGGGAGGCGTAGGATGAAGATGGTCTCTCTCAATCAACCCTGCAACTAAATAACAAAAAGTCTCTTGTGTCCCCAACACACCCAATACAATGGTAAATTGTATAGGTGCACTAGTTCGGCGAAGAGATGGTGATACAAGTGCAATATGGATGGTAGATATAGGTTTTTGTAATCTGAAAATATAAAAACAGCAAGGTAACTAATGATAAAAGTGAGCACAAATGGTATTGCAATGCTAGGAAACAAGGCCTAGGGTTCATACTTTCACTAGTGCAAGTTCTCTCAACAATAATAACATAATTGGATCATATAAATATCCCTCAACATGCAACAAAGAGTCACTCCAAAGTCACTAATAGCGGAGAACAAACGAAGAGATTATGGTAGGGTACGAAACCACCTCAAAGTTATCCTTTCTGATCGATCTATTCAAGAGTCCGTAGTAAAATAACACGTAGCTATTCTTTCCGTTCAATCTATCATAGAGTTCGTACTAGATTAACACCTTAAGACACAAATCAATCAAAACCCTAATGTCACTTAGATACTCCAATGTCACCTCAAGTATCCGTGGGTATGATTATACGATATGCATCACACAATCTCAGATTCATCTATTCAACCAACACAGAGAACTTCAAAGAGTGCCCCAAAGTTTCTACCGGAGAGTCAAGACGAAAACGTGTGCCAGCCTCTATGCATAGGTTCATGGGCGGAACCCGCAAGTTGATCACCAAAACATACATCAAGTGGATTACGTGATATCCCATTGTCACCACAGATACGCACGACAAGACATACATCAAGTGTTCTCAAATCCTTAAAGACTCAATCCGATAAGATAACTTCAAAGGGAAAACTCACCCATTACAAGAGAGTAGAGGGGGCGGAACATCATAAGATCCAACTATAATAGCAAAGCTCGCGATACATCAAGATCGTACCACCTTAAGAACACGAGAGAAAGAGATCAAAAACATAGCTACTGGTTCATACCCTCAGCCCCGAGGGTGAACTACTCCCTCCTCGTCATGGAGAGCGCCGGGATGATGAATATGGCCACGGGTGAGGGAGACCCCCCTCCGGCAGGGTGCCGGAACAGGGTCCCGATTGGTTTTTGGTGGCTACAGAGGCTTGCGGCGGCAGAACTCCCGATCTATTCTGTTCCCCGATGGTTTTAGGGTATATGGATATATATAGGCGAAAGAAGTCAGTAAGGGGAGCCACGAGGGGCCCACGAGGGTGGAGGGCGCGCCCCCCCTGCCTCGTGCTCTCCTCGTTGATCCCCTGACGTGCACTCCAAGTCTCCTGTATTGCTTTCTTTCCAAAAATAACTTTTCCGAAGGTTTCATTCCGTTTGGACTCCGTTTGATATTCCTTTTCTGCGAACACTGAAACAAGGGAAAAAACAGAAATTGGCACTGGGCTGTTGGCCAATAGGTTAGTCCCAAAAGTAATATAAAAGTGCATAGTAAAGCCCATTAAACATCCAAGATGGATAATATAATAGCATGAATACTTCATAAATTATAGATACGTTGGAGACGTATCAGCATCCCCAAACGTAATTCCTGCTCGTCCTCGAGTAGGTAAATGATAAAAGAAATAATTTATGAAGTGTGAATGCTAGCAGGTGCACAAGTTTGATCAATCATAATTTCAATCACCTTTTCTAGCATCATTATATGTCATAACAGTAGCTCAACTCATAAAACTTTTCATGATCAAGTAACAAACTATTCACATGTTAAAGTATAGATCAATAACTTTCTTGAAAACTAACAAACCGTGTTAATAGTCATCAAACAATTACAATTCATCTTATTTTCAGGAAGAGTCTATGTCAGAGCTTTGATTCAGCAAACTTCACATACTCAACTATCATTTATTCTTCCATGATTGCTACCACTCAAAGCATATTTTTAGAACAAATAGCATCCATCAAACACAGAGAAAGATAGGGGCTTAATGTTTCGCCTCCCAACTTATTTATCATATAGATAATTGTTAACAATAATAATTCATGATCAAATATATTTGAATGGCCATATATGCTCAGATCTTTCCATCACATGATGCTTGCGAACTAAAGAGTAGGTTGGAATGAGGAGGAATACTACTGACTCTTGCATAAAAGTAAAGGATAGGCCTTTCGCAGAGGGGAGCAGGGATTTGCAGAGGTGCTAGAGCTCGAAGCAAAAACAGAGATGAAAATAATTTTGAGAGGTATGCTTTCATTGTCAACATAACGACCAAGAGTTTCCAATATCTTCCATACTAGATACATCATAGGCGGTTCCCACATAGAAAGGTAAAGATTTTACTCCCCCTCCACCAACAATCACACTCCACGGCTTGTCTGAAACAACGGGTGCCATCCAACTATCAACATTCCTGGGGGAGTTTTGTTTAAATTATTTGTGAATTTGTTTTTGATCTTTTGATCATAGGACTGGGCATCCCAGTTACCAGCCATTTTCTCGTGAATGATGAGCGGAGTCCACTCATCGTGAGAATAACCCACCTAGCATGGAAGATACTGCTAGCCCCTAGTCGCCACATGAGCGATTCGGCCATACAAAACAGATTATTATTTGAATGTTTAGAGTTTGGCACATGCAAATTTACTTGGAACGGCAGGTAAATACTGCATATAGGTAGATATGGTGGACACTCATGGAATAAACTTGATTCAAGGAATTTGGATGCACAAGCAGTATTCCCGCTTAGTACACATATTTTGGCTAGCAAAGGATTCTAAATAGCAAGCACCACATGTTAGAGGATCCATAACAATATAACTTCTATACAAATATACCCAAGCATACCTCATTATGTTGTCTTCCTTGTTCAAATTCAACTAATTTGCTCAGGTTTGAAAATAATTAATGGGGCTCACAATCATAGAAGATGTCCAAGATAGTATATTTATATGTGAAATCTCTCTTCCTTCAATATTCTTTCATGAATTGTTCAAGTGACCAATACAATGTTTGCTAACCTTCAAAAAATTTACCACCTCTACTTCTTATATGTGAAGCCATTACTCCCCATGGGAAAGGCATATGAAACATATATAATTTCAGATTTATGGCATTCAAATCATTCAACCATTTACTCATAGGATATAAGTGAAGCACACGAGTAAATGACAAACTACTCCAAAAAGATATAAGTGAAGATCAATGAGTAGTTAAATAATTATGTAGCTATGTGAAAACTCTCTCTCATTTAAGAATTTCAGATCTTGATATTTTATTCATACAGAAAGCAAAACTAAAGAAAATAAAATGACGCTCCAAGCAAAACACATATCATGTGGTGAATAAAAATATAGCTCCAAGTAAAGTTACCGATGAACGAAGACGAAAGAGGGGATGCCATCTGGGGCATCCCCAAGCTTAGGCTCTTGGTTGTCCTTGAATATTACCTTGGGGTGCCTTGGGAATCCCCAAGCTAAGGCTCTTGCCACTCCTTATTCCATAGTCCATCGAATCTTTACCCAAAACTTGAAAACTTCACAACACAAAACTTAACAGAAAACACGTAAGCTCCGTTAGCGAAAGAAAACAAAACACCACTTCAAGGTACTCTAATGAACTCATTTTTTATTTATATTGGTGTTAAACCTACTGTATTCCAACTTCTCTATGGTTTATAAACTCTTTTACTAGCCATAGATTCATCAAAATAAGCAAACAACACATGAAAAACAGAATCTGTCAAAAACAGAACAGTCTGTAGTAATCTGTAACTAACGCAAACTTCTGTAACACAGAAAAATCTACCAAAATAGGACGACCTGGACAATTTGATTATTGATCTACTGCAATTGGAATCAGTATTTTATCATGTTCTGGTGATTTTAAACAATTGTTTTCGTGAACAGAAAGTTTCTGGAATTTTCAGCAAGATCAAATAACTATCATCCAAGAAGATCCTATTGGTCTTACTTGGCACAAAAAATAATTAAAAAATAAAACTACATCTAACCAGAGGCTAGATCAATTATTTATTACTAAACTGAACCAAAAAGCAAGAAAGAAAAATAAAATTAGGTTGCCTCCCAACAAGCGCTAATGTTTAACGCCCCTAGCTAGGCATGATGATTTCAATGATGCTCACATAAAAGATAAGAGTTGAAACATAAAGAGAGCATCACGAAGAATATGACTAGCACATTTAAGTATAACCCACTTCCTATGCATAGGGATTTTGTGAACAAACAACTTATGAGAACAATAATCAACTAGCACAGGAAGGCAAAACAGGCATAACTTCAAAACTTTAAGCACATAGAGAGGAAACTTGATATTATTGCAATTCCCACAAGCATATATTGCTCCCTCATAATAATTTTCTGTAGCATCATGAATGAATTCAACAATATAACCAGCACCGAAATCATTCTTTTCATGATCTACTTGCATAGAAAATCTACTACTCTCCACATAAGCAAAATTCTTCTCATTCGGAATAGTGGGAGTATCATAAGAGACTTGAATACTATAAATTGTTTCCACATTAAAGGAGTAGTGTTCAGAAAAAGGGTAATCATAATCATGACAAGTTTTATAAATATAATCATCACTACTTTTTATAGCATAAGTTTCATCACAATAATCATCATAAGTAGCAACTTTTTTCTCATCATAATCGATTAAAACCTCTTCCAAGATAGTGGATTCATCACTAAATAAAGTCATGACCTCTCCAAATCCACTTTCATGAATATTATAAGATTCAAAATCCTCCAAAATAGTGGGATCATTACTTCCTAAAGTTGACACTCTTCCAAACCCACTTTCATCAATATAATCATCATAAGTAGGAGGCATGCTATCATCATTATAAATTTGCATATCAAAACTTGGGAGACTAAAAATATCATCTTCATTAAACGTAGCATCCCCAAGCTTGGGACAAACATTAAGTGCAGCAAATATATTCTAAAAAACATCATCTTCATCAAACATAGCATCCCCAAGCTTGGGTCTTTTCATATCATAAGCATAATCACTCTCATTATTAATAGTATGGATAGCACCAATAGTATAGCAATTATCATCATCACAATGAGTAGTAGGAGCAACATCATTTGGGAGGGATACCTTTTTACCTTTTCTTCTCCGTTTTTTCTTTTTCTTCTTCACATCATGTGCGGGTTTATCCCTCTTTTTTTGAGCTCCTTATTGATGAGATTGGTTGAATAGAAAGCTCCTCCTCGTTACCTGATTCATCATAAGAAATAATAGGAGGATATTGGGAAGCCTCTTCCCTTTCATTAGTATTCTCTTCATCCTCTATTTGTTTTCTTTTCTTTATGTAATTGGCAATATAAGGATTTTCAATGCAATTCACCACACAATACATATAAATTTCTTCTAGATCAAAATCGAGGAATTTCTCGAGGTTATATTCGGGAATAATCTTAGTTTGACGTTTCATTTCTGGATAACCCAAAAGAAAACTAAGTTCATTATAATGTGCAAGGGAAATCAAGTCATCACAATTTTTGGACACGATTCGATCATGAAACAATTTGCATTTGATATTTAAATGACCATGTTCATTGCAAAGTTCACAAGTATGGCTAAGAAATTTTAAATTTTCAGCACTAACATTTAGCCTTTCTTGCAACCATTTAGTTTCTAAATGCTTATGCCTCTTGCAATATCTATCTTCCCTATTTGGTGTGTACTTGCAAACCCAATGAACTCCACAAAAATTGACATGTTTATAGGAGACATTTTCATCATAACTAGTGCAATCATCATTAGTACTATGGATATTCAAAGAGTTCATACTAACAACATTGCAATCATGCTCATCATTCAAAGATTTAGTGCCAAACATTTTAATGCATTCTTCTTCTAACACTTTGGCACAATTTTCCTTCCCATCATACTCACGAAAGATATTAAAAAGATGAAGCGTATGAGGTAAACACAATTCCATTTTTTTGTAGTTTTATTTTACAAACTAAACTAGTGATAAAACAAGAAACAAAAAGATTCGATTGCAAGATCTAAAGATATACCTTCAAGCACTCACCTCCCCGGCAACGGCGCCAGAAAAGATATGTCTTGCATGTGCTTATCTGTGGTGACAATGGGATATCACGTGATCTACTTGATGTATGATTTGGTGATCAACTTGCGGGTTCCGTGACCTCGTGAACTTATGCATAGGGGTTGGAACACGTTTTTGTCTTGACTCTCCGGTAGAAACTTTGGGGCACTCTTTGAAGTTCTATGTGTTGGTTGAATAGATGAATCTGAGATTGTGTGATGCATATCGTATAATCATACCCACGGATACTTGAGGTGACATTGGAGTATCTAGGTGACATTAGGGTTTTGGTTGATTTGTGTCTTAAGGTGTTATTCTAGTATGAACTCTATGATAGATCAAACGGAAAGAATAGCTTCCTGTTATTTTACTACGGACTCTTGAATAGATCGATGAGAAAGGATAACTTTGAGGTGGTTTCGTACCCTACAATAATCTCTTCGTTTGTTCTCCGCTATTAGTGACTTTGGAGTGACTCTTTGTTGCATGTTGAGGGATAGTTATATGATCCAATTATGTTATTATTGTTGAGAGAACTTGCACTAGTGAAAGTATGAACCCTAGGCCTTGTTTCCTAGCTTTGCAATACCATTTACGCTCACTTTTATCGCTTGCTACCTTGCTGTTTTTATATTTTCAGATTACAAATACTCATATCTATCATCCATATTGCACTTGTATCACCGTCTCTTCGCCGAACTAGTGCACCTATACAATTTACCATTGTATTGGGTGTGTTGGGGACACAAGAGACTCTTTGTTATTTGGTTGCAGGGTTGTTTGAGAGAGACCATCTTCAACCTATGCCTCCCACGGATTGATAAACCTTAGGTCATCCACTTGAGGGAAATTTGCTACTGTCCTACAAACATCTGCACTTGGAGGCCCAACAACGTCTACAAGAAGAAGGTTGCGTAGTAGACAACAAGGGCTCGGGGCGGAAGAGCTCGACGGAGACGAGCAGCGGCAGCACTCCGGCGTGGCTCGGGGGCGCTGCAGCGAGAAGAGCAAGAAGGAGACGAGGACGGGGCAGGAGGGCGCGCGTGCTCCGCCGCTCCCCCTCCTCCCCCTAGTTATAGCCGGTGGGCTATGAAGCCGAGGGGCGAGGCGTGGGATCGTGGGATTGACTGTGCCCACGACCCCACGTCCCCGCGTTTATCGCGCGAGTTACTGTGCGCAGTAACTCCGCGGAGAAGCTCAACCGGCTGCCTCGACCGCAGCGGATCCGCTCGCGTCCCGAGGCCCGGTAGTTGTGGGCCCAGCCTGCTGTCGCGTCCCATTGTGCGTGTGGGCTAGCAGGCTGGCTGACGCCACGTGGCGTGCTCCCGACGGGCGGCGGGCTTGGAGGCTTGGATAGCACGCCACCTAGTTCCCGCCATTGCGTTCTAAGTTTCAGACAAATCCGTCTGGACGTGGCCGGCTCCCTCCAGGCGGCATGCCGGGAGTCGGATGAAGCTTCCGTCCAGAGCACCTGGAGAAGGAAACTGTTGAGGCTCCTCAGCTCCTCAGCCGTGGCGCCTCACTAGCTTCAGGGACTACTGTCGGAGTAATGGACCATGGGTAGCCTAACCCGAGTGCCTAAACCTTTCAGGACATTGGGCTGGCTGCGCCCCATAAACATCCAGAATGAAGCACCGCCTCCTGGTAGCCGGCTGGCCTGAATGGCCGGCTGCTGGAAGGCAGCCAAGCTCCAGAAGACGGCACCAAGATGGGCCGACTCCCAGCAGGCGGCCTCCAAAGAGGCCAGCCCCTGGCAGTCGGCCCGCGGCACCCTCAAAGTCAGCGCCTCCGTTAAGAAGACAAGACAGGGTGTGGCTACAGTGTAGTCCATCACCCCCACGTCCGGGGCAAGGCGCGGCCACACTGCCCCGTACAGGCAGAGATCTCCGCACGGCGCGGCACTGTTACCACTCCGCCCTTGACGTCACTCATGTCAGGCGGTGCCCTGCCCCCACGACGGCCTGTCGGTACGGCCTGCAAGCGGCGGGCCCTACCATGCAGCGAGAGCCCGGAAGACAGCGGAAGCCTGACCAGTCAGACCTGACCGAGGCCGGCTTCCAGCAGGCGGCCCGTTCCTTCCTCAGGGCCCATGCACCATTAACCAGATGAGACACGGTGTGGCTACAGTGATCTCCCACTAGGCGGCGGGACTGTAGCCACGCTCCCCTGACCAAGCATGCGTCATTAGCATCGCGGCTATAGTAATCAGCAGCTGGCAAGACCCGCGAGCGGCGGAAGTGGCCTGTCGGCTCCGTACCAGACCAGTCGGCGGGGCCCGCCAGGCGGCGGGCCCCAGCAGCCGGCGGAGAAGCCGGCGACCAGAGACACTGACAGCCGGGTCCTACACCTGGCCAGATTACCATTATACCCCTAGGGGTAGGCCTATATAAACCCCCCAGGGCACCCATGCAAAGGGTTCCCAACCTGTTAGAACTAGACTCACACATAGAGAGAGGAGAGGGCGAGCCCTGCCTTCTTCCACCTCTAGCATACAGCTCGAGGAGCACCGTTGTACTCACTAGTGCCTTAGTGATCATTCGGAGACCCCACAGAGCAGGACTTGGGGTGTTATCTCCTAGGAGAGCCCCGAACCTGGGTAAAGTGCGTCGGCGTTCGTGTCTACGCCTCATCCCGCTTCCAGGCACCGGCGACGTTCTACTCGCTCCCACCATGATAGCCATCCATTGGCATATGTCGCACCCAACCCCCGACATTTGGCGCCCATCGTCGGGCGAGGTGCACCGTCTCCCGGAGACCTATTCTGGACGGGAACCTTGTTACTTCCCGGCGAACGCAGCCAGCCCGGCACGCGGGACGGCGTCTGCGCCGACGCGCTGCACGGCGTGGAGGTCGCCTGTGCGGCGAGCTGCCTCGCCGATCTTGTTGGCGAGATTCGCCTCTCCGACGTGCCCGCGTCTGATGCGGGCACCGATGGCCCCGAGAGCCGCCTCGTCGGCCTCCTCGATCAGCTCCACATCGCCAGCGAGCCTGCTGTGGACTTTGAGTCGGTTGTCTCCACCGACCTGATGCTCGTCGACTCCGACACAGCGTCGCTCGACGCGTTCCCCACCAATGTGGTGGTCTACGGCGAACCGCTTCCTCGCACGGAGAGTGGTGGTAGCACCGTCACGGAGGTGCTCGTCATCAGCCACGGCGAGCACTCTGGCGGAGGTGGCCAGGATCCGTTGCAGGCGGCGCTGCAAGACTTGACTGCGCCCATCCCGGAAGACACCGACGCCGAGACGCTGGAGGCACGCCGTGTCCAGCTCATCGAAAGCGCCAACCGGCTGGCCAGCATGAAACGCCTCTCGGAGGCCTAACAGCGTGAGATGGACCGTGCCCCTCGACATCATTAAGAGGGTCCGGACTACACTGCAACAAGACAGCTCGGCTTGTCAAGAGATCAATTAGCAATTCGGCCTCCGTTCCAGCCCCGACGAGGGACTGGCATTCGTACCGCGCGCACATAATTACGCACTCAAAACCCCATGGGTACTGACGGAGGCATACTAAGCTCGCGATCCACAGTGCGGCTCGACCGACCCTGGGATTCGCACACCTTTACTTTCCCTTTTTATTTCGGGCTTTTCTCTTTTCGAGGTCTATTCAGACGACCCGCTTGCAAACACACCAAGGAGGCAAGGAGCTCTGGCGTACAAGGAAATCTCCAGGTGATCTCTGCTAACGTTTGCCATACTTGTTTTACATACCCAGCTCGCCCTTGGTCATTGATAACCCACAAGTATAGGGGATCGCAACAGTTTTCGAGGGTAGAGTATTCAACCCAAATTTATTGATTCGACACAAGGGGAGCCAAAGAATATTCTCAAGTATTAGCTGTTGAGTTGTCAATTCAACCACACCTGGATAACTTAGTATCTCCAGCAAAGTATTTAGTAGCAAAGTAGTATGATAGTAGTGGTAACGGTAACAAAAGTAACGGTAGCAAAAGTAATATTTTTGGTGTTTTGTAGTTATTGTAACAGTAGCAACGGAAAAGTAAATAAGCGAAGAACAATATGTGAAAAGCTCATAGGCATTGGATCGGTGATGGAGAATTATGCCGGATGCGGTTCATCATGTAACAGTCATAACATAGGGTGACACAGAACTAGCTCCAATTCATCAATGTAATGTAGGCATGTATTCCGAATATAGTCATACGTGCTTATGGAAAAGAACTTGCATGACATCTTTTGTCCTACCCTCCCGTGGCAGCGGGGTCCTAATGGAAACTAAGGGATATTAAGGCCTCCTTTTAATAGAGTACCGGAACAAAGCATTAACACATAGTGAACACATGAACTCCTCAAACTATGGTCATCACCGGGAGTGGTCCCGATTATTGTCACTTCGGGGTTGCCGGATCATAACACATAGTAGGTGACTATAGACTTGCAAGATAGGATCAAGAACTCACATAGATTCATGAAAACATAATAGGTTCAGATCTGAAATCATGGCACTCGGGCCCTAGTGACAAGCATTAAGCATAGCGAAGTCATAGCAACATCAATCTCAGAACATAGTGGATACTAGGGATCAAACCCTAACAAAACTAACTCGATTACATGATAGATCTCATCCAACCCATCACCGTCCATCAAGCCTACGATGGAATTACTCACGCATGGCGGTGAGCATCATGAAATTGGTGATGGAGGATGGTTGATGATGACGATGGCGACGAATCCCCCTCTCCGGAGCCCCGAACGGACTCCAGATCAGCCCTCCCGAGAGGTTTTAGGGCTTGGCAGCGGCTCCGTATCGTAAAACGCGATGAATCCTTCTCTCTGGGTTTTTTCTCCCCGAAAGAAAATATATAGAGTTGGAGTTGAGGTCGGAGGAGCTCCAGGGGGGCCATGAGGTAGGGGGCGCGCCCTAGAGGGGAGGGCGCCCCCCCCCACCCTCGTGGCTAGGGTGTGGGCCCCCTGGTCTTCATCTTTTGCAAGGATTTATTATTATTTCCAAGTAGACGTTCCGTGAAGTTTCAGGTCATTCCGAGAACTTTTGTTTCTGCACATAAATAACACCATGGAAAGTCTGTTGAAAACAACGTCAGTCCGGGTTAGTTCCATTCAAATCATGCAAGTTAGAGTCCAAAACAAGGGCAAAAGTGTTTGGAAAAGTAGATACGACGGAGACGTATCAACATCCCCAAGCTTAAACCTTTGCTTGTCCTCAAGCAATTCAGTTGACAAACTGAAAGTGATAAAGAAAAACTTTTACAAACTCTGTTTGCTCTTGTTGTTGTAAATATGTAAAGCCAGCATTCAAGTTTTCAGCAAAGATTATGACTAACCACATTCACGATAACTCTTAGGTCTCATGTTTACTCATATCAATGGCATAATCAACTAGCGAGCCAAAATAATAAATCTCGGATGACAACACTTCCTCAAAACAATCATCATATGATATAACAAGATGGTATCTCGCGAGCCCTTTCTGAGACCGCAAAACATAAATGCAGAGCACCTTTAAAGATCAAGGACTGACTAGACATTGTAATTCATGGTAAAAGAGATCCAATCATAGTCATACCCAATATAAATTAATAGTAATGAATGCAAATGACAGCTGCGCTCTCCAGCTAGTGCTTTTTAATAAGAGGGTGATGACTCAACATAAAAGTAAATAGATAGGCCCTTCGCAGAGGGAAGCAGGGATTTGTAGAGGTGCCAGAGCTCGATTTTGAAATAGAGATAAATAATATTTTTAGCGGCATACTTTCATTGTCAACATAACAACCAAGAGATGGCGATATCTTCCATGCTACACACATTATAGGCGGTTCCCAAATAGAATGGTAAAGTTTATACCCCCCTCCACCAACAAGCATCAATCCATGACTTGCTTGAAACAACGAGTGTCTCCAACTAGCAACAGTCCCAGGGGGAGTTTTGTTTGCAATTATTTTGATTTAGTTTGCATAAAGCATGGGACTGGGCATCCCGGTGACCAGCTATTTTCTCGTGAGTAAGGAGCGGAGTCCACTCCTCTTGAGAATAACCCGCCTAACATGGAAGATAAGGGCAGCCCTAGTTGATACATGAGCTATTCGAGCATACAAAACAGAATGTTTATTTGAAGGTTTAGAGTTTGGCGCATACAAATTTACTTGGAACGGCAGGTAGATACCGCCTATAGGAAGGTATAGTGGACTCATATGGCATAACTTTGGGGTTTAAGGGATTGGATGCACCAGCAGTATTCCCGCTTAGTACAAGTGAAGGCTAGCAAAAGACTGGGAAGCGACCAACTAGAGAGCAACAACAGTCATGAACATGCATTAAAATTAATGAACAGTGGATGCAAGCATGAGTAGGATATAATCCACCATAAACATAAATATCGTGAAGGCTATGTTGATTTTGTTTCAACTACATGTGTAAACATGCGCCAAGTCAAGTCACTTAAATCATTCAAAGGAGGATACCACCCCACTATACCACATCACAACCATTTTAATAGCATGTTGGCACGCAAGGTAAACCATTATAACTCATAGCCAATCAAGCATGGCACGAGCAACTATGATCTCTAATTGTCATTGCAAACATATTTATTCATAATAGGCTGAATCAGGAACGATGAACTCATCATATTTACAAAAACAAGAGAGGTCGAGTTCATACCAGCTTTTCTCATCTCAGTCAGTCCATCATATATCGTCATAATTGCCTTTCACTTGCACGACCGAACGATGTGAATAATAATATGAGTGCACGTGCATTGGACTAAGCTGGAATCTGCGAGCATTCAATAAACAGGAGAAGACTAGGCATTATGGGCTCTTGGTTAAATCAACAATAATGCATATAAGAGCCACTTCAACAATTTAATCATGGTCTTCTCCTATCGACCTCCAAAGAAAAGAAAAGAAATAAAACTATTTACACGAGAAAGCTCCCAACAAGCAAAAGAAGAACGGGAAATCTTTTTGGGTTTTCTTTTTGATTATTACTACTACGGCTAGAAAAGTAAACTAACTAAAAGCTACACTAATTTTTTTGTTTTTCTTAAAGTTTATCAAACACACAAGAAGAAAGCAAGAAAAAGAAAATAAACTAGCACGGATATTACAGTGAAAGAGTATGAGCACCGACATCTAGCAATGAGTGTGTGTGAACATAAATGTAATGTCGGTGGGAAATACGTACTCCCCCAAGCTTAGGCTTTTGGCCTAAGTTGGTTCATTGCCACGGATGGCCTGGCGGATATCCATAGTTGTAGCCGGGGTCGTACTGAGATGAAGAAGACTCTGATTGCCACTGGCTGGCAGTCATCTCCGGATCCCAAAAGTAATCAGACTGTCGTGGAGGCTCAAATTGTGGTTCCGGCTCCGGGGCTGGTGTAGGGTTCCGGTAAGCGTAAATGGCCGGCCACGGAACGAGATACGGGCCTACAGATAAATTAAACAAGGAAGGAGCAGGCAAGATAATAGTCTCAGGGTGATGCTTATCAAAGAACAATTTGTATTTAAGCGCCCCTTCCTTATTTTTAACAATGAAATCATGCGCTACCATACTCTTATAATCTAAATAAGCATTGGGCAGCAATTTTTCTTCTTTTTCATAGTGCCTAATAGGTATGTTACAATATGCAGCAAGGCGTGAAGCATAAATACCTCCAAAGATGGGACCCTTTGTACAGTTCAAACTTAACCGTTTAGCAATAATACCACCCATACTAACAGTGTTATCGGAAAATAAACCATGGAACAAAATGATAATATCAGGAACACTAAGATTTACACAGTTTCCGCGACCAATTAAGCAACGACTAGCAAATAAAGTAAAGTAGCGTAAGACAGGAAAATGTATGCTAGTGATTCTTGCATCGGAAACCTTCCTAGTTTCCCCCACAGTAATAGTGTCAATAAACCCGTCCACATCTTTATGATGTGGTTCATCTAAACTACCCTCGAAAGGTATTTTGCAAACCTTGCAAAATTCATCTAGTGGCATCTTCTTAACAACATCATATAAATGAAACTCTACTCTAGGAGGTGTTTCCTTAGGATAATAGTAGAAGTTTTGCACGAAAGTATTGGTGAGTAAGAGATACTGATGACGTTGGTCGCAGAGGAAGTCGGTGAGGCCTGCATTCTCAGCCAATGAATAGAAATCTTCATAAATCCCAGCTTCTCTCAACAAATCATCGGAAGGCCATTCACACGGCCAAACCTCCATAGTGCGAGGCAAATTATATTTGGGCCTCTGTGCTTCTTCATTCTGCTTTTCCTTCGAGCTTCGGCTCGATGAGCCCCTCAAAAATCTCTTCATTATTTTCTGAAAATTTCTGAATTTTTTAGTAACTTCAAGTAAAAGTGAACCAAGCTCAACAAAATTGATAGCAACTACTCCTACAAGTGACTAGTGCCTATATCAAGCATTATAACTACTTGGAACCATATAAATTTGACATGCAAGCTCAAGAACATGGTCACCTAGGCAGCACAAATTTGCAATGAACAAAGCGCTAGAACAAAAACTAATTGGACCAATGGAGGAGCACATACCAAGGAACAATCCCCCCAAGCAGTTTTGTGAGAGGTGCTTTGAGCAAGGAGATCGAAAGTCGCAACAAAATGAGCTAGAACTCGTGCTTGAGCTGGATATTGGTGTTTGTGGGAGGAGGAAGAAGTGTGTGGGTGCAGGAATAAGTGGAGGGGCCACCGTGGGGCCACGAGGCATGAGGGCGCGCCTAGGGGGGTAGGGCGCGCCATCCACCCTCGTGGCCAGGTGCTTGCCCCTCCTGCTGTGTTCTTAGTGCCAGATATTCTCAAATATTCCAGAAAAAAATCATATTCCATTTTCAGGGCATTTGGAGAACTTTTATTTTCGGGGTATTTTTATATTGCACGGATAAATCAGAAAACAGACAGAAAAATTCTATTTTACTTTATTTCAACTAAATAACAGAAAGTAGAGAGAGGGTACAGAAGGTTGTGCCTTCTAGTTTCATCCATCTCATGCTCATCAAAAGGAATCCACTAACAAGGTTGATCAGGTCTTGTTAACAAACTCATTCCGAATAACATGGAACCGGAGAAATTTCGAATAACACTATGTTACCTCAACGGGGATATGCACATCCCCTATAATAAGAATATCATATTTCTTCTTGACGGTAGGTAGAGGAAATTCAAAACCTCCAAAAATAATCGATGGAATTTTTCCAATAGAATTGATACTGTGGACCTGAGGTTGTTTCCTCGAAAAGTGTACCGCATGCTCATTACCATTAACATGAAAAGTGACATTGCCTTTGTTGCAATCAATAACAGCCCCTGCAGTATTCAAAAAAGGTCTTCCAAGAATAATAGACATAATATCGTCCTCGGGAATATCAAGAATAACAAAGTCCGTTAAAATAGTAACGTTTGCAACCACAACAGGCACATCCTCACAAATACCGACAGGTATAGCAGTTGATTTATCAGCCATTTGCAAAGATATTTCAGTAGGTGTCAACTTATTCAAATCAATTCTACGATATAAAGAGAGAGGCATAACACTAACACCGGCTCCAAGATCACATAAAGCAGTTTTGACATAGTTTCTTTTAATGGAGCATGGTATAGTTGGTACTCCTGGATCTCCAAGTTTCTTAGGTATTCCACCCTTAAAAGTGTAATTAGCAAGCATGGTGGAAATTTCAGCTTCCGGTATCTTTCTTTTATTAGTAATAATTTCTTTCATATACTTAGCATAAGGATTCATTTTGAGCATATCACTTAATCGCATACGCAAAAAGATAGGTCTAATCATTTCAGCAAAGCGCTCAAAATCCTCATCATCCTTTTTCTTGGATGGTTTGGGAGGAAAAGGCATGGGTTTCTGAACCCATGGCCCCCTTTCTTTACCATGTTTCCTAGCAACAAAGTCTCTTTTATCATAACGTTGATTCTTTGATTGTGGGTTATCAAGATCAACAGCAGGTTCAATTTCTATATCATTATCATTACTAGGTTGAGCATCATCATGAACATCATCAATAGCATTTTCATTAGGCTCATGTTCATTACCAGATTGTGTTTCAGCATCCGAAATAGAGATATCATTTGGATTCTCAGGTGTTTCAACAATAGGTTCACTAGAAGCATGCAAAGTCCTATCATTTTTCTTTTTCTTCCTTTTAGAAGGCCTAGGTGCATCAATATTATTTCTCTGAGAATCTTGCTCAATTCTCTTAGGGTGGCCTTCAGGATACAAAGGTTCCTGAGTCATTCTACCAGTTCTAGTAGCCACTCTAACAACATAATCATTTTTCTTAATATTCATTTCATTGAGCAAATCATTTTGAGCTTTAAGTACTTGTTCTACTTGAGTGGTAACCATAGAAGCATGTTTAGTAACGAGTTTAAGTTCACCTTTAACTCTAGACATATAATCACCCAAGTGTTCAAGCGTATCGGAATTGTATTTCAATTGTCTACCAAAATAAGGATTAAAGTTTTCTTGTTTGACAATAAAATTATCAAACTCTTCTAAGCATTGTCTAGCAGACTTATAGTGAGGAATATCACCTTCATCAAATCTATAGAGAGAATTTACCTTTACTACCTGTGTCGGGTTATCAAGACCATGATTTCTTCAATAGGTAATGGATTAAGGGTAATGGATTAAGATCATATGTTTCTTCAACATGCGGCAGATTAAGACCATGTATTTCTTCAATAGGAGGTAAATTCTTAACGTCTTCAGCTTTAATACCTTTTTCTTTCACAGATTTCTTTGCCTCTTGCATGTCTTCAGGACTGAGAAATAGAACACCACTCTTCTTCGGAGTTGGTTTAGGAATAGGTTCAGGAATTGGCTCGGGAGCTGGCTCAGGAAGTGTCCAATTATTTTCATTTGTCAACATATTATTCAATAGAATTTCAGCTTCATCCGGTGTTCTTTCCCTGAAAACAGAACCAGCACAACTATCCAGGCAATCTCTGGAAGCATCGGTTAGTCCATTATAAAAGATATCAAGTATTTCATTTTTCTTGAGAGGATGATCAGGCAAAGCATTAAGTAATTGGAGAAGCCTCCCCCAAGCTTGTGGGAGACTCTCTTCTTCAATTTGTACAAAATTGTATATTTCCCTCAAAGCAGCTTGTTTCTTATGAGCAGGGAAATATTTAGCAGAGAAGTAATAAATCATATCCTGGGGACTACGCACACAACCAGGATCAAGAGAATTAAACCATATCTTAGCATCACCCTTTAATGAGAACAGAAATATTTTAAGGATATAAAGGTAGCGTGTTCTCTCATCATTAGTGAACAGGGTGGCTATATCATTTAATTAAGTAAGATGTGCCACAACAGTTTCAGACTCATAGCCATGAAAAGGATCAGATTCAACCAAAGTAATTATATCAGGATCAACAGAGAATTCATAATCCTTATCAGTAACACAGATAGGTGAAGTAGCAAAAGCAGGGTCAGGTTTCATTCTAGCACTAAGAGATTGCTGCTTCCATTTAGCTAATAACCTCTTGAGTTCATATCTATCTTTGCAAGCTAAAATAGCTAAAGCGGCTTCTTTTTCAAAAACATAACCCTCAGGAATAACAGGCGAGTCTTCATCATCACTTTCATCTATATAATCAGTTTCAATAATTTCTTTATCTCTAACCCTAGCAATTTGTTCATCAAGAAATTCACTAAGTGGCACAGTAGTATCAAGCGTGGAAGTAGTTTCATCATAAGTATCATGCATGGCAGAAGTGGCATCATCAATAACATGCGACATATCAGAACGAATAGAAGAAGCAGGTTTAGGTGTCGCAAGCTTACTCAAAACAGAAGGTGAATCAAGTGCAGAGCTAGATGGCAGTTCCTTACCTCCCCTCGTAGTTGAGGGATAAATTGTTGTCTTAGCGTCTTTCAAGTTCTTCATAGTGACCAGCAGATATAAATCCCAAGTGACTCAAAGAATAGAGCTATGGTCCCCGGCAACAGCGCCAGAAAATAGTCTTGATAACCTGTGACAGCCTGGTTTTTGCCCTTTCTTATTTGCTTGAAATTTCATTTGAAAGTTTTTGAAACTTGGAGTTTCTGAATCTTTTCATTTGGACTTAAACACTTGGGCATCCTTGGCTTTCACCCAAGTGTCCACTTCTCTCCCAAACCATCACTTCACTTCTGATCCACCACAAAATAACCTTTGGAATATTTTTCTTAAATGAAAAATATTCATTTTCTCTCAAAAACCCTAAGCCAGATCTGTTTGCTTCAAGGCAACCCTAATTTTTATGGCTCAGAAAATTCTAAGATAATTCACAAATATTCTAGGGACCCTAGGGCACCTCCCTGAGCAAAAATATTTCATCACTTTTTGGAATATTTTTGCTACAGAAAATCTTTTCTGTTCCGGACAGAAATGGTGGTTTCTACAGCAACTACCATTTTACTTGCTCCATTTGACCTGAACTTTCTTGTGCATCTTTACCTTAGTAACTTATAACTAGCCACCAAAGCACAGCCCAAAACTCCCAGCCATTTGACCACAGTAACATCACAAAGTTACTGACCAGAAACTTACCTGGCTTGTAAAATCTTCTCTACTGCACCTGGATCCAAACCAAACCGTGGTAAACTTCAAAACTACCACGAACAACATGCCAGACATGATTTTTGGACGAAGGCTGGCCTGAGGAGAGAGTTCGCGCGGTGACCACGCGTGTCCACGATGCCAGGCATGCGTGTCGACGCGCTCTGGGTGACGCCGAGCGCTCTGTTCGAGCGTGCTCGCTTCCCCCGCCTGCCCAACCATGCCAAACCCCACCACCATCATCGTCTCGACGTCCTTAACTCCTCCCTGGCACTCGCCGATGCCGGAGCTCGCCGCAGTGAGCACGGGCAAGGTCCGGCCAGCCCAACAGTGCGGAGCGCACTATGCTCGTCACCATCCCCTTGATCCTGTGCTCGTCTTCGCTCGCCCACAGTGGCCGCGTGACCTCCGTCGCCTTCTCCCCCTCTCACTGACGCCGCTCGTCGCCGGGCGCCGTGGACAGGTGTCCACCGGCGGAGCCCAAAGCACCCTCGCCGCTCGCCTATAAATAGAGCCACCCCAGCCTCCTCGAGCACCATCCAACACTCACACACACCCCACGATCGAGTAGGAAGCCGTAGCCCGGCCGGGCAGGCCTCGGGCCGCCGTCCCCGAGCTCGAGCTCGCCGGCGATCCCCTCTGGTCGTCGCGGTAGCTCCAGCCCCTCCCAGGCCTGGGCGACCCCTCCAAGGCCTCCGCCTCTCTCCGGTGAGGCCATCTCGCCCGCTTGGAGCCTCTGGAGTGACCTCTGCTCGCCGTCTTCCTCAACTCCGGCGACCTCCACATTCTGCCTCCGCTTGTGAGCTAGTTTCCGACGCCGTCCGACCACCCCTAGCCACGCTACGGGTACGGGGGCAGGTGTGCCATCGTCCCCTCTCTCAATCCGTCCCTCTCGTTTGGGCCAAGGAGCCCTCGTCGCCGGCGAGAGCTCCGGCGAAGCCGCGGCCCTCTCTGTTTCTCTCTCCCTCTTCCCCCACCTGACTAGCGGGGCCCGCTAGTCAGCCACTCAGTACA
Organism: Aegilops tauschii subsp. strangulata; assembly: GCF_002575655.3. Classification (NCBI taxonomy): domain Eukaryota; kingdom Viridiplantae; phylum Streptophyta; class Magnoliopsida; order Poales; family Poaceae; genus Aegilops; species Aegilops tauschii. Next base: position 507,871,407 of record NC_053036.3, on the reverse strand, counting down.
CGCGCGAAGCGGTATGAGTGGTGGCGCCCCTGGGTTTTACGCCTTCGACGTCACCCCCTAGTTGTTTCTTTTTATTCAAATTCATTTATATTCCAGAGAGCTTCAAACAATTTTAACTTTTTAACCATAAGTCCAAATGAGATGATTCTTTTTGCATTGTGTTCTTTGAAAGGAAATCTAACAGCTCACCGAAGATGATATTTTTCTAAGCTGTTTAGAATTTCTGGTGAATTTCAGAAGTGTTCTTGATATTTTCTTTTTGTGTTTAAAAATTATTTTCAGAAGGTGAGGCTTGTCTTGAGGATCACCAGGAGGCTTGTGAACCTCATCTGCACTAAGGCAAGCCACAACAACATTTTTATGATGCCATTTCAATATTTGTGATTTTCTCACTTAAATGAAATGATTAACCCATGCATTTAAATAATTATTGAATTATTTGTATTCTGTTAAGTATTGGTCAGTTGTTATGCTTGATTTACATAATAGTTGAAACTACTTTAAGTGGGTAAAGCAAGTTAAAATTTATTTGAGGTGATGTTAGAAATAATTTTTTTATGCGTGTTAGTAATTATTTAAAGCTTTGTGTTTGCATTCTTAAATTGATAAAAATTTGTTAGAAAATATTCTGTTAAATACTTGTTTAATCATATTACTTGTCTTACAGAATGTTTGAACCCAACTTAGTGATAAAGAAATTAAGAGCTGTTGATAATGATATCTTTTGGTCAAGCATATGAAAGATTTATCGGAGTTACTTTCTTGCATAGGAAATTAATAAAACTTGTTGCAAAATATTTTGGTTAAGTTGTGAGTCATTTTGAGCAAGTAGAGTAATATGAGTTGTTGACGTTTATGCTTGGTGTGCATATGGATGACGTCGGTCATTTTTATCAATATGTGATGCATGTGTTGTTTTGCATTTCATGGCATGCTATGACACCGGTCATTTTTAGTTTAAAGTTAATCCTGAATATAACTCAACTTGAATATACCGTTGACTAGGTCATGGTGCCGCTAAATCGAGTTTCTTTCTAGTGCAACCACATTTGCCTTGTGGGAAGGCCTTGATTGGGTCCATTGACACGGCCTCTGGTCGGTGCCTCCATCTAGGGAAGATTATGTCGTGTTTACCCTGGCCCGGTAAGCACACATAATCTTGTGTGCTCGTTGATGAGATTATGGTACCGAGTCCCCGAGTGGGAGTGTTTTGACCACGACGGTGGTCGGGGTGTCTTTGGTAGACACGGGCCCACCCAGGACCAGCCCGTTGGGGATTTGGGTCGGAGTGGCCGGGAGAGTGATGTGGCAATGGAGGGGTTTTGTCGGAATGCTGTTGGTCCACCCGAATGGGAATGCGAGGCCATGAGTTCCGTGGTGTGGGTACAGTGTGCTACCTCTGCAGAGTGTATAATCTATCGATAGCCGAGTCCACGGTCACGGACACCTCGTACTAGGTCCCACCATGAGTCAACATTTAATAAAAATTGCACACTAAGCTATGAACTTTGCATTGTCAATGGATGGCAGAAAGGCCATCGAGGTATTTGGGACCAAATGATGGTCGTGGTTGTGATCGCTGTAAGGATCACGAGTTGTTCTTGAGAAAGACCACTATGGTGGTGTGTTTGTGGTCCAGAGATGATCACAGTTGGTAAGCTGTCCTGAGGGACGTTCGGGCTTGATCATAGCATGTTGACATATAATATTGCATTATTAATAATTGGTTAAATATCATGATATTGTTTGTCATTATGATTATGCTTGTTGTGAGCTTGCAAGTACATCCAATATACTGACCTGGCGTGTCATGCCAGATTTCAGGAAAGTCTCGTTGGAAAGGAGCGCTGTTCGAGTCTAGATCGTGTCCACGTCAGTGTCCCTGTGATATGGAGCTTTCGCTACGATGTTATTCCGCTGCCACGTAGTTGTTCGAGTCGAGGCCCCATTATGTTCACTAAATAATGTACATATTGTTCCGCCGCACTGAGTGTGCCGCTTGGCCTCGACCATTGTTGTAATATGAACTCTGTTCCGCTAGCATCAATAAAGCGGTTGTTTTCTGTACCAATATGTTGTGTGTTGCCAGAAGACATGACCTCTGGGCTGGCAATGCGGGGTAAACCGGTCGCTCTGAGCCGGGGTGCCACAGCGGTTGGTATCATAGCCGCGCTGACTGTAGGCCACGCTAGACTACGACGTGTTAACTGGACGCTAGACACGAGTAAATGTGAGTGTCGATAGCAGTTATAGCTGGTTGTTGCATTGTAGTCATTTGATTATTATTTTTATGCTAACCTGTTAATGGTTGTGAGTGCAGATGGCTCCGGTGCCGTATCCGTGCCAGTTGCAGTTGATGCCGTACACGTCACCGCACCTTCTTCACAACGTGTGGCGTCGGTTGTACCCTCACGGAGACGAACCAGTCTACCGTGTGTACCGGGAGCGTCTAGCAGACTCAGTGTATGAGTATCACGCAGTGGTTACTCTGTGCACCAGTTCCGATTCCGGCTCTTACACTCGCACTTCTCGGAGCGGTTACGCCTCCACCGCTTCTCAGGCTGTCCAGTTTGCCGCATTTGAGGTCCTTGTCGAGCTTCGTTATACCGAGTTTCAAATGCAGCATCACCCAGGATTCTATTACTACCCATCTCTGCACGACAACGGTCGTGTCCGTTTTCCTCTCGTTAACCCGGAGTCTGATAGTGTTGCTAGCCATCTTGCTCGCTATATCACTGCTAGCTATCTGATGATCCACGAGCTGGCTCGAGAGCTGACTCGTGCCCGTACTGCTCTAGCCGCTACCTTGGTCACTACTAGATCCACCACTACTCCATCCTCACTGGGATTTACCCCTTATGTCCCAGTTAGCTCTAGCTCCCCTATTTCGCCGGTTACTCCCCCGAGTAGCACAGGCGTTCCGGCCGTGAACCCTCTCAGTACTCCTGCCGAGTGGGTCTCACTTCTTGCTACTCCTGCAGCCCCGATGCTTCATCCTACCCCTGCCCCTGAGGGAGAGCCCTCGAGACAGCGTCGTCGTGTTACCTTTAACCCGGAGGTTTCCGTTAACCACGTCAGTTTGGGATCTGAGACCGCTTCAGGGGAGGACACCGCAGCACCAGCAGAGCAGTAGTGTCTTAGAGTATTCACAGTCGTCTAGATGGTGTACGGATGTAGTTGTGCGAGTCATGATGCTTCATGTATGAGAGTAGTGGAACCAGTCAGGTTGTTAAATTTTCATGTATGAGTCTATGTATAATTATGATGGGACTTTAATCGCCGTATTCTCTTCGCTCTTTTGTCTTTTTCGAGAATTGTTGCTGGCTTTTCCCCAATTTTATTCTTGGATGTCTCTCATCTCGATTTCGTTGCCTGTGGAAAAATACTCAATAGGATGACGCGGGGAGGTGGGAGTATCAACGTTCGTGAGGGAACTCCTGTTCGTCGTTCCGCACGACAGGCATGATATTCTCCCGAGCCGTACGTTCAGCCACCACCTCCTCCGCCTGATCCTCCCTCCACCGAGCAAGTTCTGCGTATGTTTGAAGAAAAAAGGAACAATGATCTGATTGAAATATTGAGAAGTGTGCAAGCTATAGTTGGACAAACTGGAAATCAGTTTGGTCATCACTCAAAGCTGTCAGATTTTCAGAGGACCAATCCACCCAGTTTCAGTCAGGTTGTTGACCCATTGGATGCAGACGATTGGTTGCGCACCATGGAGAAAAAGCTTGAGATCGCCCGTACTGAAGGAAATGATAAAGTCCCATTTGCAACCCATTACCTTGAAGGTGCAGCTGCCATATGGTGGGAAAATACAAAAGCCATCTGGCCGATTGATGAGGAAGTCACCTGGGAAAAATTCAAAGATAAGTTCCGCAAATATCACATCCCTACTGGAGTTATGAAGGCCAAGCAGCGTGAATTTCTCGCGCTTGTCCAAGGAAATCAATCTGTGGCTGAGTATCTGCAAAAATTCAATCATCTGGCCCGTTACTCTCTGTATGACGTAGCCACCGAAGAAAGGAAGATGGACAGATTTCTTGGAGGTTTAAATCCGCAACTTTGGTGTGCTCTCAGTATGTTTGATTTCACGGATTTCCAAACTCTGGTAGACAAGGCATTCATTGCTGAACGAGAACACATGCTTATATCAGATAATAGGCCTGTTAACGACAACAAGCGCAAGTTTGAGCCAAAGAAGGATGGGTAACCTATGCAAAAGGCTCGTACCTGGTAGCAGACTCAGGTGGAATACCGGCCAAATTGGCAGCAGAATGTTAACAAGACCACCACTCAAGTCAAGAATGTTGTGGCCAATCCAATGCATGAGGAGCGGCAGCGCAATAATTCTTGTTTCACTTGCGGGCAGCCTGGACATTATGCCAAACAGTGCCCCAAGAACCACAAGGTGAATGCGCTGATCAGGCCACAAGTCAACTTTATGGAGTCAGGGCCAACCCAGCAAAACTTCACTGGGCACGTGAATCATATCTCCGCCGATGAATCCCAAGAGAAGCCAGAAGTCGTCATTGGTATGTTTTCTGTTAATGACATACCTGCAGTAATTTTATTTGACTCTGGGGCTTCCCATTCTTTTATTTCTCGGAGTTTTGCCGCCCAAAACAATTTTCCTTGCACAATTTTGGGCAAAAATATGCTGGTACAAACCCCGGGATCTATAATCAAGAGCAATCTAGTCTGCCGTGATCTAGAGATCAATATCAACGGGGTCCACTTTCCAACATCTCTGATAATCATTGAGTCTGAACAGTTGGATATTATATTGGGAATGAATTGGCTGACCAAATAGCAAGTTTGTATAAACTGCGCAACCCGAGAAGTCAATTTAACCAGTCTGAATGGGCAGCTCACCAAATTCTATGCTCGCAAGCATATACCCAAGCCAGAACTAGTGTGCACTGCTGTGGTCGAATTGGAATTTATTCCTGTGGTCAGTAAGTACCCTGATGTGTTTCCAAAAGAACTGCCAGGCATGCCACCAGATCGGGAACTGGAATTTGCCATAGATCTTGTGCCCGGAACCGCACCATTATACAAGAAGTATTACCGGATGCCCTCATCAGAATTAGTGGAACTAAAGAAACAGCTTGACGAATTACTCCGGAAAGGTTATATTCGTCCCAGCTCTTCACCATGGGGGTCACCTGCAATCTTCGTGGGTAAAAAGGATGGCAGTCTCCGTATGTGCATAGATTATCGCCAGCTGAATGAGGTCACCATCAAAAATAAATACCCACTGCCAAGGATTGATGATCTGTTCGATCAGCTCAGTGGGGCTAAAGTATTCTCAAAAATCGATTTACGGACCGGGTATCATCAGCTCAAGATTAAAAGGGAAGATATTCCTAAGACCGCATTCACTACACGATACAGTCTTTACGAATATACTGTGATGTCCTTTGGTCTCACCAATGCCCCTGCCTTCTTCATGCATATGATGAACAAGGTGTTCATGGACTTCCTCGACAAATTTGTGGTAGTCTTTATCGACGACATCCTCATTTACTCCAAGAGTGAAGAAGAGCATAAGGATCACCTCCGGGCAGTGCTACAACGGCTCCGCAACCATCAGCTATACGCCAAGTTCAGTAAGTGCGAATTTTGGCTCAAGCAAGTTGGGTTTCTCAGGCATGTACTATCCGCCGAAGGCATAGCCATGGACCCGAGCAAAGTAAAGGATGTGCTCGATTGGGTACCGCCCACGACTGTAACACAGATCCGGAGTTTCCTTGGATTAGCTGGATACTATCGTCGTTTCATTGAAGGGTTTTCCAAAATTGCTAAACCTATGACGGAACTGCTCAAAAAGGATACAAAGTTTGAGTGGACCAAGGACTGTGAGAAGAGTTTTTATGAGCTAAAGACGCGTCTGACAACCGCACCCGTATTGACTCTTCCAGACATTTATCGCAGCTTCGACGTGTACTGCGATGCCTCCAGACAAGGTATTGGTTGTGTATTGATGCAAGACGGCAAGGTAGTAGCCTATGCATCACGACAACTACGACCACATGAGGGAAATTATCCTGCTCATGATTTGGAATTGGCTGCAGTGGTTCATGCATTAAAAATTTGGAGACAGTATCTCATTGGAAAAAGGTGCCAAATTTTTACCGACCACAAAAGCCTCAAGTACATCTGCACTCAACCAGATTTAAATCTCCGTCAGCGAAGATGGTTAGAGTTGGTCAAGGACTATGACCTTGGAATAAATTACCATCCAGGCAAGGCCAACGTCGTTACCGATGCGCCCAGTCGAAAGCCCGTCAGCTTAAATGTCATGTTAAAATCATTGCCTACCGAACTTCAGGAGGAGATCGCTCAGCTCAACTTGGTCATCGTGGATGCTGGCCTCACTAATATTTTGGAAGTTATCCCCACACTTGAGATGGAAATCTGCAAGGCCCAGCCAGATGACGCCAAGCTACAAAAACATGCAAGGCAGCCCCCATATTTCTTCAAGGACAACTTCGGTACCCTCCGATTCCGTGGACGAATTTGTGTACCAAATCAACCGGACTTGAAGAGGAAAATCTTGTCAGAAGCACACGAATCCTCGTATTCCATTCATCCGAGAAGTACAAAAATGTATGAAGACCTTAAACAAATATTCTGGTGGAATGGGATGAAGAAAGACATTGCCTATTTTGTAGCCTGTTGCGACATATGCAACAAGGTGAAAGCAGAGCATCAGAAGCCAGCCGAACTTCTCCAACCACTGCCAGTTTCACAATGGAAATGGGATGATGTTTGCATGGACTTCATCACCGGATTGCCTAGGACTCAGCGAGGCAAAGACGCAATCTGGGTTATAGTGGACACCCTAACCAAGGTTGCTCATTTCATCCCGGTCAGCACCAGATACAGAGCAAATGAACTGGCGCAACTGTATGTATCCAGAATCGTCAATCTGCATGGGGTACCCCGGACTATCACTTCCGACCGAGGTTCTTTGTTTACCTCCGCTTTCTGGTCCCGCCTCCATCAAGCCTTGGGGACAACACTAAAATATAGTACTGCTTATCACCCCCAGACGGACGGTCAGACAGAGCGAGTAAATCAAATACTCGAAGATATGTTGCGAGCCTGTGTGCTAGCCAACGGGGCGAACTGGGAAGATTGCTTGCCATACGCCGAGTTCTCGTATAACAACAGTTTCCAGACCAGTCTAAAGATGTCACCCTATGAAGCTCTATATGGTCGTAAGTGCCGCACTCCTCTAAATTGGTCTCAAGCTGGAGATAGCCATATCTTCGAAACCGATCTCATGATGGAAGCCGAGAAACAAGTCAGGGACTGCAATTGGCCAAATCCCGTCAGAAGAGTTATTATGATGCAAAGCACCGGCAGGTCAGTTTTGAACCCGGAGAACATGTGTACCTCCGAGTCACTCCTATGAAAGGAGTTAACCGATTTCAGACTCGTGGAAAGCTGGCACCCAGATTCATTGGTCCATTCTCAATTATGTCTCGAGTGGGTACGGTTGCATACCAACTGGAACTAACCCCGGAGTTGTCAGAAATACACAATGTGTTCCATGTTTCGCAATTGAGACGATGCATATCCCCGCCTGAGAAAAGGACTGCAATGGCTAAGATAGAATTGGCAAAGGATTTAACTTATGAAGAAAGACCGTCCAAAATTTTGGATCAAGTGGAAAGGGTCACTCGCAGCAAAGTCAGAAAATTTTTTAAAGTTCAGTGGGAGCATCACACCGAGTCAGAAGCAACTTGGGAGTAGGAAGAGTTCCTTAAGAGTCAGTATCCAGAGTGGTTTTACCAAGCAACCGAATCTCGAGGACGAGATTCATTCTAAGTGGGGGAGGTTTGTGACGGCCTGGTTTTTGCCCTTTCTTATTTGCTTGAAATTTCATTTGAAAGTTTTTGAAACTTGGAGTTTCTGAATCTTTTCATTTGGACTTAAACACTTGGGCATCCTTGGCTTTCACCCAAGTGTTCACTTCTCTCCCAAACCATCACTTCACTTCTGATCCACCACAAAATAACCTTTGGATTCATTTTCTCTCAAAAACCCTAAGCCAGATCTGTTTGCTTCAAGGCAACCCTAATTTTTATGGCTCAGAAAATTCTAAGATAATTCACAAATATTCTAGGGACCCTAGGGCACCTCCCTGAACAAAACTATTTCATCACTTTTTGGAATATTTTTGCTACAGAAAATCTTTTCTGTTCTGGACAGAAATGGTGGTGTCTACAGCAACTGCCATTTTACTTGCTCCATTTGACCTGAACTTTCTTGTGCATCCTGACCTTAGTAACCTATAACTAGCCTCCAAAGCACAGCCCCAAACTCCCAGCCATTTGACCATAGTAACATCACAAAGTTACTGACCAGAAACTTATCTGGCTTGTAAAATCTTCTCTACTGCACCTGGATCCAAACCAAACCGTGGTAAACTTCAAAACTACCACGAACAACATGCCAGACATGATTTTTGGACGAAGGCTGGCCTGAGGAGAGAGTTCGCGAGGTGACCACGCGTGTCCATGATGCCAGGCATGCGTGTCGACGCGCTCTGGGTGACGCCGAGCGCTCTGTTCGAGCGTGCTCGCTTCCCCCGCCTACCCAACCATGCCAAACCCCGCCACCATCATCGTCTCGATGTCCTTAACTCCTCCCTGGCACTCGCCGACGCCGGAGCTCGCCGCAGCGAGCACGGGCAAGGTCCGGCCAACCCAACAGTGCGGAGCGCACTGTGCTCGTCGCCATCCCCTTGATCCTGTGCTCGTCTCCGCTCGCCCACAGTGGCCGCGTGACCTCTGTCACCTTCTCCCCCTCTCACTGACGTTGCTCGTCGCCGGGCGCCGTGGACAGGTGTCCACCGGCGGAGCCCGAAGCACCCTCGCCGCTCGCCTATAAATAGAGCCACCCCCAGCCTCCTCGAGCACCATCCAGCACTCACACACACCCCACGATCGAGTAGGAAGCCGTAGCCCGGCCGGGCAGGCCTCGGGCCACCGTCCCCGAGCTCGAGCTCGCCGGCGATCCCCTCTGGTTGCCGCGGTAGCTCCAGCCCCTCCCAGGCCTGGGCGACCCCTCCAAGGCCTCCGCCTCTCTCCGGTGAGGCCATCTCGCCCGCTTGGAGCCTCTGGAGTGACCTCTGCTCGCCGTCTTCCTCAACTCCGGCGACCTCCACGTTCTGCCTCCGCTTGCGAGCTAGTTTCCGACACCGTCCGACCACCCCTAGCCATGCTACGGGTACGGGCAGGTGCGCCATCGTCCCCTCTCTCAATCCCTCCCTCTCGTTTGGGCCAAGGAGCCCTCGTCGCCGGCGAGAGCTCCGGCGAAGCCGCGGCCCTCTCTGTTTCTCTCTCCCTCTTCCCCCACCTGACTAGCGGGGCCCGCTAGTCAGCCACTCAGTACACGCGTGAAGCGGTACGAGTGGTGGCGCCCCTGGGCTTTACGCCTACGACGTCACCCCCCAGCTGTTTCTTTTTATTCAAATTCATTTATATTTCAGAGAGCTTCAAACAATTTTAACTTTTTAACCATAAGTCCAAATGAGATGATTCTTTTTGCATTGTGTTCTTTGAAAGGAAATCTAACAGCTCACCAAAGATGAGATTTTTCTGAGCTGTTTAGAACTTCTGGTGAATTTCAGAAGTGTTCTTGATATTTTATTTTTGTGTTTAAAAATTATTTTCAGAAGGTGAGGCTTGTCTTGAGGATCACCAGGAGGCTTGTGAACCTCATCTGCACTAAGGCAAGCCACAGCAACATTTTTATGATGCCATTTCAATATTTGTGATTTTCTCACTTCAATGAAATGATTAACCCATGCATTTAAATAATTATTGAATTATTTGTATTCTGTTAAGTATTGGTCAGTTGTTATGCTTGATTTACATAATAGTTGAAACTACTTTAAGTGGGTAAAGCAAGTTAAAATTTATTTGAGGTGATGTTAGAAATAATTTTTTTATGCGTGTTAGTAATTATTTAAAGCTTTGTGTTTGCATTCTTAAATTGATAAAAATTTGTTAGAAAATATTCTGTTAAATACTTGTTTAATCATATTACTTGTCTTACAGAATGTTTGAACCCAACTTAGTGATAAAGAAATTAAGAGTTGTTGATAATGATACCTTTTGGTCAAGCATATGAAAGATTTATCGGAGTTACTTTCTTGCGTAGGAAATTAATAAAACTTGTTGCAAAATGTTTTGGTTAAGTTGTGAGTCATTTTGAGCAAGTAGAGTAATATGAGTTGTTGACGTTTATGCTTGTGTGCATATGGATGACGTCGGTCATTTTTATCAATATGTGATGCATGTGTTGTTTTGCATTTCATGGCATGCTATGACACCGGTCATTTTTAGTTTAAAGTTAATCCTGAATATAACTGAACTTGAATATACCGTTGACTGGGTCATGGTGCCACTGAATCGAGTTTCTTTCGAGTGCAACCACATTTGCCTTGTGGGAAGGCCTTGATTGGGTCCATTGACACGGCCTCTGGTCGGTGCCTCCATCTAGGGAAGATTATGTCGTGTTTGCCCTGGCCCGGTAAGCACACATAATCTTGTGTGCTCGTTGATGAGATTATGGTACCGAGTCCCCGAGTGGGAGTGTTTTGACCACGACGGTGGTTGGGGTGTCTTTGGTAGACACGGGGCCACCCAGGACCGGCCCGTTGGGGATTTGGGTCGGAGTGGCCGGGAGAGTGCTGTGGCAATGGAGGGGTTTTGTCGGAATGCCGTTGGTCCACCAGAATGGGAATGCGAGGCCATGGGTTCCGTGGTGTTGGTACAGTGTGCTACCTCTGCAGAGTGTATAATCTATCGATAGCCGAGTCCACGGTCACGGACACCTCGTACTAGGTCCCACCATGAGTCAACGTTTAATAAAAATTGCACACTAAGCTATGAACTTTGCATTTTCAATGGATGGCAGAAAGGCCATCGAGGTATTTGGGACCAAATGCTGGTCGTGGTTGTGATCGCCGTAAGGATCACGAGTTGTTCTTGAGAAAGACCACTATGGTGGTGTGTTTGTGGTCCAAAGATGATCACAGTTGGTAAGCTGTCCTGAGGGACGTTCGGGCTTGATCACAGCATATTGACATATAATGTTGCATTATTAATAATTGGTTAAATATCATGATATTGTTTGTCATTATAATTATGCCTTTTGTGAGCTTGCAAGTACATCCAATGTACTGACCTGGCGTGTCATGCCAGATTTCAGGAAAGTCTCGTTGGAAAGGAGCGCTCTTCGAGTCTAGATCGTGTCCACATCAGTGTCCCTGTGATATGGAGCTTCCGCTACGACGTTATTCCGCTGCCACGTAGTTGTTCGAGTCGAGGCCCCTTTATGTTCACTAAATAATGTACATATTGTTCTGCCGCACCGAGGGTGCCGCTTGGCCTCGACCACTATTGTAATATGAACTCTGTTCCGCTAGCATCAATAAAGCGGTTGTTTTCTGTACCAATATGTTGTGTGTTGCCAGAAGACATGATCTCTGGGCTGGCAATGCAGGGTAAACCGGTCGCTCTGAGCCGGGGTGCCACATAACCCACAAGTATAGAGGATCGCAACAGTTTTCGAGGGTAGAGTATTCAACCCAAATTTATTGATTCGACACAAGGGAAGCCAAAGAATATTCTCAAGTATTAGCAGTTGAGTTGTCAATTCAACCACACCTGGATAACTTAGTATCTCCAGCAAAGTATTTAGTAGCAAAGTAGTATGATAGTAGTGGTAACGGTAACAAAAGTAACGGTAGCAAAAGTAATATTTTTTGTGTTTTGTAGTGATTGTAAGAGTAGCAACGGAAAAGTAAATAAGCGAAGAACAATATGTGAAAAGCTCGTAAGCATTGGATCGGTGATGGAGAATTATGCCGGATGCGGTTCATCATGTAACAGTCATAACATAGGGTGACACAGAACTAGCTCCAATTCATCAATGTAATGTAGGCATGTATTCCGAATATAGTCATACGTGCTTATGGAAAAGAACTTGCATGACATCTTTTGTCCTACCCTCCCGTGGCAGCGGGGTCCTAATGGAAACTAAGGGATATTAAGGCCTCCTTTTAATAGAGTACCGGAACAAAGAATTAACACATAGTGAACACATGAACTCCTCAAACTATGGTCATCACCGGGAGTGGTCCCGATTACTGTCACTTCGGGGTTGCCGGATCATAACACATAGTAGGTGACTATAGACTTGCAAGATAGGATCAAGAACTCACATATATTCATGAAAACATATAGTGACAAGCATTAAGCATAGAAAAGTCATAGCAACATCAATCTCAGAACATAGTGGATACTAGGGATCAAACCCTAACAAAACTAACTCGATTACATGATAGATCTCATCTGACCCATCACCGTCCAGCAAGCCTATGATGGAATTACTCACGCACAGCGGTGAGCATCATGAAATTGGTGATGGAGGATGGTTGATGATGACGATGGCGACGAATCCCCCTCTCCGGAGCCCCGAACGGACTCCAGATCAGCCCTCCCGAGAGGTTTTAGGGCTTGGCGGCGGCTCCGTATCGTAAAACGCGATGAATCCTTCTCTCTATTTCGTACAATTGAACCTTTTCAAACTGTTTCTTTTTTAGAACCAAAAAAACTTAACCAACGTCAGGGATTCTAGCTCAAGATTAGGAAAGAGCTTCGTTCCCTCCCGCCTGCTGGCTAGAGTTATACCATCCACTCTTGCTGCTGACTGTGAAGTGTTTTTTCTCCCCGAAAGCAAATATATAGAGTTGGAGTTGAGGTCAGAGGAGCTCCAGGGGGCCCATGAGGTAGGGGGCGCACCCTAGGGGGAGGGCGCGCCCCCAACCCTCGTGGCTAGGGTGTGGGCCCCTGGTCTTTATCTTTTGCAAGGATTTTTTATTATTTCCAAATAGACGTTCCGTGAAGTTTCAGGTCATTCCGAGAACTTTTGTTTCTGCACATAAATAACACCATGGAAAGTCTGCTGAAAACAGCGTCAGTCCGGGTTAGTTCCATTCAAATCATGCAAGCTAGAGTCCAAAACAAGGGCAAAAGTGTTTGGAAAAGTAGATACGACGGAGACGTATCAGTCATGGCATGTTAAATAGCCTTACTCGCTTATCGCATTACTTGTACAAATACGCCTCGGCGTGTTAATCACATCACAAATAAAGGGTAGCGTCAGCTTATTACTTAATTTTCCTCCTTTTTCCGTCGTATTCATTACGCATTGCACACGTACACTCTAGTACGTATCATTACACTAGGGGCTTCATCACGCCCCACATTACGGCAATAAAAGTCCGAACACTTTTACAGTATAGTTTGGCACCCCGAACTTATAGCATTATATGCATCGGCTCCGAATCATGTCTTTGGTCAATAGTTGGGTTGCCCGGCTCCTGTGCTTACTACCTTACGTTCCGCTATATCGGCTAGGGTAGTAAAGGGAGAACTACTGCGATTGTGTCCCGATTCTTCCGGACGAGCACCTCAGTAGAGAAAGCCGAAAACTGACTGTCATGATGCGGCGAGAGCTGGTCAGCTGTTCAAGAGGTCCCAAATCGTTAGAGATTTTCTCCGCTTCATGCGAAGAATCGGTTTCCCCGATTAGGCGTGTGTCACGCCCCTAGTTCGGTCTTCCAAATACCAGGGGCTTCGCCGAATTTCTTATTGTCAAACTCCTATGGCTAAGTGAGGGCGGTAAAGGCCGCATAGTCTGATTGCCTTGTTCGTTGCGCTAAACACCTCCTTTAAGGACCAGAACATGGAGTTAAGAGTGTTTAAATTTATCCTGAACACCCCCATACTACCTATGTGGGGGCAGAAGCCGACGACTGGTCAACCCTCAGATTTCATAAACGGCCGCACAGGAGGTAAAATTTAAATCGCAAGCATTATATTACACAACATCATTGTTCCATATTACAGGACAGGATAATACGAATGTTTTCATGGGAATATAACATCCTTTGAACATCGCTCCGCCACAAGGCGGGACCCCTCCAAGACACTATCAAAATATAGCTCGGGTCGACGATGCTCCTTGCCCTCAGGCGGCCCCTCGGACACCAGCTTCTTGGCATTTAGCTTCGCCCAATCTTGACGCGGGCAAATGCCATCCGTGCACCTTCAATGCAGACCGATCGCTTCACGGCTTCGAGCCGTGGGCAGGCACTCACGAGCCGCTTCACAACTCCGAAGTAGCTGCTAGGTATGGGCTCGGCAGGCCATAGCCAGACTATCAGGTCCTTCATGGCCAGCTCGGCCGACCTTTGCAGCTCGACCAGCTATTTCAGTTGGTCGCTAAAGGGCACCGGATGTTCTGGTCCAAAATATTGAGACCAGAATAGCTTCTCCGTAGACATCCCTTCTTCGGCTCGATAAAACTCGGCAGCATCTGATATGCTGCGCGGCAGATTGGTAAACACCCCAGGAAAACCCAAATTCGGGTCAGTACAAGGAATGTTTCCTTTGCCTACTGGCTTTGCATAGCGAAAGAGTTACCCACCGTAATCTTTTTGCCCGCCTGAATTTCTTGGAGGCGCTCTGGGCTTCGGCTCGGGCATCCTGTGTGCTTTGACGGGCCTTCGCAAGTTTGTACACTTGCGTTTTAAAATCACGCTCCAAGGACTCGAGCTTCTCGACGGCGTCCTGGAGCTCTTGCTGGGCTGTGTTAACCAGGGCCTCGTGCTTCTCACACATGGCGCGTTCCTTGGCCGCTTTGTCCTCGGCCTCGGCTAACGCCTTTTTGAGGGCCGCCACCTCGGTTGTGGCCCCTAATAAAGTTCATGACACTTTAGTCAGCTTGAACAATTTATTCTTCAATATACCCGCAGGTTACTGCATACCTTGGCTATCCTCCAGCTGCTTCTTCACGAGGCCGAGCTCTTCGTCGGCCCGCTCCAGTTTCTGCTTCAGCTGGAGACCTCCGCGGTTTGAGCGGTAGCAGCCCACAACGAGGCCTGCTTATTCACATAGACACCTTTTTGTTAGACTCCTGCGATAATTATTTTTGATCCTTTGTTCGGTCTTTTCTTTCCGAACACCGAACAGAGCATCAGGGGCTACTGTCTACACTGTGATATTCTTCCTACAATCACACTACTTACCTCAAAGCCCGTTAGAAGGATAGTGCAGGCTTTGGTCAGTCCTCTCTTGACGAACTGAACCTTCTCGATCACCGTGCCCATGAAGGCACGGTGTTCATCCATGATGGAGGCGCCTCATAGCGCCTCCAGCAGATTATCTGGTGCCTCTGGTTGGACAGAGGTCACCGGCGGAATAGGCACATCTCCTCCTTTCGGGGAAGGCCGATCGCTGGACTTCGGAGCCATGTAGGTCTCCGGAATGGTATTCGGCCGAGGGCCGAAGGGAACTCGGGCCCCGTCACCAGTCCCCATGGGGGCTTTTTCCCCCATGTGTCCGGCGGCCGAGGAGTCATCCTGGGGCTCCACCCTGACAATCTCCGGAACCTCCCCCTGTCTGGGAAGGTCTTTTGGGACACCACCTCGTCATCACCCTTGGGCGAGACAGAATGGGCAGGTGGCGGAGACATGCTAGCCATCTCCTTCGAGTCTAGCGAATCCTCTGTCGAGGATCACGGGGAGCCATCGCGTGCCGGGCTGCAATGACAAGATTTAAAGTATATCAATATTACAAACCGGGAAGGCCAGACGTTTTTGGACTCTGATACTTACGATGCGGCCCGAGGTTTGGTCCGGCGAGGTAGCTCCGGACTGCTATCGACATCCCACGCAGAGTTATCTGCGAAGGAGCTTTTTTCCCTCTCGGGCGCTTTCGCCTCCGGAATTATGGGGGCCGCCCTCCTCTTCCTCCCCACTTCAAGTGGGGAGTCGTTTTCTTCCTCCTCTTCGTCGTCATCAGCGGACGAAGAAGGAGTTTCATCTTCGGACGTCACGTCCGGAACGCCTTTTCGGCGAGGGCCCCTCCGGGCCCCTTTGGCCGCTTTCTTGGCCATTCTCTCCGGCACCTCATAGGGTGCTGGAAACAACATTTTCGTCAGTATGGAAATTCGGGGTCTTCGGGCAGCGGAGCTGGACAGTTAATCCCCCCTACAACCTTGATCCAGACCTGAAAACATGGATGAGAAGGCTTAGGCCTTTTTCCTCAAAACATGCTAGTAGAGGGTATGCCTTGAAAACATGAAACAGCTTACCGAATTAGCCTGACGTTTTAAGCTGAGCCCGCGATCCTCGGTCGTGGGCGGTGGTGTCTCGCCGGCCTTGAAGAGCAATTTCCAGATGTCTTCGTGCGTTGTGCCGAAGAGCTCTAGTAGCATCTGGTGCTTGGACGGATCATACTCCCACAGATAGCAAGTCCGGCGTTGGCACGGAAGAACCCGACGAATGAGCATGACCTGGATCACGTTGACGAGCTTGATTTTCCTGTCTATCATGTTCTGGACGCACGTCTGGAGCCCAGTCAGCTCGTCCGGGGGACCCCAGGTTAGGCCCTTCTCTTGCCAAGAGGTGAGCCACATCGGGGTTCCAGATCGGAATTCGGGGGCCGCCGCCCAGTCAGTGTCGCGCGGCTCGGTGATGTAGAACCACCCCGATTGCCACCCCTTCACCGTCTCCGCAAAGGAGCCTTCGGGCTAGATAACATTGGGCATCTTGCCCACCATGGCGCCTCCGCACTCTGCTTGTTGACCGCTCACCACCTTCGGCTTCACATTGAAGGTCTTTAGCCATAGGCCGAAATGAGGCGGGATGCGGAGAAAGGCCTCGCACACGACAATTAATGCTGTGATGTTGAGAATAAAGTTCGGGGCTAGGTCGGGGAAGTCTAGCCCATAGTAAAACATCAGTCCGCGGACGAACGGGTGGAGAGGGAATCCCAGCCCGCGGACAAAGTGTGTAAGAAACACAACCCTCTCATGGGGCTCGGGAGTGGGGACGATTTGCCCTTTTGTCGGGAGTCGGTGAGCAATCTCCTTGGCTAAATATCCGGCCTCTCGGAGCTCCGTGATGCCCTTCTTCTTGACGGAGGAGGCCATCCACTTGCCTCCAGCTCCGAATCCATACATCTTTGGAGTGCTTTATCGAGCGAGGAAAAGCTAAAGCTTGGGCGCTGGAGCTCAAGGACGGAAGGACTGTCGGAGAGAAAGGGTGTGGGTGAAGGAAGGGAATCCTTATCCCCTTATAAAGGCTATGAATATCAAGCGCCTCCCCACTCGCCCTAAAAACTCGCCTATTCCCAAGGGCTGTATAAACGGCGTGGTTGGATTACCGATGCCTGCATTGATGAGAATCCCGCGATAAGGGGACACGATCTCTGCTTTGACGCCAATGGCAACCGCGTCTCGAAATGTGGAACGGTGAACACAAAACGGTCCAAAATTATGACCGATCTGGCGTAATGTCACGTTGAAAAAAGCTGTCAGCGGATTGGACTCGTGCAAGTACATGTGACAGGTCCGGATACTATCATCGCGTACGAAGACTATCTTCGAGTTTGGGATAAAGGGAACCCGCCTTGCAATGCCGAAGACAATCTGCGCGCCGGACTCCTCGTCATTGAAGCCAGGTTCAGGGGCTACTGAGGGAGTCCTGGACTAAGGGGTCCTCGGGCGTCCGGCCTATTATCAATGGGCCGGACTGGTGGGCTATGAAGACATGAAGGCCGAAGACTGTACCCGTGTCCGGATTGGACTCTCCTTGGCGTGGAAGGCAAGCTAGGCGGCCAACTATGAAGATTCCTTCTTATGTAACCGACTCTATGTAACCCTAGATCCCTCCGGTGTCTATATAAACCGGAGGGCGTAGTCCAGATGGCAGAGATACTCATTACCATAGTCATAGAGGCTAGGCTTCTAGGGTTTAGCTATTACGATCTCGTGGTAGATCAACTCTTGTAATACTCATATTCATCAAGATCAATCAAGCAGGAAGTAGGGTATTACCTCCATAGAGAGGGCCCGAACCTGGGTAAACATCGTGTCCCCTGTCTCCTGCAACCATCGACCTTAGATGCACAGTTCGGGACCCCCTACCCGAGATCCGCCGGTTTTGACACCGACAAAGGCCCCCGCCGTCCCTTTCCCCTCTGAGTTCATACCGCCTCCGCCGGTGCCGGCTCGCCGACAGAGGCAGCGCGTGAACGTGCCAGTGCACCAGGCGGAGTGGCACTGGCAGCACCGCCAGCCTCTGCCGTACCCTGACGTCACCCTGCCGCACGACTGGCATCTGGATCCAGATAGGATCCCAGTGCCGGCGGCGCCGCGGACGGCTAGGGCTCACGCGGAGGAGGTGCGGTGCCGGCGGGCAATGCTGACGCCAAAGCAGCGCCACGACGCCACCTACGCCACCGACTCGCGCCTAAATGGGCGAGGTGGTTTGCCTTCGAGCACGAGGAGGCGAGGCGACACGGTGTGCGGGAGGTCGACCGCAGCGTGCTGCCGCCCCCGCTCGTCGTCCGGGAGGAAGACCAGGCGGCGGAGGCCGCCTACCAGGCAGCCCTTGAGGCGGTCTAGCGCGAGAGCGAGGACAAGTGGCGCAGGGTGGAGGCGGTGGAGGAAGAGGAGGCTCGCTATGAGGCGGCCATGGCGCAGGCTCTTGCCCTCTCCGCGGCCGGCGATTGCGTCGTGCTGTCGGTGGCCCCGCCGTCCCCTCCCCGACGACTTGCCAAGGCCGACCCGAAGCCGCAGCCCGAGCCCGAGCCCGAGCCGGAGCCCATCGCGCGCTTCTCCTGGACGGGAGTGGTGCGCAAGTGGGTGTCCGCGCCACCGGTTTGGATGGGGGCGACCCCGGAGCAGGAGGCGGCGTACCTCGAGATGTGGCGCCAGCGACGGCTCGCCGAGGAGCACCGTCGCGATGAGTACGAGGAGATGCTCGAGCGCGACCTCGAGGAGGAGGCGCGCGAGGCTGAGGAGGAGGCGCGCCAAGCCGCGGCTGCACAGTCGGCCGCACTGCCCCCCGCGCCGGCACTGCCCCTGCCGAAGCAGCTGCCCGCGGCCGACATTGCCACCGCCTGGAACACGGCGTTCCCCTGGGCCGGCCCTGCGCCGACGCTCATCGACCTCACCCACCCCGAGGACGACAACGACAACGACGCCTAGGGCGCGCTAGGCAACGCGCCGCCTCATAGTTAGGTTGTTTTTAATTTCTTTTAATGCTAATGTGGACGCGTGGACTCTCGCCGGCCTTCCTAAGGCCGGCTTTAATGTTTAATTAAGTTGTTTTTATTTCAAATATGCATGCACAGTTTTGTTTCGGCGCCGTTAAAATGGGTGGGGCCAACGTTGGGCGCACGAGCCGACCCAAACGCGTTGGGCGCGGTGAGGGGATTTGGGGAAAATAGTAGGGGCGATGGAGGTGGTTGCCCTGTTTATGTGATCTGCTACCCCACGACCGCGGTCTTGCATGCGCCCACGTATACGCGGCCCCACTCGTCAGCTAACAGTCAAAGCCTTTGACCCGACCGCAACGTCCGTTGTGCCCAGTTATGAGGGTTTCTGGCAACGGAGTGGGGAAAAGTGAGCAAAAGTTAAGAGCGCGGGGATGAATGAGTAGAGCTAAGGAACCAGGGGCACAGAAATAAAAATCCCAAAGATTTAAGTGAAGCACAGAGAGCAATTCTAACAAGTCATGATATAATTTTGGCTCTATCAAATAGGTGTGTCCAGCAAGGATTGATGACTTAAAACACAAAATAAAACAAGCAAAGACACATATCATACAAGACGCTCCAAGCAAAACACATATCATGTGACGGATAAAAATATAGTCTCGAGTAAAATACCGATGGTCGTTAGAAGAAAGAGGGGATGCCACTTGGGGGCAGCCCCAAGCTTAGTTGGTTGCTCATTCCTGGATAATAGCTTGGGATGCCGGGGCATCCCAAGCTTAGGCTCTTCTATCCTTCTTTCATCCATCGTAAGATAACCCAAAACTTGAAAACTTCAATCACACAAAACTCAACAAAACCTTTGTGAGATCTGTTAGTAAAAGAAAGCAAACCACTACTATAAGTGATGTATCAAACCAATTCATATTTTGTTTTGTATTATATCTACTGTATTCCAACTTTTCTATGGCAAAAACTCATCAAATAAAACCATAGAGCCATCAAAATAAGCACACAACACAAAGAAAACAGAATCTGTCAAAACAGAACAGTGTGTAGTAATCTGGAACTTTTGAATGCTTCTGTAACTCCAAAAATTTTGAAAAATTAGGACGACCAGAGTAATTTGTATATTAATCTTCTGCAAAAATAATCAGGGAAAAAGCTCTTTTCTGTCATTTATGAAAATTATTTTCATGAGCGCAAAGTTTCCTTTTGATGTCGCTTGAAGCTACGTCGGTATTTCCCCAAAGAGGAAGGGATGATGCAGCACAGCGGCGGTAGGTATTTCCCTCAGATATGAAACCAAGCTTATCGAACCAGTAGGAGAACCAAGCAACACAACATAAACAGCCCCTGCACACAAAGAACAAATCCTCGCAACCCGACGTGTTAAAGGGGTTGTCAATCCCTTCCGGGGTACAGCGCCTCAAGATAGGCAAAACAGACGTGAGGAAAATTTAGTAGATGGATAGATCGAACGCCAAACAAAATAAATAGAAATAAATTGCAGCAAGGTGTTTTTGTATTTTTGGTTTAATAGATCTGAAAATAAACGCAAGGAAAAAGTAGATCGCAAAGGCAAATATATGAGAAAGAAGACCCGGGGGCCGTAGGTTTCACTAGTGGCTTCTCTCGAGAAAGATAGCAAACGGTGGGTAAACAAATTACTGTTGGGCAATTGATAGAACTACAAATAATTATGACGATATCCAGGCAACGATCATTACATAGGCATCATGTCCAAGATTAGTAGGCCGACTCCTGCGTGCATCTACTACTATTACTCCACATATCGACCGCTGTCCAGCATGCATCTAGTGTATTAAGTTCATGGAAAAATGGAGTAATGCAATAAGAACGATGACATGATGTAGAAAAGATCCGTGTATCTATTGCGTAGATATAGATCCCATCTTTTTATCCTTAGTAGCAACGATACATACGTGTCGTTTCCCTTTCTGTCACTGGGATCGAGCACCGTAAGATCGAACCCACTACCGGGCACCTCTTCCCATTGCAAGATAAATAGATCAAGTTGGCCAAACAAAACCCAAATATCGAAGAAGAAATACGAGGCTATAAGAGATCATGCATATAAGAGATCAAAGAAACTTAAATAACTTTAATGGATATAAAAAGATATAACTGATCATAAACTCGAAGTTCATCGGATCCCAACAAACACACCGCAAAAAGACTTACATCATATGGATCTCCAAGAGACCATTGTATTGATAATTCAGCGAGAGAGAGGAAGCCATCTAGCTACTAACTACGGACCCGAAGGTCTACAAAGAACTACTCACGCATCATCGAAGAGGCACCAATAGAAGTGGTGAACCCCTCCGTGATGGTGTCTAGATTGGATCTGGTTGTTCTGGACTCTGCGGCGGCTGGATGAATATTTCGTCGACTCCCCTAGGTTTTCTGGATTTTTGGGGTATTTATAGAGAAAGAGGCGGTCTGGGGGGCACCCGAGGTGGGCACAACCCACCAGGGCGCGCCTGGGCCTCCTGGCGCGCCCTGGTGGGTTGTCCCCTCCTCGGGACTCCCCCAGGTGCAACGAGGGCCCAATATCTTCCTTCTGGTCCATAAAAAATCTCTGTAAAGTTTCGTGGCATTTCGACTCTGTCTGATATTTATTTACTGCGATGTAAAAAACATGGAAAAAAACAACAACTGTCACTTGGCACTATGTCAACAGGTTAGTACCAAAAAATGATACAAAATGACTATAAAATGATTATAAAACATCCAAGATTGATAATAAAACAACATGGAACAATAAAATATTATAGATACGTTGGAGACGTATCATTGGGTGCATCATGACTGGATCTTTTCTACCATGAATTACAATGTTTAGTCGCTGCTTGAACTTTGGAGGTGCTCTGCATTTATGTTTTGCGCTCTCAGAAAGGGCTAGCGAGATACCACTACTGTCGTATTATATCATGGTTGTTTTGACAATGTGTTGCCGTTTGAGATATCTTATTATTGCTCGCTAACTGATTATGTCATTGATATGAGTTAATATAATTTTTAAGATTGTTGGCATGGTTAGTTATAATGTTGGCTGAAAACCTGGGTGCTGTTTAAGCTTATTTATGCAAACAAGAGCAAAAGAGTTTGTAAAAGTTTTTCTTTTTCACTTTTAGTTTATCAACTGGGCAAGCAAAGGTTTAAGCTTGGGGGAGTTGATACGTCTCAAACATATCTACTTTTCCTAACGCTTTTCCTCTAGTTTTGGACTCTAATATGCATGATTTGAATGAAACTAACCCCGGACTGACGCTGTTTTCAGCAGAACTACCATGGTGTTGTTTTTGTGCAGAAACAAAAGTTCTCGGAATGGAACGAAACTTTGCGAGGATTTTGTATATAATAAAAGAGAATTTCTGGAGCCAAGAGCCACTGGAGGGGGGCACCTGGGTGGGCACAACCCACCAGGGCGCGCTAGCCCTCCCAGGCGTGCCCAGGTGGGTTGTCCCCACCTGGTGGCCCAGCAGACCCTGAAACCGACGCTATAAAATCCTATTTTTCCAGAAAAAATGAGGGAGAAAGAATTATCGCGTTCCATGAGACGGAGCCATCGTCACCTCCTGTTCTTCATCGGGAGGCCAGATCTGGAGTCCATTTGGGGCTCCAGAGAGGGGGATCTTCGTTCTTCATCATCACCAACCCTTCTCCATCGCCAATTCCATGATGCTCCCCACCGGGAGTGAGTAATTCCATCATGGGCTCGCTGGTCGGTGAGGAGTTGGATGAGATTCATCATGTAATCGAGTTAGTTTTGTTAGGGCTTGATCCCTAGTATCCACTATGTTCTAAGATTGATGTTGCTATGACTTTGCCATGCTTAATGCTTGTCACTTTGGTCCTGGGTGCCATGAATTCAGATCTGAACCGTTTATGCTATCACCATTATATCCATGTTTTAGATCCGATCTTCCAAGTATAGTCACCTACTAGGTGTTATGATCCGGCAACCCCAGAGTGACAATAGTCGGGGCCACTCCTAGTGATGACCGTAGTTTGAGGAGTTCATGTATTCACCTTGTGTTAATGCTTTGTTCCGGTTCTCTATTAAAAGGAGGCCTTAATATCCCTTAGTTTCCAATTGGACCCCGCTGCCACGGGAGGGTAGGACAAAAGATGTCATGCAAGTTCTTTCCATAAGCATGTATGACTATTTACGGAATACATGCCTACATTATATTTATGAACCGGAGCTAGTGCCGTATCGCCCTAGGTTATGACTGTCACATGATGAATATCATCCAACAAATTACCGATCCAATGCCTATGAATTTATCTTATATTGTTCTTGCTAAGTTACTACTGCTATCGTTACTGTTGCACTTGCTACAAAAATACTGCTATCACTGTTACCGTTACTATTGCTGCTTTCACTACTATCAAAACTATCATACTACTTTGCTACTGATCACTTTGCTGCAGATAATTAATCTCCAGGTGTGGCTGAATTGACAACTCAGTTGCTAATACTTACAAATATTCTTTGGCTCCCCTTGTGTCGAATCTATAAATTTGGGTTGAATACTCTACCCTCGAAAACTGTTGCAATCCCCTATACTTGTGGGTTATCAATTGCATACATGTAGGGGGAGCCTATGCATGTTACATGTCTTTCCAAAGCTTTACTTGTTACTCTTCATATCTTTATCTGAAGTTTTGATGTATGTTGTCATCAATTGCCAAAAAGGGAGAGATTGAAAGCACAAGTGCTCCCTGGGTGATTTTGGTAATTAATGTCAACATATCTCTTGTTGGACTAATATTATCATCTAGTATATTTCAGAAAGTTCAACAAAGGCGTGGCATGGACAAGAGGATGTGGAACCCCTTCAAGATGCTAAGGACAAAGAAGATTGGCAAAAGCTCAAAACTCTTCATTTTCTATTTTAGTGATCCAAGATCACATTGAGTCCATAGGAAAAGCCAATACTATTAAAAGGGGATGAGCTGTTGCTCAATGGTCTACTTGCTCAAAGTGCTTGGTGACATGCTCCAAAGCCCTCGGCCACTTTCTCATATCCAAATATGTCCAAAACATAAAGTCAAACTCGGTGCCACCGATTTGATCTATCCGGCACCACCGAGTTCACTTGACATAGCCACTGCCAGAAACCCTAATCAATTCGGTCTCACCGAGATGGCCTTGCAAACTCTTTGTTTCCTGTTGCAATTATTTCGGTCTCACCGAAATTTGCAATCGGTCGCACCGAGTTTGCCTGACTAACTCTCTGTTTGCTTATTACTGGAATCGGTCTAACCGAGTTCATGTAATCGGTCAAACTAAGATAAGGTTTTGCCTTAACCCTAGCACTTCGGTCCCACCGATTGGTAATGTCGGTCCCATCGAGAATCCTAACGTTCACATTTTGAACTGAATCGGCCTCAGCGAGTTCTTCTATTCGGTCTGAACGAGTTGGGTCAAATGTGTGTAACGGTTAGATTTTGTGTGGAGGCTATATATACCCCTCCAGCCCCTTATCTATTCAAGAGAGAGCCATCAGAACGTGCCTACACTTCCACTACTCATTTTCTGAGACAGAACCACCTACTAATGTGTTGAGACCAAGACATTCCAATCCAACCACAAGAATCTTGATCTCTAGCCTTCCCCAAGTTGCTTTCCACTCAAATCATCTTTCCACCATAGCCAAATCTGTGAGAGAGAGTTGAGTGTTGGGGAGACTATCATTTGAAGCACAAGAGCAAGGAGTTCATCATCAACACACCATCTATCACCTTTTGGAGAGTGGTGTCTCCTAGATTGGTTAGGTGTCACTTGGGAGCCTCCGTCAAGACCGTTACCCTTCGTAGGTTGAAGTCTCCACCAACGTGGATGTACGATAGCACCACCTATCGGAACCACGCCAAAAATCTCCGTGTCTCCAATTGCGTTTGCACACTCCAATCCCATCACTTTACTTTCTTGCAACTTGCATGCTTTCCTTTCCGTTGCTCATATACTCTTGCCATGCTTTCTTGAAATGTATTGTAAATGCTTAAACTTGTGCTAAAACTCCAGCTCAACTTGAAGAACTTAAAAACTGCTACTTTTGCCTGTTGAGGGTCTAATCACCCCCCTCTAGACACCTCTTCTCGATCCTTTCAGATAAGCATACATGTTTTGTCATAGAAGTGTCTCATGACAATATCAAAATTATCATCACGGAAGTGTCCACTTCCATGATGATAAATGGCGCGTCATGGAAGTGCTTTCGTCAAGGGTAACCGACACATGCCATCCACCGTAACGGGTCACCGTTAAGCTATCGGGTTCCGGTTTGGATCCGATAACTCGTTAAAGCCCGGACCAATGGGGATTTTCCACGTGTAAAATCATCATTGACCGGAGGAAACACGTGTCGGCTCCTCGGTGGGCCAGATGTCGTCTATCTAATGGAGGAGACATGCCTATGATACGTCGACACATGGCAGTGCCCAACAGAGGCCTATATAGGTTAAAAGGCCGGCCCAGTCAAAGGCCTGTAGTATTTACTCAGCTACTAGTGGGCCAGCCCACTAACAGCCTGCTTAAACATGGCCCATTTACGTCCCAAGGCCATATCTAGCCCGTTAATTGTTCGCCGAGTATTTGGGCCCAATTACGGCTCAGTGACATTTCGGTATGTTAGAGGCCCGATGTAGACATGGGCCCATTTTAGCCCAGTGTGTCTTTCGGCCTGGGAATGGCCCGTGCTGCCCATGGGCCATATATGGTACGACGCGACATCTGACCCACTAACGGCATGTGATCAAGGTGGCAACATTTCTGCCCAATGTGACTTTGGGCCTGTTAAAGGCCTGTCGTATAATTCGGCCCGTTGATGCCTCTACTAAGCTTTCGGCCTCTTAAAGGCCCATGATATAAGTGGGCCAACTAAGGCCCGAGGTATGTTTCGGCCTGGTAATGGCCCGTCATATAACTGGGCCAATAATGGCCCAGTCTACATTTCAGCCTGCTAAAGGCCCATGGACGACTATTGAAAATTGAGGCCTAACATGCATTTCGGCCTGCTAAAGGCCCATGGTATCTTCTGGGCCATAACAAGCCACCAGAATATTCAGCCTGTTAATGGCCCGAAGCTACATGGGCCCAACTAAGCGCTGGGTCCACTAAAGGCCCAACTAAACTTTGGGCCGAACGTAGGCCCGTGTAAGTTGTGGGCCTGGTGCAAAGTGTGAAGGCCCCAATGGCCTTTCAGGCCCAAGAAAGTTGCGGGCCAGCCCAATTATGGCCGCTAAAATGCAGGCCCTTTAGAGGCGAATGTTTCGGCCTGGTCGACTACATCAGATTTTCGTCGTTCTTTTTAGATAGTGAATGATGGCATATACAGTAACTAGTAGGAATTAAGAACAAACCTACTCTATACAATAAAGAAATTAGTGTTATCTCTGAATCTTTTTCGAGGATATTCTCCTATGCTCCTTGAAAGTGCTAGTTATCGACTAGAGAGGGTGAATATGTGATTTTTATGAAAGTCTTCAAGACGGGCAATGTCTTCGAAGACGTGGAAGCGAAATAGTAACTAAACAGGATACAACGGAAGATAACCTACACTAGTCATGCTAGATTGTCAAACAACTAATAATATGAGATGTTAAGACAAACAACAACTAGGTGGAACAGAGTAGATTAGGAAGATAGTGTGAAGACAAATATGTAATCAGAGGGAATATCTTCACACAATGTCTTCGAACAGAATGAGCATGCAAAAGATTCATGAAACTAAATAGTGAGTAAGGGAGTGAGGTGATAGAACCGGTTGCTCAATAAAGACACTTGATTTTTTTGACCAGTTCTAGTTGCTTCTAATTATGAGGACAAGAGGATTATCCTAACTCTAATTAGTCAACTAGGACCAACTAGAACTAGAACTAGAACTAGAAGAACTAGAGGAGGCTCCAAAATGTGTATGTTCAGTTGTGGCCAATACCTCTAAGTATATATATGTTGGAGGGGAAGAGGAGGGCTGCCACCAAGGTGGGAAAGTCTACTTGGGGCGCCGGCCTTAGGGGGGGAGTTGGACTCCTCCCTTATCCCAATTCGGCCTTCTTCCTATGGGAAGGAGGCGCCTCCCCCACTTGGGCCTTTGGGGTCCAAGTTACCTTCTACCTCTTGGCCTTTTTATGGCCGTTGATATTAAATTGAATATAAAATAGTTCTAAATACTTTTATACCATTTTATATATAATTTAACATCCCCGGAAATATTTTCCACCTATATATATTTATAGATAATAGTATTACCCGATATTCACTGAAACCCTTCCAGTGACCCCGAAACGCTTCTGTATGGACTAACGGTTGCCTTGAGTTATATTTGAAGGACATGCGTTGCCCCCATGTGTGGTTTTGGTAATTGATGACAATCTCTATGGACTAACGGTTTCCTTGAGTTATATTTGAAGGATTTGTCCATAGGATTGTCTTGAAGTCCATGTGTTGGTTTCAAGGAGTTTATGAGATGGCCAAAGTGCTTTTCAAGGAATTATCCAAAGATTGGTCATGTGAGAGTTGAGCTTATTGCAAGCATGTATTGAAGAAGAAGATTGTGTGAACATTCAAGTTTACCTTCAAGACATCATCCTAATGAAGAGAGTTGGAAAGATTCAAGGTTGATCAAGACTAAGTACAGACAGTGATTCAAGTTGATCAACACACAAAGCGCACAAGTTGTACCGAGAGGGACCAAGTGATCCCATGGTATGGTAAGCATTGACCATTACGCTTTGTGTACTAACCCATGGTCTACGTGAGAGTTCTTTGTGGGTTTAGGTATGTTTCCATGGTCTTGTGTCAAGA
This sequence comes from Aegilops tauschii subsp. strangulata, assembly GCF_002575655.3. NCBI lineage: Eukaryota > Viridiplantae > Streptophyta > Magnoliopsida > Poales > Poaceae > Aegilops > Aegilops tauschii. Next base: position 507,843,471 of record NC_053036.3, on the reverse strand, counting down.
GGAAGATCTCATACAACCCATGGAGGATGACATCAAGTGGTGATCGTCATCAAGTTTGCAGTGTGCAAGTTCAAGTGGAGCAACACGAAGAGTGGCTCACCCATAATGGAGTATGGGGGAGCAATCAAGCTTGAAGCTTGCCGTCCATTGTGGTGTCAATGGAATTGTGAAGATGTGCCGAAGAGTGGCTCACCAATAGTGGAGTATGGGGGAGCAATCAACTACTCTTCATCGAGCCAACACAATCAAGAAAGGTGGTCCAACTTGAGAAGTCAAGATCATCATCATCTAGCTCAAGTGGACTATGTGCAAGGCAAAGGTTTTCCCTTGATAGGTTTTCTATTTTACCGGTCTCATAGTGGTAGTTGGGAGACCGGGTTGCAGGATCGATTGTCGTACTATCAAGGAGGGCTCTCTAGTGAGTAGCTTGATCGTATAGTTCGTCGAGAGTGAAAACCATTGCATCCTTGCATCATCACTCTTGGTTCTTGTTTGGTTCTTCTCCTTGTGAGATTTGGATCTCATGGTCATCTTCTTGACAAGCTCGAGTTCATCGAAAACCGATTTCATATGCATCTTCTTTTGTGTTTTTGGTGTTGGAGGTTTTACCGGTCTTAATTGAGAAAGGGTTCTCACCATTTTATTTTTGGTATTTTCTCAATTGCTATTTCTTGATATTTCTATCAAGATTGTGTTTGCTCTTGTCCTTAGCTTTCCAACAAACTTGATTTCGTCGAATTCGGAACTCGTATGCGAAAGTTGTGGCTGTTTTGATGTTGCCTGTTTTACATAGAGAGGTTATACCGCCCCATAGAGAGGTTGTACCGGTTGACCGGTACAACCGGTGTTTGGAGCGGTTGTACCGCTCCAGAATTGGTCCGGAGGTTGTACCGGCCATGAACCGCTCTACCACCGGACTAGTTTCTGTTGTGGTGCTGTTGTTGGGCGGTTGTGGGCCGGTTGTACCGCCTATTGCCTGTTACCGGTTGTACCGGTGCTCATAGCGGTTGTATCGCTCCTATGTTTTTCTGCACATAACGGGCAGATTCGTGGGGACCTATTTAAGGGGGTCTTCTTCCCCAGTGGTTCCCCATCTCTTGAGCTCGTTTTGTCCCCATTGTTGACCTTCTTTGAGCTTGCTAACTCTCAATCCCTCCATGGATTCTTGCTAGTTTTTGAGGGAAAAGAGAGAGGAGATCTCGATCCACACTTCCACCAATCACTTTCTCCTCTATGTGAGGGGAACCCCTTGGATCTAGATCTTGGAGTTCTTGGTGTTCTCCTTCTTGTTCTTCCTCTCACTTTCCTCCCTAACATTAGTTGCTTTGGTGGGATTTGAGAGAGAAGGACTTGGGCACTCCGTGTGCCCTTGTCATTGCATTTGTGCATCGGTTTGAGTTCTCCATGGTGATACGTGGAAGTTACAAGTTGAGAAGCTTATTACTCTTGGGTGCTTGGTACCCTTGAGCTTGTTCCTCTTGGGTGCTTGGGCGCCCTAGACGGTTGGTGGTGTTCGGAGCTCAATCATTGTGGTGTAAAGCTCCGGGCAAGCGTCGGGGTCTCCAATTAGGTTGTGGAGATCGCCCCGAGAAATTTGACGGGTACCTGTGACCACCCCCAAGGGTTGCCAAAGTGTACGGGTTCGGTGACCGCCCCCAGGGGTTGCCATTTGTATGGGTTCGGTGACCGCCATCAAGGGTCCCTTAGTGGAATCACGGCATCTTGCATTGTGCGAGGGCGTGAGGAGATTACGGTGGCCATAGTGGCTTCTTGGGGAGCATTGTGCCTCCACACCGCTCCAAACCGAGATTAGCATCCGCAAGGGTGTGAACTTCGGGATACATCGTCGTCTCCACGTGCCTCGGTTATCTCTTACCCGAGCCTTTTACTTATGCATTTTACTTTGTGATAGCCATATTGTTTCTTGTCATATATCTTGCTATCACTTAGTTGTTTATCTTGCTTAGCATAAGTTGTTGGTGCACATAGGTGAGCCTAGTTGTTGTAGGTTTTGTGCTTGACAAATTAACCGCTAGGTTTATTCCGCATTTGTTCAAGCCTAAATCATAATTATTTTAAAGCGCCTATTCACCCCCCCCCTCTAGGCGACATCCACGATCTTTCAATTGGTATCAGAGCCTCGTCTCTCTTTTTTAGGCTTAACCGCCTAGAGAGTAAAGATGTCGACTAGGGGATTAGGATTCTCTAACGCTCTTAGTTTCGATGGCACAAATTTTGATGTTTGGGTAATTCGCATGCTTAATCTCTTTAGGGTCATGCACCCAAATTTAGAGCGAATTGTAGATATGGGTTTTTTTCCTCTAAAGGATCCCCAAAGATTATCTTTAGAGGATGAGAAAAACTCTTATCTCAATGCTCAAGCTTCTAATGTGCTTTTCGATGCTTTGAGCAATGTAGTTATATTTCAACTCATGCCATTCCGGGATGCTCATGAGTTGTGGACAAAGCTTCAAGATGTATATGGTGTGTCCAAGATTTGTGGGGATGATTGTTCTCCCTCCACCTCCGGCCGTGTTGCCGTCTCAACTTCTTCTACTTCACCTACATGTGGATTGCCCCAAGGTAATGTTATGGTGAGTAGTGTTGGTCATTGTAATGATGATAGTGTGCTTATCGTTGATGACTCTTCATCACTATCTTGGTGCAATGCTCCATCTTTGGACTTCAACACTTTGTGCACCTTACATGTTTCACATGCTTGTGTTGGAAATTGCGTGAATAAATATCATAATGATATGCTTTCTATATCTTGTTGCCATGATAAAAATGCATGTATTTCCTCGAGTTGTTGTGCTAACAATGTAGAGGAAACCCAACACTCCATGAAACAAGATGTGGTCTCAAATGGTGCTTCAAGGGATCCTACATCATCATCTATTGCTTTATGCCTTATGGCTAAGGCTTCAAGGGTATCTCCTACTTTGAACCCCAATATTTCTCTTGATGATGATGTTAATGCTAATGATGATGAGGATAATGATTAAGAGAATGATAATGTTGCCTCCTTAAAAATTAAGGGGGGAATGATTTTTAAAGCTCTTTATAAAAATAACATTGCTCGTTCCAACTTCATGGAAATCATGTCCATTGCCATTGAGGGCAAGAAATATATTGAGGAGTTGGAATCTCATCTCGAGGAGCATGAGGTCACCATTGGCAAAATGGAAGGTCATGAGCTTGATTACGCTAATGAGATTGCGGACCTCTCCCAAGCTCTTGAACTTGAACAAACCACCAAGAAATCTCTTGAGGAGACTTTTGCTCTAGAATTATCTAGAGTGAGGGAATCTCGTGATAGAGCTCTTGAGGTGGCAAATGATTTTGAAACTAAAAATGAGGAGCTTGAAGTTGTGCATGCTAAACTCCTTGAGGACTTTGAGCACCTCGAAAATGCCTCAAGGGTCATTAAGAGTGAGCTCATCAAACTCACCGAGTCTCATGCTCAACTTAAAGCTTCATATTCAAAAGAGCTTGCAAAGTTGTCTTCTCCTCTTGTTGTTAATGATGATGCTTGTGCTACTAACTCTATCTCTTGTGAAGCATCCATATTGAAGGAGAATTTTGAGCTAAGGGCTCAACTTGAGTTGCTATCTAGTAATTGTGGGAAATTGGAAGAAAGCCATGAAAAGCTCTCAAGCACTCATGATGATCTTCTAGTATCCCACAATGTGCTAAAGATAGCTCATGAGGCCATGATTGCTAAGGTAACATCTAGTGAGCCTCATGTGGATACTAGCACCACTACTAGTCAAAATACTATATTGCCATGTGCTACTACTTGTAATTCATCTAGTAACAATGTTGGTACATCTTGTGATGAATTGCTTTCCTTGCCTTGTTGCTCTAACGATGAAGCTTATAATTCCTCTAGTACTTGTGTTGAGACTAACCATATAGAGGAAATCAAAGAGCTCAAGGCCCAAGTCACTTCTTTGAAGAAAGACTTGGAAAGGTGTCATGAAGGGAAATCCACACTCAACAATATCTTGAGTGTGCAAAAAACCCCAATGACAAAGGTGGACTTGGATTCAACTCCGATAAGAAGAAGAAGTCCAAGATGAACAAGAAGAAGGGCCAAGAACAAGTCAAGAATTCGGCCAAGATTGTTTGCTTCAAGTGCAAATTTGAAGGGCATCATGTTAGATCTTGCCCATTTAAGAAGAAGGCCATTAGTGACAAGCAACAAGGGAAGCGGCCACAAGTTCAATCTCATGCTCAACCTCAAGTTGAAGAAAGGTCTCTTCCCAAGAAAACTCGAGCTAATGCTTCTCAAGTTGAGAAATCAAGTGAGAAGAAAGTGAAGAGTAGACGTTGCTACCTATGTCGTGAGAAAGGTCACCTCGCTTTTTCATGCACTAGTGGTAACTTATCCAACCCAATTATTATTGATGATATCTATTCTCTTGGGAAGGATAAGGTTGGCAATGTGTTTGCCAAGTTTGTTGGTACTCAAAGTGGTGTCAAGAAAAGAACCATTTGGGTTGCCAAGCCTATTGTGACTAACCTCTTAGGACCCAACTTGGTTGGGGACCAACTAGCTCGAACTTGATCAATAGGTGTCTACGGAGGGCATTGGAGACTTGGCTACATTATGAAGAACTAAGGGGATTTCCATCATTCATATTGTCTCAGGCCAAGTCATTCGGATTATCAAGTTTCTATCTTATATCCAATGTTCCTCCTTGCGGTAACTCATGCTTAAAGTGTTTACATTGATAGTTACTTGCCGCTTTGCATGTTTGGTTTCGTTCCTTGCATGTGTTTTTATATGTTGTGCTTCCAACTTGATTATCTTGAGCAATCAAGTATGTGTGTGTTGCTTTGCACATCATGTACGTGTGTGTCATGCGTTGAGCCTTTTGCATCTTGTTTATATCTTAATTGGCTCGTGTGAGAGATTAATGGAACATCCCATTTTGGGGGAGTGATGTGCTTTGTGCACCTCATGGTCCCAAAAATGTGTGGACATGAGGAATACCACCTAGTATTGATATTGCAAGCTTATCTAGTCACTATGTGGTATGTCTTCTCATGAGAAATTCAAATTCTAAATAGTCCATTAATTATCTCTTGTTGGATCCTCTTATTGGCTCTTGTTAAGTTTTTATTGGTATCACGTTATGGGGGAGTAATATGCTATGTGCATATTACAAACCTAGAAAATGCGTACATTTGAGATATTGTCACCTAGAATTGGTATTAAAAGTTATCTTGTTCCTAGGTGGCATGTTAGCTCTACAAGTTGCAATTTGCTTGTGTTTGGTGTGAAGATGATGTTGGATATCCTTGCTATCTACCAACGGAATTATTTCCAAATACTTCTTGTCTTTTGACAATTTGTACTCACTTATGTGTGGTAGAAATTATTGATCATCTTTACATTGGCCTTTGCTATTATTTGCCTTATCTCTTGCCTAGGATTGTGTCAACTCCCATTGTATTCCATACCACTTGTGGATCTTCTTATTTCCTTGAGATTGTCTAGTGTTTGTATAGATATAGTGAAAGTGGTGATCCCATCTTGTGCTCTTTGTATTCAAATGCAAATTCTCTATAATGCACAACTCGTGGGGGAGCTATCCTATTTTCTATAAAACACTAATATTGTGATCCATTTTAAGTGTGTGTTGGTGAACGGCAAGCCATTTCTTTTTGGTACTTGTGCCATCATGAAACTTTGTAGAGAGGTTGGTATTTTTGTAACCATCCTCTCTTTTGGGAGTTTGATATCATTTTGTGTGTTCCAATGGATATCTCATTCCTTGATGTATCTTTTAATGATATCTTCCAAGTGATGATTTCTCCATTTGGTATCCTTTTCACTTGGTATTTCTTTGTATTTTGGTATCGGTTCTTGAAAGTCTTGAGCATGCATATTAACTTCATGTAGTTCCTTTGGCATGCTTTCTTTCTTTGACCCAATATATAGGGAAACTCCACCAAGTCTCAAATTGGATGAGATGTGCATGAAATTCTTTTTCATATCTATGTGCACATATTTATGTGGAGTTTGTCCTATGTATTGTTGGTTCTCTAACTCTTTGGTCCCAATGAGTTTGGGTACCATTTTGTTTTTGTTGTTGTTCTAAGAACAATTGGAGATGCATTGGATGCTCGGCTCACTCACAAGGAAGGTGTTGTCATCATCTGCTTATTGGAGTCAAGCTAGGATGATCAATGAACTAATTTGTACCTTCAATTGGTATCTACTACATCCTTCCAATGTTAACTCGGTAACAAGTATCTTCTTATACTTCATGCATGCACACATTTCTTGCATCAACCTTGTGTAGGTTGTATCATGGCATGTTACTCATTCCTTCTTGTGATACTTGTGTCCTTTCTCAAAGCATCCCAACAATGATCCCTTGTTGCTAGTGGTGATGTCTTTGTTGTTCGTGTGTGGACTTCATTTATATACAATAAGACCATATCTAGCCAAGTGCTATGCTTTCAACCAAATATCTTATCGGTATATTTATGACTTCCTTGTGGATATCTTGTTCTTTCCTTGTTGTAACTATTTCAAGTGTACATCATTAATTCTTTATGGATTGATATCATCATGATTTTGATCTACCGAGAATCTTATACACTTGAGAGAAGTTACATCTCTAGTTGATATCCTTATTCTTTCACGTCCACCTTTTTCCTTGGTGGTTTCGTGAAAGGATTTATCTTGAGTGCGGGCCATTTCTCGTTGCATCTTGTTGCACTCTTGTGTGGTGAAGATTATTTCCCTCTTGCTTGTTATGATGAGGCTTTTTCCAATTTAATTGGTATCCCTCCTCTTAACGGAGCTTCCTTTTATATCTTCACCACGGGTTGTCACAAGCATAGGTTCTTTATTTGCTTATTAGTAAGCTTGTGAACCCTTTTGCTAGTTGTGTGTGGGAATGATAGGCCTTGCACCGTGTGCCTCATTCTTTCAAGACTTTATTGATGCTTAATGATCATCCGTACTTTAGTCTTCTCAAGTGCATTGCCTTGACTCACACACATCATTTTCGTTGAGCCTATTCTTAAGTTGCCTCTTTTACATGTTGCTCAACCATTTGTTTGTTGCAAGTGCTAGGCTTTGTTTCCTATATGCTCACTTGCACATGTTGTGAGTTTCTATTGATTTTTGGGGAGCTATATTTTGTGCACTTTGTATCCAAATACAAAAATTCTTATTTGTGCACAAACCATGGGGAGCTTCTCTATCTTCTTTAGAACACTCCTCTGCTCATATCATAATATCCTTTATTCTTGTGGCTCATAGGATCTTTGGTCTAGTTGGTTCAATTGATATCCTTTGATTGCTTGCTTCAATTGGTATCTTGTGATTGCATGATTGCTTGTTTCTCTCTTTGCTATGTCTTTGTGGCATATCATTCTTTTGCAATCTTTGGGCCTCAATATAGTCTGTCTTCCTCCAAGTATTTACCATTGCATATGTGTATTGCATTCCACTCTCTTGTTGAGAAATACACAATTTATGGAGGAACACTTTTTATATTGGCCTTCTAAGCTTTTCGCCCATTTTGGCAATCGATGCCAATGGGGGAGAAGTTTCACAGAGTTTTGTGGATAAGTTTAGAGAGTTATTTATTCTTGCTTTGGTTTTGTTCCTAAGCATTTGCATCTCATATTCACATGCATTATTGGTTGTTGCATTGCATGGTGATACATAATTCCTTATATAAACTCTCTTGAAAGTGATTGTCATCAATTACCAAAATGGGGGAGATTGAAAGGACTTGCGGTGCCCCCATGTGTGGTTTTGGTAATTGATGACAATCTCTATGGACTAACGGTTGCCTTGAGTGGTCCATAGTATTGACTTGAAGTCCATGTGTTGGTTTCAAGGAGTTTATGAGATGGCCAAAGTGCTTTTCAAGGAATTATCCAAAGATTGGTCATGTGAGAGTTGAGCTTATTGCAAGCATGTATTGAAGAAGAAGATTGTGTGAACATTCAAGTTTACCTTCAAGACATCATCCTAATGAAGAGAGTTGGAAAGATTCAAGGTTGATCAAGACTAAGTACAGACAGTGATTCAAGTTGATCAACACACAAAGCGCACAAGTTGTACCGAGAGGGACCAAGTGATCCCATGGTATGGTAAGCATTGACCATTACGCTTTGTGTACTAACCCATGGTCTACGTGAGAGTTCTTTGTGGGGTTAGGTATGTTTCCATGGTCTTGTGTCAAGAGGAAGATCTCATACAACCCATGGAGGATGACATCAAGTGGTGATCGTCATCAAGTTTGCAGTGTGCAAGTTCAAGTGGAGCAACACGAAGAGTGGCTCACCCATAATGGAGTATGGGGGAGCAATCAAGCTTGAAGCTTGCCGTCCATTGTGGTGTCAATGGAATTGTGAAGATGTGCCGAAGAGTGGCTCACCAATAGTGGAGTATGGGGGAGCAATCAACTACTCTTCATCGAGCCAACACAATCAAGAAAGGTGGTCCAACTTGAGAAGTCAAGATCATCATCATCTAGCTCAAGTGGACTATGTGCAAGGCAAAGGTTTTCCCTTGATAGGTTTTCTATTTTACTGGTCTCATAGTGGTAGTTGGGAGACCGGGTTGCAGGATCGATTGTCGTACTATCAAGGGGGGCTGTCTAGTGAGTAGCTTGATCGTATAGTTCGTCGAGAGTGAAAACCATTGCATCCTTGCATCATCTCTCTTGGTTCTTGTTTGGTTCTTCTCCTTGTGAGATTTGGATCTCATGGTCATCTTCTTGACAAGCTCGACTTCATCGAAAACCGATTTCATATGCATCTTCTTTTGTGTTTTCGGTGTTGGAGGTTTTACCGGTCTCAATTGAGAAAGGGTTCTCACCATTTTATTTTTGGTATTCTCAATTGCTATTTCTTGATATTTCTATCAAGATTGTGTTTGCAATTGTCCTTAGCTTTCCAACAAACTTGATTTCGTCGAATTCGGAGCTCGTATGCGAAAGTTGTGGCTGTTTTGATATTGGGTGTTTTACATAGAGAGGTTGTACCGCCCCATAAAGAGGTTGTACCGGTCGACCAGTACAACCGGTGTTTGGAGCGGTTGTACCGCTCCAGAATTGGTTCGGAGGTTGTACCGGCCATGCACCGCTCTACCACCGGACTACTTTATGTTGTGGTGCGATTGTTGGGCGGTTGTGGGCCGGTTGTACCACTTATTGCCTGTTACCGGTTGTACCGGTGCTCATAGCGGTTGTACCGCTCCTATGTTTTTGTAACATGCCAAATTTTCAATTTGGAATGTTATACATTAGATCATCATTGCATATCATATTTTATTGCATTTTTGGTTTGATCCTAGAAATTCTACGCAACTCAAGGACCCACGGAGAGAGTTGGGGATTTCGTATTTTCATATTTGGGTTTTCTCAAATTTTGAAAATAGGATCATTTGATTTTATTTATTTTATCTTCAATTATTTCATTTATAAAAATAAGAGAGAGGGAATAAAATGGATTTCCCAAAAATAAGAAGTATTGAGGATTTAATAAAAAAACAAATCTTATTTTATTTGGAGTTTTGCTATTTTATTTGAATTTAGGAAAATTGCACGTTTTTCAAAATTGCATTTTAGGGCCAAGAAAATGTTCATCTTGTTCTAAATATTTTATTTAGACGGTGAAAATTTTATTTTGGCATTTTTAGAATTTTATTTTATTTTCTAGAACTTTTCTCAGTTTCGGCCGAAGCCCAGCCGAACTAGGCCGGCCGGCCCGCGCCACCGCCTCCCGCCGCCGTCTCCGGATCGGAGACCGCCGCCGCCGCTCGAGTCCGGGAGGAGCACGCCTCCCGAGGCGCCCCTTCCCCAAGCCGCGCCCCCCCCCCCTCCTTAAATAGCCGCCGCCGCCGCCCCTCACCCCGCCACCGAACCCGCAGCCCCGCCGCCGGAGCCGCACCACCACCGAGCCGCCCCGCCGCCCAAGGTCGCCGCCGCCGCCCGCAGCCCTGTCGCCCCGCCGGAGCTAGAGCCCCGAGCCGAGGTAGCCGCCTGGCGCCCGGTTTTCTGATGAAAACCGATTCGGTTTTTTTAGAAAACCCTAGGTTTTTAGATCGGTTTTGTTTTTTTCGGTTTTCTTATTTAGCGAGCGTTCGCTCGTTCGTTCATTTTAACGAACGCGTTCATCGTTTAGTTACAGTTAACGAACGTCCGTTCGTTAAACTGTTCGTCGGTTTTTCTTTTTCTCGGATTTTCCGCGATTATTTCTGATCGCGATTTCCGATCTGTTTTTCGTTTTGGTTTAACTTTTCGCTCGTTTGTCGGAATCAGGCGATTCAAGCGCCTAGAGTTTCGTCTCGAAACCCTCTTTCTGTTTAACCAACTCAAACAAGTTTTTGCTACTGTAAAATTTGACTTAGGTCCAGATTAGTAAACGAAGCTTGTTTCTTTCGCCGTTTGACTTTCGTTGCTTCGTTTGATTTGATTCTTTTTGCAAACCGGAGTTCTTAAGTTGAACTTTCTAGTTAGATCTCTTATTTGAGTTTTACCTGTGCATTAGACGAGTACTTATTGTATGCTTGTTTGTTTGCGATAGAGTACCCGGAGTGCGCCGCTTGCTACTTCGAATCCCTAGGTTTCACGGATCATCAGCAAGGCAAGTAACACTTTGATCATACCTCTTTTCATACCCAGTTTTATTGCATTAGATCAATCCTCAAACAATTGCATGATTAGGATCTGATTAAATTGTGGGTAGGAAAGTAGCTGATGAGGTAGAACCTATTGCCCTGTTTATTACCAAACCCTTGGGAGTTACTTCTACGTTTGCTTATATTGCTATGCTATGCTAGTAGACGTGGATTGGGTGAGTGTATCCATGACAGATGTGAGATTGTTAATTAATGGTTCAATTTAAGGTGGCTACTAAACACACATCTGGGTGGATTGAGGCACCTGGGTATTCCAGCGATTGCCTGTTTTTTTTATGGACCGCCACCCAGGCTCAAAGGGATCATGAGATTATTCATGCTAGAAACTTCCGTGTGCAGCCACAAGCTATTATGGGCTCTAGCATAGTTGATTAAGTTGTGTGAACTCTTACAGTGGTAGACTAGCAGATGTAGGGGTTGTAGGTGGTACTGTCTACCCGGTCGTAAGGTGCAAACGCTTCTGAAAGACTATGTCTCGGTCATCCGTTTCTCAAACATCATGTAATGCGAGAATCCCAACGGAGGAGATCGAGTCTTGTGGGGAAAAGTGCGCAAACCTCTGCAGAGTGTATAAACTAATCATGGTTAGCCGTGTCCCCGGTTATGGACAACTTGAGTATCTAGTACTTGGATTATCATGTGAATCTCATCATGTTACTTTAATTAATTTTGTTGGGATTGATGTTGAAACTTAATTGGGATTGAGATGGTATCACCCATTCTCAATGTTTAACAACCACCATGATAGTTAAATACAATTTATTCCTTTGCAGTAGGGAAAAATTGGCTTTTCGCAAAACTGTAACCATAGAGCTTTCCACCAGCCAAATATGCATGTAGTATAGCATTATTCTATTCATTACTCTCTATGTGTTACATTGCCAGCATATTCCATGTGCTGACCCGTTTTCGGGCTGCAACGTTTCATGTTGCAGACTTTTCAGACGACGAGTAAGGTGCCTTAGGTCGTGGTTCTATACTCAGTGATGCCGTTGGAGTTGATGGACTCGCTTATCTTCCAAGTCTTCCGCTGTTATCGTTTTTAGATGGCCTTAAGCCATATTTATTGCATTAAGTTCTCTTTTGAGACATTCGATGTAATAAGTGTGTGATTGCTACTCTGTTATAAATCCTTCGAGTACTGTGCGTGTCAGCATTACTGATCCAGGAATGACACTGATGCACAGAGACTTGACCATCTGAGGTCTGGTCGCTACAAGATGGTATTAGAGCACACGCTGACTGTAGGACACGACCATTAAGCTTAAACCCTAGATCACTATTCTCTTCTCATTTCTGACTCCTCTCCATTTTCCACTCTTTTAGGATGGCGGATGCCAGGAACAAGGTCATGCAACCAGATGAAGATACACCCTTTGGACGCCACTTGAAGGAAGTCACTAGATACCTGAACATCGGAATACCAAGCTTCACCGGAACCTACAACGCCACACTACAAGAAGTGGAGCGTTGGATGATTCAAGTTCAAGTTCCAGGAAGGACGTTCATGCCCGTCATCGAGCCCATAGAGTTCTCCTTTGATGCACCAACCTGGAGTCTAGGAAAGAGCATGGCAGCCCACATCACCATGGGACGCATTGGAGAAGTTTACCACAAGGAGCTTAAGCATACCATTTACCAGATTTGTGGGCGCCGAGATGAGCAATGGGAGATGATCAGCACCAAGAAGGATAGATCAATTGCAGCTTTCATCCCGGAGCAAAACCAGCACATTCGTCGCTTGGAGAACCAAATGTGCACAGGCATGATAGATCTGAAGAAGGCATTGACCAAGATCAGGGAGTTGGAGGAAGAACTCAAGTCTATGCGCGATGGATATGAGGAGGAGATCGCCACGTTGTTGGAGAAGAATGACGACCTGATAAAGAAGATCGGAGTATTCATGGGAGACCCAGCACCAGGAGGAGAAGACGATGATTGCGCTTGCCCGGATAACTACATCATCATCGACGACACCGACTCGGACCCCAGTGAAGATGACTTTGTTGATGAAGCTGGAGCAGATATCATGGAGTCTTCGACCGATCAAAATTTCTAGTAGACCACCATAATTAGTAGTAGTATTCCCCCATGTATATAGTATAGTCTGAGCACTTTGTGACGATAGTTAGATCGATTGTATGCCTTGTTTGAATTGATTTGAGTGATATTGATTGTGTTTGTCTCATGTGCATATGGGTAGTGTTTTCTCTCTAGACCTCATTCTATTCTAAATTCTCATCTTTTCTAAACCCATCAGATGCCTCCGAGACGCGACCCCGGATTTGTATTCCCACTGGAGATCACTCAGTTGATTCAGCAGCAGAATGTCTTGATGCAAGCACTAGTACAGAACCAAGGCAACAACAACAACAACCCACCACTACCACCACCTGTTGATCATTTGACCCGTTTCTTGAGGCTAAATCCGCCGGTGTATTCCGGTAGCACCGAGCCAATTGTTGCAGATGATTGGCTCCGCAAAGTTGGAAGGGAGTTGACCACTGCAGGATGCACAAATGTGGAGAGAGTGTGTTTTGCCGCACATCAGCTTGATGGACCCGCAGCATCATGGTGAGAGAATTACACAGCCACTCACCCCATTGACACTGTCACATGGGACCAGTTTCAGCAAGCTTTCCGTACTGCCCATGTTTCAGCAGGAGCTATGGCCATGAAGAAGTGTGAGTTTCGCAACTTACGCCTAGGAGGACGCACCGTAGGCCAGTATGTGGAGGACTTTAGTAAGTTAGCACGTTACGCCCCAGATGACGTTGCTACAGATGCAGCCAAGCAGGAGAAGTTTCTGGAAGGGCTGAATGATGAGCTGAGCATGCAGTTGATGGTAGCAACCTTCAACAACTACCAGGAGTTGGTAGATAGAGCTCTCATGATTGAAGGGAAACAGCAGCAGATTGAAAGCCGCAAGAGGAAGTATGGACAATGGAAGTACAATTCTGGAGCTCATCAGAAGCCACGTTTTACCCCGAATTCGGGAGGACCTTTTCAGCATACCCATGGAGCAAGAGGTTTGCACAACCATAGCGGACCCAAGAATGGTAATGGGAATGGAGGAAGCAACGGACAGAACCGTACCAACCCATCGACCCCAGCTAAGAGAGATCTGAGCCAAGTCACTTGCTACAAGTGCCAGAAGACTGGACATTACGCTAATGAGTGTCCTGAAGCTAAGAATGGAAATGGCAATGGAAGCTCTGGGAAGAAGCCCAAGCCTTTCAACAAAGGACATGTGAACCACGTTAGCGTGGAGGAGGTTGAAGCCCAGCCAGATGCAGTAATAGGTAAGTTTTTGGTTAAGTCATTTACTGCACTCATTCTTTTTGATACTGGTGCATCGCATTCATACATATCAAGGGGATTTGTGGATAAGTATAAATTGCCAACCCAAGCCCTTAGGTCACCCATGTTAGTAACCTCGCCAGGAGCAGAGTATATGGCTAGTCTATGGTGTGATCGGTTACCATTAAGGATTGGTAACTACGTGTTTCCCTCGGACCTAATAGTATTGGAATCGCAAGGACTGGATGTGATATTAGGCATGATTGGTTATCAAAGTATGAAGGGAACATTGAATGCGCTAGTAAGTCAATTTTGCTTACCACCCCAGAAGGAAGAAGGATCAAGTATGTATCCCGGCATGTGCCGAAGAGGACTCAGGTGAATTCTTTATCAGGAGTTGTACAGGAGGAAGTACCAGTGGTGAAGAATTTCCCTGACATATTTCCAGAGGAGTTGCCAGGCATGCCACCAGATAGAGACATTGAGTTTTTGATTGAGCTTTTGCCAGGCACAGGGCCAATATCTAAGAGACCGCACAGGATGCCCGCAAAGGATTTGGAGGAGATTAAGAAGCAGATTAAGGAGTTGCTGGATAAAGGCAATATTCGCCCAAGTTCTTCACCTTGGGGATCGCCAGTGCTTCTAGTGGAGAAGAAGGATGGATCGTTAAGGATGGTTGTTGATTATCGAGGACTGAATGAAGTGACCATCAAAAACAAGTACCCACTGTCGATGATCAATGATCTGTTTGACCGCTTACAAGGAGCTAAGGTATTTTCCAAGATCGATCTGCGGTCAGGATACCATTAGTTGAAGATTCGAGAGCAGGATATACCTAAGACGGCTTTTACCACTAGGTATGGGCTGTACAACTATAATGTTATGTCATTTGGTCTGACTAACGCACCTGCCTATTTCATGAACCTGATGAACAAGGTGTTTATGGAGTTTTTGGATAAGTTCGTCGTGGTGTTCATTGATGATATTTTGGTCTACTCCAAGAATGAAGAGGAGCATAAGGAACATTTGCGTTTGGTACTTGAGAAGCTCAGAGAACATCAGTTATACGCCAAGTTCAGCAAATGTGAGTTTTGGTTGAAGGAAGTTGGATTCCTCGGACATGTTATATCCGGAGAAGGAATAGCAGTAGACCCCACCAAAGTTGACACTGTGACAAACTGGGAATCACCCACATCAGTTGGAGAGATCCGGAGTTTTCTTGGACTTGCAGGATACTACCGGAGATTCATTGAGAATTTCTCGAGGATTGCTAAGCCCATGACGGAGCTGTTGAAGAAGGACACCAAGTTCAACTGGACCGAGGAATGTGAAGCTAGTTTCCAAGAGTTGAAGAAATGTTTGGTTACATCACCAGTGTTGATTCTGCCAGATCAGCGCAAGGATTATGAAGTATACTGCGACGCTTCTCGTCGAGGACTTGGAGCAGTGCTTATGCAGGAAGGAAGAGTTATTTCATATGCTTCACGACAGCTTAAACCCCATGAGATGAATTATGCTACACATGATTTGGAGTTAGCAGCCATAGTACATGCGTTGAAGACATGGAGACATTTTCTCATCGGAAACCACTGTGAGGTGTACACGGATCACAAGAGTTTGAAATACATCTTCACGTAGAAGGAGTTGAATCTCAGGCAAAGGAGATGGTTGGAGCTCATAAAGGATTATGATATGAGATTGCATTATCACCCCGGAAAGGCTAACGTAGTAGCAGATGCGTTGAGCCGCAAGAGCCATGTCAACACACTCATGACCGGAGAGTTACCGAAGGAATTAGCCGAGGATCTTCGCGAGCTATGTTTGGAAATAGTTCCGAGAGGCTATGTTGCAGCATTGGAGATACAGTCTACTCTGATGGATAAGATCAGAGAAGCTCAGAAGACAGACAAGGAGATTGCCGGAATAAAGGAAAGGATGAGCAAAGGAAAAGCCAAGGGATTTCGTGAGGACGAGCACGATACCTTATGGTTTGAGGACCGCGTTTATGTGCCTAATGACCCGGAGATCAGGAAGTTGATTCTGCAGGAGGCTCATGACTCGCCGTATTCGATTCACCCAGGAAATACCAAGATGTATTTGGATTTGAAGGATACTTTCTGGTGGACCGGAATGAAGAAGGATATTGCGGAGTATGTAGCAGTTTGTGATGTACGTCAGAGAGTGAAGGCAGAGCATCAGAAGCCAGCAGGATTGCTACAGCCATTGCCGATACCCGAATGGAAGTGGGATAAACTAGGCATGGATTTTATCACGGGATTGCCCAGGACTCATTCAGGCTATGACTCAATATGGGTTGTAGTCGATCGTTTGACGAAGGTAGCCCATTTCATCCCAGTGAAGACCACTTACACCAGTGCTAAGTTGGCAAAGATATACATGACCAGAATCGTATGTCTGCATGGAGTTACGAGGAGCATTGTATCAAATAGAGGAACCCAGTTTACCTCAAAGTTCTGGCATCAGTTACATGAAACTTTGGGTACCAGGCTAGAATTCAGTACAACCTTTCATCCATAGACAGATGGACAGACCGAGAGAGTCAATCACATTCTGGAGGACATGCTGAGAGCTTGTGCGCTAGATTATGGATCTAGTTGGGACGATAACTTGCCATATGCAGAGTTCTCTTACAACAACAGTTATCAATCCAGTTTGAAGATGGTCCCTTTTGAAGCTTTGTACGGAAGGAGGTGTAGAACACCATTGTTATGGGACGAAGTTGGTGACCGCCAGTTGTTTGGACCGGATTTGATTAAGGAGTCTGAACAGAAGGTGAAGTTGATTCGTGATAGGCTCAAGGTAGCCCAATCCAGACAGAAAAGCTATGCGGATTCAAAACGTAAGGAGACAGTTTACGAAATCGGAGACGGAGTTTATCTTCGTGTATCTCCACTTCGGGGAGTTAAGCGCTTTGGAGTTAAGGGAAAGTTAGCGCCACGTTTTGTAGGACCATACAAAGTTTTGGAGCGTATGGGAGAAGTTGCTTACAAGTTGGAATTACCCGAAGGATTGTCAGGAGTTCACGATGTGTTCCACGTTTCCCAGTTGAAGAAGTGCCACGCAGAGATGGCTGATATACCACTGAGAGATACAGTGCCACTAGAGGCGATTCAGTTGGATAGTGATTTGACTTATGAGGAGGAACCAGTCAAGATTCTTAAGTATGCCAGCCGAGTCACCCGCAGCAAGGTTATCAAGTTTTGAAAAGTTCAGTGGAGCCACCATACCGAGGATGAAGCCACCTGGGAGCGAGAGGAAGATCTATGGAAGGACCACCCTCACATATTTTCTACCCAACCCGAATCTCGAGGGCGAGATTCATCTTAAGGGGGGTAGGTTTGTAACATCCCAAATTTCCAATTTGGAATGTTATACATTAGATCATCATTGAAAATCATATTTTATTGCATTTTTGGTTTGATCCTAGAAATTCTACGCAACTCAAGGACCCACGGAGAGAGCTGGGGATTTCGTATTTTCATATTTGGGTTTTCTCAAATTTTGAAAATAGGATCATTTGATTTTATTTATTTTATCTTCAATTATTTCATTTATAAAAATAAGAGAGAGGGAATAAAATGACTTTCCCAAGAATAAGAAATATTGAGGATTTAATAAAAAAATCAAATCTTATTTTATTTGGAGTTTTGCTATTTTATTTGAATTTAGGAAAACTGCACGTTTTTCAAAATTGCATTTTAGGGCCAAGAAAATGTTCATCTTGTTCTAAATATTTAATTTAGACGGTGAAAAATTTATTTTGGCATTTTTAGAATTTTATTTTATTTTCTAGAATTTTTCTCAGTTTCGGCGGAATTGTTTTTTTTTTAACTCCCGCGCGCCCGACTGGGCCGAAGCCCAGCCAAACCAGGCCCGCCCGCCCGCGCCACCGCCTCCCGCCGCCGTCTCCGGATCGGAGACCGCCGCCGCCGCCCGAGTCCGGGAGGAGCACGCCTCCCGAGGCACCCCCTTCCCCAAGCCGCGCCGCCCTCTCCCTCCTTAAATGGCCGCCGTCGCCGCCCCTCACCCCGCCACTGAACCCGCAGCCCCGCCGCCGGAACTCGCCCCGCCGCCGGAGCCGCACCACCGCCGAGCCGCCCCGCCGCCCAAGGTCGCCGCCGCCGCCGACGCCCGCAGCCCCGCCGCCCCACGCCGCCTCCCGTCGCCCCGCCGGAGCCCTGAGCATAGGTAGCCGCCCACCGCCCGGTTTTCTGAAGAAAACTGATTCTTTTTTTAGAAAACCCTAGGTTTTTTTTAGATCGGTTTTGTTTTGTTTTTTTCGGTTTTCTTATTTTGCGAGCGTTCGCTTGTTCGTTCGTTTTAACGAACGTGTTCATCGTTTAGTTACAGTTAACAAACGTCCGTTCGTTAAACTGTTCGTCAGTTTTTCCTTTTCTCGGATTTTCCGCGATTATTTCTGATCGCGATTTCCGATCTGTTTTTCGTTTTGGTTTAACTTTTCGCTCATTTGTCGGAATCAGGCGATTCAAGCGCCTAGAGTTTCGTCTCGAAACCCTCTTTCTGTTTAACCAACTCAACCAAGTTTTTGCTACTGTAAAATTTGACTTAGGTCCAGATTAGTAAACGAAGCTTGTTTCTTTCGCCGTTTGACTTTCGTTGCTTCGTTTGATTTGATTCTTTTTGCAAACCGGAGTTCTTAAGTTGAACTTTCTAGTTAGATCTCTTATTTGAGTTTTACCTGTGCATTAGACGAGTACTTATTGTATGCTTGTTTGTTTGCGATAGAGTACCCGGAGTGCGCCGCTTGCTACTTCGAATCCCTAGGTTTCACGGATCATCAGCAAGGCAAGTAACACTTTGATCATACCTCTTTTCATACCCAGTTTTATTGCATTAGATCAATCCTCAAACAATTGCATGATTAGGATCTGATTAAATTGTGGGTTGGGAAGTAGCTGATGAGGTAGAACCTATTGCCCTGTTTATTACCAAACCCTTGGGAGTTACTTCTACGTTTGCTTATATTGCTATGCTATGCTAGTAGACGTGGATTGGGTGAGTGTATCCATGACAGATGTGAGATTGTTAATTAATGGTTCAATTTAAGGTGGCTACTAAACACACATCTGGGTGGATTGAGGCACCTGGGTATTCCAGCGATTGCCTGTTTTTTTTATGGACCGCCACCCAGGCTCAAAGGGATCATGAGATTATTCATGCTAGAAACTTCCGTGTGCAGCCACAAGCTATTATGGGCTCTAGCATAGTTGATTAAGTTGTGTGAACTCTTACAGTGGTAGACTAGCAGATGTAGGGGTTGTAGGTGGTATTGTCTACTCGATCGTAAGGTGCAAACGCTTCTGAAAGACTATGTCTCGGTCATCCGTTTCTCAAACATCATGTAGTGCGAGAATCCCAACGGAGGAGATCGAGTCTTGTGGGGAAAAGTGCGCAAACCTCTGCAGAGTGTATAAACTAATCATGGTTAGCCATGTCCCCGGTTATGGACAACTTGAGTATCTAGTACTTGGATTATCATGTGAATCTCATCATGTTACTTTAATTAATTTTGTTGGGATTATGTTGAAACTTAATTGGGATTGAGATGGTGTCACCCATTCTCAATGCTTAACAACCACCATGATAGTTAAATAAAATTTATTCCTTTGCAGTAGGGAAAAATTGGCTTTTCGCAAAACTGTAACCATAGAGCTTTCCACCAGCCAAATATGCATGTAGTATAGCATTATTCTGTTGATTACTCTCTATGTGTTACATTGCCAGCATATTCCATGTGCTGGCCTGTTTTCGGGATGCAACGTTTCATGTTGCAGACTTTTCAGACGACGAGTAAGGTGCCTTAGGTCGTGGTTCTATACTCAGTGATGCCGTTGGAGTTGATGGACTCACTTATCTTCCAAGTCTTCCGCTGTTATCGTTTTTAGATGGCCTTAAGCCATATTTATTGTATTAAGTTCTCTTTTGAGACATTCGATGTAATAAGTGTGTGATTGCTACTCTGTTATAAATCCTTCGAGTACTGTGCGTGTCAGCATTACTGATCCAGGAATGACACTGATGCATAGAGACTTGACCGTGTGAGGTCTGGTTTCTGTTGTGGTGCGGTTGTTGGGCGGTTGTGGGCCGGTTGTACCGCTTATTGCCTGTTACCGGTTGTACCGGTGCTCATAGTGGTTGTATCGCTCCTATGTTTTTCTGCACATAACGGGTAGATTCGTGGGGACCTATTTAAGGGGGTCTTCTTCCCCAATGGTTCCCCATCTCTTGAGCTCGTTTTGCCCCCATTGTTGACCTTCTTTGAGCTTGCTAACTCTCAATCCCTCCATGGAATCTTGCTAGTTTTTGAGGGAAAAGAGAGAGGAGCTCTAGATCCACACTTCCACCAATCACTTTCTCCTCTATGTGAGGGGAACCCCTTGGATCTAGATCTTGGAGTTCTTGGTGTTCTCCTTCTTGTTCTTCCTCTCACTTTCCTCCCTAGCATTAGTTGCTTTGATGGGATTTGAGAGAGAAGGACTTGGGCACTCCGTGTGCCCTTGTCATTGCATTCGTGCATCGGTTTGAGTTCTCCTCGGTGATACGTGGAAGTTACAAGTTGAGAAGCTTATTACTCTTGGGTGCTTGGTACCCTTGAGCTTGTTCCTCTTGGGTGCTTGGGCGCCCTAGACGGTTGGTGGTGTTCGGAGCTCAATCATTGTGGTGTAAACCTCCGGGCAAGCATCGGGGTCTCCAATTAGGTTGTGGAGATCGCCCGAGCAATTTGACGGGTATCGGTGACCGCCCCCAAGGGTTGCCAAAGTGTACGGGTTCAGTGACCGCCCCCAAGGGTTGCCATTTGTACGGGTTCGGTGACCACCCTCAAGGGTCCCTTAGTGGAATCACGGCATCTTGCATTGTGCGAGGGCGTGAGGAGATTACGGTGGCCCTAGTGGCTTCTTGGGGAGCATTGTGCCTCCACACCGCTCCAAACCGAGATTAGCATCCGCAAGGGTGTGAACTTCGGGATACATCGTCGTCTCCACGTGCCTTGGTTATCTCTTACCCGAGCCTTTTACTTATGCACTTTACTTTGTGATAGCCATATTGTTTCTTGTCATATATCTTGCTATCACTTAGTTGTTTATCTTGCTTAGCATAAGTTGTTGGTGCACATAGGTGAGCCTAGTTGTTGTAGGTTTTGTGCTTGACAAATTAACCGCTAGGTTTATTCAACATTTGTTCAAGCCTAAATCATAATTATTTTAAAGCGCCTATTCACCCCCCTCCCTCTAGGCGACATCCACGATCTTTCACTTGTGACCCCGCAGGTTCGGTTACTCATAGACATGAATGAAACCCCTTCGTTCAATGACCGACAACGGAACCGTGGACATCCATATCGATCCCTATGAGCACACAAATGATATTCGAGTGAACTTATGGTTACTATGTGATGTTCCCTTTGCTTCGTGATACTTCATAAAACCCGAGATGCATTGGTATCCTCCTGAGTCATCACATGCTCATTATACCGGTATCCTCGTTACCGGTTTTGTTCCTCTTTCACGTTGAAGTGTTCCGGCATTCCTGTGATGTAGTCACCTGTGTCTAGCCAGACGATGATGGATGCCATCACACCAAGAGGGCCCTAATAATATCTCTAACGTCGGAGGAGCAAAACCCACTCTCGAGCTATTTAGTCCCTTGTCAAACTTTCTAATGAACCTGTAAGTTATCGTTATGATCACCATGTTACATGTGACGTTTGAGAAACCCCAATGTCCATCGTACGGTAAGAAGTGACTACGATACTATCATGGTCTAAGGAGCAACATCACATGTTAACACTCTGTGTTATTACAATTGATTACAAACGATATTATCTCAATTCATAACAAAGAAGCTTGGATCGATTCAATATGATCGTTCTTCCAACGTCATAATCTCAATGTTGTTTTAGGATTATCGTTACACTTAACGATATCCTAAGATCCAAAAAACGTGATCACCAAAAACACTTGAGCTAGTCTTAGAGGCGAGACTAGGAACCTTTATTTCATCTGTTCATCATTTCACACGTGCATGAGATTTCCACTGAATCACATATTCCAGGATCATAGCAACTATAGCACGAAATATAAACACCTAATTATGAGTATGAAATATAATAATACAATATTATTGCCTCTTGGGCATATTTCCAACAGTCTCCCATTTGCAATAGAGTCAATAATCTAGTTAATACTTTTAACTTTTACACCAATGGCAACCCAGTGCCAGTCCATACTTTGCTTGTGGTATAGACTTCGTCCTATCGAATATGACACTCTTCAGATCCATGTGTCAATGCATCTGACATGCTTTCACATGAATTCATAATTTATGTGAAACAAGCTTTGTATATACTGAATCACTGCCAGGATATTTGATTCCTTAGATTGAGCCATAGAACCACTATTGAGAACAATGTTCTATCTGCACAATCATCTAGAAACCATACTAAGTTCATAAATGAACCTTTCATTCACTACCCTCTATTGTTGCTTCTAAAGCGACAATATACTTATCCTTCTATTATAGAACTCACCACACTAACTTTCTTGGATCAATTCCAACTTACTGTGTCACCATAAATCATTTAATTGAAATCAAAATTCGCTCAGAGCACCCGTTGAAGATTTTTGTCGATGTACCCATCAAGCATGTATTGATGTAACTCCTTACAACAATCTCTTCATTTTCTCCCTATGCGAGAAACTTGTCATCAGTACTCAACAACATTTTCACCGTTGTCCTATTGATCAACAATTTGACCTTTCTCGTAACTTTACTCACAACTTACTTGGAGTATTGGACTTATCTGGTTATTTACATACCATGGAATTAACACAAGTGTGATTGAAATCATGTATTTCGCTCATCAGTATTTTAAGATACGTATTCTTGCAAAGAACTCCTTCCATGTGACTTTGACAAGAAAACTCTTCTTAGTGTTTTTCATACTAAACTATTTTAATACTTTGTCAATGTGTATTTTGGCTAAGCCCTGATTAGACACTACTATCTCAAGAGATTATAATGCTTAATACAAGGACTATATTGGCTAAGTACTTTACTGAAAAACTAGTTTCAATAAAGTCTTAATCCGTGTCAAGAAATTTATATAATTTCCAATCAATAATGTGTCATGCACACACAGTGTTTAGAAATATTATGCCGCTCCCACTTACTTTCTCGTAAATACAACCATCTTTGTTTCTATAGATGAAATCATATTGTTTGATCAATTCATCAAAACAAAGATTCCAACTCCTTTATGTTTGCTTCAGATCATTACTGTATCTCTTGAAGTTTGCACACTTGCTAGCATCCTCTAGATCAAAAAATTACCTTGGACCGTTGAGGGAGTCCTGGAGTATGGGGTCCTCGGGTGTCCGGGCTACGCGATATGGGCCGGACTAATGGGCTGTGAAGATACAAGGTAGAAGGCCTTTCCCCGTGTCCGGATGGGACTCTCCTTTGCGTGGATGGCAAGCTTGATGCTCGGATGTTGATGTCTACCACGCAACCTTCTTCTTGTAGACGTAGTTGGGCCTCCAAGTGCAGAGGTTTGTAGGACAGTAGCAAATTTCCCTCAAGTGGATGACCTAAGGTTTATCAATCTGTGGGAGGCGTAGGTTGAAGATGGTCTCTCTCAACAACAACCCTGCAACCAAATAACAAAGAGTCTCTTGTGTCCCCAACACACCCAATACAATGGTAAGTTGTATAGGTGCACTAGTTCGGCGAAGAGATGGTGATACAAGTGCAATATGGATGGTAGATATAGGTTTTTTTAATCTGAAAATATAAAAACAGCAAGGTAACTAATGATAAAAGTGAGCGTAGACGGTATTGCAATGCTTCGAAACAAGGCCTAGGGTTCATACTTTCACTAGTGCAAGTTCTCTCAACAATAATAACATAATTGGATCATATAACTATCCCTCAACATGCAACAAAGAGTCACTCCAAAGTCACTAATAGCGGAGAACAAACGAAGAGATTATTGTAGGGTACGAAACCACCTCAAAGATATTCTTTCTAATCGATCTATCATAGAGTTCGTACTAGAATAACACCTTAATACACAAATCAACCACAACCCTAATGTCACCTAGATACTCCAATGTCACCTCAAGTATCCGTGGGTATGATTATACGATATGCATCACACAATCTCAGATTCATCTATTCAACCAACACAAAGTACTTCAAAGATGCCCCAAAGTTTCTACCGGAGAGTCAAGACGAAAACGTGTGCCAACCCCTATGCATAAGTTCACAAACGGAACCCGCAAGTTGATCACCAAAACATACATCAAGTAGATCATGTGAATATCCCATTGTCACCACAGATAAGCTCATGCAAGACATACATCAAGTGTTCTCAAATCCTTAAAGACTCAATCCGATAAGATAACTTCGAAGGGAAAACTCAATCCATTACAAGAGAGTAGAGGGGGAGAAACATAAAAAGGTCCAACTATAATAGCAAAGCTCGCGATACATCAAGATCGTACCACCTCAAGAACACGAGAGAGAAAGAATAAACACATAGCTACTGGTACATACCCTCAGCCCCGAGGGTGAACTACTCCCTCCTCGTCATGGAGAGCACCGGGATGATGAAGATGGCCACCGGTGAGGGATCCCCCCTCCGGCAGGGTGCCGGAACAGGGTCTCGATTGGTTTTTGGTGGCTACAGAGGCTTGCGGCGGCGGAACTCCCGATCTAGGTTTCTTTCTGTAAGTTTGGGGTTATATAAGAGGTGTTGGAGTCGGGATCAAGTCAGGGGGGTCCCCGAGGCGGCCACAAGGCGGGGGGCGCGCCTAGGGGGGTAGGGCGCGCCCCCACCCTCGTGGTGGCCTCGGGGCTCTTCTAGCCCACTTCCGGTACTCCGTGGGCTTCTTCTGGTCCAAAAATGATCTCCGTCAAATTTCAGCTCAATTGGACTCCGTTTGGTTTTCCTTTTGTGTAAAACTCAAAAACAAGGAAAAAACAGAAACTGGCACTGGGCTCTAGGTTAATAGGTTAGTCCCAAAAATCATATTAAATAGCATATAAATGCATATAAAACATCCTAGAAGGATAATATAATAGCATGAATACTTCATAAATTATAGATACGTTGGAGACATATCAGATGTGTAGTTTCCTTTCTCTGTAAACCGACTCTGTACAACCCTAGGCCCCTCTGGCGTCTATATAAATCGGAGGGTTTAGTCCGTAGAGGCTAAGACATAATCGTACAGGCTAGACATCTAGGGTTTAGCCATTACGATCTCGAGGTAGATCAACTCTTGTAACCCATATACTCATCAAAGTCAATCAAGCAGGAAGTAGGGTATTACCTCCATTTAGAGGGCCGAACCTGGGTAAACATCGTGTCCCCCGTCTCCTGTTACCTTCGATCCTCAGACGCACAATTCGGGACCCCCTACCTGAGATCGGACGGTATTGACACCGACATTGGTGCTTTCATTGAGAGTTCCACTGTGTCGTCGGCAGAAGGATCGATGGCTCGCTTGATCATCAACAACGATGCTATTTCTAGGGAGACTTTCCTCCCCGGTCAACTTTTTGTATTTGGCGGCTTTGCTTTGCGCGC
This sequence comes from Aegilops tauschii subsp. strangulata, assembly GCF_002575655.3. Lineage (NCBI taxonomy): Eukaryota > Viridiplantae > Streptophyta > Magnoliopsida > Poales > Poaceae > Aegilops > Aegilops tauschii. The sequence continues at coordinate 507,817,858 of NC_053036.3, read as the reverse complement.
CAATTCAGTAGGTCGCCTTGAGCAGATCGACAGCGACGCCCCCGGTCATCAGATCAGATTCTGGAGCCTGAATTACGTCGCTGATATCCGAGGAGACTTGATCTTCGAAGGGTTCACGGCCTCGACCACTATTCCTCGTCTCCAAGAAGGCAACCCATCGGATCCGTCATCAGACGCCGCTCACAGGCCAACTGCTATCCCTGCTCTGGCCATAGATCCAGAGCAGGTCACCTCATCCGAAGATAGGATCTTAAATCCCATCGGACCCTCTCCTTCCATGGAGCCCTTTGTCCTAGACCCAGAGGTAACGGTATGTTCGGCGAGACTAGAATCAAGCAGGACCCTCCTTGTCATCGAGGAGCCGAATTCGTCTCTGGATGCCAACCCCGAACTCTTAAGAACTGCCGTCTGGTGAACACAACCTGGTAGAATCTTCCGTGCCCAACCCCGCAGGTCCTCGGCTCCCTGTCCGTCCCGCACTCTTAAGCGAGGCCTTGGACCTAATGCGATCTCTCGCCATCACTGAGGTATCACCTCTGAATCACACATAGTCCGAACAAGAGGCTGGTGCTGGGAATTTTACGTCCCACCCACCACCCACTGGATAGCCACTGTCGAGGACCTAACCGACATGCTTGACTATGCCTCCGAAGACATTGATGGTATGGACGACGATGCCGGAGACAACAAGGCCAAGACCCGCCGTCTACCGGGCGTTGGACGGCCACCTCCACATACGACGTGTATATGGTGGATACACCCAAAGAGGATGACTGTGAAGGCAGGAAAGATCCGGTTGAGGACAAGCCTGCTGAGGCACCACCGAAGCGTCGACGCCAGCGGCGCCTCTCAAAATCACGTCGTGAAAGGGACAGCAATACTGGCACCAGAGACAATAACACTCCGGAGAACATCGAAGACCCATGAAGCCCCCGTCGAGCCCACATCCGAACATGAAGATTGGTAGGATGGGCAAGTTAACCCCGACGATCCGGTCGGGAACAAGGACTCAGAGGATAGTAACTATCTACCAATCTCCGAGGATGATGTGAGCCTCGGCGACGAAGACTTCATCGTGCCAGAGGAACCCCTCGAGCAAGAGTGCTTCAAGCGCCAGCTAATCGCAACAGCGAGAAGCCTACAAAAGAAGCAGCAGCAGCTCCAAGCCGAACAGGATACGCTCAATGACAGATGGACTAAAGTCCTGGCAGCCGAAGAATACAGCCTCGAACGCCCAACAAAGAGCTACCCAAAGCGCAAGCTACTACCACAATTTGACGACGAGGCCCTTGAGCCAATACCGCCAAAGTACAAAGCTGCTGATGAACCTGACCGGCCACCATGTGGGCGGGACAGAGCGGCTACTTACGCCGAACACCAGCCGCACCACCCCGCCGTAGAGCCAAGGAGGTAGCAGCTCCGGGCTACACCTACGACCTACGCAAGGACCTGGACGATAGAGCCGGTCATACTAGATCAACCTATGGATCAAGTGGGTGCGCTCCAATGCGAGCGGACGTCCATCAGGCCCGGTGCGACCAGCATAACCTCACCCTGGCTGAAAACCAAACACGGATGCCGTCCGAACTCCGTCGTGACGTTGCCCGATATAGAGGCGCCGCACACCCCTTATGCTTCACCGACGAAGTAATGGAGCACCAATTCCCAGAAGGGTTTAAACCCGTCAACGCCGAATCATACAATGGAACGACCGATCCCGCTGTATGGATCAAAGATTTTCTTCTCCATATCCACATGGCTCGCGGTGACGATCTCCATGCCATCAAGTACCTCCCGCTAAAATTAAAGGGATCAGCTTGGCACTGGCTGAACAGCCTCCCAGAAAACTCCATTGGCAGCTGGGAAGCTTTGGAGGATGCCTTTCGAGACAACTATTGGGGAACATAGTAATTTCAAAATTTTCCTACGCACACACAGGATCATGGTGATGCATAGCAACGAGAGGGGAGAGTGTGTCCACGTACCCTCATAGACCGAAAGCGGAAGCGTTAGCACAACGCAGTTGATGTAGTCATACGTCTTCACGATCCGACCGATCCAAGTACCAAACGCACGGCACCTCCGAGTTCAGCACACGTTCAACTCAATGATGTCCCGCGAGCTCCGATCCAGCAAAGCTTCACCGAAGAGTTTCGTCAGCACGACGGCGTGATGACGGTGATGATGATGCTACCGACGCAGGGCTTCGCCTAAGCACCTCAACGATATGATCGAGGTGGATTATGGTGGAGGGGGGCACCGCACACGGCTGGGAGAGATCAACAGATCAACTTCTATGTCTAGAGGTGCCCCCCTGCCCCCGTATATAAAGGAGCAAGGGGGGAGGCGACTGGCCCTCTATGGCGCGCTAGGAGGAGGAGTCCTCCTCCTAGTAAGACTAGGACTCCCCTCTTTCCTACTGCTACTAGGAGGGGGAAAGGAAGGGGGAGAGGGAGGAGGAAAGGGGGCGCCCCCCCTCTCCTAGTCCAATTCGGACTAGAGGGGGAGGAGCGCACGGCCAGCCCTAGGCCAGCCCTCTCTCTCTCCACTAAGGCCCATAAGGCCCATTATTTCTCCCCATGGGGTTCCGGTAACCCTCCGGCACTCCGGTTTTCTCCGAAACCACCCGGAACACTTCCGGTGTCCGAATATTGTCGTCCAATATATCGATCTTTATGTCTCGACCATTTTGAGACTCCTCATCATGTACGTGATCATATCCGGGACTCCGAACTACCTTCAGTACATCAAAACACAAAAACTCATAATACCGATCGTCACCGAACTTTAAGCGTGCGGACCCTACGGGTTCGAGAACTATGTAGACATGACCGAGACGCGTCTTCGGTCAATAACCAATAGCGGAACCTGGATGCTCATATTGGCTCCCACATATTCTACGAAGATCTTTATCGGTCAAACCGCATAACAACATACGTTGTTCCCTTTGTCATCGGTATGTTACTTTCCCGAGATTTGATCATCGGTATCTCAATACCTAGTTCAATCTCGTTACCGACAAGTCTCTTTACTCGTTCTGTAATACATCATCCTGCAACTAACTCATTAGTTACAATGCTTGCAAGGCTTATAGTGATGTGTATTACCGAGTGGGCCCAGAGATACCTCTCCGACAATCGGAGTGACAAATCCTAATCTCGATATACGCCAACTCAACAAGTACCTTCGGAGACACCTATAGAGCACCTTTATAATCACCCATTTACGTTGTGACGTTTGGTAGCACACAAAGTGTTCCTCCGGTAAACAGGAGTTGCATAATCTCATGGTCATTGGAACATGTATAAGTCATGAAGAAAGCAATAGCAACATACTAAATGATCAAGTGCTAAGCTAACGGAATGGGTCAAGTCAATCACATCATTCTCCTAATGATGTGATCCCGTTAATCAAATGACAACTCATGTCTATGGTTAGGAAACATAACCATCTTTAATTAACGAGCTAGTCAAGTAGAGGCATACTAGTGACACTCTGTTTGTCTATGTATTCACACATGTACTAAGTTTCCGGTTAATACAATTCTAGCATGAATAATAAACATTTATCATGATATGAGGAAATAAATAATAACTTTATAATTGCCTCTAGGGCATATTTCCTTCAACAACTTCCAAGGTACCTATGTCCGGCCCCCGGACGCCGATGACCTAAGCCATATAGTCCAGCAACCCGGAGAGTCGGCCCGCAAACTCTGGACTAGGTTCTTAATTAAAAAGAACCAAATTGTCGATTGTCCGGACGCCGAAGCCCTCGCGGCCTTTAAACATAGTGTCCTCTTGTGAAATCTGGATTCCTTTGCCAAGGCAATTGCACCGGTATTGTCACAAAAGATTTTCATTGGACCTGATGCACTAGGTATGACACCTAGATCGGATATGAACTCCTTCATCCAGACTCCTTCATTTGCTGCTTCTGAAGCAGCTATGTACTCCGCTTCACATGTAGATCCTGCCACGACGCTTTGTTTAGAACTACTCCAACTGACGGCTCCACCGTTCAATATAAACACGTATCCGGTTTGCGATTTAGAATCGTCCGGATCAGTGTCAAAGCTTGCATCAACGTAACCATTTACGATGAGCTCTTTGTCACCTCCATAAACGAGAAACATATCCTTAGTCCTTTTCAGGTATTTCAGGATGTTCTTGACCGCTGTCCAGTGATCCACTCCTGGATTACTTTGGTACCTCCCTGCTAAACTAATAGCAAGGCACACATCAGGTCTGGTACACAGCATTGCATACATGATAGAGCCTATGGCTGAAGCATAGGGAACATATTTCATTTTCTCTCTATCTTCTGCAGTGGTCGGGCATTGACTCTTACTCAACTTCACACCTTGTAACACAGGCAAGAACCTTTCTTTGCCTGATCCATGTTGAACTTCTTCAAAACTTTGTCAAGGTATGTACTTTGTGAAAGTCCAATTAAGCGTCTTGATCTATCTCTATAGATCTTGATGCCCAATATGTAAGCAGCTTCACCGAGGTCTTTCATTGAAAAACTCTTATTCAAGTATCCTTTTATGCTATCCAGAAATTCTATATCATTTCCAATCAACAATATGTCATCCACATATAATATTAGAAATGCTACAGATCTCCCACTCACTTTCTTGTAAATACAGGCTTCTCCAAAAGTCTGTATAAAACCATATGCTTTGATCACACTATCAAAATGCTTATTCCAACTCCGAGAGGCTTGCACCAGTCCATAAATGGATCGCTGGAGCTTGCACACTTTGTTAGTACCCTTTGGATCAATAAAACCTTCAGGTTGCATCATATACAACTCTTCTTCCAGAAATCCATTCAGGAATGCAGTCTTTACATCCATTTGCCAATTTTCATAATCATAAAATGCGGCAATAGCTAACATGATTCAGACGGACTTAAGCATCGCTACGGGTGAGAAGGTCTCATCGTAGTCAACTCCTTGAACTTGTCGAAAACCTTTCGCAACAAGTCGAGCTTTGTAGACAGTAACATTACCGTCAGCGTCTGTCTTCTTCTTGAAGATCCATTTATTCTCGATGGCTTGCCGATCAATAGGAAAGTCAACCAAAGTCCACACTTTGTTCTCATACATGGATCCCATCTCAGATTTCATGGCCTCAAGCCATTTTGAGGAATCTGGGCTCATCATCGCTTCCTCATAGTTCGTAGGTTCGTCATGGTCTAGTAACATGACCTCCAGAACAGGATTACCGTACCACTCTGGTGCGAATCTTACTCTGGTTGACCTACAAGGTTCGGTAGTAACTTGATCTGAAGTTTCATGATCATCATCATTAGCTTCCTCACTAATTGGTGTAGGTGTCACAGGAACCAGTTTCTGTGATGAACTACTTTCCAATAAGGGAGCAGGTATAGTTACCTCATCAAGTTCTACTTTCCTCCCACTCACTTCTTTCGAGAGAAACTCCTTCTCTAGAAAGGATCCATTCTTAGCAACGAATGTCTTGCCTTCGGATCTGTGATAGAAGGTGTACCCAACAGTTTCCTTTGGGTATCCTATGAAGACACATTCCTCCGATTTGGGTTCGAGCTTATCAGGTTGAAGCTTTTTCACATAAGCATCGCAGCGCCAAACTTTAAGAACCGACAACTTTGGTTTCTTGCCAAACCATAGTTCATAAGGCGTCGTCTCAATGGATTTTGATGGTGCCCTATTTAATGTGAATGCAGCCGTCTCTAAAGCATAACCCCAAAACGATAGCCGTAAATTAGTAAGAGATATCATAGATCACACCATATCTAGTAAAGTACAATTACGACGTTCGGACACACCATTACGCTCTGGTGTTCCGGGTGGCGTGAGTTGCGAAACTATTCCGCATTGTTTCAAATGTAGACCAAACTCGTAACTCAAATATTCTCCTCCATGATCATATCGTAGAAACTTTATTTTCTTGTTACGATGATTTTCCACTTCACTCTGAAATTCTTTGAACATTTCAAATGTTTCAGACTTATGTTTCATTAAGTAGATATACCCATATCTGCTCAAATCATCTGTGAAGGTGAGAAAATAACGATACCCGCCGCGAGCCTCAATATTCATCGGACCACATACATCAGTATGTATGATTTCCAATAAATCTATTGCTCGCTCCATTGTTTCGGAGAACGGCGTTTTAGTCATCTTGCCCATGAGGCATGGTTCGCAAGTACCAAGTGATTCATAATCAAGTGATTCCAAAAGTCCATCAGTATGGAGTTTCTTCATGCGCTTTACACCAATATGACCCAAATGGCAGTGCCACAAATAAGTTGCACTATCATTGTCAACTCTGCATCTTTTGGCTTCAACATTATGAATATGTGTGTCACTACTATCGAGATTAAACACAAATAGACCACTCTTCAAGGGTGCATGACCATAAAAGATATTACTCATATAAATAGAACAACCATTATTCTCATATTTAAATGAATAACCGTCTCGCATCAAACAAGATCCAGATATAATGTTCATGCTCAACGCTGGCACCAAATAACAATTATTCAGGTCTAAAACTAATCCCGAAGGTAGATGTAGAGGTAGCGTGCCGACGGCGATCACATCGACTTTGGAACCATTTCCCACGCGCATCGGCACCTCGTCCTTAGCCAGTCTTCGCTTAATCCGTAGTCCCTGTTTCGAGTTGCAAATATTAGCAACAGAACCAGTATCAAATACCCAGGTGCTACTGCGAGCTCTAGTAAGGTACACATCAATAACATGTATATCACATATACCTTTGTTCACCTTGCCATCCTTCTTATCCGCCAAATACTTGGGGCAGTTCCGCTTCTAGTGACCAGTCTATTTGCAATAGAAGCACTCAGTCTCAGGCTTAGGTCCAGACTTGGGTTTCTTTTCTTGAGCGGCAACTTGTTTGCTGTTCTTCTTGAAGTTCCCCTTCTTCTTCCCTTTGCCCTTTTTCTTGAAACTGGTGGTCTTGTTGACCATCAACACTTGATGCTCCTTCTTGATTTCTACCTCCGCAGCTTTTAGCATTGCGAAGAGCTCGGGAATTGTCTTATCCATCCCTTGCATATTATAGTTCATCATGAAGCGCTTGTAGCTTGGTGGCAGTGATTGAAGAATTCTGTCAATGACACTATCATCCAGAAGATTAACTCCCAGTTGAATCAAGTGATTGTTATACCCAGACATTCTGAGTATATGTTCACTGACATAACTATTCTCCTCCATCTTGCAGCTGTTGAACTTATTGGAGACTTCATTCTCTCAATCCGGGCATTTGCTTGAAATATTAACTTCAACTCCTGGAACATCTCATATGCTCCATGACGTTCAAAACATCATCGAAGTCCCGGTTCTAGGCCGTAAAGCATGGCACACTGAACTATCGAGTAGTCATCAGCTTTGCTCTGCCAGACGTTCATAACATCTGGTGTTGCTCCTGCAGCAGGTTTGGCACCTAGCGGTGCTTCCAGGACATAATTCTTCTGTGCAGCAATGAGGATAATCCTCAAGTTACGGACCCAGACCGTGTAATTGCTACCATCATCTTTCAACTTTGCTTTCTCAAGGAACGCATTAAAATTCAACGGGACAACAGCACGGGCCATCTATCTACAACAACGTAGACAAGCAAAATACTATCAGGTACTAAGTTCATGATAAATTTAAGTTCAATTAATAATATTACTTAAGAACTCCCACTTAGATAGACATCCCTCTAATCATCTAAGTGATCACGTGATCCAAATCAACTAAACCATAACCAATCATCACGTGAAATGGAGTAGTTTTCAATGGTGAGCATCACTATGTTGATCATATCTACTATATGATTCATGCTCGACCTTTCGGTCTCAGTGTTCCGAGGCCATATCTGCATATGCTAGGCTCGTCAAGTTTAACCCGAGTATTCTGCATGTGCAAAACTGGCTTGCACCCGTTGTAGATGAACGTTGAGCTTATCACACCCGATCATCACGTGGTGTCTCGGCACGACGAACTTTGGCAATGGTGCATACTCAGGGAGAACACTTTTACCTTGAAATTTAGTGAGAGATCATCTTATAATGCTACCGCCAATCAAAGCAAAATAAGATGCATAAAAGATAAACATCACATGCAATCAATATAAGTGATATGATATGGCCATCATCATTTTGTGCTTGTGATCTCCATCTCCGAAGCACCGTCATGATCACCATCGTCACCGGCGCGACACCTTGATCTCCATCGTAGTATCGTTGTCGTCTCGCCAACTATTGCTTCTACGACTATCGCTACCGCTTAGTGATAAAGTAAAGCAATTACAAGGCGATTGCATTGCATATAATAAAGCGACAGCCATATGGCTCCTGCCAGTTGCCGATAACTCAGTTACAAAACATGATCATCTCATACAATAAATATAGCATCATGTCTTGACCATATCACATCACAACATGCCCTGCAAAAACAAGTTAGACGTCCTCTACTTTGTTGTTGCAAGTTTTACGTGGCTGCTACGGGCTGAGCAAGAACCATTCTTACCTACGCATCAAAACCACAATGATAGTTCGTCAAGTTAGTGTTGTTTTAACCTTCTCAAGGACCAGGCGTAGCCACACTCGGTTCAACTAAAGTTGGAGAAACTGACACCCGCTAGCCACTTGTGTGTAAAGCACGTCGGTAGAACCAGTCTCGCGTAAGCGTACGTGTAATGTCGGTCCAGGCCGCTTCATCCAACAATACCGCCGAACCAAAGTATGACATGCTGGTAAGAAGTATGACTTGTATCACCCACAACTCACTTGTGTTCTACTCGTGCATATAACATCTACGCATAAACCTGGCTCGGATGCCACTGTTGGGGAACGTAGTAATTTCAAAATTTTCCTACGCACACACAGGATCATGGTGATGCATAGCAACAAGAGGGGAGAGTGTGTCCACGTACCCTCGTAGACCGAAAGCGGAAGCGTTAGCACAACGCGGTTGATGTAGTCGTACGTCTTCACGATCCGACCGATCCAAGTACCGAACGCACGGCACCTCCGAGTTCAGCACACGTTCAACTCGATGACGTCCCGCGAGCTCCGATCTAGCAAAGCTTTGCCGGAGAGTTTTGTCAGCACGACGGCGTGATGACGGTGATGATGATGCTACTAACGCAGGGCTTTGCCTAAGCACCGCAACGATATGATCGAGGTGGATTATGGTGGAGGGGGGCACCGCACACAGCTGGGAGAGATCAATAGATCAACTTCTGTGTCTAGAGGTGCCCCCTGCCCCCGTATATAAAGGAGCAAGGGGGGAGGCGGCCGGCCCTCTATGGCGCGCCAGGAGGAGGAGTCCTCCTCCTAGTAGGAGTAGGACTCCCCTCTTTCCTACTCCTACTAGGAGAAGGGGGAGAGGGAGAAGGAAAGGGGGGCGTCGCCCCCCCCCTCTCCTAGTCCAATTCGGAACAGAGGGGGAGGGGCGCGCGGCCTGCTCTAGGCCAGCCCTCTCTCTCTCCACTAAGGCCCATAAGGCCCATAATTTCTCCCAGGGGGGTCCGGTAACCCTCCGGCACTCCGGTTTTCTCCGAAACCACCAGGAACACTTCCGGTGTCTGAATATAGTCGTCCAATATATCGATCTTTACGTCTCGACCATTTTGAGACTCCTCGTCATGTCCGTGATCATATCCGGGACTCTGAACTACCTTCAGTACATCAAAACACAAAAACTCATAATACCGATCGTCACCGAACTTTATGCGTGCGGACCCTACGGGTTCGAGAACTATGTAGACATGACCGAGACACGTCTCCGGTCAATAACCAATAGCGGAACCTGGATGCTCATATTGGCTCCCACATATTCTACAAAGATCTTTATCGGTCAAACCGCATAACAACATACGTTGTTCCCTTTGTCATCGGTATGTTACTTGCCCGAGATTCGATCGTCGGTATCTCAATACCTAGTTCAATCTCATTACCGGCAAGTCTCTTTACTCGTTATGTAATACATCATCCTGCAACTAACTCATTAGTTACAATGCTTGCAAGGCTTATAGTGATGTGTATTACCGAGTGGGCCCAGAGATACCTCTCCGACAATCGGAGTGACAAATCCTAATCTCGATATACGCCAACTCAACAAGTACCTTCGGAGACACCTATAGAGCACCTTTATAATCACCCATTTACGTTGTGACGTTTGGTAGCACACAAAGTGTTCCTCCGGTAAACGGGAGTTGCATAATCTCATAGTCATAGGAACATGTATAAGTCATGAAGAAAGCAATAGCAACACACTAAACGATCAAGTGTTAAGCTAACGGAATGGGTCAAGTCAATCACATCATTCTCCTAATGATGTGATCCCGTTAATCAAATGACAACTCATGTCTATGGTTAGGAAACATAACCATCTTTAATTAACGAGCTAGTCAAGTAGAGGCATACTAGTGACACTCTGTTTGTCTATGTATTCACACATGTACTAAGTTTCCGGTTAATACAATTCTAGCATGAATAATAAACATTTATCATGATATGAGGAAATAAATAATAACTTTATTATTGCCTCTAGGGCATATTTCCTTCAGCAACTTCCAAGGTACCTATGTCCGGCCCCCGGACGCCGATGACCTAAGCCATATAGTCCAGCAACCCGGAGAGTCAGCCCGCAAATCTGGACTAGGTTCTTAATTAAAAAGAACCAAATTGTCGATTGTCCGAACGCCGAAGCCCTCGCGTCCTTTAAACACAGCGTCCGCGACGAATGGCTTGCCAGACACCTCGACCAAGAAAAGCCGAAGTCCATGGCAGCGCTTACTGCACTCATGACCCGCTTTTGCGCGGGGGAGGATAGCTGGTTAGCTCGTAAAAGCAACACTACCAGCGACCCTGGCACCTCCGAAGCCAGAGATGGCAACGATAGGCCACGACGCAACAAACATAAGCGTCGAAACAACAATGACGATACCGAAGACACGGCGGTCAACGCCGGATTCAGCGGCTCTAAATCCGGACAGCGGAAGAAGCCATTCAAAGGAAACAAAGATGGTCCATCTAGTTTGGACAAAATACTCGATTGGCCTTGCCAGATTCATTGCACACCTGACAAGCCTGCCAATCATTCCAACAGAAATTGTTGGCTCTTTAGATAGGCCGGTAAGTTAAACACCGAACACAAGGGGAAAGGGCCGCCAAGCAAGGACGATGAAGAGCCTCGCCCACCGAATACAGCGGGACAGAAGAAATTTCCCCCCAAGGTAAAAACAATCAATATGATATACGTTACACATATCCCCAAGAGGGAGCGCAAGCGTGCGCTAAGGGACGTCTACGCCGTAGAGCCGGTCGCCCCAAAATTCAACCCTTGGTCGGCTTGTCCGATCACCTTCGATCGTAAGGATCACCAGACCAGTATCCGTCATGGAGGTTCGGCAGCCTTGGTCCTTGATCCAATCATCGACGGATTCCATCTGACCCGAGTCCTTATGGACGGCGGTAGCAGTCTTAACTTGATTTATCAAGACATGATCCGCAAAATGGGTATTGACTCATCAAGAATCAAACCTACTAATACTACCTTTAAAGGAGTAATACCTGGTGTAGAAGCCCGCTGCACGGGCTCAGTAACATTGGAAGTGGTCTTCGGTTCGCCGGACAACTTCCGAAGCGAAGACTTGATCTTCGACATCGTCCCCTTCCGCAGTGGTTATCACGCACTGCTCGGACGAACCGCCTTCGCTCGCTTCAATGCGGTCCCGCATTATGCTTACTTAAAGCTTAAAATGCCCGGACCCCGCAGCGTTATTATAGTTAATGGAAACATGGAGCGCGCCCTCCGTACTGAGGAGCACACCGCGACCCTCGCAGCTGAGGGAGTCCTGGACTAAGTGGTCCTCGGGCGTCCGGCCTGTTATTCGTTGGGCCGGACTGATGGGCTATGAAGACATGTAGGCCGAAGATTGTACCCGTGTCCGGATTGGACTCTACTTAGCGTGGAAGGCAAGCTTGGCGACCAATTATGAAGATTGTTCCTTATGTAACCGACTCCATGTAACCCTAGATCTCTCCGGTGCCTATATAAACCAGAGAGCGTAGTCCGGATAGGGATATTCATTACCATATTCATATAGGCTAGACTTCTAGGGTTTAGCCATTACGATCTCGTGGTAGATCAACTCTTGTAACACTCATATTCACCAAGATCAATCAAGCAGGAAGTAGGGTATTACCTCCATAGAGAGGGCCCGAACCTGGGTAAACATCGTGTCCCCCGTCTCCTGTTACCATCGATCCTAGACGCACAGTTCGGGACCCCCTACCTGAGATCCGCCGGTTTTGACACCGACATTGGTGCTTTCATTGAGAGTTCCACTGTGCCGTCGGCAAAGGACTCGATGGCCCCTTCGATTGTCAGTGATGACGTTGTCCAGGGAGAAAGCTTTCTCCCCAGACAGATCTTCGTATTCGGCGGCTTCGTACTGTGGGCCAACTCGCTTGGCCATCTGGAGCAGATCGACAGCTACGCCCCTGGCCATCAGGCCAGATTCGAAAGCTTGAACTACGTTGTGGACGTCCGTGGAGACTTGATCTTCGACGGATTCGAGACCGCGGCAATCGCTCGCCGTCGCCCCGACGAACATGGCTTAAACCTGTCATCGGGCCGCATCCAGGAGATAGCTCATGTAGCAACTCTGGCCTTAGATCCGGAGCAGATCAAGTCGTCCAAAGATGGGAAGCTCAACCCCATCACGGGGGCTACCGATTCTGCGGCATTGGAGCCGCCCGCAGATTCCACTTCGTACGGTATCTGCATCAACGGAACCCTGGACTCTTCTCCGGTGTCGAGTTCTGAACCCTGCGAACCCGCGGATACCGAACTCAATCGGTTATCGATCTTCAAGTTCAGCGCCGCAGATGTCTTCCAACACTCTCCCATGGGCAACCTACTAAACTCATTAAAAAACCTATCCCTGGCAGATGACTCGCCGCCAAACTATGTTCGGTTCGAACTTACGGCGGATGATGGAGAATTTTGCTCCCCACCCGCCACCCACTTCATAGCCACCGTTGAAGACCCAACCAACACGCCTTACCCCCGCTCCGAATACATCGACGGTATGGATGACGATGAGGGGCAGGGCCAGAGCTTTCTACCCGCTAGACACGGGATGGCCACTTCCTGGTATGACGTGTGTACGATAGACACACTTGACGATGCTCTCGACGATGACAAGGAGGATCCAGTCGAGAATAAACCTCCTGGTACACAGTCCGAACATCGGCGCCCACGGCACCGCTCCAAGTCACATCGCCCAAGAGAAAACATTGCTAGCACCAGAAAAGGCAACACTCCGGACAATGAAGACCCTGCTGAGGTAGAATCCGAACAGGAGGAACAGGAAAGCGGGCAAGACAGCCCTGATGAACAGGCCACATATGGAGACTCGGAGGACAGCAATTATCTCCCACTCTCTGAGGAAGAGGAGATCCTCGGCAACGAGGATTTTATCGTGCCTAAGGAACCTCTCGAGAAGGAGCGCTTTAAACGCCGGCTTATAGCCACTGCAAGGAGCCTAAGGAAGAAGGAGCTGCAGCTTCAAGCAAGCCAAGATTTGCTCAATGATAGATGGACCGAGGTCCTCGCCGCCGAAGAATACGGCCTTAGCGGCCCAAACGAAAGCCACCCCAAGAGTAGGTGGCTCCCTCAATACGATGGCAGGGCGTTGGAGCCCACACCACCATCGAACAACGCGGTGGGCCGACCACAGTTTGGTCCGGACAAAGCAGCAGCCCAAGCAGAGCACCATACCAACCCATCCGGCCGTCCAAGCAAGAATAAAGCAGCTCGGGGGAAGACTTGCGACATCCAACAAGACCTGGAGGGTAGAACAGGACACACAAAATCGACACCTAGATCGCAGGGACATGCCCCGACCAGTAACGACGGTTATCTATTCGGACACAACAGACCCGACCACGCTCGGTCCGAAAACCGTAAGAAGAGTCCGCCGGAGGTGCTTCACAGTGTGGCCCAACATAGAGGAGCCACACACTCTCTCTGCTTCACTGACGAGGTAATGGAGCATGAATTCCCAGACGGGTTTAAACCCATTAACATCGAATCATACGATGGAACAACAGATCCCGCGGTATGGATTGAGGATTACCTCCTCCATATTCACATGGCTCGCGGAGACGACCTTCATGCCATTAAATACCTACCTCTCAAGCTCAAAGGGCCGGCTCGGTATTGGCTAAACAGTTTGCCAGAAAATTCTATTGGCAACTGGGAAGATTTGGAAGACGCCTTTCGGGACAACTTCCGAGGAACATATGTCCGGCCACCAGATGCCGATGACTTGAGTCACATTGTCCAGAAGCCCGGCGAGTCAGCCAGGCAGCTCTGGACTAGGTTCTTAGTCAAAAAGAACCAAATTGTCGATTGTCCGGACGCGGAAGCCCTTGCGGCTTTCAAACATACCGTCCGGGATGAATGGCTAGCGCGTCACCTCGGCCAGGAAGGACCCAAATCCATGACAGCCCTTACCGCTCTAATGACCCGCTTTTGCACGGGAGAAGACAATTGGCTCGCTCGTAAAAGCAACAACGCCAGTGACCTGGGCACTTCCGAAATCCGAGACGGCAACGGCAAGCCACGACGAACCGAACACAACAGTCGCAACAATAATGAAAGATTATGCGACACAACGGTCAACGCTGGATTTCACAATCCGAAACCCGGTCAACGGAAGAAGCCATTTAAGGCAAACCAGGATGGACCATCCACCCTCGATAGGATATTGGACCGACCTTGTCAGATTCACGGTCACCCTGATATGCCAGCTAATCACACCAACAGAAATTGCTGGGTCTTTAAGCAGGCAGGCAAGCTTAACGCCGAGCACAAGAGGAGGAGGCCACCAGGCGATAAAGACGACGGAGTGGCTCGCCAGCTGAACACCAGGGGCCAGAAACAATTTCCCTCCGAAGTTTGACCACTCCCGAAACGGAAATAGCAGCTCGGCTTCCGCCACCCACCCACTATACTGGCAAGATTTACACCACGCGTACGTCACTACGCGCTCAAGATACCATGGGCATCGGCGGAAGCACAATACGGACAACCCTGCAACCATTCCCGTAACTTTTTTATCTGTTTTCCTTACTTTTCTTTATTATCTCTTAAAAACAGGTGACCATCAGGACAGCATCTACATCGGAGTTCGTATCCGTACACTCACCTAAGGGGCCACTTCCGTTAAGGATTCCCCCTCCCCGTGGACGGGCGGCGCAGACGTGCGACAGGAGGTCCAAAATAAGCTTTTGTAGACCGCACTCGTTATTTTGAGCCTGTACTATGCCTTTTTCCTCCGTTCCCAACCCCGAGCACGTTAAATAGCCGGGTTGTAGTTTTTTACTTTTTATATACATTTTTCATTGGCATATTGCTCCGCTCCCAGTAAACTTCATCCGAACTAATCTTCCATGCTCTTTCTACAATGAGTCCGGCCGTAACGGCTGCCTTACAAGACGCACCTCGGCATAACTCGCCAGGGGCTCGGTATGGGAACAAATGAGTCGCCAGTAAAAGTCCGAACAGCTCTATAGCGTACTTCGGCGTCGCAAGTTTGGCCTTATATGCATCAGCTCCGAATCATTGTCTTTGGTCAATAGTTGGGTTGCCCGGCTCCTGTGCTTGCTACCCTACGTTCCGCTCTATCGGCTAGGGTAGTAAAGGGAGAACTACTGCGATTGTGCCCTGGCCTAAACCGAATGAGCACCTCAGTAGAGAAAGCCGAAAACTGACTGTCATGATGCGGAGAGAGCTGGTCAACCACTTGACGACTTATTCGAATCTTTAGCGATTCTCCGTGTCACACGAAGGATCTTTTTTAGATCAAAATATGTAAGGCACGATATTACAATACGCCGTATACATACCAGGGGCTATGTCGTAGCCCCACGATAAAACTCCTATGGCTAAGTGAAAGTGTTAACGCCCTATAGTCCGATTGCCTGGTTCGCCGCATTATCACCTCCTTTATGGACCAAGGCGTTGGATAAAGAGTGATTAAATGCTTTTCCGAACACCCCCGTACTTCCTACAAGGGGGCTGAAGCCGACGACTGGAAAACTTTCAGATTATACTAAAACGGCCGCACAGGAGGAATTCAAGCTTTTGAGCAAAATATAAATAGATTAACTATAAAGTTGTCTGTTACAACCCTTATACACATCACTCGAACATTATGTCTTTCGAGCACTGACCCTCTATCAAGCGGGCGGCCTCTAGGACATCTTCAAAATAATGCTCCGGCTCATAACGGTCCTTGCCCTTGGGTGGACTCCTCGCTGCAACATCGATGGCCTTCATCTTTCCCCAGAACATTTTGACTCGGGCAAAGGCCATCCGTGCACCCTCAATGCACGCCGACCGCTTCACAGTGTCGATATGTGGCACCGCGTCAACAAGCCGCTGCACCAGGCCGAAATAACTACTCGGAACAGGCTCAGTCGGCCACAACCGGACTATGACGTTCTTCATGGCAGCGCCGGATATCCTATGCAGCTCGGCCCACTGGGACATCTGTTCATTCAGCAGCAGAGGGCGCTTTGACGCGCCGAATTGTGACCAGAAAAGCTTCTCCGTTGCACACCCCTCTTGTGCGTGGTAAAACCGTGCCGCATCGGAAGAACTCTTCGGCAAGTCTAAAAATTTGTCCGGAGAACTCCATACGTGGTTAAGCTGAACATAGTTTGGATCGCCGAACTTAGTCTGCAGCAAAAAGGGCTTGCCAGCAGCAATATCCACAGCTTGCCGGATCTCCTCACGGGCCGCTCTGGATTCAGACCGCGCTTCTCTCGCCTCTCGTAAGGCCTTGTCAAGTTCAGCCGTTTTGGCTTCATTTTCTTTCTCAAGAAGTTTACAGCGGCTAGCCGCATTCTCCAATTCGTGCGCCATGGTGGACATCTTCTCCTGGTCTTGGCGCCGTGCAGCTTGTTCGGCTTTCAACTCAGCCGATGCCTTTTCGGCAGCCGCATTACTAAACCGAGCCTGCTTCTTGGCCCGGGCTAGCTCTGCCCGAAGGGCCTCCACGGCGGCAGCACCATCTACATTCATGCACATGTCATATAAAACTCTTTTTAGAGTCAGGCTTAAAATACAAGCACATTGATGTAAGGAATGCTCGAAATATATACCTTGCGAGTCGTCAAGACGCCTGTTGATCAATGCAATGTCATCCTCCGCAATATCCAGCTTCCGCTGCAGTTCGGCCACTTCCGTATTTCGGGTAGCTGCAGGAGGGGAGGCAGCCTATATTCATTGTTAAATCAAGGTTAGTACCTGAGCATATCTTTTTGATCCTCCAATCGCTTCCTTTGGAAGGCAATCCGAGTCTAAGGGGCTACTGCATATACAATAGGTGCATTCTGTCAATAAAATTCCATTGGCAAAACTACATCACAAACCTCAAAACCCCTCAGAAGGCTCGTAAAGGCCTCGTTCAACCCGCTCTTCGCGGATAAAACCTTTTCGACCACCGTAGCCATCAAGGCACGATGCTCCTCCGAAACGGATGCTTGTCGCAACATGTCCGTCAGCGTTTCTGGCGCTCCTGGGTCTCCGGAAACCGCCGCCGGAGTACGGCATTCCTTTGAAGGAATCCGCCCACTCGCCACCAGAATCGTCTCCGGCTGTAAATCGGATAGTTCGGGGCCGTCATACTTGATTCCCGAACCCTGAGTGACAGAGGCACCACCTTCGGGTAATGCCTTCTTTTTTTCCTGCACTACTTGTCGGTCGGGAGGAGCCCCCCGAGACGATGCCTCAAAATCATCCGCCTTGTTGGGAGAGGAGGCTGGAGAAGGCGTGTCACTCTCCATCATCTCTGGAAGAAGGTCTCCCGAGGAGGAAGATGATTGAGAAACACCAGGCGTTAACCTGCGAGGACGTACATATGTCGGAGGATTACTTCAGTAATAAGAAAGGAATGAGGTATGATTAAAATACCCTGCTGCACTTACGGTTTGGCCAGAGGTTTGTCCTCATCATAAAGCTCTACATCGACATCGCTTGCCCGGCCCAAGCCGCCCGACGATGGCGTTTTCCATTTCTTGGAAGGTTTCCCCTCCTGACCTCCGGAAGCGGCCCTCTTCTTGCCATGGGGGGCCCCTCTACACCTTTGCCCCTGGGCAAAAGGGTTTCGGTTTCCCCGAACACAGCGTCTAATTCGTCCTCAGGGCGGGCATCACCTCTGGGCTCCCCGCTCTCGCCCCCTCTGCAGACACCTGGTACGGTGTCGGAGACAGCATCCTCGTCAGCAGGGCGGTCATAGAGTCTTTGGGAAGGGGTGCCGGACACCATATTAACACCGCTTTCTTTATCCAGTCCTGTATAAGGACGGATTGTTCAGTATCTTGTCAAGAGATGCTTGAATGGAAGGTGTTCGGAGATTGAATACTTACCGAAGTGTCCGGATGATTGCAGTCAAGGCTAGCGTCTTCGGTGGTGTCCGGCGATTGCTCTCGCTCCCCGAAATATAATTTCCACATTCCTTCGTGCGTAGCGCTGAAGAAGTGCTGAACAGTCCGCCACCCTTCTGGATTAAACTCCCACATACGGAGAGGCCGCCGCTGACATGGCAGGGTCCGGCGGACTAGCATTACTTGAACGACGTTCACAAGATCGATGCCCTTCTCGGAAAGGCTCCGGATGCGAACTGCACTTCATTGACGGATCCCCAGTCCAATCCCTTATTGATCCATGAAGCAAGCTGAATTGGAGGGTCGGGTCGGAACGCAGGCGTAGCTACCCACTTGGAGCCCCGCGGCTCGTTGATATAAAACCACCCCTGCTGCCACATGCCGGAAGACTCGGCGAAGGATCCTTCAAACCAAACCACGTCGACAAGCTTGCCTATTACGACGCTGCCGCACTCTGCCTGCTCCTCCTCTGTCACCCGCGGCCTCACGTCAAAAGTCTTGAGCCACAAACCAAAGTACGGAGGAGTCCGGAGGAAGGCCTCACATGTGACGATGAATGTCGAGATGAGAAGAACAGAGTCCGGGGCCAGATCGTGAAAATCTAGCCCATAGTAGAACATGAGCCCCCGGACGAAAGGGTTAAGCACGAACCCTAACCCATGGAGGAAGTGGGACACAAATACTACCCTCTCGCTAGATTTGGGGGTGGGAATAACCTGCCCCTCGGCGGGAAGCCGATGAAGGATTTCTGGGGTCAGATACCTCGCCATGCGAAGCTTCGCAATATCCTCCTCCGTGACAGAAGAGGCCACCCACCGGCCTGAACGGCTGGACCCGGACATGATTGGGGCTGGTGGTGATTGGAACCCGAGGGCTAGAACTCGAGGTGGCTGGGGTTGGGGAAGAAGCAAGCGCAGAAGAGAAAGACAAGTCTGGTTCCCTATATAAAGGCCCAGAATATTGAGCGTCCCTCCTAGGTCTCGAAACTTACCTATCCTCAAAGAGTTGTACCTAGGGGATGGTTGGGTTACCCACGCCTACATTATTGAAAATCCCGTGAATAAGGGACACGATGCCTGCTTTGACAAGACGTGCCAATAAAACCGCGTCCCGAGACGTGGGGCGAGGGGCTAGCCAACGATTGGAAATAATAACTGGGCAAGCGTAATGCAATGTCATAAACAGTTGTCAGCAGGTCGGACTTGTGGAATATTGTATTCTCTGCAATTACATACACGGGTCTGGATATACTTACTACATCCAAAGACTATTCCAGAGTTCGGAAGGAGGGAACCCGCCTTGCAATGCCGAAGACAAATCAGCATGCCGGACTCCTCGTCATTGAAGCCAGGTTCAGGGGCTACTGAGGGAGTCCTGGACTAAGGGGTCCTCGGGCGTCCGACCTATTATTCGTTGGATCAGACTGAGGGGCTATGAAGACATGAAGGCCGAAGATTGTACCCGTGTCCGGATTGGACTCTAATTGGCGTGGAAGGCAAGCTTGGCGACCAATTATGAAGATTTTTCCTTATGTAACCGACTCCATGTAACCCTAGATCTCTCCGGTGCCTATATAAACCAGAGAGCGTAGTCCGGATAGGGATATTCATTACCATATTCATATAGGCTAGACTTCTAGGGTTTAGCCATTACGATCTCGTGGTAGATCAACTCTTGTAACACTCATATTCACCAAGATCAATCAAGCAGGAAGTAGGGTATTACCTCCATAGAGAGGGCCCGAACCTGGGTAAACATCGTGTCCCCCGTCTCCTGTTACCATCGATCCTAGACGCACAGTTCGGGACCCCCTATCCGAGATCCGCCGGTTTTGACACCGACAGCGGCCGAGGTACAGAGCGGCCCTATCAAGCCGCACACTTCATCGGCCATCAAGCCACCGGACCATGTTAAACAAGTCCGGCCCACTCTGCACGATGACAGCTCGGCGACTCCAGAGCTAGACTAGCAGTTTTGCCTCCGTCGATCGCCACACACATCCGCGGCACTTGTACCGTGTGTGCATAATTACGCACTCAAAATACCTTGGGCAATGACAGAGGCACAATACGGATAGGTCTATAATACGGTTCGACCCTATATGACCTTGACCTTCTTCCTTTGATCATTTTTCTTCTTCTTCTTCAATATCACAGGTGCATTAAAACCTAGCTACCCCACGGACGTACAAGGACTCTTTCCGAGACCGGTTTCGTATAGACAACCGGGGGCCGTTCCTCTCAAGGAATCTCTCCCTCAAAGGTGAAAGCGACGCAGACGTGCGGCAGGGTGTGCAAAGGATCTTCAAGACCACCTTTTCTCTTTAGGACCTGTATACAGTTTTCCCTCGTTCACAAATTATCGGCATGTAAAATAGCCTTGATGCTTATAGCATCCTCTGTAAGAACACGTTTTGACGTATCAATCGGACTATAATGGAAACAGTTTCGCCCAACCCTATTCGGTATTGGCTTATTTCCTGGTCTGTATTCCCTCTTCACGTCAGATTGGCATATACAC
This sequence comes from Aegilops tauschii subsp. strangulata, assembly GCF_002575655.3. Lineage (NCBI taxonomy): Eukaryota > Viridiplantae > Streptophyta > Magnoliopsida > Poales > Poaceae > Aegilops > Aegilops tauschii. The sequence continues at coordinate 507,796,874 of NC_053036.3, read as the reverse complement.
TTCGCAATGGCTTACAATGCCAGGGGCTCTATTCGGCCTCATATATTTTTTCAAAAAGTCCGAACACTTTTATAGTATACTTCGGCGTCCCGAATATGGCAATATATGCATCGGCTCCGAATCATGTCTTTGGTCAATAGTTGGCTTGCCCGGCTCCTGTGGTTACCACCTTACGTTCCGCTTGTTCGACTAAGGTAGTAAAGGGAGAACTACTGCGATTGTGTTTCTGGCTCGTCCGGTCAAACACTCAGTAGAGAAAGCCGAAAACTGACTGTCATGGTGCGGCGAGAGCTGGTCAGCCATTCGGTGACTTAATATAAATCTCTTGCGATTTCTTCCGTATTATACGAAGGACTGGCTTCGGTTCAGTCACGCGCCTAAGGCATCCCAGTGTGGACAGCCGCATACGCACCAGGGGCTAGTACTTAGCCCCACCGTCAAACTCCTATGGCCAATTGAAAGTGCTAAAGCCGCATAGTCTGATTGCCTAGTTCATTACATAGTCACCTCCTTTACGGACCAAGACGTTGGGTCAAGAGTGATTATACGTTATTCCGAACATCCCCGTAGCATCCACGTGGGGGCTGAAGCCGACGACTGGCAAACTTTCAGAATAATAAAATACGGCCGCACATGAGGTAAGTAGTTCAGATAAAAGCATAAATATATTACAAGGCCTTGGTTCATAATACAACATCTTGACAGCTCGGATACATTCACTCAAATATGACATCCTTTGAGCATTGGCCCTCTATTAATCGGGCAGCCTCCAGGACGTCTTCAAAATACCGATCTGGCTTGCGGTGGTCCTTGCCTTCGGGTGGGCCCTCTACTGCCATGACGGCGGCCTTCATCTTCTCCCAGTGCATCTTGACATGGGCAAAGGCCATCCGCACACCTTCTATGCACGCCGAGCGCTTGATAGAATCAATGCGGGGCAGCGCGTCAGCGAGTCGCTTCACCAGGCCGAAGTAACTGCTAGGAATGGGTTCGGCTGGCCAGAGCCGGACTATGACGTCCTTCATGGCAAGACCGGACATCCTATGCAGCTCCGCCAGCCGCATCATCTGGCCGTTCAACATCGCTGGATGCTCTGGCGCCAGGTACTGTGACTAGAAGAGCTTCTCCGCCATGTTCCCCTCTTGGGCCTGGAAATACTGTGCGGCATCGGCAACACTCTTCGGGAGATCCGCAAAGGCATCTGGAGAACTCCATAGTCGAGTAAGCAAGGCATACTTCTGACCGCCGAATTTACTCTGCAAAAGAAAGGGCTTACCAGCCGCTATCTGTCCGGCCTGCTTGATCTCCTCGCGAGCCGCCCGGGACTCGGTCCGCGCCTCCTTGATAATCCCCAAGTGCAAGGAATCATCGTAGCAATTTCCAAAGGTGTAAGTGATAAGTATGGAGTGTCGAACCCACAAGGAGCTAAAGGTAAGATCAATATTCTCTCAAGCCCTATCTGCCACTGATACGACTCTACGTGCACCGAACGTTTGCTTCCAACTAGAAACGAGAAATAAAACTACGTTATGGGTATGAAGAGGATAACTTTGTATGATATCGTAGAGCTAAAATATAAAAGTAGGTGCTGTTATCATAAAGTTAGAATATATTACTAAATATTATAAATAGCGAGTGTGGAATAATGGTGGATCGTTGTGCGGAATTGTCCTAGGCAACCGTTAACAAGACCGGTAGTCTTCATTGCAATTTCATATGAGGGAGAGGCATAAGCTAACATACTTTCTCTACTTGGATCATATGCACTTATGATTGGAACTCTAGCAAGCATCCGCAACCACTAAAGATCATTAAGGTAAAACCCAACCATAGCATTAAAGCATCAAGTCCTCTTTATTCTCATACGCAACAACCCCCTTACTCGGGTTTGTGTTTCAGTCACTCACCAACCCACTATAAGCGAATCATGAACGTATTGCAACACCCTACAGCGGGAATCCCTCACGCTTGCGCGACACGGAGGGCACCATAGGACAGCACCAAAGTAAAACATACAACGCGTACCAATCTAGATCATCAATCAACCCAAGGACAAAAGATATCTACTCAAAACATCATAGGATGGCAACACATCATTGGATCATAATATGTGGCATAAAGCACCATGTTCAAGTAGGGATTACAGCGGGGTGCGGGAGAGTGGACCGCGTAAAAGAGATGAGGATGGTGATGATGGTGGTGATGTTGATGAAGACGATCACCGCGGCGACGATTCCCCTCCCGATGGCACTTCGGCGCCACCGGAAGAGAGGAGGAGAGGTTCTCCCCCTTGTGCTTCCTCCTCCATGGCCTCCCCCCTAGATGGGCAAAGGTTCTCCCTCTGGTCCTTGGCCTTCATGGCGATGATGGCCTCTCCGGGATACTCCTCCATGGCCATCGGTGATGATGGCCCCTTCCGGCAGGGTGCCGGAGAGGGCCTAGATTGATTTCTCGTGGCTACAGAGGCTTGCGGCGGCGGAACTTCCGATCTAGGTTTCTTTCTGGAAGTTTTGGTATATATGAGAGGTGTTGGCGTTGATTTCATATCAGGGGGGTTTCCGGGCTGTCCAGGAGGCAGGGGCGCGCGCCCACCCTCGTGGGCAGCCCGGGAATCTTCTGGCCCAACTCTGATGCTCCGTGGTCTTCTTCTGGTCCAAAAACAAGCTCCGTCAAGTTTCAGGTCAATTGGACTCCGTTTGGTTTTCCTTTTCTGCGATACTCTAAAACAAGGAGAAAACAGAAACTGGCACTGGGCTCTAGGTTAATAGGTTAGTCCCAAAAATCATATAAATGCATATAAAACATCCTAGAAGGATAGTATAATAGCATGAATACTTCATAAATTATAGATACGTTGGAGACATATCACCCCCTGGAGGGCCTTGGCGAGATCGGCCGCTTGGACCTTATTCTTCTATTCCAAGGCCTCGCACTTGCCGGCGGCATCCTTGAGCTCTTGCTCCACTTCGGTCACCCGCTCCTCGTATCGGCGGCGGGCAACCTGCTCGGCCTTCAAATCTGCGGCTGCCTTGTCAGCGGTCGCTTGGCTCACCTGTGCCTGCCCCTTGGCTCGGGCGATGTCGCCCCTCAGGGTCTCGACCTCGGCCGCACTACCTGCAATAATGAACAGGGCAACACAGGAGCTTAGACTCCGCATGGGTATATTACTTCAGGTGTGTAAACACTTTTTCAAAAAGATACCTTGCGCCTCATCAAACCGCTTGTTGATGCGGACGAGATCCTCATCGGCCAGCTCCAGCTTCCGCTTGAGTTCGGATACTTCGACGGCCTGGGCGGTTGCCGCTAACAATGAAGCATGTTTTATCATAATAGAAAAGTAAGTTATTGATAACCCACAAGTATAGGGGATCAATTGTAGCCTCTTTCGATAAGTAAGAGTGTCGAACCCAACGAGGAACTAAAGGTAGAACAAATATTCCCTCAAGTTCTATCGACCACCGATACAACTCTACGCACGCTTGACGTTCACTTTACCTAGAACAAGTATGAAACTAGAAGTACTTTGTAGGTGTTTTTGGTAGGTTTGCAAGAAAGTAAAGAGCACGTAAATAAAAAGTAGGGGCTATTTAGATAAAGACACAACTAAGTTAGTTTTAGTAAAGAGCTTTTTGTTACGAGAAAGTTATTTGTCCCTAGGCAATCGATAACTAGACCGGTAATCATTATTGCAATTTTATTCGAGGGAGAGGCATAAGCTAACATACTTTCTCTACTTGGATCATATGCACTTATGATTGGAACTCTAGCAAGCATCCGCAACTACTAAAGATCATTAAGGTAAAACCCAACCGTAGCATTAAAGCATCAAGTCCTCTTTATCCCATACGCAAACAACCTACTTACTCGGGTATATGCTTCTGTCACTCACGCCACCCACCATAAGCAAATCATGAACATATTGCAAACCCTACAGCGGGAATCCCTCACGCTTGCGCGCCACGGAGGGCACCATAGGACAGCACCAATAACAAAACATGCAACTCAAACCAATCACGATCATCAATTAACCCATAGGACAAAACGAATCTACTCAAACATCATTAGATAGCCATACATCATTGGGAAATAATATATAGCGTTGAGCACCATGTTTAAGTAGATATTACAGTGGGTAAAAGAGGGGTTACACCGCTGCATAGAGGGGGGAAGAGTTGGTGATGATGGCGGTGAAGTTGTTGGTGAAGATTGCGGTGATGATGATGGCCCCCGGTGGCACTCCGGCGCCACCGGAAGCGAGGGGGAGAGAGAGCCCCCCTCCTTCTTCTTCTTCCTTGACCTCCTCCCTAGATGGGAGAAGGGTTTCCCCTCTGGTCCTTGGTCTCCATGGCATGGGAGGGGCGAGAGCCAGTCCGAGATTGGATCCGTCTCTCTGTCTCTCTCTGTTTCTGCGTTCTCAGATCTGGCTTTTCACCGTTTCTTTTATAACCGGGGATCCGTAACTCCGATTGGGCTGAATTTTGGACACGATCTCTATCCGGCAATTAGCTTTCTTGCGGCGAAAGAAGGGCTCCAACTGCCTTATGGAGTGTCCACGAGGGTCAGCAGCGCGCCCTCCTACCTCGTGGCCCCCTCGGGCATCGTATCGCGTTGATTCTTCTTCCCAAAAATCACATATATTCCAAAAAAATCTTCGTCAGTTTTTATTCCGTTTGGACTCCGTTTGATATGGATTTTCTGCGAAACAAAAAACATGCAACAAACAGGAACTGACACTGGGCACTGGATCAATATGTTAGTCCCAAAAATAGTATAAAAAGTTGCCAAAAGTATATGAAAGTTGTAGAATATTGGCATGGAATAATAAAAAATTATAGATACGACGGAGACATATCAGCATCCCCAAGCTTAATTCATGCTCGTCCTCGAGTAGGTAAATGATAAAAAAGATAATTTTTGATGTGGAATGCTACCTAGCATAATCTTGATCATGTAATCTAATCATGGCATGAATATTAAGACACGAGTGATTCAAAGCAATAGTCTATCTTTTGATATTAAGACAATAATACTTCAAGCATACTAATAAAGCAATCATGTCTTTTCAAAATATCATGTCCAAAGAAAGTTATCCCTACAAAATCATATGGTCTGGCTATGCTCCATCTTCACCACACAAAATATTCACATCATGCACAACCCCGATGACAAGCCAAGCAATTGTTTCATACTTTTGACGTTCTCAAACCTTTTCAACTTTCACGCAATACATGAGCGTGAGCCATGGACATAGCACTATAGGTGGAATAGAATATGATGATGGAGGTTGTGTGGAGAAGACAAAAAAAGGAGAAAGTCTCACACCGACGCGGCTAATCAATGGGCTATGGAGATGCCCATCAACTGATGTCAATATGAGGAGTAGGGATTGCCATGCTACAGATGCACTAAGAGCTATAAGTGTATGAAAGCGCAGACTGGAAACTAAGTGGGTGTGCATCCAACTTGCTTGCTCATGAAGACCTCGGGCATTTGAGGAAGCTCATAATGAAAGTTCCCACTAGTATATGAAAGTGATAACTCAAGAGACTCTCTATATGAAGAACATGGTGCTACTCTGAAGCACAAGTGTGGTAAAAGGATAGTAACATTTTCCCTTCTCTCTTTTCTCTGATTTTTTTATTTTTTATTTTTTATGGGCTTCTTTGGCCTCTTTTTTTATTTGGGCTTCTTTGGCCTCTTTTATTTTGATAACCTCACATGGGACAATGTTCTAATAATGATGATCATCACACTTTTATTTACTTACAACTCAATATCTAGAACAAAGATATGACTCTATATGAATGCCTCCGGCGGTGTACCAGGATGTGCAATGATCTAGCGTAGCAATGACATCAAAAAACGGACAAGCCATGAAAACATCATGCTAGCTATCTTAGGATCATGCAAAGCAATATGACAATGATGCTCAAGTCATGTATATGATGATGATGATGGAAGTTGCATGGCAATATATCTCGGAATGGCTATGGAAATGCCATAATAGGTAGGTATGGTGGCTGTTTTGAGGAAGATATAAGGAGGCTTATGTGTGACAGAGCGTATCATATCACGGGGTTTGGATGCACCGGCAGAGTTTGCACCAACTCTCGAGGTGAGAAAGGGCAATGCACGGTACCGAAGAGGCTAGCAATGATGGAAGGGTGAGAGTGCGTATAATCCATGGACTCAACATTAGTCATAAAGAACTCACATACTTATTGCAAAAGTCTATTAGCTATCGAAACAAAGTACTACGCGCATGCTCCTAGGGGGATAGATTGGTAGGAAAAGACCATCGCTCGTCCCCGACCGCCACTCATAAGGAAGACAATCAATAAATAAATCATGCTCCGACTTCATCACATAACGGTTTACCATACATGCATGCTACGGGAATCACAAACTTCAACACAAGTATTTCTACAATCCACAACTACCCACTATTGCAAGGAATCAAACATATCATATTCAGTGATCTACAAGTTTTATGTACGATTTTATGACTAACCATGTGAATGACCAGTTCATGTCATCTCTCTAAATAGATATAAGTGAAGCAAGAGAGTTTAATTCTTTCTACAAAAGATATGCCCACGCTCTAACAAATATAAGTGAAGCAAAAGAGCATTCTACAAATGGCAGTTTTCTATGTGAAGAGAAACAGGCAATCCAAACTTCAAATGATATAAGCGAAGCACATGAAGCATTCTATAAAGCCATACTCAAAAGATTTAAGTGAAGTGCAAAGAGCATTCTGTAAATCAACCAAGGACTATCTCATACCAGCATGGTGCATAAAAGAAAAGTGAAAACTAAATGCAAAAGACGCTCCAAGATTTGCACATATCGCATAAACGAAACGAATCCGAAAACATACCGATACTTGTTGAAGAAAGAGGGGATGCCTTCCGGGGCATCCCCAAGCTTAGACGCTTGATTCTCCTTGAATATTTACTCGGGTGTCTTGGGAATCCCCAAGCTTGAGCTCTTGCCTCTCTTCCTTCTTCTCATACCGAGACCTCCTCGATCCTCGAACACTTCATCCACACAAAACTTCAACCGAAAGCTCGGTAAGATCCGTTAGTATAATAAAGCAAATCACTACTCTAAGTACTGTTGCAAACCAATTCATATTTTGTTTTTGCATTATAGCTTCTGTAATATAACTTTTCCATGGCTTAATCCACTGATAGAAATTGATAGTTTCATCAAAACAAGCAAACTATGCATCAAAAACAGAATCTGCCTAAAACAGAACAGTCTGTAATAATCTGAACATTCACCATACCACTGGTACTCCAAAAATTCTACCAAAATTATTAAAAATAAAAAATTTGTATAGAAAGACAGTGCAAAAAGTTTCAGAACCGTTTGACATTCTAGTAAAAAATGTAAAATCGCGCACTACAGCCAAAGTTTCTGTCCTGCACCGTACAAACCAACAAGCATTGTAAACATCCTAAAGGAAAACCTTGGCACATTATTTTTATAATACAATGGAATTGTACAAGGGGATAATTATTTTTGTTTAAAAGTTTCTGTAATCAAGATTCACAAAGTTTCCATGAGCATGAACAAAGTTCAAGGAGCTCCCCCACTTCAACGATGCTTGTCTCTCTCACTTTCACTTTCCTTTTTGAAAAGTTTTGGGTTCCCCTCTTTATTTTATTTTTTTGTTTTTAAACTATATAAAAGCACTCAACAGAAATAAATGACTCTCTAAAACTTCCGGGTTGTCTCCCTGGTAGCGCTTTCTTTAAAGCTATTAAGCTAGGCATATAGTGCTCAAGTAATGGATCCACCCGGATCCCAAGGTATATCAAAGCCAATTTTAATTAACAATGATTTTGTAATTTAGTAGTGAGCAAAAAGTAACATATATCATGCAACAACGAAGTCTAACTCTCTTCCTATGCATCGGCATGTCATAAAAGAACAATTCATGCACACAAACTAAAGGCCAATGCATAGTATAAATAGTTTCTTGCAATTTTTTCATGTTGGAAACATAAAGAGGCGGAGATGTAGTTCCTCTCTCATAATAATTGCAAGTAGGATCAGCAAGCACATGCATATTATATCTATCAAAATCATCATGTGTAGTAGTGAAACGCAACCCATCAATATAATCCTTATAAGTGCAAACTTCTCCGATATAGTGTAGTCGGGAGAATTCAAAAAGATAATAGGACTATCATGCGTGGGTGCAATAGCAACAATTTCATGTTTAACATAAGGAACTATAGCAAGTTCATCTCCATAAGAATAATTCATATTGGCATCTTGGCCACAAGTATAGCAGGCATCATCAAAAAGGGATATTTCAAGAGAATCAACGGGATCATAACAATTATCATAACAATCATCCTTCGGTAAGCACGAAGGGAAATTAAACAATGTATGAGTTGAAGAGTTACTCTCATTAGAAGGTGGGCACGGGTGATCAATCCGCTCTTCCTCCTTTTGTTCTTCGCTCTCCTCCTCATATTTTTCATCCAATGAGCTCACAATGTCATTAATTTCTTCTTCCATAGGCTCCTGCAAAATATTAGTCTCTTCTTGGAGAGCGGAGACTTTCTCAATAAATTCATCAATATTGGAATTGAATTCATAATTCTCATAGCAATATTTAAGGATAGCTAAATTTTCAGGTCTATAAACAATATCATAAAGATTTTCACACTATTTGAACGAAGATTCAATTTCATAAACACCCATAAAAGCAACAAATTCTTCTATTTGTTCCACATTATAGTAATCATATATACCATTAGCATAAGAAGCCAAGGTTTTATTATCATTAAATTTGCATAAAAAGGGAAGGTGTGGAGCCTTCATCCTAGAGCAACAAGTATAATCATAACTCAAGCATACTTGCCGAGCATACCACTTCAACATATAAATTTGATCCCATAATAGTTTCCCTTTTTGAGTCAAGCGATAATCCCTAAAGTATTCACGTTGATCCAACGTGTCTCCCATTACCAGATTGAATGGGGTTTTCTCAGGATTATCAAAGTAGTACATAATATCTGTCACATAGCGAGCATCGAGGGTTTTAGGAGGTTCCCCATCTCCATGAATAGCAAGTACACCTAATTTTTTTGGTATTTCGTGTTCCATATCCATAACTAAAGATAAAGAACAACTAAGAACGGCAAATAAAAATTACTTAGTGATAAAGCAAACAAGCACACACGAGAATATTCACCCCACGCTATAACTCCCCGGCAACGGCACTAGAAAAAGGTCTTGATAACCCACAAGTATAGGGGATCAATTGTAGCCTCTTTCGATAAGTAAGAGTGTCGAACCCAACGAGGAGCTAAAGGTAGAACAAATATTCCCTCAAGTTCTATCGACCACCGATACAACTCTACGCACGCTTGACGTTCGCTTTACCTAGAACAAGTATGAAACTAGAAGTACTTTGTAGGTGTTTTTGGTAGGTTTGCAAGAAAGTAAAGAGCACGTAAATAAAAAGTAGGGGCTATTTAGATAAAGACACAACTAAGTTAGTTTTAGTAAAGAGCTTTTTGTTACGAGAAAGTTATTTGTCCCTAGGCAATCAATAACTAGACCGGTAATCATTATTGCAATTTTATTTGAGGGAGAGGCATAAGCTAACATACTTTCTCTACTTGGATCATATGCACTTATGATTGGAACTCTAGCAAGCATCTGCAACTACTAAATATCATTAAGGTAAAACCCAACCATAGCATTAAAGCATCAAGTCCTCTTTATCCCATACGCAAACAACCTACTTACTCGGGTATATGCTTCTGTCACTCACGCCACCCACCATAAGCAAATCATGAACATATTGCAAACCCTACAGCGGGAATCCCTCACGCTTGCGCGACACGGAGGGCACCATAGGACAGCACCAATAATAAAACATGCAACTCAAACCAATCACGATCATCAATTAACCCATAGGACAAAACGGATCTACTCAAACATCATAGGATAGCCATACATCATTGGGAAATAATATATAGCGTTGAGCACCATGTTTAAGTAGAGATTACAGTGGGTAAAAGAGGGGTTACACCGCTGCATAGAGGGGGGAAGAGTTAGTGATGATGGCGGTGAAGTTGTTGGTGAAGATTGCGGTGATGATGATGGCCCCCGACGGCACTCCGGCGCCACCGGAAGCAAGGGGGAGAGAGCCCCCTCCTTCTTCTTCTTCCTTGACCTCCTCCCTAGATGGGAGAAGGGTTTCCCCTCTAGTCCTTGGTCTCCATGGCATGGGAGGGGCGAGAGCCCCTCCGAGATTGGATTTGTCTCTCTGTCTCTCTTTGTTTATGCGTTCTCAGATCTGGCCTTTCACCGTTTCTTTTATAACCGGAGATTCGTAACTCCGATTGGGCTGAATTTTGGACACGATGTCTATCTAGAAATTAGCTTTCTTGTGGCGAAAGAAGGTCTCCAACCGCCTTACGGGGTGTCCACGAGGGTCAGGGGCGCGCCCCCTGCCTCATGGCCCCCTCGGGCATCGTATCGCGTTGATTCTTCTTCCCAAAAATCACATATATTCCAAAAAAATCTCGTCAGTTTTTATTCCGTTTGATATGGATTTTCTGCGAAACAAAAAACATGCAACAAACAGGAACTGGCACTAGGCACTGGATCAATATGTTAGTCCCAAAAATAGTATAAAAATTTGCCAAAAGTATATGAAAGTTGTAGAATATTGGCATGGAACAATCAAAAATTATAGATACGACGGAGACGTATCAGTTATCTCCTGCGAATATCACTTGATCCTCTGTTCGGCCTTTCAAGCCGAACAAAGTCTCAGGGGCTACTATCTATACACAGGCATGTTTTTTATATGAAAAGCGGCTAAAATATTACATCGCATACCTCGAAGCCTGTTAGTAGGCTGGTGAAGGCTTCGTTCAGCCCGCTTTTGGCGGACTGGACCTTCTCAACCACCGTACACATCAGGGTATGGTGCTCCTCCACAATGGAAGCACGTTGCAGTCCTCCATCAGAGGGTTCGGCGCCTCCGGATTAATGGAGGTCGCCGTCAGAGTAGGCGCTCCCCTTCCTTTGAAGGGGGTTGCTCGCTCAATTCTGAAGCCACATTGGTCTCCGGAATGGTGTTCGGCTGGGGGCCGGACTGGTCAGGGCCCCCGTCGTCAGTCTCCATGGGGGTTGCGCCCCCCATGTTCTCGGCAGCCGAGGCATTACCCTCCGGCGCCGTCTTGTCGGCCTCCCGCACCTCTCCGTGGCCCGGAGAGGTCCTTTGGGATAACACCTCGGTGTCATCCGCGGTGGGTGGCAGAGAGGTTCGCGGGGGCGTCTCGCTCTCCACCATCTCCGGCGCTAGAGAGTTCCCCGAAGATGATGATTGCTGGGGAAGACCACGGGCTGGACTGAAACACATAAAGTAACATGTTATCCTACAGCTTGTAAGAGATCGGATGTATGTAAAGCATTCTTAGATACTTACGATTCGGCCAGGGGCTTTGCCCTAAGGCGTCGCTTGGGGATGGCTTCGGCATCCAAATCCGAGCCATCCGAGAGGGATATCTTCCCCTTTTTGGACGCCTCTGCCTCTGGATATGCGGAGGCCGCCCTTTTCTTCTTCCTCCGCTTAGGGGGGGAATTGCTTTCTTCCTCTTCCTCCTCCTCGTCTTCATCTCCCTCGTGGGAGGAGTGAGCATCGGTCTCTTCGGACATAGCGGCCGAAGTACCTTTACGGCGGAAGCCACTTTTGGCCTCCTTGACCTTCTCCTTGGCCTTCTTCTCCGGCACCTGGTACGGCGCCGGAACCAGCATCCTCGTTAGCAGAGGATTAGCTGGGTCTTCGGGCAGCGGAGCCGGACACTTGATCTGCTATGCCTTCTTTGTCTAGTGCTGATTAAAGGATGGGAGTTTTAGCATACCCCTTTAATTTGTGAACTGAGTTATGTTTGGAAACTGAACATTTACCTCGGTGGCTGGATGATCGCAGTCAAGGCCGATGTCGTCGGTCGTCTTCGGACACGTCTTCTGGGCCTTGAAGAGCAGCTTCCAGATCTCTTCGTGCGTCGTAACGAAGAATCGCTGCAGGGTCCGCGGTCCTTCCGGATTGAACTCCCACATGTGGAGAGGCCGGCGCTGGCAGGGAAGTATCCGGCGGAACAGCATCACCTAGATCACGTCGGTGAGGTTGGTGTTCTTTTCAATAATTTTTTTATGCGCTTTTGCAGCAGCATCACTTCGTCAGTTGACCCCCAGTCCAAACCCTTGTTGGTCCACGACTCGAGCCGCATTGGGGGTCCGGACCTAAATTCAGGAGTGGCCGCCCAGTTGGCGCCACGAGGTTTGGTGATGTAGAACCACTCCTGCTGCCATATCTTGACCGTCTCCACAAAGACCCCTTTGGGCCAGGTAACGTTGGGGAGCTTGCTCGCCATGGCGCCGCCGCAGTCTGCATGCTGCCCATCGACCACCTTCGGCTTCACTTTGAAGACCTTGAGCCATAAGCCGAAGTGTGGGGGTATGCGGAGGAGCGCCTCGCACACGACGATGAACACCGAGATGTGGAGAAAGGAATTTGGGGCTAGATCATGGAAATCTAGCCCGTAATAGAACATGAGGCCGCGGACAAAGGGATGGAGGGGAAACCCTAGTCCGCAGAGGAAGTGGGGGATAAAAACCACCCTTTCGCCGGGCTCCGGGGTGGGGATGACCTGTTTCTTGGCAGGGATCCTGTGCGCAACGTCCGCGCTCAGGTACCCCGCCCCCCGGAGCTCCTTGATGTCCTTCTCCGTCATGGAGGAGGCCACCCACTTGCCCTGAGAGTCGGATCCGGACATGACTGGAAAGGTTGGTGGCGGTGGGGAAGATCGGAACTTGGGCGCTGGAGCTCGAGGATGGGGAGGCTGAGGAAGGGAGAAGGCGTGGGGTGAAAAGAAGGGATCTTTATCCGTTTATATAGGCCGTGAATATCAAGCGACCCCCCCCCCTCAAGCCTTAATACTCGCCTGTTCCCAAGGGGTCGTGCAAATGGCACGGTTGGATTTCCCAAGCCCGCATTAATGAGAATCCCGTAATAAAAGGACATGATCTCTGCTTTGACAAGACGTGTCACTGGAGGCTGCGTCTCGAAATGCGAAGCGGGAGGCCAAAAAACGGTTCAAAATAATAAAGGAGCCAGACGTAACGTTTCGCCAAAAAAGCTGTCAGTAGACATGCCTTATTTTGATAAAGTGTTGTGCCCTTGTGGTTGAGGGTTGTAACTGTTATACAGAGCCGGATACAGTTCTCATGTTCAGAAGACTGCTTTGAAGTATTCGGAGGAGGAACCCGCCTTGCAATGCCGAAGACAATCTGCGTACCGAACACATCGTCATCGAAAGACTGGTTCAGGGGCTACTGAGGGAGTCCTGGACTATGGGGTCCTCGGGTGTCCGGGCTATGCGATATGGGTCGGACTGATGGGCTGTGAAGATACAAGGTAGAAGGCCTTCCCCCGTGTCCGGATGGGACTCTCCTTTGCGTGGATGGCAAGCTTGACGCTCGGATGTGTAGTTTCCTTTCTCTGTAAACCGACTTTGTACAACCCTAGGCCCCTCCGGTGTCTATATAAACCGGAGGGTTTAGTCCGTAGAGGCTAAGACATAATCGTATAGGCTAGACATCTAGGGTTTATCCATTACGATCTCGAGGTAGATCAACTCTTGTAACCTCTATACTCATCAAAGTCAATCAAGCAGGAATTAGGGTATTACCTCCATTAAGAGGGCCCGAACCTGGGTAAACATCGTGTCCCCCGTCTCGTGTTACCTTCGATCCTCAGACGCACAGTTCGGGACCCCCTACCCGAGATCGGCCGGTTTTGACACCGACAACCGTACCAAATATACAACCTTGGTTCTATTTCCATCTCATGGGAATCATTTTAATATCCATTTGTTATATCTCATAACTAAAATACTTAGGACCAAATTATGTATGGGAGTGACATTTCCCCAAAATCTAGCATTTGTTCATCAAAGTAATTATGTATGGGAGGGACATTTCCATTCCTCATATGCATCCTAACCATTTCAGCATCTTTAATTTTTCCCTTTTCTTCCTCGTTCAACAATTAGTCTTAGGACCAAATTTCTTCCCCAAATTCCCCTTCGAAACCTTAATCTCATCACTCATCTCAACATATTGAGACCGTGTAGATTTAGGCAATCGACGAAGTTTTTTCGGTCTAAACCTATTCCCCTTCCTCCCCACCGATTTGCGAGGTAGAAATCATGTATTTGGAAGGATTGGAGCACTTACCAAAAGTATTCGAAGACGAATCCCCGTCCTCGCCCTCGGAATCTGCTCCGACCATCAACCAGAATCGATTACTGGCCGGGGAGATCCCTACTAGGCACGGGAGAGGGCTACTAGTCTGGCAGAGCGACGCAAGTAGTGGGGGGGGTGTGGGAGCGAAATCACCTTCCTCCTCGCCTTCCTGCGCGTCGGCTCCACCTCGTCGTCGACGATCTCGATCAGCGCCACCCTCGAGCCTGGCGCCGGTAAACCCATCACCACCTCCCTCGCCTCCACTGGAGGCTGAGCTTGTCTGTAGCGGAGGGATCTGAACACCCTCCACTTGAACCTCTGCTCCGGGATCGGTGATTCCGCCTCCAGCATAGCCCATAGGAGAACCCCCATGGCCGGTTGCATGTCGTAATTGGGGAAGGACCTTAGCAACTCGTCGCCGTCCATCCTCCATGAACGATGCCTTGTTGAGGGCCTGCGCGGTCGGGAACCACCCGTCGATCTCCCTCGGCCTCCCCATCCTCTCCTCCTCCTTGTCGGCCAGTGCCCACATCTGTTGCTCCCTCGTCGACATCGGCTTCTCTGGCGAGCAGCACGCTGGCGATTTGACCTAGGTGGGCAGGAGGTGAGGGGAATGGCGACGCAACCGAACGGGGAGTCGAAGTGTGAGGTGTGGGGGGTTAAGAAACCCGTTTCCCACTCGCCTGCCGCCATTACTCACCTCGTAATCCGCGATGTGACACCCCCCCCCCCCCCCGGTCCTCGCAACTCTAGCTATGTGGCACGGGAAATACACCAACTGGCCTGGAAAGAACCCGCCATCATCACGCCATCCACAGGCATCCACCGTACGGTCGTCGGCGTTGCGGAGCACCAACCTCTCCCCTCGCCGGAGTAGAAATCCCGGCAGGGATACTAGCAAGGACGCACACAGATCTGGAACGAACACGCACGGAATGAGAGGCGTGTGTCATCTGCCATCTCTTCAATTTGCGATGACATGAGATTATTATTTTTGGTATTTCATCATGTACTGTGCATGATAGCAATTGATCTAGCATTGTTTGACACATAAAACACAGAGTTTCAGTTTTAAATGGTTCTCATATTCCTTGAAGACATGCGGAACCACTACTATGTACTCCATCCATTTTTATTTACTCTAGGTATTAGGTTTGATTGAAGTCAAACTTTATAAAGTTTGATCAAGTTTATAGAAAAAAATATTAACATTTAACATAACAAATCTAATGAATTTAATGGTATTAATTTGTTATTATACATGTTAATATTTTTGTTTATAAACTTTGTCAAAATTTACAAAGCTTGAGTTTGACCAAAGTTAATACGCGGACTAAATAAAAACGGAGGGGCATAAAAAAAATTCAAAACGATATGGGCGGTTTCATAGTACCGTCAAAGTTTAGCTTTTGAGTCCTAAAAAAACATAGTCGGTGGAGCTAATTAAGGATTTTGCCCTAAAAAGGGGAGTACGTACGACCTCCGGAAGGCGTGCTTCCGAGCAGCTTCATTGCGCCACCAGTAATTCGGTCGCACTTCCTTCCATCCATCCATCCGGTTTTTGCCATGATGAAACCTGGGGTCAAACCAGAAGGAACGATCTCGCGGTGGTCGCACCGCAGAGGCGCAATCGAGCACAATCTCTGCTCTGCGGCCGGCCCGAGGAAGATGATGGATCTCGGCGCAGGAGCAACCCCAGGGGCTTTTATGGGCCTTCAACTCGAACGATTTGACCGTAGAGATTGATGGACCGCCGTACCGCCCCGCCGCTGGATACGAGCACATTCATCCGGCGGACGGTGGCGGCGTAAATGGAGCTCCACCTGCCTCAGGGAAGCCGGCTTTAATTTTATAGCTCTATCACGAGAGCGATGTCCGCAGATACAAAAACTTCAAGCACATGCGCAGGCCTATCAGAGGATCCTAGTAGGATTTGTGGCGCGGGACCGACACGGGTGGTTAGCTAGCT
The DNA here is from genome assembly GCF_002575655.3 of Aegilops tauschii subsp. strangulata. Lineage (NCBI taxonomy): Eukaryota > Viridiplantae > Streptophyta > Magnoliopsida > Poales > Poaceae > Aegilops > Aegilops tauschii. The sequence continues at coordinate 507,780,616 of NC_053036.3, read as the reverse complement.
GCTACAGAACCTACTACAACGATCGGCTTTGATTGAGATAAGAAATCACCTCCTTGGCACTGTGGTAGCATCGGGTACACTTGCAATTGGAAGATTCGATGGGTCGATCAGTCCGGCCAACGGCGGGCACATGCGGGCGCGCCCGAAAGTCGCAGAAATCCAGCGGAACCGGTGGCCTTGCTCCCCCGCTCCCAGGTGAGGACAAGCGGCTCCATGGCGGCCGGCTCGCGGCACCCTCCATTCCATTCCGAAGGAACAATCGGAGCACAAAATCTATCCTCGTTCTACACCAGACAGGTGCCGCAGACCCATGGCAGGGACCATCCCAGTTGTAGCTCCACGGTGCGAGTGAGTCCATATGTCCATGTATGATTGCACATGCGAGGGGGCATACATAACACGTACCCATACCCCTACGTGCGCGCAATGAGTACCACAACAGCACCACTGTTTGGTGTATTCTGTATTCTGTAGGGAGTAGTTCTCCTGTATCTGTCGAACATCGCCGCGAAGGGCACGGCTCACTGGCCGGCTTAATGAAGACAAGCTGCGCTGCGCAGCTACAATGGCCGGTCAGCTTTCGGTTCTGCGCGTATTTATTGTTCGTCGCGACAGTGGTTTGGAGCTTGGAGGAGATCTGCTTCACGGCGTCGAAATTATTAGCTTAGCGAGCTGATCCAACTGACCATCAATCGTGTCTTTAAGCGAAAGGTGAACGGACGGTGCGGATCGCGCGTCGTCACGTCTACTGTATCCGTCCGCGTGCGCGTACGCAGTATTAGTACATGTATACATGCGACGCAGCTGAGCTCGGTAGCTTCTTCGTCGCTGGCTTCATAACTCGGGGGTCGGGAGCGAGGGGAGCGAGCCACCATATGCCACTGTGAGCTGCCAGCGCTCTGCGATATAAAGGCCGCCCCGGCCGGCCGGCCACCGTCCAAGATCCCTGTGGTGTGGGCAGCTGTGAGTGACCGGGAGCGACACGACGCGCGCGAGGGGATGAGCCACGGCGTCGCAGCGAGGAAGCGGTTCGGCGGCGTCGGCTTCGCGCTCGGCTGCGGCTGCAAGGACCCCAAGGCCGTGGCGGTCGCGGCGGCGGCGGTGGCCGCCTCGTCGCCGCGCTCCGGCACGGAGGCGTCCACGGCCACCACGGCCACGTCGCGGACGGCCAGCAGGACGCACCCGTCGGCGTCCACGTCCACGGGCACGCTCACCGTGCCCTCCGCCTCCTCCTCCTTCCTGTGGGAGGACGCCGACGAGGTCGAGTGCAAGCGGGCGAGCTCCGCGACCACGCCCAGCTTCTCCGGCCTGCTGCGCGAGCTCAGCGAGCTCGAGCGGAGCATCAAGTCGTGCGCGCGGACCAAGAGCCCCCCAAGAAATCACTTCTCGCCACCGCCGCCGCCTCCTCCTCCTCCACCGCCGCCTCCGCCGTTGCCGTCGCGGCCCGTGCAACGTCGAGCTGTGCGCGGCGACGACAAGCCCAGCATCCAAGAAGGCCACGGCGACTTCTCGCCGCCGCGGCCGCGCCCGCTCCCGCCGCCATCCTTGCAGGTCCCAACCCAGCAGCATCGGAGGGTGAAGAGCGTTGACAAAGCCAGCAAGCAAGAAGGCGACGCGCACTTCACGCCACAGCCCCCTCGCCCTCTGCCCCCGCCGCCGCCGCTGGAGCCGGTCCGGAGCGCGAAGACCGAGGAGGACAATAAATCCAAGAGCAAAGAAGACGAGAAGCGCTCGCCGACACCGCAGGCGGCGCCGAAGCACCGGAAAGCGACGAGCTGCGACAACAGCAACGGCAACGGCTTCGGCGGCGGCAGCGGGAGGCTGGACGGGAGCGTGGCGGTGGTGAAGCAGTCGGAGGACCCGCTGGGCGACTTCCGGCGGTCGATGCTGAACATGATCGTGGAGAACGGGATCGTGACGGGCGACGAGCTCCGCGAGCTCCTCCGGCGCTTCCTGGCGCTGAACGCGCCCCGGCACCACGACGCCATCCTCCGGGCCTTCGCGGAGATCTGGGACGAGGTGTTCGCCCCCGCCGCCGCCGCCACGGCCGGCCGCGAGCCGGGGCCGGCCGCCAGGCCGACGGCGCCCCGGCAGAGGACGCCGCCCCGCCGCCGGCAACCTCTGCCTCCCCCGGCGTGGCGCGTGTAGTGGTCGATTCGTACAATGTAGATTGCTTCCAAGAAATCGTCGAGACGATCTCGGCTGATAACACGAATCCACCTGGTGTCCCTTGTTCATCCAGGGCCAGCACATACTTTTTCGTTTGAATGTGCACTGACACGCACTCGTACTGCTACCAGTACCACCACCACTTTACCGCTTTCTAGCATGGGTACGTACGTTCAAAATTTCGATTTTGCGAAACGTCTGACGCGAAGAACCCCCGTGAGAGCTGAATGCCAGGGGGCACGAGCCACGAGACGTTCTAGGGCGCGTCAACCCCGTGGCCGCTTGTGCGCGCCGTGCCGTGGCAAACCGCACGCAAACAGGCGGAAAAGGGGCGCTTTGGCCCGCGCGAGGGGGGACGGTGGAATCAGGGATAGAAAGCGGGAGCCTGGAACGGAGGGCCCGTGCGCGGAGTTATGGGTGTGGTGGAGGTGGTGGTGGTGGGTGCAGGGTGCCGCTGCCTGCCGCGCACGGGAGGGTGGATGTTAACGCGAGAGGAGCCTGCTGATGGTGCCCAAACACGCGCCATCAATGCGCAACCTCTTTCTCCATCCGGAAATGCAAAAGCTTTAAAACTCCCTCCACCGCAAAGCTTCCGTCTCCGCTCCTCGGAGGAATTTCAGACGTCTCATTGTCGTTGACGGCTTGACGCGATGAAAGAGTTTTCATGTGTAGAAAGAATGCCAGGACTTTCAGCTGTTTAATTGTGCACCCACACTCACAGTCACAGAGCTGTGATGGTCAGCTAAAGCCAGCGAAGCACACGATTCATGGCTGGCTAGCCCTGCCTTATCTGCATGGGGACGACTGGTTCTTGTTGGTTTATCACGTGAAATTGGTCGATACGGACAGGGAGAGAGAGAACAAGTTCGTCCAACTGGCACGGGATCGGAGAGACGGTAACGCCGGTCCATCCAGTTTGGGCCGCCCCCCGTATATAACGCCAGCGCCACCGCAGCTGATGTGCCAGTTAGTTCAGGACAGTTACTTTCGTGCCAGCCGGTACACCCCGTACGCTTTTCTCTGCGGTGGAGGTCGACGAGGACGCCATGAATGATTGAGCGGCCAATGTCACGTACCACCCTCTCCACAAGACCCTGTGCGGCTGTGGGTTCCGCCCCTGCAACGCTGCCCGCTGCACTGTGCGGAAAAACCACATGCCCGACGGAGGGGGGGCAGAACCTCCGATGAACAAGTGGAACACTGACGAGGCATTGTGCAACAGCGTGCGCTGAGCTATAACTGCAATGATTCATTCCTGCGTGAAGCATAGTACCAGAGTGGCACCGCATTAGTAGTAGTACGATGCATATGTACCTTCACACCAATAATGCAGTGGCCCAAGAACAAGCGAACAGACCCGGATTTGTACCACTACTAATGAACAATACATCCACCACCTACCAAGGAACGACAGTAGGCCTCTCATGTCGCTTGCCCTAGAAACAGATTGGCGTCCGATGAGCGGCGTGCAAAGCAGGAGCGGTACCACACCCACATCACATCACACGTAGGGCGGACAGCCAATTAGCATCCATCTACAGAGTGGTACCGCATCACGACTCACGCACAGGTCCCAGATTTAGTTGGGGAACCAGTATCTAGATGATAGATAGGCACGGCACGCGTGATGATTCGCGCCCGCCGGACGGTCGGTCCGCGGCGTATTGCTGCCGGTACTCGCCGAGCAGTGATCGACAGGTTACAGGCAACCTACCTCTTCCCGCCATGCCGAGGGTTTAGGCGAACCACGGGCGGAAATCTCACAAGTTCTGAAGCATTCAGCTCAGGAGTCCTGAACAACTGCAATCAGGCAATCAGCGCTATCGGCGAATGAAAGCTTGGCCACAGCTTATCATTGGCAACAAACAGAGGGGCACTAAATGCTGTTTGTTGAGACTACAACGTTGGGAGGAACACCGACCGTCGGTGCTCGGCCCCAAATTTTTTCCATTTATGAGAGGGAACCTTGAAGGAAGCTTCTTCAGTTAGTAGTACAGAAAACAAGAGATGGTGAAGCGATTAGCTCACACCTTGTCTTGCAAGTAAGCAGCGTAAAAGACTCCCAGGGCACCTAGAGAGAGAGCTAAAAGAAGGCCGGATGGCACCAGTTTCCGGGTATTGTACAACCTGATACCTGAACAAAAACAGGAGGGTCGGCAACATCAGGTTCTGATTTCGTGAAGACATAAGCGCGAGAGGGTGAAACATACCAAACACTGAGGCAAACAGAAAGGCAGACCCAAATCCAACAGCATCACCTAGTGCCTTCGTCTCCGAAAACTGCATCAGATAATATGTCTGCAGAGAAAACAAGTAAACTAGAATGAAAATCCAGAGCACATGTACGCAGATATAATGATCACTTAATCAGAGCAGACAGCAGAAAGAAAATTACTAAGATGTGGACTTTTTCACTAAAGAGAAATACGAGGAGTGCCACTAACTAGAATCAGCAAGTATGAGCAATGAATCTCTAGAAAAGTTTCTTATCGTTTTGTTTCTAGCCCTCCGCGGTGTTGTACCTTCTGTGCAGATAACTTCTGTCTTTAATGCATAATACACCATCCAGGTTGTATTCTGGAAGGAAAGAAAAGACAATGAATCTGCATTCTCAACCTGTCTAACTTGTAGGATGATAATTTGCTACTCCAAAAGGTAAGTACCAATGAGCTCATTGATTTGCGCCAAGAGTACGTATTTTTAAACTTATCGTATCACATTCATAATTTGTTCTTCCTTCACCTTGAAATTTCTCGTTTTTTCTAGGGTACAACATTCAGGAACTGTAAATAGACTTCCCAGTTTAGATTAATGCATGGTAGTGTTATTGAGTTAGAACCAGAAACTGCAAATCTTAGCCATCAAACAAGCATAGACTTCCAAATCTTGGTTGTGCATGGTAGAGTGTTGGAACTGGAAACACCTAAATTTTGCCATGGAATCTGATTCAAAATACCAATTATGTACAGTAGTGGCTCTAAGAAAGGAATCCGGAATAGCAGCCCTCTGAAATTCTAACTCCAAATATTTCTACATATTGTTATAAACTTTACCCCCTGATTCCACAAGAATAACATTCCTGATATTCGTAAGAAAACATGGAATTTTGAACCTCGCAAATGTATTTCTACAGGAATCCTTGTTGCATATAGTTCGGACAATTTGTAGTATCATTTCAATTTGCAATTTGGCTAGGAAGTGAGAATTTCTTGGTTGATTATAATGACATTACCTTTACCACATAAACTTTACACATAACTCCAAGTAAATCATTGTAGTATTACCATTAATTTCCATATTTTTCTCACTGAAGCACAGAAATGGAACTTGATATACCACATCTATTTGATTATAAAAATCAAGATTAAAGCGGGCATAGCACAGAAATGGAACTTGATATACCACATCTATTTGATTATAAAAATCAAGATTAAAGCGGGCATATTACTTTTTAATGGTAGAAGTTTCCACATTTTCGCATAAAAGAGAGGTCTATATGGCTATACCACTTATGTCGATGGGCCTAGATTACAATGGAGCAGATTAAACAGTTATACCTTGAAATTTTGTTTTTCTTGCGTAGAAATTCCAAACATGAAGAAAAATGGCATGTGTTGCCAAAGAATTGTATGCTACAATGATTCTTCTTTAGTACCACTTCCAGAAGTAGGATCACGTTATCAGAAACAAAATCAAAGTTCTTGTAATAATGTTCAAAATGGAACCAGGAAAATCCCTGTGTCTAATAGGAGAATCTACTAATGCTCCACTGTGTAGGAGCTGTCATGCCATTGGATTTCCTAAATCCATCTACATTACCAGATTATGCTCCAAAGTGCTGAAAATTCAATTCACCATGCTGTGAAAGAGAAAACAAAATCATCTAAAACTTTGCTTACCCTCGAATAAAGTACAGGTTAACTGAGATTCCAGTCGTCCTTAGCGCACCTAGAAATTTCATCTCTCTCCATCTTACACTCCACACATTCACTACTGACTTGCAATCCAAGCTCTTCTAAGTTCCAGCCGACAATAAGCATATTTTGTCTCCAACTTTCCATTGAAACTACCAATGTGGTTTAAACATAATTGGTTTAGCTGTCTCTATAATTACAATTATTGTGCGCAGCCAGTGCTATGAATTTTGCCACCACTTGATATCTAATCTACAAGTCTGTACACTGGACCCACCAAACAAAAGAGAAAATACAAAAATTACATGTCGAATAGAGATTCCAATAGTCATTCGTGCGCCTAGAAAATCCATTCCACTGCAGATTGGACTGCAAGTACCACTTCCAGAAGTAGGATCATGTTATCACAAAGAAAATCAAAGTTCTTCTAATAATAGTCAAAATGGAACCGCGAAAATTCTTGTGCTCCCTACTAGAATGTAGAAATGTTCCACTGTGCACGAGCTGTCATGCCACTGGATTTCCTTAATGCATCTTCATTACCAGATTATGTTCCAAAGTGTTGAAAATTCAGTTCACCATGCCGACAATAGAAAACAAAGTCTTCTCAAACTTTGCTTACTCTTGAATAAGATACAGGTTGAAATGAGATTCCAGTCGTCTTTAGCGCACCTACAAAATTCATTCCTCTCCATCTTACACTCCACACGTTCTACTACCTTTTGGATGTTTCTCTCTTGGATTCAATGGAGGTCTTTGTCCCCATGCAGGTTAGCAAGTACATGCAGGGATGTTACTTAGAGATGGAAACCGTGTAGTAATTTTCTCAGCAATGCTGAAGTTTGTTCCACTGCCTGGTCCCATGATTCCGAAATTTGTGTGGTGTTCCGCTATGGAGGGCTTTGTCGTGACATTGCAATGGATACATAAACCTCTAACCATCCAATCGGGTTGTGCAAGTATCATCATGACTTACTCCAGCAACATGGAAGGCCACTCGAGGTTTGCCCATCCTTACAAGTTAAATTCGTAGATCGGTGGGTTCGTGTGAGATAACTTTAAAAGATTAGCTGATGGCATATATAGCTAATTTTGGTAGAAGCGAAGGTCGCAAAGCTGTATGATTGCACCAGCCACCAGAGTGTTCCGCACAACTTGTGTTATCTGATTGATGGATCATAATCCTTATCTGAAGCTCTCTACATTTGAGCAATTCTTGTTATTTCCACACAAAAATAGATGTGTGGAGTGAGGGCTATATTTGATTGCTCTATGATTGCATTTGTCATTTCCATTGTGCATGGCAGTGTTACTGTGTTAGAAGCGAAAACCATACAACTTTGCCATCAAATCCGCATAGACTTCAAAATCTTGGTTGTGCATGGTAGAGTGTTAAAACCGGAAACCATGAAATTTTGCAATTGAATCTGAAAATACAAATTATGTGCAGGAATGGAACTAAGAAAGATCAGTTTAAAATGGCATTAAGAAAGGAATTGGGAATAGCAGGACTTTTCATGCATGAACTCCACACCATAATTCTCCAGGTATCACAAATAAACACCACACCATAATTCCACAGGTATCACATTCTTAAAATATCCGTAAGAGAACATGGAACTGAGCCTGGGAACATATTTCTACAGGAATCCTTGTTACATATAGTACAGACAAGTTGTATATCGATTCTGATTCGTAGTTTCTGATTATTTCTCCCCCATAGGGGTTGGAAGAAAGATTTTTTTTGGGGGGTGGACTACCCTTAGCCAATTCTTTTGTTTTGGCAATACCATCAAGCAAATTAATAAATTACATTTCTATAATGATTTTTATAATGACATTACCTTTACCACATAAACTATATACATAACTCCAAGTAAATCATTGTAGTATACCATTTATTTCCATATTTTTCTCACTGAAGCACAGAAATGGAACTTGATATACTACATCTATTTGATTATAAAAATCAAGATTAAAGCGGGCATATTACTTTTTGCACTTAAATGGTACGTAGAAGTTTCTGCATTTTCGCATAACAGAGAGAGGTCTATATGGCTATATCACTTATGTTGATGGGCCTAGATTACAATGGAGCAGATTAAACAGATATACCTTGGAGCTGCTATCATAAACGTTACTACAGTGCTATGTTTTTAAGGCGGTAAGGCGAGGCGAGGCGCTGGGGGGGCGCCTCACCGCCTAAGCGCAGCGTAAGGCGAGGCGACGCCTTAGACACGTGCATATATAATATATGGCAACCAATTAGGAGATTTAACAACTAGCATTAACTTAATAAATTGTACATACATATATAATAGATGGCAACCAATTAGGAGATTTAACAACTAACGTTAACATATAAACTGTTACCAAAGCATAGGCCTCAAATCATCATGTGTATATGACAGAACGGCGCCTTTGAAGTTCAGCTTCATCCTCCTCATCAATATATCGCTCCATAGCTTTAAACTTTCTAGTGTTTAAGGAATTGTGCATCTCTATCCTAATCTCCATGGATGCCTCGGGACACTTATCCGCATCACTGGAACCCCCAGAAAAGTGTTGCTTTAGCCTTCTCACTCCACCATGGACCATCGATCTTGCCACACAATGTACACTGGAGTAAATCTTTCCTCTCTAAATCTGGCCAGAACCCATACTTCCAGGCTGGATCATCTGATGTAGCTCTTCTCCTAGGATCATTGGCTAGATCCATCAGAGCAGGTACACCTGGCTACTGTCAAAGAAAAAGAGAGAAGAGCCAAATCACTAGAGCAGCCAGATCAAGCATGGGGAAGGAGAGAAGCAGTGGTGGGGCTGCTGCCTTGTGGGTGGAGAAGCAGATCTGGGAAGAAACAGATGCAGATGAGAAGGAGCAGGCAAGCACATCTAGCTACACTGCTGTGCATAAGAGAGGCAGCACCTAACAGTTAGTAGAGGAGCCGTGCATAACAGAAGTACAGAACAGGCAAGCATGGCAAGCTACACTGCTGGATGGAAGAAAGAGGAGAGGGGGGAAGGGGGGGGAAGAGAGGGCGGGATTCATACTTTGATGTGGTGCTGATCTGCTGGAAGAGGGTTGCGCCAGAGGAGGATGGGGAGGAGCTGCAGCCGGAGCGGAGGGGGAGGAACTGTGGCTGGAGGGAGGAGGCTGGCGGCTGCCGCAGATCTGAGGAGGAAGCCTCCGTCAATGGTCCAGAGAGGAGACAGGAGAGACCTCTCGCGTTGATTCACTCTCTCTTTCCCCTTCTCATAACTGGTTGCACCTGAACCAATGTTTCCCGCGCCTGTGTTCCCGCCCAGGTCAGTTTTCCCGCCTGCAATCTCTGTTTCCCTGCCTGACAAGCTAAGGCGTCTGATTTGGTCTGAGGCGTGCAAGGCGGACGCTTCAGACGCCTTACAGCCTAAGGCGGACGCCTTATGCAACTGTCTAAGGCAAGGCCGACGCCCTGAGCCTGGAGGGCGCCCTGACGCCTAGGCGTCGCCTAAGCGACGCCTTACGGACGCCTTAAAAACATAGCTACAGTGTATAACATATACATCTCTCTTTTTATGTATGGGCACATAGTGGTAATATCTCGCAGCGAGGTGAATCCGGCTAGTTTCAACTATTTGTTTTTCTTGCGTAGAAATTCCAAACAAGAAGAAAAATTGGCATGTATTGCCAAAGAATTGTATGCTACAATGATTCTTCTTTAGTACCACTTCCAGAAGTAGGATCACGTCATCAGAAAGAAAATTAAAGTTATTCTAATAATGGTCGAAATGGAAGCGGGAAAATCCCTGTGTTTCCTAGGAGAATTTACTAATGTTCCACTGTGTAGGAGCTGTCATGCCATTGGATTTCCTAAATCCATCTACATTACCAGATTATGTTCCAAAGTGCTGAAAATTCAATTCGCCATGCCAGGCAAGACAAAACAAAGTCATCTCAAACTTTGCTTACCCTCGAACAAACTACAGGTTGACTGAGATTCGAGTCACCTTTAGCGCACCTAGAAATTTCAGTCCTCTCCATCTTACAATCCACACGTTCCACTACTGACTTGCAGTCCAAGCTCTTATACGTTCCAGCCCAACAATAAGCATATTTTGACTCCAATTTTCCATTGAAACTACCAATGTCGTTTAAGCGTAGTAATTGATTTAACTGTCTCTATAATTACAATTATTCTATGCAGCGAGTGCTATGAATTTCGTCACCACTTGATATCTTTCTACAAGATTGCACACTAGACCCAGCAAACAAAAGAGAAGGTGCAGAAATTAAAGGTCGAATAGAGATTCCAATAGTCATCCGCACGCCTAGAAAAATCCATTCCACTGTCATTGCAGTCCAAGTTCTTGTAGGTTTCAGCCGACATTAAGCATATGCTGTCTCCAACTTTCCAATAAAACTACCAATTCGGTTTAAGTTACTATAGCCGTCTCTGTAATAATTGTATGCTGTGAGTGCTACTAATATCGCCACCGCATTTGGTACATAATCTACAAACTAGACCCACAAAACAAAAGCGAAATGTATACAAAATGCAGAGAATGTTCGAGGTCCACTCACGAGGCCCATGAGCGCAGATCCGGAGGCCCCTCCAAGGATGGAGCCTTTACTCCCCGACCGCGCATCTACGCAAAGCGATAAACGGAAATCAACGGTCAAAGAAGAAGGAAATCACGATAGCAAATGCGCATTGCGTCATCACAAGACCGGACCGCACGTACATGCGAACGCGCCGCCGCCCACGAGGAGGGCGCCGTAGGCGGCGGACACGGCGGGCGCGATCTCGGACACCGAGGCGCAGCGCAGGACCGCGCGGCGGCGGCGGCCGCCGCCGCCAGGGCGGGCCACAGGAGGCGGCGAGGAGAGGGAACGGAGGGAGGCGGGAAGGTGGAGAGGGCGGGAGGTGGCGGCGACCAGGGTCGACGTCATTTTCTCCGGCGACGGGGCAGTCGCTGTCGACGGACTCGGGGGACTGGGATGCGGTGACGTGTGAGGCCGTGGGGGGTTCTATCGCTTTCCGCTACCACTATCCGGGAGGGCCGGGGTTTGTCCGGTCTGCAGTCGTAAAGGCGACGAGGCCTTTTGCATTTCGGGGAAGGAGAGAGTCAGAGAAGATTGTGTTTTGTTTCTGAACTCTGATGCGATCCGGTGCACGTTTTAGTTGATGGGTTTTTGCACGCACGGCGCGGTCCAAACTTGCGACCTTTGGCGTTTGGTCCAGTTTCTTCTTCTTGTTTGGTTTGACGGGTAAATTTGAAACGAGATACGTGTTTGGAACAGCGCGCGTTTGACGTCAAAGCCTATGCAGATGCAGCTGACCCACTTGGCAAAAGGAGAGAGACATGCCTAATTGGGAGGAGTGCTTTTGAAATCTTAGTAAGGTCGTTGTCTCGTGCAGATATGCGGCTACAAGGATGGTCAAGATGACTCAGTCTTGTGTGACAAAATATACTTAGATAATTAGATCTTCCCATGCCTGCTTTTATCGTGGTTAATAATGACTTATGTATAACAAATCAGACCAACCTTCCCAAACTCCATCCATCCATCCTCGTGGTTGGAGGGCTAGCGCTGGTGTTAGAGTAGTCATTATGGTATACGACTTCTAGTCCAAGTCAGTTTTGTACCCCTACCCCAAGTCGGTTTGTACCCTCTTATATACTCTTGTATGCCGCACCAAATCATCAATAAGAAACAGTTTTATTCAGCTTTCATGGTATCAGATACCGGTCCCAGGGTTTAGGGTATGGCTCCGCCTTCGAGCGCCGGGCCGCACTCATCGCCAAGGCTGCCAACGCCGCGGCCGCTTCTCTCTCGGCCCTTACCATAGCTCCACAAAACTACCCTGCACCCATCCTCGCCGCACCAATATCTCTTACTGACACAATCTCCGACGTCAGCCCCTACATCCCCATAGTCTTGATCTCGCCGCCCACAACTACTACCATTTGAGACATCTCTTCGATCTTCACCTCGGCCGCTGCAACCTGCGCTCGCATGTCGCCGCCAACTGTCTTCCCCGCCCCGACGATCCGCAATGGTTGAAAGACGATCTCGCGATCGTCCAGTGGTTCTACACCCGCATCACCACCGAAATCTTCAACATGCTCGATCACGACGGCGCCACCGCTGCCAACATCTGGCACTCCCTCCGTCAGCTCTTCCAAAGCAACACCGACGCTCGGAAAAACGCTCTCCACACCGAGCTTCGCAATATGGTGCAAGGAGACGCCCCGGTGAACCTGTTCTGCCAGCGCGTTAAGACCATTGGTGATGAGCTCCGCGAACTCGACGATACAGTTAGCGACTCACAGCTAATCAATATCGTCGTCGTCGGCCTCAGCGAAGACTTTGACAAGCAAGCCTCGTTCATACCGATGATACGGCCCCCTCCTACCTTCGCTGAAATTCGTTCCTTGCTACAACTCGCGGCGGAAACACAAGCTCGCAAGGACTCTCGCCCCAAGGTCTTTCATGCTGCGGCTCATCCTCCTCTGCCGTCTACACCAGCGCCGCCTTCCAGGCCGGCTCCTGCCGCCGGGCCGTCCGCATCGTCATCTGTTGAACCGCCCCCAGGCTGGCGTCCTAGTCCGAACTACCGCGGCAAAAACCCTATCTACAAGCCGCCGTCGACTCGTTCGGTTCCGCCTACGACATCGCCAGCACCGAGTCCTGCACCACCCACCAGTGCTCCATCTGCGGTTTCATGACGGCCTCCTCATGATCCTTGGACGGGGCTTGTTCAAGCATGGCCCATGCCCTGGTCCGCTCCGTCCACCCTCGGTGCTCCGCCGGCATACTCAGGTGCCTGGCAACCCGGCCTTCGGCCGCCTACTGGTGCTCCCGGGGTTCTCAACCCCCGACAGCCGGCCAATGCCTATCACGCCGCCCCGACGTATGCTCCTTATGGTCATTACAGCACCGACGGCGGCGCCTACTACACACCTCAGCCGGTCCTGCTCCCGACGCCACCCCCACCACAGCCGGCCAATGCATTACCTAAAATCAAGGGGGATTTTTGCGAGAATTGATTAAAATCCAGGGGCATTCCTGTAAAAAACACGCGTAGCTCACAGCGCGCGTCCAGCGCCTGCAACCACTGACATGTGGCCCAACGACATGCTGGCATGCCACGCGGGCACTCGATACGGCGGCATACGTCCAGAGGTGTCGTATTTGAACGGCCAGACAAGTTATGACATCATTTTTGGGTATTTTTCAAGTTTAGGCACCAAAGTGACCGCACCGGACAAGTTAAGGCATCTGTGGTGTATTTAACTCTTTTTCTTCTAATGTCAATTCTATTCAACACACTCTGTTTCTCCTGGAAGGACATGCAAGAAGTGAGGGGATTGTTAGAGTAGTCATTATGGTATACGACTTCTAGTCCAAGTCAGTTTTATACCCCTACCCCAAGTCGGTTTGTACCCTCTTATATACTCTTGTATGCCGCACCAAATCATCAATAAGAAACAGTTTTATTCAGCTTTCATGGTATCAGATACCGGTCCCAGGGTTTAGGGTATGGCTCCGCCAACGCCACCGCCACCGCCGCCGCCGCCGCCCGGCTACTTCGAGCGCCGGGCCGCACTCATCGCCAAGGCTGCCAACGCCGCGGCCGCTTCTCTCTCGGCCCTCACCATAGCTCGACAAAACTACCCTGCACCGATCCTCGCCGCACCAATATCTCTTGCTGACACAATCTCCGACGTCAGCCCCTACATCCCCATAGTTCTTGATCTCGCCGCCCACAACTACTACCATTGGAGACATCTCTTCGATCTCCACCTCGGCCGCTGCAACCTGCGCTCGCATATCGCCGCCAACTGTCTTCCCCGCCCCGACGATCCGCAAAGGTTGAAAGACGATCTCGCGATCGTCCAGTGGTTCTACACCCGCATCACCACCGAGATCTTCAACATGCTCGATCACGACGGCGCCACCGCTGCCAACATCTGGCACTCCCTCCGTCAGCTCTTCCAAAGCAACACCGACGCTCGGAAAAATACTCTCCACACCAAGCTTCGCAATATGGTGCAAGGAGACGCCCCGGTGAACCTGTTCTGCCAGCGCGTTAAGACCATTGGTGATGAGCTCCGCGAACTCGGCGATACAGTTAGCGACTCACAGCTAATCAATATCGTCGTCGGCGGCCTCAGCGAAGACTTTGACAAGCAAGCCTCGTTCATACCGATGATACGGCCCCCTCCTACCTTCGCTGAAGTTCGTTCCTTGCTACAACTCGCGGCGGAAACACAAGCCCGCAAGGACTCTCGCCCCAAGGTCTTTCATGCTGCGGCTCCTCCTCCTCTGTCGTCTACACCAGCGCCGCCTTCCAGGCCGGCTCCTGCCGCCGGGCCGTCCGCATCGTCATCTGTTGAACCGCCCCCAGGCTGGCGTCCTAGTCCGAACTACCGCGGCAAAAACCCTATCTACAGGCCGCCGTCGACTCGTTCGGTTCCGCCTACGACATCCCCAGCACCGAGTCCTGCACCACCCACCAGTGCTCCATCTGCGGTTGCATGGCGGCCTCCTCATGATCCTTGGACGGGGCTTGTTCAAGCATGGCCCATGCCCTGGTCCGCTCCGTCCACCCTCGGTGCTCCGCCGGCATACTCAGGTGCCTGGCAACCCGGCCTTCGGCCGCCTACTGGTGCTCCCGGGGTTCTCAACCCCCGACAGCCGGCCAATGCCTATCACGCCGCCCCGACGTATGCTCCTTATGGTCATTACAGCACCGACGGCGGCGCCTACTACACACCTCAGCCGGTCCTGCTCCCGACGCCACCCCCACCACAGCCGGCCAATGCCTACTACACTCCCCAGCCGGCCCTACTGTCTTCACCATCGTATCCGTCGGCACCGCTTCCGACGCCACCCTCACCTGCGACGCCGAGCTGGGATCAAGCTGCCTTTCTCCAGGCCATGAATAACTTTGCTGCACAAGGAAACTCAGGTGCGGATTGGATCTTTGATTCAGGGGCCTCTAGTCATATGCCTGCATCTAGTAATTGGTTATCTTCTTGCACTAAATCTCCTTTCCCTTCCATTATCCTTGGAGATGGATCATCTATTCCTATATATTGTGTTGGTCAGGCTCAACTTCCCTCTTCCACCAAACCTCTTTTACTTCGCGATGTTCTAGTTGCACCCGCCCTCATTAAAAATCTTATCTCTGTTCGCCAATTTACTTGCGACAATCTAGTTTCGGCTGAATTTGACCCTTTTGGTTTATCCGTGAAGGATTACCTGACCAAGGCCGAGATCGCTCGCTTCAATAGCTCCGGTGATCTTTATTCTCTTAATGGAGTTCCTGCCGCCACCCCTCCAACATCCATGCTGGCCTCCGTCGATCTCTGGCATCGTCGCTTGGGCCATCCCAACCCCGCCGTCTTAGCTTCTATGCTTAGTGAATTTACCATACCATGTCATAGGGACTCTCATAATTATGTGTTTTGCGAGTCTTGTCAATTAGGCAAACATGTGCGTCTTCCCTTTAGTTCCTCTAGTTCTTGTAGCACTTATCCCTTTGAATTAATACATTGTGATTTATGGACCTCTCCCATTGCAAGTGTTTCGGGTTTTAAATACTACCTTGTTATCCTAGATGATTTCACCCACTTTGTCTGGACTTTTCCTCTACGCAACAAATCCGAGGTCCATTCTCTTTTCCTTAATTTTCAACGCTATGTGTCTGTTCATTTCTTCCTCCCAATTCGCTTTATCCAATGTGACAATGGTCGCGAGTTTGATAACATTAAAAATCGTACTTTCTTCTTACAACATGGCATCCTGCTTAGGTTCTCATGTCCCTACACCTCCCCTCAAAATGGTAAAGCAGAACGCTCTCTTCGCACCCTCAATGATATAGTTCGCACTCTCCTCATTCAATCATCTACGCCTCCCAAGTTTTGGGCTGAAGCCCTACCCATGGCCACCTTCCTTCTAAATATTCGACCTTCCAAAACTAAACCCAACACTACTCCCTATTATTCCCTCTTTCTTTCCCACCCCGACTACTCCGCGGTTCGTGTTTTCGGCTGTCTCTGTTTTCCCAATGCCTACGCCACTTCTGCAAATAAATTGTCACCACGCTCTATCCCATGTGCTTTTCTCGGCTTCTCTGACGAGCACAAAGGCTATCGCTGTCTCGACCTTCACACCGGACACGTTCATGTCTCTCGTCATGTCACGTTTGCTGAGCACATTTTTCCTTTCTCACAACGCACTACTACACCATCCAACACCCCTAGCTCCGCAAACACCCCCTCTCCCCGTCCTTTCCAACTATATACTCCCCTACCTGCCGAACACAACTTATCACCACCACCATTAACACCCACCATAGCCAATCCCAACCATACACTCACCCCACCCGAGACGTCCCCAACACCCCCGACCCCTGCTCCCTCCCCAACACCCCGGCCCCTACTCCCACTCCACCACCCAGCCCTGCTCCCACTCCACTACCCAGCCCTACTCCTTCGTCCGACTCTTCCGCCGCGCCGGACTCACCAGTACCCACCTTACCCCCTCGTGCTATTCCTACAGCAGCCCCGATTAATGATCATCGCATGCGTACTAGGGCCAAATCAGGATTTCATCAACCCCAAGACCGCCTAAACCTTCATACCTCCGTATCTCTCACTTCTCTTCCAAAGAATTACAAAACTGCTCTACTTGATCCCAATTGGGCCGCTGCCATGCAAGAAGAATATAATGCTTTACTTCAAAACAACACCTGGCAACTTGTTCCTCGTCCTCCCAATACAAATATTGTTTCTGGCAAATGGATTTTTCGCCAAAAGTTCCACTCCGATGGGAGCCTCTCACGATATAAAGCCAGGTGGGTTTGTCGTGGCTTTTCTCAGCAACAAGGAATTGATTACGAAGAAACCTTCTCTCCTGTTGTTAAACCTAGCACCATTCGCACCGTTCTTAGTGTTGTTGTCTCCTCTTCATGGCCCATTCACCAACTTGATGTTAAAAATGCTTTCCTCCATGGTTCCCTTCAAGAAACTGTCTACTGCCAGCAACCTCTGGGTTTTGAAAATCCATCCTTTCCAACTCATGTATGTCTTCTTCAGAAATCTCTCTACGGTCTTAAATAGGCCCCACGAGCTTGGTTTGAACGCTTCTCCTCCTTCATTCAAACAATAGGCTTCACTCCATCTCTCTCCGACACCTCTCTTTTTGTGTATCATCAAACTTCTGACACTGCCTATTTACTTCTCTATGTAGATGATATCATTCTTACCGCCTCCTCTCAAAAGTTCTTAGATCATATTGTCTCTCTTCTTAGATCTGAATTTTCTATGACTGACCTAGGACTCCTTCATCATTTCTTAGGCATTGCTGTTGTTCGAGATTCCTCCAGCCTTTTTCTTTCCCAACGCCAGTATATTCTTGATCTTCTTAATCGTGCTGGTATGCTTGACTGTCAATCATCTCGCACTCCTGTCGATACTAGTTTTAAACTTTCGGCTACCGGTGAACCCTTTTCCGATCCTACTCTCTATCGTAGCCTAACAGGTGCTCTCCAATATCTCACCATTACTCGTCCTGAAATCTCTTTTGCTGTTCAACAAGCATGTCTCTATATGCATGATCCCCGGGTTCCTCACTATAATCATGTTAAACGCATTCTTCGGTATTTAAAATGAACTCTCAATCATGGTCTCCACCTCAATAATTCTTCTCCAAACTCGCTTACCGCATACTCTGATGCAGACTGGGCTGGTTGTCCTGACACTCGAAGGTCCACTTCCGGTTTTTGTGTTTTTCTTGGTAACAATTTGATTTCTTGGTCTTCGAAAAGGCAGGTTACAGTCTCACGTTCGTCGGCCGAGGCTGAGTATCGCGCTGTGGCACATGCCGTTGCAGATACAATCTGGATTCGGCAGTTACTCTCCGAGCTACACAGGCCTATTGAGCAGGCCACTATTGTCTACTGTGACAACATATCAGCAGTCTACATGACCAGCAATCCAGTTCAACACCGACGCGCAAAGCATATTGAGATTGATATTCATTGTGTTTGTGAAAAGGTTGCTCTTGGTCAGGTTCGGGTGCTTCATGTTCCCTCTACGGCTCAGTTTGCTGACATTTTCACCAAGGCACTGCCTACTAAGCCGTTTCAAGATATCTGTTTCAGTCTCAACGTCGTCGAGCCTGCCGTTGATACTGCGGGGGGATGTTAGAGTAGTCATTATGGTATACGACTTCTAGTCCAGGTCAGTTTTGTACCCCTACCCCAAGTCGGTTTGTACCCTCTTATATACTCTTGTATGCCGCACCAAATCATCAATAAGAAACAGTTTTATTCAGCTTTCAGCTGGTACCCCTTCTCGTACGGAAGGGCATTGATCCACTAAGGTTTCTCGTGCCCCCTGTCGGCGGCGCCGCCGATCTGCCTTGTCTCATGTGGCCTTGGGGCTACGGAGGCGCGGTTCCTTGCCGGCGGGAGGGTTTAGTTTAAATTTTATTAGGGTTTATGTCTTACTCGAACAAGCGCATTTCTTGAGAACTTTTTAGGTCGGAGGAAAAATAAAGGTTGAAGGGCGTCGAAAAGGGGTGGCCAGGGGCTCCATGCGGCCCGGGGGTGCGTGGAGGCCCAGTGGGCCCCCTCCGACCTATCTTCTGGCTCCTGTCTTCTTTTTCTTCTGAAAGAATTTCTAAAAAAATTCTTGGTATTTTTGGAGCTCGAGATAATTGCTTTTTATTATGATGTATTTTTTTCTCCTATTTTTTGTTGTCCGGCAATTTTCTGATAATTCCCCTTTCTGTGTGTTATATTCAGATTGAAGATAAAAAAATACATTAGAATTGAGCAATAATGTGTAAAATAGTGGTGCAAAGTGGACGTTAAGGGGTTGTGTGGGAACACTTGCCGCCCCCAACTAATCTCTCTCCCCCTCATTCCAATCAGTGTTTACCACATCAACGCATAGGTTATATTCCATAAGATTGAATCGATAACTCTAGCAACTCTCTGATACTATCAATACGGTAGGTTAACAAGTTAAGGTGGTAATATCTGAAATTAGTAAAACGAAGTTAGAAGGAAATTTTGTGATGCTCTAAAAATACCGTACATGTTATGATGCTATTCCAGGCAAGCATTCCACGCGGATTAATTTGAAGAACCAGTCGTAATGCTTCATGACTCCAAGCAGTTTTTTACAACAGTCGATTGAGGTCAGATTTATCGGTTCTGCAATCACCTCTGACAATAAGTAATTGCTCCAGTTGGTTGGAGATGGTAGACGAATCTGTGAAGGAATACTTCCAGAAACCGCCTCCAAAGTTGTTTATGTAATAGTGACAATTGGGTGAAATAACTTATAGATGTCTCAACACTTGGGCCACAATTTTCATAACTTTGAAAGTCTTGTTTTTCTTTTAAGTTCACCCTATAGGTAAGAATGACGCACATATCGTGCATGGCAGTATTTTTGATTTATGTTATTTGAAGTAACGATAGTACAGCTCATCGTTCCAAACAAGAAACATAATCGGTTATGAGATCACCGTATTATGTTGCCTGGAGAAAAAAATGTACATAACCATGAAGATAAACAGTTAGGTAATATTAAAACTGGATTTGCCAACTATCAAAAGTTAGTAAAATGCCATTAGGTTTAAAACATTAATATCATTGAACATTACATGAGTTTCGTGGAAAGGAACTCAAATATAAAGTGCTATGGTGCACATTTTTAAATGTTGTCTCAAAAAAAATGCATCTAACCATGAGGAATAAGAGTTAGGTAATACGTATTAAAACTGGATTTGCCCAGCTAACAAAAGTTAGTCAAAATGCCAATAGATTTAAAACAATAATATCATTGTACGTTACGTGAGTTTTGTGTTAAGAAACTCAAATATAAAGTGTTGTGGTGCGTATGTTTAGCAAAATTGTATATATTTGTTGTTTTCCATCAACAAAACATTACCAGTTCAGGAATGGTGTTTCTTTTTAGTGCTAACGCCAATGCATTTTGTTTGTTACATATTTTTCTTTGAGTTAAATACACTACATGTGCCCTAACTTGTCCGGCAAGGTCAGTTTGGTGCCTAAACTTGAAAAATACACAAAAGTGGTGTCGTAACTTGTCTAAGCGCTCAAATACGGTGCCTCTAGACGTATGCCGCCGTATCAACTGCCGGTGAGGCATGCCAGCGTGTCGCTGGGCCACATGTCAGTCCCTGCGGGCGCGTTGTGAGTTGTGCGTGTAGTTTTTTTAAAATGCCCCTGGACTTTAGTTATTTTTTGCAAAAAATCATTACGGGCGCTGCATGCACACTGTTTTTTTAGGGAACGTGCCTGTACTTTAATTAATTCTCACAAAAATATAAACACAAGTTGGCATGAAGGTGCGGGTTGCCTAACAAACAAGCGGACCAAGAGGCAACACTTTGGTTTACATTTAACTGCTAGCTAGCAACTTATATGCACGATTCCACGTATCGCTTTGCACATGTTTTCTACAGCTTTTTTGAAGTACTGCTTCGCTTTTTTTACGAGTGAAGTCCTGTTTTAATTTTGATGATACATAAATTTTCCCATATAAAAATAAAATAATCATCAATCTGCAATTATTGTTGATTTTATATCTTTATTTTATTTTCAGTATTGTGTACCTTGAAGAGATAAACATGAATTTTCTCTAAAATTTATGTGGACATAAAAAGTTGAACGTATATTAAAAATTATTCTGTAAATTTATGTATCCTCATTGAGCACCATAAGCACGAGCAATTATTGTGTATCTTCATTCTATTTTTAAAATGCACAATTATTTAAAATTGACAATATTGTATTTTAAAAACTGTTCAACGTGTATTAAATATTATTGTGTGACAATAATAAATTCTAGAAACGTACTAACATGTTAAGCGTGTTTGTAGGAATTTAAGAATAATATTACACAATATTATTTTAATAGGCATTCAACATTATCAAAAAAACATGGTGAGCATTTTCTAAAATAATATGAAAAAATGAACATGAACGTGAACGTGTATTTCAAAAACTGCTCACTTTGTTTTTAATATACGTTCAACTTTTTAATTCCACATCAATTTTAGAAAAAGTTCATGTTTATCTCTTCAAAGTAAACATAACGGAAATAGACAAAATTTCATATTGATAATTATTTTATTTTTTCACACGGAAAAAAATTATGTATCATGAAAACTAAACAGAAACTTCACTCGAAGAAAAACAAGATAGTAACTTGGAAATAAATATAAATAAAATTACTCCAGCAAAAGCATATGCAGAGCGATACATGCAATCATCTATATAAATTGCTTGCTGATAATTAAGCGCAAACCAGACCGTGGCCACCTGGTCCGCTTGATTGTCAGGTGACGAGGATGTCACATGTTCGAATTCCCTGCACGCTCGCTTCCTGGTATTTTTTGCGAGCATTACCTAAAATCAAGGGGGATTTTTGCGAGAATTGATTAAAATCCAGGGGCATTCCTGTAAAAAACACGCGTAGCTCACAGCGCGCGTCCAGCGCCTGCAACCACTGACATGTGGCCCAACGACATGCTGGCATGCCACGCGGGCACTCGATACGGCGGCATACGTCCAGAGGTATCGTATTTGAACGGCCAGACAAGTTATGACATCATTTTTGGGTATTTTTCAAGTTTAGGCACCAAAGTGACCGCACCGGACAAGTTAAGGCATCTGTGGTGTATTTAACTCTTTTTCTTCTAATGTCAATTCTATTCAACACACTCTGTTTCTCCTGGAAGGACATGCAAGAAGTGAGGGGATTGTTAGAGTAGTCATTATGGTATACGACTTCTAGTCCAAGTCAGTTTTATACCCCTACCCCAAGTCGGTTTGTACCCTCTTATATACTCTTGTATGCCGCACCAAATCATCAATAAGAAACAGTTTTATTCAGCTTTCATGGTATCAGATACCGGTCCCAGGGTTTAGGGTATGGCTCCGCCAACGCCACCGCCACCGCCGCCGCCGCCGCCCGGCTACTTCGAGCGCCGGGCCGCACTCATCGCCAAGGCTGCCAACGCCGCGGCCGCTTCTCTCTCGGCCCTCACCATAGCTCGACAAAACTACCCTGCACCGATCCTCGCCGCACCAATATCTCTTGCTGACACAATCTCCGACGTCAGCCCCTACATCCCCATAGTTCTTGATCTCGCCGCCCACAACTACTACCATTGGAGACATCTCTTCGATCTCCACCTCGGCCGCTGCAACCTGCGCTCGCATATCGCCGCCAACTGTCTTCCCCGCCCCGACGATCCGCAAAGGTTGAAAGACGATCTCGCGATCGTCCAGTGGTTCTACACCCGCATCACCACCGAGATCTTCAACATGCTCGATCACGACGGCGCCACCGCTGCCAACATCTGGCACTCCCTCCGTCAGCTCTTCCAAAGCAACACCGACGCTCGGAAAAATACTCTCCACACCAAGCTTCGCAATATGGTGCAAGGAGACGCCCCGGTGAACCTGTTCTGCCAGCGCGTTAAGACCATTGGTGATGAGCTCCGCGAACTCGGCGATACAGTTAGCGACTCACAGCTAATCAATATCGTCGTCGGCGGCCTCAGCGAAGACTTTGACAAGCAAGCCTCGTTCATACCGATGATACGGCCCCCTCCTACCTTCGCTGAAGTTCGTTCCTTGCTACAACTCGCGGCGGAAACACAAGCCCGCAAGGACTCTCGCCCCAAGGTCTTTCATGCTGCGGCTCCTCCTCCTCTGTCGTCTACACCAGCGCCGCCTTCCAGGCCGGCTCCTGCCGCCGGGCCGTCCGCATCGTCATCTGTTGAACCGCCCCCAGGCTGGCGTCCTAGTCCGAACTACCGCGGCAAAAACCCTATCTACAGGCCGCCGTCGACTCGTTCGGTTCCGCCTACGACATCCCCAGCACCGAGTCCTGCACCACCCACCAGTGCTCCATCTGCGGTTGCATGGCGGCCTCCTCATGATCCTTGGACGGGGCTTGTTCAAGCATGGCCCATGCCCTGGTCCGCTCCGTCCACCCTCGGTGCTCCGCCGGCATACTCAGGTGCCTGGCAACCCGGCCTTCGGCCGCCTACTGGTGCTCCCGGGGTTCTCAACCCCCGACAGCCGGCCAATGCCTATCACGCCGCCCCGACGTATGCTCCTTATGGTCATTACAGCACCGACGGCGGCGCCTACTACACACCTCAGCCGGTCCTGCTCCCGACGCCACCCCCACCACAGCCGGCCAATGCCTACTACACTCCCCAGCCGGCCCTACTGTCTTCACCATCGTATCCGTCGGCACCGCTTCCGACGCCACCCTCACCTGCGACGCCGAGCTGGGATCAAGCTGCCTTTCTCCAGGCCATGAATAACTTTGCTGCACAAGGAAACTCAGGTGCGGATTGGATCTTTGATTCAGGGGCCTCTAGTCATATGCCTGCATCTAGTAATTGGTTATCTTCTTGCACTAAATCTCCTTTCCCTTCCATTATCCTTGGAGATGGATCATCTATTCCTATATATTGTGTTGGTCAGGCTCAACTTCCCTCTTCCACCAAACCTCTTTTACTTCGCGATGTTCTAGTTGCACCCGCCCTCATTAAAAATCTTATCTCTGTTCGCCAATTTACTTGCGACAATCTAGTTTCGGCTGAATTTGACCCTTTTGGTTTATCCGTGAAGGATTACCTGACCAAGGCCGAGATCGCTCGCTTCAATAGCTCCGGTGATCTTTATTCTCTTAATGGAGTTCCTGCCGCCACCCCTCCAACATCCATGCTGGCCTCCGTCGATCTCTGGCATCGTCGCTTGGGCCATCCCAACCCCGCCGTCTTAGCTTCTATGCTTAGTGAATTTACCATACCATGTCATAGGGACTCTCATAATTATGTGTTTTGCGAGTCTTGTCAATTAGGCAAACATGTGCGTCTTCCCTTTAGTTCCTCTAGTTCTTGTAGCACTTATCCCTTTGAATTAATACATTGTGATTTATGGACCTCTCCCATTGCAAGTGTTTCGGGTTTTAAATACTACCTTGTTATCCTAGATGATTTCACCCACTTTGTCTGGACTTTTCCTCTACGCAACAAATCCGAGGTCCATTCTCTTTTCCTTAATTTTCAACGCTATGTGTCTGTTCATTTCTTCCTCCCAATTCGCTTTATCCAATGTGACAATGGTCGCGAGTTTGATAACATTAAAAATCGTACTTTCTTCTTACAACATGGCATCCTGCTTAGGTTCTCATGTCCCTACACCTCCCCTCAAAATGGTAAAGCAGAACGCTCTCTTCGCACCCTCAATGATATAGTTCGCACTCTCCTCATTCAATCATCTACGCCTCCCAAGTTTTGGGCTGAAGCCCTACCCATGGCCACCTTCCTTCTAAATATTCGACCTTCCAAAACTAAACCCAACACTACTCCCTATTATTCCCTCTTTCTTTCCCACCCCGACTACTCCGCGGTTCGTGTTTTCGGCTGTCTCTGTTTTCCCAATGCCTACGCCACTTCTGCAAATAAATTGTCACCACGCTCTATCCCATGTGCTTTTCTCGGCTTCTCTGACGAGCACAAAGGCTATCGCTGTCTCGACCTTCACACCGGACACGTTCATGTCTCTCGTCATGTCACGTTTGCTGAGCACATTTTTCCTTTCTCACAACGCACTACTACACCATCCAACACCCCTAGCTCCGCAAACACCCCCTCTCCCCGCCCTTTCCAACTATATACTCCCCTACCTGCCGAACACAACTTATCACCACCACCATTAACACCCACCATAGCCAATCCCAACCATACACTCACCCCACCCGAGACGTCCCCAACACCCCCGACCCCTGCTCCCTCCCCAACACCCCGGCCCCTACTCCCACTCCACCACCCAGCCCTGCTCCCACTCCACTACCCAGCCCTACTCCTTCGTCCGACTCTTCCGCCGCGCCGGACTCACCAGTACCCACCTTACCCCCTCGTGCTATTCCTACAGCAGCCCCGATTAATGATCATCGCATGCGTACTAGGGCCAAATCAGGATTTCATCAACCCCAAGACCGCCTAAACCTTCATACCTCCGTATCTCTCACTTCTCTTCCAAAGAATTACAAAACTGCTCTACTTGATCCCAATTGGGCCGCTGCCATGCAAGAAGAATATAATGCTTTACTTCAAAACAACACCTGGCAACTTGTTCCTCGTCCTCCCAATACAAATATTGTTTCTGGCAAATGGATTTTTCGCCAAAAGTTCCACTCCGATGGGAGCCTCTCACGATATAAAGCCAGGTGGGTTTGTCGTGGCTTTTCTCAGCAACAAGGAATTGATTACGAAGAAACCTTCTCTCCTGTTGTTAAACCTAGCACCATTCGCACCGTTCTTAGTGTTGTTGTCTCCTCTTCATGGCCCATTCACCAACTTGATGTTAAAAATGCTTTCCTCCATGGTTCCCTTCAAGAAACTGTCTACTGCCAGCAACCTCTGGGTTTTGAAAATCCATCCTTTCCAACTCATGTATGTCTTCTTCAGAAATCTCTCTACGGTCTTAAATAGGCCCCACGAGCTTGGTTTGAACGCTTCTCCTCCTTCATTCAAACAATAGGCTTCACTCCATCTCTCTCCGACACCTCTCTTTTTGTGTATCATCAAACTTCTGACACTGCCTATTTACTTCTCTATGTAGATGATATCATTCTTACCGCCTCCTCTCAAAAGTTCTTAGATCATATTGTCTCTCTTCTTAGATCTGAATTTTCTATGACTGACCTAGGACTCCTTCATCATTTCTTAGGCATTGCTGTTGTTCGAGATTCCTCCAGCCTTTTTCTTTCCCAACGCCAGTATATTCTTGATCTTCTTAATCGTGCTGGTATGCTTGACTGTCAATCATCTCGCACTCCTGTCGATACTAGTTTTAAACTTTCGGCTACCGGTGAACCCTTTTCCGATCCTACTCTCTATCGTAGCCTAACAGGTGCTCTCCAATATCTCACCATTACTCGTCCTGAAATCTCTTTTGCTGTTCAACAAGCATGTCTCTATATGCATGATCCCCGGGTTCCTCACTATAATCATGTTAAACGCATTCTTCGGTATTTAAAATGAACTCTCAATCATGGTCTCCACCTCAATAATTCTTCTCCAAACTCGCTTACCGCATACTCTGATGCAGACTGGGCTGGTTGTCCTGACACTCGAAGGTCCACTTCCGGTTTTTGTGTTTTTCTTGGTAACAATTTGATTTCTTGGTCTTCGAAAAGGCAGGTTACAGTCTCACGTTCGTCGGCCGAGGCTGAGTATCGCGCTGTGGCACATGCCGTTGCAGATACAATCTGGATTCGGCAGTTACTCTCCGAGCTACACAGGCCTATTGAGCAGGCCACTATTGTCTACTGTGACAACATATCAGCAGTCTACATGACCAGCAATCCAGTTCAACACCGACGCGCAAAGCATATTGAGATTGATATTCATTGTGTTTGTGAAAAGGTTGCTCTTGGTCAGGTTCGGGTGCTTCATGTTCCCTCTACGGCTCAGTTTGCTGACATTTTCACCAAGGCACTGCCTACTAAGCCGTTTCAAGATATCTGTTTCAGTCTCAACGTCGTCGAGCCTGCCGTTGATACTGCGGGGGGATGTTAGAGTAGTCATTATGGTATACGACTTCTAGTCCAGGTCAGTTTTGTACCCCTACCCCAAGTCGGTTTGTACCCTCTTATATACTCTTGTATGCCGCACCAAATCATCAATAAGCAACAGTTTTATTCAGCTTTCAGGGATCATACCACAGGGCCCTATTCTGACTACATGGAGTTGGAGAGCAACGAGAGCGTAAATGCGTGCAGGGTGGGGCGGGATGGGTTAGAACGAAGATTGGAGTTAGGAGGCTATTGCGGCTTAAGAAGAAGTGGTGGTGGTGGTGATGGTAGTAGTAGTAGTCGTCATCGTCATGCGAGGACGACAACAAAGTTTAACAACTCATACCGGATTGTGTTTTAATAACAAATGTAGATAAACTAAGTTTAAACTCATCACTCCTGCGGTATGTGGTACAACATGGACCTAGACAACATCAATCTTGTACCTCGGTACAAGTTTATTACAGGATCTGATCGAGAAGCCTTGATCCGATCAGACCAAACCAAACCATAAACAAAACTAAGATGATGGTAATACCATGCGTGGTCACACACGGCTTGCCCACATCGGGCGCCATTGCAACCTCCGTAAAACGTTACGCTACTACATGCTGCATTTCGCATGTCTAAACCTTCCAAAACAATCGCATGCACCCTGGCCCCATGCGTGCACCGTGCCATGCATGCATGCGATCGAAAAAAGTGTGTACGTACCAAATGTACGTGCGGCTCACTTGACCGACCGTGGCGACCGACTTAGCTGGCGGCATGGACCAGCGGAGACTGGGGGGACAGCAGCGCGGCCATGGGGCTGGAGAGCGCGTGGTACTGCGAAGCCATGGCGCCGTGGCGCTGCAGGCTGAGGTGGAGGTGCCCCCTGGCGGCCCAGCGCTGGGCCTTGGCCTTCTGCTGCTGGTGCTGGCGCACGAAGTCCCGGATCCGGCTCAGCGCCACCCCCATGGTCTCGTCGTCCATGTTGGCGTGGCAGACGCGGAACCACCCGGGCTCGCCGCAGTGGAACGACGTCCCCGGCGACACGTTGAGCTTCACCTTGCGGATGATGACCCGCCACAGCTCCAGCTCCGCCTCCGCCGTCTTCTCCCGGAGCATGCCCCGCAGGTCCATCCACGAGAAGAGCCCGGCGTTGCCGCCCAGGCACCCGATGCCGACCTCGCGGAGCCCCGACGTGAACATCTCGTGCCGCGCCGCCAGCCGCCGCGCGCTCTCGCGCAGGAACCGCGCCATGAACTCCTCGTCCCCGAGCATCTTGGCCAGGAAGAGCTGCGTCTGCGAGGAGACGAGCCCGAAGCTGGACATCTTGCGCGCGCAGGCCACGACGGCGTCGTTGTACGAGTAGACGATGCCGACGCGGAACCCCGGGAGGCCGAAATCCTTGGAGAGGCTGTAGGCGATGTGGATGAGGTCCCGGTCGGCGCCGGGGGCGTCGCGCTCGATCACCTCGGCGATGCTCACGTACTCCGGCTTGGCGAAGACCGACCCCGCGTAGATCTCGTCGCAGATGAGGTGCACGCGGTGCTCCGTGGCGAAGGTGGCGAGCATGGCCAG
Source organism: Aegilops tauschii subsp. strangulata (assembly GCF_002575655.3). Lineage (NCBI taxonomy): Eukaryota > Viridiplantae > Streptophyta > Magnoliopsida > Poales > Poaceae > Aegilops > Aegilops tauschii. The sequence continues at coordinate 507,752,330 of NC_053036.3, read as the reverse complement.
CGTCGCCCGGTCCGCCGTCGTGCCCAGCGGGTTGGACGGGTTGGTGATGAGGATCCCCTTGACGCGGACGCCGTTGCTCGTCGCGCTCTCGTACGCGGCCACGACGGCCTCCCTGGTGATCCTGAAGTCGTTGGAGCTGTGGCACTCGATCGGCAGCAGCTTCACTCCTGACCTCCAGCAGCAGTCGCGGTCGAATCTGTGATCAGAAATGAAAGCGCATACGTCAGGCCTGATGAAACAACTCGTCGCGTGCATGCATGCGTACGTTGTTGCGCTATGTATCTTTACTCCATTTGAATTTTATTGGTCATCAATTGACCGTGCATGGGTCAGAGACGTTAACATGCATTAACCAAAAAGTCACCAAAGACCAGACCGGCTGCTGAATGCATGCTAGATTGCACGATTCAACTTGAAGACATTAAGCCAAAAACTTGGATTTGATTTTATCACGGAGACTGAAAAGCTGTCCGCCTTTTCGTCTGGAAGGTTAGTTATTCCTCGTTGACACTAGATTAGTCTTGGGAGCCCAAAATGATTTTCCTGACAACTACTACATGTTGTCTAAGTTTTGACCCGATTTTCCGGGTCTGTGATTGACTTCTACGTGCACGAGAGGTGGACATGCACCGAATTCAGTTGCTGTCAAGGGGTTGACGAAGCATGCGTACCCTGGGTAGTAAGGCGTGGGCACGAGGAAGGCCTCGCCGGGGTTGGCAAGGCAGAAGGCGAGCGTCTCCTGCGCGCCGGTGGCGCCGCCGCTCATCACGACGCGATCCGGGTCAAACCTGGCCTTCCACCCCCTCACCTGCCCCATGAACTGGGCCATCGCCTGCAACATCAGACACAATCGCATATTGGTTAGCAAAAATGGTCCGTCAGGGCGCTGCTCCGTCGCTTTCGCACTCGTCAGCAGCTATCTTATCATTAGTTTTGTCCAATGGAATCGCCGGCCAGTTTGTCATATTTGTGCTGGTGGGTGCTGCGAGCTCACCTGTCTGAACTCCGGGAGGCCGTGGTAGTCCTGGAAATTGGCGATCCTCTTGAACTGCGAGGCGCCCTCCGCCGTGCAAATGGACGCCTCCGGGTGGGCCTTGCTCCACTCCTCGATCAGGTCCAGCGAGAGCTGCAGCACCGCCGATGGTTAGCTTCGTGCTTAATGGCGAAAAATGGACAAGAAATATTACTGCTGTGTTAAACAAGGGACAAGAATAGCGCGTACTTGGTTCTCGGCGAGGCCCATCTGGATGACGCCCCCGCGGTTGTCCTGCGGGTGGAAGGGGTTCATGTCGTACGCCTTCCACCCGTCGAAGTAGGACGAGTTCTCGCCGTGGCCGTCGCCGGCGGCCATCCTCGAGAGAAGCTCGGCGGATCTGCTTGCCATCTGCGCTCTCCGGTTTCCGGGGATCTGGTAGCTAGCTGAGTAGAGACAGAGACAGAGGATTGGAGAGGCCAAGAATGTTATGCGCTAATCTAATCTAGCTGATGAAGCTTCTTGAGCTTGCTAGGGAGATTGGTGAAGCTTCTTGAGCTTGAGCTGGCGAGGGAGGGAGGGAGGGAGATGAATGGGTAAGCTGCTCCTTGGTGCCTATTTATAGATTCGTGGCCGCTGCCGCTGGCGCTGCCCATGGCGCGGTAGACGCAGGTCAAGGGACAGCACTCTGCCTCCCGAGAAAGAAATGGGACGGCGCTTTGGCATATACGCGCATGGTGGGGAAGAAACTTCCGTGAAAGGGAGAGCAGGTGGAGCCGAAGATGCGGCAGCTAGCTGGGCCAGATGGCGACCTCTCAGGACAGGCCCGGCCCGGCCAGCTGACAATGGCGATAATCAATTGGCTAATTGATCTGGGAAGGATATATGTGATCCAAGGCGACGTGACTTGACGATGGACGTGCGGTCGTAATTTTTGAAGCTTGCGCAGTACCAACAGGTGAGCGCGCCCATGTGGGGCTCGGAGAAAAAACCCCGTCCCGTCGCCGGCGATTCGATCTGCGGCGTGCGGGCTCGCGACTTGGCCGGACGACGGATGGGGACGGCAGTATCGTCAGCTCGATGGGTTGAGTTGGTCAAAACGAGAGCTGGCGCAGCCGGCGCGAGCGCCATCGGCGGTTGGAGCTCGTGTTGGACGGGGCGAGGACTGACCAGCAGGAAGGGTGGAACTCGGTTCGACCACCGGCGTCGTGCTGCCTGCCGCCCACGATAAATTCGGAGGGTTCGAGAAAGCAGCAGTTAATTTTGCCGTGGAAATGCTTGCAGGAATGAATCTGCCTCGAAACTGGTACTATGCAATTTGGCCGCAACGATCAAACTATCCCTCCTCCAAGCTCTAGTGTAGTGTTAAAAAAACCTTTTATATTATGAGACGGAGTTTGATTTTCTGTGTTTTGTCTGTACTTTTGGTCGACCGTTTTAACTCTTTTTGCGACAATATAAACTCGAAACAGATCGCACCGTCGCGTCCTGAATGAACTAATCCGGCTGCTAGCTTGTGTGCAAATAAACTAAGTAAACTAAGCTTGAGTGGTCGCACACCAACCGAACCGAATATATGTGCACGCACGGAGGCACATAACACAGCGCAGAGGCAGAGTTTTGGTCGTGTGGCGGTGCGCGTATGTTTGTGTCGTTCCAATCAATCAACGAGAAAGTGATACTACGTTTTTGTCATATTTGCACTTCCGTGTGGCGGTGTCCAAGATCTCCAAGAGTTGCGATGCAACTGCATTACCACCTTGTTTGGTGTAACGATTGTTTCTCCTCGCCTGCCCCTCGCGGATGCAAGAAAGGAGTTTTGAGGCCGACAACTTGGCATGGAAGTCGCCGAGGTAGGTTCGATATTTATTTTTCACATGACATGAGTAGTCAACTGGCCAAAACAGCTTGATGGCTAAGCTCGTAGTGTACGTGGTGGTTGCCCAAAGCAATTCGTGGCCAATTTGGGCACTGCGGTAACCACATTGTTTGCGCGCCAAGCCAACAAAAAGGTGCTAAACATTGTGATCGTGCACAATACTGGCACCACGCATGTGCTGTGACGGTGCTAGTACAAGGACATGCAAAAGCGAATCCAACAAGATCATTTTTTGGCAAGAAGGTCCATGTTATACATGAACCACGTAGTACTAAATCTACAGTGGCAGGCTCCATGTAAAAATAATTTACAGTGGCAGGCAGTGGTACTTTTTTTTTGCGGGGAAAGTGGCTGGCAGTTCATAACTGTGAGAACGATCAAACACACCGGTAAACGCTACACCCGTGACAGGTCCAAAAATAATAATTCGTGACGGTTTTGGCCACCTCGCGACGACTGACTTTTGGCATGACTATTTCGCCCGTCTGCTACGGCTATCTTAAATGTGGAGGTTTGACGAATTTTCTTGTCTGGCATATGTGGTCACACACTAAATTAATGTTAGTCAATGGGGTTGACAACTGTCATCATGGAGTAACGATACAACTGTTGGAATATTAGGCAAGTTCATGATTAATTCCAGTAAATAATTCATGACTAGAAGAGATACTAGCATTCAATAATTTAGCAAACTAGAAGAACAGCAAGACATGCATAACAGCAGCAAACACGTAACAATAGCTGTAGAAACAGACATGAACAGAGGATGTTGGACGTACTGATCGTTAGCTATTATGGGTGCGACAGTGTTGATGACGATGTTGGCGACGATCTGCTGCTGACGGCGATGAATACGACGATGAGTAGCACCGCCCGACTTGGACGGAAGACGACCCGTGATGACGAATTTGAGCAGTCGCGCACAGCGCTTCCCAAAAACCTAATTCGTCCTCTCCCGGTGCAGGATCGCAAAGACGAACGGTTCCGGAGACCTGCTCTCCCACGCGCCGATGCACGCCGGCGTTTGGGATGGAGTAGACTACGATGGCGGCGCAAGTTGTGAGATGAGGCAAAACCCTAGGTGTTTTCCGGTGTGTCTCTGGCCGCAGCCGGTAGCTGTATATATATTAGGACCAGAGGCGGTATTGTGTCGCGACCACAATCCCAAACCAACTCGGTTTCTAATTCGTATACTTACCGGACAAGAAATCAAAAACTTGTCTGCCAAGACATAAAAATAAAACGGCAAAAGGAAGCTGCGCTCCTGCAAGGAGACGGACCGGATTTCGGCGGACCATTCACGCGCATGTCGCATGTACGCCTCGGCACGGCCCGGCCCGGCCCGGCGCGGCGCGGCGAGGCGAGGTGGGCGAGCGCGCGCGTGTGGTTTTCCCTTTCTCTTCTCACACACCACTTAGAGTGGTGGAGAGAACCCACTATATAAAGAGGTCCAACTCTTCTTCAACTTCCAAGGTGGGACTAAACTTAGCACCACCACTTGCCATTTTACACATGGGCTTTGAGATTTCAGAAATTGCTATGGGCCTAGCCCATTAATTCTAACAATCCCCCACCAGATCTCAAATACCCATTTAGAGATTTGCCTTCTCTCACCACTTGTTTAATATACCAGTGTTTCAGCAGAGACTGTTAAGTTGAACTTCTGCCTAGAACTTTAAGCTACATCCATTCACAACTTGACAATGGACTATGCCTTGAATTGCTAGTTTTGTGTGAACAGGTTTCACTCAAAGTCTTAAGCAGTACCTGACCGCCAGTAGGCTACCCCGCGGTTTGGAGCTTATACGTCATACTCCCTGGTCTCTTCGTGAGCTTACTAGAGATCACCCAAATCTCATAGACTGCGACGTTTACAGTCAGAACTCATATAGGTGTGTTCTTTCAAGACTGCTCTGTAGGACAGCATCTTTGCTAATTATAGCCAATAGAACCACATTAAGGCATGTTGCCAACCTGCCTTACAGATCTGAGCCTTACAGCTCTGAGAGTTTTGCATCTTCACTTGGAGACGATCATAAGTTATTACTCTCCTTAGTTAACCAATAGCTTGTTCTTCCCAGATCCTAATTCACGGGATCTCCGATCACAAAGGTTGGGTTACTACTATGGTGTAACATCTATGGGTCTCATACCCATCTCCCTCGATGCAATATCTATCACATTTCATGATAGTCCCTTTGTAAAGGGATCTGCCAGGTTTTTGTCTGTTTGTATATACGTAACAGTTATTACTCCGGAGTTTCTCAACTTCCTGACAGACTTCAAACGTCTTTTCACGTGTCTTGATGACTTTGCATTATCTTTAGAATTGTTCACTTTAGCGATAACCGTTTGGTTATCACAATTCATAAGAATAGCCGGTACAGGTTTTTCAACAACCGGTAAGTCCATCAAGAGCTCACGCAGCCATTCTGCCTCAACAGTAGCTGTGTCCAAAGCAGTTAATTCTGCTTCCATAGTTGACCTCGTCAATATGGTTTGCTTGCAAGACCTCCATGACACTGCGCCACCACCATGAGTAAATACATACCCACTTGTTGCGTAAAGTACATCAACATCGGAGATCCAATTTGAATCACTATATCCTTCTAGCACAGCAGGATGCCCTGAATAAGTAATTCCGTAACTCATAGTACCTCTCAAATAGCGCAAGACCCTTTCTAGTGCATGCCAATGATCATCACCCGGGTTGGACATGAACCTACTCAGTTTGCTCACAGCAAAAGAGATATCTGGTCTTGTAGCGCTAGCTAAGTACATGAGTGAACCGACAATTTGAGAGTATCTTAATTGATCTCTCGTTTCTTTCTTGTTCTTTCTGAGTGTCACGCTGGGATCATAAGGTGTTGGAGAAGGCTTGCTATCCATAAAACCGAATCGGTTCAAGACCTTCTCAACATAGTGAGATTGCGTTAATGTAATCCCACTCTCATCCTTAATAAGTTTGATGTTTAGAATTACATCGGCTTCTCCCAGATCTTTCATGTCAAAACTTTTTGATAGAAAAGACTTGACCTCATTAATTGCATTAATGTTTGTACCAAAGATCAGTATGTCGTCCACATACAAACATAATATGACACTATTGCCCCCACCATGGCGATAGTAAACACACCTATCAGCCTCGTTAATGACAAATCTGCAGAAGTTAGAGTTCTTTCAAACTTCTCATGCCATTGCTTAGGTGCCTGTTTCAGACCATACAAAGATTTTAACAACTTGCACACCTTTCTCTCTTCACCCTTTACCACAAACCCGTCAGGCTGATCCATATAGATCTCCTCTTCCAACTCTCCATTGAGAAAAGCCGTCTTTACATCCATTTGATGAATGATAAGACCATAAGAGGCAGCCAAGTAAAGTAACACTCGAATGGTGGTCATTCTAGCAACGGGTGAATAGGTGTCAAAGTAATCTTCGCCTTCTTTCTGAGTGTAGCCCTTGGCCACTAGCCGCGCCTTGTACTTATCAATAGTACCATCAGGCTTTAACTTCTTTTTGAACACCCACTTACAGCCCACAGGTTTACAACCATATGGTCTATCAGTTAGTTCCCAAGTTCCATTAGAAAGAATTGAGTCCATCTCATTATGAACAGCTTCTTTCCAATCATCTACATCCGGAGATGCATATGCTTCTGCAATCGTCTTGGGTGTGTCGTCCACAAGGTATACAATGAAATCATCACCAAAGGATTTTGCAATCCTTTGTCTCTTGTTCCTTCTAGGAACTTCATTGTTATCCTTCTCAAGGACTTCCTCATGTGATTGTTCGAAATATTCATCAGTTGTACTAGATTCAGGAATTATCTCAGAAGAAAATCTAGCAATGCTATGCATATCTTTCATATGAAATATGTTCTCAAAAAATGTTGCATCACGAGATTCCATTATAGTATCAACATGCATATCAGGTACTTCAGATTTTACCACTAAAAACCTATAAGCAATGCTCCGTTGAGCATACCCTAGAAAGACACAATCCACTGTCTTTGGTCCAAGTTTGCGTTTCTTAGGAATAGGAATATTGACCTTTGCCAAACATCCCCAAGTGCGCAAATAAGAAAGTGATGGTTTTCTCCCAACCCACTCCTCATAAGGGGTTTTCTCTTTATTATTGTTGGGAACTCTATTCAGGACATGACATGAAGTCAATAGAGCCTCCCCCCACCATGCCTTAGATAAACCAGCAGTGTCTAACATGGCATTCACCAAGTCAGTCAATGTGCGGTTTTTCCTCTCGGCCACTCCATTTGATTGAGGTGAATAGGGAGGCGTCCTCTCATGAATAATACCATGTTCCTCACAAAATTCATCAAAAACTTTTGGAAAATACTCTCCACCACGATCGGACCTAAGACGCTTAATCTTTCTCTCTAGTTGATTTTCAACTTCAGCTTTATAGATTTTAAAGTAGTCTAATGCTTCATCTTTAGTTTGCAACAAATAAACATAGCAAAATCTAGTCGCATCATCAATCAAAGTCATGAAATATCTCTTTCCACCTTTTGTCAACACACCATTCATCTCACAAAGATCAGAATGTATGAGTTCTAGAGGTGCCAAGTTTATCTCCTCGGCAGCCTTATGAGGTTTTCGAGGTTGCTTAGATTGCACACAACTATGGCACTTAGAACCTTTGGCAACTGTGAAGTTCGGAATTAAACTCATGCTGGATAGCCGAGACATTAAACCAAAATTAATATGACATAAACGAGAGTGCCAAATACTTGCATCATCATTAACATTAGCACAAATTTGGTTTATTGACTTATTGCAAAAATCTGAAAGAGAAAAGCGGAACAAGCCTCCGCACTCATAGCCTTTTCCTATAAATTGTCCAAATCTTGACACGATTACTTTATTGGACTCTAAAACTACCTTAAATACATCTCGACATAGAAGGGAGCCGCTAACTAGATTCTTGTTCATAGTAGGGACATGTTGCACGTTCCTTAGTTGCACGATCTTTCCCGAAGTAAACTTCAGATCCACCGTGCCAATGCCACGAACAGAAGCATGTGACCCATTCCCCATTAGGACGGAAGAATCCCTTGCGACCTGATAAGAAGTAAACAGGGAGATGTCAGCACACACATGAACGTTAGCACCCGAATCAATCCACCACGAAGATGATTGAAATACTGAAAGCACAATAGGTAAATTACCATACCCATCAGTATTGCTAGCGGTCACCATGTTGACAGTCTTGGAGCTTGTTTTCCCTCTGCGGTCTGCACGTTCAGGGCATTCCTTGGAAAAGTATCCAGGCTTCCCACAGGCGTAGCACTCTAGCTCAGCCTTGTTGAACTTCTTCTTCTTGAAGGTAGTAGTCTTGGTAGGCTTGTTGAAAACAGGTTTGTTCTTCCCTTTGTTCTTGTTCTGTGGGTACCTCTGCACCATGTTAGCAGTAGGCTGAACCTCACCTCCTTTTTCAGTGGTATCTTTAGCCCGAGCTTTTTCTTCAACATCAAGAGATGCAATTAGATTTTCAACTGATATCTCCTGTCTCTTATGCTTCAGAGTTGTGGCGAAATTCCTCCATGAAGGAGGCAACTTTGCAATCATGCACCCAGCCACGAATTTGTCGGGTAGAACACATTTAAGGAGTTCAAGTTCCTTCACAATGCACTGTATCTCATGAGCTTGTTCAACCACAGAACGGTTATTCACCATCTTGTAGTCATGAAAACTCTCCATGATGTACAGTTCACTGCCTGTTGCACCGAATTTTGCATTCAGTGCATCCCACAGAATTTTTCCGTCGTTTATGTGCATGTACACATCACACAGACGGTCAGCAAGAACACTCAGAATGCATCCCACAAACATAGTATTGGCTTCCTGGAATTTTCTCCGATCTTCGTCGGTCATTCCCTCTGGAGCACCAACACTAGCGTGGAAAACTTTCAGAGCAGTAAGCCAGAGCGTGGTCTTCACCTGCCACCTCTTAAAGTGCACACCGGTAAACTTATCCGGCCTCAGTGCATCAGCGAATCCAGCCATAGTTAACTCAGGAAATTGCCTATAATTAGGTTTTTGGATTGTTGGAATATTAGGAAAGTTCATGATTAATTCCAGTAAATAATTCATGACTAGAAGAGATACTAGCATGCAATAATCTAGCAAACTAGAAGAACAGCAAGACATGCATAACAGCAGCAAACACGTAACAATAGCTGTAGAAACAGACATGAACAGAGGATGTTGGGCATACTGATCGTTAGCTATTATGGGTGCGACAGTGTTGATGACGATGTTGGCGACGATCTGCTGCTGACGGCGATGAATACGACGATGAGTAGCACCGCCCGACTTGGACGGAAGACGACCCGTGATGACGAATTTGAGCAGTCGCGCACAGCGCTTCCCAAAAACCTAATTCGTCCTCTCCCGGTGCAGGATCGCAAAGACGAACGGTTCCGGAGACCTGCTCTCCCACGCGCCGATGCACGCCGGCGTTTGGGATGGAGTAGACTACGATGGCGGCGCAAGTTGTGAGATGAGGCAAAACCCTAGGTGTTTTCCGGTGTGTCTCTGGCCGCAGCCGGTAGCTGTATATATATTAGGACCAGAGGCGGTATTGTGTCGCGACCACAATCCCAAACCAACTCGGTTTCTAATTCGTATACTTACCGGACAAGAAATCAAAAACTTGTCTGCCAAGACATAAAAATAAAACGGCAAAAGGAAGCTGCGCTCCTGCAAGGAGACGGACCGGATTTCGGCGGACCATTCACGCGCATGTCGCATGTACGCCTCGGCACGGCCCGGCCCGGCCCGGCGCGGCGCGGCGAGGCGAGGTGGGCGAGCGCGCGCGTGTGGTTTTCCCTTTCTCTTCTCACACACCACTTAGAGTGGTGGAGAGAACCCACTATATAAAGAGGTCCAACTCTTCTTCAACTTCCAAGGTGGGACTAAACTTAGCACCACCACTTGCCATTTTACACATGGGCTTTGAGATTTCAGAAATTGCTATGGGCCTAGCCCATTAATTCTAACAATCCCCCACCAGATCTCAAATACCCATTTAGAGATTTGCCTTCTCTCACCACTTGTTTAATATACCAGTGTTTCAGCAGAGACTGTTAAGTTGAACTTCTGCCTAGAACTTTAAGCTACATCCATTCACAACTTGACAATGGACTATGCCTTGAATTGCTAGTTTTGTGTGAACAGGTTTCACTCAAAGTCTTAAGCAGTACCTGACCGCCAGTAGGCTACCCCGCGGTTTGGAGCTTATACGTCATACTCCCTGGTCTCTTCGTGAGCTTACTAGAGATCACCCAAATCTCATAGACTGCGACGTTTACAGTCAGAACTCATATAGGTGTGTTCTTTCAAGACTGCTCTGTAGGACAGCATCTTTGCTAATTATAGCCAATAGAACCACATTAAGGCATGTTGCCAACCTGCCTTACAGATCTGAGCCTTACAGCTCTGAGAGTTTTGCATCTTCACTTGGAGACGATCATAAGTTATTACTCTCCTTAGTTAACCAATAGCTTGTTCTTCCCAGATCCTAATTCACGGGATCTCCGATCACAAAGGTTGGGTTACTACTATGGTGTAACATCTATGGGTCTCATACCCATCTCCCTCGATGCAATATCTATCACATTTCATGATAGTCCCTTTGTAAAGGGATCTGCCAGGTTTTTGTCTGTTTGTATATACGTAACAGTTATTACTCCGGAGTTTCTCAACTTCCTGACAGACTTCAAACGTCTTTTCACGTGTCTTGATGACTTTGCATTATCTTTAGAATTGTTCACTTTAGCGATAACCGTTTGGTTATCACAATTCATAAGAATAGCCGGTACAGGTTTTTCAACAACCGGTAAGTCCATCAAGAGCTCACGCAGCCATTCTGCCTCAACAGTAGCTGTGTCCAAAGCAGTTAATTCTGCTTCCATAGTTGACCTCGTCAATATGGTTTGCTTGCAAGACCTCCATGACACTGCGCCACCACCATGAGTAAATACATACCCACTTGTTGCGTAAAGTACATCAACATCGGAGATCCAATTTGAATCACTATATCCTTCTAGCACAGCAGGATGCCCTGAATAAGTAATTCCGTAACTCATAGTACCTCTCAAATAGCGCAAGACCCTTTCTAGTGCATGCCAATGATCATCACCCGGGTTGGACATGAACCTACTCAGTTTGCTCACAGCAAAAGAGATATCTGGTCTTGTAGCGCTAGCTAAGTACATGAGTGAACCGACAATTTGAGAGTATCTTAATTGATCTCTCGTTTCTTTCTTGTTCTTTCTGAGTGTCACGCTGGGATCATAAGGTGTTGGAGAAGGCTTGCTATCCATAAAACCGAATCGGTTCAAGACCTTCTCAACATAGTGAGATTGCGTTAATGTAATCCCACTCTCATCCTTAATAAGTTTGATGTTTAGAATTACATCGGCTTCTCCCAGATCTTTCATGTCAAAACTTTTTGATAGAAAAGACTTGACCTCATTAATTGCATTAATGTTTGTACCAAAGATCAGTATGTCGTCCACATACAAACATAATATGACACTATTGCCCCCACCATGGCGATAGTAAACACACCTATCAGCCTCGTTAATGACAAATCTGCAGAAGTTAGAGTTCTTTCAAACTTCTCATGCCATTGCTTAGGTGCCTGTTTCAGACCATACAAAGATTTTAACAACTTGCACACCTTTCTCTCTTCACCCTTTACCACAAACCCGTCAGGCTGATCCATATAGATCTCCTCTTACAACTCTCCATTGAGAAAAGCCGTCTTTACATCCATTTGATGAATGATAAGACCATAAGAGGCAGCCAAGTAAAGTAACACTCGAATGGTGGTCATTCTAGCAACGGGTGAATAGGTGTCAAAGTAATCTTCGCCTTCTTTCTGAGTGTAGCCCTTGGCCACTAGCCGCGCCTTGTACTTATCAATAGTACCATCAGGCTTTAACTTCTTTTTGAACACCCACTTACAGCCCACAGGTTTACAACCATATGGTCTATCAGTTAGTTCCCAAGTTCCATTAGAAAGAATTGAGTCCATCTCATTATGAACAGCTTCTTTCCAATCATCTACATCCGGAGATGCATATGCTTCTGCAATCGTCTTGGGTGTGTCGTCCACAAGGTATACAATGAAATCATCACCAAAGGATTTTGCAATCCTTTGTCTCTTGTTCCTTCTAGGAACTTCATTGTTATCCTTCTCAAGGACTTCCTCATGTGATTGTTCGAAATATTCATCAGTTGTACTAGATTCAGGAATTATCTCAGAAGAAAATCTAGCAATGCTATGCATATCTTTCATATGAAATATGTTCTCAAAAAATGTTGCATCACGAGATTCCATTATAGTATCAACATGCATATCAGGTACTTCAGATTTTACCACTAAAAACCTATAAGCAATGCTCCGTTGAGCATACCCTAGAAAGACACAATCCACTGTCTTTGGTCCAAGTTTGCGTTTCTTAGGAATAGGAATATTGACCTTTGCCAAACATCCCCAAGTGCGCAAATAAGAAAGTGATGGTTTTCTCCCAACCCACTCCTCATAAGGGGTTTTCTCTTTATTATTGTTGGGAACTCTATTCAGGACATGACATGAAGTCAATAGAGCCTCCCCCCACCATGCCTTAGATAAACCAGCAGTGTCTAACATGGCATTCACCAAGTCAGTCAATGTGCGGTTTTTCCTCTCGGCCACTCCATTTGATTGAGGTGAATAGGGAGGCGTCCTCTCATGAATAATACCATGTTCCTCACAAAATTCATCAAAAACTTTTGGAAAATACTCTCCACCACGATCGGACCTAAGACGCTTAATCTTTCTCTCTAGTTGATTTTCAACTTCAGCTTTATAGATTTTAAAGTAGTCTAATGCTTCATCTTTAGTTTGCAACAAATAAACATAGCAAAATCTAGTCGCATCATCAATCAAAGTCATGAAATATCTCTTTCCACCTTTTGTCAACACACCATTCATCTCACAAAGATCAGAATGTATGAGTTCTAGAGGTGCCAAGTTTATCTCCTCGGCAGCCTTATGAGGTTTTCGAGGTTGCTTAGATTGCACACAACTATGGCACTTAGAACCTTTGGCAACTGTGAAGTTCGGAATTAAACTCATGCTGGATAGCCGAGACATTAAACCAAAATTAATATGACATAAACGAGAGTGCCAAATACTTGCATCATCATTAACATTAGCACAAATTTGGTTTATTGACTTATTGCAAAAATCTGAAAGAGAAAAGCGGAACAAGCCTCCGCACTCATAGCCTTTTCCTATAAATTGTCCAAATCTTGACACGATTACTTTATTGGACTCTAAAACTACCTTAAATACATCTCGACATAGAAGGGAGCCGCTAACTAGATTCTTGTTCATAGTAGGGACATGTTGCACGTTCCTTAGTTGCACGATCTTTCCCGAAGTAAACTTCAGATCCACCGTGCCAATGCCACGAACAGAAGCATGTGACCCATTCCCCATTAGGACGGAAGAATCCCTTGCGACCTGATAAGAAGTAAACAGGGAGATGTCAGCACACACATGAACGTTAGCACCCGAATCAATCCACCACGAAGATGATTGAAATACTGAAAGCACAATAGGTAAATTACCATACCCATCAGTATTGCTAGCGGTCACCATGTTGACAGTCTTGGAGCTTGTTTTCCCTCTGCGGTCTGCACGTTCAGGGCATTCCTTGGAAAAGTATCCAGGCTTCCCACAGGCGTAGCACTCTAGCTCAGCCTTGTTGAACTTCTTCTTCTTGAAGGTAGTAGTCTTGGTAGGCTTGTTGAAAACAGGTTTGTTCTTCCCTTTGTTCTTGTTCTGTGGGTACCTCTGCACCATGTTAGCAGTAGGCTGAACCTCACCTCCTTTTTCAGTGGTATCTTTAGCCCGAGCTTTTTCTTCAACATCAAGAGATGCAATTAGATTTTCAACTGATATCTCCTGTCTCTTATGCTTCAGAGTTGTGGCGAAATTCCTCCATGAAGGAGGCAACTTTGCAATCATGCACCCAGCCACGAATTTGTCGGGTAGAACACATTTAAGGAGTTCAAGTTCCTTCACAATGCACTGTATCTCATGAGCTTGTTCAACCACAGAACGGTTATTCACCATCTTGTAGTCATGAAAACTCTCCATGATGTACAGTTCACTGCCTGTTGCACCGAATTTTGCATTCAGTGCATCCCACAGAATTTTTCCGTCGTTTATGTGCATGTACACATCACACAGACGGTCAGCAAGAACACTCAGAATGCATCCCACAAACATAGTATTGGCTTCCTGGAATTTTCTCCGATCTTCGTCGGTCATTCCCTCTGGAGCACCAACACTAGCGTGGAAAACTTTCAGAGCAGTAAGCCAGAGCGTGGTCTTCACCTGCCACCTCTTAAAGTGCACACCGGTAAACTTATCCGGCCTCAGTGCATCAGCGAATCCAGCCATAGTTAACTCAGGAAATTGCCTATAATTAGGTTTTTGGATTGTTGGAATATTAGGAAAGTTCATGATTAATTCCAGTAAATAATTCATGACTAGAAGAGATACTAGCATGCAATAATCTAGCAAACTAGAAGAACAGCAAGACATGCATAACAGCAGCAAACACGTAACAATAGCTGTAGAAACAGACATGAACAGAGGATGTTGGGCATACTGATCGTTAGCTATTATGGGTGCGACAGTGTTGATGACGATGTTGGCGACGATCTGCTGCTGACGGCGATGAATACGACGATAAGTAGCACCGCCCGACTTGGACGGAAGACGACCCGTGATGACGAATTTGAGCAGTCGCGCACAGCGCTTCCCAAAAACCTAATTCGTCCTCTCCCGGTGCAGGATCGCAAAGACGAACGGTTCCGGAGACCTGCTCTCCCACGCGCCGATGCACGCCGGCGTTTGGGATGGAGTAGACTACGATGGCGGCGCAAGTTGTGAGATGAGGCAAAACCCTAGGTGTTTTCCGGTGTGTCTCTGGCCGCAGCCGGTAGCTGTATATATATTAGGACCAGAGGCGGTATTGTGTCGCGACCACAATCCCAAACCGACTCGGTTTCTAATTCGTATACTTACCGGACAAGAAATCAAAAACTTGTCTGCCAAGACATAAAAATAAAACGGCAAAAGGAAGCTGCGCTCCTGCAAGGAGACGGACCGGATTTCGGCGGACCATTCACGCGCATGTCGCATGTACGCCTCGCCTCGGCACGGCACGGCCCGGCCCGGCCCGGCCCGGCCCGGCCCGGCCCGGCCAGGCCAGGCCAGGCGAGCGAGCGCGCGCGTGTGGTTTTCCCTTTCTCTTCTCACACACCACTTAGAGTGGTGGAGAGAACCCACTATATAAAGAGGTCCAACTCTTCTTCAACTTCCAAGATGGGACTAAACTTAGCACCACCACTTGCCATTTTACACATGGGCTTTGAGATTTCAGAAATTGCTATGGGCCTAGCCCATTAATTCTAACAACAACAACGATGCGCGCAATTGATTGAAGAAACTGAACAGCAGGAGCATGACTACTACTATATTTCCTCTGTTCTAAAATAAGTATCATTGATTTAGTATAAAGTTATACATCAAATTAACAACACTTATTTTGGGACGGATGTAGTATTCACTTGCTAGCTATAGGATGTTGTCATCTCATTACAGTGAATCTAATACTCCTTTCATCGAGGGCTACCTATAGGATGACTTATCATATATGGACCCTCTTATGCAGTGAGCTAGGAAGCATGACAATTGCGAACGATTTACATGGAATTTTATGTTTGTGACGATGATAAGTTTGGTCGATGAATAAGGCAAATTCGCTTCATTTCATACATATTTTTCTCAAAATTTGCCGTGATTGCAAACAAAGTTGTCATCATCGCCACAATATAAATTGTCATAAAAACGTTTGATTTGCCAACCCCTCCCAACGGACGTTTATCAGTTAGCATTTCCATAATATATTAAAAAAATCTCTTTGCTGCCATGTCGCTCTGCTGTCGGCGATGGACGCGGTGGCGCTAGAGGATGACCAACCTAACATCGCCCCACTACTATCGTCAGTGATGGTTGTGGTGGTGGCGGGCCATTGCTCTCAAGGTGGCGACGCACCAATGAGTTAGATCTGATGACGGTGTTGGGAGCCCGGTGCGGCGGCCACGTTAGCGCTCCACACAGCATGACCACAAGGTGTTGGCGGCCTATGTCGGTTGAGAGGGTGGTGATGAGACTTCCATAAGGCATCCCTGCAACATCATCTGGAGGTTGACTCAGCGAGATGCAGTGTGGCTCCTTCCTCTCTCCGATGGGGTCGGCCTATTGGGGGGTAGCGGTGGCATACTGCCACTATGCGTGGGACGAAAGGCACACCAAGTTCGTGTTAGTGTTGTGGCTGTTGGACTAGTGTCACGCTGGGCGGCCTTGGTAGGGCGACAAATGGCAGGATGTGGTACCATCAGTGGTTTGCGGTTGGTGGTTGGCTACTATGGGTAGTTGGTGGCGAGGCATCTCTGGGAGAAAACCATTTCCAGCTTTCACCGGTTCCAGCGATGGTGACTTCCGCAGGCATCGCGATCTTTCCTGAAAGTGCCATCAAGGAGTTGTGCTCCTACCTCTCCCCACGACCTTGCTCCGAAGAGAAACCTCAAATCTTAAGAATTAAGTGATGGAGGCGTCTTCGCGTCTTTCTCCTCCTTGATGACATCGCCTCGTATAGGCTAGGGCTGGCAAACATGTGGTTTCGTGATGGCTTTGTCGCATGGTTTGCTTAGGCGGTTGTCCTAGGGGCGATGATGTCTTTTTGACAACCATGATGGCTTCAAGATGAGTTTGGGTCATGGATCGGGCTTTGGTAATCGGTTCTTCCCGGCGTGTCTGATGTGTTCTTCCATGGTTTGCCTTGTAGCTATGTAGTCGGGTTGCGCTCGAACGTGTTCACTTGGTGATGATGACATGCTCTCGCTGGTTTGGCGATGACTTGTCGCGTGGTTTGCTGAGCTGGCGGGCTCGGTCGGCGGAAACCCTGCATATTTCCCTCATGAAGTCCATCGTCAAAGTCAAAGTTGTCGGTCGTTGGTGCATATGGCCGTCTATTAGCATGGGCTATCGTGGGCTCTGTGCAGCTGTTTGCTTGGACGACTTCGTTCGTGGACCTCTAGAATGAAGTCTTAGTCGCTTGTTCGACGAAGCAACTGGTGATGACTCTATCGACTCTACAACGGATGTTCTTTTCTTCTCGACAACTTTGTGGTGTTCACGCTGGTGTCCAAATCGGTCGGTGGTTCCCATGTTCATGGTAATATGAGTTGGGTTGTAACGAAATTAGCTTGGTTTTTCGTAAATCGGGCAATTCTCCCTCACTTCCTAATTAATGAAAATGTAAGTCTTTTTGTCTCGTTTAGGGCATCACCAAACCGGACCCTAAACCGCTCGCAACCGTCCAGACTGCCCAGTCCAGATGTGATTAGCCATCCAACACGTGCCTATATCGGTCTGTCGAGCGGTCCGGACTCACTTTTTCCGGGGAACTCTAGACAAACTTGGGGGTGGTGCTTTGCAGGAGTCCGGACAACACATACGTAGGACTCCGACACCCCTGACTCATCCAAACCCCACCAAAACCTCTCCCGGACCCCGTGCCTTCATCTTCTCATTTTCTCTCATGCACTTTTAATTTCTCTCTTGCCTTCGCCGCCGCTCCACCACCCCGGTCGCCCTGCCACACCCCTGCCGGAACTCGACGAGACCGTTACCTCCAACGGTACACTCGGGTTCCAAGCCGCTTCTCCTCCGCCGCTGTTCCACACCCGGGTGATGACCTGTTGTTTGATCATGCACAATATAAATATGGAGGATGATGGTGAAGATGCTGCCGCGGGTCTTGAATTTGAGAACATGGATGATCCTATCGAACTTCCTGATTAGAATCCGGCCACATTTGAAGAGTTTATCCAAATGCATCAACAAATTCGGCATCGAGCAACTCACGAGCAACTGTAGGAAGATTCGATTAAGCATCTATGGGCGGTCAAAGGGAACAACAATGTTGGAGTATAATATTTGAACTTATTTAAATTAGAACAACTGCTGCATTTGAACATTTGAAATATTCTTGACTATATATGCGACTATTTGAGCGTGCAGGCTTTAAAAAAATATAGAGCCGGATGTATGCGGGCAACGCTGGATGGCCGGCTTCCGCATTATTGTTCGTGAATTGGCCCCGTTGTCCGCGTACGAACGCCGGAGCCAATTTGCGGGTCATCGTTGGAGATGACCTTATTGCACACGAACGTGTTTCTACATCTATGGAGCATAGTGCCAAATTTCTAGTCCATTTTGATATTCTTATGGTGCATACATCTGGTAAATAGGAGAACTGTCAGTGCTTGGAGCGCGCGCACACACACACACGAAAAGAGAGCACCAAGAATAATTAATCCTATCCGGATTTTTCTATGTGTGTATGCACCTTAGTAATGCATTCGTCAAAGGTACTTTACGGCAAGTTAAAATAGGTCGTGTATGTGATCGATACAAGATCTTGGTGCATCGGATGAGGTTGTGTCAGTTTTTCATATAAGCGAATCTTTGAAAGTTTTAGTGGAATTGGTCTGGTGCTAATTAACTAACAGCGATGAGAAGCGGTCGTCCTCCCATCAGCATAACACATCATTAGGCACAAATCGGCAGGTGAGCTGCTCGCTAAATTACCAGAAGAGGTGTACGGCGCCGCATCTTTTTAGGAAGGAGACTCCTTTTTGGCATTTAGCAGCATCATTTGGCTGGTGCATATGCATAAATAAAACATGGAGGGAACCATGGTTGATGGCTGGTCTGATTTCATAGCAAAATACAAGTGCTCCTACTACATCATTAGAGTTTTTTCTTTGAGAAAGTACATAATTAGCTTTCAGTCCTGAGGATAAACAAGCCAGGTACACCGGTCAACATGGGCACACAGCCACACACGTATCACGTACCTGGAGTAGATGCTTGCTGGTCCACCATCGTCTATCGATCTACTGGCTACTCCACGTATGGGTCTCCAGGTCGGCACTGCACATACACATGTGTCCCGTTTTTCTGGAGGCCGGTGAGCAGTGCGGCAGTGGTACACTGTGTCATTTATTGTGTCAATGCCAGTTGCGTGACCAGTCCGCTCGGTCCCGTTACACGCTCACATCAACTAGAGCGCGCCCACCACGATGATCCGGGAACGACATCCGTCTGCGGGCTCATCGGACCAGCTGGCATCCATCCTGGTCACTCGTCTCGCCCGCGGCGAGACGCGTTCACGCCGTGCGCCGGTGACCACGCGCCGCTCACAGCGCGATATCGATATCTCCGTTGCTGTCATGCGTGCGTGGCGGGGCGTGGGGCCGTGACCGACGCACCGGAGATGAGTCATGCCGCGGCCAGGCCAGCTGAGCTGAGTGTACCACTGGATGTACGGACGTTGGCACGCACGGTGTGAAACCGATAGCCTGGGCCGAGACGCATGCATGGAGCCAAACCGTACGTTACCGTGACGAAGGTCACAGGGAGTCATGTGGTGCGTGCATGCACGTACGTACGCACGCTCTAGTATTACACTGAGGCACTGGCTGATACAGTGATGCACCAG
This sequence comes from Aegilops tauschii subsp. strangulata, assembly GCF_002575655.3. Taxonomy (NCBI): domain Eukaryota; kingdom Viridiplantae; phylum Streptophyta; class Magnoliopsida; order Poales; family Poaceae; genus Aegilops; species Aegilops tauschii. The sequence continues at coordinate 507,732,818 of NC_053036.3, read as the reverse complement.
AAGACAGAAGACAGTACGGTCGCGGCTAGCTTGCTTGTGAATCGAGCGCACCGCTGGTCTGATATTTTCCTTCTGGCTTGTGTGAACCGCTGGGACAAATATGTCGTCGCTGATGGAACGGCAGGTCAAGCGAGCGCCAGTGCTGCTGCCGCTGTGCTCGCACATAGTTTAATTTTTGTCGCCGGCGCGCACAGTTGCAGAGACTTTGCGGACGGTCTGGGCGTGCAGAGGTGAAAACCATGCGACTTTGTGACCCTATCTGATTCGCCAAAAATGGAGAGGACTCATCTCATCTCTCTCACCAAGTCACCATGGATACTGGACATGACCTTTTCCTTTTTCCTTTTCCTCGTTGATTCAGAGCTAGCGTCCGATCGACGAGCGTGGCACGTGTACTCCGACGACGACGACGACCGTGCATCCACCATGCATTCTCCGAGAAATCCACGTTCAGCAGACGGGCGCCGTACAGCCGGTCGCTGTTCCTCGGTTGGCTTTGCATGCATGCGCGTGTGGTCAAGTTTCATCGGTACTACAGACGATCGAGCACGCGTGTACACGTGCCGTCAACTTTTGCGCACGTTCGACCGATCATCACCGAAAGGAGCTCGCTCGATCAGCAGGATCGTGCTGACAGGCACCACTGAGCTACTCCTCGCGACGATGGCAGAGGCGCAGCTGACAAACTTTTTTCTTCGTGCAGTGCCGAAGACTATCTTTGTGATGGATCGATATGGAATGCATGCTTGCCGTGGACGTGAGAGTCCTTTGACAGGGCAACGGTGAATATTGACCATGGAAAACCGCAGCCAAATGCGCCGCGCCGTGCATGACTGCATCACTGCTTGCGCATGCGCGCATAACTGGTCGTCTGAAACCGGCACGATGAAGGAAGCGCAATGGGAAGGTGAAAAGGAACGGTTACATTTTGTTTTTGTTTGCTTAAGAAAAGGAGCAGTGCTTTCTGTGTAGTACTTCTTTTGGCAGTCCATAAAGGGGCGACGTACAAAGAGAGTTATATATGCGTGGTTTGACAACGAACTGCGCATTGTTTACCGTTAATTGGTCAAAAACGTTGCTCCTATGAACACCATATACACATTCTCCTTTTTTGCGTAATAATTTGGGTTGTGCGCATTTTCGACGTATCAACTAGCTCATGATATTGTGATGTTGAAGAGGCTATTTGTGCTTGGTATCAGCTGGCCTTTGTAAAAAATTAGTACCCCTACTTTTGTGAAGTCACATTCATTTGCCACCATTGGCAGTCCCAGGGGGTATGCCTTACGGAAAGTTACTCATGTTAACAATGCTTTTTAAAAAATAATATATATAGGGGTTTCCCCCCACCTCATTTTATAAAAACGAGGCCACAATAAAGGGGCAAACATAACTGTTCAAAGCGCTCGAGCTCAAGCTTGAGTAGCTGAGCTAGATCTCCCTCAAACATTTTAGGGGAGTTAAGGGACTACATCCCAGCAGAACTGAAAGAAGAGCATAGTGACTACAACAACGACAGGGGGAAGGGGAAAGATAGATGCTAGCTATTACGGTTCACCCAAACAGCCCAACACGGCTAGTTGGAGTGGGCTCGCAATGCAAATCCCCGCTGAACTTTCATCCCAACGCCACGCAATCCCAGCAGCTCGCTTCTTCGACGGTCCAGCAGTAGTGACATCGTTGCAGTAACACCGATTGATCTTTTTGGCACAAAATCTTCCATCGATGGATTAGGGCACTTGTTTTTGCCAGCAGATGCTTGACACTTGTCCAAACCGAGCCCCGAAAACACAAATTCGAGTGGTCCATGAGGCCCAAATGTCAGCGACACGAGAGATATTAATCACCGACTTTTTATTAACAGTATTCTATAGCACATATAAGTCATGCATGTTGCAGGTTTTTTAGAAGTCAAAAGCTTTCGCGCCTACTTCCCATATCTCTTGCGCCACAACACAATCGAAAAACAAATGCTGAACTGATTCCATTTCACTACAAAATAAACATGAAGGATCATTTACCGGCTAACGTTTACTTAAATTGTCTCGTGTAAGAATTTTGTTATAGTAAGCCAACCAGATAAAGACTAGGTACCGACGAGGAACTGTAGTTGACCAAAAGTGTTTCCATATGGGGGTAGACACCCCTCCCCAGTTGATGGTGTTGTAAAAGAATCTAACAGAGTAAGCACCAGAACCCTCAAGCAAGTAGATTGGATATGGCTAGCCAACACAGCAAGCAGTTCATTGTGCTTAAGCAAAATGGTTTGATCTACACACCTTCAAAAAGTTAGTTTGAGCTCATAGCCATCCCAGACTTCAGCCACACAACATGTTGAGAGAATTCCTTATTTAACACCGTATCTAAATTTTATGCCCTATTTAACATCGACAAATAATTTTTTCCCTATCTAACAACGCGCCTAAATTTTATGCCTTTTATAACACTTTTGTCTATTTTGAGTTTAAATAACATCTGAAAAAACCATTTTACCCTCATGTGGAATGTTTTCTGTGTGTGTCGTGTGTGCTACTGCTGTGTTAGGATAATCATGACTTGATTCATGGAAAGTCGGTTGTATTTGTGCGCGTGGCCGGAGCGAACTGGACATGCATGCAGCAGGCTAGGAAATTAGCTGGTGCATGCGTGAGTTAGTGCACGGATAGACTGCAAGTTAGTTAGTGCATGCGTGAGTTAAATTGCTGGACGTGGTGGTCGGGTCATGCGTTGGTGCTGGCCGAGCATGTAGCTAGCTAGTGCGTTCTCGTGACTGCGCGTGTACGCTGTGTGTGGGGCTGTGGGCGTGCTGTTGCGTACGTCTGTGCTGCAAGGTGTGTGTGCTGCTGACTATGTGTGCGCGCGCGTGCGTGTGTATGTGTCCCACACACACACATAGCACATGAGGGGTAAAATGGTCTTTTCAGGTGTCATTACAACTTAAAATGGACAAAAGTGTTATAAAAGGCACAAAATTTAGACTCGTTGTTAGATAAAATAAGAAAACGAAATTTAAGATAGTGTTATATAAGGAATTTTCTCCAACATGTTTGTTGCTGGCAAATATAAAAAACATCCAAAAATTGGGTTTTTAAAGTGCAATTTCTAGCCCAAGTGTCATGCCAAAAGCTAATCTGCTTCCCATCTCTCAATTTCCATCGAAAAAAAGGTTGAACGGCAGCAAAAGCCCATGTTACACCTTTCCAGAAAGGAGATCTTAGAGCATTTATAACCGGACTTGGCAAATTCACCCTCTATACGTCCGCGGACACGCTCGCAGACGCATCCAGACAACCCCCTCATATCTTGTGCCCGAGATCCACATATCTCAAATCCGGACTCTCAAATCCATGCACGTCCATTATACACGCCAATATCATGTAAATAACAAATGTTGGTACTGAAAATACATAGCTCTCACATAAAATGTATTTGAAGTGCACAACTCAAATCGTTAGTTCTTTGGTTTTCATTGTGGGTCCACATATGCTCCACAAGATCATTGAGTAGCTGCAAGTGCACCTGATGATCTCGAAGATTCTGATGCATCTGTAGTAAGTTGATGAGCTGAGCTGCATCTTGATCTTATCAGATTTGAACTTGTTCTTCCGGGATTTGAAGTTGGCGTGGAGCCAGAGAGTTGCTGGATGTACCGCAGTGGCGTCGGGGCCGGCGACGACATCCCCAGCAGCGAGGAAGGGAGAGAGGATTGTTGTGCTGGTGCTGGCGGCGCAGAGGCTAGGAACGGCGAGACGGACGTCGCAGGGAAGGAAGAAGAGAGGAGAGAGCAAATGGATCTGATAGTTCGAGGGGTGGATTTGATGCATTTTGAGGCGGGGTCGAGCTGTCGGGTCTGACGTGGCGGACACGCCCGGGTGCGCCCATATCCACCCTAGATTTGGGCTGAAGATAAGGGGTGCTGGTCAGCTTGGGTGTTTGAGACACGTTTGAGGCGCCTGTCTGGGTCGAATTTTCGTGACCGGTCAGTGACCGAGACGTCTGCCCGGACGTTTGAGGCGGGTTTGGAGCGTCCGACTGTTGATGCTCTTAACATCACGTTTTTATTTGAGAAACACCTATTACAACGTAAACATGTACTCACACAACCTCACAACATCATACAGACTCACACAATGCCTACTATAGACCAGATTGAAGTTGTGGAGTTTCAAGATTGACGAAGTCACAATGGGCATCTTGCTATATCGCCTCCCACTAAAGGAATGATCGACGTTAATGAGACAGCAAAGCGTCAATCATGAAGTTTGATCCGTGGTGGGCTAGGGGCACCACCAACACCCTTAGCATCCAACCGATGTCGGTTCTCGTTGACAATGAAGTTTTGATGGAGTACTTCTTCTTGGAGAGTGGTTCTTCTACACCCACGGTGCACCCACGCAAGAAAGCATATCAAAATATTTTGAAAAAAATCTAAAACTTTATGAAAATGATCATCAATAAATGTAAGAGAGGCTTGCAAAATTTGGTGGTCAAATAACATTCGAGGAGCTCTCTATAAAAAAGACAAATTCGCTGAAAATTAGTCAAAATGTAAGTGCACTGTTTGAACAGATTTTATAATTTTGTCTTTTCTGTAGAGCTTCTTGAATGTTATTTGACCACCAAACATTGCAAGCCCCATAACATTTGTTGATAATCATTTTCATAAAAATTCGGAATTTTTTGCTATATTTTGTTGCGTGGGTGCACCTGCACCAAAGGTGGATGCAGCCATTACTTTCCCTTCCGGAGATACGGTCTAGGCTAGGAATTACGGATGCGAAAACTCGTACGTGCATACCGCGTACAGTCTTCTCTACTTTCCAAGGTACATATATAGTTGGACAGTTGTCTTGGTCTTTTGCTTTATTTTTTAAGAACTAGAAAATGTCGTGCTCACATGCACACAACTACCGTACAGAAGAGGTCCAAGTCCAGTAAGACACATACGGTTTGTATTTGGAGCGTCACTTACCGTGACGTTCGTCTTCGACTAGCTACTTTGTTTATTGGCGAGGTACATACGCTAGTAGAAAAGGGGGTTTTGGTTCAGTTAGAAAAAAGCATTAATACCGGTTGCATTACGAACCGGGACTAATGCTCACATTAGTCCCGGTTCGAGCGGCGAGGGCACCGTACAAGCATTACTCCCGTTCAAATAGGACCTTTGAGACCTTTAGTATCGGTTCGTGCCACGAACCAGTACTAATGGTGCAATTTTCAAATCCTAACCCCCTGGTGTATCGCCTTTTTCAGTTTTGTAAAAAGCAAAAGAAAATGATAAAAACATCAAAAGTTAAAATCCTTCGAGATGTAGTTATGTTACCACATCTACTAGTTAGGAAAATTTAAAAACTTAAATTTGGACATGTTTTGCAAAAAGTATAGGAAAAATGTAAAACGGCTATAACTTTTGCATACGATGTCAGAAAAAACCGTATAATATATCAAAATGTTCAGTACGAAAATCCGCATCCGATTTTGACTTCCTACGACCTGTTTGCAAATTTTGAGAATCCTCAATTGCAAAAGGAAAAAAAGTTATGCTCAAATTTCAGTTTTTTTAAAAAATTTCGTTAAATCTGGTCAAACTATGGTCAAACTACTTATTCAAGAAGTATTACTGTTACTAAATAATTATTCAAGAATATTTGTGTTACTAAATAATTATTTCAGTTTTTTTGAATTTTGGTCAAATCTGGTCAAACAATGGTCAAACTACTTATTCAAGAAATATTAGTGTTACTAAATAATTATTGTTTTTTAGAACAATAGTTTCAAACTCAAACAGTGAAATGTGTGACTTCATGCTCAAGCTAAACTCCTGAGGGTTAATAGGATTGACATCTTACTATTGTCAGGAAAACAACAAGTGCAGACTTGGAAACGAGGGAGAATAGAACCCGGAAGTTAAGCGTGCTCAGGCTCGGGGAGTGGGAGGATGGGTGACCGTTCGGGAAGTTAGATGATTTGGAATGATCAGGGGTGATTAGAGATTAGAGGTTAAAATAATGGGACAATTCCATTTCTCCCCCTAACTTGAACCCACACCTGGCATTTACCCCTAAATTTCGAGTATGCTAAAAAATGCCCCTCTTCCGTCAAAGCTTCTTATAGAAATACCCTTCCGTACCATTTATGTGTGGTCAAAGGCGTTTGACTGGCTACGGGACATTTTCTGGCCAGTTTTGCCCCTATACGCATATAACACTTACAGGTGGGACCTACCCGAGAAAAAAGAAGAAAAAACTCTCTCCCACACCCCCTCTGTCACTTACAAGTGGACCCACCCACCAAAAAAGAAAAAAAATTGTATTCTCTCTTACCTCTCTGTGTCTCTCTCTCTCGCTCACCTTCGGCGGCGGCCAACATCCGACGGCGGTGGCCAGCTTTAGGCTCGCAGACGTGGTTTGCGGCCGATTAGATCGAGCACTTCCCGATCTGTTTTCCAGCAGGATGAATCAGACCGAGGCACCCGAAATCGATGGCTCACTCATCGTCTTCCCCAACTTCGGTGGATTGCGGCCGCTGCCCGATCTCCTCTAGCCATGAATCTAGGAGGATTCCCCCTTGTTACTCAGCTCCAAGGTAACCTCTCGAATGTCATGGTGCGCCCTCGAGCTTCCCTGCATCGCCGAGAACCTCTCCCCATGAGCGCCGCCCGTCGCCGCCGCTCGAGCTCACTATTTCCCATCCTCACGGCCACCGCACGGTCTCCGACCAACTCAGTCCACTTCGTCTTCATGCCTGCAGCCTCACAGGACCGCTCTGAAGCCCATAGACCTCTCAGGCATCCTCCCGTACGTCGCCGTTGTGCCTTCACGCGGGCGCCGGCGTTTAGCCGCTGTCGTTAAAAAGCGATTTAGGATAACCCTCCAGTTAAGTGTTCCACTGACTCATGGGCCCTTTACTAACTATAAAACAGTTATAAAAACCTTAAAGAGAGAATGACATGTGGGCCTCCAAAACCAAATTTGACCAGTCTCCGTTGATTAGTCTAACTTTGACTTAGTTTTTTTTCTTTACCGAAATGTGGACTAGTACCATCTAGGGGCATTTTGGAAAAATCACATGGTCAAACCCCTTTGACCTAACAGAAACGGCGCTCAAGGGTATTTTTATAACACCACCTAACGGTGCAGGGGTATTTTTGAGCATACTCAAAATTTAGGGGTAAATGCCAGGTGTGGGTTCAAGTTAAGGGGAGAAATGGAATTGTCCCTAAAATAATTCAGAAATTTGGAAATCGGGAAAATATTTCAAAAAAAAATTCAAAAAAAATTAATTTTTTTAAGAAAAATCCTTTAGTACCGGTTGGTGTTACCTACCGGGACTAAAGGTGGACCTCCAGACAGCAGCCACGTGGAGGGCCTTTAGTCCCGGTTCGTATAAGAACCGGGACTAAAGGGGGGACCTTTAGTAACGACCCTTTAGTCCCGGTTCCGGAACCGGGACAAAAGGCCCTTTTTCTACTAGTGATACATATATGACACTATTAACACCAGCAAACCCAGCTGTTAGCATGTCCAACTCAGATCTCACTATCCGGCCAAAATGTAAAATAAATCATACTCTATCTCACTAGCTCGATCGCATTGCCGGAATCATGCTAAACCATTAGCTGCAGACAGCTGGCTGGTGCAGCTAGCCTAGTCACATCTTTGAAAGAAAAAAATGCCTGTCTGCATCCATGCTGCTTTCTAGGAAGCCGATAATGAGGCAGGATGAATAATCCCCTGGAATTATTGGCATTTACCACCTTTGTAAAGTAATATAAGACGTTTTAGATCATACCACCTCCTCCCTTCCCTCCTCCGCCGCTGGAGGGTGCTGTTGGGCTAAGTCCGGCGGCCGACAATGGTGGCGAGGGTTCTCCTCCCTGTCTTGCGTAGGAGTGGGTGGGGCGGGACCTCCTCGCGCGACAGCGTGGCCGCAATCTGATCCATGGCGGCGTGATGGCGTGCTCCAGGGGGGCGGCCTTGGGCGGCCGCGTGGCTACCTGGTGGCGGGCCGGCGGCGGCGGCGTGGAGGTCCTGGTTGGCCAGATCCTGGGAGGGGTGCATGCGTGCGTCTCCTGGTCCTAGATCCTGGGCGGCGGCCTTGGAAGGTGGCGGCGGGCGGGGACGAAGCTAAAAAAATGTTTGATGGGGTCATGTATATGGCAGTGGGTTCATCCTTCTAGAAATGTTATCAACTAGCACTGAATTAGGGAAGGATTTTTGAAATTCATTGGGCTGAGCTGACCCCAATGCCTATGAGGCAGCTACGTCCCTGGCGGCGGGTGAAGCTTAGGCAACCCGCGGCGGCATGGTGTGGTGATGTCCCTGGCCAAGGCGGAACTCCGCCGGCGGTCTAGTGGCTTTGGCTTCGTATTAGATCGGATCAGTGACGGTGACGAGCACGCGCGGGATCCTTCCCGGCGGCTCTCGCGGTTTGGCGAGGTGGGGTGGCAGCCCTCCCCCGAACTCTAGTGGTGGCACATGTAGGCAATGGCCGGTGTGGCAGGGCTCCCACGATGGCAGTGCTACTATGGGTGGTCGCCTGATCTGGGGCTTTGAAGGTGGTCTAGCCGATGCACATGATGTCGGATGGATGCTCGTTGGACAAGATCCGGGTGAAAACATTGTCTACGGCCGGTGGCCAGAGCTGGCCATGGTGACACCCTTGGCGGTTTCCTTCTTGGAGGCATCATCGAGGTGAAGTTCCCGCATCCTTCCTCTACCTCCAGGGGAAACCCTTGATCAGTCGATCAGATGATGGCGGTGATGAGGACATAGACCTGGGGTAGGGCAATAGGCCTGACCTATACCTCCTACCTAAGGTCCTTATCCTAGAAGCAAAGAAGTTCAAGAGTAAATAGAGGGGACCCAACAAAGGTGTCGAGTGTAATCCACTCGACCTACCATTCACTCGGAGACCCCCCTTTGTTTCTGTCACTCGACCACTAAACCACTCGACGTGCAGAAGACCTAAAGCCACTCCGCGCAGCAACGGTCGGGCATTTACTCTTAGACTTTTTTTTGCGGGGAGGGCATTTACTCTTAGACTTAATAGTCATTTATATTACTTTACTACAGACGTTACCTGTAACGCTCCTGCTTTATGAACATTGAACTCCTTGTAACGTGGGCTGGCCGGGGTCCTGGCGCACTCTATATAAGCCACCCCCTCCACTGGCACAAGGGTTCGCACCCCTGTAACACACACGCATATAATCCAGTCGACCGTCTCCGGGCTCCGAGACGTAGAGCTGTTACTTCCTCCGAGAAGGGCCTGAACTCGTAAAACTCGTGCGTACAGCTTCTCCATAGCTAGGACCTTGCCTTTACATCCCTACCCCCCATTCTACTGTCAGACTTAGAACCACGACAGTTGGCGCCCACCGTGGGGTAGGTGTTTTAGCGACTTGTTGGAGAAGTTGCAATTTTTCCGATCCCCATCAGCATGGTTTCAGGCGGAGGATTGACCGAGGGCCGCGAGATCTGTCTCGGCGCACTCGTGTTCGTCGCAGACGACTCCGCTTGGCTCCAAGAGGCTCCACTCGACATCGAGGCGCTCCCCGTCCGCGGGGCAACGCACTTTCGCGCGTGCGTCCGCGGCGTCCTCCTGCGGCAGCCGTCGACCCAGTATCGGTCGGCTCCTGTGGCGTCTTCACTCTCTGCGGCCCGCCGGCACAAGCGTTCCGGTCGGTCGAGGCTCCAGCGGTGGGTGAGGCACGCGGTGGCTCGCCAGTCGGCCACCCCTCAAGTCGCGGCAATCGAGCCCGACGAAACTCTCTACGGCCTGTTTGACTGGCTCCGTTGAGACCGCATCCGAGCACGACAGCAGTGACCCTGCGGCGGAAGTCCTGATGGTCAACGGACCGCGCAGTCCTCTTGGCTTCCCCCGCGTCGACGGTGGTGATGGCGGAGGCGATCCGTCGCGTACCCTCGAGGAGTACCGCCCCGAGCCCCTCTCTTCGCAGCAGAGGGAAGAGCTTCGCCGCCGTAACATGGATGCACTTCACACTCCTATCGTTGGAGAAACCCCCGAGGCCCGGGCCTTGGAGGAGGTGCGCCTGGCCAACTTGGCTGAGCGCACTCGACTGGAGAATCTCCAGCATGCACTCGACGAGCGTGCTCGACAGCGAGTTCCTGAATCCAGTCGATGTCAACTCTTTTCGCCTCCAACCCAGGTATATCGAACTCCGATCTAGAATCTCACAGCTGCTGCCCGAATAGCAGAGTCGATTCAGCCTTCCCAGTCGGAGGCTGGTAGGGGTTTGATGCATATCCGGGCTTTGCTACGGGCGGCAGGGGAGCAGAACACAGCTGTGTCACAGTCTCGGAATAGGATTCATGGTAGGTCTGTGATGGCAGATACAGTTCAGTCGGCTCACAGCCCGAGATCGCCTCCAAGGCGTCAGGGACGTGGAGATCGACAGGATCAGTATAGGAACCGTGAGCAGTACGATCGTCGTCGAGTACCCACGCCTCCCCCAAGGAGTGGGTCATACGCGCCTCAGCAACACGATGACAGACGCCCTCACAGTGGTGGGCGAAGGATTCCAGTCGACCCCCGGGAGCCGAGCTTTGACGCGAGATCCATTCTCGTTCAAGGTCTGGTTGACAGGAACAGAGCACACAGAGATGGCCACGATAGAGATTACCCGACCGGCAGCAGGGTGCATCTTTCAGGTCCCGAGTGTTTCAGCAGAGCCATCAGAGCAGTAATGATTCCTCCCAACTTCAAGTTGGCGACTGGAGTCAGCAAGTTCACTGGTGAATCCAAGCCTGACACTTGGCTTGAAGACTACCGAGTGGCTGTGCAGATTGGTGGTGGTAATGATGAAGTGGCCATGAAGCACCTTCCTCTGATGTTAGAGGGCTCGGCCAGAGTGTGGTTGAATCAGCTAGCACCTGGCAGTATTTATAGCTGGGAAGAGCTTGCCCGAGTATTTGTCAGAACATTTGAAGGTACATGCAAACGGCCAGCAGGGCTGACAGAGCTACAGTCTTGTGTGCAGAAGTCGAATGAAACTTTGAGAGATTATATCCAGAGATGGATCACGTTGCACCACACGGTGGAGAATGTGTTTGATCACCAAGCAGTTTGTGCCTTCAAGGAAGGCGTCAAGTATCGGGAATTGAATCTGAAGTTCGGTCGGACCGGAGATATGTCTCTGAGTCAAATGATGGAAATTGCCACCAAGTATGCTAATGGTGAAGAGGAGGATCGGCTCCGGAGTGGCAAGCACAAAACAGTCGCCCACGAAGCCGGGGGAGGAGGGAACTCCAGTCGGAAGCAGAAGCGCAAAGCCGAGCCAGCTGCTCCCCGAGAAGCCTTAGCCGTGACTCAAGGAAAGTTCAAGGGGAAGCCCAAAGGGCCATGGAACCCCAAGAAGGTAAAAGATCAAGATGGAAATGATGTGTTGGATTTACCGTGCCACATTCACATCAAAAAAGATAAGGAGGGTAATCTCATTTACCCGAAGCATACCACTCGGCAATGTCGTCTCCTAATCCAGCAATTCCGAGAGAAACAGCCCAAAGAGAAGGAGAAAGAATCATACAAGGTTGAGGATAAGGAAGAGGGCGATGATGGTTACCCCCACGTCAATTCAACTCTGATGATTTTTGCTGATGTTGAGAGCAAAAGTTGACTGAAAGTCATCAACAGAGAAGTGAACATGGTCGCCCCAGCAACACCCAGTTATTTGAAGTGGTCTCAGACTACCATTACATTCGACCAGTCTGATCACCCAACACACATAGCCACCCCTGGGAGGCAAGCGTTGGTGGTCGACCCAGTCGTCGAAGGCACTCGGTTGACTAAGGTTCTGATGGATGGTGGCAGCGGCCTGAATATACTGTATGCAGAGACCTTGAAAGGAATGGGCATTCCGATGTCCAGACTCAGTGAAAGCCATATGAGTTTCCATGGAGTTATTCCTGGCAAGAAGGCTGAATCACTCGGCCAGATCGCCCTTGATGTGATTTTCGGTGATTCCAAGAATTACCGCAAAGAAAAGTTGACGTTTGAAGTCGTCGATTTCCAGAGTGCTTATCATGCTATCGTGGGCAGGCCGGCTTATGCACGTTTTATGGCTCGACCAGGCTACGTGTACCTCAAATTGAAGATGCCTGGTCCCAAAGGAGTGATCACTATCACTGGCAATCGGAAGAAGGCAGAAGAGTGCTTCCAGAAGGGCTCAAAGATCGCCGATGCATAAATGGCAGTAGTGAAATTGCAAGAGTATCGAAAGAATGCAGATCTGAGTGATTTGTTGCGAGCAAAGAAGCCTGCCACGGATTCAGCATTTCAGTCGTCTGGTGAAACGAAGCTGATTCATATTCACCCGACCGATCCCAATGCTGCTCCGACTCACATTTCGACAACGCTCGACTCCAAATAGGAAGACGCGCTCATCCAGTTCCTCCGTGAGAACTGGGACATCTTTGCATGGAAACCTTCTGACATGCCGGGTGTTCCCAGGGGGCTGGCTGAGCAACGTTTGTGAGTCGAACCAAAAGTGAAACCAGTCAAGGAACATCTTCGACGGTCCGCCGTACAGAAGAGAAAAGCGATCGGTGAAGAAGTAGCTCGGCTCCTAGCAGCTGAGTTTATCCGAGAGATTTACCACTCCGAGTGGCTAGCCAATGTTGTCATGGTCCCCAAGAAGGACAACTCACTTCGCATGTGCATTGACTTCAAGCATATCAATCGGGCCTACCCGAAAGATCACTTTCCTCTACCCCGCATCGATCAAATAGTCGACTCGACTGTAGGGTGTGAGCGCTTGTCCTTTTTGGACACTTATTCCGGGTATCATCAGATCCGACTGTATGGACCCGATGAGATAAAAACAGCTTTCATCACTCCATTTGGGTGCTTCTGTTATGTCACCATGCCATTCGGCCTGAAGAATGCTGGAGCTACATTCATGAGGATGATTTAGAAGTGTTTACTCACTCAAATCAGTCGGAATGTGAAAGCATACATGGATGACATTGTGGTCAAGTCACGTAAAGGTTCCGACCTGTTGGCTGACCTTGCTGAAACTTTTGCCAACCTCAGAAGGTATGATATCAAGCTTAATCCATCAAAGTGCACATTCGGAGTTCCGGGCGGAAAATTACTCGGTTTTCTCGTTTCCGAACGAGGGATCGACGCTAACCCAGAGAAAGTTGGTGCCATTCTCCGAATGAAACGCCCTGTGCGTGTGTACGATGTTCAGAAGCTTACAGGTTGTTTGGACGCCTTAAGTCGATTCATTTCTCGCCTCGGTGAAACGGCATTGCCTCTTTACCGACTGATGAAGAAGTCTGATAAGTTCGAGACCTGAAGCTGATGCAGCATTTGCAGAGCTCAAAGCCCTGCTTTCCACCCAGCCGGTGCTTGCTGCCCCAATCAGCAAAGAGCCTTTACTACTTTACATTGCAGCCACTGGACAAGTCGTCAGTACACTACTTACGGTCGAGCGGGAAGAAGAAGGAAAAGCCTATAAAGTTCAGCGCCCAGTATATTATGTTTCTGAAGTTTTGACTCCATCAAAGTAAAGATATCCACATTATCAGAAGCTTGTTTATGGGATTTATATGACCACGAAGAAGGTTGCACATTATTTCTTTGACCACTCCATTACAGTCGTCAGTGACGCTCCATTATCAGATATTCTGAACAACAGAGATGCAACTGGTCGAGTGGCAAAGTGGGCGATTGAACTTCTTCCCTTGGATATCAAGTTTGAGGCAAAGAAAGCTATCAAGTCCCAAGCAATAGCAGATTTCCTCGGCGAGTGGATCGAACAGCAACTGCCGACTCAAGTCCACTCGGAGCACTGGACCATGTTCTTTGATGGTTCCAAGATGCTGAATGGTTCCGGTGCTGGGGTGGTACTATATGTTCTCCAGATTCATTTGATTCCTCCAATAATGAAGCGGAATATGAAGCACTCTTATATGGGTTACGTATGGCCATCTCACTCGGCGTCCGTCGCCTCATGGTCTACGGTGACTCAGATTTGGTAGTCAATCAAGTGATGAAGGAGTGGGACATCAAAAGCCCAGCTATGACTGGTTACTGCAATGCGGTGAGGAAGTTGGAAAAGAAGCTTGAGGGGTTAGAGCTCCATCATATACCCCGACTGAAAAATCAAGCAGCCGATGATTTGGCAAAGATAGGTTCCAAGAGGGAAGCCATTCCCAGCAACGTGTCTTTGGAGCACATTCATACATCTTCAGTTCAAGAAGATCCTTTCACCGAAGAGCCCCCGCAGCCTAAGAGCGCCACAGATTCGACCGAAGTCGAAGTCCCAGCCGTGGTCGACCTGATCATGGAGGTTTTGGTCATCACTCCCGACTGGACAGTGCCATACATTGCGTATATCCTTAGGAAAGAACTCCCAGAGGATGAAGAAGAGGCTTGACAGATCGTCCGTCGATCCAAAGCCTTTACTGTGATAAAAGGACAACTGTTTAGGGAAAGTGTAACTGGAGTCAGCCAGAAATGCATCACACCAGAAGAAGGTCGAGTGATCCTCAACGACATCCACTCGGGGACCTGTGGTCATCATGCGTCCACTCGGACCATTGTGGCCAAAGCATACCGAGCCGGATTTTATTGGCCACGAGCAAATGAAATGGCGAAAGATATAGTCAACAAATGTGAAGGCTGCCAGTTTTACTCCAATATGTCCCACAAGCCTGCGTCAGCCTTGAAGACTATTCCACTCGTCTGGCCCTTTGCCGTTTGGGGGTTGGATATGGTTGGACCCCTGAGGACTGGTAGGAGCGGCATCACTCATGTGCTTGTAGCAGTCGACAAGTTTACCAAGTGGATTGAAGCCAAGCCTATCAAGAATCTTGAAGCCAGTACTGCCATCAGCTTCATCAGAGAATTGACATTCAGATATGGAGTTCTGCACAACATCATCACTGACAACGGGTCGAACTTCAATTCTGATGAGTTCAGAGCCTTCTGTGCTTCCCAAGGCACGCGAGTCGACTATGCTTCAGTCGCCCACCCCCAGTCGAATGGACAAGCAGAAAGAGCAAATGGCTTGATTCTCAAAGGACTGAAACCCCGACTGATGCATGATCTCAAACACGCAGCAGGCGCCTAGGTCGATGAACTTCCATCAGTTCTTTGGGGATTGAGGACAACTCCCAATCGGTCGACTGGCCGAACTCCATTCTTCTTGGTTTATGGAGCTGAAGCTGTTCTACCGAGTGACTTGCTTCACAATGCACCCCGAGTCGAGCTCTTCTCTGAAGATGAAGCAGAACAGGCCCGGCAGGACACAGTCGATCTCCTAGAGGAGGAAAGAGAGATGGCCTTAATATGGTCGACCATTTACCAGCAAGACTTGCGTCGATTCCACGCCAGAAACGTGAGGGGCCAAGCCTTTCAAGAGGGAGACTTGGTTCTTCGAGTGGATCAGCAGAAACCACACAAGCTCGCCCCTTCTTGGGAAGGTCCCTTCGTTGTCACCAGAGTTCTCCACAATGGAGCATACCATCTTTATAATGTCGAGCATCAGAAAGACGAGCCACGGGCTTGGAACGCGGAGCTGCTCCGCCCCTTTTATAATTAAGTACTCATTCGGATGAGATGTAATAAGAAGTACCTTTGTAGTTTGTTTATCAAAGACAAGAGCTTTACAGTCTTCCTAAATGGTTGTTGTTACTTTTGTTTACGTCTGAAATCCCCCAGTGGGTGACTTTGCCGCGAATCCGTTTCGCCTAAGTTTGAAAAATCCTACCGAGTGGTGAGCAAGCCTCTCACTCGGGGACTTAGCCGCGAATCCGTTTCACCTAAGTTTGTAAAATCCTACCGAGTGGAGAGCAACCCTCCCACTCGGGGGCTTAGCTGCAGTCCAGTACTCGCCTAAGTTTGAAAAATCCCACCGAGTGATGAGCAAGCCTCTCACTCGGTGGCTTAGCTGCAGTCCAGTACTCGCCTAAGTTTGTAAAATCCTACCGAGTGGAGAGCAACCCTCCCACTCGGGGGCTTAGCTGCAGTCCAGTACTCGCCTAAGTTTGAAAAATCCCACCGAGTGATGAGCAAGCCTCTCACTCGGGGGCTTAGCTGCAGTCCAGTACTCGCCTAAGTTTGTAAAATTCTACCGAGTGGAGAGCAACCCTCCCACTCGGGGGCTTAGCTGCAGTCCAGTACTCGCCTAAGTTTGAAAAATCGCACCGAGTGACGAGCAAGCCTCTCACTCGGGGGCTCAGCTGCAGTCCAGTACTCGCCTAAGTTTGAAAAATCCCACCGAGTGATGAGCAAGCCTCTCACTCGGGGGCTTAGCTGCAGTCCAGTACTCGCCTAAGTTTGAAAAATCCCACCGAGTGATGAGCAAGCCTCTCACTCGGGGGCTTAGCTGCAGTCCAGTACTCACCTAAGTTTGAAAAATCCCACCGAGTGAGGAGCAAGCCTCTCACTCGGGGGCTTAGCTGCAGTCCAGTAATCGCCTAAGTTTGAAAAATCCCACCGAGTGACGAGCAAGCCTCTCACTCGGGGGCTTAGCTGCAGTCCAGTACTCGCCTAAGTTTGAAAGATCCCACCGAGTGATGAGCAAGCCTCTCACTCGGGGGCTTAGCTGCAGTCCAGTACTCGCCTAAGTTTGAAAAATCCCACCGAGTGATGAGCAAGCCTCTCACTCGGGGGCTTAGCTGCAGTCCAGAACTCGCCTAAATTTGAAAATCCTACCGAGTGGTGAGCAACCCTCCCACTCGGGGGCTTAGCTGCAGTCCAGTACTCGCCTAAGTTTGAAAAATCCTACTGAGTAGTGAGCAATCCTCCCACTCGGGGGCTTAGCTGCAGTCCAGTACTCGCCTAAGTTTGTAAAACCCTACCGAGTGGTGAGCAACCCTCCCACTCGGGGGCTTAGCTGCAGTCTAGTACTCACCTAAGTTCGAAGTCCATCCCTATCCGCAAGGACGAGGAGGTGCAGGTCGACTACAACCTTCTCCTTCGGAGCTGCGCCACAAGTACAACGTGTGCTCCTGCCCTATCCGCAAGGACGACGAGGTGCAGGTCGACTGCAACCTTCTCCTTCGGAGCTGCGCCACAAGTACAATGTGCGCTCCATCCCTATCCGCAAGGACGACGAGGTGCAGGTCGACTGCAACCTTCTCCTTCGGAGCTGCGCCACAAGTACAACGTGTGCTCCTGCCCTATCCGCAAGGACGACGAGGTACAGGTCGACTGTAACCTTCTCCTTCGGAGCTGCGCCACAAGTACAACGTACGCTCCATCCTCGTCCACAAGGACGACGAGGTACAGGTCGACTGGGATCTCCTCCTCAGAGCTGCATCTCAAGTACAAAGATTATTCCGAGTGAAGAGCCAAATCCACTCAAAGGCAAACACAAGCATATTCAGAGATAAACCAAGTTAGATAAATCCTAAAGTTCCGGACGACGGATCAAAAGTATTCGAGCACCAAGCCCGAAGAAGTTTAACGATTACACAATCACTCGGCATTCCGAGGCAAATAAAAGTGGAGCATAATGTTTTTCGGTCACGCGTCAGGAGAAGGACTGGCTGGGTCGCAGAAACTGTCAAGGTCTATGCTGTCTGCAATGCGAGTGGCAGCGTCAAGAAAAGTGTCCATGAAGGATTGGAAGGTGTGCCTCTTTGTGTTAGCAACCTTGAGCTCCGCCAGCTTGTCTTCTTTGACGTCTTTGCAGTGCACTCGGACCAAGGACAATGCGACATCAGCGCCACAGCGAGCAGATGACTTCTTCCACTCTTGCACTCGGTCAGGTATTTGATTCAGTCGAGCCATCAGAGACTCAAGATCTTGAGACAGTTCCGCCTGAGGCCAGAGTTCAGCATCAACCCGAGTCATCGCTGCCTTCAGGCGAGCAAGATAAGAAACCGCGCTGTCCATGCGAGATTCCAACCGCAGCACATTCATCGCAACATCATCCTTGACTGGACAATTTATGGGATCAAGACCCGTCTCGACCCGCCCAGTTTCCGCTTCAAAGTCTTGGCAAAGCTCTGCATAGTCGAGTAAACGATGAGTTGACGATATAATCAAGCTGGACAGTCGACCGTAATAAGTCAGTCAACCATCAGTACCTTCAAGTTTTAGGACCAGCTTTGCAGCAAGCTGGCCCAGATAAGACTCCAACTCGCCCTTCTTGGCCTTGAGACTCCCAAGCTCGTCAGTCAGCTTGTCCTTGTCTTTCTTCAGTCGCTCGACCTCCCGATGGGCGTCAGAGACAACAGCCTTCAGTTTGGAGTTCTCCTCTTCTAACTTACCGACTGAAGAAGCTTCTTGTTAGCAAGCGCCGTTTTCTCTCGCGCTTCCTTTTGTGCAACAGCAAGATCCAGATCCTTCTTCTCCAAAGCCTGCTTCATTTTCTCTAAAGAAATAACATTCTTCAGACGGGCTTGGAGTTGACGGTTTTCACTACATACATCTGCTCGAGTGGAGTCACTCGGTTCAAAAAATGGAAAGGAGAAGGGCCGGCAGTGAGAAAGACAGTTGTCGATTGGTTACCTCCCATGGCAGCTACTTCATCACGAGCAGTCTTGAGATTCTTCTGGGCCAATTCTAGATCAAGGTTGAGGCTGATTTGCTGCTTGTTCATTGCGGAAAGCTGAGCCCCAAGATCACAAGCTTTCTGCAGTTTAAGCCATATCAATTGACCAGGATAAAAACACATCACAGTGATAGCTACTCTAAGACTACCGCCGAATCAAACATTCAACGGCAGTCTCGAGGACTACACCCAGTGGGTGCACTTGGCGTGCCCCCACTGGTTTGAATAAACACTCGACATGGTCTGCCCAGTGCGAGAGTAAAAAAAACAGTTCTCAGACCATAGTCGACTGCCCGCAGTCAACCACGGTCTCGGGGACTACACCCAGTGGGTGCACTTCGCGTGCCCCCACTAGTTCTGGTGTCATTCGACTTGGCCAGTCCAGACCGAGTGACAAAATTCAGATTCTCAGACCACAGTCGACTGCCCGCAGTCAACTATGGTCTCGGGGACTACACCCAGTGGGTGCACTAAGAGTGCCCCCACTAGTTCAAAAATTCAATCCAAGACGACTCAAATTGACTCGTGCAACTTCAAAACAGTCACACCCCAGTGGGTGATCGGACGAGAAATATGATCAATCGGAAATCAACTAACCTGGACATTGGTGTGCAGAGCAGCTCCGGCGTTGAAGGCCACCTGACTGGCCTCATGCACCACTTTCATCTGCCCCATCACAAGGTTCAACTGAAGAAGAGCTTCCTTAGCGGCAGACGGTGGGTCGTCCGGGGTTTGATACGCAGTAAAAAGCGATGATGGCAGAGCAGTCGGAGCAACCGTTGGGTCTGATGCGTGGGGTTGTATTGGTACAGCAGAAGTCTGAGCAGCTGATCCTGATGGGCAATCAGACGACAGCGGGATAGCGAAAGTGATGTTGGTACGTGCCGAATCTGACGATCGCTCGACGGCCGTCCCAGGCATACCAATCGACTGAGGAACCTGGGCCTCAGGCGCTTTCCCGCTCAGTTCCTTGTCCCTCCTCCTCCTTCCCCTCAGTGGCACTTCTTCTTCATCGTCCGGGAGCACAACAACGTCCCATGGCGCTGCAACAAATAGAGAAAGTCAAGGAGATAGCTGACAAACAATCCAGTCGTCCAAATAAACTCGAGTCGGGCAAACTTACTGGCTTTGGAGGTAGCTGCGTCGTCGGTTTCCTTGTTGTCCGGGGTCTTGTCGATATCCATATCAGTCGCAGCCGAGGCCGGGCTGCAAAGGTTCATCATCCACTCGGTCAGTACAAGAGAATCAGTCAGAACAAGAAAATACGGAGAGAACATTTACCCAGAAGCAACAGGAACGTCCATCTTGATCCTAGGCAAGGTCTTCCGAGCCTTCGAAGGTTGATCTTGGGCTGCTTGGTGACCTTCTCAGCCAATTCTGGAGTCGAAGACCGAGCGCGCTTTTGAGATGGAGCGCTCGAGGCCACAGCCTTGCCGCGCCTGCCCGCGGGATCATGGCGCTGCTTGGATCGACGTTCAGAACGAGGTGGTGAGTCGGCTACCACCTCGTCGTCCGACTCATCGCTCTCATCTTCATCATCGTCGGCTGGTGACTCCCACTCACTGCTCTCCTCCGCACTGTCCTCGCCTTCATGGTACTGCTCTAGAGCTTGTTCGCCATTGGGCATTGAGTACATCTCTGTATAAATCTACAAAACAAGTAGCCGAGTGGAAATCAGTCGGATCAACAAACAGTCAGAAAACACATCCAAATTCAATCAGTTGTAATGGCCAAACCTTGTCTAGCTGGTTGCTGTCGCTGAAAGGTTTGACTCTCCTGGCGCCCCTGGGGTTGTCCTTGTTCCCGGTGATGCCGCTCAGCCACTCGGCCACCGTTTTGGCCGTCACCTCCTCTGGATGAACCCGAGCGGTATCACCAGCCCCGGAGTACATCCACATGGAGTGGTCACGAGCTTGGAGTGGTTGAATGCGCCGACTGAGAAACACCTCCAGCAGATCCATGCCGGTGACACCTTGGTTGATCAGTCGAACTACCCTCTCGACCAACATGCCCGTCTCCGCCTTCTCCGCGGCGGTCACTTTCAACGAAGATGGAGTCTGAACACGATCAAAAGAGAAAGGGGAAGTCCAGTCGAGTGGCCTGGGGTTGCGATATCCTGGCAATAGAACCAGGTCGACTGCCAGCCCCTGACCGACTCAGGGAGAGTCATCGGAGGGAAGGAACTCCTCTTCCTCTTCTGAATACCCAGACCCCCACACATCTGGATAACATGGGTTTTCTCGTCGTTCGAGTTCGCTTTCTTCACTGTTTGGGAGCGGATAGTGAAAATGTGCTTGAAAAGACCCCAGTGCAGTCGATACCCCAGGAAATTCTCGCACATGAACACAAATGCGGCAAGATATGTGATGGTGTTGGGAGTAAAATGATGGAGTTGAGCCCCGAAGAAATTCAAGAAACCTCGAAAGAAGGGGCGTGGAGGAAGCGAGAAGCCGCGGTCGACATGGGTGGCGAGCAGAACACACTCACCCGGTCGCGGCTGTGGCTCCGTTTCCCCCTCCGGCAGCCGCGCAGACTCGTGGATGATCAGACCTAGCTCGGCCATATCGTCCAGGTCTTCCTGCTGAAGTGAGGATCGGATCCAATCTCCCTGGATCTGACCCGACGGCAGCCCCGAGCGCGATGAAGATCCCCGATTCGTCTTCTTGCTTTTCGCCGCCTCGTCGCCTTCTTCGCGCGTTCCAGCGCCGCCGTTCTCTCCTTTCCCATGGCGGCGGAGCGGCGGCGTCGAGGGTGGAGAAGCCGAACGAGGTAAAGGAGCAAGAGGAAGAAGAGGGAGAATGGGCACGCACAGTGCGGACGCCTCGGCCTCGCCGCTTTTAAGGGCCTACTTCCGAGTGGCTGACGCGTGGGTCCGGGCGATCCTGTCAAATCCCTTAACAGTCGCACACGGGATACGTGGCGAAAAAGGTGGCGCGGAAATCGAAACGCCCTGCTTATCCACTCCGCTTACCACGGCGCGCTCCGCCTGGCGCGCTTCCACCAAAATTTCGAATCCCGCAAAATCCGGGATCCTCTACAACTGATCACGCCAAAGATTCCATGTCAAAGATAACACTCGACGGATGACGTTATAAAACCAGTCGGTCATTTCTGAATCGACCAAGGCGACTGAAACGAAGCCGAAGTTCCAACAACTGGCATCCATTTGGAGATGAAAGCAAGAGCCAGAGCAAAGTCAACTTCAACCTTCTTTTCACTCGGACCTCAATCCATTCAGGGGCTAATGATGAGGACATAGACCTGGGGTAGGGCAATAGGCCTGACCTATACCTCCTACCTAAGGTCCTTGTCCTAGAAGCAAAGAGGTTCAAGAGTAAATAGAGGGGACCCAACAAAGGTGTCGAGTGTAATCCACTCGACCTACCATTCACTCAGAGACCCCCCTTTGTTTCTGTCACTCGACCACTAAACCACTCGACGTGCAGAAGACCTAAAGCCACTCCACGCAGCAACGGTCGGGCATTTACTCTTAGACTTAATAGTCATTTATATTACTTTACTACAGACGTTACCTGTAACGCTCCTGCTTTATGAACATTGAACTCCTTGTAACGTGGGCTAGCCGGGGCCCTGGCGCACTCTATATAAGCCACCCCCTCCACTGGCACAAGGGTTCGCACCCCTATAACACACTCGCATATAATCCAGTCGACCGCCTCCGGGCTCCGAGACGTAGGGCTGTTACTTCCTCCGAGAAGGGCCTGAACTCGTAAAACTCGTGCGTACAGCTTGTCCATAGTTAGGACCTTGCCTTTACATCCCTACCCCCCATTCTATTGTCAGACTTAGAACCACGACAGGCGGCACCCAGGTGTCGTTCCTCCGTGGGGTCGTCATTCTTGGAGGTGTGCATTGTCTTGAGGGACCAATGGACGGTTTCAGCGGTGGAGCGACATTCCATGTGACGCATCGACGACGTGGAGTCTCGGCGGCGAGGCACGGCAGGGTCCCTGCGATGGATATGTGATGATGGACACGCGTAGGGAGATGGCGTTGTCTGGCGCCATGGTGGCGTCGACTGGAGGCCTGGCAAGGTCGATACGTCAGTACCTGCTCTGAAGATGGATCGATGGAAGACGGCGGCGGCGGTCTCGGAGGGTGCGCCGGACCGGCGTGTGCCTCAGACCCGACAATGCGGCATGGTTGGGGCCTTCGGATTTAGATGTTAGGCTATGATGAGAGGTCTGTTTGGTATTCGGCTTGGACTATCGGCATCCCTTCATCAAATGGATACGACTAGCGACAGATGTCGCCAAGATGATGGCTTCAGACTTATTGTTGTATTACTTTATAACGACTTCGTAAACAATTAATAAAATGACTGCATGCATCACGAGAGGCCGAGGTTATCCTCTTAAAAAAAATAGTGATCTAAAACATCTTATATTAATTTACAGAGGAGTACATTCTACAACAACGCAAAATTACTTTGGTATGCTAATAATCCTTTACTTGATCCGGTCATTGCACTTGCATATGCATGCATGTACGCACGGCAGCATCGACTCATGTTTCTAATAACATGCTTAATTACCGAGTCCTCCATTGGCAGTGCGGAATTCAGATCAGCCTTCTCGTTCTTGCGCAGAGGAGGACCGGAGGAAACATGCATGCGGCCCAACACGTCGCCGGATATGGGAACGAGACAGATAAGCGAAGAACGTAGAACTGATGGACCAAGCTTCACGATTGTGCCCGATCTTACCACTGAGTTAATGGTGCTGAGGATTGTTCATGCTGCATGGTGATCCACACATCCAGTAGAAAACGGATTGGCCTAGGATGTATGCTTGTCAATCTTTTGTCCGGACTGCTGTACGGGATCCTGCTGTCATTTCGGTGGTGATACGATGCCACGCACCTCGGAGCTGGGCGATAAGGGCGTGACCAAGCCGGAAGGGACAAAGGCGCCTCCCGCCAACGAGACACGGAAGAGACAAAGGCGTGTACCGAGACGGGAGACGGGAGACGGAAGGCGGCACGCCAAGTGGGCAAGTTGTTACCGGGGATGCCGTTTTTTTGTTGGAAGGGAGGGGAACCGGGGACGCCGTTGGCTACAGTATCTTTTCAGCTGGCGTGTTTTTACTTCTGTATCTGTATCCACTTCCCTAACTTATCTGCAATTCTTGCTAATGCGTTAGGATCTCTGCGTTGCCAGAGAAATGTCGAGACCGTGGCGTCAATTCGGTGCCCTTGTGTTGGCTGCTATCAGATCAAGGCTTTTAAAAGTTAGCTCATGTGGCCTCTGGGCTCTGGCCTTCTCCTTTCAAAAAAGAAAACTGATCTCATGTGAGGGATTAGATTTCGAGAGTCGGTGCACTAAACATTGTCTCTCGATCCAGTTAAAATTATAAAATATTGAAATGCCCACTTGTATTGTATGCACTACTGGAAACATAGCCGTTATCGAGTTCTTGCTTGTTCGCTGAGTACCAAAACACAGGATCATGGTAAAAGTTGCGTTAGAGCATCTTTAACAGGCGCACAACGCGCAGCACGCTAAAAAAGCGTTTACAGCGCCTTCATTGTCAGTTTTTGCGCGCCTCGGAGCGCTGGCCTAGCGGCCGCTGCAAAAAATTGCGCTCACGCGCCGCTCTAGCAAACGCGCTAAACTACAGCGCGCGCGAGCAGCCGGCGCTTGCAATATTTTATTTTGGAGACAATATGGTGATATTTCAAACATCGAAACAAGACATAGCAGAATTTAAAATCACCCAAACAAGTTCATGACATAAAAGTTCAAAATCATGACAAGCCCGCGCGCGAGACCGGTGCTTGGGGAGTACCCGCGGAGGCGAAGTCAAAGCTCCCCGCGCTAGGGTTTGCGTCGCGTGTGTAGGAAGGGGTGAGGGGGATGTCGGCGTGGCCGTTCATCGGGCAAATTCGCCGGCGGCGGCGCGGCCGGAGAGGGTGCGGCGCGGGCGCTCGAGGGTGCAGCGCGCGGGAGCGGGCGCACGAAATAAGCGGCGCGCGATGCCGTTTCGTCCCACACGCTAAACCACTTATGCCGCGCGCACGTTTTTTGCGTCTTCATTGGAGCGCCCAGAGCGGCTGCGCGTGCGCAAAAAACAGAATTTTTTCATCACGACGCTTATATCACGCGGCTGTTGGAGATGTTTAAGCCGAGTATGGCTCTCGGTAAACAGCGGCACACGGTGTTAGAAATAAATAGGCTAGGCCTGTAACAATTTCTAAAATCTCAAATAATGACCCATAAATAAAATAGCAAGTGACGGCTCTAAGTTTAGTCCCACACGGGAAATTGATGAAGCGCAATGGGAAGGTGAAAAGGGATAGTAACTTTTTGCTTGCTGTAAGAAAAAGGGCATCGTACTTTTTGTGTACACCTTTTGGCAATCCATAAAGGGAAGGCATGCAAAGAGAGTTATATACGCGTGGTTTGACAACGAACTGGGCATTGTTTACCGTTAATTGGTTAATAACATTGCTCCTATAAACACCATACACATTCTCCGTTTGCGTAATAATTTGGGTTGTGCGCATTTTCGATGTATCGACTAGCTCATGATATTGTGTAGTTCCTTTTCGATTTTTTTGATATTGTGTAGTTCAACAGGCTATTTGTACTTGGTATCCTCTATATGTTGGCCTTTGTAAAAAGTTAATATCCCCCTACTTCGGCGAAGTCTCCTTCCTTTGCCGCAATTGGTGGCGCCAGAGGCTATGCCTTCAGAAAATATACTAAAAAATGGATTCAAATTACTGGTGTTAACAAGGAAAACTTGATAGAGTAATTCGTCTTCCGCCTTTTTTGAACTGAATTCTTCTTCCATATCTTTTTATTTTTTGAGGAATTCCATATCTTTTTATGAGAGAAATCTTCTTCCACATTGACACGACTAGGTTAGGAACTATGGATGTGAAAACTCGTGCGTGCATACCGCATACGATCTTCTCTACTTAGTATATAGTTGGACAATTGTCCTGGTCTTTTGCTTTACTTTTTAAGAACTATAAAATGTCATGCTCACATGCACAGAAATACCGTACAGAAGAGGTCCAAGTCCAATAAGACACATACCATTTTGTATTTGGAGCGTCACTTACCGTGACGTTCGTCTTCGACTAGCTACTTTGTTTATTGGCGAGGTAGATATATATATATGTACAACTGTTAACACCAGCAAACCCAGCTGTTAGCATGTCCAAATCAGATCTCACCATCCGGCCAGAAAGTAAAATAAATCATACTCTATCTCACTAGCTCGATCGCATTGCCGGAATCATGCTAAACCATTAGCTGCAGGCAGCTGGCTGGTGCAGCTAGCCTGGTCACATCTTTGAAAGAAAAAATGCCTGCCTGCATCCATGTTCCTTTCTAGGAAGCGGATAGTGAGGCAGCCTCCCCTGGAATTATTGGGATCTAGGAGTACATTTTACAGCAACGCGAAATTATGGTTTGCATGCTAAAAATCCTTTGCTTGATCTGGTCATTGCACATGCATGCACGCACGGCAGTGTCGATTCATGTTTGTAACATGCTTAATTACCGAGTCCTCCTTTGGCAGTTCGGAATTCAGATCAGCCTTCTTATTCTTGCGCAGGGGAGGACCGCGGGATACATGCATGATTAGGGCTGCAAACGAGTCGAGTTCGAGCGAATTGGATTAGGCTCAGCTCAACTCATACTAAAGTTCGAGCGAGTTCAAAGTAAGCGAGGCTCAAGGTCGAGCTGTAGAAAGTGACTCGTGTTTAGCTTGTAACGATCACGAGTCGATCTCGAGCTAGTTTCGAGCTAAATAAGATGAGTTTTAAAATAATTAAAGGAAAATTTTAAAACAAGATAAGTCACAACTAAAAAAGACAATAAAAATTCAACTTATTCTTTCTTTATTCTTTCTTAACAGAAGACTAGTACTCCCTCCGTTCAAAATAAATGTCTCAACTTTGTACTAACTTTAGTGCAAAGTTGTATTAAGGTTCAGAAACTTATTTTGGGATGGAGGGAGTATTTAATAACAAGAGATCGTGGATGAGTTAGCAAGAGAAGAAAATGAAGGTAAGTCTGCCCTCAAACTTTGGCCAAAATTACAAGATATTGAACGCATTGCTGGCGACGTATCATATTGAGGCTCAATTTCTCCGCGCTTAATTTTCATGTTTTCTAATAGGTAAAATAGTGAAAAGAAATCATACACAACATATAATGACAATAAATGATCCTAAATCTTTGTAATAGACATGAAGGTTATTTAATATACTTATATCATATCGAGCTATCGAGCTAAAATTGAGCGAGCCAATGCTGGCTCAAGATCAGCTCGTTTCCCGATCGAATTACATAAAGTGCTCATACTCAGCTCATTTTTTTTTCAAGTCGATCTGGAGTCGATCTCGAGCGGTTCACGAGCCTCGAGCTTTTCTTGCAGCCCTATGCATGAAGTCCAACATGTTGCCACCCTCGCTGGAATGTGAACGAGACACATAAGTGGACGTAGTATTTTTCTTTAGAGAATATACTCAGCCGAGCCCGAGAAGAGCTCGAGCCTTTGCCCGACTTCAAATTACAAAATCATCAACTGGCCAGGTGAAAGATCGAGGATGTCATCTAGAGGGGAGGGGGTGAATAGGCGCTTTAAAATAAATACGATTTAGGCATAAACAAATGCGGAATAAACCTAGCGGTTAATTTGTCAAGCACAAACCTACAACAACTAGGCTCACCTATGTGCACCAACAACTTACGCTAAGCAAGATAAACTACTAGATGATAGCAAGATATATGACAAGAAACAATATGGCTATCACAAAGTAAAGTGCATAAGTAAAGGGCTCGGGTAAGAGATAACCGAGGCACGCGGAGACGACGACGTATCCCGAAGTTCACACCCTTGCGGATGTTAATCTCCGTTTGGAGCGGTGTGGAGGCACAATGCTCCCCAAGAAGCCACTAGGGCCACCGTAATCTCCTCACGCCCTCGCATAATGCAAGATGCCGTGATTCCACTAAGGGACCCTTGAGGGCGGTCACCGAACCCGTACACTTTGGCAACCCTTGGGGGCGGTCACCGGTACACGTCAAATTGCTCGGGGCGATCTCCACAACCTAATTGGAGACCCCGACGCTTGCCCAGAGCTTTGCACCACAATGATTGAGCTCTGAACACCACCAACCGTCTAGGGCGTCCAAGCACCCAAGAGGAACAAGCTCAAGGGTACCAAGGACCTAAGAGTAATAAGCTTCTGAACTTGTAACTTCCACGTATCATCGTGGAGAACTCAAACCGATGCACCAAATGCAATGGCAAGAGCACACGGAGTGCCCAAGTCCTTCTCTCCCAAATCCCACCAAAGCAACTAATGCTAGGGAGGAAAATAAGAGGAAGAACAAGAAGGAGAACACCAAGAACTCCAAGATCTAGATCCAAGGGGTTCCCCTCACATAGAGGAGAAAGTGATTGGTGGAAATGTAGATCTAGATCTCCTCTCTCCTTTCCCCCCAAAACTAGCAAGAATCCATGGAGGGATTGAGAGATATCAAGCTCGAAGAAGGTCAACAATGAGGGAAGAACACGAGCTCAAAGGATGAGGTTCATTGGGGAAGAAGACACCCTTTTATAGGTGAGGAAAAATCAAACCGTTATGCTCACAGCCCGCACAGAGCGGTACTACCGCTAGGGCGGTGGAATCTCTTTGAAAAACAACAGCGAGGCGGCAAAAGGCCGGTAGAACCGCCGGAGCGGTACTACCGCTCGTCCTCACGGTACTACCGCTAGGGGTAGCGGTACTACTGCTTGCGAGCGGTACTAAAAAAATACATCCGTGCCTACCACCACTGGACTTATGACGAGTTTTTGGTCCGGAGCGAAAGTAGCCACGGAAGTAGCCACGGTAGTACCGCTCCCAAGAGCGGTAGTAGAAAATTACATCCCCTCCAAGCGGTAGTACCGCTGCAGCTTTTTTTAAGAACACCAAAACTGACACAACTTCTGCAAACGGACTCCGAATTCAACGAAACCAAGTTTGTTGGAAAGCTAGCGACAAGGGCTAACACAATCTTGATTGAAATAAAAATAAGAAGCAAATTAGAAAAGGCCCATAAGAAAATGGTGAGAACCCTTCCTCGAATAAGACCGGTAAAACCTCCAACACCGAAAACGCAATAGAGGAAGCATGTGAACTCCGTTTTCGATGAACTCGAGCTTGTCAAGAAGATGACCATAAGATCCAAATCTCACAAAGAGAACCAAACAAGAACCAAGGAAGATGATGCAAGGATGCAATGGTTTGAGCTCTCTACGAATGATACGATCAAGCTACTCATCGAGAGGCCCCCTTGATAGTACGACAACCAATCCTATAACCCGGTGTCCCAACTACAGCCATGAGACCGGTAAAATAGAAGACCTATCAAGGGAAAACCTTTGCCTTGCACGAAGTCCACTTGAGCTATATGATGACGATCCTGACTCCCTCAAGTTGGACCACCTTTCTTGATTGCGTTGGCTCGATGAAGACTAGATGATTGCTCCCCCATAGTCCACTATGGGTGAGCCACTCTTCGACACATCTTCACAAGTCCATTGTCACCACAATGGACGGCAAGCTTCAAGCACTTGGTCTCTTTGTGATGCATCACTTGAACTTGCACACTGCAACCTAACCCCACAAAGAACTCTCACGAAGACCATGGGTTAGTACACAAAGCATAATTGACAATGCTTACCATACCATGGGATCACTTGATCCCTCTCGGTACATCTTCTACGCTTTGTGTGTTGATCAACTTGATTCACTCTTTGACTTAGTCTTGATCAACCACTCACAAGACCAATCTTTAGGTAATTCTTTGAATAGCACCTTGGTCGACACAAACTCTCCTTGAAACCAACACATGTACTCCAAGATAAGCCTATGGACAAAACCTTCAAATATAAGGCAACCATTAGTACATAGATATTGTCATTAATTACCAAAACCAAACATGGGGGCACCGCATGTTCTTTCAATCTCCCCCATTTTGGTAATTGATGACAATCACTTTCAAGAGAGTTTATATAAGGAATTATGCATCACCATGCAATGCAACAACCAATGATGCATGAGTAAGAGATGCAAATGCTTAGGAACAAAACCAAAGAAATGCAAAACTCTGAAAACTTCTCAACAAAACTCTCTGAAACTTCTCCCCTTTGGCATCGATTGCCAAAATGGGCGAAAAGCTTAGAAGGCCAATATAGAGAGTGTTCCTCCATAAATTGTGTATTTCTCAACAAGAGAGTGGAATGTCATACACATATCCAAAGGTAAAATACTTGGAGGAAGACAAACTATATTGAGGCACAAAGATTGCTAAAGAATGATATGCCACAAAGACATAACAAAGAGAGACACAAGCAATCAAGCAATCAAAAGATACCAATTGAAGCAAGCAATCAACAGATACCAATTGAACCAACTAGACCAATGATCCTACGTGCCACATGAATAAAATAAATTATGATATGAGCAAAGGAGTGTTCTAGAGAAACTAGAGAAGCTCCACATGATTTGTGCACAATTTAGTTTTGTAATTGGATACAACGAGCACAAAATAGGATCGTCACTCCCCCAAGATCAATAGAACCTCAAGACAAGTGCAAGAGAGCAACGGAGTGTTCTAAAGACACTAGTGAAGCTCCCCATGATTTGTGCGCTCCTTAGAATATTTGCATTAGGATACCAAGTGCACAAAAATAGGATCATCACTCCCCTAAAATCAATAGAAACTCACAACAAGTGCAAGTGGACAAGTAGGAAACAAATCCTAGCACTTGCAACAGACAAATGGTTGAGCAACATGTAAAAGAGGCAACTTAAGAATAAGCTCAACCAAAACCGATGTGTGTGAGTCATGGCAAAGCACTTGCGAAGACTAATATATTGATGAGCATTAAGTATCAACATAGTCTTGGATAGTGGAGATACAAGGTGCATGACATGTCCTCCCCACACACCCCAAGCAAAAGGGTTCACAAGCACACTAAAATGCAAAATGAATAACCAACACTGTGACAACCCATGGTGAAGACAGAAAGCGAAAGCCTCATCAAGACGAGGGATACCAATTAAGATGGCAAAAAGCCTCGTCAAAACAAGCAAGAGGAAAACAATCTTCACCACACAAGAGTGCATCAAGATGCAACGAGATAAGACACGCACTCAAGGCAAAAGCTTTCACGGAGCCACCAAAGAAATAACATAAGAAAGACAAGGTGGGCGTGAAAGAAAGGATATCATCTAGAGATGTAATTTCTCTCAAGTGTATAAGGTTCTAGGTAGACGAAATCATGATGATATATATATCTACAAAGAAGGATGTACACCCGAAATAGTTACAACATGAAGGAACAAGATATCCAAAAGGAAGTCATACATATACCAATAACATATTTGCTTGGAAGCATAGCACATGGCTAGATATGGTCTTATTGTATATAAATGAATTCCTACCACACAACCATCAAAGACATCACAACTAGCAACATGAGATCATCGTTGAGATGCTTTGAGAAAGGAAACAAGTATCACAAGATGGAATGAATATCATGCCAAGATCCAACCTACACAAGGTTGAATGCAAGACAACAATGCATGAATAGATACTTGTTACTGAGATATCATTGGAAGGATGTAGAAGAAACCAATTGAAGGTAGTAGATAGTAGTTCATTGAGCATCCTAGCTTGACTCCAATAATCATATGGTGACACCACCTTCCTTGTGAGTGAGCCGAGCATCCAATGCATCTCCAATTGTTCCTAGAATAATAACACAAACAAAATGGTACCCAACCTCATTGGGAGCAAAGAGTTAGAGAACCAACAATACATAGGACAAACTCCACATAAATATGTGCATATAGATATGAAAATTAATTTCATGCACATCTCATCCAATTTGAGACTTGCTGGAGATTCCGCTATATATTGGGTCAAAGAAAGAAAGCATGCCAAAGAGACTGCATGAAGTTAATATGCATGCTCAATACTTTCAAGAACCGATACCAATTGACAAAGAAATACCAAGTGAAGAAAATATACCAAATGAATAAATCATCACTTGGAGGATATCCATAACAGATACATCGAGGAATGAGATATCCATTGAACTCCCAAAAGAGAGGATGGTTCCAAACAAACCAAGCTCTCTACAAAGTTTCATGATGGCACAAAGTACCAAAAAGAAAACGGCTTGCCTTCCACTAACACACACTTGATAAGGATCACAAGATGAGTGATAACCCACAAGTATAGGGGATCGCAACAGTTTTCGAGGGTAGAGTATTCAACCCAAATTTATCAATTCGACATAAGGGGAGCCAAAGAATATTCTCAAGTATTAGCAGTTGAGTTGTCAATTCAACCACACCTAGAAAACTTAACATCTGCAGCAAAGTATTTAGTAGCAAAGTAGTATGGAAGTAACGGTAATGGTGGCAAAAGTAACAGTAGCAGTTTTGTAGTAATTGTAACAGTGGCAACGGAAAAGTAACTAAGCAGAGATCAATATGTGAAAAGCTCGTAGGCATTGGATCAGTGATGGATAATTATGTCGGATGCGATTCCTCATGCAACAGTTATAACATAGGGTGACATAGAACCAACTCCAGTTCATCAATGTGATGTAGGCATGTATTCCGAATATAGTCATACGTGCTTATGAAAAAGAACTTGCATGACATCTTTTGTCCTACCCTCCCATGGCAGCGGGGTCCTATTGGAAACTAAGGGATATTATGGTCTCCTTTTAATAGAGTACCGGACCAAAGCATTAACACTTAGTGAATACATGAACTCCTCAAACTACGGTCATCACCGGGAGTGGTCCCGATTATTGTCACTTCGGGGTTACCGGATCATAACACATAGTAGGTGACTATTGACTTGTAAGATAGGATCAAGAACTCACATATGTTCATGAAAACATAATAGGTTCAGATTTGAAATCATGGCACTCGGGCCCTAGTGACAAGCATTAAGCATAGCAAAGTCATAGCAACATCAATCTTAGAACAGAATGGATACTAGGGATCAAACCCTAACAAAACTAACTCGATTACATGATAAATCTCTTCCAACCAATCACCGTCCAGCAAGCCTACGATGGAATTACTCACGCACGGCGGTGAGCATCATGAAATTGGTGATGGAGGAAGGTTGATGATGACGACGGCGACAGATCCCCCTCTCCGGAGCCCCGAACGAACTCCAAATCAGCCCTCCCGGGAGAGATTAGGCTTGGCGGCGACTCCGTATCGTAAAACGCGATGAATCCTTCTCTCTGATTTTTTTTCTCCCCGAACGTGAATATATAGAGTCGGAGTTGAGGTCGGTGGAGCTTCAGGGGTCCCACGAGGCAGGGGCGCGCCCCAGGGGGGTGGGCGCGCCCCCCACCCTCGTGGACAAGGTGTGGCCCCCCTGGTGTTGATTCTTTCGCCAATATTTTTTATTAATTCCAAAAATATTCTCCGTGAAGTTTCAGGTCATTCCGAGAACTTTTATTTCTGCACAAAAATAACACCATGACAATTCTGCTGAAAACAACACCAGTACGGGTTAGTTCCATTCAAATCATGCAAGTTAGAGTCCAAAACAAGGGCAAAAGTGTTTGGAAAAGTAGATACAATGGAGACGTATCAATGAGTGTTTTATAGAAAATAGGATAGCTCCTCCAAGACTAGTGCATTGTAGAGAATTTGCATTTGAATACAAAATGCACAAGGTGGGATCACCACTTTCACTATATCTAAAACACTAGACAAGGTCAAGAAAATAACACGATCCACAAGTGGTATGGAAGACAAAGGGAGTTGACACAAACCTTGGCAAGAGATAAGGCAAATAAAAGCAAAAGCCAATGCAAAGATGATCAATAATTTGTACCACACAAGTGAGTACCAATTGTCAAAAAGACAAGAAGTATTTGGAAATAATTCTCGGTGGTAGATAGCAAGGATATCCAACATCATCTTCACACCAAACACAAGAAATTTTTTGCAACTTGTAGAGCTAACATGCCACCTAGGAACAAGATAATTTACAATATCAACTCTAGGTGACAATATCTCAAATGTACACATTTTCTAGGCTAGTAATATACACATAGCATATTACTCCCCCATAATGTGATACGAATGAAAACTTAACAAGAGGCAATAAGAGGATCCAACAAGAGATAATTAATGGAATATTTAGATTTTGAATTTCCCATGAGAAGACATACCACATAGTGACTAGATAAGCTTGCAATAACAAAACTAGGTGGTATTCCTCATGTACACACATTTGTGGGACCGTGAGGTGCACAAAGCACACCACTTCCCCAAAATGGGATGTTCCATTAATCTCTCACAAGAGCCAATTAAGATACAAACAAGATGCAAAATGCTCAACACACAACTCACACGTACATGAAGTGCAAACCAACATACACATACTTGATTACTCAAGATAAGCAAATTGGAAGCACACATATACAAACACAAGCAAGGTACAAAACCAAAACATGCAAAGGGGCAAGTGACTTTCAATGTAAACAATTTAAGTACAAGTTACCGCAAGGAGGCACATTGGATATGAGATAGAAACTTGATAATCTGAATGACCTGGCTTGAGGCAATATGAATGATGAAGACCCCTTAATTCTTCATAATGTAGCCAAGTCTCCAATGCCTCCAACAACACCTATTGATCAAGTTTGAGCGTGTTGGTCCCCAACCAAGTTGGGTCCTAAGAGGTTAGTCACAATAGGCTTGGCAACCCAAATGGTTCTTTTTTTGACACCACTTTGAGTACCAACAAACTTGGCAAACACATTGCCAACCTTATCCTTCCCAAGAGAATAGATATTATCAATAATAATTGGGTTGGATAAGTTACCACTAGTGCATGAAGAAGCGACGTGACCTTTCTCACGACATAAGTAGCAACGTCCACTCTTCATTTTCTTCTCACTTGATTTCTCAACAAGAGAAGCATTAACTTGAGTCTTCTTGGGAAGTGGCCTTTCTTCAACTTGAGGTTGAGCATGAGAAGGAACTTCTGGCCGCTTCCCTTGTTGCTTGTCACTAATGGACTTCTTCTTCAAAGGGCAAGATCGAACATGATGCCCTTCAATCTTGCACTTGAAGCAAATAATCTTCCGAATTCTTGAGTTGTTCTTGGCCCTTCTTCTGGTTTCTCTTGGACTTATTCTTCTTATTGGAGTTGAATCCAAGTCCACCTTTGTCATTGGGGGATTTTTGCACACTCAAGATATTGTTGAGTGTGGATTTCCCTTCATGACTCTTTTCCAAGTCTCTCTTCAAAGAAGTGACTTGGGCCTTGAGCTCTTTGATTTCCTCTACATGGTTAGTATCAACACAAGTACTAGAGGAAGTATAAGCTTCATCGTTAGAGCAGCAAGGCAAGGAAAGCAATTCATCACAAGATGTACCAACATTGTGAGTAGATGAATTACAAGGACTAGCACATGGAAATACAGCATTTTGGCTAGAAGTAGTGCTAGTATCCACATGAGGCTCACTAGATGTTACCTTAGCAATCATGGCCTCATGAGCTATCTTTAGCACATTATGGGATACTAGAAGATCATCATGAGAGCTTGAGAGCTTTTCATCACTTTCTTCCAATTTCCCATAGTTGCTAGATAGCAACTCAAGTTGAGCCCATAGCTCAACATTCTCCTTCGAAATGGATGCTTCACAAGTAATAGAGTTAGTAGCCCAAGCATCATCAATAATAGCAAGAGGAGAAGGCAACCTGGCAAGCTCTTTTGAATATGAAGCTTTAAGTTGTGCATGAGACTCGGTGAGTTTGATGAGCTCACTCTTAATGACCCTTGAGCCATTTTTGAGGTGCCCAAAGTCCTCAAGGAGTTTAGCATGCACAACTTCAAGCTTATCATTTTTAGTTTCAAAATCATTGGCCACCTCAAGCGCTCTATCATGAGATTCCTTCACGCTAGATAGTTCTAGAGCAAAAGTCTCCTCAAGAGATTCCTTGGTGGTTTATTCAAGTTCAAGAGCTTGAGAGAGGTCCGCAATCTCATTAGCATAATCACGCTCATGACCTTCCATTTTCTCAATGGTGACCTCATGCTCCTCAAGATGAGATTCCAACTCCTCAATATAATTCTTGCCCTCAATGGCAATGGACATGATTTCCATGGAGTTGGAACGAGCAATTTTATTTTTTATGAAGAGCTTTAAAGACCATTTCCCCCTTAATTTTTAAGGAGGCAACATTATCATTCTCTTCATCATTATCCTCATCATCATTAGCATTAACATCATCATCAAGAGACATATTGGCGTTCAAAGTAGGAGATACCTTTGAAGCCTTAGCCATAAGGCATAAAGCAATAGATGATGATGTAGGATCCCTTGAAGCACCATTTATGACCACATCTTATTCCATGGAGTGTTGAGTTTCCTCTACATTGTTAGCACAACAACTCGAGGAAATAGATAAACTTTTATCATGCCAACAAGTCATAGCAAGCATATCATCATGAGATTTGAGCAAGCAATTTCTACATGATATGCAAGGACTATCAACACAAGCATGTGAAACATGTAAGGTGCTGGAAGTGTTAAATTCCAAAGAAAGACCATTGCAACAAGATAATGATGAAGGATCACCAAAAACAAGCACACTATCATCATTGCAATGACCAACACTACTCACCGTAGCATTACCTTGTGGAAATCCACATATAGGTGAAGTAGAAGAAGTTGAGAAGGCAACACGGCTGGAGGTGGATGGAGAACAATCATCCCCACAAATCTTGGATACACCATATTTATCTTGAAGCTTTGTCCACAACTCATGAGCATCCCGGAACGACATGAGTTGAAATATAACTACATTGCTCAAAGCATCGAAAAGCACATTAGAAGCTTGAGCATTGAGATAAGAGTTTTTCTCATCCTCTAAAGATAATCTTTCGGGATCCTTTGGAGGAGGAAACCCCATATCTACAATTTGCTCTAAATTCGGGTCCATGACCCTAAAGAGATTAAGCATGCGAAATACCCAAACATCAAATTTGTTCCATTGAAACTAAGAGTGTCAGAGAATCCTAAACCCCTAGTAGACATCCTTACTCTCTAGGCGGTTAAGACCTAAAAAGAGAGACGAGGCTCTGATACCAATTGAAAGATCGAGGATGTCGCCTAGAGGGGGGGGTGAATAGGCACTTTAAAATAATTACAGTTTAGGCAAGAACAAATGCGGAATAAACCTAGCGGTTAATTTGTCAAGCACAAAACCTACAACAACTAGGCTCACCTATGTGCACCAACAACTTACGCTAAGCAAGATAAACTACTAGGTGATAGCAAGATATATGACAAGAAACAATATGGCTATCACAAAGTAAAGTGCATAAGTAAAGGGCTCGGGTAAGAGATAACCGAGGCACGGGGAGACGACGATGTATCCCTAAGTTCACACCCTTGCGGATGCTAATCTCCTTTTGGAGCGGTGTGGAGGCACAATGCTCCCCAAGAAGCCACTAGGGCTATCGTAATCTCCTCACGCCCTCGCACAATGCAAGATGCCGTGATTCCACTAAGGGACCCTTGAGGAGGTCACCGAACCCATACAAATGGCAACCTTGGGGGCGGTCACCGAACCCGTATGATGTCTACTACACAACCTTCTTCCTGTAGACGTTCTTGGGCCTCCAAGTGCAGAGGTTTGTAGGACAGTAGCAAATTTCCCTCAAGTGGATGACCTAAGGTTTATCAATCCGTGGGAGGCGTAGGATGAAGATGATCTCTCTCAAACAACTCTGCAACCAAATAACAAAGAGTCTATTGTGTCCCCAACACACCCAATACAATGGTAAATTGTATAGGTGCACTAGTTCAGCGAAGAGATGGTGATACAAGTGCAATATGGATGGTAGATATAGGTTTTTGTAATCTGAAAATATAAAAACAGCAAGGTAACTAATGATAAAAGTGAGCGTAAACGGTATTGCAATGCTAGGAAACAAGGCCTAGGGTTCATACTTTCACTAGTGCAAGTTCTCTCAACAATAATAACATAATTGGATCATATAACTATCCCTCGACATGCAACAAAGAGTCACTCCAAAGCCACTAATAGCGGAGAACAAACGAATAGATTATGGTAGGGTACGAAACCACCTCAAAGTTATTCTTTCGGATCGATCTATTCAAGAGTTCGTACTAGAATAACACCTTAAGATACAAATCAACCAAAACCCTAATGTCACCTAGATACTCCAATGTCACCTCAAGTATCCGTGGGTATGATTATACGATATGCATCACACAATCTCATATTCATCTATTCAACCAACACAAAGTACTTCAAAGAGTGTCCCAAAGTTTCTACCGGAGAATCAAGACGAAAACATGTGCCAACCCCTATGCATAGGTTCATGGGCGGAACCCGCAAGTTGATCACCAAAACATACATCAAGTGAATCACGTGATATCCCATTGTCACCACAGATACGCACAGCAAGACATACATCAAGTGTTCTCAAATCATTAAAGACTCAATCCGATAAGATTACTTCAAAGGGAAAACTCAATCCATTACAAGAGAGTAGAGGGGGAGAAGCAACATAAGATCCAACTATAATAGCAAAGCTCGCGATACATCAAGATCGTGCCAAATCAAGAAGACGAGAGAGAGATCAAACACATAGCTACTGGTACATACCCTCAGCCCCGAGGGTGAACTACTCCCTCCTCGTCATGGAGAGCGTCGGGATGATGAAGATGGCCACCGGTGAGGGATCCCCCCTCCGGCAGGGTGCCGGAACGGGTCTAGATTTGTTTTTGGTGGCTATAGAGGCTTGCGGCGGCGTAACTCCCGATCTCTTCTGTTCCCCGAAGTTTTGGGGTATATTGGTATATATAGGAGGAAGAAATACGTCAGGGGAGCCACGAGGGGCCCACGAGGGTGGAGGGCGCGCCCAGGGGGGTGGGCCCGCCCCCTGCCTCGTGCCTTCCTCGTTGCTTTCTTGACGTGGACTCCAAGTCTCCCAGGTTGCTTTCTTTCCAAAAATAACTTCTCCAGAAGGTTTCATTCCGTTTCGACTCCGTTTGATATTCCTTTTCTGCGAAACACTGAAACATGGAAAAAACAGAAACTGGCACTGGGCTCTGGGTTAATAGGTTAGTCCCAAAAATAATATAAAAGTGCATAGTAAAGCCCATTAAACATCCAAGATGGATAATATAATAGCATGAATACTTCATAAATTATAGATACGTTGGAGACGTATCAGCATCCCCAAGCTTAATTCCTGCTCGTCCTCGAGTAGGTAAATGATAAAAGAAAGAATTTATGAAGTGTCAATGCTAGCAGGTGCACAAGTTTGATCAATGATAATTTCAATCACCTTTTCTAGCATCATTATATGTCATAACAGTAGCTCATATCATAAAACTTTGCATGATCAAGTAACAAACTATTCACATGTTAAAGTATAGAACATAAACTTTCTTGAAAACTAACAAACCGTGTTATTAGTCATCAAACAATTACAATTCATCTTATTTCAGGATGCCAGAGCTTTGATTCAGCAAACTTCACATACTCAACTATCTTTTAGTCTTCCATGATGGCTACCACTCAAAGCATATTTTTAGAACAAATAGTATTCATCGAACACAGAGAAAGATAGGGGCTTAATGTTTCGCCTCCCAACCTTGTACCTCAGGGGTAATGTCAATAGTAATAATTCATGCTCAAATATATTTGAATGGCCATATATGCCTAGATCTTTCCATCATATGATGCTTGCCAACTAAAGAGTAGGTTGGAATGAGAAGGAATACTACCGACTCTCGCATAAAAGTAAAAGATAGGCCCTTCGCAGAGGGAAGCAGGGATTTGCAAGGTGCCAGAGCTCGAAGCAAAAACAGAGATGAAAATAATTTTGAGAGGTATGCTTTCATTGTCAACATAACGACCAAGAGTTCCCAATATCTTCCATACTACATACATTATAGGCGGTTCCCAAACAGAAACGTAAAGATTTTTACTCCCCCTCCACCAACAATCATCAATCCATGGCTTGCCCGAAACAACGGCTGCCTCCAACTAACATCAATCCTGGGGGAGTTTTGTTTGCAATTATTTTTGATTTGATTTCAATCTTTTGATCATGGGACTGGGCATCCCAGTTACCAGCCATTTTCTCGTGAATGATGAGCGGAGTCCACTCATCGTGAGAATAAGCCACCTAGCATGGAAGATACTGCTAGCCCCTAGTCGCTACATGAGCGATTCGGGCATACAAAACATATTATTATTTGAAGGTTTAGAGTTTGGCACATGCAAATTTACTTGGAACGGCAGGTAAATACCGCATATAGGTAGATATGGTGGACACTCATGGAAGAGACTTGGTTCAAGGAGTTTGGATGCACAAGCAGTATTCCCGCTTAGTACAGATATTTTGGCTAGCAAAGGATTCTAAATAGCAAGCACCACATGTTAGAGGATCCATAACAATATAACTTCTATACAAATATACCCAAGCATAACTCATTATGTTGTCTTCCTTGTCCAACTTCAGCTAATTTGCTCAGGTTTGAAAATAATTAATGGGGCTCACAATCATAGAAGATGTCCAAGATAGTATATTTATATGTGAAATCTCTCTTCCTTTCTATTCTTTCATGAATTGTTCAAGTGACCAATACAATGTTTGCTAACCTTCAATAAATTTACCACCTCTACTTCTTATATGTGAAGGCATTACTCCCCATGGGAAAGGCATATGAAACATATATAATTTCAGATTTATGACATTCAAATCATTCAACTATTTACTCATAGGATATAAGTGAAGCACACGAGTAAATGACAAACTACTCCAAAAAGATATAAGTGAAGTTCAATGAGTAGTCGAATAATTATACAACTATGTGAAGACTCTCTAACATTTAAGATTTTCAGATCTTGGTATTTTATCCAAACAGAAAGCAAAGCTAAAGAAAATAAAATGACGCTCCAAGCAAAACACATATCATGTGGTGAATAAAAATATAGCTCCAAGTAAAGTTACCGATGAACGAAGACGAAAGAGGGGATGCCTTCCGGGGCATCCCCAAGCTTAGGCTCTTGGTTGTCCTTGAATATTACCTTGGGGTGCCTTGGGCATCCCCAAGCTTAGGCTCTTGCCACTCCTTATTCCGTAGTCCATCGAATCTTTACCCAAAACTTGAAAACTTCACAACACAAAACTCAACAGAAAACTCGTAAGCTTCGTTAGCGAAAGAAAACAAAACACCACTTCAAGGTACTGTAATGAACTAATTCTTTATTTTTATTGGTGTTTAACCTACTGTATTCCAACTTCTCTATGGTTTATAAACTATTTTACTAGCCATAGATTCATCAAAATAAGCAAACAACACACGAAAAACAGAATCTGTCAAAAACAGAACAGTCTGTAGTAATCTGTAACTAACGCAAACTTCTGGAACTCCAAAAAATCTACCAAAATAGGAAGACCTAGACAATTTGTTTATTGATCTGCTGCAATTGGAATCATTATTTTATCACGTTCTGGTGATTTTTAACAATTGTTTTTGTGAACAGAAAGTTTCTGGAATTTTCAGCAAGATCAAATAACTATCATCCGAGAAGATCCTATAGGCCTTACTTGGTACAAACACTAATTAAAACATAAAACCACATATAACCAGAGGCTAGATAGATTATTTATTCCTAAACATAACCAAAAAGCAAGAAACTAAAATAAAATTGGGTTGCCTCCTAACAAGCGCTAACGTTTAACGCCCCTAGGTAGGCATGATGATTTCAATGATGCTCACATAAAGGATAAGAATTGAAACATAAAAAGAGCATCATGAAGAATAGGAATAGAACATTTAAGTATAACCCACTTCCTATGCATAGGGATTTTTTGAGCAAACAACTTATGGGAGCAAGAACCAACTTGCATAGGAAGGTAAAACAAGCATAACTTCAAGATTTTAAGCACACAGAGAGGAAACTTGGTATTATTGAAATTCCTACAAGCATACATTCCTCCCTCATAATAATTTTTAGTAGCATCATGAGTAAATTCAACAATATAACCAGCACCTAAAGCATTCTTTTCATGATCTACAAGCATAGAAAATATACTACTCTTCACATAAGCAAAATTCTTCTCATTCGGGATAGTGGGAGTATCATAAGAGACTTGAATACTATAAATTGTTTCCACATTAAATGAGTAATGTTCAGAAAAAGGGGAATCATAATCATGACAAGTTTTATAAATATAATCATCACTACTTTTTATAGCATAAGTTTTATCACAATAATCATCATAAGTAGCAACTTTGTTCTCATCATAATCGATTGAAACCTCTTCCAAGATAGTGGACTCATCACTAAATAAAGTCATGACCTCTCCAAATCCACTTTCATAAATATAATCATCATAAGTAGGAGGCATGCTATCATCATTATAAATTTGCATATCGAAACTTGAGAGGCTAAAAATATCATCTTCATTAGACATAGCATCCCCAAGCTTGGGACAAACATTAATTGCAGCAAATATATTCTCCAAAACACCATCTTCTTCAAACATAGCATCCCCAAGCTTGGGCCTTTTCATATCATAAGAATAATCACTCTCATCGTTAATAGTATGGATAGCACCAATAGTATAGCAATTGTCATATTCCAAGCAAGTGCCAAACAGATTTTCAAGATCATAAGAAGTATCATTATCTTCCCAATCATAATCATCACAACAAGCAATAGGCATAACGAGATCATCATCAAGTGCATCATCTTAATTTTCATGAGGCACAACAATAATAGGAGCAACATTATTTGGGAAAGATATCTTTTTACCTCTCCTCCTTTTTCTTTTCTTCTTCTTCACCACATCATGTGTGGGTCCAATCCTCTTTTTGGAGCTCCTTATTAATGAAATTGGTTGAATAGAAGGCTCCTCCTCGTTACCTGATTCATCATAAGAAATAATAGGAGAATATTGGGAAGTCTCTTCCCTTTTGTTAGCATTCTCTTCATCTTATATTTGTTTTCTTTTATTTATGTAATTGGCAATATAAGGCTTTTCAATGCAATTCACCGCACAATACATATAAATTTCTTCTAGATCAAAATGAAGAACTCTATCAAGGGCAAATTCTGGAATAACCTAGTTATACGTTTCATTTCTTCATAACCCAAGAGCAAACTAAGTTCATTATGATGTGCAAGGGAAATCAAGTCATCACAATTTTTGGATACGATACGATCATGAAACAATTTGCATTGGGTACTGAAATGATCATGTTCATTGCAAAGTTCACAAGTACGGCTAAGAAAGTTTAAATTTTCAGCACAAACATCTAGCCTCTCTTGCAACAATTTAGTTTCTAAGTGCTTATGCCTCTTGCAATATCTATCTTCCCTATTTGGTGTGTACTTGCAAACGCAATGCACTCCACAAAAATTGACATGTTTATAGGATACATTTTCATCATGACTAGTGCAATCATCGTTAGTCCATGGATATTCAAGGAGTTCATACTAACAAGATTGCAATCATGCTCATCATTCAAAGATTTAGTGCCAAACATTTTAATGCATTCTTCTTCTAACACTTTGGCACAATTTTCCTTTCCATCATACTCACGAAAGATATTAAAAAGGTGAAGCGTATGAGGCAAACTCAATTCCATTTTTTGTAATTTTATTTTATAGACTAAACTAGTGATAAAACAAGAAACAAAAAGATTCGATTG
This sequence comes from Aegilops tauschii subsp. strangulata, assembly GCF_002575655.3. NCBI lineage: Eukaryota > Viridiplantae > Streptophyta > Magnoliopsida > Poales > Poaceae > Aegilops > Aegilops tauschii. Next base: position 507,689,494 of record NC_053036.3, on the reverse strand, counting down.
CAGGACCTAAATATATACCTTCAAGCACTCACCTCCCCGGCAACGGCGCCAGAAAAGAGCTTAGTTGACGGGGTGTGAGTGCCGCTTACCTAGCCTCCCAGGCAACGGCGCCAGAAAAGAGCTTGATGTCTACTACACAACCTCCTTCTTGTAGACGTTGTTGGGCCTCCAAGTGCAGAGGTTTGTAGGACAGTAGCAAATTTCCCTCAAGTGGATGACCTAAGGTTTATCAATCCGTGGGAGGCGTAGGATGAAGATGGTCTCTCTCAAACAACCCTGCAACCAAATAACAAAGAGTCTCTTGTGTCCCCAACACACCCAATACAATGGTAAATTGTATAGGTGCACTAGTTCGGCGAAGAGATGGTGATACAAGTGCAATATGGATGGTAGATATAGGTTTTTGTAATCTGAAAATATAAAAACAGCAAGGTAACTAATGATAAAAGTGAGCGTAAACGGTATTGCAATGCTAGGAAACAAGGCCTAGGGTTCATACTTTCACTAGTGCAAGTTCTCTCAACAATAATAACATAATTGGATCATATAACAATCCCTCAACATGCAACAAAGAGTCACTCCAAAGCCACTAATAGTGGAGAACAAACGAAGAGATTATGGTAGGGTACGAAACCACCTCAAAGTTATGCTTTTGGATCGATCTATTCAAGAGTTCGTACTAGAATAACACCTTAAGATACAAATCAACCAAAACCCTAATGTCACCTAGATACTCCAATGTCACCTCAAGTATCCGTGGGTATGATTATACGATATGCATCACACAATCTCAGATTCATCTATTCAACCAACACAAAGTACTTCAAAGAGTGTCCCAAAGTTTCTACCACAGAATGAAGACGAAAACATGTGCCAACCCCTATGCATAGGTTCATGGGCGGAACCCGCAAGTTGATCACCAAAACATACATCAAGTGAATCACGTGATATCCCATTGTCACCACAGATACGCACGGCAAGACATACATCAAGTGTTCTCAAATCATTAAAGACTCAGTCCGATAAGATTACTTCAAAGGGAAAACTCAATCCATTACAAGAGAGTAGAGGGGGAGAAGCAACATAAGATCCAACTATAATAGCAAAGCTCGCGATACATCAAGATCGTGCCAAATCAAGAACACGAGAGAGAGATCAAACACATAGCTACTGGTACATACCCTCAGCCCCGAGGGTGAACTACTCCCTCCTCGTCATGGAGAGCGCCGGGATGATGAAGATGGCCACCGGTGAGGGATCCCCCCTCCGGCAGGGTGCCGGAACGGGTCTAGATTTGTTTTGGTGGCTATAGAGGCTTGCGGCGGCGGAACTCCCGATCTCTTCTGTTCCCCGAAGTTTTTAGGGTATATTGGTATATATAGGAGGAAGAAATACGTCACGGGAGCCACGAGGAGCCCATGAGGGTGGAGGGTGCGCCCAGGGGGGTGGGCGCGCCCCCTGCCTCGTGCCTTCCTCGTTGCTTTCTTGACGTGGACTCCAAGTCTTCCAGGTTGCTTTCTTTCCAAAAATAACTTCTCGAGAAGGTTTCATTCCGTTTCGACTCCGTTTGATATTCCTTTTCTACGAAACACTGAAACAAGGGAAAAAACAGAAACTGGCACTGGGCTCTGGGTTAATAGGTTAGTCCCAAAAATAATATAAAAGTGCATAGTAAAGCCCATTAAACATCCAAGGTGGATAATATAATAGCATGAATACTTCATAAATTATAGATACGTTGGAGACGTATCACCGTACACTTTGGCAACCCCTGGGGGCGGTCACCGGTACCCGTCAAATTGCTCGGGGCGATCTCCACAACCTAATTGGAGACCCCGATGCTTGCCCGGAGCTTTGCACCACAATGATTGAGCTCCGAACACTACCAACCGTCTAGGGCGCCCAAGCACCCAAGAGGAACAAGCTCAAGGGTACCAAGCACCCAAGAGTAATAAGCTTCTCAACTTGTAACTTCCACGTATCACCATGGAGAACTCAAACCGATGCACCAAATGCAATGACAAGGGCACACGGAGTTCCCAAGTCCTTCTCTCCCAAATCCCACCAAAGCAACTAATGCTAGGGAGGAAAATGAGAGGAAGAACAAGAAGGAGAACACCAAGAACTCCAAGATCTAGATCCAAGGGGTTCCCCTCACATAGAGGAGAAAGTGATTGGTGGAAATGTGGATCTAGATCTCCTCTCTCCTTTCCCCACAAAACTAGCAAGAATCCATGGAGGGATTGAGAGATAGCAAGCTCGAAGAAGGTCAACAGTGGGGGAAGAACACGAGCTCAAAGGATGAGGTTCATTAGGGAAGAAGACACCCTTTTATAGGTGAGGAAAATCCAACCGTTATGCTCACAGCCCGCACAAAGCGGTACTACCGCTCATGGGAGCGGTACTACCGCTCATGGGAGCGGTACTACCGCTAGGGCGGTGGAATCCCTTTGAAAAACAACAGCGAGGCGGCAAAAGGCCGGTAGAACCGCCGGAGCGGTACTACCGCTCGTCCTCACGGTACTACCGCTAGGGGTAGCGGTACCACCGCTAAGGATAGCAGTACTACTGCTTGCGAGCGGTACTAAAAAAATACATCCGTGCCTACCACCCGCTGGACTTATGACGAGTTTTTAGTCCGGAGCGAAGTAGCCACGGAAGTAGCCGCGGTAGTACCGCTCCCAAGAGCGGTAGTAAAAAATTACATCCCCTCCAAGCGGTAGTACCGCTGCAGCTTTTTTTAAGGACACCAAAACTGACACAACTTCTGCAAACGGACTCCGAATTCAACGAAACCAAGTTTGTTGGAAAGCTAGCGACAAGGGATAACATAATTTTATAGAAATAAAAATAAGAAGCAAATTAGAAAAGACCCATAAGAAAATGGTGTGAACCCTTCCTTGAATAAGACCGGTAAAACCCCCAACACCGAAAACGCAATAAAGGAAGCATGTGAACTCGGTTTTCGATGAACTCGAGCTTGTCAAGAAGATGACCATAAGCTCAAAATCTCACAAAGAGAACTAAACAAGAACCAAGAAAGATGATGCAAGGATGCAATGGTTTGAGCTCTCTATGAATGATACGATCAAGCTACTCATCGAGAGCCCCCCCTTGATAGTACGGCAATCGATCCTATAACCCGGTCTCCCAACTACCGCCATGAGACCGGTAAAATAGAAGACCTGTCAAGGGAAAACCTTTGCCTTGCACCAAGTCCACTTGAGCTATATGACGATGATCTTGACTCCCTCAAGTTGGACCACCTTTCTTGATTGCGTTGGCTCGATGAAGACTAGATGATTGCTCCCCCATAGTCCACTATGGATGAGCCACTCTTCGGCACATCTTCACAAGTCCATTGTCACCACAATGGATGGCAAGCTTCAAGCATTTGATCTCTTCGTGATGCATCACTTGAACTTGCACACTGCAACCTAAGCCCACAAAGAACTCTCACGAAGACAATGGGTTAGTACACAAAGCGTAATTGACAATGCTTACCATACCATGGGATCACTTGTTCCCTCTCGGTACGCCTTCTACGCTTTGTGTGTTGATCAACTTGATTCACTCTTTGACTTAGTCTTGATCAACCACTCACAAGACCAATCTTTAGGTAATACTTTGAATAGCACCTTGGTCGACACAAACTCTCCTTGAAACCAACACATGTACTCCAAGAAAAGCCTATGGACAAAACCTTCAAATATAACTCAAGGCAACCATTTGTCCATAGAGATTGTCATCAATTACCAAAACCAAAAATGGGGGCACCGCATGTTCTTTCACCAGGACATTACAGTCAACAACTTTCAAGGATAAAATGCAACGGCAAGATATAAAGTGTTGAGCAAAGCTAGCAGGCTCCAGCCAGCCTGCAAGTAAAGATATAGAAAACCAAGGTATATAACAGCTTGAAGACGATGGAGCCCTCCGACGGGAATAAAAACCACACAGTGCCACCAAGAGGACCTTGACGGATGGAGGTAGAAGGTGGGGAGGCGCTCATGTAGTCTCCATGGGTCGGTCGACGCGGATACACCTTGGATTTCTCCGGTGCCACCTCCCACCTCCAGCCTCCAAACAGAACCGGCTGCGGCAATCGGAGGCTACACGAGGCAGTGCCAACGGAGGCAACCATGGTTAAAGAAGATGGAGGCCTCCAGGTCTGCAAAGGGCGCAGGTGAGGAAGAATGACTAGCACCGGCGAGCGTCGGTCGCCGCACACCCAACTTCAATCCACCAAGTCTGTCTCAAGGCCCATGAAGCTTGGCGAAGGTCTAACCACACCAGGGAGTCTTGGAGACCGGATATGTATCGAGGGACCATCTTGATGCACAAGTCAGGATGGCGGCGGCCAGACTGGATCTGTCATATGTTAAACCCTAGCCGTCATCACCTATATATGGTGGGGGCTAGGGCAACCATTCCCATCTACTCTCGTAGAAAGTACTCTCGGTAGTCAGATATCATCCCTCCATTGTAACCCTCGCACGAGGTACGCCACCATGAATACAAAATAGAAGCAGGACGTAGGGTGATACTCGTCCAAGAAGGCCCGAACCTGGGTAACTCTCTCGTGTGATGTTCGATCTAGTTCTTCCGGCCACGTTCACCACCCTATCGAGGGTACTGACGGTTTCACGTACCGTCAATATGCACTACAATTCATGTATGTGTGCATCAACAAAATCACATACACGAGTCTAGGAAAAAAAGGAGAAATAAAACAGAGGATAACAACTGCAATGTGGTGAATGTGCAAATGAGAATGGTATTAAAAAACAATCTTGGTAGGCAATTCTTTTTGCAAAAAGGACCGCTAGAAATTTGCAACAAGTACTATGCTATAACCAAATAAAAGGAAAGAGAAAATACATAAGCAAGGACAAAATGAAATATAAATGAAAGTTGAAAATAAAAATAAAAAAAGGAGAAAAACGAAACAAAGAAGAAATGGGACAAGCACACAATAATAAAATATAAATAAGAGGAAAAGTCAAAGGCACACCAATAGTGAATAAAAAGTGAAAAAGAAAAAGAAAAGAAAGGTAAAGCGAAACAATAAAAAAAATAACACATCGACAAAAAGAATTACAAAACACGGCTCACAAAACGCAAGGGAACTCAAGTGTGTCCATGTCTCGCTTCACGAGAGACAGAGCGTAGCCTCGCCTAAAGGCGAGCGCTTGACTGGGCCGGCCCAGGCGCACGGGAGGCCACATGCCCACATGCCACAGCCTCGTTTTTCTGTTTGTTTGTTTTTCCCGTTTTTATGTTTTTGTTTTGTGCTTTTTTCCTTTTTTATATTTCCAAATATTATAACTATATATTTTACAAAAAATACTTGAAAAATATTAATCAAGCATTTGTAAAAATAAAATGCGTATAGAAAAAATATTTATCTTGTACTATACGACAAATGTATACAAAACATATACAATGTGTATGAAAAAGTTGATAATATATTAAAAAATGTTAATCAAGCATTTGAATTTTTTATTGAGTACCTAAAAATATTAATCAAGCATTTGGAAAATGTTAAATGTGTATAGAAAATTTATTTCCCATGTATACAAAAAATATATGATGTGTTTGAAAAATATGTTGACGATGTATTTAAAAAATGTTCAGAATGTATTAAAAATGTTGATCATTTATTTAATAAATTTTAAACATGTATAATAAAGTGTTGATCATGTGTCAACATTTTTATGATGGCAATAATTGTTTTTCACACACAATGTACACTTTTTGTATACATTAGGAACATTTTAATATACATGTTTAATAATTTTTTTATTATAGAATTGACTTGAAAAAATATATTTTATTGTGTCTACTATTATTTAATAATTTTGTACATATGCACGATCAACATTTACATATACACGTTTAACATTTTTTTTGAAAGAACCAGTGTATCACTGGCATTCATATATTAAGCAGAGGGAAGGTGGCAAATGCGTTTATGATCAGAATCCTGATCATGGTGGTTACAAGAGTTTTGGGCGGCCAAAAAGAAAAGAGGCATTTCAGCCTGGGTCGCCTAGTGGTGTCTGAAGGCACTTTGCTCCGGCCAGCTTCCAGCAGTCCATGTCACTCCGAATGGCCGCCAGTGTGTCCTTGATCTGTTTTGGCGTATTTCTGAAGATGCGATTATTTCTTTCCGTCCAAATGCGCCACGTGACAAGGAAGATCATTGTTTTAAGCTTCGCCCTTAGGTTTCGCCTTGTCTGTTGCAGGGCACTCTTGATTCTTTGCTCGGAGGGCTCGTCTGTGCCTTGTGTTAGAAGAACAAGCTGCCTGCAGCCCGGCCACATCGATGTTCTCTGCCAGGTTTCCTTTGTCACTAGGCAGTCCTAGAAGAGATGAGTAGCAGTTTCCAAGTTTCTCATGCATAGGTAGCCGAAATACCCATTTTCCCAACCTCTGCGTTGCAATCTGTCATTGCACCATAAGCGGTTCTGCAGCAGCAGCCAGAAGAACGCTTTGATCTTTCCAGGGGCCCAAGTCTTCCAGATCAGCTCCTTGTAATCATTTTTGCAAGATGATCAAACTGGGCTGTGTATGCTGATTTGGCAGTGTATATCCCTGAGCCATGTAGACGCCATGTGATTTTGTCATCAGTGTCCGGTTGCAAAGTGATATTGGCATCTCGAATTGCTCTCCATAGGATGAGGAAGTTTTGAATCAGGTCTATGTTTGTTGGCTGTCTGAGGTTTGATATCCATTTGTCATTTGCAAGAGCATCATGCACGCATTTCTTCTTTCCCCTCGATCGGTTGTACATGTCTGGGAAAAGTACTGCAAGACAAGGCGTGGTGAACCAGGTAGATGTCCAGAAAGATGCAAGTTTACCATTTCCCAGAGTCACTAATGTTGCATTGTTGAAGAGGGCTCTGTCAGCGCTGTCACACGGTAGCTCGGATCCTTTCCAGGGTCTCTCCTCGCTTTGCCAAGATAGCCACAGCCAGCGTTGACAGAGGGCACTGGAAAATCTTTCTAGTTCATGGATCCCTAGTCCACCATTTTCTGTTGGCGTGCAATTTTTTTCCATGCAACTTTGCACTGTCCGGCGGTGAGATCTTTCTCCTGTGCCTAGAGAAAACGGCGACAGATCTTGTCAATGTCTTTGATCAGTCTTTTTCGGGGACGCAGCACAGACAGGGCGAATGTTGGGACTGCTGACAGCACGCATCGGACCAGCACCCTTCTACCTGCAAAAGACATCAATCTGCCTTTCCAACCAGCCAAACGTGCTCTGATTCGGTCAAGGATGAATTGAAAATGAACCAGTCTTGCCCTTCCCAGGGTGATCGGCAAACCCAGGTATTTGATGGGGAACTGTGTCTTCTGGCCTCCAAAATTTTGCAAGATCTCTTGGAGGTTAATGTCATCGCACCTGATTGGCGTGACAGTGCTCTTGCCAATGTTCAGACGCAGGCTGGATGCGTCACCAAACATATATATGTGGTGCAACAGCTTATCCACCTCGTCTTTGTTTGGGTTTGCAAAGATGACAGCGTCATCTGCATAGAGGCTAATGCGCAGCTTGAGCTCTCGGCCTGGAAGAGGTGCCATAATATTGAGCTCGGTTTCTCTTGCAATAAGGCAATGTAACACATCAATCACAATGATAAAGAGCAGGGGGGACAGTGGGTCTCCCTGACGCAGGCTGCGGCGATGCAACAACCGCTTTCTCGGGTCACCATTCAGCAGAAAAGAGGAGGATGTCGAGACCAGAAGCAAAGAGATCCAATCCCTCCATCGATTACTGAACCCTAGTTTCTGCATCAGCTCTAACAAGAACTGCCATGACACTGAATCAAAAGCACGAGCAATATCCAGTTTGATCAACAGGGCTGGTTTCTTCCTTCCGTGGAGTGATCGGACTGAGTTTCTGACGTATAGGTAGTTGTCTTGCAAGCATCTGGATTTGAGGAAAGTACTCTGCGCCGGCGAGATGATCGAGCCGATCTTGTCAGCAAGCCGCATGGCCAGGACTTTTGCAATAAGTTTGGCCATTGAGTTGATCATGCTGATCGGCCGGAAATCCCCGACTGTTTCAGGACCATCCTTTTTTGGCAGCAGGGCAACCAGAGCAGTGTTGATCATTGAAAATTTTGCGCCCAATAAGCTATGAAACTGCTGAAAAATTGCAATCATGTCCTCTTTTATGATATCCCAGCAGGAGCGGTAGAACTGACCGTTGAGACCGTCTGGCCCTGGTGCTTTTTCAGCCGGCGAGGCCAGCACCGTTGCCCAAACCTCGCCTTTAGAGAAAGGGGCGTCAAGACCCTCAGATTGAATTGTGGGCAGCTGCAGATCAGCCCAGTTGATGGTGCGGCACCGGGGTTGAGAACTGCCCATGATCTTGTTGAAATGCTCATATATGATCTCAGCCTTTTCGTCGTGTTCGGTTGCAACCAGGTTGCTAGTCTTGAGAGAGTGGATGAAATTTTTCCTCCTCCTGGAGTTGATCTTGGCATTGAAAAACTTCATATTTGCGTCTCCAGCTTTCAGCCGTGTAATTCTAGAAGCCTGGCGGCGTCTGGCCCTCTCCACGGCTGCTAGCCCAGTCACTCTCTATTTCAGTAATTTTCTGAAGTTGAATTCGGCTGGCGATAGCTGACGTTTCTCCATTGCAATATCAAATCTCAGAATAATCTCTGTTGCAATGTGAAACTGGAGCTTGGCATCACTGAAAAGACTCTTACTCCAGATCTTCAGATCTTTAGCCACTCGCTCAAACTTCGTCTTGATTCTGTGGAACACACATGTCTGAGTTGTGGGTCGTTCCCAAGCTCGCTGAACTATCTCTCTGAAGTGAGGGAATTTGACCCAGAAACCTTCGAAGCGGAAGCGAGCACGTCTTGGTGGAGCAGCGGCACTGCCCAAAACCAGGGGAAGTGATCTGAGCAAGCCGTGGATGCGGCCATGAGCATGTGGGAGGGAAAATCGCCTCCCACTCAACATTGGCGAAGAACTTGTCGATGCTAACTAGGGTGGGTGATTCTCTTTCGTTGCTCCATGTGAAGCGCCTATTTTTGCATTTGATTTCTCTAAGTGCCGCTGTGTCGATTGCCGCTCTAAATCTACTCATCAGTCTCCTATTGAGATTGAGATTGTTTTTGTCTCTAGCCTCATAGACCACGTTGAAATCGCCATTTATCAGCCATGGTGTGCCCACAGGCGGGGCAACGCTAACTAGTTCATTGAAGAAGTCTTCTTTGTTTGTGCCGTCAAATGGGCCGTAAACCGTGGTAAGAACAAAGCTAGAGGAGGAGCTAACTACTGTGACTGTGGCCGTGATGGAGAATTGCCCGGTCGCCTGGGAACAGACCGAGACCAGCTCGTTGTTCCAGAAGATTGCGGCGCCACCCCTAGTAGCGATCGCCGGAAGAACTACACACTCGCCTAGCTAGCTACCCCCCACGTCGTGCACCAGTGCTTGATCCCAAGTTTCTATTTTTGTTTCTTGTACACAGAGAATTGCTAGTCTGTGTGCAGCAGCTACCTCTCTAATGGCTTCCCTCTTCGCCGCGGAGTTTAAGCCTTGAACGTTCCAGGACATGATGGCACAGTTGTTGTTATTCATGTAGACACCGAGTGATGCTCCAGAGACTAGCATAACTAAGAAAAACAAGATACACCGCCAGAGCATAATCTGGGGCATGCTGATGGCCACCAATAGGCCCCAAATTCCACCAGCATGAGCACGACCTATCTAATCTTGCACTAAACACGGATCCTAACTCAAGCCAGCCATCGGCCGACCGTCTCTGGAATCTAGTAGTACTTAACATAATCTAACTTGCGTCCCCGCGGGGGGCTCCGTCTGGGCCGACGAGGCCCGCGGCAATGCGCAGAGCCGCCGGGTCCTGGCGGGTGAGCTTTGCTAGGGCCATGATGTCGTTGTCAGTGAGCGGCTCGTTGAACTTCTTGATCAGCGCCTGGGCTGCCTTCTGCGTCATCTTGTCTTTGGGCCCCAGCAGTCCAAGGTCGCGCACGAGCCTGAGAGTTGCCCGGTGCGCCACCGGCACCTCGGAGAGGTTGTTTGCCAGCCGCGCGCTCTGGCGAGTCGGGGCCGAAGCAGTTCTAGTCTTTGCCGGGGCGGAGGGGCGAGGCGGGGGCAGCAGGGGGCGGGGACGTTGTCGAAGAGGCGGCGTGGCGTCGTAGACCCGTCTTGATCGTGAATCTCCATGCGCTGCACCCTTTGGGTGACCGCGCCCAGCTGCAGGCCAACTGAGGATGTCAGAGCTGGGGCACGTTACGCCAGAGAGGAGGATGCGGCTTCTGGCAGCATCTTGCTACGCTCCGGGCTATCGGAGAAGCATAGCGGCAGCGCCACTGCAACTGCCTCGACTTTGTCGATGTTGTCGGAGGTGTCGTGGACGACCGTCGGCGGAGAGAGCGCAGCTTGGTCCTGAAAGAACTCTGTCACTTGGTCGGAGGTGGCCACAGTGGTAGCCTACTTTTCCTTGACCTTGACCGCGGGCTGGCTGTGCTGGCATCCTTGGCGGTTTGACGGCGTGCGGCTCCTACGGCGCTGCTAGGGTTGCTGCGTCGTTGCTTTGTCGTGGGAGGAGCGGCCCCTGCCCAGGAGGGTATCTATCCAGGACCTGCGGCCTCCCTCGTCTTCGTCGTCAGGGCTCCTTATGTGGCCGCCGAAAGGCAGGCCATGGCAGCCGGTGGAGACCATCGCAGGCCCCGGGCGCCTGTCCCGGCCCTGATCAGGTGGGGCTTGACCGTCCTCGATCTTGGCACGCCAGGTGACGGGGTAGACGGCAGGGAACGGCATGTTGTCGCCGTATGACTCGGAGGAGGGGATGCCACTCTGGGTGAGGAAGATGAGCGCGGAGAGAGCGGCGTCCAGTCTTCAACTCTGTCGACGTGGATGAGGAGGTCACAGCGCCGAACCCACGGCAGCGGCGCGACATCGCGGCTGGGGGGGGGGGAGCCGTACATCTCCTTGGTGCCCCCCCGCTTGACGATCCAGAGCGTGCGCTTGGTCGGGATGTGAGAGACGTCCCACACCCAGACCCACACCCCGAAATGCTTCGTGTGGTCTTGCTCGAAGGTGACGCTGTCGAGACGATCGATCCTGCATCTGTCACCGAGGGCCTCCTCTGCGCCCTCCAGCGTCCAGAGTTGCATCGGCAGGTCCTCGATGACAATTCGGACATGCAGCTTGAAGTTGTCGTGGGTCATGTGGTCGTCATCGTGCCACGGCTTGATCCGGAGTACGCCGCCGTCGACGGTGACCGCGCCCTGGCGCACCGCCAGATCGTGGTGCGCGGGGAGGTTGAAGCGGACGAAGAAGTCTTCATGATGGTGGTGGGTGACGCGCAGGAGATGGGGGGATGCGACGTAGCACCTCCAGGGCCTTGCCGACCGCCATGGGGTGGGTGGGGTGCGCCTTGTCGACAGTGGTGAGCAGCACGACGTGGCGGCGGAGGACTGACTCCAGCTGCTCCATTGCCGGGGAGGAGACGATCACCTTGTGGCTCTCCCTGGGGCGACGCGATAGGTCGGTGTGGAAGTGGCGGGCTGACTCCATGGCGGCGGAGTGGAGCTGGGTAGGAGGAGGTGGTGGCGGGAAGCGAAGACGGCCGCGCACCGGCACCCTGGGCTGCGCCAGGCCGCCGGAGGGACGGTTGCGGGGGTTGAGGTGGCACTCTCTGGCGAAATGGCACGGCTGCTTGCACAGGATGCAGCGGAGAGGATCCCTACAGTCGATGCAGCGGTGTTCGGAGCTGAGACAGCGGAAGCACAATCCATTGAAGCGCTTTAAGAAGGCCTCGCGGGCAGGAGAAGCTTTGAAGTCTAGGCGCCGGGAGGCGCGCCGGAAGCCTGGATGAGCCGGCGGGTCGGGGCGTGGGCGCCGGCTTTTCCGCGGGCGATAAATGGATCAGCCATCCGCATTGCCCGAAGAGGGATGGTTGGCAGAAGGGGATGGGATAACCATGATGGATTTAAGCAGAGGCCACTAAGAGGGGGGGGGGCGCTGCTCGATCCGCCGTGTCCAAGGAGGGCACGACCTTGGAGCACTCCCCCGTAGCAGGAGGCGCGGAAGCTCCGGGGATGGGATGGGCGGCGACGACATGGTCTCCGATACCTGGGATGGACCGAAAGAAGTAGGGGGATCTCCCTCAGATCCAGCCGAGGGCCATGCTGAGCCGCCAGCCGGCGGGGCTACAGGGGTGGACGGCTGGGAGGGGGCCATGGTCTGGTTCGGTGGCGCGGTTACCCACGGGGGCTGGTGGCCGCCGCGGCCGGAGTGGCCGGCGGCGGGGGGAAGGGGGAGGAGAGCGGGCTCTCGAGTCAGTAACTTATATCGCTAGTAGGCTAGTGGCGATGAACATGAATTTCACATTTTAAAGATACACGATATTTTTTTTTGCATATGAGCAAAAGAAAGAGAAGGAAAACCAATGAAACCGAAAAAGAAACAATAGGAACAAAAAGGGAAAAAAGAAATAGAAACAAAGAAAACACCAAAAAGGAACAAAAAATAGGAAAACTGAGAAAGAAACAAAGGAAAAGGATGAAATCCAAGAAATATACAACAAGAAAACCGAAAAAGGAAGAAGAACTGAATGAAAAGAAAAAAGGGTGAAAACTGAAAAATACCCGAAAATGGAAAAAGTTGTGCTTCTCGTGGAAGCACAGATTTGCCTCTTTGAGTCGTTGTTTCTCGTGGAAGCACAGATTTGCTTCCGCGAGATTTACCTGGAAAGGGAAAAAATTATGCTTCCACTTGTGCTTCTCGAAAAGGGAAGAAAAATATGTGCTCTCACCAGAAGCATGGATTCTCTTCTCGTCGAGTAATAACTTTGCTTGCGTAAAGAAAAGGAAAAAACTATGCTTCTGCTCTATTTTTCTTTGTCAAAACAAAGTTCATCAAAACCTAGTAACATGAGACCTAGTTTCGTAGATCCCGACGTAAGAAATCAAATGGTAAAATGATTAAATATATAAAACATTTTGAATAAACGAATCTATGCAAATAAATATATTTTCTAGATTGCAACAAGAAAATAGGAGTGACTTTTGCAAGATACGATCTAATTTTGGAGAAGCTACCGACTCACGCGTCTCGCGGTGGAAACTCGGGTTGTCGTAAAAGAAAGAACAAAGCACGGGAAGCAAAACGAAAAGAAGCACTATCGGGATCGACTGGCGGCCCGTCACACCATCCGCTAGAATAGGTCGTCGTTTTATAAGTGCAGGCAGGCAGCTAGCCATCCACGAAAAGCGCACAGTGTCGGCGTTCTGGGAACGGGGGTCCCCAGACTTGCCTGCCTGCGGCCCACGGCGTGGCTTTGCTAGCAGGCCTGTACGACCCATCTTCATCGACAAGGCATTCAAGACCCTCGCGAGGGGCCAAGCCCCGCGAGGCGGACGACACAAGACCTCCTCGGGAGCGGCCTCACCAGGCTGGCTCGCGAGGGGCGGAGATATCAAGGCGGGGCAAGCCTCACGAGGCTCTCGTGATGTGAGCCATGATAATCAGGATCAGACGGGCGCCAGGCGGGCGCCAGCGCGCGCAACGTCCTTGTTTCCTCTTTGGTGCCAAGGGGGCAAGCGCAGGCGCGGAGTACCGAGGCATCAGGCAAAGGTTTCCATATCAGTGCAATGAGACCAAGACCAGCTAGCCAGCAAGACGGAGGTCACCGTGGAGCCCAAGACGGCGTCATCACTAGAGCCCTTTCGCAGGCGAAGACCGCTTTTGTCAGGATAGCTTGTACTAGCTGTCCCCTTTCAAATTGGCCGCCGTTGTTGGCTCCCTTCTCGCTCAATATTTGGGGAGAGGACCAGGGCCTATATAAGTAGAGCTAGCCACCACCGTAGCAAACAACTCATTCAGAGGCACCTCACCCACACAAGTTCGTCGAGCAAAAGAACACCTCAACCTCAGGAGGCTGTTCTTCCCCTTGTACTGTTCATCATCAGCCCAAGAGGCAATCCACTACCACCACACTGGAGTTGGGTATTACACCAAGACGGTGGCCCGAACCAGTATAAATCTCGTGTCTTTCTGTGTTGCTAGTTCGTTGAGTTCGTCCGCGAGATCTTAGCGAGTTAGGGCATAGATCGGTAGGAGGGAAAGAACTTCACGCGCACCCCAGAGTTCGAACCTTATGGGTTTTGCCGGAACCCGTGATCCGACATTTGGCGTGCCAGGTAGGGGTGCGCCATAGCTTCTCCTCCGTCGATCTGCGCTTCGCCCTCATGGCAGGCGCCCCGCCACCGGCTCCAACAGCCGGTGCTGACGACGGGGCCAGGGGGCTCCGAGCCCTGCCCCCGCCCTTCGGAAGGTGCGATGGCCACCCAAATTCAGGCCAGAGATGCCGTCGCGCTACGACGGCACGGCGGACCCGTCGGCGTTCCTGCTGGCATACGAAGAGGCCGTCCTCGAGGCTGGGGGCGATGACAAGGTCATGGCCAACTGGCTCCCCATGGCCCTCGCCGGCGAGCCGCGCGCCTGGCTGCTCAACCTCCCTGGATCCATGGTGGCGTCCTGGGGGGAACTCCGCGACCTCTTCACTGCTTGCTACGCGGTGCCGGCACACCACGCGGTCGCAGCCCTGCTGGGCGGCTCTCAAGCACCGCCTTCAGATCGCCATGTCAAACCGTTCCTCCGTCAGATTGGCGCCGCTTCCAAGCGCCCGGGGGCTCCGCTGGGTTGGGCTGCGCCAGAGGCCGACCTCATCTTCGGCTCAGAAGACCACCCCAACTCTACAGCCGGCTCGGGCAAGCTCCCAATGCTCTGCACGCCCACCATCTGCCATGTGGCTGTTACCAAGACCCTCATCGACGGCGGTGCAGGCCTCAACTTGCTCTCTGTAGAGGCCTTCAGCCTTCTTCACGTGCCACTCGAGCGGCTCAGTCTCAGCAAGCCTTTCTCAAGAGTTGGTGGCGGCACTGCGCACTCTCTCGGACAGATCCGCCTCCCCGTCACCTTCGGCACGCGCGACAACTATCGCACCGAGCTAGTCGACTTTGACATCGCCCGCATCGGCCTCCCGTACAACACCATCCTCGGGTACCCAGCTGTCGCCCAGTTCATGGCAGCGACTCATCCGGCCTACAACCTCATGAAGATGCCTGGGAGCAAAGGCGTCCTCACCATCAAGGGGGACACCAAGGAGGCCGTGACGACACTCAAGCTCGCCCTCAAAGCCACCGCATCGGCGCAGCCCGCCGACGCGGGCGCCTCTGAGCCCAAGGGAGCCATGCCGACCAAGAAGAAGCAGTTGTTCACACAAGACAAGGCGGAAACCAAGCAGGTGCCGGTCAACGAGGACATGCCCTCAGGAGCTACCTTTACTATAGGTGCCAGCCTCGACCCAAGGCAAGAGGAAGCATTGGTGAAGTTCTTGCGCGCAAACAAGGATATATTCCCGTGGGAGCCCAATCAGCTGGTAGGAGTCCCAAGAGAGGTGATTTAGCATCATTTAAAGGTATGCCCCAATGTACGCCCCGTGAAGCAGCGGGCGAGACAGCAGTCCACTGAGAAGCAGGCCTTCATCGTCCAAGAGACCCGCAAGCTGGAAGCGGCGGGTGCCATTCGCGAGGTTCGGTATCCCGAATGGCTGGCAAACCCCGTCGTAGTGCCGAAGAAAGGCGGGAAGGAATGGATGTGCGTCGACTTCACCAACCTTAACAAAGCCTGCCCCCAAGATCCATTCCCGCTCCCACGCGTCGATCAGATCGTCGACTCCACCGCCGAGTGCGACCTGCTGTGCTTCCTGGATGCGTTCTCAGGATATCACCAGATCAAGATGGCGGTAGAAGATGTGGAGAAGACAGCCTTCCTGACCCCGTGTGGGGTGTACTGCTACACCTGCATGCCCCTTGGATTGCGCAACACGGGCGCAACCTTTCAGCGACTGATGCACATCGCCTTGGGGCGGCAGCTCGGGAGAAACACAGATGCCTACGTCGACGACCTTGTGGTGAAGTCTCGGGAGGCAAGGACCTTGATTCAAGACCTGGAAGAGACCTTCGAGAGCCTGCGCCAAGTGAACTTGCGGCTCAACCCAGAGAAGTGCGTGTTCGGCATCCCTTCTGGAAAGCTGCTGGGTTTTCTCGTGTCCCACAGAGGGATCGAGGCGAATCCAGAGAAGATCAAGGCCATCGAGGACATGAGGCCGCCGCAGACCCTTAGGGAGATGCAGAAGCTGGCTGGCCGGGTAACTGCATTGGGACGCTTCATCTCCAAGCTAGGGGAACGCACCCTGCCCTTCTTCAAGCTGATGACGAATAAGGGCCCATTCGAGTGGACCCAGGAGGCCGACCGAGCTTTTCAAGACCTCAAGAGATACCTGACCAGCCCTCCGGTGATGGTAGCGCCACGACCCCTTGAGCCCCTAGTACTCTTCCTCGCCGCTACCCCGTACTCAGCCAGCGCAGCACTGGTGGCGGTTTGGGAGGAGCACCAAGGCAAGGGCGCGCTGCGCCGGGCTACAATTGAAGCAATGCAAGATCAGGAAGGCGCCGCAAGAGCCGTGGCAGCGCCGACAGAAGACCAAGCTCAACAGGCCGCCGCCGCCAAAATTCCCGCAAACAATCAGGCATCAGGAGTCCCGTCACCTCAGGAGGTGTCTCAACTTCCACAAGACACGAGCCCAGACACCGCGCCAGCCCTCGTCGAACACCTGGTGTATTTCGTCAGCACCGTGTTGCGAGATGCGAGGGCGCGATATCCCATGCCTCAGAAGCTTCTGCTCGCGCTCTTGGTGGCCTTGCGTAAGCTGCGGCACTACTTCCAGTGGCACGCCATCAAGGTTGTCTCAGCCTACCCATTGGAGAGGGTGCTCAGGAGCCCCAATTCTGCTGGAAGGGTCGCTGAGTGGAACATCGAGCTGCAAGCATTCCAGTTAGAGTTCAGCACTACCAGGGTCATCCAGGGAGCTGCGCTCGCTGATTTTGTGGTGGAATGGACGGACGTCCCGACACTTGAAGTAGGCGAAGACCGGTCCACCTCACCAGGAAGTGAGGCACCAGACAGTTGGGTCATGTACTTCGATGGCGCCTTCGCGCACCAGGGCGCAGGGGCTGGAGCAGTACTCATCTCGCCCACTCAGGATAGGCTCTGCTACGCCGTGCAGCTCTGCTTTCAGCAGGGCGAGAAGGTCTCCAACAACATCGCGGAATACGAAGGCCTCATAGCTGGCCTGAAGGCCGCGGCAGCTTTGGGGGTGAAGCGCCTTACCGTTAGAGGCGACTCGCAGCTCCTCGTCAACTTCTCCAACAAGGTATACGAGCCAAAGGATGAGCATATGGAGGCATACCTCGCGGAGGTGCGCAAGATGGAGAAGCAGTTCTTGGGCCTGGAGCTGCAGCACGTGCCCCGGGGCACCAACAAGGAAGCTGACGACATCGCGAGGAGAGCATCCAAGCGGCAGCCACAAGAGCCCGGAGTCTTTGAGGAACGGCTCTTCAAGCCATCGGCGACACCACCACTTTCAAGCACAGCTCAGCCTCGGGAGGAGCTCCCACAGCCTCCTGCCACAGGAGCCCTGGCCTGTGGCCCGACCTCAGGAGTTCGCTTGCTCTTGGCGCTCGAACCTCAGGAGGTATGCTCGACCAAGGAATTCAAGGAATATCTGATGCAAGGGGCGCTGCCAGAGAAGGAGGAGGATGCAGAGCGTGTGGTTCGGCAAGCCACGACATACTGCATCCAGGATGGTGAGTTGTATAGGAAGCGGCCAAACAACGTTTCTCTGCGCTGCATTTCCAGGGACCAGGGGAAGGAGCTGCTAACTGACATACATGGCGGGGACTGCGGGCACCACTCGTCATCACGGACCCTCATCGGCAAAGTATTCCGCAGTGGGTTCTACTGGCCCACAGCGCTCAACAATGCAGCTGAGCTGGTGAAGTCCTGCGAAGCCTGCCAGTTCCACGCCAAGCAAATTCATCAGCCGGCTCAGGGCCTCCAGACCATTCCGCTCACGTGGCCGTTCGCGGTCTGGGGGCTGGACATCTTGGGCTCGTTCCCTCGAGCCTGGGGGCTACCAGTACCTCTACGTCGCCATCGACAAGTTCACCAAGTGGGCGGAAGTGGAAGCCGTCTGTACCATCCCAGCTGGCTCTGCTGTCAAGTTCATCAAGGGCCTCGTGAGCCGCCTCAGGGTCCCCAACCGCATCATCACAGATAACGGCTCACAGTTCACTAGTAACCTCTTCAAAACCTACTGTGCTAACCTTGGAATGCAGATCTGCTGTGCTTCGGTGGCGCATCCCAGGAGCAATGGTCAGGCCGAACGCGCCAACGTGGAGGTCCTGAGGGGCCTCAATACTAGGACCTTCAAGAAGAAGCTCGAGGCCTGTGGCAGGGGCTGGCATGACGAGCTCCAGTCCGTGCCGTGGTCTATCCGCACCACCGCCACCAAACCAACGGGCGAGACCCCATTCTTTCTTGTCTACGGAGCTGAAGCATTCCTTCCTCACGAGGTTAAGCATCACTTCACACGGGTCCTGGCGTTCGATGAAACGCAGCAGGACACCACACAGGGGATGGACCTCGTGCTGGGGGAGGAACGTCGTCACGAAGCTGCATTGAGGGCGGCAAGGTACCAGCAGGCGCTGCGGCGATACCACTGCCGCAACATCCGCTCCAGGACGCTCGAGGTGGGCGACCTCGTCCTGAGGCGGGTCATCTCCAGGGAAGGGCTGCACAAGCTTTCACCCATGTGGGAGGGCCCGTTCAGGGTCGTCCATGTCTCTAGGCCTGGCGCCGCGCGCCTGGAGACGCAGGACGGGATACCTATCCAGAATGCCTGGAACATCTAGCACCTCCGGAAGTTCTACCGATGAAGCAAGTCCCAGAGCCTGTGAAGAAGGCCCGGTGCCTGTGAAGAATCGCCGCCCATGACACTCTCACGTAATAATGAGTGGGGCTGTACACGCCCCGGAGTCTCAGGAGCGCCAGCCTCACGCCCTGGGGCTCCCTCCCACGCCTAGTGGCAGCACTTAGCTCTGCGCTGGTGAGAAGACTTGAAGACTAGATTAGGTGACTGACGCGGCTTCATTTGCTTTCCGTAGTTGGCTCGCTTTTCCTTAATCAAAGTTTGCTTTTGGTGTTCCTTGCTGATTCGATTCCCTCGCCTCTTACCGCATTTTCCGGCTGTGGTTCGCTCTGTTCTCTCTCTCGCATACCTCGCGAGGGGGGCTAGGCAGGTGCCCTCGCGAGCGTTTTTCTTCTCTCTGCCTTCTCGCGAGCCACCCTCGTTCGAGCCCGAAAGCTGGCGCATCTCTCCTAATCCGTGCCCCATGGGTACCGCGTTACAAGGCGCCGGGTAAGGCTTGGGTGAGCGACAAATCTCCTGGCAAACTCCCTAACGAATTTTTTGCAGTTCCGGAGCAATCGCAGACCACAAGGTCAAGATGGACACGAGGAAATAAACGCCTCGTAAGGAGGAGGGCGCCCCGAATGCACCAGGCTAAGTTATCTTTGCGCAAAATAGCCACACAGCACTGAAACAACACGCGTAGCATAATGGTTAATAAGTTATGATTCGATACACGCCCCTCCGGGCCCATGCTGGCTTCATTTCGATGCATGAAGGAAAAGGGAAACATAACAAAAGCGGCGCTCGCCCCTGCAGCAGCCGACGGGGGCAGGGCCTTGGCGACGTCCCGGGTCTAGTCGGACCCCTCCTCGCGCTTCACCAATGCGCGGCCACGAGACGACCCGCTACCACCTTCGAAGTGGGTGCGGCGGCGTGGCGGTTGATCAAGGCCGCCGCTGCTGGAACTGTCACCAAGGAAGGAGCCACCATAGCCGGATGAGGCCCGGCCGGCGGGTTCGTCCTCCTCCTCGCCCCGACCATCGCCAAGGACGAGCACCTCCTCGTCGTCGTTCACCTCGGGGCAGCATCCGGCGCGGCGACCGTCTTCCTCGAACACCCTCACAAAGAGGGTCGCGTCACCGTCGAACTTGAGTGGAGGGTGCACCGCGTGCCCAGGCCGCGCGCGCGGGCGAACGTCTGCCAACCGCGGGCGAGAGCAATGTTGCCCGCGACAGAGACCTTGACCGCGACCCATGAAGCCCGGCTGCAGCAACCGTCTGCCTGTAGCCAGAGCCCGCCTGGACCGGAGGCCGGCAGCTCGTCGGCGAAGAAGCGGGGGAGCTGGAGCTAGCTGCCGGCCGGATCCTCTGACCAGACAACGAACTCCGGCATCACCTCTGACGCATGGAACCGCGGTCGGAGAGGTCGCGCAACCACCGCGCATCTCCTCTCGTTGACAGGACGGCCGCGACCAGAGCGACTCCTGCCGCGCACTGCGGCGCCACCCCAAGAGCCGGGGGCCACGGCGGAGGTCGCGGCATGCTTGCGGGGACGGCCACGCCCTCGCTTGGGTGCCGGGGAGCCGGGTCCCTCCCGAGGGGCCTTGCCCTTTTATGCGGCGGAGAACCTCTTCGGCGGTGCCCTAGGTGCTAGCGGTGGAGCAAGGAGGAAGAAGCAAGTGAACCGAGAAGAGATGGGCGACGGGGGCTCCGCCCCTCCCCATTTATAGCGGAAGAAGGCCAACCGGCGCCTCCCACGTTCACAGGTAATGATGATTTTCCTTGCATGTCGCAAGGAATTGTCAAATCGAGCAGTAGCCAAGGCAGCGTGGGGAAGTGGAGACGCCCACGTCCAATCAACCGCCACGCGTCAACCGAGGCCGCAGGCTTTTGGGGCCCGCGGCGCTCCGCACTTGATCTTTGGCTTTGCCTCGAAGCCAAGCCCGAGCGCGCCTTGGGCCCGGGGGCTATTGTCGGCGTTCTGGGAACGGGGGTCCCCAGACTTGCCTGCCTGCGGCCCACGACGTGGCTTTGCTAGCAGGCCTGTACGGCCCATCTTCATCGACAAGGCATTCAAGACCCTCGCGAGGGGCCAAGCCTCACGAGGCGGACGACACAAGACCTCCTCGGGAGCGGCCTCACCAGGCTGGCTCGCGAGGGGCGGAGATATCAAGGCGGGGCAAACCTCACGAGGCTCTCGTGACGTGAGCCATGACGATCAGGATCAGATGGGCGCCAGGCGGGCGCCAGCGCGCGCAGCATCCTTGTTTCCTCTTTGGTGCCAAGGGGGCAAGCGCGGGCGCGGAGTACCGAGGCATCAGGCAAAGGTTTCCATATCAGTGCAACGAGACCAAGACCAGCAGGCCAGCAGGACGGAGGTCACCGTGGAGCCCAAGACGGCGTCATCACTAGAGCCCTTTCGCAGGCGAAGACCACTTTTGTCAGGATAGCTTGTACTAGCTGTCCCCTTTCAAATTGGCCGCCGTATGACTCAGAGGAGGGGATGCCGCTCTGGGGTGAGGAAGATGAGCGCAGAGAGAGTGGCGTCCAGTCTTCAACTCTGTCGACGTGGATGAGGAGGTCACAGCGCCGAACCCACGGCAGCGGCGCGACGTCGCGGCTGGGGGGAGAAGCCGTACATCTCCTCGGTGCGCCCGGTCCCCCGCTTGACGATCCAGAGCATGCGCTTGGTCGGGATGTGAGAGACGTCCCACACCCAGACCCACACCCCGAAATGCTTCGTGTTGTCTTGCTCGAAGGTGACGCTGTCGAGACGATCGATCCTGCATCTGTCATCGAGGGCCTCCTCTGCGCCCTCCAGCGTCCAGAGTTGCATCAGCAGGTCCTCGATGACGATTCGCACATGCAGCTTGAAGTTGTCGTGGGTCATGGGGCCGTCATCGTGCCACGGATTGATCCGGAGTACGCCGCCATTGACGGTGACCGCGCCCTGGCACACCGCCAGATCATGGTGCGCGGGGAGGTTGAATCGGACGAAGAAGTCTTTAGGATGGTGGTGGGTGACGCGCAGGAGATGGGGGGATGCGACGCAGCGCCTCCAGGGCCTTGCCGACCGCCATGGGGTGGGTGGGGTGCTCCTTGTCGACGGTGGTGAGCAGCACGACATGGTGGCGGAGGACTGACTCCAGCTGCTCCATTGCCGGGGAGGAGACGATCACCTTGTGGCTCTCCCTGGGGCGACGCGATGGGTCGGTGTGGAAGTGGCGGGCTGACTCCATGGCGGCGGAGCGGAGCTGGGCAGGAGGCGGTGGTGGCGGGAAGCGAAGACGGTCGCGCACCGGCACCCTGAGCTGCGCCAGGCCGCCGGAGGGACGGTTGCGGGGGTTGAGGTGGCACTCTCTGGCGAAATGGCACGGCTGCTTGCAGAGGATGCAGCGGAGAGGATCCCTACAGTCGATGCGGCGGTGTTCGGAGCTGAGGCAGCGGAAGCACAATCCTTTGAAGCGCTTTAAGAAGGCCTCGCAGGCAGCAGAAGCTTTGAAGTCTAGGCGCCGGGAGGCGCGTCGGAAGCCTAGATGAGCCGGCGGGTCGGGGCGTGGGCGCCGGCTTTTCCGCGGGCGATAAATGGATCAGCCATCCGCATTGCCCGAAGAGGGATGGTCGGAAACAGGGGATGGGATAACCATGATGGATTTAAGCAGAGGCCACTCGGAGGGGGGGGGCGCTGCTCGATCCGCCGTGTCCAAGGAGGGCACGACCTTGGAGGACTCGCCCCGTAGCAGGAGGCGCGGAAGCTCCGGGGATGGGATGGGCGGCGACGGCATGGTCTCCGGAACCTGGGATGGACCGAAAGACGCAGGGGGATGTCCCTCAGGTCCAGGCGAGGGCCATGCCGAGCCGCCTGCCGGCGGGGCTACACGGGTGCGGCTGGGAGGGGGCCATGGTCCGGTGCGGTGGCGCGGTTACTCGCGTGGGTACCCACGGGGGCTGGTGGCCACCGCGGCCGGAGTGGCCGGCGGCGGGGGGAAGGGGGAGGAGAGCGGGCTCTCGAGTGTGTAACTTATATCGCTAGTAGGCTAGTGGCGATGAACATACATTTAACATTTTAAAGATACACGATATTTTTTTTGCATATGAGCAAAAGAAAGAGAAGGAAAACCAATGAAACCGAAAAAGAAACAACGGGAACAAAAAGGAAAAAAAGAAATAGAAACAAAGAAAACACCAAAAAGGAACAAAAAACAGGAAAACTGAGAAAGAAACAAAGGAAACGGATGAAATCCAAGAAATATACAACAAGAAAACCGAAAAAGGAAGAAGAGCTGAATGAAAAGAAAAAAAGGGTGAAAACCGAAAAAAGGAAAAACAAATTAAAAAAACCGAGGAAAACCTGATAAACAAACAAAGAAAACTGATGAGAAACAAAGAAAAACTAAATGGGTAGAAAATCGACGGAGAAACAAAGAAACAAAAAAAGAAGAAATAACTAAAAAAATAAGAGAAAACCACGTTCCCACCAGCGAGGCGATCGAGCGAGCGAGCGAAAAAAAACCCAGAGAAACGGGCCGACCAAATTGCTACAGAAGAGAGATATTACTTCAGAAGAGAGAAGCTAGAGAGCAACTAATTGAAGGTTATCCCTTGCGGGAGACCTCCAAGAGTCAATTTTCGCGCCTAGCATGCCAAATGGTGCGTCTAGCGGCCACTTGTTCCGTGTTGGGCGCTTTTAGTGGATTTTGTTTTTAACTTTTTACACGTTTTTGGGTTTTAGATGGGCTTTTTCCTGTTTTCAGTTTTCGCTCGTCTTTTCCTAGGATTTGCTTTTCACCATGAAACAATATTGTGCTTTCATGAGAAGCACAGTTTTCTTATCGTGGTGACACAAGTTGCTGCTGCTGTGTTTCTCGGGGAGGGGGGGATTGTGCTTCTTGTGGAAGCATATATTTGCCTCTACGAGTTGTTGTTTCTCGCGGAAGCATTCCGCGAGAAATACCCGGAAATGGAAAAAGTTGTGCTTCTCGTCGAAGCACAGTTTGCCTCTGCGAGTCGTTGTTTCTCGTGGAAGCACAGATTTGCTTCCGCGAGATTTACCTGGAAAGGGAAAAAATTATGCTTCCACTTGTGCTTCTCGAAAAGGGAAGAAAAATATGTGCTCTCACCAGAAGCATGGATTCTCTTCTCGTCGAGTAATAACTTTGCTTGCGTAAAGAAAAGGAAAAAACTATGCTTCTGCTCTATTTTTCTTTGTCAAAACAAAGTTCATCAAAACCTAGTAACATGAGACCTAGTTTCGTAGATCCCGACGTAAGAAATCAAATGGTAAAATGATTAAATATATAAAACATTTTGAATAAACGAATCTATGCAAATAAATATATTTTCTAGATTGCAACAAGAAAATAGGAGTGACTTTTGCAAGATACGATCTAATTTTGGAGAAGCTACCGACTCACGCGTCTCGCGGTGGAAACTCGGGTTGTCGTAAAAGAAAGAACAAAGCACGGGAAGCAAAACGAAAAGAAGCACTATCGGGATCGACTGGCGGCCCGTCACACCATCCGCTAGAATAGGTCGTCGTTTTATAAGTGCAGGCAGGCAGCTAGCCAGCCACGAAAAGCACACAGTGTCGGCGTTCTGGGAACGGGGGTCCCCAGACTTGCCTGCCTGCGGCCCACGGCGTGGCTTTGCTAGCAGGCCTGTACGACCCATCTTCATCGACAAGGCATTCAAGACACTCGCGAGGGGCCAAGCCCCGCGAGGCGGACGACACAAGACCTCCTCGGGAGCGGCCTCACCAGGCTGGCTCGCGAGGGGCGGAGATATCAAGGCGGGGCAAGCCTCACGAGGCTCTCGTGATGTGAGCCATGATAATCAGGATCAGACGGGCGCCAGGCGGGCGCCAGCGCGCGCAACGTCCTTGTTTCCTCTTTGGTGCCAAGGGGGCAAGCGCAGGCGCGGAGTACCGAGGCATCAGGCAAAGCTTTCCATATCAGTGCAATGAGACTAAGACCAGCTGGCTAGCAGGACGGAGGTCACCGTGGAGCCCAAGACAGCGTCATCACTAGAGCCCTTTCGCAGGCGAAGACCGCTTTTGTCAGGATAGCTTGTACTAGCTATCCCCTTTCAAATTGGCCGCCGTTGTTGGCTCCCTCCCCGCTCAATATTTGGGGAGAGGACCAGGGCCTATATAAGTCGAGCTAGCCACCACCGTAGTAAACAACTCATTCAGAGGCACCTCACCCACACAAGTTCGTCGAGCACAAGAACACCTCATCCTCAGGAGGCTGTTCTTCCCCTTGTACTGTTCATCATTAGCCCAAGAGGCAATCCACCACCACCACACTAGAGTAGGGTATTACACCAAGACGGTGGCCCGAACCAGTATAAATCTCGTGTCTTTCTGTGTTGCTAGTTCGTCGAGTTCGTCTGTGAGATCTTAGCGAGTTAGGGCATAGATCGGTAGGAGGGAAAGAACTTCGCGCGCACCCCAGAGTTCGAACCTTAAGGGTTTTGCCGGAACCCGTGATCCGACACACAGACTGAAGTTAGTTTGTTTAGCACACGAATCTTAACGTACATGTTTGGTTGCCTGCATCGATTTTGGCTGCATTGCATGTGTTTCTCAGATGAGTCTGACCAAGAAAAAAATAGCCTATAAACCATCGCCTACACATAGTTTGTTTGCCCGCATATAGCTTTGGTGCATGAGAGAACTAATTTTGACCCGCCGTTTGGTTGGCCGCATTGCATTAGGCGCACATATGACACGCTATTTGGTTGCAGCATGCATAAGGTGTTGTCACCACTTCTCACTAGTGGTGACCTTGCCACACACGATCTGAACAGTTTCACTCCTAGCTACGAAACAAATTATGATTCATCCTAGCTACTATCAAATGGCAGTACACATTATTGGGAGCCATATGGCTAAATAGAGGAAAGTTCATCATCGATGCTAACTAGATGGAAGTCAATCCTCTTCGTCTTCCTCTTCTGCTGCGGCTGGTACTTCTTCCTCTTCCTCTTTTGTTGATGTTGGTGCTGCTTCACCCTCTTCTTATTCTGCTACTCTTGCTCTTATTCCTATTCTTCTTCTTTAGATCCTTGTCTGACCTCTATTATCCCACATTGCATGTGCACACTCCATCCTTTTGTTCTTTCAGGCTTCGTTGCCAAGTGCCTCCACACCATGACCGGAGCTGACAACATCGTCAGACGTCACATCTTCCACCTCAGGCATCAGTTCATCACAAACCCATTGCAGGATCCAGTTATGCAGAATGCAACAAGCAAGAACAAGCTTAACATGAGTGAGGAAAGTGTGGAATGGCTTCTGATCTAAGATCTTAAACCTCTCCTTCAGAGCTCCAATGGCCCTCTCAATAGTAACTCCAAAGATAGTGTCTGAGATAAACAACTCCCGTGGAGTCTTAGGATAGTTCCTACTAACATACTCGTTCATATGGTACCTGGTTTTTCCTGAAGGGTGAAAGAATACCTGGCCGACATGCATATCCATCATCTCCTAGATAGAACTTGCCATTGGTGATGTTGATGCCATCAGGACAACTTATACTGTCACTGAGAATGTTAGCATCATGTGTTGACCCTTCCCAGCCAGCCAACACATATGTGAACTTCAGATCGAAGTCAACAACAGCAAGCACATTCTGGCTTGTGTAGTACTCCCTCCCTGCATGTTGCAGCTTGTGACTTCGGCACTTTGGCAGTAACATGAGTACATATATTGCCCCAATGCAATCCTGAAATGGCAAAACAAGATTGTGTTAGTGCTCACCTTGAACAATACAAGCATATCAAGCCATGAAGTACATACTGTCAGTGCTCACCTTGAAGTATGGATACCATCTTGGGCTAGTGCGAATCTTGGTAGGAGTCGGGCCGGTTGGTGACTTGATCATCTCTCCTCTGAGCTCCCCAGCAGCATAGAGCACTTGCTTGAAGTACCTTCAGATGGTCTTCATTGATCTCCTGAACATGTTGTGCATAACCCTAAACTTTCGGTTATGGCCAACAACATGGAGGAACATGGTCACTTGCTCTTCCACAATGATGTGGATGCTATCTTGTAGTAGCCCCTTGCTCTTGAATGTCTGGAAAAATCTAGCAAATGGCGCTCTTTTTCATTCAAAGCATCCACAAGGCGTCTGTGTCGTTGCAATTGTAGATGTAGTTTAGATTGGCGATCCTCTCCTTTCCCGCATAAGCATTGGAGCATAACTGATGACAAGTCTCTCACCACAACGAACAACGCTCATGTGCATGAACATGAGCCATGCCTGAATCTCAACTATCAGTGTTGCTGCCTGAACTACCAGACTCATCTGTGCTTCCATAACCTAGTCGACATTGAGGGTCCGTTGAGTAATCGGGAAATCAATCCTAACAACATGCCTAACATAGGGGAGAGTGGGTGTTGCATGTTGGCATCGGAGACGAGGACGGCGAAGGGGGCCATGGCTGAGTCAAGGACGACCCGACGGTGGCCAACAGGAAGGGAAGCACCAGTGTCGTGGTGATGTCGGATGCCATAAGATGGCTAAAAGTGGGGGGCTACGTGAGGATGCCAGTGGGCTCCAGAGGTGAGGTTAGCACGCGCAGGTGCGAGACACAAGGCGTACCCAGGTTCGGGGGCCACCATGGGAGGTAACACCCTACTCCTACCAAAATGGTATGATATGCACTATGGTTACAATGGTGCTCCTAGAGCTATTTGGGCGGAGGAGGAAGAAATGGCTAGGCCTCAGTTCTTGCCTCTCCTGTGGTTGTGTGTTCTATTGATTGGGCGACCCTCTACATGGAGGGCTCCTGGGGGTTTTATAGGCCAACCCCCCAGGGTTACACTAGTAAAGTTACATGGGGTCGGGGCCCCGGTGTCATAGTCTTGGAGCCGGCGGTGGGGGCCACCAGGCCGCCAGGTGCGCCTGGTGCACCGGGCGCGGTCCACCAGAAGCGGGCTGCACCGAGGCCGCCGGGCACTAGCCTGGTCGGCTACTCAGTACTGTGGCCTGACCGCCCTACGCCTTAGGGCGGCAGGCGCCACTCTGCTACAGGGCCGCATTGTCTTGGCGCCGCCCGCCTCGGCTAGCGGTATAGGGCACACTATAGCCACGCCAGTCTCGACCGACACAAAGGAGGGAATGTTGTAGCCTCGCCTGCCCTGTCGTGGGGGATCGTTCTGCTATACGTCCGGATAGGACGACTGTTAACCATCGGCTATCCGGCCTACGGCCACCCGGGTTGAGGCATTAAGCTGGCTCGCGCTGGGGAGCCGACTGGCGATCTTGCCAGGTTGAGGGCGCCTATTGCCCCAATGTTTTGAAAAAGGATCTGGGTTCCACTGCCTACCCGAGGGTCATCCCCCTGAAAATAGTCCCTGAAGCTGTGAAGGCCCGCCGGCTCGAAGACGAAGGGCCTTTGCAGCTTACCCCGAGGGCGAGGGTTTGGTTGGTGAAGTAGAAACGCCGGGCCGAGCAGTTACATCGATGCAAGCTTTGACACTGATCCGAATGACTCTGGGTCTCAATCTAGATACATATTAAAAGTGGGAGCAATTAGCTAGAGTAGCTCTGTGCAGAGCATTGTAGACATAAAAATTTGCAAAATACATACGTATCTGAATGTGGCAGACCCGTTGACTAAACTTCTCTCACAAGAAAAACATGATCACACCTTACTACTCTTTGGGTGTTAATCACATGGCGATGTGAACTAGATTATTGACTCTAGTAAACGCTTTGGGTGTTGGTCACATGGCGATGTGAACTATGGGTGTTAATCACATGACGATGTGAACTATTAATGTTTAATCACATGGTGATGTGAACTAGATTATTGAGTCTAGTGCAAGTGGGAGACCGAAGGAAATATGCCCTAGAGGCAATAATAAAGTTGTTATTTTATATTTCCTTATATCATGATAAATGTTTATTATTCATGCTAGAATTGTATTAACCGGAAACTTGATACATGTGTGAATACATAGACAAAACACCGTGTCCCTAGTAAGCCTCTACTAGACTAGCTCGTTAATCAAAGATGGTCAAGTTTCCTAACCATAGACATGTGTTGTCATTTGATGAACGGGATCACATCATTAGGAGAATGATGTGATGGACAAGACCCATCCGTTAGCTTAGCATAATGATCGTTAAGTTTTATTGCTACTGCTTTCTTCATGACTTATACATATTCCTTTGACTATGAGATTATGCAACTCCCGGATACCGAAGGAAGACCTTGTGTGCTATCAAACGTCACAATGTAACTGTGTGATTATAAATATGCTCAACAAGTATCTCCGAAGGTGTTTGTTGGGTTGGCATAGATCGAGATTAGGATTTGTCACTCCGAGTATCGGAGAGGTATCTCTGGGCCCTCTCGGCAATGCACATCATAATAAGCCTTGCAAGCAATTTGACTAATGAGTTAGTTGCGGGATGATGCATTATGGAACGAGTAAAGAGACTTGCCGGTAATGAGATTGAACTAGGTACGGAGATACCGACGATCGAATCCCGGGCAAGTAACATATCGATGACAAAGGGAATAACGTATCTTGTCATTGTGGTTCGACTGATAAAGATCTTCGTAGAATATGTGGGAGCCAATATGAGCATCCAGGTTCCGCTATTGGTTATTGACCGGAGAGGTGTCTCGGTCATGTCTACATTGTTCTCGAACTCGTAGGGTCCGCACGCTTAACGTTCGATGACGATTCGTATTATAAGTTATGTGATTTTGTGACCGAATGTTGTTCGGAGTCCTGGATGAGATCGTGGACATGACGAGGAGTCTCGAAATGGTCGAGAGGTAAAGATTGATATATTGGATGATAGTATTCGGTCACCGAAAGTGTTCCGGAGTGCATCAGGTACATATAAGAGTACCGGGGGGGTTACCGGAACCCCCCGGGGGAAGATATGGGCCATATGAGCCATAGGAGGGAGGCAAGTCAGTCCACAAGGGGTGGCGCCCTCCCCCAAGGGAGGAGTCCGAATTGGACTAGGGGAGGGGGCGGCGCCCCCCTTTCCTTCTCCCTCTCCCTCTTCTTCCCCCTTTCCCCTCCGATACAAGGAAGGGGGGAGGCGAATCCTACTAGGATCCCAAGTGGGACTCCTCCCACTTGGGGTGCGCCTAGGGCCAGCCTCCTCCCCTCTCCCTCCTTTATATACGGGGGTGGGGCACCTCTTAAACACACAATTGTTCCAAGCCGTGTGCAGCGGCCCCCTCCACAGTTTACGCCTCCGGTCATATTCACGTAGTGCTTAGGCGAAGCTCTGCGCGGATAACTTCACCATTACCGTCACCACGCCGTCGTGCTGACGGAACTCTCCCTGGACACTTTGCTGGATCAAGAGTTCAAGGAACGTCATCGAGCTGAACGTGTGCAGAACTCGGAGGTGTCGTACGTTCGGTGCTTGATCGGTTGGATCGAGAAGACGTTCGGCTACATCAACCGCGTTAAGCTTCTGCTTTCGCTTTCGGTCTACATCAATCGTGCTCATTCATGCATCACGGATAGTTCCTTAAGCACGTCGCCTCGAAATCCGGATACTTCCTCTTCAGGTCGACCAGTTAACAGACCTGCAATGACACGGTTATGACAATCCGAACTATGGGATATTATACGGTTCAAAAGGTTATACCGAATATGCCGCCTTTTAACTTCTTATTTTCTTGCTGCGCGGCCGATAACTGAGCCTTTAAGCTCTTTATCTCTTCATCTTGTTTATCCTTTTCCTCCTCAAGCTTGTCCCTCTGATCAGTGGTCATTGGGGCCTTTTTCATCTCTGCAAGCTCCTGGGACAGCGTGTTGTTCTTCTCCCTGAGAACCTGCAAGTTATAACGATCCTTAAATCGGTTGGCCTAACCGCTTCAAGTCTTGGAGGCTACTGGCATATATATATATATTACATTTGCACAAACTATTACCTGCATATCCTTTGAAAACAGTTGAGTAACTCCGGCAAATCAGTCCCGGGCGGCTCGGATATATGCATCCACAGAGCTGAGTGTGGTAAACTCCTGTTCAGTGAAAACTGGAGCGCGCATGGCCTCTTTTAGTTGACGATGATTCATCACACTCTCTACTTCAAAATTCGTGACGGATACGTCATCCGAATCCTCTTGAGGAGGCGAGTCCGGCACTGTATCAACCCTCGTCCTAGTTGATGAATCTGGTGTCGAATTAGCTGACATTTGGCTAGCAGGGCGTTTGCCCACGGTTTGCCGCGTGCTCCTCCTGAAATTGAGATAGAGGAGAAATTTAACAATATGATCTCATGCTTAGGCGTATATCGAAGGGCATACCTCTTTGAAGGACGAGAGGGCTCTACAATGCTCCCGGTTTCCTTTCGTTTCGAACGATTACCCTGCATAGAGGCCGCCCTCGAGGGAGTGCGGCTTGCCGAGCGCCGATCCCATGAAGTACAGTTTAGTATAATGGATAAGGTGCAAGTAGGGACCTCTTTTTGAGAAAGCTTTTTTAATACTTACAATGGAGAAAGGGTAAAGGCGGGGGTAGTCGACCGTAATAGCCACTTCCGAACCATCAAGGCTCGCCTCATGAAATACTCCATCATCAAATTCTATGTATATATCCAGATCCTCATAGAATCCAGGGTCTTCGTCGTGAGCGTGATCCTCTGGCTGTGGGAAGGGACAATGAATGTCCTCGATCATCTTCCTCCATGACTGTTTTAGGACAACAAGAAGTATTTGATTAGCATGCCTTGATAGCAAGGAAAAATAATGTTGATAATCAAAAACTTACCCATTCAATGGGGTTGTACATGGAATATCCCTCTCGGCAGTTTAAGCGGAGGAAGTCTTCTTTCTCCCCCTTATACAGATCGACCAAGATCATAGCTAGTTCGGCCGGGGTATTTGGGCCCTTGCGTCTGTAACGGGATGCGTCGCCCTCTCCGTTGTAACACCATAAAGGAGTCACTCTGGACTGGAGAGGCTGAATTATCGCGATGGCCATAACTTCAATTATCGAGAGCTCGTAATGAGCAAGTAATCTGACCTTGCTGACCAACCTCTTGACTTCCGCACTGTCTTCTTCCTTGGGACTCCGGGGGCGCCAATTAAGGCGTTTCTTCAAAGGAGCACTAGAAAATTCGGGGAGGCCGCGCCGAACTGGGTCCGGAAGGGGAACATCCTCAATATAGAACCATTCCGAAGACCATTCTTGGGATACCTCCTTGGGAGTTCCAATCGGGTAACCTGATCCGGCTATACGCCATACTTCGGCGCTGCCCACTTCAAATATGGAGCCCCCTCGATGACGAGGGGCGAGGAAAAGAACTTTCTCCATAGTTCTAAATGAGCCTCGCAGCCCAGAAACAGAGCGACAAAACCCGAGATGTGCAGAATAGAACCTGGAGTGAGATTGTGCAGCTGGATCCCATAGAATTCTAAAAGGCCCCTGAGGAAGCGGTGGATCGGGAATCCTAAGCCCCGCAGAAGAAAGAAAACAAAGCACACCCTCTCCTCCTTATTGGGGTTGGGGAAATTTTCTGCTAGCACATCATTGCCGATTGAGGCTAATCCCGCTCGCACAAAGACTAGATCTGCGAGAAGGAGATATCCCTGCGTTTGCAGTCGACTCAACTGGAGATGAGACACTGAGAAGCTCCGCCAATCACCCTCTTGAGGGCTGTGGGGGCGCGAAGAAGAGCTGGGAGCGCTGGCCATGTTTTGTTTTCTATGGCTGGTCAGGATGTTCTTTGCACGATGTGGATGGCATTTGGGGATCTAACCTCTTTATATAGGCGCCGTCCCTATGTGGTTAGGGGCATATTTGTAAAAAGTTATTGTCGTCTGTTCGCATTCGCACGGCGCGTGGAAATCGAGGCAACGACAGGGAAGGAGTCATAAAGGCAAAACGTGAAGGTCACGACCGGACTGTCATCTATCCGAAGTATGGAGAAGAACCCGCCTTGCAAAGCCGAATGCATAAAGCCGGATACTACGTCGTCATTGAAGGCAAGTTCAGGGGCTACTGAGGGAGTCCTGGATTTGGGGGTCCTCGGGTGTCCGGTCTATTCGATATGGGCCGGGTTGAGGGGCTGTGAAGACTTTCCCCCGTGTCCGGGTAGGACTCTGATACGTCCATTTTGCATCATGTTTTCTTACTGTTATTTATGATGTTTTTATGAATAATATGCTTTTTGGAGTAATTTTAATGCCTTTTCTCTCATAATTTGCAAGGTACACACCAAGAGGGAGAATTCCGGTAGCTGGAAATCTGGACCTGAAAAAGCTACGTCAGGCTACCTATTCTGGAAAACTCCAAACAAGTTCAAACTCCACGGAGAATTTTTATGGAATATTTGAAGAATATTGGAGCAAATAAGTACCAGAGGGGGCCCACCAGGTGGGCACAACCCACCTGGGCGCGCCAGGGAGCCCAGGCGCGCCCTGGTGGGTTGTGCTTACTCTGGCCCACCTCCGGTGCCCGTCTACTGTATATAAGTCATTTTGACCTAGAAAAAATAAAGAGAGGACTTTCGGGACAGAGCACCGCCGTCTCGAGGCGGAACTTGGGCAGGAGCACTTTTGCCCTCCGGCGGAGCGATTTCGCCGGGGGAACTTCCCTCCCGAAGGGGGTAATCATCGTCATCATCATCACCAACAACTCTCCCATCTTGGGGGAGGGCTATCTCCATCAACATCTTCAACATCGCCATCTCATCTCAAACCCTAGTTCATCTCTTGTGTTCAATCTTTTTACCGGAACTATAGATTGGTGCTTGTGGGTGACTTGTAGTGTTGATTACATCTTGTAGTTGATTACTATATGGTTTATTTGGTGGAAGATTATATGTTCAGATCCAATATGCTATTTAATACCCTTCTGATCTTGAGCATGATTATCATTTGTGAGTAGTTACTTTTGTTCTTGAGGTCATGGGAGAAATCATGTTGCAAGTAATCATGTGAACTTGATGTGTGTTCGATATTTTGATAGTATGTATGTTGTGATTCCCTTAGTGGCATCATGTGAAAGTCGACTACAGGACACTTGACCATATTTGGGCCTAAGGGAATGCATTGTGGAGTAGTAATTAGATGATGGGTTGCGGGAGGGACAGAAGCTTAAACCCTAGTTTATGCGCTATTCCGTAAGGGACCGATTGGATCCAAAAGTTTAATGTTATGGTTAGAATTTATTCTTAATACTTTTCCCGTAGTTGCGGATGCTTGCGGGAAGGTTAATCATAAGTAGGAGGTTTGTTTAAGTAATAACAGCACCTAAGCACCGATCCACCCACATATCAAATTATCAAAGTAGCGAACACAAATCGAACCAACATGATGAAAGTGACTAGATGAAAATCCCGTGTACCCTCAAGAACGCTTTGCTTATCATAAGAGACCATTTTGGCCTGTACTTTGCCTCAAAAGGATTGGGCTACCTTGCTGCACTTTTGTTACTACTATTGTTACTTGCCTGTTACAAATTATCTTGCTATCAAACTACTCGGTTACTTACAATTTCAGCACTTGCAGACATTACCGTACTGAAAACTACTTGTCATTTCCTTCTGCTCCTCGTTGGGTTCGACACTCTACTTATCGAAAAGAGCTACAATTGATCCTCTATACTTGTGGGTCATCAAGGCTATTTTCTGGCGCCGTTGTCGGGGAGTGAAGCGCCTTTGGTAAGTGGAGTTTGGTAAGGAAACATTTATATAGTGTGCTGAAATTTATTGTCACTTATTACTATGGAAAACAATCCTTTGAGGGGTTTGTTCGGCGTATCTTCACCTCGACCGGAACCACAATTAGGTACCCTTCAACCTACTACACCTAATGAAAATATTGAATATGAAATTCCTTCGGGTATGATAGAACAACTGCTAGCTAATCCTTATGCAGGAGATGGAACCGAACATCCTGATATGCACTTGATATATGTAGAACAAATTTGTTGATTGTTCAAGTTTGCAGCTTTACCCGGGGATAAAGTTATGAAAAAGGTTTTCCCTTTTTCTTTGAAGGGAAAAGCATTGGCATGGTATAGACTATGCGATGATGTTGGATCTTGGAATTGGAATCGTTTGAAATTGGAGTTCCACCAAAAAATTAATGCTATGCATCTAGTTCATCGTGATCGGAATTATATATATAATTTTTGGCCTCGTGAAGGAGAAAGTATCGCTCTAGCTTGGGGGAGGCTTAAGTCAATGTTATATTCATGCCCCAATCATGAGCTCTCAAGAGAAATTATTATCCGAAACTTTTATGCTCGGCTTTCTCGTAATGATCAAACCATGCTCGATACTTCTTGTGCTGGTTCTTTTATGAAGAAGACTATTGAATTCCGGTAGGATCTTTTGGAAAGAATTAAATGCAACTCTGAAGATTGGGAACTCGATGAAGTTAAAGAGTCGGGTATTAAGCTTAAGTATGATTGTGTTAAATCTTTTATGAATACCGATGCTTTTCAAAAGTTTAGCACTAAATATGGACTTGACTTTGAGATAGTAGCCTCCTTTTGTGAATCATTTGCTACTCATGTTGATCTCCCTAAAAAGAAGTGGTTTAAATATCACCCACCTATTAAAGAAGAAATTAAAGAACCAGTAGCGGTTAAAGAAACTATAATTTATAATTTTGATCCAGTTGTTCCTTCTGCTTATATTGAGAAACCACCTTTACTTGTCAGGATAAAGGAACATGCTAAAGTTTCAACTGTGGTTAATAAAAGCTATATTAGAACACCTAAACCTGATGAACAAATCAAAGTGGAACCTAGTATTGCTATGGTTAAAGATCTCTTGGAAGAAGATATGGATGGGCATGTTATTTACTTCTGTGAAGAAGCTGCTAGAATTGCCAAACCTGATAAAAAGATAAACATAGACCTGTTGTTGGCATGCCCGTTGTCTCAGTTACAAAAGGAGATCACTGTTATCATGGTTTATGTGACATAGGTGCTAGTGTGAGTGCTATTCCTTATACCTTATATCAAGAAATTGTGAATGCCATAGCACCTGCAGAGCTAGAAGACATAGATGTTACTATTAAACTTGCTAATAGAGACACTATATCACCAATTGGGATTGTTAGAGATGTTGAAGTCTTATGTGAAAAAATAAAATACCCTACTGATTTTCTTGTTCTTGGTTCCCCACAAGATGACTTTTGTCCCATTATTTTTGGTAGACCTTTCTTGAACACGGTTAATGCTAGAATAGACAGTAAGAAACAAACTATTCGTGTTAGTTTTGGTGATACGTTTCATGAATTTAATTTTTTCAAGTTTAGTAGAAAGCTTCATGAAAAAGAATTACCTAGTAAAGATGAATTAATTGGTCCTGCTTCTATTGTTGTGCCTCCTACTGATCCACTAGAACAATATTTGTTAGATCATGAAAATGATTTACATATGCATGAAAGAAATGAAATAGATAAGATGTTTTTTGAACAACGTCCTCTGCTTAAACAGAATGTCGGTGTACAAAAGTAGGGGCGCTCCTTTGTACCCCTTTACTTGTGCACGGACAGTCAGAGCCGCGCCCATGACCACGCTAAGCAGGGCGGAGGAGGGAAACCAGAAAGAAGGCAAAGCACAAGACAGTCAAGGCAACGCCAAGACCAGGAACACAAGAGGGCAAGAGGGCGAGGTAGACTCCCTCGGCAAGGTTCTTGCCGAGGCGGCCTCCGCAGCCCCGGCAAGGGCCTTGCCGGGGCAGCCTGCCCGATGCCAATAGAGCAAGCCTCCCTTGAGCCCACGGTTTCCAACCCCACCAACTACGTTGGAACCAGGGCTCGGGAGGCACCTCGGTGGTGGCATGCAGATCTTTGTCAAGATCATAAACACACAAGATCAGATGAGGATCAGAAGACGACGACCCTCGGCGGGATCCTCGCCAAGGAAATCCACAAGACCCCCGGCAAGCGTCTTGCCGGGGACGACTGTGACGCCACGGCAAGATCCTTGCCGGGCCCCCGGCAAGGCCCTTGCCGAGGGTGCCAGCAGGGCCACTGCCAGGCCCGCACCAGCCAAGGCTCTGCCGCCATTCGCATGCAGCTGCCAGCCCAACCAGTTGGGCAGGCACCTACGTGGCAACACGCGGCTTCCAGACCAACTCAGCAAGCACCTGCGTGGTGTCATGCAGATCTTCATGAAGACCCTTCCACCGCGCCACCTCAGCAGCCTGCCTGCCTACATGGCACTGCACGCATCGCTGGCCTGGGCGCGTGTCGAAGCGAGACGGAGCGGCGACGGACGGGATGGGCCTCGTTCCCGTCCCCGATAAAGCTAATGGACACCTAAGCATCATATTTAATGCACTTTGTCCCGTAATGCCAGGAGATAAGCTCGCGCGCTGTACACCTTTCCACCTCCTGTGTCCACTGTGGCGACCCCTTTTCGGCTATAAAAGGAGGCCCGAGGCATACTGGAGGGGGGTTCGGCTCTTTGGGACTACGCAGCCACCGTAGCTAGTTCAAAAGCTCAAGAACACTGAGTACATCCACCAAAGCAGGACTAGGGTATTACGCATCCTCGCGGCCCAAACCTAGGTAAACGATCTTTGTGCTGGCTCCTGGACCTGCTCTTCTCACAACCCCGCGCCCGCCGATCATAGAAGGGATTCTAGTGATCCCATAGGTGTCGTTCCCACCGACATCTTTGCCGCGCCAGGTAGGGGGCGCAGTTGTGAGAATCTGGTTTAGCAACCAGCTTAGCAGTTCCCCGTGGCCATGGTTTCTAAGGAAGAAGTCGGCCAAGAGGAAGTCACCGCCTGCAAGCACGAAGGGTGCCAGTACGGCGACAGGAAAGCTAAGTTATGCCGGACTTTAAATATTTCCTTTTTATATAAGGTTATTCCCCTCGGAGATCTTGTTCTTTGTATGGAAAACCTAGACGCAAAGGGGCCCTCCCGCGATTGGCAACGCCCTTGTTCTGTTTCGAGTCCGCTCAACAGCTCAAGCGGCCGCGTCGAGGGTGGCAGGGTAGCCTTCCGCAACTGGCAACGCTCTTGATTTTGACTTGAGTCAAGCTCGATAGTTCGAGCGGCCGCGTTGAGGGCGGTAAGGTGGTTCGCCCGGCAGCAAGCGCAGCCGGCAGGCTATAGAGGATCCGCCCTCGAGGCGTCGCGCCCTGGGTTACGCGCCGGCAAGCCTACCCGATTAACGTAGGGTGGATATACAGAGAGAGAAATTGAACAGGAAAATAACATGCACTGATTCAAAAGTACTGCAGAGTTATATTACATCAATTGTTGCTGCGGTTCTAACTAAAGATAGAAATTGTCTTGGTCCTGTACCTGCAGCGACGATAAGAAGTGGGGTGCCTAGTCCCGGCGCTGGCCCTCTACCCTCTGGATCCCATCGATGCCGCTAATGATGGGCTCGATACGCTCCTTGAGCGGCGCGAGGTCCACACCCTCCGGCAAGCTCTCCAGCGCAGCATCAAAGTCGAGGTTGGGATTCCAGTATGCCACCTTGGTGAGAACCTTGGTCATGGCACCCCGGCAAAGCCTCTGGGCCTCATTGGCCAGGAAAGTCGCCCTTGTGGAACGGAAATGCTCCAGGGCTCCAAGAACACCCTCAAAGAACAGGGTCAGCCTGGCGTTGGGAGTCGTGCTGTGATCCGGAGCATACCTCACAGTTGGCATCCCCATGGTGGCCAGCTGCATGGTGATCCTGGGAGCGACGTCTTCAAGGCGGCCGATCCAGCGATTCTCACCCTCCACAAAGTCTTTGTGGTTGGCGGACTCGTTCTTCCGCAGCTGCTTCCCTTTCTCCAGATCCTTGGTCAGGGTCTCCTCCCGGGCCTTGCTCTCTGACAACATCCCCTCGAGACCCTCCAACTTCAGCTTGAGGTATTTAATGGAGTTGTTGGCCTCGGAGAGCTCCCAAGCCCTGCTGAGGACCGCGCCCTGCGCCTCAATCAGGGCACCATTGAGCGTGTCCTTCTCCTTGGCCAGCTTCTGGGCCTGGTGCCTCAGCCCGTCCCGCTCCACCTCCAGCTCTTTCACCTTGCCAGCGTGAGCCAGAGCCTGAGCATCGAGTGCCTCCCTGTGCCTCTGCTCCAGCTCCCGGGTCTGCTGCATGACGAGCTTCTCCACCTCCTCATCCTTGCCGCGGAGTGTTGCGGCAAGCTTCTCCTCACGTGCGACAAGGTCCTCCTCCTGGGAGTTCAGCGCGGCCTGGTGCTGGGTCCGAGTGGCCTCGGCTGCGGCGGCCAAGCTCTCCGCTGTCTCCTGGGCCTTCTCGATGTCGGCCCGCTTCATGGTGAGTTCCATGTCATCCTTGGCCAGCTCACCCTGGGCGGCCTTCAGCTCCTCACAAGCCTGGCGGAACCAAGTCTGCGTCTCGGCGACGCGTACCTTGAGGTCCGCCTCCGCCTTGTCCACCGTTGCCATCCTGGACTTGGCCTTGTCCAGGCGGGCGCGATGGAGCGACTGGAGCTTCCGGAAATTGGCACCCATGGCCTGGAGAAGCCGCTTCTCCTGAGAACCGTCGCCGCCGGCGCTTGGCTCGTCAACAACCTAGAGCCCGGCAGCAGCAAGCACCTCCTCGTCGAACACCTCTCCCTCGATGGGCGCCCTGGAGCTCGACGACCCTGGGAGGTGGACGAAAAGGTCGTCACTCACCCTCAGGTACTTGCTGGAGCCAGAGGCAGCAGAGGAGGAAGGCTGGTCGTCAACCACCTCCTCCTCGGCAGCGGCCTTGCCGGCGTCCTCGGCAGGCCCCTTGCCGGCCTCCTCGGTAGTAGCCTTGCCGGGCTCCCCAGCGGGCCCCTTGGTGGCATCTTCAGCAGCGCCCCTGGTGGCCTCCTCGGCAGCGATCTTGTCGGCCTCCGCCGTGGCATCCTTGGCAACGTCCTCGCTGACGGTGTCTATGTCCTTCGGATCCACCGAAGTAGGACTGGGTACCAAAAAGGGGATAAGGCGAAACCAAGAACAAAAAAAGAAAGACAGGGATGGAAGGCAAGTGGCTTACCCGTGCCGGGCTGGGAAGCAGAAGTCCCCTCCCCGCCAACATTCGGTGCCGAGGCGAAGCCACCAGCGCCCGAGTTCTCCTCCTCCTCCGTGTGCATGGGCTCGGTGCTTGGCGCCCTTGCCGGGGACGCCCCTCGGGGCGGCGTGGTCGATGGGGTAAGCATGTTGGGGGTGGCCCTCTGCGGCTCCTCCTGCCGCTGGCCTCCTCCTGCAATCACGACAAGGTCAGCACCAAGGGATCGTGCCCCTAACACACGTCAACGGGGAGTAAGTGGCAAACTTACGCTGGGGGCTGCGCCGAGGGCTGCTGTCCGAGCTGCTCACCACCACCAGCGGCGCCTTCGAGGTGCCCGGGGGCTGGCCTCCCGCCGAAGACCTGGCCCTCTTTACCCTCTGGGCTAGCGTCTCCACTTCCCTGCAAAAATGAAAACAATTCAAGATAAGCAGCGCAATTGAGGAGACGAAGATGACAGGAAGGGGGAAGGGAACAAGAAGCTTACTCCTCCTCCTCCTCCTCCTCTGCTGCCTTTCTCTTCCTCCTTGGGCTGAGGGACCCGAAGTCAAAGGTGACCTCCGCGTCAAGGTCTGCCGGAGGAGGGGAAGGAGGTGGCGTCTGAGCGCGCTTAGACGAAGAAGAGGCAGATGCTTTCTTCTTCGCCACCGCGACCTTCACCCCTTTCTTCGTCGCCGTGGCCCTCGTTTGGCGCGCGGACGTCTCCTGGGCATGCCGGGGTTGCACGGCCCTGCCAGGCCGAACCGGCTCGCCAGAGCTGGCTCGCCGGAGGACTCGCCCTCTCCCCGTGGCTGGAGGGTCGACGGCCTCGGCCTCCTCCACCTCCTCCTCCTCCGACGATGACTCGTCGGGCGCGTCCTCAATGAGAGGAGCCCCGGTGCCGGTGCTGGTGGCCTCTCCAGCGGATTCCGCCTACTGGGCGAGCTCCTTTTCCTCCGCCTCCGCCGCGACCTTGTCCTCCACGCCGCCGGTGCTCCCGACCTCCCTGGCGAGCTCCGCCTCCGCCGCCCTGGCAGCGATGTAGTCCAGCTCCGCCTGGGTGGTGTCCTCGACGAGCCGCGGCTCGGCGCTGACGTACTTCTCCCTCAGGGTGTCAAAAAACTCCTGCACCTGATCCTCCGGCAGCTCAACCCAAGTTGGGACGAGGCCGTGCGCGTTGAACTCCGGCATCATGGCGATGATGTCGTTTCGACGCGAGTTGTTGATCAGTAGGACCACCCCGCCGGCAACTTAAACAAGGGCCCCCTGATGGCTTTGCCGGCCTTCGCGGCCTTGCCGGACCGCTCGACCTCGCCGTTCCGGTTCACATCAAGCTGGAAGAGCCGCTGGCAGAAGTGGGCGTGCCCCATCACCGTGAGGTTGTGGTCCAAGCCGGGGCGGAGCCTCATGATGTCAGCAGCGTTCGCAAAGAGTCGGGCCGGCCTCCCCTTGTTGTGCAGCGGAGCGATTCGGCAGCGGATGAAATCCGCCTCGATCATCTCGAGGGTGAGCCCTGCCTCGGTGAGACGAAGAATCCTGGTGGTGGCGACCGTGAGCTTCTCGTCATTGACGTCGACATCGCTCAAGTCGCTCCTGCAGACCGGCAGGGCGTGGCGGACCCGACAAAAGTCCGGCGGATCCTTCTCATCAATCCAACACCACCGGCCCCGCCACTCCTCCCACCTCTCCTTCTGGGCGCCGTCCGGATATGTCCTCTTATCCTGGGTCCTTGGGATCCAGGCGACACAACCGGAAATAGTGCCCCCCTTTTGGATACGAGGGAAGAAGTAGTGGCGGACGAGCGCCGTGT
Organism: Aegilops tauschii subsp. strangulata; assembly: GCF_002575655.3. Lineage (NCBI taxonomy): Eukaryota > Viridiplantae > Streptophyta > Magnoliopsida > Poales > Poaceae > Aegilops > Aegilops tauschii. The sequence goes on along the minus strand of NC_053036.3, from coordinate 507,647,936 downwards.
TGGGATGCACTCCGGCGAAGCCTTCGCAGAGATGGGCGAAAAGGGCCATGCACGCCACAACGTTCGGAGTAAAATCCAGAAGGTGGAAACCGTAGGTGTGCATGATATCGCTGAAGAAATCAGAGAAGGGGGGCAGAGGCCGCAAGAAAAGTAGTCGACAAAGAATGGGTACCGATCCGGGCCAGCTTTGGCGAAGGCGGCGGGAATGACGCGCGTGGCCGAATGCCCCATCGTCTCGCTTCCCGTCTTGCACCCCCACAGGTGTTTGAAGTAGTTCCGGAGCTCGAGCGCGTCGACCGTCGACCGTCGACGGGAAGTAGGCATGCTGCGTCCGCCGCACCGCCAACTCGCTCTCCGGCGGCTCCTTCGCCCCGGCCTCCTGGCCACTCCCTTGCCTCTGCTGGTCTTGGGTGCCATGGCGGCTGTGGGAAGCGGGGAATGGAGGATGGCGGAGATGTGGCGGCGACGAGCAAAGGCGAAAGCTTGCGAAGGAAGGAGAAGGGGACGGCGGTTTCGAGATTGGGGAAAGCACGGAGGGTAAATGAGCAGCGCGCCCACGGTTATTCCTTTTTACGGGGAAGGCGCGGGCCGCCTCTTTTCCCATTAACTGCGATGTGACGCATGCGTGCGGGAACCGCCCCACGCATGCCCCCCACGTCACGCTCAACCCTCCATGTCGCGCGTTCAACGCGGGTCGTGGGGAAGCGCAGCGGACGAAAAATTACTGCGGTAAAATCCCGCCCTAACTTCCCGCGCACCGTTTTGGGCCTGGCCCAACAACGTGTCGCGCTTATGTGTGGCCCAGGCCCGGGGGCTCCTGTCGGTGTACAAAAGTAGGGGCGCTCCTTTGTACCCCTTTACTTGTGCACGGACAGTCAGGGCCGCGCCCACGGCCACGCTAAGCAGGGCGGAGGAGGGAAACCAGAAAGAAGCCAAAGCACAAGACAGCCAAGGCAACGCCAAGACCAAGAACACAAGAGGGCAAGAGGGCGTGGTAGACTCCCTCGGCAAGGTTCTTGCCGAGGCGGCCTCCGCAGCCCTGGCAAGGGCCTTGCCGGGGAGCCTGCCCGATGCCAATAGAGCAAGCCTCCCTTCAGCCCACGGTTTCCAACCCCACCAACTACGTTGGAACCAGGGCTCGGGAGGCACCTCCGTGGTGGCATGCAGATCTTTGTCAAGATCATAAACACACAAGATCATATGAGGATCAGAAGACGACGACCCTCGGCGGGATCCTCTCCAAGGAAATCCACAAGACCCCCGACAAGCGTCTTGCCGGGGACGACTGCGACGCCACGGCAAGACCCTTGCCGGGCCCCCGGCAAGGCCCTTGCCGACGGTGCCAGCAGCGCCACTGCCAGGCCCGCACCAGCCAAGGCTCCGCCGCCATTCGCATGCAGCTGCCAGCCCAACCAGCTGGGCAGGCACCTGCGTGCCAACACGCGGCTTCCAGACCAACTCAGCAAGCACCTGCATGGTGGCATGCAGATCTTCGTGAAGACCCTGCCACCGCGCCACCTCAGCAGCCTGCCTGCCTACATGGTACTACACGCATCACTGGCCTGGGCGCGTGTCGAAGCGAGACGGAGCGGCAATGGACGGGACGGGCCTCATTACCGTCCCCGATAAAGCTAATGGACACCTAAGCAGCGCATTTAATGCACTTTGTCCCGTAATGCCGGGCGATAAGCTCGCGCACTGTACACCTTTCCACCTCCTGTGTGCCACTGTGGCGACCCTTTTCGGCTATAAAAGGAGGCCCGAGGCATACTGGAGGGGGATTCGGCTTTTGGAACTACGCAGCCACCGTAGCTAGTTCGAAAGCTCAAGAACACTGAATACATCCACCATAGCGGGAGTAGGGTATTACGCATCCTCGCGGCCTGAACCTGGGTAAACAATCTTTGTGCTGGCTCCTGCACCTGCTTTTCTCACAACCCCGCGCCCGCCGACCGTAGAACGGATTCCAGTGATCCCATAGGTGTCGTTCCCACCGACACACAACTTGCCTATTGAAACTCTAGGAGGTCCTCATCCACCTAAAGGTGATCCTGTGTTTGAATTAAAACAATTGCCACACACTTTGAAGTATGCTTATCTTGATGAAAAGAAGATATTTCCTGTTATTATTAGTGCTAACCTTTCAGAACATGAAGAAGAAAGATTATTGAAAGTTCTAAGGAAACACCGAGCTGCTATTGGATATATTCTTAATGATTTAAAGGGCATTAGTCCCACTCTATGTCAGCACAAAATTAATATGGAACCTGGCGCTAAACCCGTTGTTGATCACCAACGTCGGTTAAATCCAAAGATGAAAGAAGTGGTAAGAACGGAAATATTAAAACTTCTGGAAGCAAGTATAATCTACCCTATAGCTGATAGTAGATGGGTAAGTCCTGTTCATTGTGTCCCTAAGAAAGGAGGTATAACTGTTTTACCTAATGATAAGAATGAACTTATTCCACAAAGAATTGTTACAGGCTAAAGAATGGTAATTGATTTTAGAAAATTAAATAAAGCCACTAGAAAAGACCATTACCCTCTGCCTTTTATTGATTGAATGCTTGAAAGATTATCTAATCACACACATTTTTGCTTCCTTGATGGATATTCTGGTTTTTCACAAATACCTGTTTCTCAACCTGATCAACAAAATACCACTTTTACTTGTCCCTTTGGAACCTATGCTTATAGATGTATGCCTTTTGGTTTATGTGATGCACCTGCTACCTTTCAAAGATGTATGACTGCTATATTCTCCGACTTTGTGAAAAGATTGGTGAGGTTTTCATGGATGACTTCTCTGTTTATGGGAAGTCTTTTGATGATTGTTTAACAATCTTGATCAAGTTTTGCAGAGATGTAAACAAACAAATCTTGTCTTGAATTGGGAGAAGTGCCACTTTATGGTTAATGAAGGCATTGTCTTGGGTCATAAGATTTATGAAAAGGGTACTGAAGTGGACAAAGCTAAGGTTGATGCAATTGAGAAAATGCCATGTCCTAAGGATATCAAAGGTATTCATAGTTTCCTAGGTCGTGCTGGCTTCTATAGGATATTTATCAAAGACTTTTCTAAAATTTTAGGCCTCTTACAAATCTTTTGCAAAAGGATATTCCTTTTGTTTTTGATGATGATTGTTTAGAAGCCTTTGAAACACTCAAGAAAGCCTTAATTTCTGCACCTATTGTTCGACCACCTAATTGGAACTTGCCTTTTGAAAATTATGATGCTAGTGATTATGCCGTTGGTGCTGTTCTAGGACAAAGAGTTGATAAGAAACTGAATGTTATTCATTATGCTAGTAAAACTCTAGACAATGCTCAACGGAATTATGCTACTACTGAAAAAGAATTCTTAGCAGTGCTGTTTGGTTGTGATAAATTCAGATCTTACATTGTTGATTCTAAAGTTATCGTTCACACCGACCATGTTGCTATTAAATATCTTATGGAAAAGAAAGATGCTAAACCTAGACTTATTTGATGGGTTCTCTTGTTACAAGAATTTGATTTACATATCATTGATAGAAAAGGAGCTGAGAACCCCGTATCTGATAACTTGTCTAGGCTTGAAAATGTGCTTGATGGCCCACTACCTATTGATGATAGTTTTCCTGATGAGCACTTAGCTGCAATAAATGTTGCTCATAATACTGCTTGGTATGCTGATTATGCTAATTACATTGTTGATAAATATTTACCACCTAGCTTTACATACCAACAAAAGAAAAAATTCTTCTATGATTTAAGACACTACTTTGGGGATGACCTACATCTTTATAAAGAAGGAGTAGATGGTATTATTAGACGTTGTGTACCTTAGCATGAACAGGGACGAATCCAACGGAAATGTCACTCTGAAGCTTATGGAGGGCATTATGCTGGAGATAGAACTGCTCACAAGGTATCGCAATCCGCATTTTATTGCCCTATTATCTTCAAGGATGCCCGTAAGTTCGTCTTATCTTGTGATGAATGCAAAGAATAGTTAATATTGGTAAGCGTCAAGAAATTCCTATTAATTATTCACTTGCTGTTGAACCATTTGATGTTTGGGAATTTGATTACATGGGACCTTTTCCATCCTCTAATGGGTATACACATATTTTGGTTGTTGTTGATTATGTTACTAAATGGGTAGAAACTATTCCAACCAGTAGTGCTGATCACAACACCTCTATTAAAATGCCTAAGGAAGTCATTTTCCCAAGGTTTGGAGTCCCTAGATATTTAATGACTAATGGTGGTTCACACTTTATTCATGGTGCTTTCCGTAAATACTTGCCAAGTATGATGTTAACCATATAATTGCATCACCTTATCATCCTCAGTCTAGTGGTCAAGTTGAACTTAGCAATAGAGAAATAAAATTAATTTTGCAAAAGACTGTCAATAGGTCCAGGAAGAATTGGTCTAAGAAATTAGATGATGCACTTTGGGCTTATAGAACAGCATATAAAAATCATATGGGTATGTCTCCTTATAAAATGGTTTATGGAAAAGCTTGTCATTTACCTCTTGAATTAGAACATAAAGCATATTGGGCAATCAAGGAACTCAACTATGATTTCAAACTTGCCGGTGAAAAGAGATTATTTGATATTAGTTCTTTAGATGAATGGAGCACCCAAGCTTATGAAAATGCAAAATTATTCAAAGAAAAAGTTAAAATATGGCATGACAAAAGAATCCAAAAGCGTGAGTTTAAAGTTGGAGAATATGTTCTTTTGTACAACTCTCGTTTCAGATTCTTTGCTAGAAAACTCCTCTCAAAATGGGAAGGCCCTTATGTTATTGAGGAGGTTTATCGATCTGGAGCTATCAAAATAAATAATGCCGAAGGTACTAACCCGAAGGTTGTCAATGGGCAACGAATAAAACATTATATCTCAGGTACGCCCATTAATGGTGAAAGTAATATTATCCAAACTTTGACACCGGAAGAACACATAAAAGAGTCCTTCCGGAACACTCCAGAATCGTGTAAATAAGGAGGTACGTGATACGGTAAGTAAACAGACTCCAAAAAATCCGCAAAAATATTTTTTGTCAGTTTTGGAATATTTAGAAAATTAGGAAAATAAGAAACTACCGGGAAAGTGACCCTGGTGGGCACAAGACACCAGGGCGCGCCTGGCTTGCCTCGCGCGCCCAGGTGGGTTGTGCCCACCTGACACACCTTCCGGACTGTTTTTCTTCCGTTTGCTTGTTTCCCAAGATAAAAAATTCTTTATATACCCCCCGAACCTGTTGTCCACCGTATCATGGAGAAATCTTCTGTTCTCTTTTCTCGCTGTTTTTGGTCAGATTTGTTAAGCCAGGCATCATGTCTTCTTCCTCCTCCAACAACGTAGAAGAGGATGCTTGGTTGATGAAGATCGAGCTGAAGAGAGAAGAGCCCGTGGAAGTGATACGTCCATTTTGCATCATGTTTTCTAAATCTTATTTATAAATTCTTTATCTGTAATGCCTTTTCTGTCATAATTTGCAAGGTACACACCAAGAGGGAGAATTCTGGCAGCTGGAAATCTGGACCTGAAAAAGCTACGTCAGGCCACCTATTCTGCACAACTCCAAATGAGCTGAAACTCCACGAGGATTTTTTATGGAATATTTAAGAAATACTGGAGCCAATAAGTACCAGGGGGCCACCAGGTGGGCACAACCCACCGGGGCGCGCCAGGCCCCCCTAGCGCGCCAGGCCCCCCTAGCGCGCCCTGGTGCGTTGTGGCCTCCTCGGCCCACCTCCGATGCCCATCTTCTGGTATATAAGTGATTTTGACCTAGAAAAAATCAGAATAATACTTTCGGGGCGGAGTGCCGCCATCTCGAGGCGGAACTTGGGCAGGAGCACTTTTGCCCTTCGGGGAGCGATTCTGCCGGGGGAACTTCCCTCCTGGAGGGGGAAATCATCGTCATCATCATGACCAACAAATCTACCATCTTGGGGAGGGTAATCTCCATCAACATCTTCACCAGCACCATATCATCTCAAAACCTAGTTCATCTCTTGTATTCAATCTTGTTACCGGAACTATAGATTGTGGCTAGGGGGTGACTAGTAGTGTTGATTACATCTTGTAGTTGACTACTCTATGGTTTATTTGGTGGAAGATTATATGTTCAGATCCATTATGCATATTAATACCCCTCTGATCATGAGCATGTTGATTATTTGTGAGTATTTACTTTAGTTCTTGACGTCACGGGATAAATCATGTTGCAAGTAATCATGTGAATTTGATATGTGTTCGATATTTTGATGGTATGTATGTTGTGATTCCCTTAGTGGTGTCATGTGAACGTCGACTACATGACACTTCACCATATTTGGGCCTCAGGGAATGCATTGTGGAGTAGTAAATAGATGGTGGGTTGCGAGAGTGACAGAAACTTAGACCCTAGTTTATGCACTATTCCGTAAGGGACCGATTGGATCCTAGAGTTTAATGCTATGGTTAGGATTTATCCTTCATAATTTTACCATAGTTGTGGATGCTTGCGGGAGGGTTAATCATAAGTAGGAGGTTTGTTCAATTAAGAACAGCACCTAAGCACCGGTCCACCCACATATCAAATTATCAAAGCAGCGAACACAAATCAAACCAACATGATGAAAGTGACTAGATGAAATTGCCGTGTACCCTCCAGAACGCTTTGCTTATCATAAGAGACCGTGTTGGCCTGTCCTTTGCCTCAAAAGGATTGGGCTACCTTGCTGCACACTTATTGCTACTATCATTACTTGCTCGTTACAAATTATCTTGCTATCAAATTATTTGCTACTTGTAGTTTCAGCACTTGCAGACATTACCTTACTGAAAACTACTTGTCATTTCCTTCTGCTCCTCGTTGGGTTCGACACTCTTACTTATCGAAAAGAGCTACAATTGGTCCCCAATACTTGTGGGTCATCAAGGCTATTTTCTGGTGCCGTTGTCGGGGAGCGAACGCCTTTGGTAAGTGGAATTCGGTAAGGAAACATTTATACAGTGTGCTGAAATTTATTGTCACTTGTTACTATGGAAAACAATCCTTTGAGGGGTTTGTTCGGGGTATCTTCACCTTGTCCGGAACCACAATTAATTGCCCCTCAACCAACTTCACCTACTGAAAATATTGAATATGAAATTCCTTCGGGTATGATAGAACAACTGCTAGCTAATCCTTATGGAGGAGATGGAACCGAACATCCTGATATGCACTTGATACATGTAGAACAAATTTGTGGATTGTTTAAGCTTGCAGGTTTACCCAGGGATGAAGTTATGAAAAAGGTTTTCCCTTTATCTTTGAAGGGAAAAGCATTGGCATGGTATAGGCTATGCGATGATATTGGATCATGGAATTGAAGTCGTTTAAAATTGGAGTTTCACCAAAAAAATATCCTATGCATCTAGTTCATCGTGATCGGAATTATATATATAATTTTTGGCCTCGTGAAGGAGAAAGTATCGCTCTAGCTTGGGGGAGGCTTACATCAATGTTATATTCATGCCCCAATCATGAGCTCTCAAGAGAAATTATTATTCAGATTTTTTATGCTCGGCTTTCTCGTAATGATCAAACCATGCTGGATACTTCTTGTGCTCGTTCTTTTATGAAGAAAACTATTGAATTCCGGTGGGATCTTTTGGAAAGAATTAAATGCAACTCTGAAGATTGGGAACTCGACGAAGGTAAAAAGTCAGGTATAAAGCTTAAGTATGATTGCGTTAAATCTTTTATGGATACCGATGCTTTTCAAAAGTTTAGCACTAAATATGGACTTGACTCTGAGATAGTAGCCTCCTTTTGTGAATCATTTGCTACTCATGTTGAACTCCCTAAAGAGAAGTGGTTTAAATATCACCCACCTATTAAAGAATAAATTAAAGAACCAGTACCAATTAAAGAAGAAACCATACTCTATAATATTGATCCAGTTGTTCCTACTGCTTATATTGAAAAAACCCCTTTTCCTGTTAGGATAAAGGAACATGCTAAAGTTTCAAACGTGGTTAACAAAAGCTATGTTAGAACACCTAAACCAGATGAACAAATTAGAGTTGAACCTAATATTTCTATGGTTAAAGATCTCTTAGAAGAGGATGTGGATGTACATGTTATCTACTTCTGTGAAGAAGTTGCTAGAATTGCCAAACCTGAAAAAGGGGTAAAAATAGACCAGTAGTTGGCCTGCGTGTCATCTCAGTTAAAATAGGAGATCACTGTTATCATGGTTTATGTGACATGGGTGCTTGTGTGAGTGCTATTCCTTACACTTTATATCAACAAATTAAGAAAGACATAGCACCTGCAGAGATAGAAGACATAGATGTTACTATTAAACTTGCTAATAGAGACACCATATCACCAATTGGGATTGTTAGGGATGTTGAAGTCTTATGTGGGAAGGTAAAATACCCTACTGATTTTCTTGTCCTTGGTTCCCCACAAGATGACTTATGTCCCGTTATCTTTGGTAGACCTTTCTTGAACACAGTTAATTCTAAGATAGACTGCCAGAAACAAACTGTGGGTGTTAGCTTTGGTGCTGAGTCTCATGAGTTTAATTTTGTAACATCCCAAATTTTCAATTTGGTATGTTATACATAGATCATCATTGCATATCATGTTTTATTGCATTTTGACAAATCCTCGATAAATCCTAAGCAACTCAAGGACCCTCGGAGAGAGTTGGGGATTTTCTCGAATTTTCATATTTGATTTTCATCAAATAATAAGACGAGGATTTTGGTTTTAATTATTTTCTCTCCGGAAAAATATTTCATCTTAAAAATAAACGAGAGGAGAAAATATGACTTCTCCAAAACAATTGAAATACTGGAGGGAAAATGTTAAAATCATTTATTGGAATTTATTTGGATTTTATTTGCAATTTTTATTGCATTAAAAATATTGCATGTTTTCAAAATATTTATTTTGTGTTAAAACAATGTTCACCCTATTCTATATTTTCTAACTAGACGGGGAAAATTTATTTTATATTTTTCTGGCTTTTATTTATTTTTCTGTGAATTATTTTCTGCGGAACGTTTGAAAAAAAAAACTACGCGCGCGCCCGCCGGGCCGAGCCCACCGCGCCAGGCCGCCGGCCCACCCCGCGCCTCTCCTCCTCGCGCACGGCACGCGCCGCCGCCGCCGTGTCCATGGCGGACACGGGAGTCCGTGCCGCCGCCGCCGGAGCTTGCCCCTCCTCCAAGCTGCTCCCCCCCTTTATAAACCCCCCCTCTCTCCCTCACCTCGTTCGCCGCCGCCGCACTTGCCCGCCGCCGCCGCCGCACTCGGGAGCCGCCGCCGTTTGCCGCTGCCGGAGCCGCCCCATCGCCGCCCCCTCGCCCTATCCCGAGCCCCGCACCCCGCCGCACCCCGCGCCCTCGCCGGAGCCCTGCCGGAGCCGCCCCCGACGAGGTATTGCCTGCCCCGTTCGTTTTGCCGATTTTCTAAAAAAAACCCTAGATCGGTTTTTTCGGTTTTGTTATTTGCGAGCGTTCACCGAACCGTTCGTTTTAACGAACACGTTCGTCGGTTTTTCTCTGTTAACGAACGTCCGTTCTTTAAGCGTTCGTCCGTTTTTCTTTTTCGTCGGATTTTTCTGCGATTATCTCAGATTTGATTTCTGATCGAATCTTCGTTTCTGTTTAAGTTCTCGCTCGTTTATCGGAATCAGGCGATTCAAGCGCCTAGAGTTTCGTCTCGAAATTCTCTTTCCGTTTAACCTACTCAAACAAGTTTTTGCTACAGTAAAATTTGTCCTAGATCCAGATTAGTAAACGAAGCTTCTTTCTTTCGCAGTTTGACTTTCGTTGCTTCTTTCGAGTTGATTCTTTTTGCAAACCGGAGTTCTTAAGTTAAACTTTCTGGTTGGATCTTTCATTCGAATTTTACCTGTGCATTAGATGAGTACTGATTGTATGCTTGTTTGTTTGCGATAGAGTACCCGGAGTGTGCCGCTTGTTACTTCGACTCGTTAGGTTTTGCGGATCATCAGCAAGGCAAGTAACACTTTGATCATATACCTTCCATACCCAGTTTTATTGCATTAGATCTTTTCCTCAAACATTGCATGATTAGGATCTATTTAAATTGTGGGTATTGGGAAGTAGTTGAGGTAGCACCTATTACCTGTTCTTTTATCAAACCCTTGGGAGTTACTTCTACGTTGCTATTATATTGCCATGCTATGCTCGTAGACGTGGTTTGGGTTTGAGAGATATTCATGACAGATGTGAGATGTTTATTAATGGTTCAACTTAAGGAGGCAACTAAAACTCACATCTGGGTGGATTGAGGCACCTCGAGAACCCAGTGTTGTCTGATTTTATAAGGTCCGCCACCCAGACTCAAAGGGATCACAAGATTATTCATGCTAGAAACTTCCGTGTGCAACCACAAGCTATTATGGGCTCTAGCATTGTTGAGTAGGTTACAAGATCTCTTGAAGAGGTGGGCTAGCAGATGTAGGGGAAAGTAGGTGTACCGGTCCATCCAGAGTAAAGAGTGATTGTTTCTGAAAGACTGTGTCTCGGTCATCCGTTTCTCAAACATCGTGCAGTGCGAGAATCAAGCGGAGGCGATCGAGTCTTGTGGGGAAAAGTGCACAAACCTCTGCAGAGTGTATAAAATAATCATGGTTAGCCGTGTCCCCGGTTATGGACAACTTGAGTATCTAGTACCTGGATTATCATTTGAATCTCATCACCATGTTACTTTTAATTAATTTTGTTGGGTTAATGATGACACTTAATTGGGATTGAGTTGGAGGTACCTTCTCAATGTTTAACAACCACCATGATAGTTAAATAAAATTTATTCCTTTGTAGTAGGGAAAAATTGGCTTTTCGCATAAACTTTAACCATAGAGCTTTCCACCAGCGATATATGCATGTAGTATAGCATTTTTTACTGTTCATTACTCTCTATGTGTTACTTTGCCAGCATATTCCATGTGCTGACTCGTTTTCGGGCTGCAAGGTTTCATGTTGCAGACTTTTCAGACGACGAGTAAGGTGCCTTAGGTCGTGGTCTTATACTCAGTGATGCCGCTGGAGTTGATGGACTCATTTATCTTCCAAGTCTTCCGCTGTTATCATTTTAGATGGCCTTAAGCCATGTTTATCATACTTAATCTCTTCAGAGATATTCGATGTAATAAGTGTGTGATTGCTACTCTGTTATAAATCCTCCATTTGTACTGTGCGTGTCAGCATTACTGATCCAGGGATGACACTGGTGCACAGCAGCACAGACCATTTGAGGTCTGGTCGCTACAAAGTTGGTATTAGAGCACACGCTGACTGTAGGACACGACCACTAAGATTAAGCCCTAGAAAGCTTCTCTCTTCTCATTTCTGACCCCTCTCCACTTTCTAATCTTTTAGGAATGGCGGATGCAAGGAGCAAGTTCATGCAACCAGATGAAGACACGCCGTTTGGTCGACACTTGAAGGAAGTCACCAAGTACTTGAACATAGGAATACCAAGCATCACCGGAACCTACAACGCCACATTACCTGAAGAGGAGAGCTGGAAGATTCAAGTTCACATTCCAGGAAGGACGTTTGTGCCAGTTACTGAACCCATAAGATTGGTTTTCGAAGCACCAACCTGGAGTTTAGGGAAGAGCATGGCCGCACACATCGCCATGGGACGCATTGGAGAAGTCTACCACCAGGAGCTAAAGGATACAATTTACCAAATTTGTGGACGCCGAGACGCACAATGGGAGATGATCAGAACCAAGAAGGATGGATCTATTGGAGCTTTCATCCAAGAGCAGAACCAACATATTCGTCCCCAGGAGAACCAGATGTGCACGGACAAGGAAGAACTAAAGAAGGCATTGACGAAGATCAAGGAGCTCCAAGAAGAACTCAAGGCTACACACGAGGATTATTTGGAGGAAATCAACACACTAGTAGGGAAGAATGACGACCCGGAGGAGAAGATTGGAGTATTCATGGGAAATCCAGTGCCAAAAGCAGAAGTCGACAAATGCACTTGTCCGGATAACTACATCATCATCGACGACACCGACTCGGAACCAAGTGAAGACGACTTTGTTGACGAAGCTGGAGCAGACATCATGGAGTCTTCAACGGATCAGAATTTCTAGTAGACCACCATATCAGTAGTAGTTTTCCCCCATTTAATAGTATAGTTCAAGCACTTTGTAACGCTAGTTAGATCGATTGTTTTGCCTTGTTTGAATTGATTGAGTGATATTGATTGTATTTGTCTCATGAGCATATGGGTAGTGTTTTCTCTCTAGACCTCATTCTATTCTTAACTCTCATCTTTTCTAAACCTATCAGATGCCTCCGAGACGCGACACCGGATTTGTTTTCCCGCCAGAGATCACCTAGTTGATTCAGCAACAGAATGCCCTGATGCAAGTGTTAGTGCAGAACCAAGGCAACAACAACAACAACAACCCACCGCCACCACCACCTGTTGATCACTTAGCCCGTTTCTTAAGGCTAAACCCGCCGGTGTTTTCCAGTAGCACCGAGCCGATTGTTGCAGATGATTGGCTCCACAAAGTTGGAAGGGAGTTGACCACCGCAGGATGCACAGATGCGGAAAGAGTGCGTTTTGCCGCACATCAGCTTGATGGACCTGCAGCATCATGGTGGGAGAATTATACAGCCACGCACCCCATTGACACTGTCACATGGGACCAGTTTCAGCATGCTTTCCGTACAGCACATGTTTCAGCAGGAGCTATGGCTATGAAGAAGCGTGAGTTTCGCAACCTACGCCAAGGAGGACGCACCGTAGGCCAGTATGTGGAGGATTTCAGTAAGTTAGCACGTTATGCACCAGATGACGTTGCTACAGATGCTGCCAAGCAGGAGAAATTTTTGGAAGGACTGAATGATGAGCTGAGTATGCAGTTGATGGTAGCAACCTTCAACAACTACCAGGAGCTGGTAGATAGAGCTCTCATGATTGAAGGGAAGCAACAGCAGATTGAAAACCGTAAGAGGAAGTATGGACAAGGAAAGTACAATTCTGGAGCTCAGCAGAAGCCACAATTTACCCCGAAACCGGGAGGACAGTTTCAGCATACCCATGGAGGAGGTAGTTCGCACAACCATAATGGCTCCAAGAATGGTAATGGGAATGGAGGAAGCAACGGACAGAACCGTACCAACCCATCTACCCCAACCAAGCGGGATCTAAGTCACATTACTTGTTTCGAGTGCCAGAAGACTGGACATTATGCAACTGATTGTCCTGAAGCCCAAAATGGAAATGGCAATGGAAGCTCTAGGAAGAAGCCGAACCCGTTCAACAAAGGACATGTGAACCACGTGAGCGTGGAGGAGGTTGAAGCTCAGCCTGATGCAGTAATAGGTAAGTTTTTGGTTAAGTCATTTACTGCAACCGTTCTTTTCGATACTGGTGCATCGCATTCATACATATCAAGGGGATTCATGAATAAGTTTAAGATGTCCACCCATGTTCTCAAAACCCCTATGTTAGTAACCTCGCCAGGAGCAGAGTATATGGAAACCCAAGGATGTTTTCAGATACCATTGGCCATTGGTAGGCATGTTTTCCCCTCAGACCTCATAGTTTTGGAATCGCAAGGTTTGGATGTGATTTTGGGAATGGATTGGCTATTGTTGTATGGAGGAAACATCGATTGTGCCAGCAAGACGATTTTGCTTACCACCCCGGAAGGAAAAAGGGTCAAGTATGTATCCCGGCATATGCCGAAGAGGACTCAAGTGAATTCCTTATCAGGAATTGTACAGGAGGAAGTACCAGTGGTGAAGGATTATCCGGATGTATTTCCAGAAGAGTTGCCAGGCATGCCACCAGATAGAGACATTGAGTTCTTGATTGAACTTTTGCCAGGCACAGGGCCAATATCTAAGAGACCGTACAGGATGCCCGCAAAAGATTTGGAGGAAATTAAGAAGCAGATCAAGGAGTTACTGGGTAAAGGATATATTCGCCCAAGTTCGTCACCTTGGGGATCACCAATACTTCTAGTGGAGAAGAAAGATGGATCACTGAGATGGTTGTTGATTACCGAGGGTTGAATGAAGTGACCATCAAAAACAAGTATCCACTGCCGATGATCAATGATTTGTTTGACCGCCTACAAGGAGCTAAAGTATTTTCCAAGATCGATCTATGATCGGGATACCATCAGTTAAAGATTCGAGAGCAGGATATACCCAAGACGGCCTTTACCACCAGATATGGATTGTATGAGTATACCGTTATGTCATTTGGTCTGACTAACGCCCCTGCCTATTTCATGAACCTGATGAACAAAGTGTTTATGGAGTTTTTGGATAAGTTCGTCGTGGTGTTCATTGATGATATTTTAATCTTTTCCAAAGACGAGGAAGAGCATGAGGAGCATTTACGATTGGTACTTGAGAAGCTCAGAGAACATCAGTTATATGCCAAGTTCAGCAAATGTGAATTTTGGCGGAAGGAAGTTGGATTCCTTGGACATGTTATTTCCGGAGAAGGAATAGCAGTAGACCCTGCCAAGGTTGACACAGTGACACGGTGGGAATCACCCACGACAGTTGGAGAAATCCGGAGTTTTCTTGGACTCGCAGGATATTACCGGAGATTCATCGAGAATTTCTCGAAGATTGCTAAGCCCATGACTGAGTTATTGAAGAAGGACACCAAATTCAATTGGACTGAGGAATGTGAAGCTAGTTTCCAGGAGTTGAAGAAACGATTGGTTACCTCACCATTGTTGATTCTGCCAGATCAACGCAAGGACTATGAAGTTTATTGCGACGCTTCTCGTCGAGGTCTTGGAGCAGTGCTTATGCAGGAAGGAAGAGTTGTGTCATATGCTTCACGACAACTTAAACCCCATGAGAATTATGCTACGCATGATTTGGAATTAGCAGCCGTGGTGCATGCATTGAAGACATGGAGACATTTTCTCATCGGAAACCATTGTGAGGTGTACACGGATCACAAGAGTTTGAAGTATATCTTCACGCAGAAGGAGTTAAATCTCAGACAGAGGAGATGGTTGGAGCTCATTAAAGATTATGATATGAGATTGCATTACCACCCAGGAAAGGCTAACGTAGTAGCAGACGCGTTGAGCCGCAAGAGTCATGTCAACACCCTCATGACAGGAGAGTTACCTCAGGAGTTAGCCGAGGACCTTCGCGAGCTATGTTTGGAGATAGTCCCAAGAGGCTATTTAGCGACATTGGAGATTCAATCTACCTTGATGGAAAGGATCAGAGAAGCTCAGAAGTCAGACAAGGAGATTGAAGAGATAAAGGAGAAGATGAGCAAAGGAAAAGCCAAGGAATTTCGTGAGGATGAGCACGATACCTTATGGTTTGAGGACCGCGTATATGTGCCAAATGATCCGGAGATCAGGAAGTTGATTTTGCAAGAAGCCCATGATTCACCGTACTCGATTCACCCAGGGAATACCAAGATGTATTTGGATCCGAAGAATACTTTCTGGTGGACCGGAATGAAGAAGGATATTGCAGAGTATGTAGCAGTTTGTGATGTGTGTCAGAGAGTGAAGGCAGAGCACCAGAAGCCAGCAGGATTGCTACAACCATTGCCGGTACCCGAATGAAAGTGGGATAAAATAGGCATGGATTTTATCACAGGATTACCCAGGACTCGTTCAGGCTATGACTCAATATGGGTTGTAGTTGACCGTTTGACGAAAGTGGCTCATTTCATTCCAGTAAAGACCACTTACACCAGCGCTAAGTTGGCAAAGATATACATGACCAGGATCGTATGTTTGCATGGAGTTCCGAGGACCATTGTATCAGACAGAGGAACCCAATTTACCTCGAAGTTTTGGAAGCAGTTACATGAAACATTGGGAACCAGGCTGGAATTCAGTACAGCTTTTCACCCGCAGACAGATGGACAGACCGAGAGAGTCAACCAGATTTTGGAGGACGTGTTGATAGCATGTGCACTAGATTACGGATCTAGTTGGGACGACAATTTGCCATATGCGGAGTTTTCATATAACAACAGTTATCAAACCAGTTTGAAGATGGCCCCTTTCGAAGCCTTGTACGGAAGGAGGTGTAGAACACCGTTGTTATGGGACGAAGTTGGAGATCGTCAGTTGTTTGGACCAGATTTGATTAAGGAGTCTGAACAGAAAGTGAGGTTGATTCGCGATAGGCTCAAGGTAGCCCAGTCCAGGCAGAAGAGTTATGCTGATTCTAAATGAAAGGAGACAGTTCACGAAGTCAGAGACCGAGTTTACCTTCGAGTATCACCACTTCGAGGAGTGAAGCGCTTTGGAGTTAAAGGAAAGTTAGCGCCCCCTTTTATCGGACCATACAGAGTTGTGGAACATATGGGAGAAGTTGCTTACAAGCTGGAATTGCCCGAAGGATTGTCTGGAGTTCATGATGTATTTCACGTTTCCCAGTTGAAGAAGTGCCACGCAGAGATGGCTGAGATACCACTGAGAGATACTGTGCCACTGGAAGCGATTCAGCTGGAAAGTGATTTGACCTATGAGGAGAAACCAGTTAAGATTCTTGAGTATGCCAGCCGAGTTACCCGCAGCAAGGTTATCAAGTTTTGGAAAGTTCAGTGGAGTCACCACACGGAAGATGAAGCCATCTGGGAGCGAGAGGAAGATCTACGGAAGCACCACTCCCACCTGTTTTCTAGCCAACCCGAATCTCGAGGGCGAGATTCATCTTAAGGGGGGTAGGTTTGTAACATCCCAAATTTTCAATTTGGAATGTTATACATAGATCATCATTGCATATCATGTTTTATTGCATTTTGACAAATCCTCGATAAATCCTAAGCAACTCAAGGACCCTCGGAGAGAGTTGGGGATTTTCTCGAATTTTCATATTTGATTTTCATCAAATAATAAGACGAGGATTTTGGTTTTAATTATTTTCTCTCCGGAAAAATATTTCATCTTAAAAATAAACGAGAGGAGAAAATATGAATTCTCCAAAACAATTGAAATACTGGAGGAAAAATGTTAAAATCATTTATTGGAATTTATTTGGATTTTATTTGCAATTTTTATTGCATTAAAAATATTGCATGTTTTCAAAATATTTATTTTGTGTTAAAAAAATGTTCACCCTATTCTAGATTTTCTAAATAGACGGGGAAAATTTATTTTATATTTTTCTGACTTTTATTTATTTTTCTGTGAATTATTTTCCGCGGAACGTTTAAAAAAAAACTATGCGCGCGCCCGCCGGGCCGAGCCCACCGCGCCAGGCCGCCGGCCCACCGCGCACCTCTCCTCCTCGCGCACGGCATGCGCCGCCGCCGCCGTGTCCATGGCGGACACGGGAGTCCGTGCCGCCGCCGGAGCTTGCCCCTCCTCCAAGCTGCTCCCCCCCTTTATAAACCCCCCCTCTCTCCCTCACCTCGTTCGCCGCCGCCGCACTTGCCCGCCGCCGCCGCCGCACTCGGGAGCCGCCGCCGCCGCCGTTTGCCGCCGCCGGAGCCGCCCCATCGCCGCCCCCTCGCCCTACCCTGAGCCCCGCACCCCGCCGCACCCCGCGCCCTCGCCGGAGCCCTGCCGGAGCCGCCCCCGACGAGGTACTGCCTGCCCCGTTCGTTTTGCCGGTTTTCTAAAAAAAAACCTAGATCGGTTTTTTTCGGTTTTGTTATTTTGCGAGCGTTCACCGAACCGTTCGTTTTAACGAACACGTTCGTCGGTTTTTCTCTGTTAACGAACGTCCGTTCTTTAAGCGTTCGTCCGTTTTTCTTTTTCGTCGGATTTTTCTGCGATTATCTCAGATTCGATTTCTGATCGAATCTTCGTTTCTGTTTAACTTCTCGCTCGTTTATCGGAATCAGGCGATTCAAGCGCCTAGAGTTTCGTCTCGAAATTCTCTTTCCGTTTAACCTACTCAAACAAGTTTTTGCTACAGTAAAATTTGACCTAGATCCAGATTAGTAAACGAAGCTTCTTTCTTTCGCAGTTTGACTTTCGTTGCTTCTTTCGAGTTGATTCTTTTTGCAAACCGGAGTTCTTAAGTTGAACTTTCTGGTTGGATCTTTCATTCAAATTTTGCCTGTGCATTAGATGAGTACTGATTGTATGCTTGTTTGTTTGCGATAGAGTACCCGGAGTGTGCCGCTTGTTACTTCGACTCGTTAGGTTTTGCGGATCATCAGCAAGGCAAGTAACACTTTGATCATATACCTTCCATACCCAGTTTTATTGCATTAGATCTTTTCCTCAAACATTGCATGATTAGGATCTATTTAAATTGTGGGTATTGGGAAGTAGTTGAGGTAGCACCTTTTACCTGTTCTTTTATCAAACCCTTGGGAGTTACTTCTACGTTGCTATTATATTGCCATGCTATGCTCGTAGACATGGTTTGGGTTTGAGAGATATTCATGACAGATGTGAGATGTTTATTAATGGTTCAACTTAAGGTGGCAACTAAAACTCACATCTGGGTGGATTGAGGCACCTGGAGAACCCAGTGTTGTCTGATTTTATAAGGTCCGCCACCCAGGCTCAAAGGGATCATAAGATTATTCATGCTAGAAACTTCCGTGTGTAGCCACAAGCTATTATGGGCTCTAGCATTGTTGAGTAGGTTACAAGATCTCTTGAAGAGGTGGGCTAGCAGATGTAGGGGAAAGTAGGTGTACCGGTCCATCCAGAGTAAAGAGTGATTGTTTCTGAAAGACTGTGTCTCGGTCATCCGTTTCTCAAACATCGTGCAGTGCGAGAATCAAGCGGAGGCGATCGAGTCTTGTGGGGAAAAGTGCACAAACCTCTGCAGAGTGTATAAACTAATCATGGTTAGCCGTGTCCCCGGTTATGGACAACTTGAGTATCTAGTACCTGGATTATCATTTGAATCTCATCACCATGTTACTTTTAATTAATTTTGTTGGGTTAATGATGACACTTAATTGGGATTGAGTTGGAGGTACCTTCTCAATGTTTAACAACCACCATGATAGTTAAATAAAATTTATTCCTTTGTAGTAGGGAAAAATTGGCTTTTCGCATAAACTTTAACCATAGAGCTTTCCACCAGCCATATATGCATGTAGTATAGCATTTTTTACTGTTCATTACTCTCTATGTGTTACTTTGCCAGCATATTCCATGTGCTGACCCGTTTTCGGGCTGCAACGTTTCATGTTGCAGACTTTTCAGACGACGAGTAAGGTGCCTTAGGTCGTGGTCTTATACTCAGTGATGCCGCTGGAGTTGATGGACTCATTTATCTTCCAAGTCTTCCGCTGTTATCGTTTTAGATGGCCTTAAGCCATGTTTATCATACTTAATCTCTTTGGAGATATTCGATGTAATAAGTGTGTGATTGCTACTCTGTTATAAATCCTCCATTTGTACTGTGCGTGTCAGCATTACTGATCCAGGGATGACACTGGTGCACAGCAGCACAGACCATTTGAGGTCTGGTCGCTACAAATTTTTCCAAGTTTAGTAGAAATTATCATGAAAAAGAATTGCCTAGTAAGGATGAATTAATTGGTCTTGCTTCTATTGTTGTGCCACCTACTGTTCCTTTAGAACAATACTTGCTAGACCATGAAAATGATTTACAAATGCATGAAAGAAATGAAATAGATAAGGTTTTTTTTGAACAACGTCCTCTGCTTAAACACAATTTGACTATTGAAACTCTAGGAGGTCCTCCTCCACCTAAGGGTGATCCTGTGTTTGAATTAAAACAATTGCCAGACACTTGGAAATATACTTATCTTGATGAAAAGAAAATATATCCTGTTATTATCAGTGCTAACCTTTCAGAGCATGAAGAAGACAGATTATTGAATGTTCTAAGGAAGCACCGAGCTGCTATTGGATATACTCTTGATGATTTAAAGGGCATTAGTCCCACTCTATGTCAGCACAAAATTAATATGGAACCTGATGCTAAACCAGTTGTTGATCACCAACGTCGGTTAAATCCGAAGATGAAAGAAGTGGTAAGAACGGAAATATTAAAACTTCTGGAAGCAGTTATAATCTATCCTATAGCTGATAGTAGATGGGTAAGTCCTGTTCATTGTGTCCCTAGGAAAGGAGGTATTACTGTTGTTCCTAACGATAAGAATGAACTTATTCCACAAAGAATTGTTACAGGCTATAGAATGGTAATTGATTTCAGAAAATTAAATAAAGCTACTAGAAAAGATCATTACCCTTTGCCTTTTATTGATCAAATGCTTGAAAGATTATCTAAGCACACACACTTTTGCTTCCTTGATGGATACTCTGGCTTTCACAAATACATGTATCTCAACCTGATCAAGAAAAGACTACTTTTACTTGTCCTTTTGGAACTTATGCTTATAGACGCATGCCTTTTGGTTTATGTAATGCACCTCCTACCTTTCAAAGATGCATGATGGCTATATTCTCTGACTTCTGTGAAAAGATTGTTGAGGTTTTCATGGATGATTTTTCTGTTTATGGGAGGTATTTTGATGATTGTTTAAGCAATCTAGATCGAGTTTTGCAGAGATGTGAACAAACAAATCTTGTCTTGAATTGGGAGAAGTGCCACTTTATGGTCAATGAAGGCATTGTCTTGGGTCATAAAATTTCTGAATGAGGTATTGAAGTGGACCAAGCTAAGGTTGATGCAATTGAGAAAATGCCATGTCCTAAGGACATTAAAGGCATTCATAGTTTCCTAGGTCATGCTGGTTTCTATAGGAGATTTATCAAGGACTTCTTTAAAATTTATAGGCCTCTTACTAATCTTTTGCAAAAGGATATTCCTTTTGTTTTTTATGATGATTGCCTGGAAGCCTTTGAAACACTCAAGAAATCTTTAATTACTGCACCTATAGTCCAACCACCTGATTGGAACTTGCCTTTTGAAATTATGTGTGATGCTAGTGATTATGCTGTTGGTGCTGTTCTAGGAAAAAGTGTTGATAAGAAATTGAATGTTATTCGTTCTGCTAGTAAAACTCTAGACGGTGCTCAAAAAAATTATGCTACTACTGAAAAGGAATTCTTACTAGTGGTGTTTGCTTGTGATAAGTTTGGACCTTATATTGTTGATTCCAAAGTAACTGTTCACACAGACCATGCTGCTACTAAATATCTTATGGAAAAGAAAGATGCTAAACCTAGACTTATTCATTGGGTTCTCTTGTTACAAGAATTTGATTTGCATATTATTGATAGAAAAGGAGCTGAGAACCCCGTAGCTGATAACTTGTCTAGGCTTGAAAATGTGCTTGATGACCCACTACCTATTGATGATAGTTTTCCTGATGAGCAGTTAGCTGCATTAAATGTTGCTAGTAGTACTCCTTGGTATGCTGACTATGCTAATTACATTGTTGCTAAATATTTACCACCTAGCTTTACTTACCAACAAAAGAAAAAATTCTTGTATGATTTAAGACATTACTTTTGGGATGACCCACATCTTTGTAAACAAGGAGTAGATGGTATTATTAGACGTTGTGTACCTGAGCATGAACATGGACAAATCCTATGGAAATGTCACTCCGAACCTTATGGAGGGCATCATGCTGGAGATAGAACTGCTCATAAGGTATTGCAATCTGGATTTTATTGGCCTACTCTCTTCAAGGATGCTCGTAATTATGTCTCATCTTGTGTTGAATGCCAAAGAATAGGTAATATTGGTAAGCGTCAAGAAATGCCTATGAACTATTCTCTTGCTATTGAACCATTTGATGTTTGGGGATTTGATTACATGGGACCTTTTCCTTCCTCTAACGGGTATACACATATTTTGGTTGCTGTTGATTATTTTACTAAATGGGTAGAAGCTATTCCAACTAGTAGTGCTGATCACAACACATCTATTAAAATGCTTAAGGAAGTTATTTTCCCAAGGTTTGGAGTCCCTAGATATTTAATGACTGATGGTGGTTCACACTTTATTCATGGTGCTTTTCGAAAGATGCTTGCTAAGTATGATGTTAACCATATAATTGCATCACCTTATCATCCTCAGTCTAGTGGTCAAGTAGAGCTTAGCAATAGAGAAATAACATTAATTTTGCAAAAGACTGTTAATAGGTCCAGGAAGAATTGGTCTAAGAAATTAGATGATGCACTTTGGGCTTATAGAACAGCTTATAAAAATCCTATGGGTATGTCTCCTTATAAAATGGTTTATGGAAAAGCTTGTCATTTACCTCTTGAGTTAGAACATAAAGCATATTGGGCAGTTAAAGAAATCAACTATGATTTCAAACTTGTTGGTGAAAAGAGGTTATTTGATATAAGCTCATTAGATGAATGGAGAACCCAAGCTTATGAAAATGCAAAGTTATTCAAAGAAAAGGTTAAAAGATGGCATGACAAAAGAATCCAAAAGCGTGAGTTTAAAGTCGGAGAATGTGTTCTTTTGTACAACTCTCGTTTTAGATTCTTTGCAGGAAAGCTCCTCTCGAAATGGGAAGGCCCATATGTCATCGAGGAGGTCTACCGGTCCGGACCCATCAAAATAAATAACTTCGAAGGCACTAACCCGAAGGTTGTCAATGGGCAACGAATAAAGCATTATATCTCGCCTATTAATGTTGAGAGTAATATTGTCCAGACCGTGACACCGGAAGAACACATAAAAGAGTCCTTCCGGAACACTCCAGAATTGTCAAAATAAGGAGGTACGTACTACGGTAAGTAAACAGACTCCAAAAAATCTGCAAAAATATTTTTGTCAGTTTTGGAATAATTTAGAATTTTGGGAATAAAGAAACTTCCAGGAAGCATTCCCTGTTGGTCAAAATACACCTGGGCGCGCCAGACCTCCCTGGCGCGCCCAGGTGGGTTGTGCCCACCTGGGACACCTTCTGTACTCCGTTTTTCTTCCTTCTACTTGTCCTGCAAGATAAAAATCCTATATATACTTCCCTAACCTGTTAACCACCATATCACGGAGAAAATCCTCTGTCTCTTTTCTTGCTGTTTTTTTCTTGGTCAGATTTGTCAAGCTAGGCATCATGTCTTCCTGCTCCTCCAACCCCATGGAAGAAGATGCTTGGCTGATGAGGATCGAGACGAAGCGGGAGGAGCCTATGGACACCACCAAAGGAGAATTGAGTATCGGGTATGGGCACTCCCCTTGGCTTCCGTCAAGCTTGGGGTAGGTGCCCCGGTATCGTATCATCTCACTATCTTTTTTCTTCTACTTATCCTAGTTCAATCTTTTGCTTAGTTGAATAAATTTTAGTTCGATCTTTTCTTCTTTGACAGTTTGCTTAGTGATCTATCATCATTATCATGTGCAAGTTATATAATAAAGTTAGTTCGAGTTTTACTTTCTTTACTTTCATGTTGCAAATAAAGAAAAGAAAAAGAGAAAGAAAGCAAATAAAATAAAATAAATAAATCAATAAGATCATATACTAATCCTATGGTAGGTGATAGCACCACATAAGCAAAAGTATAAGTAAGAAAATTTTATTAGAGATTTTCAAACATAGCATTGGTCAGTGATGCAACTCATGAAAGAATTAATAAGGGAAGGGAAGATTCACATATAAATATACTATCCTAGAAATCTTTTGTGATTGTGAGCCCTCACCAAAATATTATATGCCAAAATTGTTGAAGTTGGACAAGGAAGATAACCTAATGGTTTATGTATATTTATATTCACATAGAAGTCATATTGTCATAGATCCTTTAACATGTGATGCTTGCCCCTATCTTTGCTAGCCAAAAAATTACGCACTAAGTAGATATACTACTTGTGCATCCAAAAAACCCTTAAACCCCAATCTTTTTCAAGTGTCCACCATACCTACCTAGGGATTGAACAAGATCCCTCAAGTAAGTTGTCATTGGTGCAAAAAGGCAATAAAAATTGCTTCTAAATATGTGAGATCTTTTAGTGTAAGAGAAAATTGAGCGTTGCACGAACATGGATGACAAAGAATAAAAACGAGAGACTGCATAATAAAGGTTGTCATCTTAAGGGGCAATGTAATGTGACGTTCTTTTGCACTAAGGGGTTGAGCATGCAAACAAATAAGCGCATGGCAACCTCAACTTCCCTCTGCGAAGGGCCTATCTTATACTTTTATGCCAAGAGTCAAAGTTTTCCTTCTATTCCTTTTATTTTCTCTTTTGGCAAGCATCATGTGGTGAGGAAAGATCTAGGCACATATGTCCAGTTGAATATAGATAGCATGATTTATTATTGTTGACATCACCCTTGAGGTGAGTATGTTGGGAGGCGAAACTATAAGCCCCTATCTTTCTATGTGTCCGGTTGAAATGTTTTGCTCATGTGTACTCGGGGAGAGTTAGCAATCATAGAAGACTATATGATGGTTGAGAATGTGGACTTGCCTAAAGGCTCCGACACGTGACCCTTCCTGAAAAGATGATGAATTGTAGTTGCAAAGTTGACTGAGAACATAGTTTGTTGGTTTCTAATAGAGTTTTTGCTTTATACTTCAATTGTGTGATGAACTAATACTTATTCATGAGAAGTGTATGATAAAGATTCCATGATAAAAGTCCTATGTTTAATTTTGTTGCTGTTATAATAATCAACATGACGCTTCTATGTCCGTATTTTGTTTTTATCGACACCTCTCTCTCAAACCATGTGGACATGTTTTCCGATTTCGGTTTTCGCTTGAGGACAAGCGAGTTCTAAGCTTGGGGGAGTTGATACGTCCATTTTGCATCATGTTTTCTTACTGTTATTTATAATGTTTTTATCCATAACAATGCTTTTTGGAGTAATTCTAATGCCATTTCACTCATAATTTGCAAGGTACACACCAAGAGGGAGAATTCCGGCAGCTTGAAATCTGGACCTGAAAAAGCTACATCAGGCCACCTATTCTGCACAACTCCAAATGAGCTGAAACTCGACGAGGATTTTTTTATGGAATATTTAAGAAATACTGCAGCCAATAAGTACCAGAGGGGGGCCACAAGGTGGGCACAACCCACCTGGGCGCGCCAGGCCCCCCTAGCGCGCCCTAGTGGGTTGTGGCCTCCTCGGCCCACCTCCGGTGCCTATCTTCTGGTATATAAGTGATTTTTACCTAGAAAAAATCAGAATAGTACTTTCAGGGCGGAGCGCCGCCGTCTCGAGGTGGAACTTGGGCAGGAGCACTTTTGCCCTCCGGCAGAGCGATTCTGCCGGGGGAACTTCCCTCCCGGAGGGGGAAATCATCGTCATCATCATCACCAACAACTCTCCCATCTTGGGGAGGTAATCTCCATCAACATCTTCACCAGCACCATCTCATCTCAAACCCTAGTTCATCTCTTGTATTCAATCTTGTTACCAGAACTATAGATTGTTGCTAGGGGGTGACTAGTAGTGTTGATTACATCTTGTAGTTGATTACTACATGGTTTATTTGGTGGAAGATTATATGTTCAGATCCATTATGCATATTAATACCCATCTGATCATGAGCATGTTGATTATTTGTGAGTAGTTACTTTTGTTCTTGAGGTCACGGGATAAATCATGTTGCAAGTAATCATGTGAATTTGATATGTGTTCGATATTTTGATGGTATGTATGTTGTGATTCCCTTAGTGGTGTCATGTGAACGTCGACTACATGACACTTCACCATATTTTGGCCTAAGGGAATGCATTGTGGAGTAGTAAATAGATGGTGGGTTGCGAGAGTGACAGAAACTTAAACCCCAGTTTATGCACTATTCCGTAAGGGACCGATTGGATCCTAGAGTTTAATGCTATGGTTAGGATTTATCCTTAATACATTTCTCATATTTGCGGATGCTTGCGGGGGGGGGGGGGGGTGAATCATAAGTAGGAGGTTTGTTCAAGTAAGAACAGCACCTAAGCACCGGTCCACCCACATATCAAATTATCAAAGTAGCGAACACAAATCAAACCAACATGATGAAAGTGACTAGAGAAATTCCCGTGTACCCTCAAGAACGCTTTGCTTATCATAAGAGACCATGTTGGCCTGTCCTTTGCCTCAAAAGGATTGGGCTACCTTGCTGCATACTTATTGCTACTATCTGTTACTTTCTCGTTACAAATTATCTTGCTATCAAACTACTTACTACTTATAGTTTCAGCACTTGCAGACATTATCTTACTGAAAACTACTTGTCATTTCCTTCTGCTCCTCGTTGGGTTCGACACTCTTACTTATCGAAAATAGCTACAATTGATCCCCTATACTTGTGGGTCATCAGGAAGCCGTCAAGGGAGACGAGAGCAAGGAGGCCACCATAGATCAACCTCCGGCGGTCGAGCAAGCACTGCCAGCAGAGGAGGAGGAGGAAGAAGATATCCTTAAACCTTACTATGCTTATCTTACTGCTAGTGAGATTGAATCCTTTCACATCATTGAAAAGGTTCGTGTGCAAAATAAGTATCTCACTCGTGAAAATATTCTGCATCAAGAGCATATCATCCATCTCCGGAGCGTCATCCGTCGATTGGAGAATCTCTTGATCCTTAAGGATCGGATCGCTTCATCACCACCATCATCTTCTTCACCACCAAAAGAGAATTGAGTATCGGGTATGGGCACTCCCCTTGGCTTCCGCCAAGCTTGGGGGAGCTTCCACGATATCGTATCATCCCACTATCTTTTTGCCTTTACTTATTTTTGTTCGATCTTTTGCTTTAGATGAATAAAAGTTTAGCTCAATCCTTTCTTTTTTGAGAGTTTGTTTAGTGATCTATCCTTGTAATCGTGTGCAAGATATATAATAAAGTTTAGTTTGAGTTTTTGCTTTGTTTACTTTCATGTTGCAATTAAAAGGAAAAGTTATAAATAAAAGGAAAGGAAATAAATCAAGAAGATCATATGCTAATCCTATGGTAGGTGATGACACAACATAAGGAAAAGTATAAGTAGAAAATTTTATTAGAGATTGACAAACATAGTATTAGCCAATGAAGCAACTCATGAAAGAATTAATAAGGGAAGAGAAGATTCACATATAAATATACTATCCCAGAAATCTTTTGTGAGTGTGAGCCCTCATCAAAATATTATATGCCAAAATTGTTGACGTTGGATAAGGAAGACAACTTAATGGTTTATGTTTGTTTATATTAAAATAGAAGTCATATTGTCATGGATCCTTTAACATGTGGTGCTTGCTCCTATCTTTGGTAGCCAAAAATTCCGCACTAAGTAGAGATACTACTTGTGCATCCAAAAACCCATAAACCCAAATATTATTTTCAAGTGTCCACCATCCCTACCTAGGGATTGAGCAAGATCCCTCAAGTAAGTTGTCATTGGTGCAAAAAGGGTAATAAAAATTGCTTCTAAATGTGTGAGATCATTTAGTGTAAGAGAAAATTGAGCGTTGCATGAACTTGTCATGGTGAAGAATAAAAGTGACAGACTGCATAATAAAGGTTGCTATCACAAGGGGCAATGCAACGTGACGTTCTTTTGCACTAAGGGGTTGAGCATACAAACAAATAAGCGCATGGTAACCTCTGCTTCCCTCTACAAAGGGCCTATCTTTTACTTTTCTGCAAAGAGTCAAAGTTTCCCTTCTATTCCTTTTTATTTTTCTCCTTTGGCAAGCATCATGTGGTGAGAAAAGATCTAGGCACATATGTCCAGTTGAATATAGATAGCATGAGTTATTATTGTTGACATCACCCTTGAGGTGAATATGTTGGGAGGCGAAACTATAAGCCCCTATCTTTCTATGTGTATGGTTGAAACATTCTGCTCATGTGTACGCGGTGAGTGTCAGCAATCATAGAAGACTATATGATGGTGTAGGGTAACGCAGCAGAAAACAGTAAACTTCCGACCTACGCCATAGCCCAGGACCACTATCGAGACTGCATACAAGGTTTGATCTTTTTCGTTACCGACTCATAGCGCAGCGGGGAGTAGAGTCGATGACAATCAGCGGTCCAGATCGCCGCAGCTAAGATTTACAACCTCCCAACCACGAGGATGTATACCCTCATTTGCCCCTTGGACAGCCCTCCGGGAGGTGGTCGGACAGCCCCCGGACGGTGTCGCGGACAACCCTACGGGAGGACCTTCGAAACTCGGACGGTCACTCGGACAGCCCTTCGGGAGGACCTTTGAAACTCGGACGGTCACACGGACAGCCCTTCGGGAGGCACTCTCGAACTAAGACCAAAAGTACGATCACTTACAGAGTTGCACACATACGGTGTCATCTATCTGGCAGGGCTTCGCCGTCCAGAACTAGTTCCTGCCGGAACCCAGACAGCCTTTCGGCTCTACGAAACTATTTCGCTGGGAGGGAGAGAGAAGGCCAGATCATGCATGGCATTTGTATGTGAGAAAGAGTGTGTCTTTAGGCAGCCCCCTCCACCCCTATTTATAGGCCAAGCCCAAGGGTGGCTTCTCCAAGAAGCCAAGGGGATAATACCAAAAAGCCCTCAAAGTGGCTTCTCCAAGAAACCAAGCAAAAAGCACTTTCACTATTCATGACGACATTT
Source organism: Aegilops tauschii subsp. strangulata (assembly GCF_002575655.3). Lineage (NCBI taxonomy): Eukaryota > Viridiplantae > Streptophyta > Magnoliopsida > Poales > Poaceae > Aegilops > Aegilops tauschii. The sequence continues at coordinate 507,619,492 of NC_053036.3, read as the reverse complement.
TTCCCGTCCGTTCGAACTGAAAATATTTATGTGGGCTCAGAACATTTCCAGTACCCACTAAAATAATTTTCAACGCGTTCCGAAACAATTTCGGTTTAGTGATTTTCATCTGTGAAAAGCAAACAAGAATGCGTTTTCACTATTCATGAAGACAATTTTTCGCGTCCATTAAATCCGAAAATATTTCTGTGGGTATTAGAATAATTCCAGTACCCACTAAAATGATTTTGGATTCGTTCTGAAACAATTTCAGATTAGTGAATTTCATCTGCGAAAAACAACCAAAACGGTACCGGCAGCTCCGAAACATTTTCGGTTTTTATCGCGAAAAATTCCCAGAATAATTCTGGCACCCTCCAAGAATTATCAGGCGTGTCCAGAAACCAATTTGACTTAATGGTATATCCCGAAACAACTTTTTGGTTTTACGAAACTATTTCGCTATTCTCTCTCTGGAACTCTTCCATTGTCTCCGAAACTTTTTCGGCAAATTTCTCTCAGACTACCTGTCTAGTATTCAGCAGATAGATGACCCTTAAGCGTGTGACCCTATAGGTTCGGTGAAGCATAGACATGACCGGAACACTTTCCGATCAATGATCAACATCAGAGCCGTGGACACCCATATTGACCCCTATACCCACACGAATGAATAATCGAGTGAGCCTCCTGTTGCCGTGCGCTATTCCTGTTGTTTCGTGATATGTTATAAATACCCGAGGTGAGACATGTTGGCATCCCCGTGAATCAACAACTTGTCCACATGCCAGTTACCTCGTTACCGGTATTGTTCTCTTTTCTCGTTCCCGTGTTCCGGCATCCCCGTGATCGAATCACAAACTGTCTGGCCAGACGATGATGGATGCCGTAACACCGAGAGGGCCCAGAGGTATCTCTCCATCGTCGGAGGAGCAAATCCTAGTCTTGAGCTATCAAGTTACTTGACATACTTTTCCATGAACCCGTAAGCCGCCGTAATAGCCACCCATTTACCGATGACGTATAACAAACTCCAACGTTCATGAAGCAAGCATGAAGAAACTCGATACTCTCATGGTCTAAGGAATCATGCAAACGTTAACCATCTCTGTGTTATGTACCATTAACTTGTGACGAATGAATCTCATAGCATAACATCAATCTGGGTCGATTCAACACAAATGTTCTCTTAACATTGTGCCGTCAAAGTTGCTGGCATAGACATGCCCATGATCAGGAAAACAGAACCATCATGCAACACTTGAGCTAGTCTTAGAGGCCAGACTAAGAATACTTCTTACCATTTATTATTCCACACGTGCATAGGAGTCTTCCTCCGAGCCTTGTGTTATTGCAGACTCGAGAACCATAGCAGTTATAGCATGGAACATAAACATAATTATGAACTTGGAGATAAATAATATCATTTATTATTGCCTCTAGGGCATATCTCCTACAGACTCCCACTTGCACTAGAGTCAATAATCTAGTTAATGCAAATGCACTTTACACCTATGGCATACTGGTGTAAAAAATGCTTCACATGTGGTATAGCCTGATGTCCACCGGATCTGACAACTTCAGCTTGTAACATCCCAAAATTCTAAATTTTGGAATGTTATAATAAACAGATAGATTGGATTGATTGTTTGATTGATTGAGTGAAATTGAGTGGAATTCAAAACTTTTTGAAAGTTAAATGAGAGGGAATAAAGGACTTTCCCAAACTTTCATTTTGCTTTTATGATCTCCATGAATTCAAATTCTTTTCACCACAAAACCCTAGAGAGAAGATGACATGACTTCTTCCATTTATTTAAATGACAAGGGGTGTTGAAAATATTTGAATTTCATTTGAAAACATTTCCAATTCTGAAACTTTATGCAACTCAATGATTTTCACGAGAGAAGATAAAATGACTTCTTCAAAACATATGAAATATGAGTTGGGAGTTTCAAAGGATTAAATTCAAAGTCCCATTGAAATTATTTTTCAATATTGGAGTTATTTGAGTTTTATTCAAATTATTTTTCTCCAAAATAAAAATATACAAAAAATAGGGTAACATGATTCCCTACATCAGAAAATTGGAGAGAAATAAATTTGAAATCATTTTGGTATTTTTAAAATGATTTTTATTGGATTTTATTAAGGCAGTAGCACTCTTTGCTTTATGTAAATTTGTGAGGATTTTATTTGACTTCACAAAAATGTCCATGTTGTTGGAAATCTTTTTCTGAAAATTTTGATGTATTATATGCCTATATAATATTTTAATTTATTTTGTTTTTCTTTTAATTTTGCTTGTCTGAAAAAAAATGTAAAAAAAATCCTCTAGACCGACCGGACCGGGCCGGCCCAGTTCGCCAGGCCACGGCCAGCCGGCCCACGCCGCTCGTCCCCGAGCCCCGAGCGGGATTCCTCCCGCTGCACGCCGCCGCACCGCCTCGGCATCCGTGCTCCAGCCGGACACCGCCGCCGCCTTGCCCTGCCCCCTCCTCCACGCCACCTCCTCCCCTCTCCTATAAAACCCGAGGCCTCGTTCCTCCTCCTCCGCCGCAACCGCCGCCCTCACCGGAGCCCCCGCCCCGACGAGATCTGCCGCCGCCGCCGCGCTCCGTTCCGACTCCCCGAGCGCCGCCGACCCCACCAACCTCACCGCCGCGCCAAGCCGCCCCTTCCCCGCTACTCCGCAGTCGCCGCCGACGCCCGGAGCCGTCACCCCGTTCATCGCCGAGCTGCCGCTGTCGTCTTCTCCGGCGACGTCGACGCCCACCGCCGCGGTAAGCCACCAGGCGCCCTCGTCCGTTCGATCTAGGATGGACGGCTAGGATTAGATCTCGTCGTTTTATTTATTTATTTCCGAATCGGTACACGTTAAATAGAGAACGCTCGCTGTTTACCCCTTCGCAGCGAACACATTCGTTAGTTAGCGTTCGGTAACGAACGTTCACTTTTTAGCTTTTTCTTTTTCTGTTATTTTCGGCCAGGGACCCATCTGTGAATAATGTATTTACAGATTAGCCCCTGAACTTCAAATGGTAACAACTTTTTGCTCGTTTGTCCAAATCCAACGAAACCAACGCCCACTTCTTCGTTATGATCCCCTCTAATCAGTAAAACAACTTAAACATGTTTTTGAAAGTTTTAAAATTTGAATTCAAACATATTTGTATTCAAACTTCGTTTGATCGTAACTTGAGTTCCGTAGCTCCGTTTGAGTTGATTCTTTTTGCTAATCGAAGCTCTTGACCTAAACTTTCTGATAAGGCCAAATTTACATAATTTTGGTACTGTTAGAAATTGTTTTATGTCACAAGAGTTATTTGCTTGGTTTTGAAGTTTTCCGAATTGTTTTCCTTGTTCTTTCTGATCTTTTGAGTGATTGCTTATGTGTGGTTACTATTGCTTGCTCTCGATAGATTGACCGAAGTGTGACGAGTAGATCTATCCAGAGTATTGAGTGCAAATCATCTTCATCAACATTGCAGGCAAGTAACACTTTGATCATACTTTTCCATACCCAGTTTTTATTGCATTAGATCAATCCTCAAACATTGCATGGTTAGGATCTAATTAAACTGTGGGTATTGGGAAGTAGTTGAGGTAGTACCTATTACCTGTTTTATTTATCAAACCCTTGGGAGTTACTTCTACGTTTGCTTATATTGCTATGCTCGTAGACGTGGATTGGGTTTGAGAGATATTCATGATAGATGTGAGATTGTTAATTAATGGTTTACTTAAGGTGGCAACTAAAACTCACATCTGGGTGGATTGAGGCACCTGGGGAACCCAGTGCTGCCTGTATTTTTTGGATATCCCGGGGTACCCGTGTGATCATCCTATGGACCGCCACCCAGGCTCAAAGGGATCATAAGATTATTCATGCTAGAAACTTCCGTGTGCAGCCACAAGCTATTATGGGCTCTAGCATAGTTGAGTATGTTGCATGACCTCTTCCAGTGGTAGGCTAGCAGATGTAGGGGGTGTAGGTGGTACTGTCTACCCAGGGTTAGAGTTAATGCTTCTGAAAGACTGTGTCTCGGTCATCCGTTTCTCAAACATCATGCAGTGCGAGAATCAAGCGGAGGCGATCGAGTCTTGTGGGGAAAAGTGCACAAACCTCTGCAGAGTCTACAAACTAATCATGATTAGCCGTGTCCGCGGTTATGGACATCTTGAGTATCTAGTTCTTGGATTATCCCGTTGATCTCATCATGTTACTTTAATTAATCTTGTTGGGTTAATGATGATACTTAATTGGGATTGAGATGCTGTCAACCATCTCAATGTTTCACAACCACCATGATAGTTAAATAAAATTTATTCCTTTGCAGTAGGGAAAAATTGGCTTTTCGCAAAAACATTATAACCGTAGAGCTTTTCCACCAGCCATATATGCATGTAGTGATAGCCCTTGTTCAGCATTTCTCTATGGTGTTATTTTGCCAGCATATTCCATGTGCTGACCCGTTTTCGGGCTGCAACGTTTCATGTTGCAGGATTCTTACGACGAGTAAGTGATACGTTAGGGTTACGATTTCTACACTCAACTTTGCCGTTGGTGTTGATGGGAATCCACAACCTTGTTACTTCCGCTATTTGGATTGAGGTAATAGTATTTACGCTACTTTATACATGTGATTTACCTCTGTTATAAATCCTCGAGTACTGTGTGTGTCAGCATACCGATCCAAGGATGACACTTAAGCACAGAGACTTGATCCATTCGGGTCGGGTCGCTACAAGATGGTATCAGAGCATATGTTGACTGTAGGACGTGACCCTAGAAACTGGCAAGCCCATAGGAAGGATTTTCCCTAAAACTTTCCTTTTCAAAAAGATCTTTTACATCTCTCCTTTTCTGAGCTTATTCAAATATTCCCTTTAAGTGAGACCATACCCTTTTTCCTTTTGGACCACTCGAAGATTCGACAGATAAGACCACTTCAAGAAGTACAGGATATCGGACAACTAAGACCATTCGGAATGAAGAGGATTTTACCATGCATTATGATGGAAACTACAACGGTTGAAGACTCCGAAGACTGGGAGAATTTGAAGGCTCTGAAGAATTGCCAGATGTGTATGACCTAGGAAGGTTACCCTTATGGAACTTGGCAGACTATGGAAGCCGTCAATGCCCGAGACCAAGGTGTATCAGAGAAAGACCGGAACATGGAGAGTTAGAAACTCAAAGTTTTTGTTAAGAAAAACCCAAAGACAGGAGATATCAGTTATGGAATGAAAGCTCATGGCAGTAACATGGGCATAGACACGGCTATCCATGATGTTATCGCCCGCTTATGCTATTTTCACCGTGCTGAGTTAAGCATGCATATGCATGGAAGGATTGGATGGTAGAAGGCTGATGGAGCGCCTATCAGCAAGATGAAGTTTTAACTTTAGACCGGTGTATCACCAGGATCTAGAGTATTACATCAACAAGTTTTTGACAAAGAAGTGTTTCGTGAAGAACTCAGAACCCAGAAGCTGAAAGTAGCCAAGCTAGAGGAGCAAAACCTTGAGACATCAAAGATTCGTCAGGAACTGAAGGACAGTAGGATCATGGTTCATGTCAAGGATGTTGAGACCCAGAAGTTGGAGCGCAACTCCAAAAATATTAAAGGATGTCATGAGAGACTTCGCGTCAACAGAGATGATCTGCCAAAAGAACTTGAGAAGGACAAGCATGATTGGAAGAAGCCATCAGAGACATTAACAAGACTTGAAGAGTTTGGCGACGTTGAAGACTTATTGACCTTTAGAAGACCAAACCCCTGTTATACTTACGTTAGATGCGACGTTTGTGAGCTGTCATTTGTTTGATGTTTTTTCGACAGCCACAAAATAAAATCTGTCTTTTCAAAATTTTGTTTGTATTGTGTGCATCCCTCTTGACCTCTCTGATCTCACCCCAAACCCATGGACCCAATAGAGGATGAATGGAGATGAGCTTGTATTTTCTGGACCGATGAGTCAATTGGAGACGGACCGATGGATTCAGAACATGGAGGATCACATGAAGAATAACCCTATAGTCGGAAAGGATATGACCCGGCATGCTCTTCAATGTTTTGAAAGAGGTGCTGCTACTTGGTGGAGGATGTACCAAACCATCAATGGATGGCAAGGAGTAACCACTTGGAAAGAATTTAAGTGGACTCTACAAAGATCTCGTCTTGTGACCCAGAAATTGAAGCCTTATGGAAAGGATGTGAAGAAACCTTGTGCATACAAGCCTTGTGGAGAAATAGGACACAACCATAAGGAACACAAGGATGAATGCCCTAATTGTGAAGGAAGTCACCCAGCTGAAGAATGCCCAACTAGGCATATCACTTGTTTCTTGTGTGAAGGGACTACCCACTACCCTGCTCAGTGTCACATCTTCCCATGGTACAAAGGACCATCCAGCAGAAGAAAGAAGCAATGAAAAGAGCCCACATGGAAATTTTAGAGGAATCTGTGATGAAGGAAGAGGTGGAGGACACACCCAAAGAAGAACCAATTAAACCCTGCACCAAGTCATGCTATTCATGTGGAGAAGAAGGACACATCTCCCAAAATTGTCTGAATGGAAATTTAGTGGAATTCCCGACAGAGTAAGTAGAGTATGACCCACAGGAAATAGAAGCCCTGATTGGAACGGAAAAGTCCAGGAAGAGAAGTAGATTGGATCCCAGGAACAACCCAATTTCTACAAAGAGAGACCTGAGTCATATCACATGTTTCAGGTGCAAAAATTAAGGACACTACCACAATGATTGCCCAAAAGGGAAGATGAGGACCCCAGGAGGCTATATAATCACAAGGAAACCTCGAGATATGTCAGAAGTAATATGTTTCCGTTGTGATGAAGCAGGGCACTTTGCCAGAGAATGCCCCAAGGAGACGGAGACTTGTGACAAATAGTTGAGTGCAACGAGAAATATAGTAGTAGTAGTGTGGACATTTCTTTTACTAGTGAGGTGTCGGATTGATGCATGTAATGGAATGAAGGAGATTGTAATAATTTGATAATCAATAAAGTTAGCATCATTGGTATTGATTTGGATTTTATGAGTTGTTACTCTATGAAGAAAGATTTTGACCATTTTCGAGGATATGAGAAATATGGTCTATGGAAGATTGTGCATTTTAAGGGTGGTAGTACCCTGTGAGGAAATTTTCCCTTGGAAAAAGGTAATGATATTCCACGAAGTGGATTTCAAACAAAATAAGTATGAGTTCTATCTCGATATGTTGGAAACCCCAAGAATATGAGGGTATGGAGTATTATTGGATGTAAAGGAGGTAGTTTATGAAATTGGAGACGGAGCATGTCCTCGTGTGTTCCCTCTGCGAGAAGTTAAACTATTTGGAGTTAAGGGAAAGTTAGCCCCGAGATTTGTAGGACCATACCGAGTTTTGGAGCGTATGGGAAAAGTGGCCAACAAGTTGGAGTCACCCGAAGGACTATCAGGAGTTCATGATGTGTTTCACGTTTCCCAGTTGAAGAAGTGCCATGCAGAGATGGCCAATATTCCCCTGTAAGGACGCTTAACCCTGGAAAGGATAATGATGTTCCACGAAGTGGAGTATGGACTTCATAAGTATAAGTTTTTTTTATCTAGGTATGTGGGATATCCCCCGAGGATGAAGGGATGAATTACTATTGGATATAAAGGAGGTATGATGTTGGAAATATGGATCAATGGAAATTCCATGATGAGTCTGAGTAATCATGTCCTAGTGGTGCCAATAGAAGGAAGGAAGACAGTACAATTGGATGGATTTAAGAATACTAGGAAGTTGGATGTTGGAGTAGTAATCAGTTGCTCGATGATAAGTTCAAGGAACTACAAGTGATGAGATGGGCCATAACCCACAGGCCCCAGGACCTGTCAAGAAGCAAGCACATTCTTGCTGAAGGAAAGACCCTGGAAGAAGTTACGATTTTATCGACAACGATCTTATAGGAGTTACGCAAAACCTGAGAGTTGTGAAGGAACGATAGATGTTTGTTTGGCTTGCAGAATCCATGGATTTATCCGAACTTGGTTCGTCGACAAGAGAAATTCTGCAATGCTTGCGAGGATGACCGAGTGTTAGAATGCGAGATTCGCTAAACCATATACAAGGTAATGATTTGGGTGCGGGATGGATTGATCACCATACCGACTTACTCTTATTGTTCGCTTTGCTATATGGGATGGTAAATCTAAGCGACTTGCCTATAGTAGAGAGACGACGGTATTAAACCTTGCTTGAACCTTAGAATGGTGTAAGTATTTTTTCCCTTGTACAACGCAGCTCTTGCCAATCGTAGGTTATACGGTGAGGATCAACCTAGACCCATTTCCTGCAGGAGAAACCATAAATCATTGACCACCATGAGATATCGATAGTTGTTTAGTTTTGGCGCCAGACCCGTCAGCTAAGAAGACCCAATCATGGAAGAACCATGCCAAGATGAAAGGATACAGAAGAATTGAGGAAAAAGGTTATGCCACTACCTGAAGAGCCCATTATCCTTACGATCTGAGAAGAATGACACTGTCAAGAAAAAAGATGGAGTATATGAGTTTTGATGGAACCGTAACAATGTTTCTAAGGGTGGTAGCACCCCAGACCCCTGAGATGATCGATGGATTTTGAGAAGACCCCAAACCTAACTTATTTCTTGCTAGCCTCTCCGAATCTCGAGGACGAGATTCATTTTAAGGGTGGTAGTTTGTAACATCCCAAAATTCCAAATTTTGGAATGTTATAATAAACAGATAGGTTGGATTGATTGTTTGATTGACTGAGTGAAATTGAGTGCAATTCGAAACTTTTTGAAAGTTAAATGAGAGGGAATAAAAGGACTTTCCCAAACTTTCATTTTGCTTTTATGATCTCCATGAATTCAAATTCTTTTCACCACAAAACCCTGGAGAGAAGATGACATGACTTCTTCCATTTATCTAAATGACAAGGGGTGTTGAAAATATTTGAATTTCATTTGAAAACATTTCCAATTCTGAAACTTTATGCAACTCAATGATTTTCACGAGAGAAGATAAAATGAAATCTTAAAAACATATGAAATATGAGTTGGGAGTTTCAAAGGATTAAATTCAAAGTCCCATTGAAATTATTTTTCAATATTGGAGTTATTTGAGTTTTATTCAAATTATTTTTCTCCAAAATAAAAATATACAGAAAATAGGGTAACATGATTCCCTACATCCGAAAATTGGAGAGAAATAAATTTGAAATCATTTTGGTATTTTTCAAATGATTTTTATTGGATTTTATTAAGGCAGTAGCACTCTTTGCTTTATGTAAATTTGTGAGGATTTTATTTGACTTCAAAAAAATGTCCATGTTGTTGGAAATCTTTTTTTGAAAATTTTGATATATTATATGCCTATATAATATTTTAATTTATTTAGTTTTTCTTTTATTTTGGCTTGTCTGAAAAAATGTTAAAAAAATAAAAAATCCTCTAGACCGACCGGACCGGGCCGGCCCAGTTCGCCAGGCCACGGCCAGCCGGCCCACGCCGCTCGTCCCCGAGCCCCGAGCGGGATTCGTCCCGCCGCACGCCGCCGCACCGCCTCGGCGTCCGTGCTCCAGCCGGACACCGCCGCCGCCTTGCCCTGCCCCCTCCTCCACGCCACCTCCTCCCCTCTCCTATAAAACCCGAGGTCCCGGGCCCCGTTCCTCCTCCTCCGCCGCAACCGCCGCCCTCGCCGGAGCCCCCGCCCCGACGAGATCTGCCGCCGCCGCCGCGCTCCGTTCCGACTCCCCGAGCGCCGCCGACCCCACCAACCTCACCGCCGCGCCACGCCGCCCCTTCCCCGCTACTCCGCAGTCGCCGCAAACGCCCGGAGCCGTCGCCCCGTTCATCGCCGAGCCGCCGCCGTCGTCTTCTCCGGCGACCTCGACGCCCACCGCCGCGGTAAGCCACCGGCCACCCTTGTCCGTTCGATCTAGGATGGACGGCTAGGATTAGATCTCGTCGTTTTATTTATTTATTTCCGAATCGGTACACGTTAAATAGAGAACGCTCGCTGTTTACCCCTTCGCAGCGAACACATTCGTTAGTTAGCGTTTGGTAACGAACGTTCACTTTTTAGCTTTTTCTTTTTCTGTTATTTTCGGCCAGGGACCCATCTGTGCATAATTTATTTACAGATTAGCCCCTGATCTTCAAACGGTCACAACTTTTTGCTCGTTTGTCCAAATCCAACGAAACCAACGCCCACTTCTTCGTTATGATCCCCTCTATCCTGTAAAACAACTTAAACATGTTTTTGAAAGTTTTAAAATTTGAATTCAAACAGATTTGTATTCAAACTTTGTTTGATCGTAACTTGAGTTCCATAGCTCCGTTTGAGTTGATTCTTTTTGCTAATCGAAGCTCTTGACCTAAACTTTCTGATAAGGCCAAATTTACATAATTTTGGTACTGTTAGAAATTGTTTTATGTCGCAAGAGTTATTTGCTTGGTTTTGAAGTTTTCCGAATTGTTTTCCTCGTTCTTTCTGATCTTTTGAGTGATTGCTTATGTGTGGTTACTATTGCTTGCTCTCGATAGATTGACCGGAGTGTGACGAGTAGATCTATAGAGTATTGAGTGTGAATCATCTTCATCAACATTGCAGGCAAGTAACACTTTGATCATACTTTTCCATACCCAGTTTTTATTGCATTAGATCAATCCTCAAACATTGCATGGTTAGGATCTAATTAAACTGTGGGTATTGGGAAGTAGTTGAGGTAGTACCTATTACCTGTTTTATTTATCAAACCCTTGGGAGTTACTTCTACGTTTGCTTATATTGCTATGCTCGTAGACGTGGATTGGGTTTGAGAGATATTCATGATAGATGTGAGATTGTTAATTAATGGTTTACTTAAGGTGGCAACTAAAACTCACATCTGGGTGGATTGAGGCACCTGGGGAACCCAGTGCTGCCTGTATTTTTTGGATATCCCGGGGTACCCGTGTGATCATCCTATGGACCGCCACCCAGGCTCAAAGGGATCATAAGATTATTCATGCTAGAAACTTCCGTGTGCAGCCACAAGCTATTATGGGCTCTAGCATAGTTGAGTATGTTGCATGACCTCTTCCAGTGGTAGGCTAGCAGATGTAGGGGGTGTAGGTGGTACTGTCTACCCAGGGTTAGAGTTAATGCTTCTGAAAGACTGTGTCTCGGTCATTCGTTTCTCAAACATCATGCAGTGCGAGAATCAAGCGGAGGTGATCGAGTCTTGTGGGGAAAAGTGCACAAACCTCTGCAGAGTGTACAAACTAATCATGATTAGCCGTGTCCCCGGTTATGGACATCTTGAGTATCTAGTTCTTGGATTATCCCGTTGATCTCATCATGTTACTTTAATTAATCTTGTTGGGTTAATGATGATACTTAATTGGGATTGAGATGCTGTCAACCATCTCAATGTTTCACAACCACCATGATAGTTAAATAAAATTTATTCCTTTGCAGTAGGGAAAAATTGGCTTTTCGCAAAAACATTATAACCGTAGAGCTTTTCCACCAGCCATATATGCATGTAGTGATAGCCCTTGTTCAGCATTTCTCTATGGTGTTATTTTGCCAGCATATTCCATGTGCTGACCCGTTTTCGGGCTGCAACGTTTCATGTTGCAGGATTCTTACGACGAGTAAGTGATACGTTAGGGTTACGATTTCTACACTCAACTTTGCCGTTGGTGTTGATGGGAATCCACAACCTTGTTACTTCCGCTATTTGGATTGAGGTAATAGTATTTACGCTACTTTATACATGTGATTTACCTCTGTTATAAATCCTCAAGTACTGTGTGTGTCAGCATACCGATCCAGGGATGACACTTAAGCACAGAGACTTGATCCATTCGGGTCGGGTCGCTACACAGCTCCGTGTGTATCTCTGCATATCCTCGCGTTTTCACGCTTTCACAAAAATCATATTTTGTGTGGACTTGGCTTTGTATATATGTGAATCATTGGTCGAAACCTGATTCCTCGGACTAAGTTATGGAGCAACTATCTGCAATAGTGTCCTATTGACCAAAGCCTTCTTGGAACCATACTAAGTTCATGAATGAACTATATGATTCAACATCTTTGTCTTTGTCGCTTCTAAAGCGGCAACATACTTCGCCTCTGTTATAGAATTCGCCACAATAACTTGTTTGGAACAATTTCCAACTAACTGCACCACCATATTGTGTGTTACACAAAACCCTCAATTTAAATCCAAAATCGCATGGAGAAATGATGAAGATTGTATCGATGTAACCTTTTACAACGAACTCTTCATGATCTCCACTTGTGAGAAAACATGTCATCAGTGCTACTTTAGTACTCAATGATCCTTTTTCACTGTTGTCCCATGATCAGTACTTTTGATCACTTTGGTATCTATACTCGCAACAGCTTGGGAGTATTGGACATATCTAGTTGTTTTACATACCATGGAATACATGATTAATCCAAACACGGGAGTGTGTGGAATCTCCATCATGTATTTTGCTCATTAGTGTTTTGGGACACTGGTTCTTGCAAAAACTCTTTCCATGTGACTTTGGCAAGAATCACTCCTTGTCATTCTTAGTGCTAAATGGTTTTAGCATCTTGTCAATATGTATTTTTGCTCAGCCCTATTAGGTAAATCTATCGGCATAGATCATTATGCCTAATATCAAGGCTATTTAGCCCAAGCACTTCATCGAAGAACTATTTTCAGATGAAGTCCTAATTCATGTCAACAATTTATTTCCAATTAACAATGTGTCAAGCACACAAGGTTTTCAAAAATATTATTATGCTCCCACTTACTTTCTTGAAACCACAAGCATCTTCGTCACCCATTGATGAAGTCAAACCCCTTTGACCATTCCATCAAAAACAAAGATTCCAACTCCATTTTGCTCTCTTCTATCCATTGCTGGAACTCTGAAGCTAGCATACTTACTAGCATCCTCTGGACCGACAAAATACTTTGGATTGTATCACATACAAGTCCTAGGTTGTATTTCCATTTCATGGAAATTCTTTTGTCATCTATGTTTCATATCTCATGTTTCAAATATGTATTAATTGCTAGTTTAACCGGAACAGACTTTAAGCATTGCTACGGTGAGACAATCTCATTGTAGTCAACTCCTTGAACTTGTTATTGCAACAAGTCGAGCTTAATGGATAAAACATTTTTATCCATATCAGTTTATAGTCCCATTACAATCCGTTAGACTCCAAGTCTTTAGGAGGGTTTATCAAGATTTAAATCTTGAATCATTTATGGAAACTATCTCGGATTATATTGGCATTTAGCCAATTCCGGAGTCAGGGCCCATCAATGCTTCCTTGTGTATCGTAGGTATACTGTTGTCTAACAACAATATCTTGTTTGCGCACCTGAGAGGTTTGCACGAGCTTTGCCTATGTTGTTCAGTTGCAAGTTCGACTGAAGTCCATACATCTCATGTAGAGGCTTCTGTATCAGCCGCAGTAGGAAACTCTGGAATCACATCCAAGGTTCCTTTCATTTGACCTGATGACGAAGATACATGTTATCTAGTCGAGTTGCACTGTCCTCCCACTCACCCTTTTGCAAGAACTATTCTCTTTAAAAGCATACCGTTTTCTGGCAAAATCCTTTGCCTCGGTATAGTGGTGGGGAATACCCAATGACTTGGGATAACTTACAAAGTAGCACTTGTCTGATTTGGAATAGGTTTGTAACCTTTTACACAAGCCCCATATTCCAAATCTTAAGAAAAGATATAACATGGTTGGGCGTACCATACCAATGCCGTCACTTCAACAGACCTGATGGAGCTCTTTTTAGTGTAAAAGCCGCAGTCTCTAAAGCATTACTCTTTAAAAGTGATAATGGCAAATTTATTTATGTCATCTTTGATCGTACCATGTCATAAATGGTTTGATTACATCTTCACAGACATTTCCCTCATAGTGGTGTTCCGGGAGGTGTAAGTTATGAAACCCCTTTCACAACTCATCAGACATTCGCTAAACTTGTAACTCAAATCTTCCTTTCAGCATTCTAATTGCAGAAACATAATTTTCTTGTTACAATAAATTCTACTTGATATTGAGAACCTTTCGAATGATTTCAAAAGATCCAGACTTGCATCTCATCAAGTAAATATCCATATATCTACATGAGTCAAATTTTGAAGTTAGACAAATCCACTGCTTGCAACAACATTTATCGGACTACACACATAAAAATGTACGGTCACCAATAAGTTTGTTGCTCATTCCTTATGGCCTTTGAACGGTATTTTAGTCACTTCACTTTTCAGAGGAAAGTTGCAAGTGTCGCATGATTCAAAATCAAACGACTTCAAAATCCATCATAATGGAAATTTTCCATGCGGGTTTCTCTAATGTGAGCAAAATCAGTGCCACACATGTGCGGTATTCTCTTAGTCTTGCGACATTTAGCGTCAGTGTTATGGATGTATCATTTTACCATCAATATTCATAACATACATCCCGTCTTGGATGGAAGCATGGCCCTTCATGTTATTCATAATACTGAACAAAAATTGTTCTTTTATTAACAACCCTTTTGCAATAAACATTGTGCAATGGGCTAGAGTGTATGAAACTCTAAAATGAATTATGAAAGTAAACACAGAGGTAATATATTAATATCATTATTCATAACATACATCTCATTCATAATGAAAGTATGGCCCTTATGTTATTCATAACGCCGAACATCAAAAGTTCTCTTATGAACAACCTTCTTGCAGGATACTTTATGCAATGGGCTAGAGTGTGTAAAACTCTATAATGAATTATGAAAATAAATACATAGGGAATACACCGATGGAAGGTATAGTAACTTTTACTATGATCCCATCGCGTATCGAAACCTCATTCCTGGATAGTCTTTCAGGCCGTAGTAGTTCTTGCATCGATTCGCAACAGAATGCAATCGAGCGGGTATCTTTGTGATCAACTCACAATAACCAAGAATTAGTGATTAACATGTTTAATCATAATTCCCAAGAACTATTTCTTCTGACCAGCCTTCTATACATCAATAACTCGTATGACATTCATACATATGAGCTGGATATTCCAGTCTTCACTCCTTTTGCCTTTATACTTCTAACAGTTTAACTTTTAGTATTTCTCCTACTCGCAAAAGAAGCACCAAACTTACGAGTGGCGTTAGCCCCGGACTTCCTAGGCGTGTAAGTCATACTAACACCCTTTGGACACTTCCTTTCCCTTTAAGTTGTTGTTTTATTCACCTTTCATCATATGACAGGCGTTCTTCTGGATTCCTCTCTTATCAGTCTAATGCATAGTAAACACTTTACTAATAATTTGCAAACAAACATTGCTTTGCATATTTCATATCTTTCAACCTTTGTTTGTATCTGAAAATTAATTTCCAGTTCCATGAATATCACATAACTATCCCAAACTTTCGAAGTTCGGGTCTCATGGAAGCAAACATTCTTCACTTGAGCGTAACGGAATTCTAGCTTTTGGATTGAAGGACGAGAGTCACATCATCCATAGCATTTGCGGGAGGATACTGAAAGCATGCGATAGGACAAAATCCTTCTCGGCATTCTTGAGGACAATCCTCACATTCCGTTACCAATCGTAAAGTTTTAAACAGATATTTAACAGCTATTCAATTTTAATAGGGAAGGTGGAAACGCGAGCCACTAATCTACAACTATTTTGCAAGAAACACTTAGACAATGTACATAATTAATTGCACTGAGAATTAAACATGTTAATTCAACAGTGCGCTCCCACTCAAATCAATATATCTCATAATTGATTGTGAGTGATTCAAGATCCATATTACAATTCAACGCCAAGGATGCATCCATCTCAAGTGACGAGAATTGCAATCGGTAGGCCAACTTGCCAATCGCATCTTTATGTGACTCTTGTTCATCTTTCGATGCGCGTGTTCCGAGCTCATGACTTTCATGCCTGAACGTCAAGACAACCAAGTGATCTTGCTGCGAGGTCTCAACTCGCCCGCCTCACACTTCTCTAATCGTTCGTACCCATGCATCCATGTGATACCCCGAAGAGATAGGTGCCGTGATGGTGCTACACTTGGGAGAACACTAACTACTTGATATTTTAAGTGAGAGAACACCCTAATAAAAAGCGACTACCGCGCAATCAAGAATGGTCCATCATAAGGGATAAACATCTCAGGCAATTCATAATAGCATGATATGGTATAGCCCTTTCTGACGGAGAAGCCTTTCATTTCTTCGTCTTCGGCATTCGCGTCGGTGTTCACCTTCGCGAAGATTGCCACCACCTTGTCGATGCACCAGATAATGTTGCTATCTCTATTGCTAATAAAATAAGTGCATTACTTAAGGTTGACACGCAGGTCATTTAAAGTGACAATCATATGGCTCCAGCCATCATGCCGAATCATGAGACGCAGGTCATGTTAATTTTACATTGTATAATCATCTCATACATAATCAAATTATTATATCATGAGCATTGCTATACCACATCACATGCAAACCATCCTGCAAAACCAAGTTAGATGCCTCTAATCGGTTCATAAAAAAGGTTTTACGTGGCTTCTAAGGTTTCGTAACAAACCGAAGCTACCAACGTCCATCATCAAGTGTGATAATTCAAGTCGCTAGATTAACTTTGCGGGGTGTATGAAGCACGAGATAATAAAATCTCGAACCCCATACTAAACTTCATCATACGCATGACCCCCGTGTAGATCATATCTGTTGGGAAACGTAGTAATTTCAAAAAAAATCCTACGCACGCACAGGATCATGGTGATGCATAGCAACGAGAGGGGAGAGTGTTGTCCACGTACCCTCGTAGACCGGAAGTGGAAGCGTTAGCACAACGCGGTTGATGTAGTCGTACGTCTTCACGATCCGACCGATCAAGTACCGAACACACGGCACCTCCGAGTTCAGCACACGTTCAGCTCGATGACGTCCCTCGAACTCCGATCCAGCCGAGCTTTGAGGGAGAGTTTCGTCAGCACGACGGCGTGGTGACGATGATGATGTTCTACCGACGCAGGGCTTCGCCTAAGCACCGCTACGATATTATCGAGGTGGACTATGGTGGAGGGGGGCACCGCACACGGCTAAAAGATCAAACGATCAATTGTTGTGTCTATGGGGTGCCCCCTGTCCCCGTATATAAAGGAGCAAGGGAGGAGGAGGCCGGCCCTAGGAGGGGCGCGCCAAGGGAGTAGGATTCCTACTCCTAGTTGGAGTAGGTTTCCTCCTTTCCTAGTCCAACTAGGACAAGGGGGGAAGGGGGGAAGAGGAGAAGGAAGGGAGAGGGGGGCCGCGCCCCAAACCCCTTGTCCAATTCGGACTGGGCTTGGGAGGGGCACGCGCCACCTCCTGGCTGCTGCCTCTCCTTCCCACTAAGGCCCATTAAGGCCCAATACTTCTTTCCCGTATTCCTGTAACTCCCCGGTACTCCGAAAAATACCTGAATCACTCGGAACCTTTCCGATATCCGAATATAGTCGTCCAATACATCGATCTTTATGTCTCGATCATTTAGAGACTCCTCGTCATGTCCCCGATCTCATCCGGGACTCCGAACTACCTTCGGTACATCAAAACACATAAACTCATAATATACCCGTCATCGAACTTTAAGCGTGCGGACCCTACGGGTTTGAGAACTATGTAGACATGACCGAGACACGTCTCCGGTCAATAACTAATAGAGGAACCTGGATGCTCATATTGGCTCCCACATATTCTACGAAGATCTTTATCGGTCAGACCGCATAACAACATACGTTGTTCCCTTTGTCATCGGTATGTTACTTGCCCGAGATTCGATCGTCGGTATCTCAATACCTAGTTCAATCTCGTTACCGGAAAGTCTCTTTAATCGTTCCGTAATACATCATCCCGTAACTAACTCATTAGTTACTGCTTGCAAGGCTTATAGTGATGTGCATTATCGAGAGGGCCCAGAGATACCTCTCCGACAATCGGAGTGACAAATCCTAATCTCGAAATATGCCAACCCAACAAGTACCTTCGGAGACACCTGTAGAGCACCTTTATAATCACCCAGTTACGTTGTGACGTTTGGTAGCACACAAAGTGTTCCTCCGGTAAACGGGAGTTGCATAATCTCATAGTCATAGGAACATGTATAAGTCATGAAGAAAGCAGCAGCAACATACTAAACGATCGAGTGCTAAGCTAACGGAATGGGTCAAGTCAATCACATCATTCTCCTAATGATGTCATCCCGTTAATCAAATGACAACTCATTTCTATGGCTAGGAAACATAACCATCTTTGATCAACGAGCTAGTCAAGTAGAGGCATACTAGTGACACTCTGTTTGTCTATGTATTCACACAATTATTATGTTTCCCATTAATACAATTCTATCATGAATAATAAACATTTATCATGATATAAGGAAATAAATAATAACTTTATTATTGCCTCTAGGGCATATTTCCTTCAGTCTCCCACTTGCACTAGAGTCAATAATCTAGATCACATCGCCATGTGATTTAACATCAATAGTTCACATCACCATGTGATTAACACCCATAGTTCACATCGTCATGTGACCAACACCCAAAGGGTTTACTAGAGTCAATAATCTAGTTCACATCGCTATGTGATTAGCACCCAAAGAGTACTGAGGTGTGATCATGTTTTGCTTGTGAGATAATTTTAGTCAACGGGTCTGTCACATTCAGATCCCTAAGTATTTTGCAAATTTCTATGTCTACAATGCTCTGCACGGAGCTGCTCTAGCTAATTGCTCCCGATTTCAATATGTATCCAGATTGAGACTTAGAGTCATCTGGATCAGTGTCAAAATTTGCATCCACGTAACCCTTTACAACGAACCCTTTTTGTCACCTCCATAATCGAGAAACATATCCTTATTCCACTAAGGATAATTTTGACCGCTGTCCAGTGATCTACTCCTAGATCACTATTGTACTCCCTTGCCAAAATCAGTGTAGGGTATACAATAGATCTGGTACACAGCATGGCATATTTATAGAACCTATGGCCAAGGCATAGGGAATGACTTTCATTCTCTTTCTATCTTCTCCCGTGGTCGAGCTTTGAGTCTTACTCAATTTCACACCTTGTAACACAGGCAAGAACTCTTTCTTTGACTGTTCCATTTTGAACTACTTCAAAATATTGTCAAGGTATGTACTCATTGAAAAACTTATCAAGCGTCTTGATCTATCTCTATAGATCTTGATGCTCAATATGTAAGCAGCTTCACCGAGGTCTTTCTTTAAAAAACTCCTTTCAAACACTTCTTTATGCTTTGCAGAATAATTCTACATTATTTCTGATCAAAAATATGTCATTCACATATACTTATCAGAAATGTTGTAGTGCTCCCACTCACTTTTTTGTAAATACAGGCTTCACCGCAAGGCTGTATAAAACTACATCCTTTGATCAACTTATCAAAGCGTATATTCCAACTCCGAGATGCTTGCACCAGTCCATAGATGGATCGCTGGAGCTTGTATATTTTGTTAGTACCTTTAGGATTGACAAAACCTTCTGGTTGCATCATATAAAACTCTTCTTTAATAAATCCATTAAGGAATGCAGTTTTGTTTATCCATTTGCCAGATTTCATAAAATGTGGCAATTGCTAACATGATTCGGACAGACTTAAGCATAGATACGAGTGAGAAACTCTCATCGTAGTCAACACCTTGAACTTGTCGAAAACCTTTTTCCGACAAGTCTAGCTTTGTAGATAGTAACACTACTATCAGCGACCGTCATCCTTTTGAAGTTCCACTTATTTTCTATGGCTTGCCGATCACCGGGCAAGTCAACCAAAGTCCACACTTTGTTCTCATACATGGATCCCATCTCAGATTTCATGGCCTCAAGCCATTTTGCGGAATCTGGGCTCATCATCGCTTCCTCATAGTTCGTAGGTTCGTCATGGTCAAGTAACATGACCTCCAGAACTGGATTACCGTACCACTCTGGTGCGGATTTCATTCTGGTTGACCTACGAGGTTCGGTAGTAACTTGATCTGAAGTTACATGATCATCATCATTAGCTTCCTCACTAATTGGTGTAGGAGTCACAGGAACAGATTTCTGTGATGAACTACTTTCCAATAAGGGAGCAGGTACAGTTACCTCATCAAGTTCTACTTTCCTCCCACTCACTTCTTTCGAGAGAAACTCCTTCTCTAGAAAGGATCCATTCTTAGCAACGAATATCTTGCCTTCGGATCTGTGATAGAAAGGTGTACCCAACAGTCTCTTTTGGGTATCCTATGAAGACATATTTCTCCGATTTGGGTTTGACCTTATCAGGATGAAACTTTTTCATATAAGCATCACAACCCCAAACTTTAAGAAACGACAACTTTGGTTTCTTGCCAAACCACAGTTCATATTGTGTCGTCTCAACGGACTTAGATGGTGCCCTTTTTAATGTGGATGCAACTGTCTTTAATGCATAACCCCAAAACGATAGTGGTAAATCGGTAAGAGACATCATAGATTGCAGCATATCTAATAAAGTACGGTTACGATGTTCGGACACACCATTACACTGTGGTGTTCCAGGTGGCGTGAGCAGTGAAACTATTTCACATTGTTTTAACTGAAGACCAAACTCGTAACTCAAATACTCTTCTCCACGATCAGTTCGTAGAAACTTTATTTTCTTGTTACGATGATTTTCCACTTCACTCTGAAATTATATGAACTTTTCAAATGTTTCAGACTTCTGTTTCATTAAGTAGATATACCCATATCTGCTCAAATCATCTGTGAAGGTCAAAAAATAATGATACCCGCCGCGAGCCTCAACACTCATCGGATTGCATACATCAGTATGTATTATTTCCAATAAGTCAGTTGCTTGCTCCATTGTTCCGGAGAACGGAGTTTTAGTCATCTTGCCCATAAGGCATGGTTCGCAAGCATCAAGTGATTCATAATCAAGTGATTCCAAAATTCCATCAGCATGGAGTTTCTTCATGCGCTTTACACCAATATGACCTAAACGGCAGTGCCACAAATAAGTTGTACTATCATTATTAACTTTGCATCTTTTGGCTTCAATATTATGAATATGTGTATCACTACGATCGAGATCCAACAAACCATTTTTGTTGGGTGTATGACCATAGAAGGTTTTATTCATGTAAACAGAACAACAATTATTCTCTAACTTAAATGAATAACTGTATTGCAATAAACATGATCAAATCATATTCATGCTCAACGCAAACAGCAAATAACACTTATTTAGGTTCAACACTAATCCCGAAAGTATAGGGAGTGTGCGTTGATGATCATATCAATCTTGGAACTACTTCCAACACACATCGTCACCTCGCCCTTAACTAGTTTCTGTTCATTCTGCAACTCCCGTTTCGAGTTACTACTCTTAGCAACTGAACCAGTATCAAATACTGAGGGATTGCTATAAACACTAGTAAAGTACACATCAATAACATGTATATCAAATATAACTTTGTTCACGCCATCCTTCTTATCCACCAAATACTTGGGGCAGTTCCGCTTCCAGTGACCAGTCCCTTTGTAGTAGAAGCACTCAGTCTCAGGCTTAGGTCCAGACTTAGGCTTCTTCACTTGAGCAGCAACTTGCTTGCCGTTCTTCTTGAAGTTCCCCTTCTTCCCTTTGCCCTTTTCTTGAAACTAGTGGTCTTGTTAACCATCAACACTTGATGTTTTTCTTGATTTCTACCTTCGTCGATTTCAGCATCACGAAGAGCTTGGGAATTACTTTCGTCATCCCTTGCATACTATAGTTCATCACGAAGTTCTACTAACTTGGTAGAGAATTCTGTCAATCACTATTTTATCTGGAAGATTAACTCCCACTTGATTCAAGCGATTGTAGTACCCAGAAAATCTGAGCACATGCTCACTGCTTGAGCTATTCTCCTCCATCTTTTAGCTATAGAACTTGTTGGAGACTGCATATCTCTCAACTCGGGTATTTGCTTGAAATATTAACTTCAACTCCTGGAACATCTCATATGGTCCATGACGTTCAAAACGTCTTTGAAGTCCCGATTCTAAGCCTTTAAGCATGGTGCACTAAACTATCAAGTAGTCATCATATTGAGCTAGCCAAACGTTCATAACGTCTGCATCTGCTCCTGCAATAGGTCTGTCACCTAGCGGTGCATCAAGGACATAATTCTTCTGTGTAGCAATGAGGATAAACCTCAGATCACGGATCCAATCCGCATCATTGCTACTAACATCTTTCAACTTAGTTTTCTCTAGGAACATATATAAAACATAGGGAAGCAACAACGCGAGCTATTGATCTACAACATATATATGCTAATACTACCAAGACTAAGTTCATGATAAATTAAAGTTCAATTAATCATATTACTTAAGAACTCCCACTTAGATAGACATCCCTCTAATCCTCTAAGTGATCACCTGATCCAAATCAACTAAACCATGTCCGATCATCACGTGAGATGGAGTAGTTTCAATGGTGAACATCACTATGTTGATCATATCTACTATATGATTCACGCTCGACCTTTCGGTCTCAGTGTTCCGAGGCCATATCTGTTATATGCTAGGCTCGTCAAGTTTAACCTGAGTATTCCGCATGTGCAACTGTTTTGCACTCGTTGTATTTGAACGTAGAGCCTATCACACCCAATCATCACGTGGTGTCTCAGCACGAAGAACTTTAGCAATGGTGCATACTCAGGGAGAACACTTATACTTTGATAATTTAGTGAGGGATCATCTTATAATGCTACCATCAATCAAAGCAAGATAAGATGCATAAAAGATAAACATCACATGTAATCAATATAAGTGATATGATATGGCCATCATCATCTTGTGCTTGTGATCTCCATGTCCGAAGCACCGTCATGATCACCATCGTCACCGGCGCGACACCTTGATCTCCATCGTAGCATCGTTGTCGTCTCGCCAATCTTATGCTTCTACGACTATCGCTACCGCTTAGTGATAAAGTAAAGCATTACAGGGCGATTGCATTGCATACAATAAAGCGACGACCATATGGCTCCTGCCAGTTGCCGATAACTCGGTTACAAAACATGATCATCTCATACAATAAAATTTAGCATCATGTCTTGACCATATCACATCACAACATGCCCTGCAAAAACAAGTTAGACGTCCTCTACTTTGTTGTTGCAAGTTTTACGTGGCTGCTACTAGGCTTAGCAAGAACCGTTCTTACCTACGCATCAAAACCACAACGATAGTTTGTCACGTTGGTGCTGTTTTAACCTTCGCAAGGACCGGGCGTAGCCACACTCGGTTCAACTAAAGTTGGAGAAACTGACACGCGCCAGCCACCTCTGTGCAAAGCATGTCGGAAGAACCAGTCTCGCGTAAGCGTACGCGTAATGTCGGTCCGGGCCGCTTCATGCAACAA
Organism: Aegilops tauschii subsp. strangulata; assembly: GCF_002575655.3. Classification (NCBI taxonomy): domain Eukaryota; kingdom Viridiplantae; phylum Streptophyta; class Magnoliopsida; order Poales; family Poaceae; genus Aegilops; species Aegilops tauschii. The sequence goes on along the minus strand of NC_053036.3, from coordinate 507,596,044 downwards.
TACCGCCGAACCAAAGTATGACATGCTGGTAAGCAGTATGACTTATATCGCCCACAACTCACTTCTGTTCTACTCGTGCATATAACATCAACGCATAAAACCAGGCACGGATGCCACTGTTGGGGAACGTAGTAATTTCAAAATAATTCCTACGCACACACAGGATCATGGTGATGCATAGCAACGAAAGGGGAGAGTGTTGTCCACGTACCCTCATAGACCGAAAGCGGAAGCGTTAGCACAACGCGGTTGATGTAGTCGTACGTCTTCACGATCCGACCGATCAAGTACCAAACACACGGCACCTCCGAGTTCAGCACACGTTCAGCTCGATGATGTCCCTCGAACTCCGATCCAGCCGAGCTTTGAGGGAGAGTTTCGTCAGCACGACGGCGTGGTGACGATGATGATGTTCTACCGACGCAGGGCTTCGCCTAAGCACCGCTACGATATTATCGAGGTGGACTATGGTGGAGGGGGGCACCGCACACGACTAAAAGATCAAACGATCAATTGTTGTGTCTATGGGGTGCCCCCTGCCCCCGTATATAAAGGAGCAAGGGAGGAGGAGGCCGGCCCTAGGAGGGGCGCGCCAAGGGAGTAGGATTCCTACTCCTAGTTGGAGTAGGTTTCCACCTTTCCTAGTCCAACTAGGACAAGGGGGGAAAGGGGGCAAGAGGAGAAGGAAGGGAGAGGGGGGCCGCACCCCAAACCCCTTGTCCAATTCGGACTGGGCTTGGGAGGGGCGCGCGCCACCTCCTGGCTGCTGCCTCTCCTTCCCACTAAGGCCCATTAAGGCCCAATACTTCTTTCCCGTATTCCCGTAACTCCCCGGTACTCCGAAAAATACCCGAATCACTCGGAACCTTTCCGATGTCCGAATATAGTCGTCCAATATATCGATCTTTACGTCTCGATCATTTCGAGACTCCTCGTCATGTTTCCGATCTCATCCGGGACTCCGAACTACCTTCGGTACATCAAAACACATAAACTCATAATATACCCGTCATCGAACTTTAAGCGTGCGGACCCTACGGGTTTGAGAACTATGTAGACATGACCGAGACACGTCTCCGGTCAATAACCAATAGAGGAACCTGGATGCTCATATTGGCTCCCACATATTCTACGAAGATCTTTATCGGTCAGACCGCATAACAACATACGTTGGTCCCTTTGTCATCGGTATGTTACTTGCCCGAGATTCGACCGTCGGTATCTCAATACCTAGTTCAATCTCGTTACCGGCAAGTCTCTTTACTCGTTCCGTAATACATCATCCCGCAACTAACTCATTAGTTACAATGCTTGCAAGGCTTATAGTGATGTGCATTACCGAGAGGGCCCAGAGATACCTCTCCGACAATCGGAGTGACAAATCCTAATCTCGAAATACGCCAACCCAACAAGTACCTTCGGAGACACCTGTAGAGCACCTTTATAATCACCCAGTTACGTTGTGACGTTCGGTAGCACACAAAGTGTTCCTCCGGTAAACGGGAATTGCATAATCTCATAGTCATAGGAACATGTATAAGTCATGAAGAAAGCAGCAGCAACATACTAAACGATCGAGTGCTAAGCTAACTGAATGGGTCAAGTCAATCACATCATTCTCCTAATGATGTGATCTCGTTAATCAAATAACAACTCATGTCTATGGCTAGGAAACATAACCATCTTTGATCAATGAGCTAGTCAAGTAGAGGCATACTAGTGACACTCTGTTTGTCTATGTATTCACACAAGTATTATGTTTCCGGTTAATACAATTCTAGCATGAATAATAAACATTTATCATAATATAAGGAAATAAATAATAACTTTATTATTGCCTCTAGGGCATATTTCCTTAAATATCTGCATCTCCCTTTCGTCTACGAAAGGTCCATCTTTCTTTAACTATGGTGGAACCCGAAGAACTGTTAGCACTTCGTTGATCTGTCAATCAGCATACTCAGGAGCAGCATGAAAGGATCGCGGATTGCCAGAACTTTGTGAGATTCCAGCATGCCGTCAAGATCAGGATTATGCAAATTCAAGGGAAGCAACAGGAACATCGGGTAACAGATTTCATCTGCTAGCCGCACAAATAATTTTCAGTAATAGAACTCATCTATTACCTAATTTTATTGTGCAACACCCATACATCTCTATGTATTCTAGATCTCAACCTGCATCTACGCATAACACGGCTCATGATGCCACTATAGGGTAATGCAGCAGAAAACAAAAAATTTCCGACCTACGCACCAGCCCAGGACCACTATGGAGACTGCATACAAGGTTTGATCTTTTTCGTTACCGACTCATAGCGCAGCGGGAAGTAGAGTCGATGACGATCGGCGGTGCAGATCCCCGCAGCTAGGATTTACAACCTCCCAACTGCGAGGATGTAGACCCTCATCTACCCCTCAGACAGCCCTCCGGGAGGTGGTCGGACAGCCCCCGGGACGGTGTCGCGGACAGCCCTTCGGGAGGACCTTCGAAACTCGAACGGTCACTCGGACAGCCCTTTAGGACGACCTTTGAAACTCGGACGGTCACACGGACAGCCCTTCGGGAGGCACTCTCGAACTAAGACCAAAACTACGATCACTCTACAGAGTTGCACACATACGGTGTCATCTATCTGGCAGGGCTTCGCCGTCCAGAACTAGTTCCTGCCAGAACCCAGACAGCCTTTCGGCTCTACGAAACTATTTCGCTGGGAGGGAGAGAGAAGGCCAGATCATGCATGGCATTTGTATGTGAGAAAGAGTGTGTCTTTAGGCAGCCCCCTCCACCCCTATTTATAGGCCAAGCCCAAGGGTGGCTTCTCCAAGAAGCCAAGGGGATAATACCAAAAAGCCCTCAAAGTGGCTTCTCCAAGAAGCCAAGCAAAAAAGCACTTTCACTATTCATGACGACATTTTTCCCGTCCGTTCGAACTGAAAATATTTATGTGGGCCAAGAACATTTCCAGTACCCACTAAAATAATTGTCAACGCGTTCCGAAACAATTTCGGTTTAGTGATTTTCATTTGCGAAAAGCAAACAAGAATGCGTTTTCACTATTCACAAAGACAATTTTCGCGTCCATTAAATCCGAAAATATTTTTGTGGGTCTTAGAATAATTCCAGTACCCACTAAAATGATTTTGGATTCGTTCTGAAACAATTTCAGATTAGTGAATTTCATCTGCGAAAAACAACCAAAACGGTACCCGCAGCTCCGAAATATTTTCGGTTTTTATCCCGAAAAATTCCCAGAAGTTTCCAGAATAATTCTGGCACCCTCCAAGAATTATTAGGCGTGTCCCGAAACCAATTTGACTTAATGGTATATCCCGAAACAAGTTTTCGGTTTTATGAAACTATTTCGCTATTCTCTCTCCGGAACTCTTCCATTGTCTCCGAAACTTTTTCGGCAAATTTCGCTCAGACTCCCTGTCTAGTATTCAGCAGATAGATGACCCTTAAGCGTGTGACCCTATTGGTTCGGTGAAGCATAGACATGATCAGAACACTTTCCGATCAATGATCAACATCGGAGCCGTGGACACCCATATTGACCCATATACCCACACGAATGAATATTCGAGTGAACCTCCAGTTGTCGTGTGCTATTCCTGTTGCTTCGTGATATGTTGCAAATACCCGAGGTGAGACATGTTGGCATCCCCGTGGATCAACAACTTGTCCACTATGCCAGTTACCTCGTTACCGGTATTGTTCTCTTTTCTCGTTCCCGTGTTCTGGCATCCCCGTGATCGAATCACAAAGTGTCTGGCCAGACGATGATGGATGCCTTAACACCGAGAGGGCCCAGAGATATCTCTCCATCGTCGGAGGAGCAAATCCCAATCTTGAGCTATCAAGTTACTTGACATACTTTTCCATGAACCCGTAAGCCGCCGTAATAGCCACCCATTTACGGATGACGTTTAACAAACTCCAAAGTTCATGAAGCAAGCATGAAGAAACTCGATACTCACATTGTCTAAGGAATCATGAAAATGTTAACCATCTCTGTGTTATGTACCATTAACTTGTGACGAATGAATCTCATAGCATAACATCAATCTGGGTCGATTCAACACAAATGTTCTCTTAACATTGTGCCCTCAAAGTTGCTGGCATAGACATGCCCATGATCAAGAAAACAGAACCAGCATGCAACACTTGAGCTAGTCTTAGAGGCCAGACTAAGAATACTTCTTACCGTTTATTATTCCACACGTGCATATGAGTCTTCCTCCGAGCCTCGTGTTATTGCAGACTCGAGAACCATAGCAGTTATAGCATGGAACATAAACATAATTATGAACTTGGAAATAAATAATATCATTTATTATTGCCTCTAGGGCATATCTTCTATAGATGGTTGAGTATGTGGACTTGCCTAATGGCTCTGATATGTGACCCTTCCTGAAAAGATGATGAATTGTAGTTGGAAAGTTGACTGAGAACATAGTTTGTTGGTTTCTAATGGAGTTTATGCTTTATACTTTGATTGTGTGATGGATTGTTACTTATTCATGGGAAGTCTATGATAAAAGTCTTATGTTTAAATTTGTTGTTGTTATAATAATCTACATGATGCTTCTATGTCCGTATTTTGTTTTTATCGACACCTCTCTCTCTAAGCATGTGGACATGTTTTTCGATTTCGGTTTTCGCTTGAGGACAAGCAAGGTTTAAGCTTGGGGGAGTTGATACGTCCATTTTGCATCATGTTTTCTTACTATTATTTCTGATGTTTTTGTGACTAATAATGCTTTTGGAGTAATTATAATGCCTTTTCTCTCATAATTTGCAAGGTACACACCAAGAGGGAGAATTCCGGCGGCTGGAAATCTGGACCTGAAAAAGCTACGTCAGGTTACCTATTCTGCACAACTCCAAACAAGCTGAAACTTCACGGAGAATTTTTATGGAATATTTGAAGAATATTGGAGCAAATAAGTACCAGAGGGGGCCCACCAGGTGGGCACAACCCACCTGGGCGCGCCAGGGAGCCCAGGCGCGCCCTCGTGGGTTGTGCTCACCCAGGCCCACCTCCAGTGCCCGTCTTCTGGTATATAAGTCATTTTGACCAAGAAAAATTAAAGAGAGGACTTTCGGGATGGAGCGCCGCCGTCTCGAGGCGGAACTTGGGCAGGACTTCCCTCCCGGAGGGGGAAATCATCGTCATCATCATCACCAACAACTCTCCCATCTTGGGGGAGGGCTATCTCCATCAACATCTTCAACAACACCATCTCTTGTGTTCAATCTTGTTACCGGAACTATAGATTGGTGCTTGTGGGTGACTAGTAGTGTTGATTACATCTTGTAGTTGATTACTATATGGTTTATTTGGTGGAAGATTATATGTTCAGATCCAATATGCTATTTAATACCCCTCTAATCTTGAGCAAGATTATCATTTGTGAGTAGTTACTTTTGTTCTTGAGGTCACGGGATAAATCATGTTGCAAGTAATCATGTGAATTTGATATGTGTTCGATATTTTGATAGTATGTATGTTGTGATTCCCTTAGTGGTGCCATGTGAACGTCGACTACATGACACTTCACCATATTTGGGCCTAAGGGAATGCATTGTGGAGTAGTAATTAGATGATGGGTTGCGAGAGTGACAGAAGCTTAAACCCCAGTTTATGCGCTATTCCGTAAGGGACCGATTGGATCCAAAAGTATAATGCTATGGTTAGAATTTATTCTTAGTACTTTTCCCATAGTTGCGGATGCTTGCGGGAGGGTTAATCATGAGTAGGAGGTTTGTTCAAGTAAGAACAGCACCTAAGCACCGATCCACCCACATATCAAATTATGAAAGTAGCGAACACAAATTGAACCAACATGATGAAAGTGACTAGATGAAAATCCCGTGTACCCTCAAGAACGCTTTGCTTATCATAAGAGACTGTTTTGGTCTGTCCTTTGCCTCAAAATGATTGGGCTACCTTGCTGCACTTTTGTTACTACTATTGTTACTTGCCCGTTACAAATTATCTTGCTATCAAACTACTCGGTTACTTACAATTTCAGCACTTGCAGACATTACCTTACTGAAAACTACTTGTCATTTCCTTTTCCTCCTCATTGGGTTTGACACTCTTACTTATCGAAAAGAGCTACAATTGATCCCCTATACTTGTGGGTCATCACACTCCTGTATGCGTGGATTGTAAGTTTGGTGTCCGGATATGTTATTTCCTTCCCTTAGAAACCGACTCTGTACAACCCTAGGCCCCTCCAGTGTGTATATAAAGCGGAGTGTTTAGTCCGTAGAGGCTATCAGAATTCTCATAGGCTAGATAGCTAGGGTTTAGCCACTACGATCTCGAGGTAGATCAACTCTTGTAACCCCTATACGCATCGAATATAATCCAGCAGGACGTAGGGTTTTACCTCCTTTAAGAGGGCCCGAACCTGGGTAAACATTGTGTCCCCTTCGTCCCTTGTTACCATTGATCCTCAGACGCATAGTTCGGGACCCCCTACCCGAGATCTGCCGGTTTTGACACCGACAACGACCGCCTTGGTCGATTGCTGATACGTCTCCAACGTATCTATAATTTTTGATTAATTCATGCTATATTATATTTTGTTTTGGATGATTAATGGGCTTTATTATACACTTTTATATTATTTTTGGGACTAACCTATTAACCGGAGGCCCAGCCCAGAATTGTAGTTTTTTTGCCAATTTCAGTGTTTCGCAGAAAAAGAATATCAAACGGAGTCCAAACGGAATGAAACCTTCGGGAACGTGATTTTCGGAACGAACGTGATCCAGAGGACTTGGACCCTACGTCAAGAAAGCAACCACGAGGGCACGAGGTAGGGGGGCGCGCCTACCCCCCTGGGCGCGCCCTCCACCCTCGTGGGGCCCACGTTGCTCCACCGACGTACTTCTTCCTCCTATATATACCTACGTACCCCCAAACCAACAGAGGCATCCATGAAAACCTAATTCCACCGCCACAACCTTCTGTACCCGTGAGATCCCATCTTGGGGCCTTTTCCGGCGTCCAGCCAGAGGGGGCATTGATCACGGAGGGCTTCTACATCAACACCATAGCCTCTCCGATGGTGTGTGAGTAGTTTACCTCAGACCTTCGGGTCCATAGTTATTAGCTAGATGGCTTCTTCTCTCTTTTTAGATCTCAATACCATGTTCTCCTCGATTCTCGTGGAGATCTATTCGATGTAATCTTCTTTTGCGGTGTGTTTGTTGAGACCGATGAATTGTGGGTTTATGATCAAGTTTATCTATGAACAATATTTGAATCTCCTCTGAATTCTTTTATGTATGATTGGTTATGTTTGCAAGTCTCTTCGAATTATCAGTTTGGTTTGGCCTACTAGATTGATCTTTCTTGCAATGTGAGAAGTGCTTAGCTTTGGGTTCAATCTTGCGGTGTCCTTTCCCAGTGACAGTAGGGGCAGCAAGGCACGTATTGTATTGTTGCCATCGAGGATAACAAGATGGGGTTTATATCATATTGCATGAGTTTATCCCTCTACATCATGTCATCTTACTTAAAGCATTACTCTGTTCTTTTGAACTTAATACTCTAGATGCATGCTGGATAGCGGTCGATGTGTGGAGTAATAGTAGTAGATGCAGGCAGGAGTCGGTCTACTTGTCTCGGACGTGATGCCTATATACATGATCATACCTAGATATTCTCATAACTATGCTCAATTCTGTCAACTGCTCAACAGTAATTTGTTCACCCACCGTAATACTTATGCTCTCGAGAGAAGCCACTAGTGAAACCTATGGCCCCCGGGTCTATTTTCCATCATATTAACCTTCCAACACTTAGCTATTTTATTGCCTTTTATTTTACTTTGCATCTTTATCATAAAAATACCAAAAAATTTATCTGATCATATCTATCAGATCTCACTCTCGTAAGTGACCGTTGAGGGATTGACACCCCTTTATCGCGTTGGTTGCGAAGTTCTTGTTTGTTTGTGTAGGTGCGAGGGACTCATGCGTGGTCTCCTACTGGATTGATACCTTGGTTCTCAAAAAATGAGGGAAATACTTACGCTACTTTACTGCATCACCCTTTCCTCTTCAAGGGAAAACCAACGCAGTGCTCAAGAGGTAGCAAGAAGGATTTCTGGCGCCGTTGCCGGAGAGATCTACGCCAGGTCAAGTCAAGTCAAGACATACCAAGTACCCATCACAAACTCATCTCCCTCGCATTACATTATTTGCCATTTTCCTCTCGTTTTCCTCTCCCCCACTTCACCCTTACCATTTTATTCCCCCTCTCTTTTCTGTTCGCCTCTTTTTCGCTTGCTTCTTGTTTGCTCGTGTGTTGGATTGTTTGCTTGTCACGATGGCTCAAGACAATACTAAATTGTGTGACTTTACCAATACCAACAACAATGATTTTCTTAGCACTCCGATTGCTCCTCTTACCGATACTGAATCTTGTGAAATTAATGCTGCTTTGTTGAATCTTGTCCTGAAAGATCAATTCGCCGGCCTTCCTAGTGAAGATGTCGCTAGCCATCTAAATAGCTTCGTTGATTTGTGTGATATGCAAAAGAAGAAAGATGTGGACAATGATATTGTTAAATTGAAGCTATTTCCTTTTTCGCTTAGAGATCGTGTTAAAGCTTGGTTTTCTTCTTTGCCTAAAAATAGTATTGATTCTTGGAATAAGTGCAAAGATGCTTTTATCTCTAAGTATTTTCCTCCCGCTAAGATCATCTCTCTTAGAAACGATATTATGAATTTTAAGCAACTTGATCATGAACATGTTGCACAAGCTTGGGAGAGGATGAAATTAATGATACATAATTGCCCTACACATGGTTTGAATTTGTGGATGATTATACAAAAAAATTATGCCGGATTGAATTTTGCTTCTAGAAATCTTTTAGATTTGGCCGCGGGAGGCACTTTTTATGGAAATCACTTTAGGAGAAGCTACTAAACTCCTAGATAATATTATGGTCAATTATTCTCAATGGCACACCGAAAGATCCACTAATAAAAAAGTGCATCCGATAGAAGAAATTAATGTTTTGAGTGGAAAGATGGATGAACTTATGTAATTATTTTCTAATAAAAGTGTTTCTTCGGATCCTAATGATATGCCTTTGTCTACTTTGATTGAGAATAATAATGAATCTATGGATGTGAATTTTTTTGGTAGGAATAACTTTGGTAACAATGGGTATAGAGGAAACTTTAACTCTAGGCCGTACCCTAGTAATTCCTCTAATAATTATGGTAATTCCTACAATAATTCTTATGGAAATTATAATAAGATGCCTTCTGAATTTGAGACTAGTGTTAAAGAATTTATGAATTCGCAAAAGAATTTCAATGCTTTGCTTGAAGAAAAATTGCTTAAGGTTGATGAATTGGCTAGGAACGTTGATAGAATTTCTCTTGATGTTGATTCTTTGAAACTTAGATCTATTCCACCTAAGCATGATATCAATGAGTCTCTCAAAGCCATGATAATTTCCATTTATGAGTGCAAAGAAAGAACCGCTAGGATGCGTGCTAGGAAAGATTGCTTTGTGAAAGCGTGTTCTTCTAGTTTCTATGAAAATAAAGATGAAGATCTAAAAGTTATTGATGTGTCTCCTATTAAATCTTTGTTTTGCAATATGAATCTTGACAATGATGGGACTAAATATGATCCACCTTTACCTAGAAGGCGTTCCAAAAATTCGGAGTTTTTAGATCTTGATGCTAAAATTGGTAAAAGTGGGATTGAAGAAGTCAAAACATTAGATATTAATGATCCCACTATTTTGGATTTCAAGAAATTTAATTATGATAATTTCTCTTTGATAGATTGTATTTCCTTGTTGCAATCCATGCTAAATTCTCCTCATGCTTATAGCCAAAATAAAGCTTTTACTAAACATATCGTTAATGCTTTGATGCAATCTTATGAAGAAAAACTTGAGTTGGAAGTTTCTATCCCTAGAAAACTTTATGATGAATGGGAACCTAATATTAAAATTAAAATTAAAAATCATGAATGCTATGCTTTGTGTGATTTGGGAGCTAGTGTTTCCACGATCCCAAAAACTTTATGTGATTTGCTAGGTTTCCGTGATTTTGATGATTGTTCTTTAAACTTGCACCTTGCGGATTCCACTATTAAGAAACCTATGGGAAGAATTAATGATGTTCTTATTGTTGCAAATAGGAATTATGTGCCCGTAGATTTTATTGTTCTTGATATAGATTGCAATCCTTCATGTTCTATTATTCTTGGTAGACCTTTCCTTAGAACGATTGGTGCAATTATTGATATGAAGGAAGGGAATATTAGATTCCAATTTCCGTTAAAGAAAGGCATGGAACACTTTTCTAGAAAGAAAATTAAACTACCATATGAATCTATTATGAGAGCCACTTATGGATTGCCTACCAAAGATGGCATTACCTATATCTATCCTTGCTTTTATGCCTAGCTAGGGGCGTTAAACGATAGCGCTTGTTGGGAGGCAACCCAATTTTATTTTTAGTTTTTTGCTTTTTGCTTCTGTTTAGGAATAAATCTTTGATCTAGCCTCTGGTTAGATTTTTTTTATGTTTTAATTAGTGTTTGTGCCAAGTTAAACCTATAGGATCTTCTTGGATGATAGTTATTTGATCTTGTTGAAAATTCCAGAAACTTTCTGTTCACTAAAATAATTGTTAAAAATCACCAGAACGTGATAAAATATTTATTCTAATTGCTGCTGATCAATAAACAAATTGTGTAGGTCATCCTATTTTGGCTGGATTTTTTTAGTTCCATAAGTTTGCGTTAGTTATAGATTACTACAGACTGTTCTGTTTTTGACAGATTCTGTTTTTCGTGTGTTGTTTGCTTATTTTCATGAATCTATGGCTAGTAAAATACTTTATAAACCATAGAGAATTTGGAATATAGTAGTTTAACACTAATATAAATAAATAATGAGTTCATTACAGTACCTTGAAGTGGTGTTTTGTTTTCTTTCGCTAATGGAGCTCACAGGATTTTCTGCTAAGTTTTGTGTTGTGAAGTTTTCAAGTTTTGGGTAAAAGATTTGATGGATTATGGAACAAGGAGTGGCAAGATCCTAAGCTTGGGGATGCCCATGGCACCCCAAGATAATCTAAGGACACCAAAAAGCCAAAGCTTGGGGATGCCCCGGAAGGCATCCCCTCTTTCGTCTACTTCCATCGGTAACTTTACTTGGAGCTATATTTTTATTCACCACATGATATGTGTTTTGCTTGGAGCGTCTTGTATTATTTGAGTCTTTAATTTTTAGTTTACCACAATCATCCTTGCTGTACACACCTTTTGAGAGATACACACATGATTCGGAATTTATTAGAATACTCTATGTGCTTCACTTATATCTTTTGAGCTATATAGTTTTTGCTCTAGTGCTTCACTTATATCTTTTAGAGCACGGTGGTGGATTTTTTTATAGAGACTATTGTTCTCTCATGCTTCACTTATATTATTTTGAGAATCCTACAAAACAGCATGATAATTTTCTTTAATTATGATAGGCATTCAAGATTAGTAAAAAAAATCTTATGAGTGTGTTGAATACTATGAGAAGTTTGATGCTTGATAATTTTTTTGAGATATAAAGATGGTGATATTAGAGTCATGCTAGTTGAGTAGTTTTGAATTTGAGAAATACTTGTGTTAAAATTTGTGATTCCCATAGCATGCACGTATGGTGAACCGTTATGTGATGAAGTCGGAGCATGATTTATTTATTGATTGTCTTCCTTATGAGTGGCGGTCGGGACGAGCGATGGTATTTTCCTACCAATCTATCCCCCTAGGAGCATGCGCGTAATACTTTGCTTTGATAACTTGTAGATTTTTGCAATAAGTATATGAGTTCTTTATGACTAATGTTGAGTCCATGGATTATACGCACTCTCTTCCTTCCACCATTGCTAGCCTCTCTAATACTACACACTTTTCACCGGTATCATACACCCACCATATACCTTCCTCAAAACAGCCACCATACCTACCTATCATGGCATTTCCATAGCCATTCCGAGATATATTGCCATGCAACTTACCACCGTTCCGTTTACTATGACACGCTCCATCATTGTCATATTGCTTTGCATGATCATGTATTGACATCGTATTTGTGGCAAAGCCACCGTTCATAATTCTTTCATACATGTCACTCTTGGTTCATTGCATATCCCGGTACACCGCCGGAGGCATTCACATAGAGTCATATTTTGTTCTAAGTATTGAGTTGTAATTGTTGAGTTGTAAGTAAATAAAAGTGTGATGATCATCATTTTTTAGAGCATTGTCCCAAGTGAGGAAAGGATGATGGAGACTATGATTCCCCCACAAGTCAGGATGAGACTCCGGACTAAAAAAAGAGGCCATACAAAAAAAGAGAAAAGGCCCAAATAAAAGAAAAAGAGAGAAGGGACAATGTTACTATCCTTTTACCACACTTGTGCTTCAAAGTAGCACCATGATCTTCATGATAGAGAGTCTCCTATGATATCACTTTCATATACTAGTGGGAATTTGTCATGATAGAACTTGGCTTGTATATTCCAATGATGGGCTTCCTCAAATGCCCTAGGTCTTCGTGAGCAAGCGAGTTGGATGCACACCCACTTAGTTTCTTTTGTTGAGCTTTCATATATTTATAGCTCTAGTGCATCCGTTGCATGGCAATCCCTGCTCACTCACATTGATATCTATTAATGGGCATCTCCATAGCCCGTTGATACGCCTAGTTGATGTGAGACTATCTTCTCTCTCTTTTTGTCTTCTCCACAACCACCATTCTATTCCACATATAGTGCTATATCCATGGCTCACGCTCATGTATTGCGTGAAGATTGAAAAAGTTTGAGAACACCAAAATTATGAAACAATTGCTTGGCTTGTCATCGGGGTTGTGCATTATTTAAATACTTTGTGTGGTGAAGATAGAGCATAGCCAGACTATATGATTTTGTAGGGATAACTTTCTTTGGCCATGTTATTTTGAGAAGACATAATTGCTTAGTTAGTATGCTTGAAGTATTGTTATTTTTATGTCAATATTAAACTTTTGTCTTGAATCTTTCGGATCTGAATATTCATACCACAATTAAGAGAATTACATTGAAATTATGCCAAGTAGCATTCCGCATCAAAAATTCTGTTTTTATCATTTACCTACTCGAGGACGAGCAGGAATTAAGCTTGGGGATGCTTGATACGTCTCCAACGTATCTATAATTTTTGATTGCTTCATGCTATATTATATTCTGTTTTGGATGATTAATGGGCTTTATTATACACTTTTATATTATTTTTGGGACTAACCTATTAACCGGAGGCCCAGCCCAGAATTGCTGTTTTTTTGCCTATTTCAGTGTTCCGCAGAAAAGGATATCAAACGGAGTCCAAACGGAATGAAACCTTCGGGAACGTGATTTTCGGAATGAACGTGATCCAGAGGACTTGGACCCTACGTCAAGAAAGCAACCAGGAGGGCACGAGGTAGGGGGCGCGCCTACCCCCTGGGCGCGCCCTCCACCCTCGTGGGGCCCACGTTGCTCCACTGATGTACTTCTTCCTCCTATATATACCTACGTACCCCCAAACCAACACAGGCATCCACGAAAACCTAATTCCACCGCCGCAACCTTCTGTACCCGTGAGATCCCATCATGGGGCCTTTTCCGGCATCCTGCCGGAGGGGGCATTGATCACGGAGGGCTTCTACATCAACACCATAGCCTCTCCGATGATGTGTGAGTAGTTTACCTCAGACCTTCAGGTCCATAGTTATTAGTTAGATGGCTTCTTCTCTCTTTTTGGATCTCAATACCATGTTCTCCTCGATTCTCGTGGAGATCTATTCGATGTAATCTTCTTTTGTGGTGTGTTTGTTGAGACCGATGAATTGTGGGTTTATGATCAAGTTTATCTATGAACAATATTTGAATCTTCTCTGAATTCTTTTATGTATGATTGGTTATCTTTGCAAGTCTCTTCGAATTATCAGTTTGGTTTGGCCTACTAGATTGATCTTTCTTGCAATGGGAGAAGTGCTTAGCTTTGGGTTCAATCTTGCGGTGTCCTTTCCCAGTAACAGTAGGGGCAGCAAGGCACGTATTGTATTGTTGCCATCGAGGATAACAAGATGGGGTTTATATCATATTGCATGAGTTTATCCCTCTACATCATGTCATCTTACTTAAAGCATTACTCTGTTCTTTTGAACTTAATACTCTAGATGCATGCTGGATAGTGGTCGATGTGTGGAGTAATAGTAGTAGATGCAGGCAGGAGTCGGTCTACTTGTCTCGGACGTGATGCCTATATACATGATCATACCTAGATATTCTCATAACTATGCTCAATTCTGTCAATTGCTCAACAGTAATTTGTTTCACCCACCGTAATACTTATGCTCTCGAGAGAAGCCACTAGTGAAACCTATGGCCCCCGGGTCTATTTTCCATCATATTAATCTTCCAACACTTAGCTATTTTTATTGTCTTTTATTTTACTTTGCATCTTTATCATAAAAATACCAAAAATATTATCTTATCAGATCTCACTCTCGTAAGTGACCGTTGAGGGATTGACAACCCCTTTATCGCGTTGGTTGCGAGGTTCTTGTTTGTTTGTGTAGGTGCGAGGGACTCGTGCGTGGTCTCCTACTGGATTGATACCTTGGTTCTCAAAAACTGAGGGAAATACTTACACTACTTTACTGCATCACCCTTTCCTCTTCAAGGGAAAACCAACGCAGTGCTCAAGAGGTAGCAATTGCCGAGGTGGGTCACCGACTCACCGTGACCTGCTTCTCGCACAAAACAAACGAAACCACGGAACTCTACGATCTAGTGACAAACAGGGTAACAGTCAAGCGAAACAGAAGGAAAGAGATCGCCTGATTGAAAACGATTTGGAGGGATCTTCTGATTTGTTTTCTCTCTCCCTCATGATTCTATGTGAAAGTATATCCCATGGGCTGCATGTTAGTGTACAAACCTGATGTTGGTTCGGTGGTCAGTGAGCCAGTCCAAGTTCCGAACAGCCCAGGTTCAAGTCTTGGGCGACGCAAGTCATTTTACTATTTTTTATGGTTTGTGAGAAAAACCGTCAAATTTATATGTAGACCCCTGTAAAAAAATAGTGAACGCACGAGAAGTCAGCGGAACGATGACATGGCATCCACGTGACCGGTTTTTTTTACTCTCAGGCCGGTTTTGACCTTATTTGATCAAATCAACGAGTTTGTGGACTAAATCCGATCATTTCTCGAGTTGTTGGCCTAAAGTGTGCAATCAGTTTGAGTTTATGGACTAGTGGTGCATTTCACTCTTTTAAGAACTAGAAAATGTCATGCTCACATGCATAGAACTACCGTACAGAAGAGGTACAAGTCCAGTAAGACACATACCGTTTTGTTTTTGGAGCGTCACTTACCATGACGTTCGTCTTCGACTAGCTACTTTGTTTATTGGCGAGGTACATATATGACACTATTAACACCAGCAAACCCAGCTGTTAGCATGTCCGAATCAGATCTCACTATCCCACCAAAAAGTAAAATAAATCATACTCTATCTTACTAGCTCGATCGCATCGCCGGGATCATGCCAAACCATTAGCTGCAGGCAGCTAGCCCGGTCACATCTTTGAAAAAATATGCCTGCCTGCATCCATGCTGCTTTCTAGGAAGCCCATAGTGAGGCAGGCTGAGTAATCCCCTGGAATTATTGGCATCTACCACCTTTGTAAAGTAATATAAGACTTTTTAGATCATACCACCATCCTCCCTTCCCTCCTCCGTCGCTGGAGGACGCCGCTGGACTAAGTCCGGCGGCCGACGACGGTGGCGGAGGTTCTCCTCCCTGGCTCGCGTAGGAGGGGGTGGGGCGGGACCTCCTCGCGCGACGGCGCTGCCGTGGTCTGATCCATGGTGGCGTGATGGCTTGCTCCAGGCGGCGGCCTTGGGCGGCGGCGTGGCTGCCTGGTGGTGGGCCCGCGGCGGCGGCATGGAGAGGGCGCCGTGGAGGTCCTGGTTGGCCAGATCGGGCGGGGTGCATGTGTGCGTCTCCTGGTCCTAGATCCTGGGCGGCGGCCTTGGAAGGTGGCGGCAGGCAGGGACAAAGCTAGAAAAAATGTTTGATAGGGCCATGTATATGGCAGTGGGTTCATCCTTCTATAAATGTTAGTGACTAGCACTGAATTATGGAAGGATTTTCGAAATTCATTGGGGTGAATTGACCCCAATGCCTATGAGGCAGCTATGTCCCCGGCGGGGGTGAAGCTCAGGCAACCTGCGGCGGCATGGTGTGGTGATGTCCCTCGTCAAGACGGAACTCCGCCGGCGGTCTGGTGGCTTTGTCTTCGGATTAGATGGGATCAGTGACGGTGGTGAGCACGCGCGGGATCCTTCCCGGCGGCTCTCGTGGTTTGGCGAGGTGGGGTGGCAGCCTTCCCCCGAACTCCAGTGGTGGCACTTGCAGGCAGTGGCCGGTGTGCCAGGGCTCCCATGATGGCAGTGCTGCTACGGGTGGTCGCTGAATCTGGGGCTTTGAAGGTGGTCTGGCCGATGCACATGATGTCAGATGGATGCTCATGGGACAAGATCCGTGTGAAAACCTTGTCTACGGCCAGTGGCCGGAGCTGGTGATGGTAACACCCTTGGCGGTTTTCTTCTCGGAGGCATCATCGAGGTGAAGTTCCCGCCTCCTTCCGCTACCTCGGGGGGAAACCCTTGATCAGTCGATCAGATGATGGCGGCACTCAGGTGTCGTTCCCCCCGTAGGGGAGTCATTCTTGGAGGTGTGCATTGGCTTGAGGGACGAGTGGACGGTTTCAACGGTGGAGCGGCATTCCATGTGACGCATCGACGACATGGAGTCTCGGCGGCATGGCGCGGCAGGGTCTCGGCAACGGATGTGTGACGATGAACGCGCGTAGGGAGATGGCGTTGTCTGGCGCCGTGGTGGCGTCAACGGCTGGCCTGGCAAGGTCGATACGTCAGTACCTGCTATGAAGATGGATCGTTGAAGACGGCAGCGACGGTCTCGGAGAGTGCGCCGGACCGGTGTGTGCCCCAGACCCGGCAATGCGGATTGGTTGGGGCCTCCGGATTTAGATGTTAGGCTATGATGAGAGGTCTGTTTGGTATTCGTCTCGGACTATCGGCACCCCTTTATCAAGTGGATAGGAGTAGCGACAGATGTCGCCAAGATGATGGCTTCACACTTATTGTGGTATTACTTTATAAGGTCTTTTTGGACAATTAATAAAATGACTGTATGCATCGCAAGAGGCCGGGTTATCTTTGTTTAAAAAAAATAAACTAAAGTAGTGACCTGAAACGTCTTATATTAATTTACATAAGGAATACATTCTACAACAACGCGAAATTACTTTGGTATGCTAATAATCCTTTACTTGATCCGGTCATTGCACTTGCACATGCATGCATGTACGCACGGCAGTATCGATTCATGTTTCTAACATGCTTAATTACGGAGTCCTCCTCCATTGGCAGTTGGAATTCAGATCGGCCTTCTCGTTCCTGCGCAAAGGAGGGCCGGAGGATGGAGGAAACATGCATGAGGTCCAACACGTCGCCGGATATGGGAACGAGACACATAAGCGAAGAACGTAGAACTGATGGACCAAGCTTCACGATTGTACCCGATCTTACCACTGAATTAATGGTGCCGAGGATTGTTCATGATGCATGGTGATCCACACATCCACTAGAAGGTGTTCAGGAAACGGATTGGCCTAGGATGCATGCTTGTCAATCTTTTGTCCGGACTGCTGTAAGGGGGTTCCTGCTGTCATTTCGGAGCAGGGCGATAAGGGCATGACGAAGCCGGAAGGGACAAAGGCGCCTCCCGCCAACGAAACACGGAAGAAACAAAGGCGTGTACCGAGTCGGGAGACAGGAGATGGAAGGCGGCACGCTACAGTGACTAGGCAAGCGCCAAGTGGGCAAGTTGTTACCCGGGGATGCCCTTTTTTTGTTGGAAGGGAGGGGAACCGGGGATGCCGTTGGCTACAGTATCTTTTCAGCTGGCGTGTTTTTCTTCTGTATCTTTATCCACTTCCTTTTTTTCAATGAAAAAGGGGTTTTGTTCCAAATTGATAGAATTACAGTCGAGAAGCAAAAGATCATCAATACATGGTGGTTCTGAATGCATCCACACAGTTGTGGTACACTCTACGCGATTATAGTTTGCCAAGCAGTCAACAACTCTGTTCTGATCCTTATTTAATTTTTGAGGAATAAACTCCCTGTCCCTCATCAACGCCTTAATTTCAGCCGCGAGATGTCCATAGGTAGAACGAATTAATCCGTCTCCTGTCAAACTCGATAACGGCACACTAGAATCAGATTGAACAATCACCGGAAGATTGGAGTGTTGTATAGCAAGTGTCATCCCTTGCATAAGCGTTTCTATCTCCATTTCCAGTGCATCATTGCAATTGAAAATATACCGATATGCTGCAAAAATGATTGATCCATCATGTCACCGGAGAATCATCCCACTCCCCTAACTTATCTGCAATTCTTCCTAATGTACTAGGATCTCTGTGTTGCCAGAGAAATGTCGAGACCGTGGCGTCAATTCGGTGCCCTTGTGTTGGCTGGTATCAGATGAAGACTTTTAAAAGTTAGCTCATGTGGCCTCTGGCCTTTTCCATTCAAAAAAGAAAATTGATCTCATGTGAGGCATTAGATTTCGAGAGTTGGCGCCCTAAACATTGTATCTCGATCCAGTTAAATTATAAAATCTTAAAAGGCCCACTTGTATTGTATGCACTACTGGAAAAATAGCCGTTACCTAGTTCTTGCTTGTTCGCCGAGTACAAAAACAGGGGATCACGACAAAAGCTATGTAAGACCAGTACGGCTCTCTGTAAACAACGGGACACGGTGTTAGAAATAAACAGGCTAGGCCATAAAAATGTCTGAAATTTCAAATAGTGGCCCATGAATAAAATAGCAAGTTTTTTTGACGGAGCTACGGCGGGCTTACGCCGGCCTGAACCATTTTCATTATCATAATTAAGACAGGTACAAACACAATGGCTACACAAGTGTAGCACCCAGCACACACAAGAAGGAATAAGGGACAACACAGAAGAACCAGGAAACAAGCTAGGACAAGCAGCCGACACCAAGAACTTAACATCCATCACCACTAGGCTAACCGAGAAGAGCAAGAGCTAGCTTTGATGGATCAGTCGAAAGGAGATTCATTGCCAAGACGACGTAGAGAAGAAGTCACCCGTTGCCCTGTGAACACTCACACTTGAAGATCTAGGAAGTCACAACCGCCATCGAAGGGCATCCCATTGGCTAGCCACGCCACGACAGAGAGAGCCACTGACCATGCCGAAGGGCAATGCTCCGCCGAGACAGCCCCTGCACCTCCTCTAGGCCACACCATGGCCACCATCACAAATAAAGGGAGCTAAAACACTATGCAAAGCAACAAAACCTCACACGTTGTCGAAGGGCGCCGAACACCGTGACCTCATTGTCGCCACGAGCCCCTAAGAGAGGTCAACCAACAACACCAGGATGACCAAGGCACCAGTCGCTGCCACATACCACTTCCACCGCCACCACCGAACATTCCAACCATCCAACAACCTCTACTACCCAGACATCGAGCAACCAACAGCGGGTTTCGTGGCTCCAAAAAACAACGCCCCCAAGGGGGAGAATGACATCAAGATGCCATCGTTGCCGGAACCAATAAAGGATCTAAGGCTCTCGCCCGGAGCACACGAATGAGCAGGTGGCAGCAGGTCCCCAATGACCCTTCAAGAAGGGAACCGGTGCCCAAAGGCGTCGTCGTCATCGTTGCCGACAAGGTCGGCACAAGGCTTTCACCTGAAGCATCCCCAACCTGGCCGTCTCCGCAGATGCCAGCGCTTGATTCTAGCAACGCAAGACGACCCCATCCCCATGCCAGTCACGGCGAACGTGCCCGCCAGCTCCATCAAGAAGCTCCGAAGACACAGCCGCTCACCTTGAGCATCCACACAAAAGGAGTTAGAGCTGCCACCAGCACCCAACCTCCCACCACCGGCCACACGTCTCCACCATCGCCACATCATGCCTTGCCGGCAGCATCCACCGCCGACTCCCCAGCCGTGGCCACGGAAAACCGCCGCCCGAGCAAGCTGTTGTCACAGGAAAGACCGGATCTGGACGCCATGAAGCCTCACAGACCAAGCAGAACAACTCACCTTCTTCACATAGTTGTCCGTGCCACCACGCCGCACCTCCCACCATCTCCGCCACACCATCATCCTCCGAACACGGCCACCGGGAGCACCGACAGAGCCAATGAGCCGCTGCACAAGGGGAGCCAGATCTGGGCATGGAGGAGCTTCCCAGATCGACGCGACTGACCCGGACCACCACCGCCCACGCCACTGGCGCTCATGCCGCCTCCAAGCGCCACCGCCGGCGGCGCGCGCCCCAGGCCGCACGCAAGCCCCCGCCGTCAGTGGAGCGTCGCCGTGCCGCGCCATTCGAGCGACAGGAGAAGAGCCGTCCCCGGCGCCGGCGCCGCGCGGGATTTTCCCGGCGACGCGCTCCGACGACAGCGGGAGGAGGAGGAGGAGAGGAGGAGAAAGGGAGGGGGACTGCTACGGTGGTGGCTAGGGTTCCTCCCGGGTCGCCCACGGGAGCGACACGGGTGGGGAGGAGGGGGGCATAAAATAGCAAGTGATGACTCTAAGTTTAGTCCCACCCTTGGAGTTGATGAAGCGCAATGGGAAGGTGAAAAGGGATATTTACTTTTTGCTTGCTGTAAGAGAAAGGGGATCGTACTTTTTGTGTACACCTTTTGGCAATCCATAAAGGGAAGGCATGCAAAGAGAGTTATATAGGCGTGGTTTGACAACGAACTGCACATTGTTTACCGTTAATTGGTTAAACACCATACACATTGTGCGCAATAATTTGGGTTGTGCGCATTTCCGATGTATCGACTAGCTCATGATATTGTGTAGCTCCGTTTCGATTAATATTTTTTGATATTGTGTAGTTTAGCATGCTATTTGTACTTGGTATCACCTATATGTCGGCCTTTGTAAAAACTTACAAAAAGTGCAACGCCCACACGTGTGGGCGTTAGCCAACTCACCCACACGCCTTCATCATCGTCCAGTAACTTCTGCACGAATCTTGGCACGAATTAGCTGATTTTGTATGCCACGTAGGACAACTCGCATGTGTGGTGTGTGAGAGAGGTCGCCCACACATCTGTTTTACCACACGGAGGGGCCGGTGTGTGGGCGTTTAGCAGTTCGCCCACACACCAGTTTTCAGTCACGCATAAGGGCTGGTGTGTGGGCGTTTGCCATCTCGCCCACACACCCGCCTCCTCTCCCACACCCAAGCTGCCAGTTGCCATGCGTTTTGCAGTGTACATGGCAACTGCCCTAGTGTGATTGCAAGCAGATGGCAACTCTCTTTCTTTACCCGAACATGTCAGTTGCCATATGTTTTGCATGGTACATGGCAAACTGCCCTAGCGTGCACGTAAGCAGATGACAACTCTTTCTTTTTATATGGCAACTCCCCTAGCGTGCTTGTGAGCACATGGCAACTCTCTCTTTTACCCGAACATGTTTTTTGACATGCCTTTTTTTGTAGTGCTACATGGCAACTGCCTAGTGTTAGTAGGTGGCAACTCCTAAAGTTTTGAAATCATGGCAACTGCAGTAGACCAGACCACACATGGCAACAGCTGTAGTTGTCCAAAAAATGGCAATCTAGAACTGTGACCTGAGATGGCAACTGCAGTTGAGCAAACATGGCAACTGTAGTTGTCCGACATGGCAACTGCACTTAAACGAACATGGACGAGGGTCCGGCCCATGGCAACTGCGGGGCGCGCGGTAAAGTGCCACGTGGGGCGTGCGGGACCACGAGGTACGAGGACTGACGTACCGGGCGTGTGGGCGTTATCTATTTCACCCACACGCACGCGTGTAAGAGGGACCGGGAGGGAAAAAAGAGGCGTGTGGGCGCTAGTTGTTTTGCCCACAGACAGACGTGTGGGCTGGTCCTCTTAGGCACCACACAGAACGTGTGGGCAGATTCCTTAACGCCCACACGTGTGGCAATTATCGGCGTCCAACAAAATACCCCCCCCCCTACTTCGGCGAAGTCTCGTTCCTTTGCCGCAATTGGTGGCGCCAAAGGCTATGCCTTAGGAAAAAATACTAAAAAATGGATTCAAATTACTGGTGTTATTAACAATGAAAATTTGATAGAGTAATTTGTCTTCCGCCTTTTTTTGAACTGAATTCGTCTTCCCTAAATTTTATGCGAAAATTCTTCTTCCACATTGACACGACTAGGTTAGGAACTACACATGCGAAAACTCCGTGCGTGCATACCGCATACGGTCTTCTTACTTAGTATAGTTGGACAATTGGCCCGGTCTTTTGCTTTATTTTTTTAAGAACTAGAAAATGTCATGCTCACATGCACAGAACTACCGTACAGAAGAGGTCCAAGTCCAATAAGACACATACCGTTTTCTATTTGGAGCATCACTTACCGTGACGTTCGTCTTCGACTAGCTACTTTTTTTTGTTTATTGGCGAGGTAGATATGTGGGTGTATGATGACACTATTAAACACCAGCAAACCCAGCTGTTAGCATGTCCAAATCACATCTCACTATCCCGCCAAAAAATGAAATAGATCGAATCTCACTAGCTCGATCGCATTGCCGGAATCATGCCAAGCCATTAGCTGCAGGCAGCTGGCCACATCTTTCCTGGAATTATTGGCATCTAGGAGTACATTTTACAGCAACGCGAAGGTTTGCGCGCTAACAATCCTTTGCTTGATCTGGTCATCGCACATGCATGCATGTACTTCACTAAAAAAAACATGCATGCATGTACGGACGGCAGTGTCGATTCATGTGTGGTAAACATGCTTAATTACCGAGTCCTCCTTTGCAGGGGCGGAGCCAGAAAGTTTTGCCAATGGATTCACTAAGGATTTGGGCATGAACTAACTATTGTCTGTAGTGGCAGAGGATGCTAATAAATCCAGCTAAGCTCTCTCAAAATCCATCCCAACTTATCCAAGGTGGGGGCAAATGCCCCCCCCCCAAAGATATGTACATAGGTCTACCTCAGATTATTTTTACAACCTCATACTAACACTCAAAGGACAACATAAGGAACTGAAATATCATACCACATAAAACAACATGATGAATAAATATCAGTTGAATGAAAACATAAAAACTCATTTTCAAACGTTTCAAATAAAGTAGTCAAACGCACAACTTTGTACTTTCATAGGTACTTAGATAAGTTATTCCTTGTAAAAAAAGCAAAATGACATGTTAATTTCTTAAGTTGTAAATAAGTACTATTAAGCGGAACATGTAGAGTCACTATCATTTTCAAGTTTCTTTGATATTTCATCGTTACTACTTACTAATGGTAAGAAAACTCGCATCCGTTAGCAAATTAGAAAACCACTCTTGGATTGATCACCCATTTTATTACATATATTTTTGACAACAATCATATATCAAAATCACTGGTTAATTAATTCCATGGAAACCGGCAATATCAGTACTAGCTTTACAGGCCAAAGTAAAGGAGTATGTTTATTTGCCTTGCACCATTAATTTAGCAATATCGGTAATTCCATTTGGACCAACATCATGCAGTTTATCTGAATCAAAATCATCTGGATAAAGCTCAGCCGGCTTCAGTAAGCTCCTCACATTATAGACAACACATAACTCTTCTCTAATCTCAATGTTACTTTATTAAAACTTTTTATGTATTCTAGAATTCCCTTCAGATTAGTCATAATATGACAATTAATTTAAACCAGATTCTATTTGAATAAAAGGCTATGAGGGACTAGGAGTAGCACATCATTTGTTTTCTTGCCTATAAGGGTGGCCTTGAAGTACATGCTTTATTATCTTTATCTTGATATAATGACCATCCTTTTTGCAAAATGGTGTTCCATACTAAATCAAGGTTCGACCAAAAAAGCAATCATATAATTAAGGTTGTATAAGACTTATACAAGAGGGACAGGATATGCTATCGTGTGTAATAACATTTTGAATAGAAATTGTCGGCTTGCCGCTGCCGGTTGCCAGTGTGAAGGCGGTGAGAGAGATAATACAAATATTTTCTATGCCGGCTTGTCGCTGCCGTATGTCAACGTGAGGGCGATGAAGGAGACAAGAGTATTCAGATTTATCTTCCATTCGCAAAAATAGATTTATTTGCTTCTGTCCATTGCGGCGGTGAAGCAACTCAATCTGAAGATCATGCGTCTAGCCAGCTGCGAGCTACCAAATTTATTTATTTTATTTGGCCTTGCACACTTGCACTGAATATATGGACTAAAAGGCTTTTTGTCTAATGCAGCTAGGCAGTCAATGGGTTCAACTATGATTTTTTATTGGGTTCAGGCATCAAGTACCTGTAAAGCGCTACGTTATCAACTAAAATGTTGTTGGTGTCTGCTACCTCTTGAGCACTGCGTTGGTTTTCCCTTGAAGAGGAAAGGGTGATGCAGCAAAGTAGCATAAGTATTTCCCTCAGTTTTTGAGAACCAAGGTATCAATCCAGTAGGAGGCCACGCACGAGTCCCTCGCACCTACACAAACAAATAAATCCTCGCAACCAACGCGATAAGGGGTTGTCAATCCCTACACGGTCACTTACGAGAGTGAGATCTGATAGATATGATAAGATAATATTTTTTGTATTTTTTTATGATAAAGATGCAAAGTAAAATAAAAGCAAAATAAAAGGCAACGGAAATAGCTAAGTGTTGGAAGATTAATATGATGGAAAATAGACCCGGGGGCCATAGGTTTCACTAGTGGCTTCTCTCGAGAGCATAAGTATTTACGGTGGGTGAACGGATTACTGTTGAGCAATTGACAAAATTGAGCATAGTTATGAGAATATCTAGGTATGATCATGTATATAGGCATCACGTCCGAGACAAGTAGACCGACTCCTGCCTGCATCTACTACTATTACTCCACACATCGACCGCTATCCAGCATGCATCTAGAGTATTAAGTTCATAAGAACAGAGTAACGCTTTAAGCAAGATAACATGATGTGCAATATGATATAAACCCCATCTTGTTATCCTCGATGGCAACAATACAATACGTGCCTTGCTGCCCCTACTGTCACTGGGAAAGGACACCGCAAGATTGAACCCAAAGCTAAGCACTTCTCCCATTGCAAGAAAGATCAATCTAGTAGGCCAAACAAAACTGACAATTCGAAGAGACTTGCAAAGATAACCAATCATACATAAAAGAATTCAGAAGATTCAAATATTGTTTATAGATAAACTTGATCATAAACCCACAATTCATCGGTTTCAACAAACACACCGCAAAAGAAGATTACATCGAATAGATCTCCATGAGAGAGGGGGAGAACATTGTATTGAGATCCAAAAAGAGAGAAGAAGCCATCTAGCTAATAACTATGGACCCGAAGGTCTGAGGTAAACTACTCACACATCATCAGAGAGGCTATGGTGTTGATGTAGAAGCCCTCCGTGATCGATGCCCCCTCCGGTGGAGCTCCGAAACAGGCCCCAAGATGGGATCTCACGGGTACAGAAGGTTGCGGCGGTGGAATTAGGTTTTTTGCTCTGTATCTGGTAGTTTGGGGGTACGTAGGTATATATAGGAGGAAGAAGTACGTCGATGGAGCAACGTGGGGCCCACGAGGGTGGAGGGCGCGCCTGGGGGGGCGGGTAGGCGCGCCCCCCTACCTCGTGCCCACCTGGTTGATGTCTTGACGTAGGGTCCAAGTCCTCTGGATCACGTTCGTTCCGAAAATCACGTTCCCGAAGGTTTCATTCCGTTTGGACTCCGTTTGATATTCTTTTTCCACGAAACTCTGAAATAGGCAAAAAACAGCAATTCTGGGCTGGGCCTCCGGTTAATAGGTTAGTCCCAAAAATAATATAAAATTGTATAATAAAGCCCAATAATGCCCAAAACAGAATATATTATAGCATGGAACAATCAAAAATTATAGATACGTTGGAGACGTATCAGGCATCCCCAAGCTTAATTCCTGCTCGTCCTCGAGTAGGTAAATGATAAAAACGGAATTTTTGATGTGGAATGCTACTAGGCATAATTTCAATGTAATTCTTCTTAATTGTGGTATGAATACTCAGATCGGAAAGATTCAAGATAAAAGTTCAATATTGACATAAAAATAATAATACTTCAAGCATACTAACTAAGCAATTATGTCCTTCAAAATAACATGGCCAAAGAAAGTTCATCCCTACAAAATCATATAGTTTAGTCATGCTCCATTTTCGTCACACAAGAATGCTCTCATCATGCACAACCCCGATGACAAGCCAAGCAATTGTTTCATACTTTAGTAATCTCAAACTTTTTCAACCTTCACGCAATACATGAGCGTGAGCCATGGATATAGCACTATGGATGGAATAGAATATAATGATGGGGGTTATGTGGACAAGACAAAAAGGAGAAAGTCTCACATCAACGAGGCTAATCAATGAGCTATGGAGATGCCCATAGATTGATGTTAATGCAAGGAGTAGGGATTGCCATGCAACGGATGCACCAGAGCTATAAATATATGTGAAAGCTCAACAAAAGAAACTAAGTGGGTGTGCATCCAACTTGCTTGCTCACGAAGACCTAGGGCACTTGAGGAGGCCCATTGTTGGAATATACAAGCCAAGTTCTATAATGAAAAGTTCCCACTAGTATATGAAAGTGACAAAACAAGAGACTCTCTATCATGAAGATCATGGTGCTACTTTGAAGCACAAGTGTGGAAAAAGGATAGTAACATTGTCCCTTCTCTCTTTTTCTCTCATTTTTTGGGCCTTCTCTTTTTTTATGGCCTTTCTCTTTTTTTTATTCCTCACTTGGGACAATGCTCTCGAAAATGATGATCATCACACTCTTATTATTTACAACTCAATGATTACAACTCTATACTAGAACAAAGTATGACTCTACATGAATGCCTCCGGCGGTGTGCCGGGATATGCAATGAACCAAGAGTGACATGTATGAAAGAATTATGAACGGTGGCTTTGCCACAAATACGATGTCAACTACATGATCATGCAAAGCAATATGACAATGATAAACGTGTCATGATAAACGAATGGTGGAAAGTTGCATGGCAATATATCTCGGAATGGCTATGGAAATGCCATAATAGGTAGGTATGGTGGCTGTTTTGAGGAAGATATAAGGAGGTTTATGTGTGAAAGAGCGTATCATATCACGGGGTTTGGATGCACCGGCGAAGTTTGCACCAACTCTCAATGTGAGAAAGGGCAATGCACGGTACCGAAGAGGCTAGCAATGATGGAAAGGTGAGAGTGCGTATAATCCATGGACTCAACATTAGTCATAAAGAACTCACATACTTATTGCAAAAATTTAGAAGTCATCAAAAACCAAGCACTACGTGCATGCTCCTAGGGGGATAGATTGGTAGCAAAAGACCATCGCTCGTCCCCGACCGCCACTCATAAGGAGGACAATCAAAGAACACCTCATGTTTGAAATTTGTTACATAACGTTTACCATACGTGCATGCTACGGGACTTGCAAACTTCAACACAAGTATTTCTCAAATTCACAACTACTCAACTAGCACAACTTTGATATCACTACCTCCATGTCTCAAAACAATCATCAAGCATCAAACTTCTCTTAGTATTCAACACACTCATAAGAAAGTTTTTACTAATCTTGAATACCTAGCATATTAGGGTTATTTAAGAAAATTACCATGCTATTTAAGACTCCCAAAATAACCTAAGTGAAGCATGAGAGAATAATAGTTTCTATAAAACAAATCCACCACCGTGCTCTAAAAGATATAAGTGAAGTACTAGAGCAAAAACTATATAACTCAAAAGATATAAGTGAAGCACATAGAGTATTCTAATAATTTCCGAATCATGTGTGTTTCTCTCAAAAGGTGTGTACAGCAAGGATGATTGTGGTAAACTAAAAAGCAAAGACTCAAATCATACAAGACTCTCCAAGCAAAACACATATCATGTGGTGAATAAAAATATAGCTCCAAGTAAAGTTACCGATGGAAGTAGAAAAAAGAGGGGATGCCTTCCGGGGCATCCCCAAGCTTTGGCTGTTAGGTGTCCTTAGATTATCTTGGGGTGCCATGGGAATCCCCAAGCTTAGGCTCTTGCCACTCCTCGTTCCATAATCCATCAAATCTTTCACCCAAAACTTGAAAACTTCACAACACAAAACTTAACAGAGAATCTCGTGAGCTCCGTTAGTGAAAGAAAACAAAACACCACTTCAATGTACTGTAATGAACTAATTCTTTATTTATATTGGTATTAAACCTACTGTATTCCAACTTCTCTATGGTTTATAAACTATTTTACTAGCCATAGATTCATCAAAATAAGCAAACAACACACGATAAACAGAATCTGTCAAAAACAGAACAGTCTGTAGTAATCTGTAAGTAACGCAAACTTCTGGAACTCCAAAAACTCATCCAAAATAGGAGGACCTAGACAATTTGTTTGTTGATCAGCAGCAATTGGAATCAATATTTTATCACGTTCTGATGATTTTTAACAATTATTTTTGTGAACAAAAGTTTCTGGAATTTTCTGCAAGATCAAATAACTATCATCCAAGAAGATTCTATAGGTTAAACTTGGCACAAACACTAATTAAAACATAAAAACACATCTAACCAGAGGCTAGAACAAAGATTTATTCCTAAACAGAAGCAAAAAGCAAAAAACTAAAAATAAAATTGGGCTGCCTCTCAACAAGCGCTATCGTTTAACGCCCCTAGCTAGGCATAAAAGCAAGGATAGATCTAGGTATTGCCATCTTTGGTAGGCAATCCATAAGTGGCTCTCATGATAGATTCATAAGGTAATTTTATTTTCTTTCTAGGGAAGTGTTCCATGCCTTTCCTTAACGGAAATTGGAATCTAATATTTCCTTCCTTCATATCAATAATTGCACCAATCGTTCTAAGGAAAGGTCTACCAAGAATAATAGGACATGAAGGATTGCAATCGATATCAAGAACAATAAAACCTACGGGCACATAGTTCCTATTTGCAACAATAAGAACATCATTAATTCTTCCCATAGGTTTCTTAATAGTGGAATCCGCAAGGTGCAAGTTTAAAGAGCAATCATCAAATTCAGGAAACCTAACAAATCACACAAAGTCTCTGGAATCGTGGAAACACTAGCACCCAAATCACACAAAGCATAGCATTCATGGTCTTTAATTTTAATTTTAATAGTAGGTTCCCACTCATCATAAAGTTTTCTAGGGATAGAAACCTCCAATTCAAGTTTTTCTTCATAAGATTGCATCAAAGCATCAACGATATGTTTAGTAAAAGCCTTATTTTGACTATAAGCATGAGGAGAATTTAGCACGGATTGCAACAAGGAAATACAATCTATCAAAGAGCAATTATCATAATTAAATTCCTTGAAATCCAAAATAGTGGGTTCATTAATATCTAAAGTTTTGATCTCTTCAATCCCACTTTTACCAATTTTAGCATCAAGATATAAAAACTCCGAATTTTTGGAACGCCTTCTAGGTAAAGGTGGATCATATTCAGTCCCATCAGTATCAAGATTCATATTGCAAAACAAAGATTTGATAGGGGACACATCAATAACCTTTAAATCTTCATCTTTATTTTCATAGTAACTAGAAGAACACGCTTTTACAAAGCAATGTTTCTTAGCACGCATCCTAGCGGTTCTTTCTTTGCACACATCAATGGAAATTCTCATGGCTTTGAGAGACTCATTGATATCATGCTTAGGGGGAACAGATCTAAGTTTCAAAGAATCAACATCAAGAGAAATTCTATCAACGTTCCTAGCCAATTCATCAACTTTAAGCAATTTTTCTTCAAGCAAAGCATTGAAATTCTTTTGCGAATTCATAAAATCCTTAACACTAGTCTCAAATTCAGAAGGCATCTTATTAAAATTTCCATAAGAATTGTTGTAGGAATTACCATAATTATTAGAGGAATTACTAGGATACGGCCTAGGATTAAAGTTTCCTCTATACGCGGTGTTACCAAAATTATTCCTACCAACAAAATTCATATCCATAGATTCATTATTATTCTCAATCAAAGTAGACAAAGGCATATCATTAGGATCAGAAGAAACACTCTTAGTAGCAAATAATTTCATAAGTTCATCCATCTTTTCACTCAAAACATTAATTTCTTCTATCGCAAGAACTTTTTTATTAGTAGATCTTTCAGTATGCCATTGAGAATAATTAACCATAATATTATCTAGGAGTTTAGTAGATTCTCCTAAAGTGATTTCCATAAAAGTGCCTCCCGCGGCCGAATCTAAAAGATTTCTAGAAGCAAAATTCAATCCGGCATAAAAATTATGTGTAATCATCCACAAATTCAAACCATGTGTAGGGCAATTACGTATCATTAATTTCATCCTATCCCAAGCTTGTGCAACATGTTCATGATCAAGTTGCTTAAAATTCATAATATCGTTTCTAAGAGAGATGATCTTAGCGGGAGGAAAATACTTAGAGATAAAAGCATCTTTGCACTTATTCCAAGAATCAATACTATTTTTAGGCAAAGAAGAAAACCAAGCTTTAGCACGATCTCTAAGCGAAAAAGGAAATAGCTTCAATTTAACAATATCATTATCCATATCTTTCTTCTTTTGCATATCACATAAATCAACGAAGCTATTTAGATGGGTCGGCATCTTCACTAGGAAGGCCGGCGAATTGATCTTTCATGACAAGATTCAACAAAGCAGTATTGATTTCGCAAGATTCAGTATCGGTAAGAGGAGCAATCGGAGTGCTAAGGAAATCATTATTGTTGGTATTGGTGAAGTCACACAATTTAGTATTATCTTGAGCCATCATGACAAGCAAGCAATCCAACACACGAGCAAACGAAAAGGAAGCGAACAAAAGGCGAACGGAAAAGAGAGGGCGAATAAAACGGCAAGGGTGAAGTGGGGTAGAGGAAAACGAGAGGCAAATGGCAAATAATGTAATGCGGGAGATAAGGGTTTGTGATGGGTACTTGGTATGTTGACTTTTGCGTAGACTCCCCGGCAACGGCGCCAGAAATCCTTCTTGCTACCTCATGAGCACTGCGTTGGTTTTCCCTTGAAGAGGAAAGGGTGATGCAGCTAAGTAGCGTAAGTATTTCCCTCAGTTTTTGAGAACCAAGGTATCAATCCAGTAGGAGGCCACGCACGAGTCCCTCACACCTACACAAACAAATAAATCCTCGCAACCAACGCGATAAGGGGTTGTCAATCCCTACACGGTCACTTACGAGAGTGAGATCTGATAGATATGATAAGATAATATTTTTGGTATTTTTATGATAAAGATGCAAAGTAAAATAAAAGAAAAATAAAAGGCAACGGAAATAGCTAAGTGTTGGAAGATTAATATGATGGAAAATAGACCCGGGGGCTATAGGTTTCACTAGTGGCTTCTCTCGAGAGCATAAGTATTTACGGTGGGTGAACGAATTACTGTTGAGCAATTGACAGAATTGAGCATAGTTATGAGAATATCTAGGTATGATCATGTATATAGGCACCACGTCCGAGACAAGTAGACCGACTCCTGCCTGCATCTACTACTATTACTCCACACATCGACCGCTATCCAGCATGCATCTAGAGTATTAAGTTCATAAGAACAGAGTAACGCTTTAAGCAAGATGACATGATGTGCAATATGATATAAACCCCATCTTGTTATCCTCGATGGCAACAATACAATACGTGCCTTGCTGCCCCTACTGTCACTGGGAAAGGACACCGCAAGATTGAACCCAAAGCTAAGCACTTCTCCCATTGCAAGAAAGATCAATCTAGTAGGCCAAACCAAACTGATAATTCGAAGAGACTTGCAAAGATAACCAATCATACATAAAAGAATTCAGAAGATTCAAATATTGTTCATAGATAAACTTGATCATAAACCCACAATTCATCGGTCTCAACAAACACATCGCAAAAGAAGATTACATCGAATAGATCTCCACGAGAGAGGGGGAGAACATTGTATTGAGATCCAAAAAGAGAGAAGAAGCCATCTAGATAATAACTATGGACCCGAAGGTCTGAGGTAAACTACTCACACATCATCGGAGAGGCTATGGTGTTGATGTAGAAGCCCTCCATGATTGATGCCCCCTCCGGCGGAGCTCCGGAACAGGCCCCGAGATGGCATCTCACGGGTACAGAAGGTTGCGGCAACGGAATTAGGTTTTTTGCTCCGTATCTGGTAGTTTGGGGGTACGTAGGTATATATAGGAGGAAGAAGTACGTCGGTGGAGCAACATGGGGCCCACGAGGGTGGAGGGCGCGCCTGGGGGGGTAGGCGCGCCCCCCTACCTCGTGCCCACCTGGTTGATGTCTTGACGTAGGGTCCAAGTCCTCTGGATCACGTTCGTTTCGAAAATCACGTTCCCGAAGGTTTCATTCCGTTTGGACTCCGTTTGATATTCTTTTTCTGCGAAACTCTGAAATAGGCAAAAAACAGCAATTCTGGGCTGGGCCTCCGGTTAATAGGTTAGTCCCAAAAATAATATAGAAGTGTATAATAAAGCCCAATAATGTCCAAAACAGAATATATTATAGCATGGAACAATCCAAAATTATAGATACGTTGGAGACGTATCAGTGTCATATGCACCCAATGCTTCTATGCTAGCTATGCCTCTGCTCCTTTGGCAGTTCAGAATTCATATTAGCCTTCTTGTTCTTGTGGAGGGGAGGACCGCGGGATACTTGCATGATGTCCAACACGTTGCCACCGTCGCCGGAATGTGAACGAGAAACAGAAGCAGGCGTAATATTTTTCTTTAGAGAATATACTTAGCCGAGCGCCCGAGCCCGAGAAGAGCTCCAGCCTTTGCCCGACTTTGAATTACAAAATCATCAATTGGCTAGGACACTGGTTCGTGCCAATGAGGCCGCCCAGGCAGCCATAGCTAAAGCCAAAGAGGCTGTTACGACACATGGTGCTGCTCTAGTTGTGGCCGGAGAGGCTGAGGGAGGGGCTGGTAGGGTCCAGGATCTCCCGGTTCCAAATCTTGCGTTGCCCCGTGCAGATCGAGCCTTCGCATTAAAAAATTATCTGCAAGATAAGGGCCTTATTCTGGAATATTAGGGGCTTCGGCGCTAGGGGGCGTCGGGACCAGTTAAGGGATGTTGTCAGGGTGACAACATTACATCGTAGGGCTTGTTGAAACCTTTACAGGTTTGTTTTCTCCTTACGAGCTCTCGGCGGTTGCGGGTGTTGACATGTTTGATTGGAAGTTCTTGCCTTCTTCTGGCCACTCCGGTGGAATCCTTATTGGTACTAAGCATGATGTTTTTGATTTTGTGGCTTTTAACCATGACATTTTTTGGGCGAGTACTGTAGTTTATCATGGACACCTTAATGTCCTTTGGCAGGTCATGGTTGTGTGCAGGCCTGCTGACCATTCCCTCTCTCCGCTGTTCCTGGATGAGATTTCAAATAAGATCGAATCGTGCACCATTCCCATCCTAGTGGGTGGTGATTTTGACTTACTTTGTTCTCCAGCAGACAAAAACAACAATAACTTTTCATGGCCTCTTGATGACGCCTTCAATGGCTTCATCCGTGATTGTATGCTCCTTGAGCTTCCTAGGGTGGTAGCGCGCTTCACCTGGACGAATCATCAGTCTGTCCCGATTCGCTCGGTGTTGGACCGTGTGTTTGTTTGTTCGAGCTGGGACACTCTTTTCCCCCGTGCGACGCTCAAGGCCAGACCCATTGTTGGTTCTGATCACTCCCCCATCCTGTACGCCGGCTTAGATGCTCGTATTGTTCCCTCGCGTTTCAAGTTTGACGCCTCTTGGCTCTTGATTGACGGCTTATGTGATATAATTTCCATTAAGATTTTCTCCCTTTTGTCTGTGGGTAGACGCTCTTTCGGGCCCATGGATGACTAGCACCAGTGCTCATATGCTTTACGTAAATTTCTCCATGGTTGGGCTCACGATAGGGCGGCTAAGGCGCGTGGGAGAAGGCGCAGTTGACGGATCAAATTAACTCCCTAGATGTCGCGGCCGATGGGCTTGGGCTTTCTGAACAGGAATGGCAGATGTGCTACAATCTCGAAGAGGCCTTGATGCAGTTGCATCGTGAGGCTAAAATCTACTGGCGGCAAAGGGGCACCTTAAAATGGGCGTTGAAGGGCGATTCCCCCGCGGCCTATTTTTTTGCTATTGCTAATGGGAGGCACAGAAGACGCACGATTGACATCATGTTGATCCATAGCGTTAGGGTCATGGACCAGGATCAAATTATCACCCACATGGTGGATTTCTTCTCTTCTCTCCTCTCGACCAGACCCGAGTCGGGTTTCTCGATCGCTTCCTCCCTCTGGGATGCCTCTGGGAGGATTACTAGTGAGGAGAACGAGGCTCTGCTAATTCCCTATCCGAGAATGAGATTCTTGGCATTATTCTCTCGGCTAACCCCAATTCGGTGTCGGGCCCTGACGGCTTCTCCATTCCCTTCTTCAGGAAATTTTGGCCTCAACTGTGTGACCTCGTGTGTGCTATTTTCCAAGGCTTCTGTTTGGGACAGTTGATATTTTGAGGTTGAACTACGCTATTATCAGCCTCATTCCTAAGGTCAAAGGAGCCGATGTTATCTCGCAATTTAGACCTATCGCTCTCACTAACAATTTTGCGAAATTCCCCTCCAAAGGTTTCGCTACCCGCCTATCCCCAGTCGCTCATCGGGTCCCTAGCCCATATCAATCTGCTTTTTTCAAAGGGAGGTTCATCTTGGATGGTATCTTAGGTATGCACGACATAGTTCATGATCTTAGGGTGCACGACACTAAGGCGGTGATTCTTAAGCTTGATTTTGAGAAGGCTTACAACTCGGTTAGCTCGGCCTTTTTTCGTCGGGTCTTGCTGGCCAAGGGATTTGATGGGGCTTATGTACATAGGATTATGCAGCTGGTGGCGGGAGGCCACACTGCAGTCTTGGTTAATGGCGGGGTGAGGAACTTCTTCCCTAATGGTAGGGGCCTGAGGCAAGGGGATCCGGCATCCCCTCTTCTGTTTAATTTCGTCAAGGATGCTTTATCTCGCATCTTATCTAGGGGGCCTCGGCTGGTCATATCTCTCCTGTTAGTTCTCACCTTGTTCCCGAGGGCATCACTCATCTACAATATGTGGATGACACGATTATCATGGTGGAACTTAACGAGGATTGTCTTGCCCATCTTAAGTTCTTGTTGTTGTGCTTTGAAGCCTTGTCGGGGCATAAGATCAACTTTTCAAAAAGTGAGGTGATTTTTACTGGGGTTTCTGCGGCCGAGGCCCTACAGGTTTCCCAGCTGCTTAACTGTTCTTTGGGATCATTCCCCTTCAAGTACTTGGGACACCCTATTTCTCCAGATAAATTATTTACCAAAGATTTTGCTCCGGTGGTCGCTAAGGTGGACAATCGTGTTATGCTTTGGAGGGGCTGACACAACACCCAGGCGGGCAAGGTTGCCCTTATTAATGCTTGCCTCTCCTCCCTCCCCATGTTCTTTATGGGTTTTTACCTTCTCTCTGGTGTTACCCATGGTGGGCTTGATAAGCAAAGGGATGCCTTCTATTGGAATGCCGCGGATAACAAACGCAAGTATAGGCTGGTCAAATGGAAGTATATCTGCAGACCCAAGAACCTTGGGGGGTTGGGCATTACTAACATTGTGGTCATGAACAAATGCCTTATTATCAAACGGTGGTGGAAAATTATGTCAAATGTGGAGATCCCTCTTTGGTTTAGTATCCTCGAAGCTAAATATTTCCCTAATTCTAGTCCCATGTTTGCTCCCTCCTCGGGCGGGTCCCAATTCTGGCAAGATCTTATCAAAGTTCGTCCGTTGTTTAGATCCCATGTGTAATTTGTGGTCCATAATGGCAAGTCCATTTGATTTTGGCTCGACTGGTGGTGCAGGGACTCTCCCCTAGCAGTTTCTTTTCTGGTCCTTTTTTCTTATTGCCCGAACCTGGAGATCTCCATCTCTGAGCTCTCCGAGAATAACTGGGTGTTGGGAACGTTGCATGAAAACAAAAAAATTTCGACGCACACGCAAGATCTATCCATGGAGATGCATAGCAACGAGAGGGGAGAGTGTGTCTACGTACCCTCGTACACCATAAGTGGAAGTGTTTAGTAACGCGGTTGATGTAGTCGAACTTCTTATCGATCCAACCGATCAAGTACCAAACATACGACACCTCTGCATTCAACACATGTTCAGCTCGGTGACGTCCTCATCTTCTTGATCCAACAAGACGGGCGAAGTAGTAGATGAGTTCCGGCAGCACGACGGCTTGGTGACAGTGGTGGTGATGCTATCTCTGCAGTCTTTGCCTAAGCACTCCAAAAATATGACCGAGGGACGAAACTGCGGAGAGGGGCGCCACACACGGCTAAGAGATTGTCGTCGGTTTGTGTGGCACCCCTCCCTCTCATATATATAGGTGGGGGGAGGGGAGGCAGCCTTGGATGCGCCCCCTGTCCTTGTTTGGCGACTGGGAGGATGTAGGAGGAGGTGGTGCCCCCTTTCCTTTCTCCCATTAGGAGGGAAAGGCGGGAGGGGCTAGCCCTCCCCCCTTTCCATTCTCTAGGGCCGGCGGCCAGGGAGAGGGCGCGCCAACCCCCTTGTGGACTGGTGTGTGCCTTCCCTTGGCCCATTAGGCCGATAGACCTCTCGGGGCCTCCAGGAACCCCTTCCGGTGATCCGATGACTACCCGATACCTCTCAAAACTCTTAGGGTGTCTGTCGGGGATATACCCCGCGGTGTAACCCGGCGGGAGCTTGGAGACTCATTGGCGACCCGCTCGGACCTGGCGGTTTACGGGCAACCCGCCTAAACAGTGCGACTTACTGGTGACCCGGTGGGCGGGTCACACACACAACAAGGCCCAAGGCCGAGATGGCCGGTGTAACATCCCAAATTTTCAATTTGGAATGTTATACATAGATCATTCATGCATATCATATTTTATTGCATTTCGTTTCACGATCCTCGAAATCCTAAGCAACTCAAGGACCCTCGGAGAGAGTTGGGGATTTCATTGTTTTCATATTTGAATTTTATCAAATATTGACACGAGGATTATTGGTTTTAATTATTTTTCTCTCCAAAAATATTTCTTATTAAAATATATGAGAGGAGATAATATGACTTCTCCAAAATAATTGAAATATTGAAGGAAAAATATTAAAATCAAATATTTGATTTTATTCGGATTTTTTCGCTATTTTATTTGCATTAGAAAAACTGCACGTTTTTCAAAGTTGTATTTTAGGGCCAAGAAAAAGCTTCATCTTCCTCTAAATATTTTATTTGGAAGGCGAAAATTTGTTTTGGAATTTTTAGATTTTTATTTATTTTTCTAGGATTTATTTAAGTTTCGGTGAAATTATTAAAAAAATCTTCTCTTCGCCGGCTGGGCCGAAGCCCAGCCAGCCGGCCCAGCCCAGCCGCGCCGTCCGCCTCGTCCCCGACGCGGAGACCGCCGCAGCCCGCGACGCCGAGTCCGGCCAGGACTCTCCCCGCGCCGCCTTGCCCCCTCCCCCAAGCTAGCCCCCTCCTTTATATACGCCGCCCCGGACCCCCTCACCACCACCCGAACCCCGCCGCCCTCCGAACCCCGCCGCCAGCGCCGCCGCTGCCGTCGCCGCCCCGCCGCCTAGCGCCGCGCCGCCGCCTAGCCCGCGCCGCCCCGCCGCCTACTGTTGCCGCCCGCCGCCGCCGCAGCCACCTCGCCGGAGGTATAAGCCGCCATTCGGTTTTATTTTACAACCGATCTATTTTTTTAGAAAACCCTAGGTTCGTTATTTTAGATAGATCGGTTTTATTTTTTTTCTGGTTTAGTTTATTTAGCGGACGTTCGTCCGTACGTTCGTTTTAACGAACGGTGTTCACTCGTTAGCCGCAGACAGCGAACGTTCGTTCGTTAGCCTATTCGCCAGTTTTTCTTTTTCTCGGATTTTTCGCGATTATTTTCAATCGCGATTTCTGATCCGATTTTCGTTTCAGTTTATCTTTTGGCTCGTTTATCGGAATCAGGCGAATCAAGTGCCTACATCTTTGTCTCGAAACCCTCTTTCTGTTTAATCAACTTGAACAAGATTTTGGTACTGTAAAATTTGACTTTAGTCCAGATTAGTAAACGGATCTTGTTTCTTTCGCAGTTTGAGTTTCGTTGCTCCGTTTGATTTGATTCTTTTTGCAAACCGGAGTTCTTAAGTTGAACTTTCTGGTTAGTTCCTCTTATTTGATATTTACCTGTGCTTCTTTGCTTCATTGCTTATGTATGCTATTGTTTGTTTGCGATAGAATTTCCGGAGTGCGAAGCGTGCTACTACGAGTCCCTAGGTTTTGCGGATCGTCAGCAAGGCAAGTAACACATTGATCATAGTCTTTTCATACCCAGTTTTTATGCATTAGCTCCAATCCTCAAACATTGCATGATTAGGATGTGATTAACATGTGGGTTGGGAAGTAGTTGATGAGGTAGAACCTATTGCCCTGTTATATTCAAACCCTTGGGAGTTACTTCTACGTATTGCTTATATTGCTATGCTATGCTCGTAGACGTGGTTTGGGTGAGTGAATCCATGACAGATGTGAGATGATTAATTAATGGTACAACTTGAGGTGGCAACTTTAATACACATCTGGGTGGATTGCTTGTCGGGCACCTGGAGAATCCAGTGTTGTCCTAGGATATCCCGGAGTACCCGTGTGATCATCCTAAGGTCCGCCACCCAGGCTCAAAGGGAACTGAGATATTTTCATGCCAGAAACTTCCGTGTGCAGCCACAAGCTATTATGGGCTCTAGCATAGTTGAGTAGGTTGCATGAGCTCTTGAAGAGGTGGATCAGGAGGTAGAGGGATGTAGGTTCGTATGGTCTGCCCGGAGTAAAGAGTTAATGTTTCTGAAAGACTGTGTCTCGGTCATCCGTTTCTCAAACACCATGTAGTGCGAGAAATCCAACGGAGGGGGTCGAGTCTTGTGGGGAAAAGTGCGCAAACCTCTGCAGAGTGTACAATCTGATCATGGTTAGCCGTGTCTCGGTTATGGACATCTTGAGTATCTAGTACTTGGATTATCCTAAGTATCTCATCACTCTAAATTAATATTGTTGGGTTTATAATTAATTTTAATTGGGATTGAGTTGGAGGAACCTTCTCAATGATGTTTCAACTACCATGATAGTTAAAATAAAGCTTATTCCTTTATTGTAGGGAAAATTGGCTTTTCGCAAAACTATAACCATAGAGCTTTCCACCAGCCAAATATGCATGTAGTGATAGCATTATTCTATTCTTGCTCTACTGTGTTATATTGCCAGCATATTCCATGTGCTGACCCATTTCCGGGCTGCAACGTATTATGTTGCAGACTTTTCAGACGAGGAGTAAGGTTCTTTAGGTCATTGCCGAGCAGCTCAGCTATGCCGTTGGAGTTGATGGACTCACTTTATCTTCCAAGCCTTCTGATGTTATCGTTTTAGATGGCCCTAAGCCATATTTATTGTAATAAGTTCTCTTCTGAGACATTCGATGTAATAAGTGTGTGATTGCCACTCTGTTATAAATCCTTCGAGTACTGTGTGTGTCAGCATTACCGATCCAGGGATGACACTGAAGCACGGAGACTTGACCGTTTGAGGTCGGGTCGCTACAAGATGGTATCAGAGCACACGCTGAGTGTAGGACACGACCACTAAGATAAGCCATAGGTCACTCTTCTCTACTCATTTCTGACTCCTCTCCATTTTCTACTCTTAGGATGGCGGATTCAAGGAACAAGTTTGCACAACCGGATGAAGACACACCTTTTGGACGCCACTTGAAGGAAGTCACTAGGTACCTGAACATCGGAATACCAAGCTTCACCGGGACTTACAATGCCACTTTACCAGAAGAGGAGCGCTGGATGATTCAAGTTCAAGTTCCAGGAAGGACGTTCTCGCCAACCACTAAGCCCATAGAATTTTCTTTTGAAGCACCCACCTGGAGTCTAGGCAAGAGCATGGCAGCCCACCTTACCATGGGATGCATTGGAGAAGTCTACAACAAGGATCTCAAGGATACTATCTATCAGATATGTGGGCGCCGAGATGAGCAATGGGAGATGATCAGCACCAAGAAGGACGGATCCATTGCAGCTTTCATCCAGGAGTTAAACCAGCACATTCGACGCCAAGAGAATAAGATGTGCACAGACATGATAGATTTGAAGAAGGCGAAGACAAGGATCATCGAGCTGGAAGAAGAACTTAAGTCTACACGCGATGGATATGAGGAGGAAATTGCAACACTATTGGAGAAGAATGACGACTTGATAAAGAAGATCGAAGTATTCATGGGAGACCCTGCGCCAGGAGGAGAGGACGACGACTCAATTTGCCCGGAGAACTACATCATCATCGACGACACCGGACTCCGACCCCAGTGAAGATGACTTTGAAGACGAAGCTGGAGCAGACATCATGGAGTCTTCCACCGATCAAAATTTCTAGATGGCCACCAAATGATTAGTAGTATTCCCCCATGTATATAGTAGTAGTTGAGCACTTTTTATGATAGTTCTAGACCGTTTGTATGCTCTTGCTTGATTGATTGAGTGAAATGATTGTGTTTGTCTCATGTGCATATGGGTAGTGCTTTCTCACTAGACCCCTTTTCTATTCTAATCTCTCCCCTCTAAACCCGCCAGATGCCTTCGAGACGTGACACCGGATTTGCCTTCCCGCCAGAACTCACTCAGTTGATCCAGCAGCAGAATGCCTTGATGCAATTGTTAGTCCAGAACCAAAACAACAACAACAACCCGCCTCCAGTTGACAACTTAGCTCGCTTTCTGAGGTTGCAGCCGCCGGTGTTTTCCAGTAGCACCGAGCCTATAGTAGCAGATGATTGGCTACGCCGTATTGGAAGGGAGTTGACCACCGCAGGTTGCACAGATGCTGAGAAGGTGTGCTTTGCCGCACATCAATTGGATGGACCAGTAGCCTCATGGTGGGAGAATTATACGGCCACTTTCCCCATAGCAAACGTCACTTGGGATCAGTTTCAGCAAGCTTTTCACACAGCCCATGTCTCAACTGGAGCTATGAGCATGAAGAAGCGTGAGTTTCGCAACTTACGCTAGGGGAACCGTACTGTGGCTTAGTACGTGGATGAGTTTAGCAAGTTATCTCGCTATGCCCCTGACGATGTGGCCACAGATGCCGCGAAGCAGGAGAAGTTTATGGAAGGGCTGAATGATGAGATGAGCATGCAATTGATGGTGGAAACATTCAACAACTACCAGGAGTTGGTAGATAAGGCTCTTATGATTGAAGGGAAGCAGCAGCAGATTGAGATCCGTAAGAGGAAGTATGGACAAGGAAGGTATGACTCAGGAGGCTTATGACTCACCATACTCGATACACCCCGGAAACACCAATATGTATTTGGATTTGAAGG
Organism: Aegilops tauschii subsp. strangulata; assembly: GCF_002575655.3. Taxonomy (NCBI): domain Eukaryota; kingdom Viridiplantae; phylum Streptophyta; class Magnoliopsida; order Poales; family Poaceae; genus Aegilops; species Aegilops tauschii. The sequence goes on along the minus strand of NC_053036.3, from coordinate 507,554,391 downwards.
AACATTTCTGGTGGACTGGTATAAAGAAGGATATTGCCGAGTATGTAGCTGTATGTGATGTATGTCAGAGAGTGAAGGCAGAGCATCAAAAGCCAGCTGGATTGTTACAGCCTATGCCGATACCCGAATGGAAGTGGGACAAACTTGGCATGGATTTTATCACCGGATTGCCCAGGACCAAATCAGGATATGATTCTATATGGGTAGTAGTTGATCGCTTGACCAAAGTGGCTCACTTTATCCCAGTGAAAACCACCTATACAAGTGTGAAGTTGGCCAAGATATATATGACCAGGATCGTATGCTACATGGAGTTCCGAGGACCATCGTATCAGATAGAGGAACACAGTTTACTTCAAAGTTTTGGCATCAGCTGCACCAGACTTTGGGTACAAGGCTGGAGTTCAGTACAGCTTTTCACCCGCAGGCAGATGGGCAGACCAAAAGAGTCAACCAGATTCTGGAGGATATGTTGAGAGCTTGTGCGCTGGATTATGGATCTAGTTGGGATGACAATTTTCCCTGCGCAGAGTTCTCATACAACAATAGCTACCAGGCCAGTTTGAAGATGGCACCGTTCGAAGCCCTGTATGGACGAAGGTGCAGAACACCATTGATGTGGGATGAAGTTGGAGATCGACAGTTGTTTGGACCAGACTTGGTCAAGGAGTCTGAAGAGAAGGTTAAGTTGATTCGCGATAGACTAAAGGTAGCTCAGTCCAGGCAGAAGAGTTATGCAGATTCGAAACGCAAGGAGGTAACCTATGAAATTGGAGACAGAGCATATCTGCGAGTGTCACCCTTGCGAGGAGTGAAACATTTTGGAGACAAGGGAAAGTTGGCCCCGAGATTTGTAGGACCGTATCGAATTTTGGAACGTATGGGAGAAGTTGCCTACAAGTTGGAGTTACCTGAAGGACTGTCAGGAGTTCATGATGTGTTTCACGTTTCACAGTTGAAGAAGTGTCATGTTGAGATGGCCGATATACCATTACGAGATACAGTGCCCTTGGAGGCGATTCAGTTGGACAGTGATCGGACCTATGAGGAGAAGCCAGTCAGGATTCTTGAATTTGCCAGCCGAGTCACCCGCAGCAAGGTTATCAAGTTTTGCAAAGTTCAGTGGAGCCACCATACCGAGGATGAAGCCACCTGGGAACGAGAGGATGATCTTCGCAAAGACCACCCACACCTATTTTCTAGCCAACCCGAATCTCGAGGGCGAGATTCATCTTAAGGGGGGTAGGTTTGTAACATCCCAAATATTCAATTTGGAATGTTATACATAGATCATTCATGCATATCATATTTTATTGCATTTTGTTTCGCGATCCTCGAAATCCTAAGCAACTCAAGGACCCTCGGAGAGAGTTGGGGATTTCATTGTTTTCATATTTGAATTTTATCAAATATTGACACGAGGATTATTGGTTTTAATTACTTTTCTCTCCAAAAATATTTCATATTAAAATATATGAGAGGAGATAATATGACTTCTCCAAAATAATTGAAATATTGAAGGAAAAATATTAAAATCAAATATTTGATTTTATTCGGATTTTATTGCTATTTTATATGCATTAGAAAAATTGCACGTTTTTCAAAGTTGCATTTTAGGGCCAAGAAAATGTTCATCTTGTTCTAAATATTTTATTTAGACGGTGAAAATTTGTTTTGGAATTTTTAGATTTTTATTTATTTTTATAGCATTTATTTAAGTTTCAGCGAAATTATTAAAAAAAATCTTCTCTTAGCCGACTGGGCCGAAGCCCAGCCGCGCTGTCCGCCTCGTCCCCGACGCGGAGACCGCCGTCGCCCGTGACGCCGAGTCCGGCCAGGACTCTCCCCGCGCCGCCTTGCCCCCTCCCCCAAGCTATCCCCCCTCCTTTATATGCGCCGCCCCGGACCCCCTCACCACCACCCGAACCCCGCCGCCAGCCGAACCCGGCCGCCCGCGCCACCGCCTAGCCCGCGTCGCCGCTGCCGTCGCCACCCCGCCGCCTAGCGCCGCGCCGCCGCCTGCCGTTGCCGCCCGCCGCCGCCCGCGCACCCCGCCGCCGCAGCCACCTCGCCGGACCTCGCCGGAGGTATAAGCCGCCGTTCGGTTTTATTTTAAAACCGATCCGGTTTTTTTAGAAAACCCTAAGTTCGTTTTTTAGGATAGATCGATTTTTTTTGGTTCAGTTTATTTAGCGGACGTTCGTCCGTACGTTCGTTTTAACGAACGGTGTTCACTCGTTAGCCACAGACAGCGAACATTCGTTCGTTAGCCTGTTCGTCAGTTTTTCTTTTTCTCGGATTTTTCGCGATTATTTTCAATCGCGATTTCTGATCCAATTTTCGTTTCAGTTTATCTTTTCGCTCGTTTATCGGAATCAGGCGATTCAAGCGCCTAGATCTTTGTCTCGAAACCCTCTGTCTGTTTAATCAACTTGAACAAGATTTTGGTACTGTAAAATTTGACTTTAGTCCAGATTAGTAAACGGATCTTGTTTCTTTCGCAGTTTGAGTTTCGTTGCTCCGTTTGATTTGATTCTGTTTGCAAACCAGAGTTCTTAAGTTGAACTTTCTAGTTAGTTCCTCTTATTTGAGATTTACCCGTGCTTCTTTGCTTGATTGCTTATGTATGCTATTGTTTGTTTGCGATAGAATTTCCGGAGTGCGAAGCGTGCTAGTACGAGTCCCTAGGTTTTGCGGATCGTCAGCAAGGCAAGTAACACATTGATCATACTCTTTTCATACCCAGTTTTTATGCATTAGCTCCAATCCTCAAACATTGCATGATTAGGATGTGATTAACATGTGGGTTGGGAAGTAGTTGATGAGGTAGAACCTATTACCCTGTTATATTCAAACCCTTGGGAGTTACTTCTACGTATTGCTTATATTGCTATGTTATGCTCGTAGACGTGGTTTGGGTGAGTGAATCCATGAAAGATGTGAGATGATTAATTAATGGTACAACTTAAGGTGGCAACTTTAATACACATCTGGGTGGATTGCTTGTCAGGCACCTGGAGAATCCAATGTTGTTCTAGGATATCCCGGAGTACCCGTGTGATCATCCTAAGGTCCGCCACCCAGGCTCAAAGGGAACTGAGATATTTTCATGCTAGAAACTTCCGTGTGCAGCCACAAGCTATTATGGGCTCTAGCATAGTTGAGTAGGTTGCATGAGCTCTTGAAGAGGTGGATCAGCAGGTAGAGGGATGTAGGTTGGTATGGTCTGCCCGGAGTAAAGAATTAATGTTTCTGAAAGACTGTGTCTCGGTCATCCGTTTCTCAAACACCATGTAGTGCGAGAAATCCAACGGAGGAGATCGAGTCTTGTGGGGAAAAGTGCGCAAACCTCTGCAGAGTGTACAATCTAATCATGGTTAGCCGTGTCCCCGGTTATGGACATCTTGAGTATCTAGTACTTGGATTATCCTAAGTATCTCATCACTCTAAATTAATATTATTGGGTTGATAATTACTTTTAATTAGGATTGAGTTGGAGGAATCTTGTCAATGATGTTTCAACTACCATGATATTTAAAATAAAGCTTATTCCTTTGTTGTAGGAAAAATTTGGCTTTTCGCAAAACTATAACCATAGAGCTTTCCACCAGCCAAATATGCATGTAGTGATAGCATTATACTTTTCTTGCTCTACTGTGTTATATTGCCAGCATATTCCATGTGCTGACCCGTTTCCGGGCTGCAGCGTATTATGTTGCAGACTTTTCAGTCGAGGAGTAAGGTTCGTTAGGTCGTTGCCGAGCAGCTTAGCTATGCCGTTGGAGTTGATGGACTCACTTTATCTTCCAAGCCTTCCGCTGTTATCGTATTAGATGGCCTTAAGCCATATTTATTGTAATAAGTTCTCTTCTGAGACATTTGATGTAATAAGTGTGTGATTGCTACTCTGTTATAAATCCTTCGAGTACTGTGTGTGTCAGCATTACCGATCCAGGGATGACACTGAAGCACGGAGACTTGACCGTTTGAGGTTGGGTCGCTACAGCCGGCTCATGTTATGGTGGGCCGTCTTAAGAGGAAAGGCGTGAGGAATATTTCTCGTACAAGGAATCAAGACCCGGACTTGTATCCGGCTTGTATTACAAGATAGACTTGTCCTAATCCCGGTAGGACTCCATTTGTAACCCGCCCCTCTAACTTATATAAGGAGGGGCAGGGCACCCCAAGAGGAGAGGCTGAATAATCTGAAGGCTAGACACAACTAGAGGAGAGCCGGTTTATGCGGCGACTCCCTCATGAGCATAATGAGACCTAGCCACAAACAACATGTAGCGTTATTACCGGATGATGTTTCCCGGGGCCCGAAGCTGTCTAAACCCTTGTCTTGTGTGTTCGCCCGCTTCACATCTCTCGATTCTGATCAACCTCGTTCACGCTACTACCTAGATGCGTTGGCCTCACGACAAGTCCTCACACTAGGACATCTGTCGTGACAAATCCACGACAGTGTCCAAATATCATTGTCATATATATCGATCTTTACCTCCGGACCATTCCGGAGCTCCTCGTCATGTCCGTGATCTCATCCGGGACAGTGAACAACATTCGGTCACCAAATCACATAACTCATATAACACTAAATCGTCAACGAACTTTAAGCGTGCGGACCCTACGGGTTCAATAACTATGTAGACATGACCGAGACTCCTCTCCGATCAATAACCAATAGCGGAACCTGTATGCCCATGTTGGTTCCTACATATTGTACGAAGATCTTTATCGGTCGAACCTTATGACAACATACGTAATTCCCTTTGTCTATCGGTATGTTACTTGCCTGAGATTCGATCGTCGGTATCTTCATACCTAGTTCAATCTCGTTACCGGCCAGTCTCTTTACTCGTTCCATAATACATCATCTCGTAACTAACTTCTTAGTCACTTTGCTTGCAAGCTTCTTGTGATGTGTATTACCGAGAGGGCCCAGAGATACATCTCCGATACACGGAGTGACAAATCCTAATCTCGATCCATGCCAAGTCAAGAGACACCTTCGAAGATACCTATAGAGCATCTTTATGATCACCCAGTTATGTTGTGACGTTTGATAGCACACAAGGTATTCCTCCGGTATCCGGGAGTTGCATGATCTCATAGTCGAAGGAATATGTATTTGACATGAAGAAAGCAATAGCAATAAACTAAACGATCATATGCTAAGCTAACAGATGGGTCTTGTCCGTCACATCATTCTCCTAATGATGTGATCCCGTTATCAAGTGACAACACATGTCTATGGTTAGGAAACCTTAACCATCTTTGATCAATGAGCTATTCTAGTAGAGGCTCACTAGGTACACGGTATTTGTTTATGTATCCACACATGTATTTAAGTTCCCAATCAATACAATTCTAGCATGAATAATAAACCATTATCATGAATAAGGAAATATAAAATAACAACTTTATTATTGCCTCTAGGGCATATTTCCTTCAGTCTCCCACTTGCACTAGAGACAATAATCTAGATTACATCGTAATGAATCTAACACCCATGGAGTCTTGGTGTTGATCATGTTTTGCTCGTGGGAAGAGGCTTAGTCAACGGGTCTGCTACATTCAGATCCGTATGTATTTTGCAAATCTCTATGTCTCCATCCTTGACCTTTTCACGGATGGAGTTGAAGCATCTCTTGATGTGTTTGGTTCTCTTGTGAAACTTGGATTCCTTCGCCAAGGCAATTGCTCTAGTGTTGTCACAAAAGATTTTCATTAGACCCAATGCACTAGGTATTACACCCGGATCGGATATGAACTCCTTCAGACAGACTCCTTCATGCGCTGCTTCCGAAGCAGTTATGTACTCCACTTCACACGTAGATCCTGCCACGATGCTCTGCTTGGAACTGCACCAACTGAAAGCTCCACCATTCAATATAAATACGTATCCGGTTTGTGACTTGGAGTCATCTGGATCAGTGTCGATGCTAGCATCAACGTAACCATTTATGACGATCTCTTCGTCACCTCCATAAACAAGAAACATATCCTTGGTCCTTTTCAGGTACTTCAGGATGTTCTTGACTGATGTCCAGTGATCCACACCTGGATTACTTTGGTAGCTCCCTGCCAAACTTATGGCAAGGCACACATCAGGTCTGGTACATAGCATAGCAGACATGATAGAACCTATGGCTGGGGCATAGGGAATGCCTTTCATTTTCTCTCTATCTTCTGCAGTGGTCGGGCTTTGAGTCTGACTCAATTTCACACCTTGTAACACACGCAAGAACCCTTTCTTTGACTGATCCATTTTGAACTTCTTCAAAACTTTGTCAAGGTATGTGCTTTGTGAAATTCCTATTGAGCGTCTTGATATATCCCTATAGATCTTGATGCCCAATATATAAGCAGCTTCTCCGAGGTCTTTCATTGAAAAATTCTTATTTAAGTATCCTTTTATGCTATCCAGAAATTCTATATCATTTCCAATCAACAATATGTCATCCACATATAATATTAGAAATGCTACAGAGCTCCCACTCATTTTCTTGTAAATACAGGCTTCACCGTAAGTCTGTATAAAACCATATGCTTTGATCACCTCATCAAAGAGTATATTCCAACTCCGAGATGCTTGCACCAGTCCATAGATGGATCACTGGAGCTTGCACACTTTGTTAGCACCTTTAGGATTGACAAAACCTTCTGGTTGCATCATATACAACTCTTCTTTAAGAAATCCATTAAGGAATGTAGTTTTGACGTCCATTTGCCATATTTCATAATTATAAAATGCGGCAATTGTCAACATGATTCGGACAGACTTAAGCATCGCTACAGGTGAGAAAGTCTCATCGCAGTCAACCCCTTGAACTTGTCGAAAACCTTTTGCGACAAGTCGAGCTTTGTAGATAGTAACATTACCATCAGCGTTAGTCTTCTTCTTGAAGATCCAATTATTCTCAATGGCTTGCCGATCATCGGGCAAGTCCACCAAAGACCATACTTTCTTCTCATACATGGATCTTATCTCAAATTTCATGGCCTTAAGCCATTGACCGGAATCTGGGCTCATCATAGCTTCTTCATAGTTCGCAGGTTTGCCATGGTCTAATAACATAACTTCCAGGACAGGATTACCGTACCACTCTGGTGCGGAACGTGGTCTAGTCGACCTACGAGGTCCAGTAGTAACTTGATATGAAGTTTCATGATCATCATCATTAGCTTCCTCTTTAGTTGGTGTAGGCATCACGGGAACGGTTTTCTATGATGTGCTACTTTCCAATTCAAGATAAGGTACAATTACCTCATCAAGTTCTACTTTCCTCCCACTCACTTCTTTTGAGAGAAACTCCTTCTCTACAAAGGATCCATTCTTGGAAACAAAGATCTTGCCTTCGGATCTGTGGTAGAAGGTGTACCCAGTTGTTTCCTTAGGGTATCCTATGAAGATGCACTTCTCTGATTTGGGTTCGAGCTTCAGGCTGTAGCCTTTTGACATAAGTGTGGCATCCCCAAACTTTAAGAAACGACAGCTCAGGTTTCTTGCCAAACCTTAGTTCATACGGTGTCGTCTCAATGGATTTAGACGGTGCCCTATTTAACGTGAATGCGGCTGTCTCTAATGCATAACCCCAAAATGATACTGGTAAGTCGGTAAGAGACATCATAGAGCACACCATATCTAATAAAGTACGGTTACGACGTTCGGACACACCATTACGCTGTGGTGTTCCAGGTGGCGTGAGTTGTGAAACAATTCCAAATTGTTTTAAATGAAGGCCAAACTCGTAACTCAAATATTCGCCTCCACGATCAGATTGTAGAAACTTTATTTTCTTGTTATTATGATTCTCCACTTCACTCTAAAATTCCTTGAACTTTTCAAATGTTTCAGACTTATATTTCATTAAGTAGATATATCCATATCTACTCAAATCATCTGTGAAGGTCAGAAAATAGAGATACCCGGTGTGTGTTGGAAATATGCCCTAGAGGCAATAATAAAATGGTTATTATTGTATTTCCTTGTTCATGATAATTGTCTATTGTTCATGCTATAATTGTATTAACTGGAAACCGTAATACATGTGTGAATACATAGACCACAACAGGTCCCTAGTAAGCCTCTAGTTGACTAGCTCGCTGATCAATAGATGGTTATGGTTTCCTGACCATGGACATTGGATGTCATTGATAACGGGATCACATCATTAGGAGAATGATGTGATGGACAAGACCGAATCCTAAGCATAGCACAAGATCGTGTAGTTCGTTTGCTAAGAGCTTTTCTAATGTCAATTATCGTTTCCTTAGACCATGAGATTGTGCAACTCCCGGATACCGTAGGAATGCTTTGGGTGTACCAAACGTCACAACGTAACTGGGTGGCTATAAAGGTACACTACAGGTATCTCCGAAAGTGTCTATTGGGTTGGCACGAATCGAGACTGGGATTTGTCACTCCGTATGACGGAGAGGTATCTCTGGGCCCACTCGGTAATGCATCATCATAATGAGCTCAATGTGACTAAGTAGTTAGTCACGGGATCATGCATTACGAAACGAGTAAAGAGACTTGCCGGTAACAAGATTGAACGAGGTATTGGGATACTGACGATCGAATCTCGGGCAAGCAACATGCCGATTGACAAAGGGAATTGTATACGGGATTGATTGAATCCCCGACATCATGGTTCATCCGATGAGATCATCGTGGAACATGTGCGAGCCAATATGGGTATCCAGATCCCGCTATTGGTTATTGGCCGGAGAGGTGTCTCGGTCATGTCTGCATGGTTCCCGAACCCGTAGGGTCTACACACTTAAGGTTCGGTGACGCTAGAGTTGTTATGGGAAATAGTATGTGGTTACTGAAGGTTGTTCGGAGTCCCGGATGAGATCCCAGACATCACGAGGAGTTCTGGAATGGTCTGGCGGTGAAGATCGATATATTGGACGAAGGGTATTGGAGTCCGGAAGTGTTCCGGGGGTACCAGGCTATGGCCAGCATGACCGAAAGGTGTTTCGGGAGCCCCGGCAAGTGTTGGAGGGCCTCATGGGCCAAAGGGGAAGGGGCAAACCAGCCCACTAAGGGGTGGTGCGCCCCCCACACCCTTTCCCACGTTACTTGGGGAGGTGGGGCGCCTCCACCTGGCTTGGGAGGCAAGCCTCCACCTGCTTGGCTTGGGGGGCAAGTCTCCCTAGGATTTTCCCTAGGGAGATCCAATCTGCTTGGCCGCCGCCCCCTAGGGGAAACCCTAGGGCGCCTCCCCCTCTCCCCTTACCCCTATATATAGTGGAGGGGTGGGAGGGCAGCCGCACCTCTTCCCTGGCGCAGCCCTCCCTCCTCATACACCTCCTCCTTCTCCTCCGTAGTGCTTAGCAAAGCTCTGCCGGAGAACCACGAGCTCCATTGCCACCATGCCGTCGTGCTGCTGGAGTTCTCCCTCAACTTCTCCTCTCCCCTTGCTGGATCAAGAAGGAGGAGACGTCCCCGGGCTGTACGTGTGTTGAACGCGGAGGCGCCGTTGTTTGGCGCTTAGATCGGAATCAACAGCGATCTGAATCGCTACGAGTACGACTCCTTCATCCGCGTTCTTGTAACGCTTCCGCTTAGCGATCTTCAAGGGTATGAAGATGCACTCCCTCTCTCTCGTTGCTAGCATCTCCTAGATTGATCTTGGTGACACGTAGGAAAATTTTGAATTATTGCTATGTTCCCCAACAGTGTGTGCCTCAGAACTCATCGGACCGCATACATCGGTATGTATTATTTCTGATAAGTCATTAGCTCGCTCCATTGTTCCAGAGAACGGAGTTTTAGTCATCTTGCCCATGAGGCATGGTTCGCAAGTATCAAATGATTCATAATCAAGTGATTCCAAAAGTCCATCTGTATGAAGTTTCTTCATGCGCTTTACACCAATATGACTTAAACGGCAGTGCCACAAGTATGTTGCACTATCATTATCAACTTTGCATCTTTTGGCATCAATATTATGAATATGTGTATCACTACGATCGAGATTCAACAAGAATAGACCATTCATCAAGGGTGCATGAGCATAAAAGATATTAGTCCTATAAATAAAACAACCATTATTCTCAGACTTAAATGAATAACCGTCTCGCAATAAACAAGATCCAGAAATAATTAAAAGGATCGAGAAGAGGGGTCTAGAGGGGGTTATTAGACCCTCAACATGTAAAAGTGGCAATTTTTAAGTTCTCAAGTTGAGGTGCAGTTTTAGCACAAGTTTAAGCATTCACAATACTTTTCAAGAAAGAATGGCAAGAGTATGAGCAGCGAAAAGAGTAAAGCATTCTAATTGCAAGAAAGTAAAGGGATGGGATTGGAGTGTGCAAACGCAATGAAGACACGGAGACTTTTGGCATGGTTCCGATAGGTGGTGCTATTGTACAGCCACGTTGATGGAGACTTCAACCCACGAAGGGTAACGGTTGCGCGAGTCCACGGAGGGCTCCACCCACGAAGGGTCCACGAATAAGCAACCTTGTCTATCCCACCATGGCCATCGCCCACGAAGGACTTGCCTCACTTGGGTAGATCTTCACGAAGTAGGTGATCTGCTTGCGCTTACAAACTTCTTGGTTCAACTCCACAATCTTGTCGGAGGCTCCCAAGCGACACCTAACCAATCTAGGAGACACCACTCTCTAAAAGGTAATAGATGTTGTGTTGATGATGAACTCCTTGCTCTTGTGCTTCAAATGATAGTCTCCCCAACACTCAACTCTCTCGCACAGATTTGGATATGGTGGAAAGATGATTTGAGTGGAAAGCAACTTGGGGAAGGCTAGAAATCAAGATTCGTGTGGAAGGATTGGAATGTCTTGATCTCAACACATGAGTAGGTGGACACAGGAGGCGATCTCGGTCTAGTTTTCTGTGACCTCCCTTTCGATCTCTCTCCCTTGCTGCCGTCGGGCATCGCCGCCGGGCAAAACCCATGCGGCCGACGGTGGCGGCGGGGCCCCGGCAGTTCCGCAACGACGAGTAGAAGTAAGCAGCAGCGACGATGAAACTCTGGCGGCACCGCATTAGCCTCTGCGTAGATGCGGTGGTTCATAGCACTAATAAATAGCATTGTTGGACTAGCGGATTCACACACAGTACAGGAGAAGCAGCACAAGCAGATGCAGGATGTGCTGCTCGCTTCGATCTGGTGCATGCAGGGTGTGGTGTCACCTCGGAGCGGCTCTTGCTGGCTGCAGCCGCCACGAGCACCAGCCCGGTGTGCCTGGCGACAAGCTTGACAGAGGTCACGCGCAACCCGGCTATGATGTCCGTGACGGCGCATGAACGCTGCAAGGTGTCGTTCTCAGATCCGGCCATGGCGTCCGATGGGCCTGGGCGGCACTCTCTCCTGTGAGGTGACTGTCTGGTGTAGTGTGCTCTGCCGCAGCAATGGTCCATCTAGTGGTCACTTCGGCCTACATACGGCGGCACCCTAGCTGCGGATTGCAATGGTCATGAAAGGTCTTTGTGATGGTTTCTTCCTCCAGATCCAGTGACTACTGTTGGCGGTTTATACTGACGACATTGCGAGATGCATGCAGAAGGCTTCTTTATGGGTTTCAGTGTCTCTCACTTCAGTCAGTCAGTCAGTCTTCGACAGTGACATGCAATCTATGGACAGCGACTTGATGCAGAGGGAATGGTTGTGCAATAACGAGGTGATTTCTAGCCCAACACATGTAGCTATTGGAATCGCGGAAAAGTGGTGGCGACAACACATGTTGAATTTGATGTGGTGCTTCTCGAGTACCTGGTCTCGAGCTCCGGGGTGAAAACCCTAGGTATGGCCAGAGTTGGTATACCTGGCAATGACGATGCTTTCGCATCATTACCTTGTTGAAGGCATTGCTTGGATGCTCGAACTTGTTCTTTAGGGTGAAAACCTAGCATTTGACCTTTGATGGTCGAATCCGGTGAAGGTGGCGCATGGGCGTTGTTTCCTTATTGAAGGCGTTGCTGTTGAAGAATCTCGTGGTCCTTGTGGTGTGAAAGAGATGGTTGGTGCGGATATGGTTGTTGTAGTACCTTGTCGATCTTTGCTTTGATCACTTTTTTTATTGCTTAGACATAGCTTTGGACTTGTATGACTTTTCTCTTTGCCGGCATGTTTTAGGTATGTGTGCGTTATGTTGGGGAATGCAGTAATTTCAAAAAAAATCCTACGATCACGCAAGATCTATATAGGAGATGCATAGCAACGAGAGGGGAGAGTGTGTCCACGTACCCTCGTAGACCGAAAGCGGAAGCGTTTAGTAACGCGGTTGATGTAGTCGAACGTCCTCGCGATCCAACCGATCCAAGTACCGAACGTACGGCACCTCCGCGATCAGCACACATTCAGCTCAGTGACATCCCTCGAACTCTTGATCCAGTTGAGGCCGAGGGAGAGTTCCGTGAGCACGACGGCATGGTGACGGTGCTGATGAAGTTACCGGCGCAGGGCTTCGCCTAAGCACTATGACGATATGACCGAGGTGTGTAGTTGTGGAGGGGGGCACCGCACACGGCTAAAAGTTCAACTTGTGTCTTCTAGGTTTCCCCCTGCCCCCGTATATAAAGGAGGAAGATGGAGAGGCAGCTGGCCCTAGGGGGGCGCGCCAAGGTGTGGAGTCCTACTAGGACTCACTAGTCCTAGTTGGATTCCACCTTCCACACGGAGTAGGAAAGGGGGAAGGGATAAGGAGAAGGAAAGGGGGGCCGGCCCCCTTCTCCTAGTCCTAATCGGCCTCCTGCCCAAGGGGGGCGCACCAGCCCCTTGTGGGCTGGTGTGCTTCCCTCTTATGGCCCATAAGGTCCATAACTTCTCCCGGGGGGTTCCGGTAACCTCCCGGTACTCCGGAAAATACCCGAACTTCTCCGGAACCATTCCCATGTACGAATATAGCCTTCCAATATATCAATATTTATGTCTCGACCATTTCGAGACTCCTCATCATGTTCGTGATCTCATCCGGGACTCCGAACAAACTTCGGTTCATCAAATCACATAACTCATAATACAAATCGTCATCGAACGTTAAGCGTGCGGACCCTACGGGTTCGAGAACTATGTAGACATGACCGAGACACATCTCCGGTCAATAACCAATAGCGGAACCTAGATGCTCATATTGGCTCCTACATATTCTACGAAGATCTTTATCGGTCAAACCGCATAACAACATACGTTGTTCCCTTTGTCATCGGTATGTTGCTTGCCCGGGATTCGATCGTCGGTATCATCATACCTAGTTCAATCTCATTACCGGCAAGTCTCTTTACTCGTTCCGTAATACTTCACCCCGCAACTAACTCATTAGTCACATTGCTTGCAAGGCTTATAGTGATGAGCATCACCGAGAGGGCCCAGAGATACCTCTCCGAAACACGGAGTGACAAATCCTAATCTCGATCTATGCCAACCCAAAAAATACCTTCGGAGACACCTGTAGAGCATCTCTATAAGCACCCATTTACGTTGAGACGTTTGATAGCACACAAAGTGTTCCTCCGGTATTCGGGAGTTGCATAATCTCATAGTCTAAGGAACATGTATAAGTCATGAAGAAAGTAGTAGCAATGAAACTGTAACGATCATAATGCTAAGCTAACGAATGGGTCTTGTCCATCACATCATTCTCCTAATGATGTGATCCTGTTCATCAAATGACAACACATGTCTATGGTTAGGAAACATAGCCATCTTTGATAAATGAGCTAGTCAAGTAGAGGCATACTAGGGACACTTATGTTTTGTCTATGTATTCACACAGGTACTAAGTTTCCGGTTAATACAATTCTAGCATGAATAATAAACATTTATCATGAAATAAGGATATAAATAATAAATTTATTATTGCCTCTAGGGCATATTTCCTTCACGTTAGTGTTGGCTGTGTGCATCCTAGCTATGCAGAGGCCGGGTGTACGCTCATTGTGTTTGCATCCACTTGATTCTTCATTTTGAGTAATAAAATTCACCCTTTGTCGAAAAACACATGAGTAGGTGGTTCTCTCTCAGAAAATGTAAGATGGAAGTGTAGGCACGTTCTGATGGCTCTCTCACTTATGGAGAAGGGGGTGGAGGGGTATATATAGCCTCCACACAAAATCCAGCCGTTACACACATTTGACCCAATTCGGTCAGACCGAATAGAAGAACTCGGTGAGACTGATTCGGTTCAAAATGTGAACGTTAGGAATCTCGGTGGGACCAACTAGAACAACTCAGTGGGACCGATGTGCTAGGGCTAGAGCAAAACCTCATCTCAATGCAACCTATTGTGTGAACTCAGTGAGACCGATTTCAGCAAAGAGCAAACAGAGAGTTGGTCAAGCAAACTTGGTGCGACCGATCGCTCATTTCGGTGAGACCGAAATGTTACAAAAGGAAAATAGAGAGTTTGCAGGGCCATCTAGGTGAGATCGAGATCCGTATCGGTGTGACCGAGGTATTAGGGTTTCTGGCAGTGGCTATGTCAAATGAACTTGGTGGCGTCGGATAGAAGATTTCGGTGGGGCCGAGTTTGACTTTGGGTTTTGGACATATTTGGAAATGAGAAAGTGGTTGAGGGCTTTGGAGCAATATCACTAATCATTTGGAGCAAGTAAACCATTAAGCAACACCTCATCCACTTTTAACACTATTGACTTTCCTATGGACTTAATGTGATCTTGGATCACAAAAAATGTAAATGAAGAGTCTTGAGCTTTTGCCAGTATGTGTCCTTAGCATTTTGAAGGGGTTCCACATCCTCTTGTCTATGCCACACCATTGTTGAACTTGTATGAGATACACTAGATAAAAGTATTAGTCCAACAAGAGATATGTTGGCATTAATTACCAAAATAACCCAGGGAGCACTACTTGTGCTTTCAATCTCCCGCTTATTGGTAATTAATGACAACATACAACAAAGCTTTAGATAAAAGATATGCAGAGTAATAGGTAAAGCTTTGGAGAAATATGTAACATGCATAACCTCCCCCTACATGTATGCAATCATGTTAAGATAGAATATACTAACATGTGAATGCATAATCATGACAGAGCAAGCAAAGGGTTAAATGTATCTTGGCTATATGCATCAGAGCAAATGATGTGATTAAGAAGTATACCTCCATGTTTATGAATCCCTCTTGCAAACAATATGTACAACGGCAAGAGATCATCATGCACATAAGTGGGATGCATATACTTACCTTATGGTCTTGATCTGGCTTTGGAAGGAGTGGGCTTGAGAAAACAGGCTTAGATAACAAAAGAACACTCCTAATAAAGCAATTTCAGGAAACCATAAGAGTACCAAGACTGGGATGACATGTAATGGGTGAGTACTTAGTACTTCCTTTAGATATAGACATGTCCCCAAAGAGGTAAAGATGTGCAATGAATTCCAAAGATTTTCCTCCCCTAGACCTGGACTCTTTCTCCCCCTGAATCTGATATTGGATAATGGGAGAAGGCAGGGTGAGAGAAAATTAGAGCAAGAAAGGGTAATATTAACCATAATCAGAGCAACAAAAATATTCAATGGAAATAACAAAGATGAAACATATTGACATGTCTTTCCCCTCTAAAAGACATGTGACTTCTCTCCTATTTGTTCTACTAGCATCTGGAAGAGCTTAGATGTGCTCATATGATAATCTTTGATGTGTGCTCTCTCTTCCCCTTTGACATCAATTTCCAAGAAGGGTACTTCTGGAGCATGAGTCAAGTAGGTATGATCCTTGAGAGACACTACAAAGTAGTAGATATTACATGATGCTTGTAGAGGAAAGAATCATTGAGTGGAGCTGAAGAAAATAGGCAAAATAGGCAAAACATTTTCTCAGAGTTGAAATCGGTGACACCGATTGTCTTCCGTCGGTGACACCGAGATACCAGTCACAGACAGCCCCGGTCGGTGAGACCGAATCTATCCATGTCGGTTGTACTGATGAACTATTCACAAGGAGACCTTGTGTTTCGGTCGTGCCGATGGGTTTGGATCGGAGGGACCGAATTCAACACAGAGTAAAAAAATTGTCAACTCAGCTCACTTACCAAATGAAATCTCACAAGGATTTGCAAGGAATTAACAGAAAGATTTGCAATGAATTTACGAGAAAAAAATAGAAAAGAGAACTAGATAAAGCTTTTTTTGTTTAAAAAGAAACAATCTAGCAATAAACATATGCAAGTACATAAAGTAAATGAGCAAAGGAACACTGGAGAACTTCATCTAGAAGGGGTCGGCGACAAAGTCACCTATGTTAGAGTACATTGACTGAGGAGTCAAGTGATAGCACTTGATCGTAGGTCATACTCATCGTTTAAGCTCAAAATGGGGTTACCATTTTTCGTTTAAGCATTTTGATGTATTCACATCTTGTTGAGTTGCTTTGACTCATTTCTTGGGTAAAGCTTCTCTAAGATCGAATAACATACGTTGGGTTGTGGTGTTGATCTTGATCATGTAGTCAAACTTTTGTTGGATGCTCAAGGTTGATGTAGTCCATCAAGAGTTGGGAGCACCACTTGTAGTTTGAGTTCATCTTCCTATATGGGTTAGTACAGCAAGGAAGAGCACTTGTGTATCCAGAATGACAATCATGAAACTTGATACCAAATGAAATTTGATATATTGAAATTGTCAAAGGATATGTTGAGTGAGTTCATGCTTCCTTGTATACAACAACCATATCATAGGAACTTGGTGATGTTGAGATTGCTCAAAATGTGAGTGACTTGAAATCTCATAGATTTGGGCTCATCCAAGTACCTACAAGGGTTAGATAACATGAAAGGGTACAAGTATAGATCTAAGACATATGATCATCATCATAAGAGAAACATCAAGGATTAGTCATAAAAGGCTCATGCCCTGCACGTATCTAAATGGAGTTTCTACTCCAAGTTTGAGGCATCAATTCAATTCACCTCTCAAACGGCAAAATACTTTCTCATCAAGCAGTTTGGTGAATATATCCGCCAATTGCTTATCGGTACGAACGTGCTTAAGATTGATGTCTCCTTTTGCAACATGATCTTGAATGAAATTATGACAAACTTCAATATGCTTAGTTCGAGAATGTTGCACGGGATTGTGAGCAATCTTAATAGCACTTTCATTGTCACAAAAAAGCAATGGAACATGTTCACATGTATCCCATAATCCTTAAGGGTTTGGGTCATCCAAAGTAACTGAGCACAACATGATCCAGCGGCAATGTATTCCGCTTCGGCAGTAGATAAGGATACTGAGTTTTGTTTCTTGGAGGACCAAGACACAAGGGATCTACCAAGAAATTTACAAGTACCCGAAGAGGACTTTCTATCAACCTTGTCACCGGTAGAGTCCGAATCGGAGTAGCCAACAAGATCAAAAGATGACCTCTTAGGATACCAAATGCCAAAGTTTGGTGTATGAATTAAGTATCTCACTATCCTTTTCACGGCCTTAAGATGACATTCTTTAGGGGCCACTTGATATCGCGCACACATACACACACTTAGCATAATATCGGGACGGGAGGCACATAGATATAATAGTGAGCCAATCATAGAGCGGTAAACCTTTTGGTCAACCGGTTTGCCATCCTTAGTCAAGTCAAGATGTACACTAGTAGGCATGGGTGTTTTCATACCTTAGCTTTCTTGCATGTTGAACTTCTTGAAAAGATCCTTGGTATACTTTGTTTGAGAAACAAAAGTACCTTCCTTAGTTTGCTTGATTTGCAAACCAAGGAAAAATTTGAGTTCACTCATCATAGACATCTCAAAATTCTCCGACATTAGCCTTCCAAAGTTTTCACTGAAATGGGGGTTAGTAGAACCAAATATGATATCATCCACATAAATTTGGCACAGAAATAATTCACATTAACCCTTTTAGTAAAAGTGTAGAATCAATCTTCCCAATTTCAAAGCCTTTTTCAATAAGGAACTTGGTCAATCATTTATACCTTCTCTAGGAGCTTGTTTAAGACCATAAAGAGCTTTGTGAAGGTTGTAGACATGATTAGGTTTCTTAGGATTGACAAAGCCGGGAGGTTTTTTAGCATAGAATTCCTCCTCAATTTCTCCATTTAGAAAAGCACTTTTGATGTCCGTTTGGTATAATGTGATATCATGGTGATTGGCGTAAGCAAGTAAGATGCGTATGGACTCAAGTCTAGCAACGGGGGCATATGTCTCACCATAGTCCATACCTTCGACTTGGGTGTAGCCTTGAGCGAAGAGACGGGCCTTGTTGTGTACAACTTGTCCATCCTCATCTTGCTTATTCCGAAACACCCATTTGGTTCCAATGACATTGTGGTTGTCGTCCGGCTTTTCAACCAATGTCCACACTTGATTCCTCTCGAAGTTGTGTAGCTCTTCATGCATAGCGTTCACCCAATCTGGATCCTCAAGAGCTTCTTCTACCTTCATAGGTTCAACACTAGAAATGAATGAGTGTGTTCACGAAAGTTAGCCAAGCGAGTTTTAGAGCGAGTAATTCTTCCGGTTTGCATATCATCAAAGATTTGTTCGACGGGACGGTATCTTGTGATTCTTGCTCTAACTCGTGAGAGCTTTTGTTTGGGTTGGGGTGGAACATCCTCTTCATTGTCTTCTCCTTCTTCTTGTCCTTCATCATTGTTGTTGGCGTTGTCGTTCTCTTGTGGAGGTGTAGAGGGAGATCGATGTGGTTCATCTTGTTGTACTTCCTCACTTCCTCCGTCTTGACGTGTTCCACTTGTGGATGCCTTCAAGTCAACTTGTGGTTCACCTTGATGTGAAGTTGAGGCTTCCACTTGAACGGACGAAGTACTGTCCTTCACCTCCTTTGGGCGAATCTTGCTAATGGACAAATCTTGAATTGCTTCTGAAGGATCTTTGTCTCCTACATCAATTGGAAGTTGCTCTACTTGCGAGCCATTAGATTCGTCAAACTTCACATCTACCGTCTATTCAACCTTTCAGGTGAAATTGTTGTAGACATGGTAAGTGTGAGAGTTTGAGCCAAATACTCCAAAGTATCCAACTTGGGGTTTGTTATCGGTGAGAAGCTCCCGTGCCGTCTTGCCGAGAAGCTTGTGAATATGTAGTCGATTCGTAGCATGACAAGCTGTCTCAAGCGCTTCCGCCCAAAAGTATCTTGGCGTTTTGTATTCATCAAGCATCATTCTTGCCATATCAATAAGTGTCCGATTTTTCCTCTCAACAACTCCATTTTGTTGAGGTGTGTACGTAGCCGAGAACTCATGTGAAATCCCTTCTTCATCAAGAAAGGTGTCCACATTTGCGTTCTTGAACTCCGTTCCATTGTCGCTTCGAACCTTCTTGATCTTCACTTCAAATTGATTTTGGGCCTTCCTAGCGAAGTTCTTGAAGATCTTTTGGACCCACGATTTATCATCAAGAAAGAACACCCACGTAAATCTTGAAAAATCGTCAACAATGACCAAACTGAACGAGTTACCACTGAGACTCTTGTAGGCGTTGGGACCAAAAAGATCCATATGAAGCAGCTCAAGTGGTCTTCTCATGGTCAAGATGTTCTTCATGGGATGACTTCCTCCAACTTGTTTTCCTCGTTGACAAGCACTACAAAGTCTATCCTTGTCAAATATGACATCTTTAACACCAAGGATATGATCACCTTTAATAAGCTTATCTAGATTTCGCATACCCACGTGACCTAACCTTCTATGCCATAACCAACCTTTAGAAGATTTAGCAATGAAGCACATACGAGGTTGAGCTCTCTTAGTGAAATCAAAAATGTGTGGATCACCTCTACGGATACTGGTAAAGACCATATTATGATTATCTCTTCGAAACACTTGGCAATCTACTTCAGTAAATAGAACATTGAGACCGAAATCAACTAATCTAGATACAGAAAGTAGATTATAACCAAGAGATTCAACGAGCATACCATTCTGGACGGAGCTATCATGAGAGATGGCCACCTTACCAAGGACAACTACCTTACCCTTGGAGTTGTCACCAAAAGTGACATACTTGCGGGGACCATCGTTCTCAGCAAGCTCACAGAACATATCCTTATCTCTGGTCATATATCAGTACATCCACAATCAAGAACCCATTCCTTTCCTCCGGCCATGTAACCACGAAGGTTAGCCATAAGACCAAAGTGTCTCATTGACTCATCAAGATCAAAGTCACTATCATCATCTTCATCATAATATCCATGTTCAACATCATTATGTGAATGATCATCACCTAGAGAGAGTGATTCATTAGATTTATGATCATGACAATGTGCATCTTTATGAATTCTAATAACTTGTGAGATGATGCTACTAATGACTCCAACATCTCATTTGGCACACATAAGGTCACGAAGCTCGAATAGACAATCATCAAATTTAGGATCACTAGGATTCATTATATGAAAGGCAATGGACTTTTGAAGAATCTCATCTGGATTTTTCAAAGAATAGTTTGGAAAGCGCTCCTCAAGGTATCTCCATATAGTGTAAGCACATTCAAATGCAGGCAAGCATATAAGCAAATTTCTAGGCAAACCTCTAATGATAAGATCAATAGTTCTTAGGTTGCGGGTCATGTCAAGATACTCATCGGGGGTAGGATGCAAGGGATCAATGGGAGGCACACAAGGACTAGTAATATACTTGTTCAAATTATATTCATTGAAAATCTCAAGCATCTCATTCTTCCAAGAATTATAGAACTCTCCGTCAAGCATATGCACTCTACGTCTAATACTCCCAATCGTAGGCTCATCCATCTTCCTCCAATGGTGATTAAACCAAAGCAATGGAGACCAATCCTCTGATACCAATTGAAAGGATTGAGAAGAGGGGTCTAGAGGGGGGTGATTAGACCCTCAACAAGTAAAATTGGCAATTTTTACTTCAAGTTGAGGTGGAGTTTTAGCACAATTTTAAGCATTAACAATACTTTTCAAGCAAGCATGGCAGGAGTATGAGCAGCGGAAAGAGAAAATCATGCTAATTGCAAGAAACTAAAGGGATGGGATTGTACTATGCAAACGCAATGAAGACACCGAGATTTTTGGCGTGGTTCCGATAGGTGGTGCTATCGTACATCCACGTTGATGGAGACTTCAACCCATGAAGGGTAATGTTTGCACGAGTCCACGGAGGGCTCCACCCACGAAGGGTCCATGAAGAAGCAACTTTGTCTATCCCACCATGACCATCGCCCATGAAGGACTTGCCTCACTTGGGTAGATCTTCACGAAGTAGGCGATCTCCTTGCCCTTACAAACTTCTTGATTCAACTCCACAATCTTGTCGGAGGCTCCCAAGCGACACCTAACCAATCTAGGAGACACCACTCTCCAAAAGGTAATAGATGCTATGTTGATGATGAACTCCGTGCTCTTGTGCTTCAAATGATAGTTTCTCCAACACTCAACTCTCTCACACAAATTTGGATATGGTGGAAAGATGATTTGAGTGGAAAGCAACTTGGGGAAGGCTAGAAATCAAGATTCTTGTGGCAGGATTGGAATGTCTTGATCTCAACACATGAGTAGGTGGTTCTCTCTCAGAAAATGTAAGATGGAAGTGTAGGCACGTTCTAATGGCCCTCTCACTTATGGAGAAGGGGGTGGAGGGGTATATATAGCCTCCACACAAAACCCAACTGTTACACACATTTGACCCAACTTGGTCAGACCGAATAGAAGAACTCAGTGAGACCGATTCAGTTCAAAATGTGAATGTTAGGAATCTCGGTGGAATCGACTGGAATAACTCGGTGGGACCAATGTGCTATGGCTAGGGCAAAACCTCATCTCGGTGCAGCCAATTGCGTGAACTAGGTGAGACCGATTTCAGCAAAGAGCAAACAGAGAGTTGGTCAAGCAAACTCGGTGTGACCGATCGCTCATTTCGATGAGATCGAAATGCTACAAAAGGAAAACAGAGAGTTTGCTGGCCCATCTTGGTGAGACCGAGATCCGTATCGATGTGACCGAGGTGTTAGGGTTTCTGGCAGTGGCTATGTCAAATGAACTCGGTGGTGCCGGATAGAAGATTTTGGTGGGGCCGAGTTTGACTTTGGGTTTTGGATATATTTGGAAATGAGAAAGTGGTTGAGGGCTTTGGAGCAATATCACTAAGCATTTTGAGCAAGTAGACCATTAAGCAACACCTCATCCCCTTTTAATAGTATTGGCTTTCCTATGGACTCAATGTGATCTTGGATCACTAAAAATGTAAATGAAGAGTCTTGAGCTTTTGCCAATATGTGTCCTTAGCATTTTGAAGGGGTTCCACATCCTCTTGTCCATGCCACGCCATTGTTGAACTTGTATGAGATACACTAGATAAAAGTATTAGTCAAACAAGAGATATGTTGGCATTAATTACCAAAATCACCCAGGGAGCACTTGTGCTTTCAATAATCTTCATGCTCAACGCTGGCACCAAATAACAATTATTGAGGTCTAAAACTAATTTCGAAGGTAGATGTAGAGGTAGCGTGCCGACGGCGATCACATCGACCTTGGAACCATTCCCGACGTGCATCGTCACCTTGTCCTTAGCCAATCTTCGTTTATTCTGCAGCTCCTGTTTCGAGTTACAAATATGAGCAACCGAACCAGTATCAAATACCCAGGCGCTACTACGAGCATTAGTAAGGTACACATTGATAACATGTATATCAAATATACCTTTATTCACTTTGCCATCTGATACGTCTCCAATGTATCTATAATTTTTTATTGTTCCATGCTATTATATTATCTGTTTTGGATGTTTTATATGCATTAATATGCTATTATATTATTTTTGGGACTAACCTTATAACCTAGAGCCCAGTGCCAGTTCCTATTTTTTCCTTGTTTTTTAGTTTCGCAGAAAAGGAATACCAAACAGAGTCCAAACAGAATGAAACCTTCGCGATGATTTTTCTTGGACCAGAAGACAACCAGGAGACTTGGATATGAAGTCGGAGGAGCCACGAGGCGGCCACAAGGACAGAGGGCGTGACCCCACCCTTG
This sequence comes from Aegilops tauschii subsp. strangulata, assembly GCF_002575655.3. Classification (NCBI taxonomy): domain Eukaryota; kingdom Viridiplantae; phylum Streptophyta; class Magnoliopsida; order Poales; family Poaceae; genus Aegilops; species Aegilops tauschii. The sequence goes on along the minus strand of NC_053036.3, from coordinate 507,531,408 downwards.
TGGGCCCCCCCGTGACTCTCCTGACCTAATTCTTTCGCCTATATATTCCCATATATCCCCAAACCACCAGAGGCATCCACGAAAACACTTTTCCACCACCGCAACCTTCTGTAACCGTGAGATCCCCTCTAGGGACCTTTTTCGGCACCCTGTCGGAGGGGGATTTGGTCACGGAGGGCTTCTACATCAACTGTATTGCCCTTCCGATGAAGCGTGAGTAGTTTACCACAGACCTACGGGTCCATAGCTAGTAGCTAGATGGCTTCTTCTCTCTCTTTGATTCTCAATACCATGTTCTCCTCGATGTTCTTGGAGATCTATTCGATGTAATACTTTTTTGCGGTGTGTTTGCCGAGATCCGATGAATTGTGGATATATGATCAGCTTATCTATGAATATTATTTGAATCTTCTCTGAATTCTTTTATGCATGATTTGATATCTTTGTAATTCTCTTCGAACTATCGGTTTGTTTTGGCCAACTAGATTGGTTTTTCTTGCAATGGGAGAAGTGCTTAGCTTTGTGTTCAATCTTGTGGTGTCCTTTCCTAGTGACAGTAGGGGCAGCAAGGCACGTATTGTATTGTTTCCATCGAGGATAAAAATATGGGGTTTCATCATATTGCTTGAGTTAATTCCTCTACATCATGTCACCTCACTTAATGTGTTAGTCTATTATTCATGAACTTAATACTCTAGATGCAGGCAGGAGTCGGTCGATGTGTGTATTTATAGTAGTAGACGCAGAATCGTTTTGGTCTACTTGACACGGACGTGATGCCTATAGTCATGATCATTGCCTTAGATATCGTCATAACTTTGCGCTTTCTATCAATTGCTGGGCAGTAATTTGTTCACCCACCGTATTATTTGCTATCTTGAGAGAAGCCTCTAGTGAAACCTATGGCCCCCGGGTCTATTTTCCATCATATAAGTTTCCGATTTACAATATTAGTTTTCGATCTACTATTTTGCAATCTTTTACTTTCCGATCTATAAACCAAAAATACCAAAAATATTTACTTTATCGTTTATCTATATTTGTCAGATCTCACTTTTGCAAGTAACTGTGAAGGGATTGACAACCCCTTTATTGCGTTGGGTGCAAGTTGTTTGATTGTTTGTACAGGTATTCGGTGATTTGTGCGTTCTCTCCTACTAGATTGATACCTTGGTTCTCAAACTGAGGGAAATACTTATCTGTACTTTGCTGCACCACCATTTCCTCTTCAAGGGAAAAACCAACGCAAGCTCAAGAAGTAGCACCATCCTTCTTATCCATCAAGTATTTGGGGCAGTTCCGCTTCCAGCGACCATTCCCTTTGCAGAAGAAGCACTCAGTTTTAGGCTTGGGTCCAGCTTTGGGCTTCTTCCCGGGAGCGGCAACTTGCTTGCCATTATTTTTGAAGTTCCCTTTCTTTCCCTTGCCCTTTTTCTTGAAATTCATGTTCTTGTTAACCATCAACACTTGATGCTCCTTCTTGATTTCTACCTCCGTGGCTTTGAGCATTGCAAAGAGCTCGGGAATCGTTTTCGTGATCCCTTGCATATTATAGTTCATCACAAAGCCTTTGTAGCTTGGTGGGAGTGATTGAAGAACTATGTCAATAACACTATCAACTGGAAGATCAAATCCCAACTGAGTCAAGTGGTTATGATACCTAGACATTTTGAGTATGTGTTCACTGACAGAATTGTTCTCCTCCATCTTGCAGCTATAGAACTTGTTGGAGACTTCATATCTCTCAACCCGGGCATTTGCTTGAAATATTAACTTCAACTCTTGGAACATATCATATGCTCCATGATGTTCAAAACGTCTTTGAAGTCCTGGTTCTAAGCCGTAAATCATGGCACACTGAACTATTGAGTAGTCATCAGATCGAGCCTGCCAGACATTCATAACATTTGCAGTAGCTCCTGCAGCAGGTCTGTCACCTAGCGGTGCATCAAGGACATAATTCTTCTGTGCAGCAGTGAGGATAATCCTCAAGTTACGGAATCAGTCCATGTAGTTGCTACCATCATCTTACAACTTAGCTCTCTCTAGGAACGCATTAAAATTCAGGGGAACGGTAGCACGAGCCATTGATCTCCAACATAGATATGCAAAACTATTATGACTAAGTTCATGATAAATTAAGTTCAATTAATCAAATTACTAATGAACCTCCACTTAAATAAACATCCCTCAAGTTATCCAAGTGATACATGATTCAAATCAACAAACCCATGCCCGATCATCAGGTGAGATGGGATAGTCATCAATGGTGAACATCTCTATGTTGATCATATCTACTATATGACTCATGTTCGACCTTTCGGTCTCCAGTGTCCGAGACCATGTCTGTACATGCTAGGCTCGTCAAGTTTAGCCCAAGCTGCATGTGCAAAACTGTCTTACACCCGTTGTATGTGAACGTAGAGTCTATCACACCCGATCATCACGAGGTGCTTAGAAAATGACAAACTTTGGCAACGGTGCATACTCGGGGAGAACACTTTTATCATGAAATTTAGTGAAGGGATCATCTTATAATGCTACCGCCGTTCTAAGCAAAATAAGATGCATAAAGGATAAACATCACACGCAATCAAAATATGTGACATGATATGTCCATCACCATCTTGTGCTTTTGATCTCCATCTCCAAAGCATCATCATGATCTCCATCGTCACCGACTCGACACCTTGATCTCCGTCATTGCGTCGGGGTCATCTCGCCAACTATTGCTTCTACAACTATTGCTAATGAATAGCGATAAAGTAAAGCAATTATGTGGCGCTTGCAATTCATACAAAAATTAAGAGACAACCCTAAGGCTCCTGCCCATTGTCGATATTAAAAAACATGATCATCTCATACAACAACGTATATCACATCACGTCTTGACCATATCACATCACAACATGCCCTGCAAAATCAAGTTAGACATCCTCTACTTTGTTGTTACATGTTTTATGTGGCTCCTACGGGCTTCTAGCAAGAACCGTTCTTACCTACGGCAAAAACCACAACGATGATTTATCAAGTTTGCTGTTTTAACCTTCTTCAAGGACCATACGTAGTCAAATTCGATTCAACTAAAGTAGGAGAAATAGACACCCGCCAGCCACCTTTATGCAAAACAAGTGGCATGTCTGTCGGTGGAATCAGTCTCATGTATGTGGACATGTAAGGTTGGTCCGGGACGCTTCATCTAACAGTATCGCCGAATCAAAATAAGACATTGGTGGTAAGCAGTATGACCATCACCACCCACAACTCTTTGTGTCCTACTCGTGCATATCATTTACGCATAGACCTGGCTCATGATGCCACTGATGGGAACGTTGCATGCAAAACAAAAAAATTCTACGCACACGCAAGATCTATCCATGGAGATGCATAGCAACGAGAGGGGATAGTGTGTCTACATACCCTCGTAGACCGTAAGTGGAAGCGTTTAGTAACGCAGTTTATGTAGTCAAACTTCTTCGCGATCCAACCGGTCAAGTAACGAACGTACGGCACCTCCGCGTTCAGCACATGTTCATCTCGGTGACGTCCTCGCCTTCTTGATCCAGCAAGACGGGCGAAGTAGTAGATGAGTTCCGGCAGCACGACGGCGTGGTGACGTGGTGGTGATGCTATCTTCGCACAGCTTCGCCTGAGCACTCCGAAAATATGACCGAGGGACGAAACTGTTGAGAGGGGCGCCGCACACGGCTGAGAGATTGTCATCGGTTTGTGTGGCACCCCTCCCTCTCATATATATAGGTGAGGGGAGGGGAGGCAGCCTTGGGTGCGCCCCAAGGTGGCCGGCCGGCCCTCTTGGGTGCGTGGCCTTTGGCGCCCCCTTCCTTGTTTGGTGCCAGGGAGGAGGTAGGAGGAGGTGCCCCCCCTTCCTTTCTCCCATGAGGAGGGGAAGGTGGGAGGGGCAAGCCCTCCCCCCTTTCCTTTCTCTAGGGCCAGCGGCGAGGGAGAGGGCGTGCTAGCCCCCTTGTGGGCTGGTGTGTGCCTCCCCTTGGCCCATTAGGCCCATAGACCTCCCGGGGCCTCCCGGAACCCCTTCCGGTGTTCCGATGACTACCCGATACCTCCCGAAACTCGTCGGATTGCCAAATATCATCGTCCTATATATCGATCTTTACCTCCGGACCATTTCGGAGCTCCTCGTCATGTCCGTGATCTCATCCGGGACTCTGAACAACATTCGGTCACCAAATCACATAACTCATTAACAGTAAATCGTCAACGAATGTTAAGCGTGCAGACCCTATGGGTTTGAGAACTATGTAGACATGACCGAGACACCTCTCCGATCAATAACCAATAGCGGAACCTAGATGCCCATAGATCTTTATCGGTCGAATCTTATGACAACATTCGTAATTCCCTTTGTCTATCGGTATGTTACTTGCCTGAGATTCGATCACCGGTATCTTCATACCTAGTTCAATCTCGTTACCGGCAAGTCTCTTTACTCGTTCTGTAATTCATCATCTCGTAACTAACTCCTTAGTCACTTTGCTTGCAAGCTTCTTGTGATGTGTATTACCGAGAGGGCCCAGAGATACCTCTCCGATACACGGAGTGACAAATCCTAATCTCGATCCATGCCAACTCAACAGACACCTTCGGAGATTCTTGTAGAGCATCTTTATGATCACCCAGTTACGTTGTGACGTTTGATAACACACAAGGTATTCCTCCGGTATCCGGGAGTTGCATGATCTCATAGTCAAAGGAATATGTATTTGAAATTAAGAAAGCAATAGCAATAAACTAAATGATCATATGCTAAGCTAACTGATGGGTCTTTTCCATCACATCATTCTCCTAATGATGTGATCCCGTTATCAAGTGACAACACATGTCTATGGTTAGGAAACCTTAACCATCTTTGATCAACGAGCTAGTTTAGTAGTGGCTCACTAGGGACACGGTATTTGTTTATGTATCCACACATGTATTTAAGTTTCCAATCAATACAATTATATCATGAATAATAAACCTTTATCATGAATAAGGAAATATAAAAGAACAACTTTATTATTGCCTCTAGGGCATATTTCCTTCACTGGGACCTGGATCTCCGACGTTCTCTGTCTCCTGAAAAGTTGAATGACTGGCAGCGTCTCGTTTCTTGCATTCCCGTGCTCTCAGAGGGAGGTGTTTTGGCCCCATTCCGCCTCTAGGCGTTTTTCTGTTAAGTCCTTATATGCTAAAATTATTTCTGGCACCCTCACTTCTAAGTTCAAGTTGATTTGGTGGGCCCGAATTCCTCCCAAGTTCAAGATTTTTATGTGGCAAGCTTTGAGAGGGCGGTTGCCTGCGTCTGATCAAATTCGTAAATGTAATGGACCTGGTTCCGATCGCTATGCGCTGTGTGGTGAGCTGGAGGACACAAACCACATATTTTTTAATTGTTTCCTGGCCAAACTGGTTTGGTGCTGCATCAGGTCCTGGCTTCATGTGTCCTGGAATCCCTCCTCCTTCTCTGAACTTAGAAATCTTGCCTCTAGCATTGTTGGGGATACCAAGCGTGTATTTTGGGTTGGCTTTGCGACTATTTGTTGGGCTCTAGAGAATACTAGAAACAAATTCACCGTCGAGCATACTTTTCTTGCTAAACCTGCTAATTGTTTATTTAAATCTTGCTTGTTCTTGTAGTAGTGGAGATTATTGACTAAGGAGGCCGACCGCGATGCTTTTGACTTGATGTCTTCCATAGTTTGGGTTCAGCTATCTCTCTATCACAGCTTCGGTCAAGTGGCTAGAGAACTTGGTGGTCCCTTTGGGAGTGCTTATTATGTCTTTCTCTTACCTGTACGGTCTGCGTGCCGTTACTCTGGCCTAGGCGCCATGTACCTCAGTACTGTTTAACTCTTTTTGTTGTCGTTGTTCTTCTCTGGTTTTATCTATGTGGTGAAGCTGCCTGGTGGCTTTATTTATAAAGTTGGGCCCATGCCTTTCCTCTAAAAACAACTTACAATGATAAAATGCACCGGCAAGATATAAAGTGTTGAGCAAAGCTAGCAGGCTCCACCCAGCCTGCAAGTAAAGATATAGAAAACTGAGGTATATACAGCTTGAAGACGATGGAGCCCTCCGTCAGGAATAAAAACCACACAGTGCCACCAAGAGGACCTTGACGGATGGAGGCAGGAGGTGGGGAGGCGCTCACGTAGTCTCCATGGGCCAGCCGACGCAGATACACCTTGGATTTCTCCGGCGCCACCTCCCACCTCCAGCCTCCAAACAAGACCAACTCCAGCAATCGAAGGAAACACGAGGAGGGCCAACGGAGGCAACCATGGTTGAAGAAGATGGAAGCCTTCAGATCTGCAAAGGGCACAGGCGAGGAAGAACTACCAGCACCAACGAGCACCGGTCACCGCACACCTGACTTCAATCCACCAAGCTTGTCTCAAGGCCCATGAAGCTTGGCGAAGGTGTAAGTGCATCTAGTGCCCCTTAGTGATTTTGGTGTATTGAAGACTTATAGGTTAAGGGACTAATGCATTTGTGAGTGTACACAGGTTCTATAAGTCTATGAGGAGTTTGATATTTATGATGAAAGTCGGCCCCTAAAAATGAATGTCTTCAGTTGAAGACTTTGGTTTTCTTGAAGACTTTGAAAATGAGCAAAATTGGTGTGACCTTGAAGACTTTGATATTGATGCCAGGATTATGAAGCGTGGAGACTTCTGTTTTCGTAGTTTCATTTTCTCTTTCTTGAGTCATAGGAACCATCGTACTGTTAAAGGGGGTCGAGGTAAAACTAAGGAAACACTTTCCATGTGATGCTCATCTCAAAGCCTACACCTACCCAATCCTTTCGAGTGAAGCCATTGGAAATCTCATACAGTTTAGTCAATTTCTTCAGTGACAGAGATGAAGATCTTCTGTTCTCTGAGGAATTTGTTCTGACTAAGGAGTTAGGAATTCGCCAGTGCGGATTGCCTACAAGTGAGGAACATGATAGCCCTGAGGAATTTGAGAGCTCAAATTTCCGACCGTTGTTGTGCTATGCGCCAGCTGTCCAAAATATCCTACCCATCTAACAATGATATCATTGAAGGGCATTTATGTCTTATCATGTCGGGCTGCTTCCCAGCTATAAATAGCCGCCCCCTACTACCACTAGCTGGTTGGCTACTCCGAGAGAAACTGACACTTGTCATTGAGAGCATCCCATCCTCCAAGGACTTTGAGCGAAAATCATCAGTGAGGAAAACCCAAACCCAAACAACTACAACCCAAAGTGATTGAGCATCACTCAAGAGATTGTTCCTGTGTGGAACCGACGCTTGTTACCTTTGAGGACTGTGCATCCTCCAGACGGTTAGGCGTCATGGTCTAGAGCATCTAAGAGGAATTGTGGACCACCGAGTGACCGAGTCTGTGAAGGTTTGGAAGTCACCTGAAGACTTACCACAAGTGATTGGGCGAGGTCTATGTGACTTTAGCTCAAGGAGAATACGGTGAGGACTGTGTGTTCGGGACTGTGTGTCCTCGGGTTTAAATACCTAGCCGCTCCAACCAGATGTACAACTGTCACAACAGTTGGAACTAGTCTACCAAATCATTGTCTTCACCAAGCTACTGGTTCTATTTCCTCAACCCTTCCATTTCCTCATTCATGTGTTGATGAACTTGATCGTTACTGTTTGTAGACTTTGACTGAAGACTTTATCAATTTCCTCAATCCTAATTCTTCAGTTATCTTATCTTCAGCCTGCTTATCCTGTTTACACGCTACATGTGCTCTATGTATGTTTCATTTCATCATGATGACTATGCTACTGCTTTGTTATGCATGTACCTGAGTACTTATTCTGCTGTTGGTAGTTCGTCGCTTAGGAAATTCCTCACTTAGAATTTCCTCAGTGAAGAATTCATAAAAATCGCTTATCCACCCCCCCTCTAGTCGACATAACACACTTTCAATTGGTATCAGAGCAAGGTACTCCCTTGTTCTATGTGATTTTGGTTTAACCACCTGGAGTTTTAGTTATGTCGACTGCAGGCATGATCAAGATCTCGGTTGGGTGTCCCACCTTCGATGGGATGGATTACCCCTACTGGAAGAATAAGATGCGCATGCATCTTGAGGCAATTGACAACGATCTCTGGTACGTTGTGGAAAATGGTGTTCCCTCCATCACTCCTTCCGTGAACGTTACTGATGTGAAGAGATTCAAGCAACTCAACTCTCAAGCGAAGAATATCATATGTGGCCGTCTGAGCAAAGGACTGTATGGCAGAGTGAGTGCTTTGGAGACAGCAAAGCTTATCTGGGATAGGTTGTCCAAGGTCAGAAGGAATCTCAACTCAACGTGACTCTCGAGTTGACGTTCTTCACAATCTCTTCAACCGCTTCAAAAGAATCGTCAACGAAAATGTTCAGCAAACCTTTGATCACCTCACTGACATCTCAAATGAGCTTCAATCACTTGGTGCCACTGACATCACCGACCATGAGGTGGTGAAGAAATTGCTGAGATCACTTGATTCCTCATTCGATACACTGGCATTGATGATTCAAGAACGTGGAGACTACAAGTCACTAGATCGTGCTGATATCCTTGAGAGGCTGAACACTCATGAATTCCAACTGGCTGAGAAGAGAGATCTCTACGGGCCTAGCTATGGAAGATCACGCGCAGTGATGTAAGTGCATCTAGTGCCACCCCTAGTTGGTTTTGGAGTATTGACGACAAACCTGGTTGAGGGACTAATGTGTTTCTGAGAATTGCATGATAACACAGGTAGTAGTCCCTCATTGAGTCGGTTTACCTACCGGAGATGACCCCTAAAAATGTATGAAGACATTGAAGACAATAGTGGTATGTGAAGATATTCACATTGAAGACTATGACAAGAGAAGGCATTGCGTGAAGACTATGGAGCGCGAAGACTTAGTTGTTTTGTTGTTTCCTTTTCTTCTTTGTTGAGTCGTAGGAACCACCGTACTGTTAAGTGGGGTCCCAGTGAACAAAGTCAGAGTGACTGAAGTGATGCTCAACCAAAATCCTATGTCTTCGAGCGAAGACAATGAGAGCAAATCTTATCCAGAGCTGGATGAGTCAGCTTTACTTGTAGCCCAAGTAAAGTTGCCGCGTGTGTTTGAAATCTGACCGTTGGAACACGTGTCAGTTCCTTAGTGACCCAGGGTCATTTCGGACAAATCAGGTCGGGTTGCCTAGTGGCTATAAATAGCCCACCCCCTACACCATAAATTGGTGGCTGCTAAGAATTAGTGCACGGCTTTTGTCGTTTGAGAGCAACCCACCTCCGAAGCTTTTGAGAGAGAGAAATCCTTGCGAGGACAAAGCCCAAACACCCAGAGCCAAAGAGTGTTAGGCATCACTGAAGTCTTTCTGTCCGCGTGACCTGAAGACTTGGTACACTTGAGGACTGTGAATCCTCCAGCCAGTTAGGCGTCGCGTTCTGAGCATCCAAGAGTCATTGTGGATCGCCGGTGAATGACTTCTGTGAAGGTTTGGAAGTCTACCTTGAAGACTTACCAGAGTGATTGGGCGAGGACTGGGTGTCCTTAGCTTAAGGGGAATAAGGTGAAGACGCGGTCTTCTAAGTTGAATCTCAGCCTCCCTAACCAGATGTACAGTTGTCACAGCAACTGGAACTGGTCCAACAAATCATGTGTCCTCAACAAGTGACTGGTTCTATCCTCTCCCTCTCCTTACTTATAGTTCGTCTTCGTGAAGTCATTGCCTATTTGCTTTACCTATTTGTCTTCACTGTGTGACTACTATCGTTGTTTGGCTTCATACCATCTTCCATCCTGATCCTTACTACCTAGCTGCTATTAGTCTTCGTGCTTTCACTTCATTGCATACTTGACTATGGGTTGCTTAGTGTAGTTTACCTTCCGCTGCATATCAATAGGTTCATTTCTATTGTTTGTCTTCAAAACTCTCATGTTTTGAAGACTTTCATAAAAATCGCCTATTCACCCCCCTCTAGTCAATAACTAGCACTTTCAATTGGTATCAGAGCAAGGTACTCCCTGGTTCTATGTGATTCGGTTTAACCACCTGGAGTTTTAGCTATGTCGACTGCAGGGATAATCAAAGTCTTCGCTGCTTGCCCCGTCTTCGATGGAACTGAATATCCCTACTGGAAGAATAAGATGCGCATGCATCTTGAAGCCATTGATGTCGACCTCTGGTATGTCGTCAAGAATGGCGTTCCCAAGACTGGTGAAGGTGTCACCCCTGCTGATGTCAAGAAGTTCATTCAACTGGATTCTAATGCCAAGAACATCATCTGTGGTCATCTGACCAAAGGACAGTATGGCCGTGTGAGTGCTCTGGAAACGTCGAAGCTAGTCTGGGACTGGCTCTCCAAGGTCAACGAAGGCGTCTCAACCCAGAGAGATCAAAGGATCGGTGTTCTTCGCAACCTCTTCAACCGCTTCAAGAGAAACGACAATGAGAATGTCCAGCTCACGTTTGATCGCCTCACTGACATCACAAATGAGCTTCGTGCTCTCGGCGCCACTGAGATTACCAAGCATGAAATCGTCAAGACACTACTGAGATCACTTGACAGCTCGTTCGACACCCTTGCCCTCATGATACAAGAACGCCCTGACTTCAAGACACTCGATCCGTCTGATATACTTGAGAGGCTCAACACACATGAGTTCCAGCTATCTGAGAAAAGAGATATCTATGGTCCCAACTATGGCCGAACTCGTGCTTTGAAGGCAAAAGTTGTTTCCTCATCTGAAGAAGAATTTGACTGCAGTTCTGATGATCCTGAAGACATTGGAAAGGAACTTGCTATGCTTGTGAAGAAGTTCCAGAAGTTCACTAAGAAGAAGGGCTTCAGAAAGTCTTCAAGATCCAGCTCAAGAAATGATGAAGCTTCCACTCATTACTACAAGAAGAGAACATGTCACAAGTGCAAGAAACCTGGACACTACATCTCTGAGTGTCCACAGTGGGACAATGAGAACAAAAAGAAGAAGAAGAAGAAGAAGAAGAGCAAGGAATATGATTCTGATGACAAGAAGAAGAAGAAGAAATCCTCAAAGTCTTCTTCCAAGTCCTCATCCAAGTCTTCATCTCATAAGAAGAGCTCATCTGGCAAGGCTCGTGCTTTTGTCAGCAAGGAGATGGATTCAGAGGTGGAGTTTGCTTCTGAGGAGGTGGAGGTGGAGTCTGAGGAGGAGTCTGACCCTGGCATTGCAAGTCTGGCTCTAGCTACAGCCTACGTTGCCAAGTCCATCTTCAACACTGAAGACAATGGCTCCGTCACCAACGCTGAAGCTAATGACAAGGACGACTCTGCTCCCAGCTACTGCTTCATGGCACGTGGTGCCAAGGTAAAATCATGCGATGCTTACTTTCAAACATCTAGTGAAGATGACTCTGATTGTGAATCCAAACCCAGCTACAAAACACTTGCTAAAATTGCAACTGAACAACAGAAAGCTATGGAACATACTCAAAAACTGTTAGATAAAAGCGATGACCTGTTGGACGCTGAAATGACCCGTTCTCAGTCCTTAATTGAAGACATAAACAATCTTCATGTTAAGTACCAGGAACTTGAAAGTCGTCATGAAACGCTCTCAACAACTCATGAAAAGCTCTCCTATGATTATCTTCAAAGGAAGCAAGAGCTTGAGAAATTGAGAGCGACTCATGAAGATCTTCAAAAAGAGAATGAGTCACTTCGCGCTCAACAGATCAGTTCCGCTCAGGAAGGATTTGAACCACCATGTCTAAAATGCCTTGAGCGTGATAACGCTACTTCTGTTGCTGAATGTTCTACTGCTGCTACTGTTGCAATATCTTCAACTGCTGATGTGGTAACTAACCCCTCTGCTGAGGATACCACTACTATTGCTGATGAAAATGCTAGGCTAAAGACATTGCTTGAAACAGGGATGTACAAAAGTCTCAAAGGGCATCAGACACTGTGAGATGTCCTCAAAAAGCAGATTCTGAACCGAAACCCTAGGAAAGAGGGTGTTGGGTTCGAGAGGAAAATGAATGTTGATGGCTCCTACTGGAAGCCTAAGCAGTACCCCAAAACCACATGGGTTGCTGCAAAGGGACCTTCAGTGGATCCATCCACCTTATCTGGCTTCACATGTGCTAACCCTATTATCATTGATGAATCCTTTGATGCAAACTATAAACTGTTTAAGAATCAGAATGGTGAAGTGTTTGCCAGATATATTAGTACTAACTGCAGGAATGGGCCACCTATGAAGAAGATCTGGGTTCCCAAAAGTTGTCTTGAGAATCTTCCCGTGAATGTCATCATGACACCACCTGGGAAGAAGACAAATCCCAGACCAAAGGCTTCATATGGTCCAAAGGCTTCATACAGATACAGGACTCAACTGAGTCACCCTAACGCCAATGTTTTGCAGGGAAACCATACTCAGACTTATGAATATGAGTGTGTGTCTTCAAACCGCTATGTTTATAAAACTAAGAACTTTTCTGCTTATTCATATGAGTATCATTCTTATCCTGCAAGGCTATTTGCTAGGGCTCCAAAGCCGAAGTTCTCAGATGCTGCACTTAGACTCATTGCTTCTAAGCCACTCCTGAAGATGTGGGTGGTTAAGAAGAATTAACTTTCTTTTGCAGGGAAAGGTCTCCAGCCGGAAATCAAAGGCGTCTGATGCTATTGCCGGGGACCTAAAACATCTTGTAGGGCGCAAGATCAAATGCCCAAATGGTCTCACTATGTATTTTGTTCCTGAATCGTTTGCCAATCATCCTATCAATCCTAATCTTGATCTGAGCTTTGATAATCCTCTTGCCCGTGAAATGTTTATGCTTCACAATACTCTAGGTGAAGCCTATCCCCCTAACTGTACTGTAGGGTATGACACCTCATGCTTCAGAATGGATTATGGACAGCGGATGCACTAATCATATGACTGGTGATCGAAGTCTTCTCATGGACTCAACCTTGCGTCCATCTGACAAGAGTCACATCACATTTCCTGACGCTGGTAAAAGCAAGGTATTGGGTCTAGGTAGAGTTGCAATCTCAAAGGATGAACACATGGATAAAGTGATGCTTGTTGAATCCCTTGGTTTCAACTTAATGTCTGTCTAAATGCTTTGTGACTTGAACATGATTGTGATATTTGGAAAATATCGTTGCCTTTTACTAATGAAATCTGACAAGTCTCTAGTCTTTGAAGGGTACCGGAAAGATGATCTGTACATGGTAGATTTCTCAGCAGGGCCACAGCTTGCCATATGCCTTCTTGCAAAAGCTTCAGAGTGCTGGCTCTGGCATCGGAGGCTAGGGCATGCTGGCATGAGGAACTTACACACTCTCGCAAAGAAGAAGCATGTCATAGGCATCGAGGGCGTCAAGTTCAAGAAGGATCACTTGTGCGGTGCCTGCGAAGCTGGAAAGATGACTAGGGCCAAGCATCCCTCGAAGACAATCATGACGACATCTCAACCCTTCGAGCTGCTACACATGGACTTATTTGGCCCTACTCACTACTCTACTCTCACTACTACTGCTTGTCTCTATGGCTTCGTCATTGTTGATGATTATTCAAGATATACATGGGTGCACATAATTATCTACAAGACTGAAGTGCAGGATGTCTTCAGACGCTTCGCCAACCGTGCCATGAACAACTATGGCGTCAAGATCAAGAATATCAGGAGTGACAATGGCACAGAGTTCAAGAACACCGGCCTCGACCTTTACTTGGATACATTGGGAATCACTCATGAGTTCTCCGCTCCGTACACACCTCAGCAGAATGGCATCGTGGAGCGCAAGAACAGAACACTCATTGAGATGGCTCGGACGATGCTCGATGAATACAAGACACCAAGAAAGTTCTGGCCTGAAGCTATTGATACTGCATGCCATGTCATCAACCGTGTTTATCTTCAAAAGCTTCTGAAGCAAACATCCTATGAACTCCTCACTGGTAAGAAGCCAAATGTCAGTTACTTCAGAGTATTTGGTGCTAGGTGCTAGATCAAGGATCCACATCACACTTCAAAATTTGCACCGAAAGCACATGAAGGTTTTATGCTTGGTTACGGAAAGAATTCACACTCCTACAGAGTCTTCAACCTCTTTCACTATAAAGTGGTTGAAACTGTGGATGTGCAGTTCAATGAGACTAACGGCTCGCAAAGAGAGCACCTGCCAAATGTGCTAGATGAAGTTCCACCTAGTGAATCCATCAAGCTAATGGGAACTGGAGAAATCATACCGACTGATGCACAACCTGAAGAGGAACTTATCATTTTCGCACCTAATCAACCTGAAGACAATGCTCAGCCTGAAGACAATCCTCCTAACGATGACAATGATCAGCAAGAGCAAAATCTTCGTCTGGTTCATCCTCGAGTTGCAAATGAAATACAGATTGAGAAGATAATTGACAGCATCAATGCGCCTAGTCCACTCACTCGTTCAAGAGCAACACAACTAGCAAATTTCTGTGGGCACTTTGCATTTGTCTCAATATCTGAACCCAAGAAAGTTGCTGAAGCGTTCATGGAACCTGAATGGATTCAAGCTATGCAAGAAGAGCTTCAATAGTTCAAGATGAACAATGTCTGGGAACTTGTCAAGCATCCTGACCCCCACAAGCACAACATAATAGGCACAAAATGGATATATCGCAACAAACAAGATGAGCATGGTCAAGTTGTCAGAAACAAGGCTCGTCTTGTTGCTCAAGGATACACTCAAACTGAAGGGATTGACTTCGATGAAACATTTGCTCCTGTGGCTAGGCTTGAAGCTATTCGCATACTGCTAGCCTATGCTAACCATCACAACATCTTGCTGTATCAAATGGATGTGAAGAGTGCATTTCTCAACGGCAAGATTGAAGAAGAAGTGTATGTCGCACAACCTCCTGGCTTTGAAGATCCAAAGCATCCTGATATGGTGTACAAGCTAAACAAGGCACTGTATGGCCTCAAACAAGCCCCTCGCGCCTGGTATGACACGCTCAAAGACTTCCTAAAGAGCAAAGGCTTCAAACCTGGTTCCCTGGATCCCACACTCTTCACGAAGACATATGATGGTGAACTGTTTGTGTGCCAAATATACGTGGATGACATTATCTTCGGCCGCACCAACCAGAAATACAGTGATGAATTTGGACACATGATGCAAGAGCAATATCAAATGTCAATAATGGGTGAGCTGAAGTTTTTCCTTGGTCTTCAAATCCGTCAACAAAGAAATGGAATCTTCATATCTCAAGAGAAATACCTCAAAGATTGTCTGAAGAAGTTTGGAATGCAAGACTGCAAAGGTTACACGATGCCAATGCCAACCAAGAGTCATCTGGGTCCTGACGTCAATGGTAAAGAGTTCGATCAAAAGGTATACCGCTCCATGATTGGTTCTTTACTTTATTTATGTGCATCTAGGCCAGATATTATGCTTAGTGTTTGCATGTGTGCTCGATTCCAAGCGGCACCAAAGGAATCGCATCACTTAGCTGTGAAGCGAATTCTTCGATATTTGGCTTACACCCCAACATTAGGATTATGGTATCCAAAGGGCTCAGAGTTTGATCTACTTGGATTCTCGGATGCTGATTATGCTGGTGAGAAGGTGGATCGCAAGTCTACATCAGGCACATGTCACTTTCTAGGACGATCACTTGTCTGTTGGTCTTCAAAGAAGCAGGACTGTGTATCACTCCCCACTGCTGAATCTGAATACATTGCTGCTGAATCTTGCTGCACTCAGCTTCTATGGATGAAGCAAACACTCAAGGACTATGGAATCCATCTGAAACAAGTACCACTCTACTGCGACAATGAAAGCGCCATCAAGATTGCCAACAACCCAGTTCAGCACTCGAAGACAAAGCACATTGAAATTCGTCATCACTTTCTCAGAGATCA
Organism: Aegilops tauschii subsp. strangulata; assembly: GCF_002575655.3. NCBI lineage: Eukaryota > Viridiplantae > Streptophyta > Magnoliopsida > Poales > Poaceae > Aegilops > Aegilops tauschii. The sequence continues at coordinate 507,515,512 of NC_053036.3, read as the reverse complement.
TGTCATGAAGGAAGATATTGATATCATACATGTCAACACTGAAGAGCAACTGGCAGATATCTTCACAAAGCCCTTGGATGAGAAAAGGTTCTGCAAGTTACGGTGTGAGCTAAATATCTTGGAATCCTCAAATTTCCTGTGATCAGGCACACATCCTAACACTTATGCATGTTGATGACTTAGATGTGCAACACACGAAGTAAAGTATGTCTTCAATCAATGAAGACTTACATTCTAAGTGTGAATACATTAACACGGAATTTGACTTCGGAGCGCCACGATAATTGTGCGCCATGTCTGGGTCTAATACTTCCTATACGGTGGGTAACGCCACCACCAAATTCTTCTGTTTGAAGTGTTTTTCTCATGGCGTTACATTTGCTATGTCTTCGCATTTGGTTTGTCTTCAATTTCAACTTGTCTTCATGATTATCTTCACTATGTTGATTTGGTTGCATTCTGATATATACCTATATTAGTGTTCTGTCCTCTACAGCATTCACTTATAGCTATGTCTTGTCATTTGAATCTTTTGAACTAAGTGAATGTGATCGGACCCTAACCTCTCTATGCTTCCTACCTCAAACTCTGTCAATCCAAATCATATGCATTCTGTTGAAACTGTCGAATGTCTTCTCTGCGTCCTTGTCAGCAGAAGATACAGAGACAAACATTAAATCTGTTTTAAATGTTCAACTCTTATTGCCTGAAACCCGGAGAAGCCGGAACGACCATCCGACAGTCCAGGCGGGCGTGGGAACGTGGGACAACTCCAAATGTGTTGCATGTTCGCCACGTGTCCCTCAGATGTGAACCGCCAGGGGCACCTGCGTAATTGCGCTGTGCCGTCCCCTTTCCCTATAAATACCTGTCCAATCACGGTCAAAATCCTTTTTCCACCTCGACAAACCCTAGCGCCACCGCTAGCTCTCGATGACGCCGGCGACGAAGAGCTTAGCTGCCGCGACCTCCCCGACGCCGTCTTCACGCCGGCCGCGGACATCGTCTTCTCCGCCGCCGCCGTAGGTGTCCTCCGTCGCCAAGTTAGGGCACGAAAGATCGAACTGCTCGGCCTCATCTTCTACCCCGTCTAGCAGTTCATCATGTGGTAAATTAAAACCCTCTTTTTACCGTCTTTTTGATCCTATAGATTCATCCTTTCTACCAAAAGTGGTTTCTACCTCCACAAATTTGGATCTATCATGTCTGCATCTCATACAATGCCTAGTATATTCACTTATGCTTCACACATAGTTAGATTCCTCACTTGTACTTATTCTTGGATTCGTACAAATCTGGAACCAACTCTCAACATATAAGTGAATGTCTTCGCGCTATGAGGTCAATGTCTTCTAAACTGATTTATCTTCAAAATCTTCTGAGAATGCATATGACCTCTTCCCCTTCCCTCGCATCTCTAATGCTGTCACATGTACATATCCGTGGGAGAATCCCTTGGTTCTCATAGTCTGCATTCATTTGCAGAATTCTTACAGCATCACATCAACTCTCCCGAAGCTAGTTCCTGTCTGACCAGCAGACGGAAGCCCTTGACAGTGTTGAAGCCATTCAGTCTGACCTTCATGGCAACAGAGAAGTCTGCAAGGAAGGGTGGCAGACAGCGCCGTGGGAACACCTCAAGAGATTTGCCTCCTGACCTCTATGAGCTGTACAAGACAGATCCAGAGGAGGACTACAATCAGCGAAAAAACCGAATCCAATGGATTCAAAGATATTGGGCAGAACAATGGTACAAGTACAGGTTTGTGACCCAGGAATATGCTGAGAAGAATGCCATCAAGCGACCATGGGGAGACATTTTGTACAAAAATCTTCCACCCAGGTCCAGAGCTGAAGCCATTGAACAAGGCTTCTACCCTTGCATGGTCCGTCGACCACACCCTGAAGATGCCGACCCATCTTCATTGCTATGGTGTCGTGAGGACAATCTGTTCAAGCGCAACTTCCAGTTTGCCAAGAACTCTGCCAAAGAAAACAAGAAGTCGCGGGGATTAGACTTCAATCCAGGCCCCTCTGCTCCTCGTGCCGATGGCACACGCGAAGCTGAACCCAATCTTGTTGGGCCCTTCTACAACCTAGAGGGTCTCATCACTCATATTATGGTTCAAGGGACAGCCGTGGATGAGCCTACAGACGACGCTGATTCTGACGAAGCGCCTGCACCACCGAAGCCAAAGAAGCTGAAGAAACCTAAAGCTTCGAAGCCTTCCCCTGCACCAAAAGCTTTGCAAGTGAAGCCTTTGGTCACTGCTCCTCCTGCACCAAGTGTGCAGTCTGAAGATCTCTCACGCATCTCCAAGACTGAGAAGAAGAACAAGAAGCCTATGCACACCACTGGTCCAGTTCTGACCCCTGCTGCTGTTCTGAGGAACGAGAATGACGCCATTGACCTGTCAAGTGATGACGATCTTGCTGATGACGCTCTTGAGCAGCTGATAAAGAGCAAGCAAGAGGCGGAAATCTTCAATGATTTGCCTCTCTTTGACGTGGAAGTATTGAACAACTTCATTGATGAGTGGTTTGACACCCCCAATCTCAGCTTTGACGATCTACAACTTCCCATTGGCCTGAGCGTCTCCTTCCATGGCGCCATTGCTCCTGAGATGGCTCTTGCTCAGAAAATTGTTGAGCTGAAGCACAAGATCGATTATGAAAAGGCTCAGTTCAAGAAGCACATGGCGAAGCTCAGCGTGGCAGACGTCCAAAACTTCAAGGTCATGCTGCATGAGCTCAAGGAAGCGTTTCACAAGAAACGTGATGAAGCCAAAGGTTCTCGTGAGCGCATGAAGATTCTTGCTGTCAAGTGTGTTCAAGCTTACAATGAAGCTGAGAAGTGCAATGCACTTGGGCGTCCTGGCATCGACCCTAAGATGGCTACCAAGCAGAAGAAGAAGCCCTCTGTGGACCAAACTGAACCATCCAGGCGGGAAGAACCTCGCATTGTCTTCCCAGCCAGTATGACAGGCGTGAAGCCTAAGGTCCCCACAGTGGCTTCAGAGCTTCAGAAGACAAGGGCAGCTGAAGCCAAGGCCAGAAAGTGCAAGACCAAGAACACCACTGATGATGCTCCACCCACCAAGAAGCACAAGACCAAGAAGAGAGATCGGGCTGCTCCCACAGAGCCCCTTGTAGTCGAGCCGATTTCTGTTGCTCGTCCTGAATCTGCACAACAAGAACGTCGAATGATAGTTCATGAGCCTGCTTCCACAGAGGCTCCTGAGGCTTAAGACATTCCAGTTGTTGACCCGACCACAGCTGAAGACATTGGTCATCAAGACAATGTTGAAGATGATGAAGTCCTTCCTCAGATCGAGCACAACGTGGTATCATCGCCTGTTCTTACGAACAGCGAACTCATCAGCATTGGTCGTCCATTGATGCCAATTGCTCAGGATGACTCATGGGCTGATCACCCGCAAGAATCCCCCCGTCAAGAAGAAACACCAGTTACTCCCCCAACACAGGTCACCACTCCGGTGATTGAAGATGAAGACTTTGTGGCCCAACCAACTCCATCTCCACAAGCGTCGCCAGCGTTTCGCAGGCTTCGTAAAGGACCAAGGCCACAGGTCACTCTATCAAGTGTTCCAGAAGGAGAAGAGCGCCAATCCATTTCACGCCAAGTCTTTCCTGAAGCCTCTCCAACCGTGAACAACCACGAGACTGAAGCCAATATGGCTGAAGATATTCCGGCTGCATCAGCCGATGACCAAGAAGAACCAAGAGAAGAAGAAGCATGTGTCGCTACACCCCCTACCAACCAAGTTGTTCTCGAGGAGAACGTGTCTGACCCTCCAGCTACTCAAGTGGAGGTTAACAACATTGAGGCGGCCACCAACACCAACACTGAAGCCAATGACGTTGTCATGGCTGAGGCTATTGTGGCGCCTGAAGTCAATGTGGTGCCTGAAGTGATTGCACCTGAAGCCAATGCTGCACCTGAAGCACTTATCCCACCTGAAGCTATTGTGCAGCTTGGACCTCATGTCAATGAAAATGCTGATGCAAATGTGCCCCCTCCAAGGCCTCATACTGTTGCACTGGCATTTGACCGTGGTCAGCCTCTCATGGTTCGATGGCCTATTCTGGTGCCTCCGCCTGCTGCTGGTCCTCAATTTGACTATCATGTCGAGCACAGGCCTCAGGTCCAGAAGCCTAAGCCAAGACTGCCCAGGTTTCCAGGTACTGCCACTTCACCAGGGTCCTTCAATGCTAATGGCTTCATTGCACACAACACTTTCTTTGATAGCGCCAAGAACCCCTATTCCAAGCCAAGGATTTCATCGGATCGGTTCTGGAGCTATCAGCAGCGCATTTATTATTCATGTGTTCTTTACGATCAAGGGTGCATCTTTCCTCATATGCGTCTTGACTGCGAAGCCATTGCTGGATTGCCATGCCTTGAAGAAGCCCTTGACTGCTTCCGTGATGCTGGCTTGCTAAACTTTGTGACTGATAAGGAGCGTTGGAATGAAGAACTTCTGCTTCAATTCTATGCCACCCTCCACATTCACGGCTACAACAGGGATCCAAAGACTTGGGTCCTTGAGTGGATGACAGACAATGTCCATCATGAAGCCAAAGCTTTTGACATCATTGAGCTAACCGGCCTGCCCACTCCAGGAGAATTATATGAACCTGGTTGTCAGCTTCACCACAATGCTTTGGAGAGTATCTTCCATAAGCCAGAGCCCAACATGAGCCAAATGCTGAGCATGATGAAGCCTCTGCCACATGACGCTGATTACCCAAAGGAGTTCTTTGTCGAAGACCTAGAGTATCTACCCCGCACTATTTATCACATCATCAGGCGAACTCTATGGCCTGTCAAAGGAAATTCTTCAGCAGCAAAACTTGAAGGAGCAATGAAGACTTTGGTCTTTTATATCTTCAACGGCATCAGCTTCAATGCTCAAGACTTCTTTATCAGGCAGTTGGCTGCATCAGGCTCTGATCTCTTTGGACTGAAGTTCTACGCTCCATGGGTCATGCGCCTCATCAAGCTACACTCAGCTGTCAACTATCAACCCTCTGCTCGCAACCATCTGATCTTTCTGCCAGAGGTTGATATGTCAGTGAAGCCATATACCCAGAGCCTGCCAAGGAGCCTGTTTGTCTTCACAATGCTGATCACCAAAGCTTCACGCAACCCATTGAAGGAGTCCGGGCAGTCACTCGTGTTTATCCTTTGGCTGGAAATACACGCTTACCTCACCGTGCTCAAACTGAAGCCACTGAAAGCACTATTGCTCAAAGGCCTCGGAAGCGATCTCGTGTTCTCAATGACCGAGAACTTCTCGTTGCCCTGCATCAGAAACAGGATAAGCATCACTTCTGACTGAAGCGTCAAATGCAAAGCCTCTTGGTGGACGTCAATCGCATTCGCAATCTTGCCACCAAGAATGCCTTTGTTACTCATGAAACCTGTCGAAGGTCATGGAAGAGTTTGACATTGCTGAGTGCTGAAGCAGATCTTCAAGACGATGGCTTCACTGAAAGATTCAAGTTTGACTCCACTCCTCCAAGGAATGATGTCTTGCGTCGAACTCCGTCTCTTGAAGACTCTGATTATTCCTCCTCCGCTGCAACGGTGAATGCAAGAGTGATTAATGATCAAGATGATGCTACTTCACCACCTCCAACTTCAGCACGTATCGACACTGCACCAAGTTCGTCTGCACCGCCAAACCCCGACGCCGACCCTGCATCCTCTCCTACTCCTTCTAGGAACGAGTAGAGGCTCTATGTCTTCAAACCTTTTTGGTCCTTACTGACAAAAGGGGGAGAAGCATATGAGTTGATAGTCTTCAAGCGGGTCCATATGGGCGGTTGCTTTATATTTTGCCTAGTGTTTACAACTCTCGCTTTTGATACATTTGGTTCTTTGAGTTGTAACACTTAAACTTGATGGTCGTCTGCTACGTTTTCTGCTATTCTGTGATGCGATGATAAATTCCGCATGTGCGAGGATAAATTCCGCACTTAGTCATTCTTGCAGACGTCCATTTTTCATTGTGCATGTCATTATCTTTGTTATATCAAATCATGCATGATGAATTGTCTTCATAAGTTGAAGAGGATCTCCACAAGTACAACCTGCCATGTGCATTTGCATTCCAAAAGCAAATTACTTATATGCACATCTTCAGGGGGAGCCTTTTGCTACTTATGAAGACAATACCTAAATCCTTTACAATTTCACATATTTTTATGCCTGTTGAAAACTTCAACCAGTTTGTCATCAATCACCAAAAAGGGGGAGATTGTAAGTGCATCTAGTACCACCCCTAGTTGGTTTTGGAGTATTGACGACAAACCTGGTTGAGGGACTAATGTGTTTGTGAGAATTGCAGGATAACACAGGTAGTAGTCCCTCATTGAGTCGGTTTACCTACCGGAGATGACCCCTAAAAATGTATGAAGACATTGAAGACAATGGTGGTATGTGAAGATATTCACATTGAAGACTATGACAAGAGAAGGCATTGCGTGAAGACTATGGAGCGCGAAGACTTAGTAGTTTCGTTGTTTCCTTTTCTTCTTTGTTGAGTCGTAGGAACCACCGTACTGTTAAGTGGGGTCCCAGTGAACAAAGTCAGAGTAACTGAAGTGATGCTCAACCAAAATCCTATGTCTTCGAGCAAAGACAATGAGAGCAAATCTTATCCAGAGCTGGATGAGTCAGCTTTACTTGTAGCCCAAGTAAAGTTGCCGCGTGTGATTGAAATCTGACCATTGGAACACGTGTCAGTTCCTTAGTGACCCAGGGTCATTTCGGACAAATCAGGTCGGGTTGCCCAGTGGCTATAAATAGCCCACCCCCTACACCATAAATTGGTGGCTGCTCAGAGTTAGTGCACGGCTTTTGTCGTTTGAGAGCAACCCACCTCCGAAGCTTTTGAGAGAGAGAAATCCTTGCGAGGACAAAGCCCAAACACCCAGAGCCAAAGAGTGTTAGGCATCACTGAAGTCTTTCTGTCCGCGTGACCTGAAGACGTGTTACACTTGAGGACTATGAATCCTCCAGCCGGTTAGGCGTCGCGTTTTGAGCATCCAAGAGTCATTGTGGATCGCCAGTGAACGAAGTCTGTGAAGGTTTGGAAGTCTACCTTGAAGACTTACCAGAGTGATTGGGCGAGGACTGGGTGTCCTTAGCTCAAGGGGAATAAGGTGAAGACGCGGTCTTCTGAGTTGAATCTCAGCCTCCCTAAGCAGACGTACAGTTGTCACAGCAACTGGAACTGGTCCAACAAATCCTGTGTCCTCAACAAGTGACTGGTTCTATCCTCTCCCTCTCCTTACTTATAGTTCGTCTTCGTGAAGTCATTGCCTATTCGCTTTACCTATTTGTCTTCACTGTGTGACTACTATCGTTGTTTGGCTTCATACCATCTTCCATCCTGATCCTTACTACCTAGCTGCTATTAGTCTTCGTGCTTTCACTTCATTGCATACTTGACTATGGGTTGCTTAGTGTAGTTTACCTTCCGCTGCATATCAATAGGTTCATTTCTATTGTTTGTCTTCGAAACTCTCATGTTTTGAAGACTTTCATAAAAATCGCCTATTCACCCCCCCTCTAGTCGATAACTAGCACTTTCAAGTGAAGGCCAAGGCAGTTTCCTCATCTGAAGGAGAAGATTCTGATAGCAGCCTTGGTGATCTTGAAGAACTAAGCCAGGAGCTAGCAATGCTCGTGAGATTCCCAAGACGTGGTCGCTTTGGAAAATCTTCAAGAAGTGATGACATGAGATCTGATTCCTCATCTCGCAATTACAAGAAGAGGACTTGCCATAAATGCAAGAAACCTGGCCACTACATAACTGATTGTCCTCGGTGGGCGAAGGAATCAAATAAGAATTAGTACAAGGATGATAGTTTAGACGACTCGAAGAAGAAGAAGAAATCTTCAAAGTCCTCATCGTCAAAATCTTCAAAGTCTTCATCTCACAAGAAGAGTAGTTCCAAAAAGGCTCAGGCATTCATTGGCAAGGAAATGGATCCTGAAGCTGAATCCGAGGAAAATGAGGAAGAGGAGTAATCTGAGGAGTCATACTCTGGTGTGGTGAGCCTAGCTCTCACTACTGCTTTCGTCAGCAAGTCCATCTTCAACACTGAGGAAAATGACTTCCTCAACACTGCTGATGACGGCAATGATGACTACGCTCCCACCTATTGCTTCATGGCAAAAGGTGCCAAGGTACTCAAATATCCGTCCTCTGAATCAAGTGAGGATGAATCTGATGAAAATCTCAAACCTAGCTACTCCAAACTTGCTAAGATTACCGTGAAACAACAAAAGGCTTTTGAAAAGGTTCAAAAATTTGCTAGACAAAAGCGATGACCTGTTAGGTGAGGAAATGGATTGAACTCAAACTCTGACTGATAATCTTCAGCGACTATAGTCTAAGTTTGCTAACCATCAAAGTCATCATAACACTCTCTTAGCCGATCATGAGAAGCTTTCTTATGAATTTCTTCAAAGAAGGCAAGATCTTGAGAAGCTAAGGGTGAGTTATGAAGATCTTTAGAAGGAACATGATTCATTACCTGCTCAACAGATGAGTTCCGCTCAGGAAGAATTCATTCCACCATGTTTGAAATGCATTGAACGTGAATCTGCTAATTCTTCACCTGAAAGTTCAAATGCTTCTATTGCTGCAAATTCTTCAACTCTCTCTATTGTCACTAATTCCTCATCTGAGGATACCACAAGTATCACTGACGATAATGCAGGGTTGAAGGAATTGTATGTGACAGGCATGTACGAAAGCCTCAAAGGGCATCAGGCTCTTTGTGATGCGCTTAAAAAGTAGATCCTCAACAGGAATCCTAGGAAAGAGGGTATTGCCTTTGAGAGGAAACTCAATGCTGATGGGACCTACTTGAAACCTGAGCAGTATCCCAAAACCTCATGGGTTTCTGCGAAAGGACCTCCTGTAGATCCATCCACTTTATCTGGCTTTACTTGTGAATCTTCATATTCATCTGATGAGTCATTTGACTCCAACTATAAACTGTTCAAAAATTATAATGGTGAAGTATTTGCTAGATATGTTGGAACTAACTGCAGGAACGACCCCCTATGAAGACAATCTAGGTTCCCAAAAGGTTCCTTGAGAGTCTTCAGGTGAATGTCCTCATGACACCACCTGTGAAGAATATGAACCCCAGATCAAATTCTTCATATGGACCAAAGTCTTCATATGGATCCAAGTCCTCTTACGGACCAAATTCCTCATATGGATCAAATTCCTCACATGGATCCAAATCCTCATATGAACATCATCGTGCTAACACTTCTGTTTCGCAGGGAAAATCAAAGAGCTATGAATATGTGCATTATTCTTCAAATCATTATGTTCATAAGTCCTCAAAGAATTTCTCTGCTTATTCATGCATATTCTAACCCCTGTTCTGTGAAACGAAGTGCACTGGCTGCCACCTTTCTCTTACGGAGCTCGTAGAATGATGAACTCTTTGCCACCCCTCCAAATATGGGTGGTGAAGAAAAAGAACTAATCTCTTGTGCAGGGTCAGGTCTCCAGACGAACTTGAACGTTTGAAGAATTTGCTGGAGGCCTGAATATGCTCGAAAGGACGCAAGCTAATCATGAAGAAATGAATTATTCATTTCTCACGTCCTTATACTGCTATATCTATTGTACTGCTTGATGAAATTCAATCTGATGAATTTGATGTCATATTCTTCACTGATGAAGTATATGAGTTCGTAAGATGCACTAATTCATCTGCAGGATGATCAACACAAAGCTACTGAGTGGGTCCTGAATAGTGGATGTACAAATCACATGACCGGTGACAAGAACTTATTTATGGACACTGCTTTATCTCCATCGCATCTGAAGCATATCACCTACGTTGACAAAGGCAAAAGCAAGGTATTGGGTCTAGGTAGGGTTGCGATCTCAAAGGATCGACACATAGACAAAGTCATGCTTGTTGAGTCCTTGGGATTCAACCTCATGCCTGTCTCAATGCTTTTGTGATCTTGATATGGTTGTCGTCTTTGGAAAATATCGTTGCATTGTGCTCATGGAATCTGACAATTCCAAAGTCTTCGAAGGCTTTAGGACAGGAGACTTGTATATTGTTGATTTCTCTGCAGGACCACAACCTGCCACATGTCTACTTGCAAAAGCTTCAGAAGGCTGGTTATGGCATCGACGACTAGGTCATGCTGGCATGAGGAACTTACATACTCTCACGAAGAAGAAGCACGTCATTGGCATCGAGGTTGTCAAATTCCTTAGAGACCATCTTTGCGGGGCTTGTGAGGCTGGAAAGATGACCAAGTCCAAGCATCCCTCGAAGACTATCATGACTACCACTCATCCTTTTGAATTGCTTCACATGGATCTCTTTGGCCCTACTCATTATGCCACACTAACAAATGCAGCATCTCTATATGGCTTTGTTATTGTTGATCATTATTCCCGTTACACCTGGGTGCATATCCTCACTTACAAAACAGAAGTGCAGGAAGTCTTCAGACGATTTTCCTCAAGGGCCTCGACGAATTTCAGTGTGAAGATCAAGAACATCAGGAGTGACAATGGGACCGAGTTCAAGAATACTAGTCTTGATGACTATCTTGATGAACTTGGTATTACTCACGAGTTATTTGTTCCAAACACTCCTCAACAGAATGGCGTCGTGGAGCGCAAGAACAGGACTCTCGTTGAGATGGCTCACACCATGCTTGATGAATACAAGACGTCACGTCACTTCTGGCCTGAGGCTATTGATACTGCTTGCCACATCATCAACAGGGTATATCTTCACAAATTCTTAAAGAAGACCTCATATGAACTCCTCACTGACAAGAAACCCAAATGTGAGTTATTTCAAAGTCTTCGGTGCTAAATGCTGGATTAGAGATCCTCGTCACAATTCTAAATTTGCACCGAAATCACATGAAGGTTTTATGCTTGGTTATGGAAAGGACTCGCACACCTACAGAGTCTTCAACACCCATCACCAGAAGGTTGCTGAAACTGTAGATGTGCAGTTCGATGAAACTAATGGCTTGCAAAGAGAGCACCTATCTCCTGTGCTAGATGAAATGTCTCCTGAGGAATCTATCAAGTTCAAGGCTATTGAGGATGTCATACCCACTGAAGAATCTGCTGAAGAAGTCATTCCAGATCGTGAAGAAAATCATGTTGGTCATCTGAGGAAAATGGCTCTGAAGAAAATGCTGAGCCCACTCAAAGTCGTCAACCAGTTGCAAATGAAGTGCAAATTGAGAGAATCATCGACGACATCAATGCACCAGGTCCTCTCACACGCTCAAAAGCTTCACATTTGTCTAACTTTTGTGGGCACTTCGCTTTTGTCTCTATCACAGAGCCCACCAAAGTTGATGAGGCATTTCTGGAGCCTGAGTGGATTCAAGCGATGCAAGAGGAATTACATCAATTCGAGCTCAACAATGTCTGGGAACTTGTCAAGCGACCAGACCCACGCAAGCACAATATCATCGGTACCAAATGGATCTACCGCAACAAGCAAGAGGAAAATGGCCTAGTGGTGAGGAACAAGGCTCGTCTTGTAGCTCAAGGCTACACACAGGTTAAAGGAATTGGTTTCGATGAAACTTTTGCACCTGTTGCTAGACTTGAGGCTATTCGCATATTGCTTGCTTATGCTAACCATCATAATATCATCTTATATCAAATGGATGTGAAAAGTGCATTCCTCAATGGTAAGCTTGAGGAAGAAGTATATGCTGCTCAACCACCGGGTTTTGAAGATCCTAAGCATCCTGACAAAGTCTTCAGACTCAATAAGGCCCTCTATGGCCTCAAGCAGGCCCCTCGGGCGTGGTATGATACCTTGAAGGAATTCCTCTTGAATAAAGGATTCAAACCCGGTTCACTTGACCCAACTCTTTTCACCAAAACTTATGATGATGAATTATTCGTGTGCCAAATATATGTTGATGATATTATCTTTGGCTGTACTAACCAATGTTACAGTGATGAATTTTCCTATATGATGAGTGAGGAATATCAAATTTCTATGATGGGAGAATTGAAATTCTTCTTAGGCCTTCAAATTCGTCAACAACATAATGGCATCTTCATATCTCAAGAGAAATACCTCAAGGATGTGTTGAGGAAATTCGGCATGCAAGATTGCAAAGGCGTCAAAATCCCTATGCCCACTAATGGCCATCTATGCACCGATGAAAATGGTAAAGACTTTGATCAAAAGGTATACCGCTCCATGATTGGCTCTTTATTATATCTGTGTGCATCTAGGCCAGATATTATGCTTAGTCTTTGCATGTGTGCCCGTTTTCAAGCTACATCGAAGGAATCACACCATAAGGCTGTGAAGCATATTCTTCGATATCTAGCTCACACTCCAACACTTGGATTATGGTATCCCAAGGTCTCGGTTTTTTATCTCATTGGATATTCTGACTCTAACTATGCTGGTGATCGAGTGGATCGCAAGTCAACATCAGGCACATGCCGTTTCCTCGGATGATGCTTAGTATGTTGGTCCTCGAAGAAGTAGAACTGCGTATCACTCTCTACTGCTGAAGCTCAGTACATTGCTGCTGGTTCTTGCTGCGTATCACTCTCTACTGCTGAAGCTCAGTACATTGCTGCTGGTTCTTGCTGTGCTCAATTGCTATGGATGAAGCAAACCCTCAAGGACTATGGCATCAATATGAAGAATGTGCCACTCTACTGCGACAACGAGAGTGCTATCAAGATTGCTCGTAACCCAGTTAAGCACTCGAAGACAAAGCACATCCAGATTCGTCATCATTTTCTTCGAGATCATGTGTTGAAGGGCGATATCTCCATCGACCACGTAAAGACTGAAGAACAGCTGGCAGATATCTTCACAAAGCCCTTGGATGAGAAGAGATTTAGCAAGTTCTGGTGTGAGCAAAATATCTTAGAATCTTCGAATGTTCTTTGAAAGGACACACATCCTAACACTTATGCAAACTTGATGACTTAGATGTGCAACACACGAAGTAACTTTTTCTTCAATCAATGAAGACTAACCCTCCAACTGTGAAGAAATTAATGAAGAATTTGATTCTCAGAGCCCTACGACAATTGTATGCGGCGTCTGAAATCATCATTCTTGTACGGTGGGTCACGCCACCAACAAAAGTTGAAAATCTTCAATTTGAGTTTTTCCTCTTTTTACAAATTCTTCAATTTTCAAATTCTTCAACTTTGCAATTTCTTCATCTTCTCCACTCGTGTTCTTCATTGCCTATATATATAACTACTTAAGGATCGCTAAACTTTTAACGGTTTAAAAGTTATCAAAAAATATGAAATAAATATGGAAGCATCTCTCTAATGTAATAAGATGATCCAACAGAGGGATTGTCAAAATATGCATCTATGTGTCCTTGGCAAAAATAATAAACATTTCAGCTCACTGCGACATAAATATATAGCCATATTTTTGTCCAGGACACATACAGCCGTATTTTTTTAATCCCTCCGTTGGATCATGTTATATTATAGGTGTGTTGGTTCAGTATTTTTTTCAGAATTTTTGAGAACTTTTGCACCGTTGAAACCCTTAACAAGTTCTGTGTTATGCACTTGTAGAAAATCGTACTCATATATATATATATATATATATATATATATATATATATATATATATATATATATATATATGTTTGAGTTTTCATGTCCTCAACAACATTCACTTATTGCTAATTCTTCAAGTTGATTTTCATCTAAGTGAATGTGTCGGACCCGTTCCCCCTCTATGCTAAACTCAACCCAGTCTATTCACAAATTCTTCATGTGCTTTCTATTTGAAACCCGTTCAAAATCTTCATCGTGTCCTTGTCAGCTGAAGAATTTGCGAACGAAACGTTAAAATTCTCGTATCTGAATTTTCGGCTTTTGCCGCTCAAACCATTCCTCATCCCACGATGGATTAAACTACTCACCCACGCTCCCCCACGATCTCCACCTCTCAGTACGTGGGCGACACATGTCGTTAGAAGAGTAAGGGTCAGGGGCATGTTCGTCCAAATTCTTCGGACGGGCAGTTTTTCACCGTGGCTATAAATACCCCTCCCCCTCCTCAAACCTCATTTGCTCCGCTCGGCTGCAACTCTCGTTGCTCGACCTCCCAGACCTACGCCGCCGCTACTCTCCATCGTCGCTGGTGAGGAAGAGCTTCACTGCCTAGACCTCGTCGCCGTCGTACTCGTGCCGGCCGCGGAAATCTTCACTCTGCTGCCGCCAAGTTAGGGCGTGGGAGATCTGAAATGACGAACTTCTCCAACTCCACTCCTAGTTCATCGTGTTCTTTGTCCAGGGTAAATAAAATCTAATTTTACTGCCCTACTTTGATTCTCATGATTTCCACAAAATCTTCAAAGGGTGTTTATTCTTCAACTTCCCAATCCTTGAACACCCAGTTGCATCTGTACCTTGATTTGTTTCTCCAAGCTGTGTTTTTCTTCAAGATTCCTCAATTGTGTGGATTTTCAAATCTATACAACTCTGGAACCTAAGTCAAGAACGCTTAGTCAAATTCCTCAAGACACCCATGGTCAAATTCCTCAAACTTGATATTTTTGAAAAAAAAATCTGACAACGCATATGACCTCTCCAAATTCCTCGCACCTATACTCTGTCCACAGGTACAAAGTGTCTGCTGCTGAATCACTAGGTTCTCATCAACTTCACTCATTTGCAGCGTTCCTCGAAGATAAATGGCATACTTCTGATACGTCTCCAACGTATCTATAATTTTTGATTGTTCCATGCTATTTTATTATCAATCTTGGATGTTTTATAATCATTTGATAGTCATTTTATATCATTTTTTGGTACTAACCTATTGACATAGTGCCAAGTGCCAGTTGCTGTTTTCTGCATGTTTTTTACATCGCAAGAAATCAATATCAGACGGAGTCCAAATGCCACGAAACTTTACAGAGAATTTTTATGGACCAGAAGGAACACAATGGGCCCTAGTTGCGCCTGGGGGTGCCCTGAGGGAGGCACAACCCACCAGGGCGCGCCCTGGTGGGTTGGTGCCCACCTCGGGTGCCCCCTGGACCGCCTCTTTGCTCTATAAATACCCCAATAATCCCAGAACCCCAGGGGAGTCGAGGAAATATTCATCCAGCCGCCGCAGAGTCCAGAACCACCAGATCCAATCTAGACACCATCTCGGATGGGGTTCACCACCTCCATTGGTGCCTCTCCGATGATGTGTGAGTAGTTCTTTGTAGACCTTCGGGTCCATAGTTAGTAGCTAGATGGCTTCCTCTCTCTCGCTGAATTCTCAATACAATGGTCTCTTGGAGATCCATATGATGTAACTCTTTTTTCGGTGTGTTTGTTGGGATCTGATGAACTTTGAGTTTATGATCAGTTATATCTTTTTATATCCATGAAAGTTATTTGAGTTTCTTTGATCTCTTATATGCATGATCTCTTATAGCCTCGTATTTCTTATCCGATATTTGGGTTTTGTTTGCCAACTTGATCTATTTATCTTGCAATGGGAAGAGGTGCTTTGTAGTGGGTTCGATCTTACGGTGCTTGATCCCAGTGACAGAAAGGGAAACGACACGTATGTATCATTGCTACTATGGATAAAATGATGGGGTCTATCTCTACATAGATAGATCTTGTCTACATCATGTCATCGTTCTTATTGCATTGCTTCGTTTTTCCATGAACTTAATACACTAGATGCATGCTGGATAGCGGTCATAGTAGTAGATGCAGGCAGGAGTCGGTCTACTAATCTTGGACGTGATGCCTATATAATGATCATTGTCTGGATATCGTCATAATCATTTGAAGTTCCGCCAATTGCCCAACAGTAATTTGTTTACCCACCGTTTGCTATCTTTCTCGAGAGAAGCCACTAGCGAAACCTACGGCCCCCGGGTCTTCTTTCTCATATTTGCCTTTGCGATCTACTTTTTCCTTGCATTTATTTTCAAATATATTAAAAGAAAAATACAAAAATACCTTGCTGAGTTTTATTTATATTTATTTTATTCGGCGTTCGATCTATCAATCTACTATAATTTATCTCACGTCCGTTTGCCTATCTTGAGGCGCCGTACGCGGAAGGGATTGACAACCCCTTTAACACGTCGTGTTGCGAGGATTTGTTATCTGTTTGTAGGGGCTGTTTATATTGTGTTGCTTGGTTCTCCTACTGGTTCGATAACCTTGGTTTCATATCTGAGGGAAATACCTACCGGCGCTGTGCTGCATCATCCCTTCCTCTTTGGGGAAATACTGACGCAGCTTCAAGCGACACCAAAAGGAATTTTCTGGCGCCGTTGCCGAGGAGGATCTTCAACATATACCAGGTTCCTAATCACAAATATCATCTCCTCACAATTTACATTATTTGCCATTTGCCTCTGGTTTTCCTCTCCCCCACTTCACAAAATTTGCCGTTTTATTCACCTCTCTTTTTCCGTTCGCCGTTTTCTCGTCAGATCTATTCTTTGCTTGCAATCATGAGTGATTTCGGTATGGCACCAACAGATGATGGCCTAACTCCTAAGATTGGACGTACGGGCAATCTGGATGCTAAAACTTTTATCTTGGGGCAAGGGAACGTTATGGGGAAAGAACGTATCCAAGAATTTTCAATTGTATTGGAAATCTAAGTCTTGATGATGCTCCTATACTTAAAACTACTAGATCTTATGCGGATGCTATTTCAGCACTAGTTCTGAAACTTGAAAGTAAATTTATTCGTACTCATCCTACCTTGCAAAGATTGTCTTTTGAGCTTCCCGAAATAAAAAATCCTAGGGATAAAAAGTTGGCCACCCTCGTTCTTATGAATGAGTTTGACTACATAATACAGGAAGGTAGGGAAATCTTTGATTTTTATGGTATGAATCGTGAAAAGCCTGTGATAGTAAACTTCTTTATAATAGTGACTATGCATTAAGGCATTTTCTTGGGGATAATAAGATCTTTGATGAGAATCTAAAAAAAGAAGTCCCCGTTCTAGATACAATCCAACAAATTTTCAATAATGTTAATCAACATTACTCTTGGATTGTTGCGGGGAATCAAAGGGGTTATGATGAAAACCAACTAAGGAATGCTAAAGTTTCCATGTATAATATGTTTTATGTTGTGTTTACAAAACACCATGATGAAAATACCTCTAAGAAAATTAAGAAGAAGAAGGATGACAAAACTTAGATCCTTGCTTTATGCCAAGCTAAGGGCGTAAAACTATAGCGCTTGTTGGGAGGCAACCCAATGAATAAAATTTATTTTTGCTTTTTGCTTTCTCTTCTTGTGTGTTTGCACAATTATGCTACTGGTATGATTGTGTTTTTTGTGTTCTAATTAGTGTTTGTGCCAAGTAAAGCCTATAGGATCTTCTTGGGTGATAGTTGTTTGATCTTGCTAAAAAAGACAGATACTTTGTGCTCACGAAAATAATTTTCGTAAATCACAGAAAAGAGCTTTTGCCCTGATTCTTTTTGCAGAAGATTAATATACAAATTACCCTGGTCGTCCTATTTTTTTAGAATTTTTGGAGTTGCAGAAGTATTCGAAATAGTCAGATTGCTACAGATTGTTCTGTTTTCTTTGTGTTGTGTGCTTATTTTGATGGCTCTATGGTTTACTTTGATGAGTTTTTGCCATAGAAAAGTTGGAATACAGTAGATATAATACAAAAACAAATATGAATTGGTTTGATACAGTACTTATAGTAGTGGTTTGCTTTCTTATACTAATGGATCTCACGAAGGTTTTGTTGAGTTTTGTGTGATTTAAGTTTTCAAGTTTTGGGTTATCTTACGATGGTTGGAAGGAGGATAGAAGAGCCTAAGCTTGGGGATGCCCCCCCCCCCCCGAGTGGCATCCCCTCTTTGTTCTAACGACTATCGATATTTTACTCAAAACTATATTTTTATTCGTCACATGATATGTGTTTTGCTTGGAGCGTCTTGTATGATATGAGTCTTTGCTTGTTTTATTTTGTGTTTTAAGCCATCAATCCTTGCTGGACACACCTATTTGAGAGAGCCAAAATTATTTCATGACTTGTTAGAATTGCTCTCTGTGCTTCACTTAAATCTTTTATGAGCTAGGACTTGCTCTAGTGCTTCACTTATATCTTTTTGAGCACGGAGTGCTTAGTATTTTTGAAGAAATGCTCTATTGCTTCACTTAGATTTATTTGAGAGTTAGTAAACTTTTCAAGAAATTCTCTCTTGCTTCACTTAAATTATTTTGAGAGAAAGAAGAAAAATTTATGCTCACGATCTTCACTTATATTTGTTTGAGCTTATGAAAAGCAACACATGAAAATTAGTCCCAAAGTGATAGATATCCAAGAAGGATAAGTAAAAAAATTCATGAAGATCATTGGACAAAATAAACTTGATTCTTAGTAATAGTTTTGAGATATGATGATGAGATATGTGAGTTGTGTTGATGAGTACTTATGCTTTAGTAAGAATATTGGTGTTAAGGTTTGTGATTCCCTATGCAAGTACGAAAGTCAATAGTCATGCAATGAAATTATGTCCTACTTGTGGTGCATTATTCGGTGTTAATTATGCTTAATGCTTGCTTATGAGATTATCGTTTCTTGGTTGGTCACTTCACAATCTTTTTGCTAGCCTTCATTTTGCACCAAGTACGATCTCTACTTGTGCATCCAAAATCCTTTAAACCAGTTTTGCCACATGAGTCCACTATATCTACCTATATGCGGTATTCTTTTGCCGTTCTAACCAAATTTGCATGTGCCATCTCTAATTTTCAAAATAAACTTCTCGTTTGTGTGTTTGTTTCGCTCGCGGAGCGGTGACGGGTGGCTAATATTTTCCATGCTGGATGTGTTATTCTCATGATGAGTGTTTATTCACTTGTCATTGCACGAGAGTAAGGCAAAGGTTTTAGGGATGCCTAGTCCCGAAATGCAAAAATGAATTTACTTTATGTTGTCAAATTGTAAATTCCTTGGAAAGTGTTGGTATGGAGGGCAACCGTGGATACGGCTAGCCATGGAAAGTGAAAGTATGGTGGAAAAAGGAGTAAACTTTATTTTTTGTTTGGGAACCGCCTATGGCATATCTAGCATGGAAAGTTTTGGGAACTCTAAGTCGTTTTCGTTGGTGGGATGGATGCACCTCCCAAAATGTTTTTATCTCTAATTTTTCGCTTTGAGCTCTGGCACCTCTACAAATCCCTACTTCCCTCTGTGAAGGGCCTTTCTTTTACTTTATGCCATTTTTGTTTTTGAATTTGATCTCCATCTTCTCTTACAAAGGACCAACTAGGAGGCAATATGACCATACTTAAGTATTGGGTGTAGTTAATATTCGAGCGTGTTTCATGAATGGATCAATGTTTGAGCATGATGGGCTAGGGATAACTTATTTTAGCATTGATATTTTGAAAGACATGGTTGCTTGTTGATATGCTTGAGTATCTAAATTATTATGTCAAAACTAGACTATTGCTTTGAATCACATAAAAGTCCAAATGTCCATGCTATAAAGAAAAGAATATGATATGACATGATAAACAGCACTCCACATCAAAAATTCTGTTTTTATCACTTACCTACTCGAGGACGAGCAGGAGTTAAGCTTGGGGATGCAGATATGTCTCCAACGTATCTATAATTTTTGATTGTTCCATGCTGTTTTATTATCAATCTTGGATGTTTTATAATCATTTTATAGTCATTTTATATCATTTTTTGGTACTAACCTATTGACATAGTGCCAAGTGCCAGTTGCTGTTTTCTACATGTTTTTTACATCGCAAGAAATCAATATTAGACGGAGTCCAAATGCCATGAAACTTCACGGAGAATTTTTATGGGTCAGAAGGAACACAATGGGCCCTGGCTGCGCCTGGGGGGGTGCCCCGAGGGAGGCACAACCCACCAGGGCGCGCCAGGAGGCCCAGGCGCGCCCTGGTGGGTTGTGCCCACCTCGGGAGCCCCCCGGACCGCCTCTTTGCTCTATAAATACCCCCAAAAATCCCAGAACCCTAGGGGAGTCGATGAAATATTCATCCTACCGCCGCAGAGTCCAGAACCACCAGATCCAATCTAGACACCATCTCGGATGGGGTTCACCACCTCCATTGGTGCCTCTCCGATGATGCGTGAGTAGTTCTTTGTAGACCTTCGGGTCGGTAGTTAGTAGCTAGATGGCTTCCTCTCTCTCGCTGAATTCTCAATACAATGGTCTCTTGGAGATCCATGTGATGTAACTCTTTTTGAGGTGTGTTTGTTGGGATCTGATGAACTTTGAGTTTATGATCAGTTATATCTTTTTATATCCATGAAAGTTATTTGAGTTTCTTTGATCTCTTATATGCATGATCTCTTATAGCCTCGTATTTCTTCTCCGATATTTGGGTTTTGTTTGGCCAACTTGATCTATTTATCTTGCAATGGGAAGAGGTGCTTTGTAGTGGGTTCGATCTTACGGTGCTTGATCCTAGTGACAGAAAGGGAAACGACACGTATGTATCGTTGCTACTAAGGATAAAACGATGGGGTCTATCTCTACATAGATAGATCTTGTCTACATCATGTCATCGTTCTTTTTGCATTACTCCGTTTTTCCATGAACTTAATACACTAGATGCATGCTGGATAGCGGTCGATGTGTGGAGTAATACTACTAGATGCAGGCAGGAGTCGGTCTACTAATCTTGGACGTGATGCCTATATAATGATCATTGCCTGGATATCGTCATAATTATTTGAAGTTCCGTCAATTGCCCAACAGTAATTTGTTTACCCACCGTTTGCTATCTTTCTCGAGAGAAGCCACTTGTGAAACCTACGGCCCCCGGGTCTTCTTTCCCATATTTGCCTTTGCCATCTACTTTTTCCTTGCATTTATTTTCAGATCTATTAAACCAAAAATACAAAAATACCTTGCTGCATTTTATTTCTATTTATTTTATTTGACGTTCGATCTATCAATCTACTATAATTTATCTCACGTCCGTTTGCCTATCTTGAGGCGCCGTATCCGGAAGGGATTGACAACCCCTTTAACACGTCGGGTTGCGAGGATTTGTTATCTGTGTGCAGGGGCTGTTTACGTTGTGTTGCTTGGTTCTCCTACTGGTTCGATAACCTTGGTTTCATATCTGAGGGAAATACCTACCGCCGCTGTGCTGCATCATCCCTTCCTCTTTGGGAAAATACTAACGTAGCTTCAAGTGACATCAACTTCCTCAGAAACATCCAGTGTTCAAAATCCTCAAGTGAAGAAAAAGGCTGGCGGTAAAAGACCTCAGAAGGGAGGAAAGAGACAAGAGTCCAACACTGCTTTTGAGATCCCTGAGGATATATATGCTGGGTACTGTACTCCTGATTAAGCATCTCATGGGAAAGAAAACAAGAATCAGCGCAAAGTGCGCATACATAGGATTGAGAGAAGATGGGCCAAGGAATGGAGGGAATATCGCTATGTCACTCCCAAGTACATGAAGAAATTCGCTGCACACCCTCCATGTCCAAGACCTCCATTAGCTCCAGGCCAAGAAGCTGATCCCTCAAGCATCAGGCGTGGTGAGGAATTTCCCAAAGAATGGGCCAAGCGCCAAGCCAAATTGGCTAAAGTGGCAAAAGAAGCAGTGAAGAAATTCAATGAAGATTCTGCTGCTGCCGCTGCTAAAGCCTCTGCTAGTAAGCCTAAGAAGGCTTTGCCAAAGAAATCAGCTGTGAAGCCGAGTTCCTCAACAGCAAGGCCCTCACGGCCATCATCAAAGCCTACAAGGCAAATTCCTCAAGCAACTTCTTCAAGGGTTGTGCCAATTCCCTCCGTTGCCACGAAATCCTCAACTGTTGCTGCAAAGTCCTCAACACATGTGCATCTTGCCACGTGTCAAAGGACTGCGGGTTTTTCAATTGCTTCAGGAGCATCTGCAAGTTCCTCAGCTCCACCACAATCCTCAACAGGTCCAACTCTGTTGAAGAAGAAGGCCACTGCTGGACATGGACCAGGCCAAGTCCTCATAAGAAACAAATTGCTTTCCAAATTTTGTCTGATGATGATGAAGCTGATGATGAAGAACTTGCTGAAATCATCAGAGACAGACAAGAAAGGGCTGCTGGAGCCAAAGGCAGTGTTGTGCCTCTCATGCTGGATCCGAAGAAGATCCTAGAGTTCATTGACCTCTCGCACAAGGATCCAAATACTCCTCTGCCTGGCCTAAACCTCACTCCTAGCCAAAGTCATATGTTGACGACCTTCATCAGTGAAGAAAAATGGAAATTTGAGAAGGCCAGACAAGTCAACAAGGCCCAGTATAAAAAGGAAAGATTTTTGAAGAAAAATGTTCTGAATATGACTCCTGAAGAACTTGTAAACATGCAAACGGAGATCAAAAACCATAGTGATGAATTTGACACCTACCATGCAGATTAGCTCAGTTCCAAGGTCAGTCAAACTCTCCAAGACCCTCAAGCTGAATGTTGCAGCACTATCGCAACAACAAATTCTTCAGGCTGATGCTTCTGTTCAGTCTGTTAAAGAAACTGCTAGTGCAGCTGATGAAAATCAGACTACTGATAAAACTGAGAATACCAGGGCTTCTGAAGAAATCCCAGCTCCTGAAGAAATTGACAGGGCAACCTCCAATGTTGCGCCTGTAGGTCAACCCAGGCCAGCTGAAGCATTTGTTGCGCCTGAAGAAACTGAGAATGCCAGGGCGACTGCATCAGTCGTGCCTGAAGAAACTGAACCAACTCCATCTGCCTCTCCTGCAAAGTCTTCAAAGATGAAGAATATCAACCTTCCTTCTGCATCAGAAGTGAAGAAAGCCAAGGCTGCAGAGAAGGCAACTGTGAAGAAAAGGAAAGCATCAACGACTGCAGAGTCATCAACTCCCAAGAAAGTAAGGACTTTGACAAGTTCCTTCACTACCCCAATTGATGTTGTTCCAATCTATGTTGTGCCATCAAAGGAAATTGTCCCATATGTTGAAGACTATGTCATTCCAGATGACATTGATGAGGAAAATCCTTCTGCTGCTTCCTCAGAGCAGTTGGATGAAGAAATTGTTGTGGATGATGTCATCTCCACACCACTGGTATCATCCCCTATGCCTTAGTTCACCGCTGAAGAGGCGGGTGTTGAAGAAATGGAAGAAGAAGACGTGGATATTGGTTCAACAACTCATGTGCTAAATGATGACTATTGGGAAAGACTTCACCCCCATTCACCGTTGACCACACCTCTGCATCTAATTCCTCAGTCCCTTATGCAAACTCAAGAAATTCAAATGGGATCTGAAGGACATCAAACTTCACTTCTTTCCATTCCTGAAGAAGTTCCAGCTACTGCAGCTGAAGAAATAGAGACTCGACACGCTGCTGAAGAACCTGAACCTTCAATTCCTCAGTCAGCAGCTCCAAAGATTTTGAAGCAAGAGGCTGTGAAACCATCAACTGCTAATCTTCAGCCCAAGCAACAAAACCCTCATGCTAAAAGGCCAAAGTTCAAGGCTGATGATTTCTTTGCTGACCACCATTTCTTTACGAATTTCAATCCTTATGACTCAGCAAGACTTCGACGCAAGCGGTTCTGGACTGCAAGCCAGATGAACTTCTATTCTTCACTCCTGTTTGACAAGGATAAGGTATTTGAGCACTGTCAAATTCCTCATGTTGACATGGAGTCCATTCCTTGCTTCCAGCCGGTCTTAAATGTTCTTCACGAAGCTGGGCTTCTGAACTTCTGTGCTGACATCTGCAATTGGAATGAAGAGCTAACTCTGCACCTCACTGCAAATGTAGATGACGTGAATTCATGGGTGCTTGACTGGATGACTGAGAACACTCATAACAAAGCCTCGACCTCTGAATTACTTCATGCCGTTCCAGTCAGTACTCCGTCTGAAGGCGCAAGGCTTATGTATGAAGAACCCGAGCTTCCAAATCATATGATGCAAATGCTGATGAAGCCTTTGAAGTCAGGCCAAGCTCCGAGAACCACCTTCCTAGTGAAGAATTTGCTTTATGTGCCAAGGAGAATCTACCGCATTCTGACCAAAACTCTCAGTCCGATTAAAGGCCACAACTCTGAAGAAGAAGAGGTTGTTGGCATCATGAAGAATCTGTTGTTCAACATGATACATGGTATTCCCATTAACTACCATGATTTCTTCATGAGGACTTTGGCGAATGTTGCACTATCACCGTTTGAGTTGAAGCCTTATGCTCCCTGGATAATGAAGTTCATCAGAACCAGGTCTTCAATTCACTACCAGGCAGATGGTTAGAATCACCTCAGCTTCTTGCCTCCAATTGAAGTCCTCAAGCGGACCATTTCTTCAGTTGATGAAAAAGGCAAAGCTGCTGTTATTGATGAGGGCACTCGTCCATTGGATGTTCAGTTTCGCAAAGCTGCATCTTACTCCACCAATGATGACTCTGCAACTCAAGACTCTGCTGCAAAAGCTTCAAAGCCAACTCCTCAAGCCACTGCTCCACGAGTGATGACTGATCGCGAGCTTCTTCTAAGTCTTCATCAGAAGGTCGATCGTTATCACAAGTGGGTCAAGCGTCAATTTGGCTCAATTCTTCAGAATATGACTGTCACGCAAAACTCTGTGAAGAAGAATCACTACTATGCGCATGAAATCTTTGATCGCACTTGGGCCATATTGTCTCACCTCTATGGTGATGAAGACCACAAGCAGATGGGATTTCAACAGGACTTTGACTGGTCTCAGCCACCTTCGAAGAAATTCAAGAAGGTCAAAGTTCCTCAGCTGGTTACAAGTTCATATTCTTCATCGCGCGGGACGGATGAAGCTGAAGATTTGAACGACACTGCGACATGCCCTACCTCAACGGACGACCCCAACAACGCTGGCGCTCCTCCATCGACATCATGTTGATATTCTTCTGGGGCGTTAGTCCTCATTTTTTGTCCCTTTTGGTCATTCGATGACAAAGGGGGAGAAATTTGAGTTAGTCTTCAAGCGGGTCTTATATACGGGCTGTTTTTTTCGTTAAGTTACAACTCTTGCTCTTCTGAGGTGTTTGCTCTGATGAGTTGTAAACTTAAGTCCTGTGGTGCTTTGATACATTTGAACAGCTTTCTGCATGCTTATTTCCTCAAGTACCTTAATGCACGCATGCTGAATTTCGTCAGACACCATATTTCATCATGCATTTCAAATTCTTCATATTATATGTCAAATGCGTGAATGAATTACAAGATATAGGGGGAGATCTCCATGATTTTACTCTACAATGTGCATTTGCTATTCAAAGCAAATTCCTCAAATATGCACATCTTCAGGGGGAGTTCGTCTATATCTTGCAATCAAATTCCTCTATATTAGTTTTTACACTTCATATGATTTCCCCGTTGAAAACTTAACCTATTTGTCATCAATCACCAAAAAGGGGGAGATTGTAAGTGCATCTAGTGCCCCTTAGTGATTTTGGTGTATTGAAGACTTATAGGTTAAGGGACTAATACGTTTGTGAGTGTACACAGGTTCTATAAGTCTATGAGGAGTTTGATATTTACGATGAAAGTCGACCCCTAAAAATGAATGTCTTCAGTTGAAGACTTTGGTTTTCTTGAAGACTTTGAAAATGAGGAAATTGGTGTGACCTTGAAGACTTTGATATTGATGCGAGGATTATGAAGCGTGGAGACTTTTGTTTTCGTAGTTTCATTTTCTCTTTCTTGAGTCATAGGAACCATCGTACTATTAAAGGGGGTCGAGGTAAAACTAAGGAAACACTTTCCATGTGATGCTCATCTCAAAGCCTACACCTGCCCAATCCTTTCGAGTGAAGCCATTGGAAATCTCATACAGTTCAGTCAATTTCTTCAGTGACAGAGACGAAGATCTTCTGTTCTCTGAGGAATTTGTTCTGACTAAGGAGTTAGGAATTCGCCAGTGCGGATTGCCTACAAGTGAGGAACAGGATAGCCCTGAGGAATTTGAGAGCTCAAATTTTCAACAGTTGTTGTGCTATGCGCCAGCTGTCCAAAATGTCCTACCCATCTAACGGTCATATCATTGAAGGGAATTTATGTCTTATCATGTCGGGCTGCTTCCCGGCTATAGATAGATGTCCCCTACTACCACTAGCTGGTTGGCTGCTCCGAGAGAAACTGACACTTGTCATTGCGAGCATCCCATCCTCCGGGGACTTTAAGCGAAAATCATCAGTGAGGAAAACCCAAACCCAAGCACCTACAACCCAAAGTGATTGAGCATCACTGAAGAGATTGTTCCTGTGTGGAGCCGACACTTGTTACCTTTGAGGACTGTGCATCCTCCAGATGGTTAGGCGTCATGGTCTAGAGCATCCAAGAGGAATTGCGGATCGTCGAGTGACCGAGTCTGTGAAGGTTTGGAAGTCACCTGAAGACTTACCACGAGTGATTGGGCGAGGTCTGTGTGACTTTAGCTCAACAAGAATACGGTGAGGACTATGTGTCCTGGACTGTGTGTCCTCGGGTTTAAATACCTAGCCGCTCCAACCAGACGTACAATTGTCACATCAGTTGGAACTGTTCTACCAAATCATTGTCTTCACCAAGCTACTGGTTCTATTTCCTCAACCCTTCCATTTCCTCATTCATGTGTTGATGAACTTGATCGTTACTGTTTGAAGATTTTGACTGAATACTTTATCAATTTCATCAATCCTAATGATTCAGTCATCATATCTTCAGCCTGCTTATCCTGTTTACACGCTACCCTATGCTCTATGTATGTTTCATTTCATCATGATGACTATGCTACTACTTTGTTATGCATGTACCTGAGTACTTATTCCGCTGCTGGTAGTTCGTCGCTTAGTAAATTCCTCACCTAGAATTTTCTCAGTGACGAATTCATAAAAATCGCCTATTCACCCCCCCCCCTCTAGTCGACATAGCACACTTTCAGAAGGTCCAACCACACGATGGAGTCCTGGAAACCAGATATGCATCGAGGGGCCGCCTTGTTGCACAAGTCGGGATGAGGGTGGCCAGACTGGATCTGTCATATGTTAAACCCTAGCCCCCATCACCTATATAAGGTGGGGGCTAGGGCAACCATTCCCATCTACTCTCGTAGAAAGTTCTTTCGGTAGTCAGATATTATTCCTCCATTGTAACCCTCGCACGAGGTATGCCACATTGAATACAAAATAGAAGCAGGACGTAGGGTGATGCTCCTCCAAGAAGGCCCGAACCTGGGTAACTCCCTTCCGTGATCTCGGATCTAGTTCTTCCGGCCACGTTCACCACCCTATCAAGGGTACTGACGGTTTCACGTACCGTCAATATGCACTAACATTCACGCATGTGTGCATCAACAAAATCACATACACGGGTCTAGCAAGAAAAAGGAGAAATAAAACGGAGGATAGGAACTGCAATCTAGTGAATGTGCAAATGAGAATTATATAAAAAACAATTTTGGTAGGTAATTCCTTTTGCAAAAAGGACCCATAGAAATTTGCAACAAGTAGTATGCTATAACCAAATAAAAGGAAGCAGACAATAAATAAGCAAGGACAAAATGAAATGAAAATGAAAATCGAAAATAAAAATAAAAGAAGGAGAAAAATGAAACAAAGAAAAAATGGGACATGCAAACAATAATAAAATAAAAATAAGAGGAAAAGCCAAAGGCACACAGAAAGTAAATAAAAAGTGGAAAATAAAAAGAAAAGAAAGTTAAAGCTAAACAATAAAAGACAAAATAATAGAAGACATCGATAAAAAGAATTACAAAACACGGCGCGAAAACGCAATGGAACTCGGGCGTGTCTATGTCTCGTTTCACGAGAGACAGAGAGTAGCCTCGCCAAAAGGCGAGCGCATTACTGGGCTGTCCAGGCGCACGGGAGGCCACATGCCCACATGCCACAGCCTCATTTTTCTGTATGTTTTTTGTTCATGTTTTTATGTTTTTGTTTTGTACTTTTTTCCTTTTTATATTTCCAATTTTTATAAATATATATATTATAAAAAATACTTTACATAAAACATTTGAAAAATGTTAATCAAGCATTTGTAAAACATAAAATGTGTATAGAAAAAATATTTATCTTGTACTATACGACAAATGTATACAAAACATGTACAATGTGTATGGAAAAAGTTGATAATATATTTAAAATATTAATCAAGCATTTGAAAAAAATTAATTGAGTACTTTAGAATATTAATCAAGCATTTGAAAAATGTTAAATGTGTATAGAAATTTGTTCCCATGTATTCAAAAAATATACGATGTGTATGAAAAAAATGTTGACCATGTATTTAAAAATTGTTCAGAGTGTATTAATAATATTGATCATTTATTTAATAAATGTTAAACGTGTATAATAAAGTGTTGTCAGGTGTCAACATTTTTATAATGGCAATAATTGTTTTTCACACACAATGTACACTTTTTGTATACATTAAGAACATTTTATATACATATTTAACAATGTTTTGTCATATAATTTAATTTAAGAATATATTTTATTGTGTCCACATTTATTTAATTACTTTTTACATATGGACGATCAACATTTATATATACACGTTTAACATTTTTAAAATACACCATAAACTTTTTTGCATGTGAGAAAAAGAAAGAGAAGGGAAACCAACGAAACCGAAAGAGAAACAATGGAAATAAAAAGGAAAAAAGAACAAAAAACATGAAAAACTGAGAAAGAAACAAAGAAAAGAAATCCATGAAAAATACGAAAAGAAATTCAAAAAAAGAGAAGAAGAACTGCATGAATATAAAAACGGTGAAAACCAAAAGAAAGAAAAACAAATGAAAAAAAGAAAAACCGATAAAGAAGCAAAGAAAAATAAAATGGGTAGAAAATCGACGAAGAAACAAAAAAGACGAAATAAAAAATAAAGAAAACCACTTTCGAACAAGCAAGGCGATCTTGAGCGAACGAGCGAAAAAAACCCCAGAGAAACGGGCCGACCCAGTTGTGCTACGCAAGAGAGCTAGTATTACTTTAGAAGAGAGAAGCTAGAGAGCAACTAACTGAAGGTTATCCCTTGCGGGAGACCTCCAAGAGTCACTTTTAGTGCCCTAGCACGTCAAGTGGTCTGTCTAGCCGCCACTTGTTGTGTGCCGGCCTCTTTCAATGGATTTTTACACGTTTTTGGGTTTTAGATGTTTTTTTCCTCCTTTTCAGTTTTCGCCATTTTTTCCTAGGATTTGCTTTTCACCAAGGAAAAAACTGTGCTTTCATGAGAAGCACATATTTTCTTATCGTGGCGACACAAATGCTTCTGTTGTGTTTCTCGAGGAGGGGGACTGTGCTTCTCATGGAAGCACATATTTTCCTCTGCGAGTGGTTGTTTCTTGTGGAAGTATAGATTTGCTTCTGCGAGAAGTACCCAGAAAGGGAAAAAATTGCTTCTCGTGGAAGCACAGACTTGCCTCTGCGAGTCATTGTTCCTCGTGGAAGCACAGATTTGCTTCTGCGAGAAGTACCCGGAAAGGGGAAAAAGTGCTCCCACTTGTGCTTCTCAGAAAGGGAAGAAAAATATGTGTTTTCACGATAAGCATAGATTTGCAACTCATGTAGAAACAACTTTGCTTGCGCGAAGAAAAGAAAAAAGAAAACTATGCTTCCGCTCTGGTTTTCTTTGTGAAAACAAAGTTCATCGAAACCTAGTAACATGAGACCTAGTTTCATAGATCCCGGCGTGAGAAATCAAATGATAAAAATGATTAAATATGTAAAACATTTTGAATAAACGAGCGTACGAAAATAAATATATTTTTTATTGCGACAAGAAAATGGGAGTGACTTTTGCAAGATACGATTTGATTTCTCACAAGCTGCCGACTCATGCGTCTCGTGGTGGAAACTCGGGTTGCCGTAAAAGAAAGAACAAAGCACGGAAAGCGAAACGAAAAGAAGCACTATCGAGCTCCACCGGCGGCCCATCACACCGTCCACTAAAATAGGTCGTCGTTTCATCAGCGCGGCAGACGGCTATGAAAAGCACACATACTCAAGTCAGTTTGTTTACGCACACGAATATTAAAGGACGTGTTTAGTTGCCTGCATCGATTTTGGCTGTATTGCATGTGTTTTTCGGATGGGCTTAGCTGAGAAAAAACAGCTTATAAATCATTATCTGCACATAATTTGGTTGCCCGCTGAAAGCTGAATAAAACTGTTGCTTATTGATGATTTGGTGCGGCAAACAAGAGTATATAAGAGGGTACAGACCGACTTGGGGTAGGGGTACAAAATTGACTTGGACTAGAAGTCGTATACCATAATGACTACTCTAACATCCCCCCGCAGTATCAACGGCAGGCTCGACGACGTTGAGACTGAAACAGATATCTTGAAACGGCTTAGTAGGCAGTGCCTTGGTGAAAATGTCAGCAAACTGAGCCGTAGAGGGAACATGAAGCACCCGAACCTGACCAAGAGCAACCTTTTCACGAACAAAATGAATATCAATCTCAATATGCTTTGTGCGTCGGTGTTGAACTGGATTGCTGGTCATGTAGACTGCTGATATGTTGTCACAGTAGACAATGGTGGCCTGCTCAATAGGCCTGTGTAGCTCGAAGAGTAACTGCCGAATCCAGATTGTATCTGCAACGGCATGTGCCACAGCGCGATACTCAGCCTCGGCCGACGAACGTGAGACTGTAACCTGTCTTTTCGAAGACCAAGAAATCAAATTGTTACCAAGAAAAACACAAAAATCGGAAGTGGACCTTCGAGTGTCAGGACAACCAGCCCAGTCTGCATCAGAGTATGCGGTAAGCGAGTTTGGAGAAGAATTATTGAGGTGGAGACCATGATTGAGAGTTCCTTTTAAATACCGAAGAATGCGTTTAACATGATTATAGTGAGGAACCCGGGGATCATGCATATAGAGACATGCCTGTTGAACAGCAAAAGAGATTTCAGGACGAGTAATGGTGAGATATTGGAGAGCACCTGTTAGACTACGATAGAGAGTAGGATCGGAAAAGGGTTCACCGGTAGCCGAAAGTTTAAAACTAGTATCGACAGGAGTGCGAGATGATTGACAGTCAAGCATACCAGCACGATTAAGAAGATCAAGAATATACTGGCGTTGGGAAAGAAAAAGGCTGGAGGAATCTCGAACGACAGCAATGCCTAAGAAATGATGAAGGAGTCCTAGGTCAGTCATAGAAAATTCAGATCTAAGAAGAGAGACAATATGATCTAAGAACTTTTGAGAGGAGGCGGTAAGAATGATATCATCTACATAGAGAAGTAAATAGGCAGTGTCAGAAGTTTGATGATACACAAAAAGAGAGGTGTCGGAGATAGATGGAGTGAAGCCTATTGTTTGAATGAAGGAGGAGAAGCGTTGAAACCAAGCTCGTGGGGCCTGTTTAAGACCGTAGAGAGATTTCTGAAGAAGACATACATGAGTTGGAAAGGATGGATTTTCAAAACCCAGAGGTTGCTGGCAGTAGACAGTTTCTTGAAGGGAACCATGGAGGAAAGCATTTTTAACATCAAGTTGGTGAATGGGCCATGAAGAGGAGACAGCAACACTAAGAACGGTGCGAATGGTGCTAGGTTTAGCAACAGGAGAGAAGGTTTCTTCGTAATCAATTCCTTGTTGCTGAGAAAAGCCACGACAAACCCACCTGGCTTTATATCGTGAGAGGCTCCCATCGGAGTGGAACTTTTGGTGAAAAATCCATTTGCCAGAAACAATATTTGTATTGGGAGGACGAGGAACAAGTTGCCAGGTGTTGTTTTGAAGTAAAGCATTATATTCTTCTTGCATGGCAGCGGCCCAATTGGGATCAAGTAGAGCAGTTTTGTAATTCTTTGGAAGAGAAGTGAGAGATACGGAGGTATGAAGGTTTAGGCGGTCTTGGGGTTGATGAAATCCTGATTTGGCCCTAGTACGCATGCGATGATCATTAATCGGGGCTGCTGTAGGAATAGCACGAGGGGGTAAGGTGGGCACTGGTGAGTCCGGCGCAGCGGAAGAGTCGGACGAAGGAGTAGGGCTGGGTGGTGGAGTGGGAGCAGGGCTGGGTGGTGGAGTGGGAGTTGGGGCTGGGGGTGTTGGGGAGGGAGCAGGGGTCGGGGGGTTGGGGACGTCTCGGGTGGGGTGAGTGTATGGTTGGGATTGGCTATGGTGGGTGTTAATGGTGGTCGTGATAAGTTGTGTTCGGCAGGTAGGGGAGTATATAGTTGGAAAGGACGGGGAGAAGGGGTGTTTGCGGAGGTAGGGGTGTTGGATGGTGTAGTAGTGCGTTGTGAGAAAGGAAAAATGTGCTCAGCAAACGTGACATGACGAGAGACATGAACGTGTCCGGTGTGAAGGTCGAGACAGCGATAGCCTTTGTGCTCGTCAGAGAAGCCGAGAAAAGCACATGGGATAGAGCGTGGTGACAATTTATTTGCAGAAGTGGCGTAGGCATTGGGAAAACAGAGACAGCCAAAAACACGAACCGCGGAGTAGTCGGGGTGGGAAAGAAAGAGGGAATAATAGGGAGTAGTGTTGGGTTTAGTTTTAGAAGGTCGAATATTTAGAAGGAAGGTGGCCATGTGTAGGGCTTCAGCCCAAAACTTGGGAGGCATAGATGATTGAATGAGGAGAGTGCGAACTATATCATTGAGGGTGCGAAGAGAGCGTTCTGCTTTACCATTTTGAGGGGAGGTGTAGGGACATGAGAACCTAAACAGGATGCCATGTTGTAAGAAGAAAGTACGATTTTTAATGTTATCAAACTCGCGACCATTGTCACATTGGATAAAGCGAATTGGGAGGAAGAAGTGAACAGACACATAGCGTTGAAAATTAAGGAAAAGAGAATGGACCTCGGATTTGTTGCGTAGAGGAAAAGTCCAAACAAAGTGGGTGAAATCATCTAGGATAACAAGGTAGTATTTAAAACCCGAAACACTTGCAATGGGAGAGGTCCATAAATCACAATGTATTAATTCAAAGGGATAAGTGCTACAAGAACTAGAGGAACTAAAGGGAAGACGCACATGTTTGCCTAATTGACAAGACTCGCAAAACACAGAATTATGAGAGTCCCTATTACATGGTATGGTAAATTCACTAAGCATAGAAGCTAAGACAGCGGGGTTGGGATGGCCCAAGCGACGATGCCAGAGATCGACGGAGGCCAGCATGGATGTTGGAGGGGTGGCGGCAGGAACTCCATTAAGAGAATAAAGATCACCGGAGCTATTGAAGCGAGCGATCTCGGCCTTGGTCAGGTAATCCTTCACAGATAAACCAAAAGGGTCAAATTCAGCCGAAACTAGATTGTCGCAAGTAAATTGGCGAACAGAGATAAGATTTTTAATGAGGGCGGGTGCAACTAGAACATCGCGAAGTAAAAGAGGTTTGGTGGAAGAGGGAAGTTGAGCCTGACCAACACAATATATAGGAATAGATGATCCATCTCCAAGGATAATGGAAGGGAAAGGAGATTTAGTGCAAGAAGATAACCAATTACTAGATGCAGACATATGACTAGAGGCCCCTGAATCAAAGATCCAATCCGTACCTGAGTTTCCTTGTGCAGCAAAGTTATTCATGGCCTGGAGAAAGGCAGCTTGATCCCAGCTCAGCGTCGCAGGTGAGGGTGGCGTCAGAAGCAGTGCCGGCGGATACGATGGTGAAGGCAGTAGGGCCGGCTGGGGAGTGTAGTAGGCATTGGCCGGCTATGGTGGGGGTGGCGGCGGGAGCAGGGCCGGCTGAGGTGTGTAGTAGGCGCCGCCGTCGGTGCTGTAATGACCATAAGGAGCATACGTCGGGGCGGCGTGATAGGCATTGGCCGGCTGTCGGGGGTTGAGAACCCCGGGAGCACCAGTAGGCGGCCGAAGGCCGGGTTGCCAGGCACCTGAGTATGCCGGCGGAGCACCGAGGGTGGACGGAGCGGACCAGGGCATGGGCCATGCTTGAACAAGCCCTGTCCAAGGATCATGAGGAGGCCGCCATGCAACCGCAGATGGAGCACTGGTGGGTGGTGCAGGACTCGGTGCTGGTGATGTTGTAGGCGGAACCGAACGAGTCGACGGCGGCCTGTAGATAGGGTTTTTGCCGCAGTAGTTAGGACTAGGACGCCAGCCTGGGGGCGGTTGAACAGATGACGATGCGGACGGCCCGGCGGCAGGAGCCGACGTGGAAGGCGGCGCTTGTGTAGACGACAGAGGAGGACGAGCCGCAGCATGAAAGACCTTGGGCGAGAGTCCTTGCGAGCTTGTGTTTCCGCCGCGAGTTGTAGCAAGGAACAAACTTCAGCGAAGGTAGGAGGGGGCCGTATCATCGGTATGAACGAGGCTTGCTTGTCAAAGTCTTCGCTGAGGCCGCCGACGACGATATTGATTAGCTGTGAGTCGCTAACTGTATCGCCGAGTTCGCGGAGCTCATCACCAATGGTCTTAACGCGCTGGCAGAACAGGTTCACCGGGGCGTCTCCTTGCACCATATTGCGAAGCTCAGTGTGGAGAGCGTTTTTCCGAGCGTCGGTGTTGCTTTGGAAGAGCTGACAGAGGGAGTGCCAGATGTTGGCAGCGGTGGCGCCGTCGTGATCGAGCATGTTGAAGATCTCGGTGGTGATGCGGGTGTAGAACCACTGGACGATCGCGAGATCGTCTTTCAACCATTGCGGATCGTCGGGGCGGGGAAGACAGTTGGCGGCGACATGCGAGCGCAGGTTGCAGCGGCCGAGGTGGAGATCGAAGAGATGTCTCCAATGGTAGTAGTTGTGGGCGGCGAGATCAAGAACTATGGGGATGTAGGGGCTGACGTCGGAGATTGTGTCAGCAAGAGATATTGGTGCGGCGAGGATGGGTGCAGGATAGTTTTGTGGAGCTATGGTGAGGGCCGAGAGAGAAGCGGCCGCGGCGTTGGCAGCCTTGGCAATGAGTGCGGCCCGGCGCTCGAAGTAGCCGGGCTGCGGCGGCGGCGGTGGCGTTGGCGGAGCCATACCCTAAACCCTGGGACCGGTATCTGATACCATGAAAGCTGAATAAAACTGTTGCTTATTGATGATTTGGTGCGGCATACAAGAGTATATAAGAGGGTACAAACCGACTTGGGGTAGGGGTACAAAATTGACTTGGACTAGAAGTCGTATACCATAATGACTACTCTAACACCCGCATATAAGTTAGCTGTATGAGGGAACTAAATTTGACCCGCCGTTTGGTTGGCCGCGTTGCATTATGCGCACATATGACATGCTATTTGGTTGCAACCTACATAAGGTGATGTCACCACTTCTCATTAGTGATGACCTTACCGCACACCGTGTGAACAGTTTCACTCCTAGCTACGGAACAAATTACGGTTCATCCTAACTACTATGAAATGACAGCACACATCATTAAGAGTCATATCGCCGAATAGAGGAAAGTTCATCATCGATGCTAACTAGATGGAAGTCCATCCTCTTCCTCTTCCTCTTCCTCTTATGTTGTTGTTGCCGCTTCATCCTCTTCTTCTACGGCTGCTCTTGCTCTTCTTATTCTTCTTCTTCTTCTTCTTCTTCTTCTTCTTCTTCTTCTTCTTCTTCTTCTTCTTCTTCTTCTTCTTCTTCTTCTTCTTCTTCTTATTCAGACCCTTGTCTGACCTTTGTTATCCGACATTGCATGTGCCCACTCCATCCTTTTGTTCTTTCAGCCTTCGTTGTCAAATGCATCCACACCATGACCGGAGCTGACAACATCGTCAGGCGTCACATATTCCTCCTTAGGCACCAGTTCATCACAAACATATTGCATGATCCAGTTATGCGGAATGCAACAAGCAAGAACAAGCTTAACCTGAGTGGGGAAAGTGTGGAATGGCTTCTGATCTAGGATCTTAAACCCGTTCTTTAGAGCTCCAAAGGCCCTCTCAACAGTAACTCTAAGGATAGAGTGTTTGAGATTAAATAACTCCTGTGGAGTCTTAGGATAGCTCCTACCATCGAACTCGTTCAAATGGTATCTGGTTTTCCTGAAGGGTGGAAGAATACCTGGCCGACATGCATAACCAACATCTTCTAGGTAGAACTTGCCATCGGGGATGTTGATGCCACCTGGACGACTCGTACTGTCACAGAGAATGTTGGCATCATGTGTTGACCCTTCCCAGCCAACCAGCACATAGGTGAACTTCAGATCGAAATCAATAGCAGCAAGCACATTCTGGCTTGCGTAGTACTTCCTCCCCCTATATGCCGCAGCTTGTGACCTAAGCGCTCTGGCAGTGACATGAGTATTATTTATTGCCCCAATACAATCCTGAAATGTCAATACAAGATTGTGTTAGCGCTCACCTTGAACAACACAAGCATATCAAGTCATGAAGTACATACTGTCAGTGATCACCTTGAAGTATGGATACCATCTTGGGCTAGTGCGAATCTTAGTAGGAGTCCGTCCGGTTGGTAACTTGATCACCTCTCCTCTAAGCTTCCCAACATCATAGAGCACTTGCTTGAAGTACCTTGAGATGGTCTCTGTTGATCTCCTGAACATGTTGTGCATAACCCTGAACCTTTAGTTATGGTCAACAACATGGAGGAAAATAGTCACTTGCACTTCCACACTGGCGTGATACTATCTTGTAGCATCCCCTGCTCCCGAAGGTCTGGACAAATCTGGCAAATTGCGCTCTTTTCATTCGAAGCCTTCATAGGGCCTTTGTGTCGATGCAGTTGGAGATGTAGTTCAGATTAGCGATCCTCTCCTTCTCTCGCATAAGCATTGGAGCATAACTGATGACATGTCTCTCATCACGACGAATAACTCTCCTGTGCATGAACATGAGCCATGCCTGAATCACAACTATTAGTGTTGCTGCCTGAAGTACCAGCCTCATCCGTGTGTCCATAACCTAGTCGACGTTGAGGGTCCGTTAAGCAATGTGGAAATCAATCCTAACAACCGACCTAACATAGGGAAGAGTGGGTGTTGCTTATCGGCATCGGAGACGAGGACGACAAAGGGGGGGGGCATGGCTGAGTCAAGGACGATCCGACGGTGGCCAACGGGAAGGGGAGCATCAGCTCCTGCTGCCGGATAGTGCTGATGTCGCATCCGTTGCCTCCGTCGCTTGCGCAGATCTGAGTCGTCGCCGCCGCCGCCGTCGGTGGTGAGACTAGAGGAAGTGGCTGTCCTAGTGGTAGTGGTGACCGAGTAAATTGGGGGGGGGGGGGGGGGGGCTAGATTTGGCGCCGCACCGCGCCGCCGCGTCCGATTTCCACCTCCCGCCATCCCCACTATCTTGCGCCGCACTTAGCCTGGTTCGCTGAAAATTGCCAATTTGAGGGTTTCCAGCAAACCAGACTTTGGGCTGCTTTAAGGTTCGTGCCGATGCGAGCTAACCCATCCCGTATATAACCAAACACACTTTTCTTGGTCCAACTTAGCCTGGTTGTACCTAATGCAGGCAACCTAACACGCCCAAAAACTCCTACACATACTACGAACATGACGTCGACCGAGACTTTGCTAAATCTTAGTCAGACTCAGATCTAGGAAAGCTGATTATCTTTTGAGCTGGGGCGTTGTTGCAATAAATATCGAGAGCGTGGTCTGAATTTTGCGCGCTTGTGTTGGTTGCTATTCGACGAATGTGTGAGCTTCAAAACTCGGTGTAGTAACTGTCCAGATCTTCTATGTCATTGTAACCACACATTCGAGAGTGAAGAAAATCCATCTCTCCCGCGTTTAATCCCAACCTCACACTCGAATGGTAAGAGAGTCTAGCAGGTAAGAACAGAAGATGCCAAGGCCAAACAAGTGGCTGTGCGCCTGTGCCACTCCTCTGCCCCTAGACTGTTGGCCCGGCCGGAGCTCCGGCAAAAGGAATGGCCTTGCAGCGCCCCGCCCCGGCTACTCCCCTCCCCACATGCCATCACCGCCAGAACGCCGGCGTGCTCCTCCAGCGGCCATCCCGGCGCCGTTTCCGGCCGAACGCGCAGAAAAAACCCGGGTCCGCGAGCCCGCGCACCGGCACGCCGTCCGGCTCCGAGTCGGACAACGTGGTCCTCAAGGCCGCCTGGTACGGCTCCGAGGCCCTCGGCATCGCTGCGTCCTTCTTCCGGCCGCCGTCTCCTGAGGCCGACGCCGGTGCTACAGACGACGGCCCGTCGGAGTTCCAGCCCGTTGGCCGCGCGCAGGTCGCCGAGGCCATCAAGGATGACTTCGCGCGGTCATACTTCGTCACAGGTCAGGAATTGAGCTCTACACGTTTATACTGCTGCACGTTTGCGGTTTGTTCACGTTCGCACTGCAGGAAACCTCACGCTCGGGGCCTACGAAGACGACTGCGAGTTCGCCGACCCGGCGGGTTCATTCAGAGGCCTGCAACGCTTCAAGAGGAACTGCACCAACTTCGGGTCACTGCTGGAGAAGTCCAACATGAAGCTAACGAGATGGGAGGATGTCGAGGTACATTTCCCGTGTCAGTCAGTCGATCTTTACAGCAGCAAAGTGGTGAGTTGTTTCGCCAATTCATCGGGTCTGCTGGGTGCAGGACAAATCGATCGGGCACTGGCGTTTCAGCTGCGTCATGTCGTTCCCGTGGAGGCCCATTCTCTCCGGTAAGTTCGTGAGGACGCGCTCTGTATCTGTATCAGCAGATCGACACCTCGTTCGGCCCGGCCGGTGCAAAACTGCAAAATGCATCGCTCCTGTACCGAACATGTTTTTGGTCTCACAGTACTATTTTTCACTTTTCAGCAACCGGGTACACGGAGTACTACTTCGATGCCGAGTCGGGGAAGGTGTGCAGGTACTCACTCACTCGGTTGTTCCATGAGCTTATCGTGTGCACGAGATCCATGTGTTGCGAGTCTGGTGAGTGGTGATTGACAGATACAGTTGGGTTGTTGTTCAGGCATGTCGAAAACTGGAACGTCCCCAAGATGGCGCTCCTGCGGCAGATATTCAGGCCCAGCAGATGGGTATGTGAGAAAGAGAAACGCTAGAACGTGACCGAAGATCCGTCCACCTATGCTCAGGTTACGTTAGGAGGGCAAACGGGCGTGACGAGTTTGTTGCTTCCTTTGTTGCTCGCTTGGTACCGCAGCGCCCAGTTTGTAAACTATAGCGTGCACTCTGAGAGTACATGGAAGTTTTTCCGGACAACATACGAGTGTAACTTGTTCGAGTTCCGTATGATCATCAAAACTCAAAAGGGGTCTATCAGCAAATCGCTTAGTGCAACTTCAACGGGGCAACTCATTTCGTCCGCTGGCGTCCGTTTGGGTCGGCGGAGACACAAAAGTCGGCCCAACGCGCCGACCCAAACGGACGCGCGTCCGCTTGGCGTCCGCCTGCCGACCCATTCCCGGCCCATTTTTGAGCCAGTTTGCGTCGGCACACACACGAGACGGACGCGCGCGCACGCCTTCTACTCCCCCCGGGCCCGCTGGTTGGTGGCAGCCTCCACCATTTCCCTCCATTTCTCCCAAAAATCCTCCTGCCCGCACGCTCCCCCCCGCCCCCGCCATGGACGACGACCTCACCGCCGCCGCCGGCCTCGCCTCGTCCGGCATGATGACCGTCCCCTTCGGCAAAGGCAAGCTTCGCGCCCCCCGCAAGACCGCCGCCGCGCCCAAGCCGAAGAAGACGTTGACGCCCGAACAACGGGCAAAGGAGTCGGCCAAGAGTAAGGGTCGGAGGCACGCGGCGGACGCGAGGGATGAAGCCATCGAGGCGGCCACCGTT
The DNA here is from genome assembly GCF_002575655.3 of Aegilops tauschii subsp. strangulata. Taxonomy (NCBI): domain Eukaryota; kingdom Viridiplantae; phylum Streptophyta; class Magnoliopsida; order Poales; family Poaceae; genus Aegilops; species Aegilops tauschii. Next base: position 507,475,777 of record NC_053036.3, on the reverse strand, counting down.
GCCGTCACCGCGCAGCAGGAGGTCACCAGCGCCCGCGTCGCGGCGGCAACGAGCGAGGCGCTCTATATGCTAGGGTTAAACCCTAGCCAGCACGGCCTCGTCAACGCCGCCGTGGCCGCGGCCAGCACCGGCTCATCCGCGTTCCCTCGGAGGTGCTGCCCGACTCGCCCCGCGTGTTGGCTTGCACCCCGATGCCCGACTTCCACATCTACTCGCAGGCTGTTGGGGAACGTAGTATTTCAAAAAATTTGTCTACGATCACGCAAGATCTATTTAGGAGAAGCATAGCAACGAGCAGGGAGAGTGTGTCTACGTACCCTCGTAGACTGAAAGCGGAAGCGTTTTGTCAACGCGGTTGGTGTAGTCGTACGCCTTCACGATCCGACCGAACGTACGGCACCTCCGTGTTCAGCACACGTTCAGCTCGATGACGTCACTCGTACTCTTGATCCAGTTGAGGCCGAGGGAGAGTTTCGTCAGCACGACGGCGTGGCGACGGTGATGATGAAGTTACCGGCCCAGGGCTTCGCCTAAGCACTACGACGATATGACCGAGGTGTATAACTATGGAGGGGGGCAGCGCACACGGTTAAGAGATTGTCTGTTGTGCTTTGGGGTGCCCCCTTGGCCACGTATATAAAGGAGGGAGGAGGAGGAGGCCGGCCTAGGAGGGGCGCGCCTATAGGGGGAGACCAACTAGGATTCCCAATCCTAGTTGGAGTCCCCTTCCTTTTCAAAGAGGGGAGAGAGGGAAGGAGTAGGAGAGGGAGAAGGAAAGAGAGGGGGGGCCGCCCCCTCCCTAGTCCAATTTGGACATGCCATGGAGGGCGCGCGGCCACCCCTTCAGCTCCTTCTCTCCTTTCCCGTATGGCCCATTAAGGCCCACTACTTCCCTCGGCGAATTCCCGTAACTCTCCGGTACTCCGAAAAATACCCGAATCACTCGGAACCTTTCCGATGTCCGAATATAGCCTTCCAATATATCGATCTTTACCTCTCGACCATTTTGAGACTCCTCGTCATGTACGTGATCTCATCCAGGACTCCGAACAACCTTCGGTCATCAAATCACATAAACTCATAATACAAATCGTCATCGAACGTTAAGCGTGCGGACCCTACGGGTTCGAGAACTATGTAGACATGACCGAGACACATCTCCGGTCAATAACCAATAGCGTAACCTGGATGCTCATATTGGCTCCTACATATTCTACGAAGATCTTTATCGGTCAAACCGCATAACAACATACGTTGTTCCCTTTGTCATCGGTATGTTACTTGCCCGAGATTCGATCGTCGGTATCATCATACCTAGTTCAATGTCGTTACCGGAAAGTCTCTTTACTCGTTCCTTAATGCATCATCCTGCAACTAACTCATTAGTCACATTGCTTGCAAGGCTTATAGTGATGTGCATTACCGAGAGGGCCCAGAGATACCTCTCCAACATTCGGAGTGACAAATCCTAATCTCGATCTATGCCAACTCAACAGACACCATCGGAGACACCTATAGAGCATCTTTATAATCACCCAGTTACGTTGTGACGTTTGATAGCACACTAAGTGTTCCTTCGGTATCCGGGAGTTGCATAATCTCATAGTTATAGGAACATGTATAAGTCATGAAGAAAGGAGTAGCAATAAAACTAAACGATCATTTATGCCAAGCTAACAGATGGGTCTTGTCCATCACATCATTCTCCTAATGATGTGAACCCGTTCATCAAATGACAACACATGTCTATAGTCAGGAAACATGACCATCTTTGATAAACAAGCTAGCCAAGTAGAGGCATACTAGGGACACTCTGTTTTGTCTATGTATTCATACGTGTACTAAGTTTCCGGTTAATACAATTCTAGCATGAATAATAAAATTTATCATGATGTAAGGAAATAAATAATAACTTTATTATTGCCTCTAGGGCATATTTCCTTCAGTCTCCCACTTACACTAGAGTCAATAATCTAGTTCACATCGCCATGTGATTTAACACCAATAGTTCACATCATTATGTGATTAACACTCATAGTTCACATCGCCATGTGACCAACACTCACATGGTTTACTAGAGTCAATAATCTAGTTCACATCGTTTATGTGATCAACACCCAAGAGTAATAAGGTGTGATCATGTTTTGCTTGTGAGAGAAGTTTTAGTCTACGGGTCTGCCACATTCACATCCGTAAGTATTTTGCAAATTTCTATGTCTACAATGCTCTGCACGGAGCTACTCTAGCTAATTGCTCCCACTTTCAATATGTATCCAGCTTGAGACGCAGAGTCATCTGGATCGGTGTAAAAGCTTGCATCGACGTAACTCTTTACGATGAACTCTTTGTTACCTCCATAGTCAAGAAATATTTCCTTAGTCTTCTAAGGATAATTTTGACCGCTGTCCAGTGATCTACTCCTTGATCACTATTGTACTCCCTTGCTAAACTCATAGCAAGGTATACAATAGGTCTGGCATACAGCATGACATACTTTATAGAACCTATGGCTGAGGCATAGGGAATGACTTTCATTCTCTCTCTATCCTCTGCCGTGGTCGGGTTTTGAGTCTTACTCAACTTCACACCTTGTAACACAGGCAAAAACTCTTTCTTTGACTGATCCATTTTGAACTTTCTTCAAAAACTTTATCAAGGTATGTGCTTTGTGAAAGTCCTATTAAGCGTCTCGATCTATCCCTATAGATCTTAATGCTTAATATGTAAGCAGCTTCACCGAGGTTTTTCAAAAACTCCTTTCAAATACTCCTTTATGCTTTCCAGAAAATTCTACATCATTTCCGATCAATAATATGTCATTCACATATACTTATCAGAAAGGTTGTAGTGCTCCCACTCACTTTCTTATAAATACAGGCTTTACCGCAAGTCTGTATAAAACTATATGCTTTGATCAACTTATCAAAGCGTATATTCCAACTCCGAGATGCTTGCACCAGTCCATAGATGGATCGCTGAAGCTTGCACATTTTGTTAGCTCCTTTAGGATTGACAAAACCTTCTGATTGCATCATATACAACTCTTCTTTAAAGAATCCATTAAGGAATGCAGTTTTGACATCCATTTTCCAGATTTCATAAAATGTGGCAATTGCTAACTTAATTCGGACAGACTTAAGCATCGATACGAGTGAGAAAATCTCATTGTAGTCAACACCTTGAATTTTGTCGAAAACCTTTTGCGACAATTCGAGCTTTGTAGATAGTAACACTACCATCAGTGTCCGTCTTCCTCTTGAAGATCCATTTATTCTCAATGGCTTGCCGATCATCGGGCAAGTCCACCAAAGTCCATACTTTGTTCTCATACATGGATCCCTTCTCAGATTTCATGGCCTCAAGCCATTTTGTGGAATCTGGGCTCATCATCGCTTCCTCATAGTTCGTAGGATCGTCATGGTCTTGTAACATGACTTCCAGAACCGGATTACCGTGCCACTCTGGTGCGGACCGTACTCTGGTTGACCTACGAGGTTCGGTAGTAACTTGATCTGAAGTTTCATGATCATCATCATTAGCTTCCTCACTAATTGGTGTAGGAATCACTTGAACCGATTTCTGTGATGAACTACTTTCCAATTCGGGAGAAGGTACAATTACCTCATCAAGTTCTACTTTCCTCCCACTCACTTCTTTCGAGAGAAACTCCTTCTCTAGAAAGGATCCATTCTTTAGCAACAAATGTCTTGCCTTTGGATCTGTGATAGAAGGTGTACCCAACAGTTTCTTTTGGGTATCCTATGAAGATGCACTTCTCCGATTTGGGTTCGAGCTTATCAGGTTGAAGCTTTTTCACATAAGCATCGCAGCCCCAAACTTTAAGAAACGACAGCTTAGGTTTCTTGCCAAACCACAGTTCATACGGTGTCGCCCCAACGGATTTATATAGTGGCCTATTTAACGTGAATGTAGTTGTCTCTAATGCATAACTCCAAAACGATAGCGGTAAATCGGTAAGAGACATCATAAATCGCACCATATCTAATAAAGTACGGTTACGGCGTTTGGACACACCATTACGCTGTGGTGTTCCAGGTGGCGTGAGTTGTGAAACTATTCCACATTGTTTCAAATGAAGACCAAACTCGTTACTCAAATATTCGCCTCCGCGATCAGATCGTAGAAACTTTATTTTCTTGTCACGATGATTTTCCACTTCACTCTGAAATTCTTTGAACTTTTCAAATGTTTCAGACTTATGTTTCATGAAGTAGATATACTCATATCTGCTCAAATCATCTGTGAAGGTCAGAAAATAACGATACCTGCCGCGAGCCTCAACACTCATCGGACCGTATACATCGATATGTATTATTTCCAATAAGTCAGTGGTTCGCTCCATTGTTCTGGAGAACGGAGTCTTAGTCATCTTGCCCATGAGGCATGGTTCGCAAGCATCAAATGATTCATAATCAAGTGATTCCAAAATCCCATCATCATGGAGTTTCTTCATGCGCTTTACACCAATATGACCTAAACGCCAGTGCCACAAATAAGTTGCACTATCATTATTAACTTTGCATCTTTTGGTATCAATATTATGAATATGTGTATCATTACGATCGAGATTCAATAAACCATTTATATTGGATGTATGACCATAGAAGGTTTTATTCATGTAAACAGAACAAATTTTTTTCTTTGATTTAAATGAATAACCGTATCGCAATAAACATGATCCAATCATATTCATGCTCAACGCAAATACCAAATAACATTTATTTAGGTCCAACACCAATCCCGAAGGTATAGAGAGTGTGCGATGGTGATCTTATCAACCTTGGAATCAGTTCCAACACACATCATCACCTCGCCCTTAACTAGTCTCTGTTTATTTTGCAACTCCCGTTTCAAGTTACTAATCGTAGCAACTAGACTAGTATCAAATACCCTGGGGTTACTATGAACACTAGTAAAGTACACAACAATAAGATGTACATCAAATATACTTTTGTTCACTTTGCCATCCTTCTTATCCGCCAATTATATGGGGTAGTTCCGCTTCCAGTGATTAATCCCTTGTAGTAGAAGCACTCAGTTTCAGGCTTAGGACCAGACTTGGGCTTTTTCACTTGAGCAGCAACTTGCTTGCCGTTCTTCTTGAAGTTCCCCTTATTCCCTTTGCCCTTTTTCTTGAAACTAGTGGCCTTGTAACCATCAACACTTGATGCTCTTTCTTGATTTCTACCTTCGCTGATTTCAGCATCACAAAGAGCTCGGGAATTATTTTCGTCATCCCTTGCATATTATAGTTCATCAAGAAGTTCTAGTAACTTGGTGATAGTGACTAGAGAACTTTGTCAATCACTATCTTATCTGGAAGATTAACTCCCACTTGATTCAAGCGATTGTAGTACTCAGACATTCTGAGCACATGCTCACTGGTTGAGCTATTCTCCTCCATCTTGTAGGCAAAGTACTGTCAGAGGTCTCATACCTCCTGACACGAGCATGAGTATGAAATACCAATTTCAACTCTTGGAACATCTTATATGCTCTGTGGCATTCGAAACATTTTTGAAGTCCTGGTTCTAAGCCGTAAAGCATGGTGCACTTAACTATCAAGTAGTCATCATACCGAGCTTGTCAAAACGTTCATAACGTCTGCATCTGGTCCTGCAATAGTTCTGTCACCTAGCGGTGCATCAAGGACATAATTTTTCTGTGCAGCAATGAGGAAAATCCTCAGATCACGGACCAAGTCCGCATCATTGCTACTATCATCTTTCAACTTATATTTCTCTAGGAACATATAAAAAATAAACGGGGAGCTACATCGCGAGCTATTGATCTACAACATAGATATGCTAATACTACCAGGACTAAGTTCATGATAAATTAAAGTTCAATTAATCATATTACTTAAGAACTCACACTTAGATAGACATCCTCGAGTTATCTAAATGATCATGTGACCCAAATCAACTAAAGCATCTGGTCGTCACAAACGTTTTGACTACTTGTGGAGCCAAAACGGACTCTGTATGAGTCAGATATCCATGTTTCAGTTAACACTGCGCAAGACTGATTCCGAACGACAATTACAGACTAGTTCTTGTGTAGTTGCATTCAATTTTTTCCATTCTACTTCACTAAACATCCCCATATGAGATCCATTTACTTGTAGGGAAATGCAGGAGACCTCGGTTATGATGATGCACTAGGTCCATACCTGGGACTTTGTGTATGTTCTCGACATGCGTTTGTCGAGTGCTCATTAAGAACGTTGCTATACAAGTTTCTAAACGAACTCCTTAAGAAAATTTCTCCAAAAGTTCCCTATGAAAGAATCCTATGATCCATCTGGTCGTCACAAACGTTTTGACTACTTGTGGAGCCAAAATGGACTCCGTATGAGTCAGATATCCATGTTTCAGTTAACACTGCCCCAAACTGATTCCAAACGACAGTTACAGACTATTTCTTGTGTAGTTGCATTCGATTTTTTCCATTCTACTTCACTAAACATCTCCATATGAGATCCAGTTACTTGTAGGGAAATGCAAGAGACCTCAGTTATGATGATGCACTAGGTCCATAGCTGGAACTTTGTGTATGTTCTCGAAATGTGTTTGTCGAGTGCTCATTAAGAAAGTTTCTATACGTGTTTCTGAATGAACTCCTTAAGAAAAGTTCTCCAAAAGTTTCATATTGTAACATCCCAAATTTTCAATTCGGAATGTTATACATTAGATCATCATTGCATACCATATTTTATTGCATTTTGTTTTGATCCTAGAAATTCTACGCAACTCAAGGACCCACGGAGAGAGTTGGGGATTTCGTTATTTTCATATTCGAGTTTCTCTCGAATTTTGAAAAGAGGATCTTTGATTTTAATTATTTTTCTCTGAAATATTTCTTTTATAAAATACCTCTTACTACCCAGTTTTATTGCATTAGATCAATCCTCAAACAATTGCATGGTTAGGATCCGATTTAAATTGTGAGTTTGGGAAGTTGATGAGGTAGTACCTATTGCCCTGTTTATTATCAAACCCTGGGAGTTACTTCTACGGTATGCTTATATTGCTATGCTATGCTCGTAGACGTGGATTGGGTTTGAGTGAATTTCCATGACAGATGTGAGGATGTTAATTAATGGTTCAACTTAAGGTGGTTACTTAAATTCACATCTGGGTGGATTGAGGCACCTGGGGAACCCAGTGTTGCCTGTATTTTTGGATATCCCGGAGTACCCGTGAGATTATCCTATGGACCGCCACCTAGGCTCAAAGGGATCATGAGATTATTCATGCTAGAAACTTACGTGTGCAGCCACAAGCTATTATGGGCTCTAGCATAGTTGAGTAGGTTACATGACCTCTTGAAGAGGTGGGCTAGCAGATGTAGGGGAAAGTAGGTGTAACTGTCCACCCGGAGTAAAGAGTTATTGTTTCTGAAAGACTGTGTCTCGGTCATCCGTTTCCCAAACACCATGTAGTGCGAGAAATCAAACGGAGGAGATCAAGTCTTGTGGGGAAAAGTGCGCAAACCTCTGCAGAGTGTACAAACTAATCATGGTTAGCCGTGTCCCCGGTTATGGACATCTTGAGTATCTAGTTCTTGGATTATCATGTGAATCTCATCATCATGTTACTTAATTTAATTTGATTGGTTTAATCATGTTCTTAATTGGGATTGAGTTGGAGGTACCTTCTCAATGTTTAACAACCACCATGATAGTTAAATAAAATTTATTCCTTTGTTGTAGGGAAAAATTGGCTTTTCGCAAACTGTAACCATAGAGCTTTCCACCAGCCATATGTGCATGTAGTAGCATTATTCTATTCATTACTCTCTATGTGTTACTTTGCCAGCATATTCCATGTGCTGACCCGTTTTCGGGCTGCAATGTTCATGTTGCAGACTTTTCAGACGACGAGTAAGGTGCCATAGGTCGTGGTCTTATACTCAGTGATGCCGTTGGAGTTGATGGACTCGCTTTATATTCCAAGCCTTCCGCTGTTATCGTATTTAGATGGCCTTAAGCCATATTTGTTGTAATAAATTCTCTCTTGAGACTATTTGCTGTTATAAGTACTGTGCGTGTCAGCATTACCGATCCAGGGATGACACTGATGCACAAAGGCTAGACTGTTTGAGGTCTGGTCGCTACAAAGATGGTATCAGAGCACACGCTGACTGTAGGACACGACCACTAAGCTAAAGCCCTAGATCACTACTCTCTTCTCATTTCTGACTCCTCTCCTTTCTTCCACTCTTTTAGGATGGCGGATGCAAGGAACAAGTTCGCGCAACCGAATGAGGATACACCTTTTGGACGACACTTGAAGGAAGTTACTAGGTACCTGAACATTGGAATACCAAGCTTCATCGGGACCTACAACGCCACACTACCAGAAGAGGAGCGTTGGATGATTCAAGTTCAAGTTCCAGGAAGGACGTTCACGCCAGTCACTGAGCCCATAGAATTTTCTTTCGATGCACCAACCTGGAGTCTAGGAAAGAGTATGGCAGCTCACATTACCATGGGACGCATTGGAGAAGTTTACCACAATGACCTCAAGGATACAATCTACCAGATTTGTGGGCGCCGAGATGAGCAATGGGAGATGATCAGCACCAGGAAGGATAGATCGATTGCCTCTTTCATCCAGGAGTTAAACCAGCACATTCGATGCCAGGAGAACCAGATGTGCTCAGGCATGGCGGATTTGAAGAAGGCAATGACAAGGATCACAGAGCTGGAGGAAGAACTCAAGGCTACACTCGAGGATTATATGGAGGAAATCGTCGCACTAGTAGAGAAGAATGACGACCTGATAAAGAAGATCGGAGTATTCATGGGAGACCCAGCACCAGGATGAGATGATGACGATTCTACTTGTCCGGAGAACTACATCATCATCGACGACACCGACTCGGACCCTGACGATAGCGATGATGACTATGTTGATGAAGCTGGAGTAGATATCATGGAGTCTTCGACCGATCAATTTTTCTAATCGACCACCATATCAGTAGTAGTATTCCACCATGTATATATTATAGTCCAAGCACTTTGTAACGATAGTTCTAGATCGATTGTATGCCTTGTTTGAATTGATTGGACTGATATGATTGTGTTTGTCTCATGTGCATATGGGTAGTGTTTTCCCTCTAGATCTCATTCTATCCTATTTTCTCATCTTTTCTAAACCCATCAGATGCCTCCGAGACGCGACACCGGATTTGTTTTCCCACCGGAGATCACTCAGTTGATTCAGCAGCAGAATGCCCTGATGCAAGTGCTAGTTCAGAACCAAGGCAACAACAACAACAACCCACCACCACCCCCACCAGTTGACCACTTAGCCCGTTTTCTTAGGCTGAATCTCCCGGTGTTCTCCAGTAGCACCGAGCCGATTGTTGCAGATGATTGGATTCGCAAGATTGATAGGGAGTTGACCACTGCAGGATGCATAGATGCGGAGAGAGTGCGTTTTGCCGCACATCAGCTTGATGGACCCGCAGCATCATGGTGGGAGAATTACACAGCCACTCACCCCATTGACACTGTCACATGGGACCAGTTTCAGCAAGCTTTCCGTACTGCCCATGTTTCAGCAGGAGCTATGGCCATGAAGAAGCATGAGTTTCGCAACTTACGCCAAGGAGGACGTACTATTGGCCAATATGTGGAGGATTTCAGTAAGTTAGCACGTTATGCCCAGATGACGTTGCTACGGATGCAGCTAAGCAGGAGAAGTTTCTGGAAGGACTGAATGATGAGCTGAGCATGCAGTTGATGGTGGCAACTTTTAACAACTACCAGGAGTTGGTAGAAAGAGCTCTCATGATTGAAGGGAAGCAGCAGGAGATTGAGAGCCGTAAGAGGAAGTATGGACTAGGAAAGTACAGTACAGGAGCTCATCAGAAGCCTCGTTTTACCCCGAACTCGGGGTGGCCCCAAGAATGGCAATGGGAACGGAGGAAGCAACGGACAGAACCGTACGAACCCATCAACCCCAGCCAAGAGGGATCTGAGCCACAATACTTGTTGCAAGTGCCAGAAGACTGGACATTATGCAACCGAATGTCCGGAAGCTAAGAATGGAAATGGCAATGGAAGCTCGGGGAAGAAGCCGAACCCTTTCAACAGGGGACAGGTGAACCACGTTAACGTGGAGGAGGTTGAAGCACAGCCTGATGCAGTAATAGGTAAGTTTTTGGTTAAGTCATGTACTGTAATCGTTCTTTTTGATACTGGTGCATCACATTCATACATATCAAGGGGATTTGTGGATAAGTATAAGTTGCCCCAAAGTTCTTAGAACACCTATGTTAGTAACCTCGCCAGGAGCAGAGTATATGGCAAGCCAAGGATGTTTTCAGATGCCATTGGCCATAGGTAGGCATTTTTCCCCTCAGACCTAATAGTTTTGGTGTCGCAAGGTTTGGATGTGATTTTGGGAATGGATTGGCCATCGATGTATGGAGGAAACATCGATTGCGCCAGTAAGACGATCTTGCTTACTACCCCAGAAGGAAGAAGGATTAAGTATGTATCCCGGCATGTGCCGAAGAGGACTCAAGTGAATTCCTTATCAGGAGTTGTACAGGAGGAAGTACCAGTGGTGAAGGATTTCCCTGACGTATTTCCAGAGGAGTTGCCAGGCATGCCACCGGATAGAGGCATTGAGTTTTTGATTGATCTTTTGCCAGGCACAGGGCCGATATCTAAGAGACCGTACAGGATGCGCGCTAAGGATTTGGAAGAAATTAAGAAGCAGATTAAGGAGTTACTGGATAAAGGATATATTCGCCCAAGTTTGTCACCTTGGGGATCACCAGTACTTCTAGTGGAGAAGAAAGATGGATCGTTGAGGATGGTTGTTGATTATCGTGGATTGAATGAAGTAACAATCAAGAACAAGTACCCACTACCGATGATCAATGATCTGTTTGACCGACTACAAGGAGCTAAAGTATTTTCCAAGATTGATTTGTGATCAGGATACCACCAGTTGAAGATTCGAGAGCAGGATATACCCAAGACAGCTTTTACCACGAGGTACGGGCTATATGAGTACACCGTTATGTCATTTGGCCTAACTAACACACCTGCCTATTTCATGAACATGATGAACAAAGTGTTTATGGAGTTTTTGGATAAGTTCATCATAGTGTTCATTGATGATATTCTGGTCTATTCGAAGAATGAAGAAGAGCATAAGGAGCATTTGCGTTTGGTACTTGGAAAGCTCAGAGAACATCAGTTATATGCCAAGTTCAACAAGTGCGAGTTTTGGTTGAAGGAAGTGGGATTCCTCGGACATGTTATATCCGGAGAAGGAATAGCAGTAGACCCCACCAAGGTTAACACTCTGACAAATTGGGAGTCACCCACGACAGTTGGAGAGATCCGGAGTTTCCTTGGACTCGCAGGATACTACCGGAGATTCATTAAGAATTTCTCAAAGATTGCAAAGCCTATGACGTAATTGTTGAAGAAGGACACCAAATTCAATTGGACTGAGGAATGTGGGGCCAGTTTTAAGGAGTTGAAAAGACGTTTAGTTACAGCGCCAGTGTTGATTCTGCCAGATCAACGCAAGGATTATGAAGTGTATTGCGACGCTTCACGTCGAGGACTTGGAGCAGTGCTTATGCAGGAGGGAAGAGTTGTTTCATATGCCTCACGACAGCTTAAACCCTATGAGTTAAATTATGCTCCACATGATTTGGAGTTAGCAGCCGTAGTGCATGCGTTGAAGACATGGAGACATTTTCTCATCAGAAACCATTGTGAGGTGTACACGGATCACAAGAGTTTGAAGTACATTTTCGCGCAGAAGGAGTTGAATCTCAGGAAAAGGAGATGGTTGGAGCTCATTAAGGATTATGATATGAGATTGCATTACCACGTAGTAGTTGATGCGTTGAGCCGCAAGAGCCATGTCAACACACTCATGACCGGAGAGTTACCCAAGGAGTTAGCCGAAGATCTTCGTGAACTATGTTTGGAAATAGTTCCAAGAGGCTATGTAGCAGCCTTGGAAATTCAGTCTACCTTGATGGATAAGATCAGAGAAGCTCAGAAGACGGACAAGGAGATTGCCGAGATAAAGGAAAGGATGAGTAAAGGAAAAGCCAAGGGATTTCGTGAGGATGAGCATGATACCTTATGGTTTGAGGACCGCGTTTATGTGCCCAATGATCCGAAGATCAGGAAGTTGATCTTGCAAGAGGCCCATGATTCGCCGTATTCGATTCACCCACGAAATACCAAGATGTATCTGGATTTGAAGGATAGTTTCTGGTGGACCAGAATGAAGAAGGATATTGCGGAGTATGTAGAAGTTTGTGATGTATGTCAGAGAGTGAAGGCAGAGCATCAGAAGCCAGCAGGATTGCTACAACCATTGCCGATACCCGAATGGAAGTGGGATAAGCTAGGCATGGATTTTATCACGGGATTGCCCAGGACTCGTTCAGGCTATGACTCGATATGGGTTGTAGTCGATCGTTTGACGAAGGTAGCTCATTTCATCCCAGTAAAGACCACTTACACCAGTGCTAAGTTGGCAAAGATATACATGACCAGGATCGTATGTCTGCATGGAGTTCCGAGGACCATTGTATCAGATAGAGGAACCCAGTTTACTTCAAAGTTTTGGAATCAGTTGCATGAAACTTTGGGAACCAGACTAGAGTTTAGTACAGCTTTTCATCCACAAACAGATGGACAGACCGAGAGAGTCAATCAGATTTTGGAAGACATGCTGAGAGCTTGTGCGCTAGACTATGGATCTAGCTGGGACGATAATTTGCCTTATGCAGAGTTCTCTTATAACAATAGTTATCAAGCCAGTTTGAAGATGTCCCCTTTCGAAGCGCTGTACGGAAGAAGGTGCAGAACACCGTTGTTGTGGGACGAAGTTGGAGACCGACATTTGTTTGGACCAGATTTGATTAAGGAGTCTGAACAGAAGGTGAAGTTGATTCGCGATAGGCTCAAGGTAGCCCAATCCAGGCAGAAGAGTTACGCGGATTCTAAACGCAAGGAGACAGTTTACGAAGTCGGAGACAGAGTGTATCTTCGAGTATCCCCACTTCGAGGAGTGAAGCGCTTTGGAGTTAAGGGAAAGTTAGCACCACGTTTTGTGGGACTATACAGAGTTTTGGAACGTATGGGAGAAGTTGCCTACAAGTTGGAATTACCCGAAGGATTGTCGGGAGTTCACGATGTGTTCCACGTATCCCAGCTGAAGAAGTGCCACGCGGAGATGGCTGAGATACCACTGAGAGATACAGTGCCACTGGAAGCGATTCAGCTGGATAGTGATTTGACCTATGAGGAGAAACCAGTCAAGATTCTCGAATATGCCAGCCGAGTCACCCGCAGCAAGGTTATCAAGTTTTGCAAAGTTCAGTGGAGCCACCATACCGAGGATGAAGCCACCTGGGAGCGAGAGGAAGACCTACGGAAGGATCACTCTCACCTATTTTCTAGCCAAACCGAATCTCGAGGGCGAGATTCATCTTAAGGGGGGTAGGTTTGTAACATCCCAAATTTTCAATTTGGAATGTTATACATTAGATCATCATTGCATACCATATTTTATTGCTGTTTGTTTTGATCCCAGAAATTCTACGCAACTCAAGGACCCACGGAGAGAGTTGGGGATTTCGTTATTTTCATATTCGAGTTTTTCTCGAATTTTGAAAAGAGGATCTTTGATTTTAATTATTTTTCTTTGAAATATTTCTTTTATAAAAAAATAAAAGAGAGAGGATAAAATGACTTCCTCAAAATAAAGAAATATCAGAGATTTAATATTAAAATCAAATAAGATTTTTATTCAGAGTTTTATCGCTATTTTATTTGAATTAGGAAAAATATGTTTTTTTTTCAAAATTGCATTTTAGGCCCAAGTAAATGTTCACCTTGTCCGGCTTATTTTTACAAGACGGGGAAAATTTATTTCGGGATTTTTGGAGTCTGTTTAGTATTTATTTTCTTACATTTTCTGCATGTCCGATTTTTTTTTAAAAAAAAGTCAAACCGACTCGGGCCGTAACCGGCCAGGACTCCGCCCAGTCGGCCCTCTTAAATAGCGCCGCTCCGAGCCCCCCAGCCCACCGAAGCCCGCCGCCACCTAAACCCTAACCCTAGCCCGACCCCGCCGCTGCCCCTAGCCGACCCCACCGCCACCTCGCCGCCTCGCCGGACTCGAGGTAGCCGCCACCGGTTTTTTTATAAAACCGTTCAGTTTTTTTAAAAAAAAACCTAGATCCATTTTATTTACTAGATCGGTTTTATGTTTTTTTCCAGTTTAGTTATTTTCCGGACGTTTGTCCGTACGTTCGTTTTAACGAACGGTTTTCGTCGTTTAACCGCAAACAGCGAACGTTCGTTCGTTAGCCTGTTCGTCAGTTTTTCTTTTTCTCGGAATTTTTGCGATTATTTTCGATCGCGATTTCCGATCTGTTTTTCGTTTTAGTATAACTTTTCGCTCGTTTATCAGAATCAGGCGATTCAAGCGCCTAGAGTTTAGTCTCGAAACCCTCTTTCCGTTTAACTAACTTAAACAAGTTTTTGCTACTGTAAAATTTGACTTAAGTCCAGATTAGTAAACGAAGCTTGTTTCTTTCGCCGTTTGAGTTTCCTTGCTTCGTTCGATTTGATTCTTTTTGCAAACCGGAGTTCTTAAGTTGAAGTTTCTGGTTAGATCTCTTATTTTGAGTTTTACCCGTGCACCCTTGCTTGATTGCTTATGTATGTATTGTTTGTTTGCGATAGAGTACCCGGAGTGCGAAGCGTGCTACTACGAGTCTCTAGGTTTCACGGATCATCAACAAGGCAAGTAACACTTTGATCATACCTCTTACTACCCAATTTTATTGCATTATATCAATCCTCAAACAATTGCATGGTTAGGATCTGATTTAAATTGTTGGTTTGGGAAGTAGATGCGGTAGTACCTATTGCCCTGTTTATTATCAAAACCTGGGAGTTACTTCTACGTTATGCTTATATTGCTATGCTATGCTCGTAGACGTGGATTGGGTTTGAGTGAATTTCCATGACAGATGTGAGGATGTTAATTAATGGTTCAACTTAAGGTGGTTACTTAAATTCACATCTGGGTGGATTGAGGCACCTGGGGAACCCAGTGTTGCCTGTATTTTTGGATATCCCGGAGTACCCGTGAGATTATCCTATGGACCGCCACCTAGGCTCAAAGGGATCATGAGATTATTCATGCTAGAAACTTACGTGTGCAGCCACAAGCTATTATGGGCTCTGGCATAGTTGAGTAGGTTACATGACCTCTTGAAGAGGTGGGCTAGCAGATGTAGGGGAAAGTAGGTGTAACTGTCCACCCGGAGTAAAGAGTTATTGTTTCTGAAAGACTGTGTCTCGGTCATCCGTTTTTCTCAAACACCATGTAGTGCGAGAAATCAAACGGAGGAGATCGAGTCTTGTGGGGAAAAGTGCGCAAACCTCTGCAGAGTGTACAAACTAATCATGGATAGCCGTGTCCCCGGTTATGGACATCTTGAGTATCTAGTTCTTGGACATGTGAATCTCATCATCATGTTACTTAATTTAATTTGATTGGTTTAATCACGTTCTTAATTGGGATTGAGTTGGAGGTACCTTCTCAATGTTTAACAACCACCATGATTGTTAAATAAAATTTATTCCTTTGTTGTAGGGAAAAATTGGCTTTTCGCAAACTGTAACCATAGAGCTTTCCACCAGCCATATGTGCATGTAGTAGCATTATTCTGTTCATTACTCTCTATGTGTTACTTTGCCAGCATATTCCATGTGCTGACCCGTTTTCGGGCTGCAACGTTCATGTTGCAGACTTTTCACACGACGAGTAAGGTGCCATAGGTCGTGGTCTTATACTCAGTGATGCCGTTGGAGTTGATGGACTCACTTTATATTCCAAGCCTTCCACTGTTATCGTATTTAGATGGACTTAAGCCATATTTATTGTAATAAGTTCTCTCTTGAGACTATTTGCTGTTATAAGTACTGTGCGTGTCAGCATTACCGATCCAGAGATGACACTGATGCACAGAGGCTAGACTGTTTGAGGTCTGGTTGCTACACCTATGAAAGAATCCTTTGAAGCATCTGGTCGTCACAAACTTTTTGACTACTTGTGGAGCCAAAACGGACTCCGTATGAGTCAGATATCCATGTTTCAGTTAACACTGCACAAAACTGATTCCGAACGGCAGTTACAGACTAGTTCCTGTGTAGTTGCATTCGATTTTTTCCATTCTACTTCACTAAACATCTTCATATGAGATCCAATTACTTGTAGGGAAATGCAAGAGACCTCGGTTATGATGATGCACTAGGTCCATAGCTGGGACTTTGTGTATGTTCTCGAAATGCGTTTGTCGAGTGCTCATTAAGAAAGTTTCTATACAAGTTTTTGAACGAACTCCTTAAGAAAAGTTCTCCAAAAGTTCCCTATGAAAGAATCCTTTGAAGCATATGGTCGTCACAAACGTTTTGACTACTTGTGGAGCCAAAATGGACTCCGTATGAGTCAGATATCCATGTTTCAGTTAACACTTCGCAAAACTGATTTCGAACGACGGTTACAGACTAGTTCTTGTGTAGTTGCATGTAGCGACCAGACCTCAAACAGTCTGTGCTGCTGTGCACCAGTGTCATCCCTGGATCAGTAATGCTGACACGCACAGTACAAATGGAGGATTTATAACAGAGTAGCAATCACACACTTATTACAACGAATATCTCAAAAGAGAATAAGTATGATAAACATGGCTTAAGGCCATCTAAAAACGATAACAGCGGAAGGCTTCGAAGATAAGTGAGTCCATCAACTCCAATGGCATCACTAAGTATAAGACCACGACCTAAGGCACCTTACTCGTCGTCTGAAAAGTCTGCAACATGAAACGTTGCAGCCCGAAAACGGGCCAGCACATGGAATATGCTGGCAATGTAACACATAGAGAATAATGAACATAATAATGCTATACTACATGCATATATGGCTGGTGGAAAGCTCTATGGTTACAGTTTTGCGAAAAGCCAATTTTTCCCTACTGCAAAGGAATAAGTTATGTTTAACTATCATGGTGGTTGTTAAACATTGAGAAGGTACCTCCAACTCAATCCCAATTAAGTGTCATCATTAACCCAACAAAATTAATTAAAGTAACATGGTGATGAGATTCACATGATAATCCAAGTACTAGATACTCAAGTTGTCCATAACCGGGGACACGGCTAACCATGATTAGTTTGTACACTCTGCAGAGGTTTGCGCACTTTTCCCCACAAGACTCGATCGCCTCCGCTTGATTCTCGCACTGCATGATGTTTGAGAAACGGATGACCGAGACACAGTCTTTCAGAAGCGTTAACTCTCTACTCCGGGTAGACCGTACCACCTACATCCCCTACATCTGCTAGTCTACATCTTCAAGAGCTCACACAACTTAATCAACTATGCTAGAGCCCATAATAGCTTGTGGCTGCACACGGAAGTTTCTAGCATGAAAAATCTCATGATCCCTTTTAGCCTGGGTGGCGGTCCATAGGATGATCACACGGGTACCCCGGGATATCCAAAAAGATACAGGCAGCACTGGGTTCCCCAGGTGCCTCAATCCACCGAGATGTGAGTTTTAGTTGCCACCTTAAGTAAACCATTATTAACAATCTCACATCTGTCATGAATATCTCTCAAACCCAATCCACGTCTACGAGCATAGCATGGCAATATAATAGCAAACGTAGAAGTAACTCCCAAGGGTTTGATAATAAAACAGGTAATAGGTACTACCTCAACTACTTCCCAATACCCACAATTTAATTAGATCCTAACCATGCAATGTTTAAGGATTGATCTAATGCAATAAAAACTGGGTATGGAAAAGAATGATCAAAGTGTTACTTGCCTTGCTGATGATCCGCGAAACCTAGAGATTCGAAGTAACAAGCGGCGCACTCCGGGTACTCTATCGCAAACAAACAAGCAAACAATAAGTACTCATCCAATGCACAGGTAAAATTCGAATAAAAGATACAACCAGAAAGTTCAACTTAAGAACTCCGGTCTGCAAAAAGAATCAAATCGAACGAAGCAACGGAAGTCAAACGGCGAAAGAAACAAGCTTCGTTACTAATCTGGATCTAGGTCAAATTTTACAGTAGCAAAAACTTGTTTGAGTAGGTTAAACGGAAAGAGAATTTCGAGACGAAACTCTAGGCGCTTGAATCGCCTGATTCCGATAAACGAGCGAAAAGTTAAACGAAAACGAAGATCCGATCAGGAATCGGGATCTGGAATAATCGCGGAAAAATCGACGAAAAAGAAAACTGACAAACAGTTAAATGAACGAACGTTCGTTAACAGCGAAAATCCGACGAACACGTTCGTTAAAACAAACGGTTCGGTGAACGTTCACTAAATAATAAAACCGAAAAAATAACCGATCTAGGGTTTAGAGAAAAAAACGAACGTTTTTTTTAGAAAACCGGCAAACGGCGGCGGCTCGGTACCTCGTCGGGACGGGCTCCGGCGGGGTCGGCGAGGCTCCGGCGGGGGCTCGACGAGGGCGGCGGGGTGGCGGGGCTCGGGCGGCGGCTCGGGGCGGCGAGGGGCGGCGTCGGCGGCGGCATACGGCGAGCGGAGCGGCGGCTCCTCGGGCGGCGGCGTCTTCGGGCTCCGGCGGCGGCTTGAGGCGGGGACGGGGTGAGGAGGGGGGTGGCGGCTTATAAGAGAGGGGGGCTGGTGGCGTGGGGGAGGGGGCAAGGCGGCGGCGGCCGTGCTCGGGGCGGACTCGGGCGCGGCGGCGGCTGCGTGCGCGCGAGGGAGACGAGGGAGGTGGGCCGGCTGGCTTGGCTGGGCCTCGGCCCGGTCGGGCGCGGTGTTTTTTTTTTAAATTCCGCCAAATCAAAAAAACGCAGAAAAATAAATAAAAATCCAAAAATGATAAAACAAATTATCCCCATCTAATAAAAATAATTAGAACAAGGTGAACATTTTTTTGACCCAAAAATGCAGTTTTGAAAACGTGCAATTTTTTTAATGCAATTAAAATTGCAAATAAAATCCGAATAAAATCCAATATATGATTTTAATATTTTTCCTCCAATATTTCAATTGTTTTGGAGAAGTCATATTTTCTCCTCTCATTTAGTTTAATGGGAAATATTTTCCGGAGAGAAAATAATTAAAACCAAAATCCTCGTTTTATTATTTGATGAAAATCAAATATGATAAATCGGGAAAATCCCCAACTCTCTCCGAGGGTCCTTGAGTTGCTTAGGATTTATCGAGGATTTGCCAAAATGCAATAAAATATGCTATGCAATGATGATCTAATGTATAACATTCCAAATTGAAAATTTGGGATGTTACATTGCATTCGATTTTTTCCATTCTAATTCACTAAACATCTCCATATGAGATCCAATTACTTGTAGGGAAATGCAAGAGACCTCGGTTATGATGATGCACAAGGTCCATAGCTGGGACTTTGTGTATGTTCTCGAAATGCGTTTGTCGAGTGCTCATTAAGAAAGTTTCTATACAAGTTTCTGAACGAATTCCTTAAGGAAAGTTCTCCAAAAGTTCCCTATGAAAGATTCCTTTGAAGCATATGGTTGTCACAAACGTTTTGACTACTTGTGGAGCCAAACGGACTCCGTATGAGTCAGATATCCATGTTTCAGTTAACACTGCGCAAAACTGATTCCAAACTACAGTTACAGACTAGTTCTTGTGTAGTTGCATTCGATTTTTTCCATTCTACTTCACTAAACATCTCCATATGATATCCAATTACATGTAGGGAAATGCAAGAGACCTCAGTAATGATGATGCACTAGGTCCACAGCTGGGACTTTGTGTATGTTCACGAAATGCGTTTGTTGAGTGCTCATTAAGAAAGTTTGTATACAAGTTTCTGAACAAACTCCTTAAGAAAAGTGCTCCAAAAGTTCCCTATGAGAGAATCCTTTGAAGCATCTGGTCGTCACAAACGTTATGACTACTTGTGGAGCCAAAACGGACTCCGTATGAGTCAGATATCCATGTTTCAGTTAACACTGCGCAAAACTAATTTCGAATGGCAGTTACAGACTAGTTCTTGTGTAGTTGCATTCGATTTTTCCATTCTACTTCACTAAACATCCCAATATGAGATCCAATTACTTCTAGGGAAATGCAAGAGACCTCGGTTATGATGATGCACTAGGTCCATAGCTGGTACTTTGTGTATGTTCTCGAAATGCGTTTGTCGAGTGCTCATTAAGAAAGTTTCTATACAAGTTTCTGAACGAACTCCTGAAGCAAAGTTCTCCAAAAGTTCCCTATGAAAGAATCCTTTGAAGCATCTGGTCTTCACAAATATTTTGACTACTTGTGGAGCCCAAACGGACTCCGTATGAGTCAGATATCCATGTTTCAGTTAACACTGCGCAAAACTGATTCCGAACGACAGTTACAGACTAGTTCTTGTGTAGTTGCATTCGATCTTTTCCATTCTACTTCACTAAACATCTCCAAATGAGATCCAATTACTTGTAGGGAAATGCAAGAGACCTCGGTTATGATGGTGCACTAGGTCCATAGCTGGGACTTTGTGTATGTTC
This sequence comes from Aegilops tauschii subsp. strangulata, assembly GCF_002575655.3. Taxonomy (NCBI): domain Eukaryota; kingdom Viridiplantae; phylum Streptophyta; class Magnoliopsida; order Poales; family Poaceae; genus Aegilops; species Aegilops tauschii. The sequence continues at coordinate 507,455,148 of NC_053036.3, read as the reverse complement.
TCGAAATGCGTTTGTCAAGTGCTCATTAAGAAAGTTTCTATACAAGTTTCTGAACGAACTCCTTAAGAAAAGTTCTCCAAAAGTTCCCTATGAAAGAATCCTTTGAAGCATCTGGTCATCACAATGGTTTTGACTACTTGTGGAGCCAAAATGGACTCCGTATGAGTCAGATATCCATGTTTCAGTTAACACTTGCAAAACTGATTCCGAACGACATTTACACACTAGTTCTTGTCTAATTGCATTCGATTTTTTCCATTATAATTCACTAAATATCTCCATATCAGATCCAATTATTTGTAGGGAAATGCAAGAGACCTTAGTTATGATGATGCACTGGGTCCATAGCTGGGACTTTGTGTATGTTCTCGAAATGCGTTTGTCGAGTGCTCATTAAGAAAGTTTCTATACAAGTTTTTGAACAAAATCCGTTAGAAAAGTTCTCCAAAAGTTCCCTATGAAAGAATCCTTTCAAGCATCTAGTCGTCACAAACGTTTCGACTGCTTGTGGAGCCAAAACGGACTCCGTATGAGTCAGATATCCATGTTTCAGTTAACACTGCGCAAAACTGATTCCGAACGGCAGTTACTGACTAGTTCTTGTGTAGTTGCATTCGATATTTTCAATTCTACTTCACTAAACATCTCCATATGAGATCCAATTACTTGTAGGGAAATGCAAGAGACCTCGGTTATGATGATGCACTAGGTCCATAGCTGGGACTTTGTGTATGTTCTCGAAATGCGTTTGTCGAGTGCTCATTAAGAAAGTTTCTATACATGTTTCTTAATGAACTCCTTAAGAAAAGCTCTCCAACAGTTCCCTATGAAAGAACCCTTTGAAGCATCTGGTCGTCACAAATGTTTTGACTACTTGTGGAGCCAAAACGGACTCCGTATGAGTCAGATATCCATGTTTCAGTTAAGACTGCGCAAAACTGATTCCGAACGGCAGTTACAGACTAGTTCTTGTGTAGTTGCATTCGATTTTTTCCATTCTACTTCACTAAACATCTCCATATGAGATCCAATTACTTGTATGAAAATGCAAGAGACCTCGTTATGATGATGCACTAGGTCCATAGCTGGGACTTTGTGTATGTTCTCGAAATGCGTTTGTCGAGTGCTCATTAAGAAAGTTTCTATACAATTTCTTGAACGAACTCCTTAAGAAAAGTTCTCCAAAAGTTCCCTATGAAAGAATCCTTTGAAGCATCTGGTCGTCACAAAAGTTTTGACTACTTGTGGAGCCAAAACGGACTCCGTATGAGTCAGATATCCATGGTTCAGTTAACACTGCGCAAAACTTATTTTGAATGGCAGTTACAGACTAGTTCTTGTGTAGTTGCATTCGATTTTTCCATTCTACTTCACTAAATATCTCCATATGAGATCCAATTACTTGTTGGGACATTCAAGATACCTCGGTTATGATGATGCACTAGGTCCATAGCTGGTACTTTGTGTATTGTCTCGAAATGCGTTTGTCGAGTGCTCATTAAGAAAGTTTCTATACAAGTTTCTGAACGAACTCCTGAAGAAAAGTTCTCCAAAAGTTCCCTATGAAAGAATCCTTTACAGCATCTGGTCTTCACAAATGTTTTGACTACTTGTGGAGCCAAAACGGACTCCGTATGAGTCAGATATCCATGTTTCAGTTAACACTGCGCAAAACTGATTCCGAACGACAGTTACAGAATAGTTTTTGTGTAGTTGCATTCGATCTTTTCCATTCTACTTCACTAAACATCTCCAAATGACATCCAATTACTTGTAGGGAAATGCAAGAGACCTCGGTTATGATGATGCCCTATGTCCATAGCTGGGACTTTGTGTATGTTCTCGAAATGCGTTTGTCAAGTGCTCATTAAGAAAGTTTCTATACAAGTTTCTGAATGAACTCCTTAAGAAAAGTTCTCCAAAAGTTCCCTATGAAAAAATCCTTTGAATAATCTGATTGTCACAAACGTTTTGACTACTTGTGGAGCCAAAATGGACACCGTATGAGTCAGATATCCATGTTTCAGTTAACACTTCCAAAACTGATTCCGAACGACATTTACAGACTAGTTCTTGTGCAATTGCATTCGATTTTTTCCATTATAATTCACTAAATATCTCCATATGAGATCCAATTACTTTTAGGGAAATGCAAGAGACTTTAGTTATGATGATGCACTGGGTCCATAGCCGGGACTTTGTGTATGTTCTCGAAATGCGTTTGTCGAGTGCTCATTAAGAAAGTTTGTATACAAGTTTTTGAACAAACTCCTTTAGAAAAGTTCTCCAAAAGTTCCCTATGAAAGGATCCTTTGAAGCATCTGGTCGTCACAAACGTTTTGACTGCTTGTGGAGCCAAAACAGAGTGCGTATGAGTCAGATATCCATGTTTCAGTTAACACTGCGCAAAACATATTCCGAACTACAGTTACAGACTAGTTCTTGTGTAGTTCCATTCGATCTTTTCAATTCTACTTCACTAAACATCTCCATATGAGATCCAATTACTTGTAGGTAAATGCAAGAGACCTCGGTAATGATGACGCACTAGGTCCACAGCTGGGACTTTGTGTATGTTCTCGAAATGCGTTTGTCGAGTGCTCATTAAGAAAGTTTCTATACAAGTTTCTGAACGAACTCCTTAAGAAAAGTTCTCCAAAAGTTCCCTATGAAAAAATCCTTGGAAGAATCTGGTAGTCACAAACGTTTTGACTACTTGTGGAGCCAAAACGGACTCCGTATGAGTCAGATATCCATGTTTCAGTTAACACTTCGCAAAACTGATTTCGAACGGCAGTTACAGACTAGTTCTTGTTTAGTTGCATTCGATTTTTTCCATTCTACTTCACTAAACATCTCCATATGAGATCCAATTACTTGTAGGGAAATTCAATAGACCTCGGTTATGATGATGCACTAGGTCCATAGCTGGGACTTTGTGTATTTTCTCGAAATGCGTTTGTTGAGTGCTCATTAAGAAAGTTTCTATACAAGTTTCTGAACGAACTCCTTCAGAAAAGTTCTCCAAAATTTCCCTATGAAAGAATCCTTTGAAGCATCTGGTCGTCACAAACATTTTCACTACTTGTGGAGCCAAAACGGACTCCGTATGAGTCAGATATCCATGTTTCAGTTAACACCGCGCAAAACTGATTTCGAACGGCAGTTACAGACTAGTTCTTGTGTAGTTGCATTCGATTTTTTCCATTCTACTTCACTAAACATCTCCATACGAGATCCAATTAATTGTAGGGAAATGCAAGAGACCTCGATTATGATGATGCACTAGGTCCATAGCTGGTACTTTGTGTATGTTCCCGAAATGCGTTTGTCGAGTGCTCATTAAGAAAGTTTCTATACAAGTTTCTGAACGAACTCCTTAAGAAAAGTTCTCCAAAAGTTCCCTATGAAAGAATCCTTTGAAGCATCTGGTCTTCACAAATGTTTTGACTACTTGTGCAGCCAAAACGGACTCCGTATGAGTCAGATATCCATGTTTCAGTTAACACTGCGCAAAACTGATTCCGAACGACAGTTACACACTAGTTCTTGTGTAGTTGCATTCGATCTTTTCAATTCTACTTCACTAAACATCTCCACATGAGATCCAATTACTTGTATGGAAATGCAAGAGACCTCGGTTATGATGATGCACTAGGTCCATAGCTGGGACTTTGTGTATGTTCTCGAAATGCGTTTGTCAAGTGCTCATTAAGAAAGTTTCTATACAAGTTTCTGAACGAACTCCTTAAGAAAAGTTCTCCAAAAGTTCCCTTTGAAAGAATCCTTTGAAGCATCTGGTCGTCAGAAACGTTTTGACTACTTGTGGAGCCAAAACGGACTCCGTATGAGTCAGATATCCATGTTTCAGTTAACACTGCGCAAAACTGATTCCGAATGACATTTACAGACTAGTTCTTGTGTAGTTGCATTCGATTTTTTCCATTATAATTCACTAAATATCTCCATATGAGATCCAATTAGTTGTAGGGAAATGCAAGAGACCTCAGTTATGATGATGCACTGGGTCCATAGCTAGGACTTTGTGCATGTTCTCGAAATGCGTTTGTCGAGTGCTCATTAAGAAAGTTTGTATACAAGTTTTCGAACAAACTCCTTTAGAAAAGTTCTCCAAAAGTTCCCTATGAAAGAATCCTTTGAAGCTTCTGGTCGTCACAAACGTTTTGACTGCTTGTGGAGCCAAAACAGAGTGCGTATGAGTCAGATATCCATGTTTCAGTTAACACTTCGCAAAACTGATTCCGAATGACAGTTACAGACTAGTACTTGTGTAGTTGCATTCCATTTTTTCCATTATAATTCACTAAATATCTCCATATGAGATCCAATTACTTGTAGGGAAATGGAAGATACCTCAGTTATGATGATGCACTAGGTCCATAGCTGGGACTTTGTGTATGTTCTCGAAATGCGTTTGTCGAGTGCTTATTAAGAAAGTTTCTATACATGTTTCCGAATGAACTCCTTAAGAAAAGCTCTCCAATAGTTCCCTATGAAAGAATCCTTTGAAGCATCTGGTCGTCACAAACGTTTTGACTACTTGTGGAGCCAAAACGGACTACGTATGAGGCAGATATCCATGTTTCAGTTAACACTGCGCAAAACTGATTCCGAACGATAGTTACAGACTAGTTCTTGTGCAGTTGCATTCGATTTTTTCCATTCTAATTCACTAAACATCTCCGTCTGAGATACAATTACTTGTAGGGAAATGCAAGAGACCTTGATTATGATGATGCACTAGGTCCACAGCTGGGACTTTGTGTATGTTCTCGAAATGCGTTTGTCGAGTGCTCATTAAGAAAGTTTCTATCCAAGTTTCTGAACGAACTCCTTAAGAAAAGTTCTCGAAAAGTTCCCTATGAAAGAATCCTTTGAATAATCTGATTGTCACAAACGTTTTGACTACTTGTGGAGCCAAAACGGACTCCGTATGAGTCAGATATCCATGTTTCAGTTAACACTGCGCAAAACTGTTTCCGAACTACAATTACTGAATAGTTCTTGTGTAGTTGCATTCGATTTTTTCAATTCTACTTCACTAAACATCTCCATATGAGATCCAATTATTTGTAGGGAAATGCAAGAGACCTCAGTAATGATGATGCACTAGGTCCACAGCTGGGACTTTGTGTATGTTCTCGAAATGCGTTTGTCGAGTGCTCATTAAGAAAGTTTCTATACAAGTTTGTGAACGAACTCCTTAAGAAAAGTTCTCCAAAAGTTCCCTATGAAAAAAAAATCCTTGGAAGCATCTGGTCATCACAAACGTTTTGCCTACTTGTGGAGCCAAAACGGACTCCGTATGAGTCAGATATCCATGTTTCAGTTAACACCGCGCAAAACTGATTCCGAACGGCAGTTACTGACTAGTTCTTGTGTAGTTGCATTCGATTTTTTCCATTCTACTTCACTAAACATCTCCATATGAGATCCAATTACTTGTATGGAAATGCAAGAGACCTCGGTTATGATGATGCACTAGGTCCATAGCTGGGACTTTTTGTATGTTCTCGAAATGCGTTTGTCGAGTGCTCATTAAGAAAGTTTGTATACATGTTTCTGAACAAACTCCTTTAGAAAAGTTTTCCAAAAGTTCCCTATGATAGAATCCTTTGAAGCATCTGGTCGTCACAAATGTTTTGACTACTTGTGGAGCCAAAACGGACTCCGTATGAGTCAGATATCCATGTTTCAGTTAACACTGCGCAAAACATATTCCGAACTACAGTTAAAGACTAGTTCTTGTGTAGTTGCATTCGATCTTTTCAATTCTACTTCACTAAACATCTCCATATGAGATCCAATTACTTGTAGGTAAATGCAAGAGACCTCGGTAATGATGATGCACTAGGTCCACAGCTGGGACTTTGTGTATGTTCTCGAAATGCGTTTGTCGAGTGCTCATTAAGAAAGTTTCTATACAAGTTTCTGAACGAACTACTTAAGAAAAGTTCTCCAAAAGTTCCCTATAAAAAATCCTTGGAAGCATCTGGTCGTCACAAACGTTTTGACAACTTGTGGAGCCAAAACGGACTCCGTATGAGTCAGATATCCATGTTTGAGTTAACACTTCGCAAAACTGATTTCGAACGGCAGTTACAGACTAGTTCTTGTGTAGTTGCATTCGATTTTTTCCATTCTACTTCACTAAAAATCTCCATATGAGACCAGGTACTTGTAGGGAAATGCAAGAGACCTCGGTTATGATGATGCACTAGGTCCATAGCTGGGACTTTGTGTACGTTCTTGAAATGCGTTTGTCGAGTGCTCATTAAGAAAGTTTCTATACAAGTTTCCGAACGAACTACTTATGAAAAGTTCTCCGAAAGTTCCCTATGAAAGAATTATTTGAAGCATCTGGTCGTCACAAACGTTTTGACTACTTGTGTAACCAAAACGGACTCCGTATGAGTCAGATATCCATGTTTCAGTTAACACCGCGCAAAACTGATTTCGAACGGCAGTTACAGACTAGTTCTTGTGTAGTTGCATTCGATTTTTTCCATTCTACTTCACTAAACATCTCCATATGAGATCCAATTACTTGTAGGGAAATGCAAGAGACCTCGATTATGATGATGCACTAGGTCCATAGCTGGTACTTTGTGTATGTTCCCGAAATGCGTTTGTCGAGTGCTCATTAAGAAAGTTTCTATACAAGTTTTCTGAACGAACTCCTTAAGAAAAGTTCTCCAAAAGTTCCCTATGAAAGAATCCTTTGAAACATCTGGTCTTCACAAATGTTTTGACTACTTGTGGAGCCAAAACGGACTCCGTATGAGTCAGATATCCATGTTTCAGTTAACACAAAACTGATTCCGAACGACAGTTACAGACTAGTTCTTGTGTAGTTGCATTCGATCTTTTCAATTCTACTTCACTAAACATCTCCATATGAGATCCAATTACTTGTAGGGAAATGCAAGAGACCTCGGTTATGATGATGCACTAGGTCCATAGCTGGGACTTTGTGTATGTTCTCGAAATGCGTTTGTCAAGTGCTCATTAAGAAAGTTTCTATACATGTTTCTGAACGAACTCCTTAAGAAAATTTCTCCAAAAGTTCCCTATGAAAGAATCCTTTGAAGCATCTGGTCGTCAGAAACGTTTTGACTACTTGTGGTGCCAAAACGGACTCCGTATGCGTCAGATATCCATGTTTCAGTTAACACTGCGCAAAACTGATTCCGAACGACATTTACAGACTAGTTCTTGTGTAGTTGCATTCGATTTTTTCCATTACAATTCACTAAATATCTCCATATGAGATCCAATTACTTTTAGGGAAATGCAAGAGACCTCAGTTATGATGATGCACTAGGTCCATAGCTGGGACTTTGTGTATGTTCTCGAAATGCGTTTGTCGAGTGCTCATTAAGAAAGTTTGTATACAAGTTTTTGAACGAACTCCTTAAGAAAAGTTCTCCAAAAGTTCCCTATGAAAGATTCCTTTGAAGCATCTGGTCGTCACAAATGTTTTGACTACTGTGGAGCCAAAACAGAGTCCGTATGAGTCAGATATCCATGTTTCAGTTAACACTGTGCAAAACTGATTCCGAACGACAGTTACAGACTAGTTCTTGTGTAGTTGCATTCGATTTTTTCAATTCTACTTCACTAAACATCTCCATATGAGATCCAATTACTTGTATGGAAGTGCAAGAGACCTCGGTTATGATGATGCACTAGGTCCATAGCTGGGACTTTGTGTATGTTCTCGAAATGCGTTTGTCAAGTGCTCATTAAGAAAGTTTCTATACAAGTTTCTGAACGAACTCCTGAAGAAAAGTTCTCCAAAAGTTCCCTATGAAAGAATACTTTGAAGCATCTGGTCGTCACAAACGTTTTGACTACTTGTGCAGCCAAAACGGACTCCGTATGAGTCAGATATCCATGTATCAGTTAACACTGCGCAAAACTGATTCCGAACGACATTTACAGACTAGTTCTTGTGTAGTTGCATTCGATTTTTTCCATTATAATTCACTAAATATCTCCATATGAGATCCAATTACTTGTAGGGAAATGCAAGAGACCTCAGTTATGATGATGCACTAGGTCCATAGCTGGGACTTTATGTATGTTCTCGAAATGCGTTTTTCGAGTGCTCATTAAGAAAGTTCGTATACAAGTTTTTGAACGAACTCCTTAAGAAAAGTTCTCCAAAAGTTCCCTATGAAAGAATACTTTGAAGCATCTGGTCGTCACAAATGTTTTGACTACTTGTGGAGCCAAAACAGAGTCCGTATGAGTCAGATATCCATGTTTCAGTTAACACTGTGTAAAACTGATTCCGAACGACAGTTACAGACTAGTTCTTGTGTAGTTGCATTCGATCTTTTCAATTCTACTTCACTAAACATCTCCATATGAGATCCAATTACTTGTATGGAAATGCAAGAGACCTCGGTTATGATGATGCACTAGGTCCATAGCTGGGACTTTGTGTATGTTCTCGAAATGCGTTTGTCAAGTGCTCATTAAGAAAGTTTCTATACAAGTTTCTGAACGAACTCCTCAAGAAAAGTTCTCCAAAAGTTCCCTATGAAAGAATCCTTTGAAGCATCTGGTCGTCACAAACGTTTTGACTACTTGTGCAGCCAAAACAGACTCCGTATGAGTCAGATATCCATGTTTCAGTTAACACTGCGCAAAACTGATTCCGAACGACATTTACAGACTAGTTCTTGTGTAGTTGCATTCGATTTTTTCCATTATATTTCACTAAATATCTCCATATGAGATCCAATTACTTGTATGGAAATGCAAGAGACCTCAGTTATGATGATGCCCTAGGTCCATAGCTGGGACTTTGTGTATGTTCTCGAAATGCGTTTGTCAAGTGCTCATTAAGAAAGTTTCTATACAAGTTTCTGAACGAACTCCTTAAGAAAGGTTCTCCAAAAGTTCCCTATGAAAGAATCCTTTGAAGAATCTGATTGTCACAAACGTTTTGACTACTTGTGGAGCCAAAACAGACTCCGTATGAGTCAGATATCCATGTTTCAGTTAACACTGTGCAAAACTGATTCCGAACTACAGTTACTGACTAGTTCTTGTGTAGTAGCATTCGATTTTTTCAATTCTACTTCACTAAACATCTCCATATGAGATCCAATTATTTGTAGGGAAATGCAAGAGACCTCAGTAATGATGATGCACTAGGTCCACCGCTGGGACTTTGTGTATGTTCTCGAAATGCGTTTGTCGAGTGCTCATTAAGAAAGTTTCTATACAAGTTTTTAACGAACTCCTTAAGAAAAGTTCTCCAAAAGTTCCCTATGAAAAAAATCCTTGGAAGCATCTGGTCGTCACAAACGTTTTGACTACTTGTGGACCAAAACGGACTCCGTATGAGTCAGATATCCATGTTTGAAAGTTCACAGCAGGGAAATGCAACATACCTCGGTTATGATGATGCACTAGGTCCACAACAGGGACTTTGTGTATGTTCTCGAAATGCGTTTGTTGAGTGCTCATTAGGAAGTTTGTATACAAGTTTCTGAACGAACTTCTTAAGAAAATTTCTCCAAAAGTTCCCTATGAAAGAATCCTTTGAAGAATCTGGTCGTCACAAATGTTTTGACTACTTGTGGAGCCAAAACGGATTCCGTATGAGCCAGATATCCATGTTTCAGTTAACACTGCGCAAAACTGATTCCAAACTACAGTTACGGACTAGTTCTTGTGTAGTTGCATTCGATTTTTTCATTCTACTTCACTAAACAGCTCCATATGAGATCCAATTACTTGTAGGGAAATGCAAGAGATCTCAGTAATGATGATGCACTAGGTCCACAGCTGGGACTTTGTGTATGTTCTCGAAATGCGTTTGTTGAGTGCTCATTAAGAAAGTTTCTATACATTTTTCTGAACGAACTCCTTAAGAAAAGTGCTCCGAAAGTTCCCTATGAAAGAATCCTTTGAAGCATTTGGTCGTCACAAACGTTTTGACTACTTGTGGAGCCAAAACAGACTCCGTATGAGTCAGATATCCATGTTTCAGTTAACACTTCGCAAAACTGATTCCGAACGACAATTACTGACTAGTTCTTGTGTAGTTGCATTCGATTGTTTCCATTCTACTTCACTAAACATCTCCATATGATATCCAATTACTTGTAGGGAAATGCAAGAGACCTCGGTTATGATGATGCACTAGGTCCATAGCTGGGACTTTGTGTATGTTCTCGAAATGCGTTTGTCGAGTGCTCATTAAGAAAGTTTCTATACAAGTTTCTGAACGAACTCCTTAATAAAAGTTCTCCAAAAGTTCCATATGAAAGAATCCTTTCAAGCATCTAGTCGTCACAAACGTTTTGACTACTTGTGGAGCCAAAACAGAGTCCGTATGAGTCAGATATCCATGTTTCAGTTAACACTTCGCAAAACTGATTCCGAACGGCAATTACTGACTAGTTCTTGTGTAGTTGCATTCGATTTTTTCCATTCTACTTCACTAAACATCTCCATATGAGATCCAATTACTTGTATGGAAATGCAAGAGACCTCGGTTATGATGATGCACTAGGTCCATAGCTGGGACTTTGTGTATGTTCTCGAAATGCGTTTGTCAAGTGCTCATTAAGAAAGTTTCTATACAAGTTTCTGAACGAACTCCTCAAGAAAAGTTCTCCAAAAGTTCCCTATGAAAGAATCCTTTGAAGCATCTGGTCGTCACAAACGTGTTGACTACTTGTGGAGCCAAAACGGACTCCGTATGATTCAGATATCCATGTTTCAGTTAACACTGCGCAAAACTGATTCCGAACGACAGCTACAGACTAGTTCTTGTGTAGTTGCATTCGATTTTTTCCATTATAATTCACTAAATATCTCCATATGAGATCCAATTACTTGTTGGGAAATGCAAGAGACCTCAGTTATGATGATGCACTAGGTCCATAGCTGGGACTTTGTGTATGTTCCCGAAATGCGTTTGTCGAGTGCTCATTAAGAAAGTTTGTATACAAGTTTTTGAACAAACTCCTTTAGAAAAGTTTTCCAAAAGTTCCCTATGAAAGAATCCTTTGAAGCGTCTAGTCGTCACAAACGTTTGGACTGCTTGTGGAGCCAAAACAGAGTACGTATGAGTCAGATATCCATGTTTCAGTTAACACTACGCAAAATTGATTCCGAACGGCAGTTACAGACTAGTTCTTGTGTAGTTGCATTCGATTTTTTCCATTATAATTCACTAATTATCTCCATATGAGATCCAATTACTTGTAGGGGAATGGAAGAGACCTCAGTTATGATGATGCACTAGGTCCATAGCTGGGACTTTGTGTATGTTCTCGAAATGCGTTTGTCAAGTGCTCATTAAGAAAGTTTCTATACATGTTTCTGAATGAACTCCTTAAGAAAAGCTCTCCAATAGTTCCCTATTAAAGAATCCTTTGAAGCATCTGGTCGTCACAAACGTTTTGACTACTTGTGGAGCCAAAACGGAGTCCGTATGAGGCAGATATCCATGTTTCAGTTAACACTGCGCAAAACTGATTCCGAACGATAGTTACAGACTAGTTCTTGTGCAGTTGCATTAAATTTTGTCCATTCTACTTCACTAAACATCTCCGTATGAGATCCAATTACTTGAAAGGAAATGCAAGAGACCTCGGTTATGATGATGCACTATGTCCACAGCTGGGACTTTGTGTATGTTCTCGAAATGCGTTTGTCGAGTGCTCATTAAGAAAGTTTCTATAGAAGTTTCTGAACGAACTCCTTAAGAAAAGTTCTCCAAAAGTTCCCTATGAAAGAATCCTTTGAAGAATCTGCCTCAAAAAAAATGGCTCCAAGTAGCGCGTGGTAGCATCCACAAGATGACATAGATATTCGTAAAGCACACACGGATCTAAAAGGTTGAGACCCGTTGACTAATAACCTCTCTCACAAGCATAACATGATCAAACCAGAACTCATTGAGTGGTGATCACATAGTGATGTGAACTAGATTGTTGACTCTAGTAAACTCTTTGGATGTTGGTCACATGGTGATGTGACCTGTGAGTGTTAATCACATGGTGATGTGAACTAGATTATTGACTCTAGTGCAAGTGGGAGACTGTTGGAAATATGCCCTAGAGGCAATAATAAATTGGTTATTATTATATTTCCTTGTTCATGATAATCGTTTATTATCCATGCTAGAATTGTATTGATAGGAAACTCAGATACATGTGTGGATACATAGACAACACCATGTCCCTAGTAAGCCTCTAGTTGACTAGCTCGTTGATTAATAGATGGTTACGGTTTCCTGACCATGGACATTGGATGTCGTTGATAACGGGATCACATCATTAGGAGAATGATGTGATGGACAAGACCCAATCCTAAGCATAGCATAAAAGATCGTGTAGTTCGTTTGCTAGAGCTTTTCCAATGTCAAGTATCTTTTCCTTAGACCATGAGATCGTGTAACTCCCGGATACCGTAGGAGTGCTTTGGGCGTGCCAAACGTCACAACGTAACTGGGTGACTATAAAGGTACACTACGGGTATCTCTGAAAGTATTTGTTGGGTTGACACGGATCAAGACTGGGATTTGTCACTCCGTATGACGGAGAGGTATCTCTGGGCCCACTCGGTAATGCATCATCATAATGAGCTCAATGTGACTAAGGAGTTAGCCACGGGATCATGCATTACGGTACGAGTAAAGTGACTTGCCGGTAACGAGATTGAACAAGGTATTGGGATACCGACGATCGAATCTCGGGCAAGTAACATACCGATTGACAATGGGAATTGTATACGGGATTGATTGAATCCTCGACATAGTGGTTCATCCGATGAGATCATCGTGGAACATGTGGGAGCCAACATGGGTATCCAGATCCCGCTGTTGGTTATTGACCGCAGAGGCGTCTCGGTCATGTCTGCATGTCTCCCGAACCCGTAGGGTCTACACACTTAAGGTTCGGTGACGCTAGGGTTGAAGAGATATTAGTATGCGGAAACCTGAAAGTTGTTCGGAGTCCCAGATGAGATCCCGGACGTCACGAGGAGTTCCGGAATGGTCCGGAGGTGAAGAATTATATATGGGAAGTCCAATTTCGGCCACCGGGAAAGTTTCGGGGGTTATCGGTATTGTACCGGGACCACCGGAAGGGTCCCGGGGGTCCATCGGGTGGGGCCACCTATCCCGGAGGGCCCCATGGGCTGAAGTGGGAAGGGAACCAGCCCTTAGTGGGCTGGGGCGCCCCCCTTGGGCCTCCCCCTGCGCCTAGGGTTGGAAACCCTAGGGGTGGGGGTGCCCCACTTGGCTTGGGGGGGAAGCCAACCCCCCTTCCCCCTTGGCCGCCGCCCCCCCTTGGAGATCTGATCTCCCAGGGCCAGCGCCCCCCAGGGGTCCCTACATATAGTGGGGTGGAGGGAGGGCAGCAGCACAACAGCCCCTGGCGCCTCCCTCTCCCCCTGCAACACCTCTCCCTCTCGCAAAAGCTTGGCGAAGCCCTGCCGAGATCCCCGCTGCTTCCACCACCACGCCGTCGTGCTGCTGGATCTCCATCAACCTCTCCTTCCCCCTTGCTGGATCAAGAAGGAGGAGACGTCGCTGCTCCGTACGTGTGTTGAAAGCGGACGTGTCGTCCGCTCGGCACTCGGTCATCGGTGATTTGGATCACGACGAGTACGACTCCATCAACCCCGTTCATTGGAACGCTTCCGCTCGCGATCTACAAGCGTATGTAGATGCACTCCTTTCCCCTCGTTGCCAGTATACTCCATAGATGGATCTTGGTGATGCGTAGGAAATTTTAAAATTCTGCTACGATCCCCAACACTAGGTCCATAGCCGGGACTTTGTGTATGTTCTCGAAATGCGTTTGTCGAGTGCTCATTAAAAAGTTTCTATACAAGTTTCTGAACGAACTCCTTAAGAAAATTTCTCCAAAAGTTCCCTATGAAAGAATCCTTTGAAGCATCTGGTCGTCACAAATGTTTTGACTACTTGTGGAGCCAAAACGGACTCCGTATGAGTCAGATATCCATGTTTCAGTTAAGACTACGCAAAACTGATTCCGAACGACAGTTACACACTAGTTCTTGTGTAGTTGCATTCAATTTTTTCCATTATACTTCATTAAACATCTCCATATGAGATCCAATTACTTGTTGGGAAATGCAAGAGACCTTGGTTATGATGATGCACTAGGTCCACAGCTGGGACTTTGTGTATGTTATCGGAATGCGTTTGTCGAGTGCCCATTAAGAAAGTTTCTATACAAGTTTCCGAACGAACTCCTTAAGAAAAGTTCTCCAAAAGTTCCCTATGAAAGAATCCTTTGAAGCATCTGGTCATCAGAAACGTTTTGACTACTTGTGGAGCCAAAACGGACTCCGTATGAGTCAGATATCCATGTTTCAGTTAACACTGCGCAAAACCGATTCCGAACGGCAGTTACAGACTAGTTCTTGTGTAGTTGCATTCGATTTTTTTCCATTAGAATTCACTAAACATTTCAATATGAGATCCAATTACTTGTAGGGAAATTCAAGAGACCTCGGTTATGATGATGCACTAGGTCCATAGCTGGGACTTTGTGTATGTTCTCGGAATGCGTTTGTCGAGTGCCCATTAAGAAAGTTTCTATACAAGTTTCTGCGCAAACTACTTAAAAAAAGTTCTCCAAAAGTTCCATATGAAAGAATCATTTGAAGCATCTGGTCCTCACAAACGTTTGGACTACTTTTGGAGCCAAAACGGACTCCGTATGAGTCAGATATCCATGTTTCAGTTAACACTGCGCAAAACTGATTCCGAACAACAGTTACAGACTAGTTCTTGTGTAGTTGCATTCGATTTTTTCCATTGTACTTCACTAAACATCTCCATATGAGATCCAATTACTTGTTGGGAAATGCAAGAGACCTCGGTTATGATGATGCACTATGTCCATAGCTGGGAGTTTGTGTATGTTCTCGAAATGCGTTTGTCGAGTGCTCATTAAGAAAGTTTCTATACAAGTTTCTGAACGAACTTCTTAAGAAAAGTTCTCCAAAAGTTCCCTATGAAAGAATCATTTGAAGCATCTGGTTGTGACAAACGTTTTGACTATTTGTGGAGCCAAAACGGACTCCGTATGAGTCAGATATCCATGTTTTAGTTAACACTGCGCAAAACTGATTCCGAACGACAGTTACAGACTAGTTCTTGTGTAGTTGCATTCGATTTTTTCCATTCTACTTCACTAAACATCTCCATATGAGATCCAATTACTTGTTGGGAAATGCAAGAGACCTCGGTTATGATGATGCACTAGGTTCATAGCTGGGACTTTGTGTATGTTCTCCAATTGCGTTTGTCAAGTGCTCATTCAGAAAGTTTCTATACAAGTTTCTGAACGAACTCCTTAAGAAAAGTTCTCCAAAAGTTCCCTATGAAAGAATCCTTTGAATCATCTAGTAGTCACAAACGTTTTGACTACTTGTGGAGCCAAAACGGACTCCGTATGAGTCAGATATCCATGTTTCAGTTAACAGTACGCAAAACTGATTCCGAACGACAGTTACATACTAGTTCTTGTGTAGTTGCATTCGATTTTTCCATTCTACTTCACTAAACATCTCCATATGAGATCCAATTACTTGTTGGGAAATGCAAAAGACCTCGGTTATGATGATGCACTAGGTCCATAGCTGGGACTTTGTGTATGTTCTCGAAATGCGTTTGTCGAGTGCTCATTAAGAAAGTTTCTATACAAGTATCTGAACGAACTTCTGAAGAAAAGTTCTCCAAAAGTTCCCTATGAAAGAATCCTTTCAAGCATCTGGTCGTCACAAACGTTTTGACTACTTGTGGAGCCAAAACGGACTCCGTATGAGTCAGATATCCATGTTTCAGTTAATACTGCGCAAAACTGATTCCGAACGGCAGTTACGGACTAGTTCTTGTGTAGTTGCATTCGATTTTTTGCATTATACTTCACTAAACATCTCCATATGAGATCCAATTACTCGCAGGGAAATGCAAGAGACCTCGGTTATGATGATGCACTAGGTCCATAGCCGGGACTTTGTGTATGTTCTCGAAATGCGTTTGTCGAGTGCTCATTAAAAAAGTTTCTATACAAGTTTCTGAACGAACTCCTTAAGAAAATTTCTCCAAAAGTTCCCTATGAAAGAATCCTTTGAAGCATCTGGTCGTCACAAATGTTTTGACTACTTGTGGAGCCAAAACGGACTCCGTATGAGTCAGATATCCATGTTTCAGTTAAGACTACGCAAAACTGATTCCGAACGACAGTTACACACTAGTTCTTGTGTAGTTGCATTCGATTTTTTCCATTATACTTCATTAAACATCTCCATATGAGATCCAATTACTTGTTGGGAAATGCAAGAGACCTCGGTTATGATGATGCACTAGGTCCACAGCTGGGACTTTGTGTATGTTATCGGAATGCGTTTGTCGAGTGCCCATTAAGAAAGTTTCTATACAAGTTTCCGAACGAACTCCTTAAGAAAAGTTCTCCAAAAGTTGCCTATGAAAGAATCCTTTGAAGCATCTGGTCATCAGAAACGTTTTGACTACTTGTGGAGCCAAAACAGACTCCGTATGAGTCAGATATCCATGTTTCAGTTAACACTGCGCAAAACCGATTCCAAACGGCAGTTACAGACTAGTTCTTGTGTAGTTGCATTCGATTTTTTTCCATTAGAATTCACTAAACATTTCAATATGAGATCCAATTACTTGTAGGGAAATTCAAGAGACCTCGGTTATGATGATGCACTAGGTCCATAGCTGGGACTTTGTGTATGTTCTCGGAATGCGTTTGTCGAGTGCCCATTAAGAAAGTTTCTATACAAGTTTCTGCGCAAACTACTTAAAAAAAGTTCTCCAAAAGTTCCATATGAAAGAATCATTTGAAGCATTTGGTCCTCACAAACGTTTGGACTACTTTTGGAGCCAAAACGGACTCCGTATGAGTCAGATATCCATGTTTCAGTTAACACTGCGCAAAACTGATTCCGAACAACAGTTACAGACTAGTTCTTGTGTAGTTGCATTCGATTTTTTCCATTGTACTTCACTAAACATCTCCATATGAGATCCAATTACTTGTTGGGAAATGCAAGAGACCTCGGTTATGATGATGCACTATGTCCATAGCTGGGAATTTGTGTATGTTCTCGAAATGCGTTTTTCGAGTGCTCATTAAGAAAGTTTCTATACAAGTTTCTGAACGAACTTCTTAAGAAAAGTTCTCCAAAAGTTCCCTATGAAAGAATCCTTTGAAGCATCTGGTTGTGACAAACGTTTTGACTATTTGTGGAGCCAAAACGGACTCCGTATGAGTCAGATATCCATGTTTTAGTTAACACTGCGCAAAACTGATTCCGAACGACAGTTACAGACTAGTTCTTGTGTAGTTGCATTCGATTTTTTCCATTCTACTTCAATAAACATCTCCATATGAGATCCAATTACTTGTTGGGAAATGCAAGAGACCTCGGTTATGATGATGCACTAGGTTCATAGCTGGGACTTTGTGTATGTTCTCCAATTGCGTTTGTCAAGTGCTCATTAAGAAAGTTTCTATACAAGTTTCTGAACGAACTCCTTAAGAAAAGTTCTCCAAAAGTTCCCTATGAAAGAATCCTATGAATCATCTAGTCGTCACAAACGTTTTGACTACTTGTGGAGCCAAAACGGACTCCGTATGAGTCAGATATCCATGTTTCAGTTAACAGTACGCAAAACTGATTCCGAACGACAGTTACAGACTAGTTCTTGTGTAGTTGCATTCAATTTTTTCCATTCTACTTCACTAAACATCTCCATATGAGATCCAATTACTTGTTGGGAAATGCAAAAGACCTCGGTTATGATGATGCACTAGGTCCATAGCTGGGACTTTGTGTATGTTCTCGAAATGCGTTTGTCGAGTGCTCATTAAGAAAGTTTCAATACAAGTATCTGAACGAACTTCTGAAGAAAAGTTCTCCAAAAGTTCCCTATGAAAGAATCCTTTCAAGCATCTGGTCGTCACAAACGTTTTGACTACTTGTGGAGCCAAAACGGACTCCGTATGAGTCAGATATCCATGTTTCAGTTAATACTGCGCAAAACTGATTCCGAACGGCAGTTACGGACTAGTTCTTGTGTAGTTGCATTCGATTTTTTGCATTATACTTCACTAAACATCTCCATATGAGATCCAATTACTTGCAGGGAAATGCAAGAGACCTCGGTTATGATGATGCACTAGGTCCATAGCTGGGACTTTGTGTATGTTCTCGAATTGCCTTTGTCGAGTGCTCATTAAGAAAGTTTCTATACAAGTTTCTGAACGAACTCCTTAAGAAAAGTTCTCCAAAAGTTCCCTATGAAAGAATCCTTTGAAGCATCTGGTCATCACAAACGTTTTTACTACTTGTGGAGCCAAAACAGACTCCGTATGAGTCAGATATCCATGTTTCAGTTAACACCGCGCAAAACTGATTCCGAACGACAGTTACAGACTAGTTCTTGTGTAGTTGCATTCGATTTTTTCCATTATACTTCATTAAACATCTCCATATGAGATCCAATTACTTGTTGGGAAATGCAAAAGACCTCGGTTATGATGATGCACTAGGTCCATAGCTGGGACTTTGTGTATGTTCTCGAAATGCGTTTGTCGAGTGCTCATTAAGAAAGTTTCTATACAAGTATCTGAACGAACTTCTGAAGAAAAGTTCTCCAAAAGTTCCCTATGAAAGAATCCTTTGAAGCATCTGGTCGTCACAAACGTTTTGACTACTTGTGGAGCCAAAACGGACTCCGTATGAGTCAGATATCCATGTTTTAGTTAATACTGCGCAAAACTGATTCCGAACGGATGTTACGGACTAGTTCTTGTGTAGTTGCATTCGATTTTTTGCATTATACTTCAGTAAACATCTCCATATGAGATCCAATTACTTGCAGGGAAATGCAAGAGACCTCGGTTATGATGATGCACTAGGTCCATAGCCGGGACTTTGTGTATGTTCTCGAAATGCGTTTGTCGAGTGCTCATTAAAAAAGTTTCTATACAAGTTTCTGAACGAACTCCTTAAGAAAATTTCTCCAAAAGTTCCCTATGAAAGAATCCTTTGAAGCATCTGGTCGTCACAAATGTTTTGACTACTTGTGGAGCCAAAACGGACTCCGTATGAGTCAGATATCCATATTTCAGTTAAGACTACGCAAAACTGATTCCGAACGACAGTTACACACTAGTTCTTGTGTAGTTGCATTCGATTTTTTCCATTATACTTCATTAAACATCTCCATATGAGATCCAATTACTTGTTGGGAAATGCAAGAGACCTTGGTTATGATGATGCACTAGGTCCACAGCTGGGACTTTGTGTATGTTATCGGAATGCGTTTGTCGAGTGCCCATTAAGAAAGTTTCTATACAAGTTTCCGAACGAACTCCTTAAGAAAAGTTCTCCAAAAGTTCCCTATGAAAGAATCCTTTGAAGCATCTGGTCATCAGAAACGTTTTGACTACTTGTGGAGCCAAAACGGACTCCGTATGAGTCAGATATCCATGTTTCAGTTAACACTGCGCAAAACCGATTCCGAACGGCAGTTACAGACTAGTTCTTGTGTAGTTGCATTCGATTTTTTTCCATTAGAATTCACTAAACATTTCAATATGAGATCCAATTACTTGTAGGGAAATTCAAGAGACCTCGGTTATGATGATGCACTAGGTCCATAGCTGGGACTTTGTGTATGTTCTCGGAATGCGTTTGTCGAGTGCCCATTAAGAAAGTTTCTATACAAGTTTCTGCACAAACTACTTAAAAAAAGTTCTCCAAAAGTTCCATATGAAAGAATCATTTGAAGCATCTGGTCCTCACAAACGTTTGGACTACTTTTGGAGCCAAAACGGACTCCGTATGAGTCAGATATCCATGTTTCAGTTAACACTGCGCAAAACTGATTCCGAACAACAGTTACAGACTAGTTCTTGTGTAGTTGCATTCGATTTTTTCCATTGTACTTCACTAAACATCTCCATATGAGATCCAATTACTTGTTGGGAAATTCAAGAGACCTCGGTTATGATGATGCACTATGTCCATAGCTGGGAATTTGTGTATGTTCTCGAAATGCGTTTGTCGAGTGCTCATTAAGAAAGTTTCTATACAAGTTTCTGAACGAACTTCTTAAGAAAAGTTCTCCAAAAGTTCCCTATGAAAGAATCCGTTGAAGCATCTGGTTGTGACAAACGTTTTGACTATTTGTGGAGCCAAAACGGACTCCGTATGAGTCAGATATCCATGTTTTAGTTAACACTGCGCAAAACTGATTCCGAACGACAGTTACAGACTAGTTCTTGTGTAGTTGCATTCGATTTTTTCCATTCTACTTCACTAAACATCTCCATATGAGATCCAATTACTTGTTGGGAAATGCAAGAGACCTCGGTTATGATGATGCACTAGGTTCATAGCTGGGACTTTGTGTATGTTCTCCAATTGCGTTTGTCAAGTGCTCATTAAGAAAGTTTCTATACAAGTTTCTGAACGAACTCCTTAAGAAAAGTTCTCCAAAAGTTCCCTATGAAAGAATCCTTTGAATCATCTAGTCGTCACAAACGTTTTGACTACTTGTGGAGCCAAAACGGACTCCGTATGAGTCAGATATCCATGTTTCAGTTAACAGTACGGAAAACTGATTCCGAACGACAGTTACAGACTAGTTCTTGTGTAGTTGCATTCGATTTTTACCATTCTACTTCAGTAAACATCTCCATATGAGATCCAATTACTTGTTGGGAAATGCAAAAGACCTCGGTTATGATGATGCACTAGGTCCATAGCTGGGACTTTGTGTATGTTCTCGAAATGCGTTTGTCGAGTGCTCATTAAGAAAGTTTGTATACAAGTATCTGAACGAACTTCTGAAGAAAAGTTCTCCAAAAGTTCCCTATGAAAGAATCCTTTGAAGCATCTGGTCGTCACAAACGTTTTGACTACTTGTGGAGCCAAAACGGAATCCGTATGAGTCAGATATTCATGTTTCAGTTAATACTGCGCAAAACTGATTCCGAACGGCAGTTACGGACTAGTTCTTGTGTAGTTGCATTCGATTTTTTGCATTATACTTCACTAAACATCTCCATATGAGATCCAATTACTTGCAGGGAAATGCAAGAGACCTCGGTTATGATGATGCACTAGGTCCATAGCTGGGACTTTGTGTATGTTCTCGAATTGCCTTTGTCGAGTGCTCATTAAGAAAGTTTCTATACAAGTTTCTGAACGAACTCCTTAAGAAAAATTCTCCAAAAGTTCCCTATGAAAGAATCCTTTGAAGCATCTGGTCATCACAAACGTTTTTACTACTTGTGGAGCCAAAACAGACTCCGTATGAGTCAGATATCCATGTTTCAGTTAACACCGCGCAAAACTGATTCCGAACGACAGTTACAGACTAGTTCTTGTGTAGTTGCATTCGATTTTTTCCATTATACTTCATTAAACATCTCCAAATGCGATCCAATTACTTGTTGGGAAATGCCAGAGACCTCGGTTATGCCGATCTACTAGGTCCATAGCTGGGACATTGTGTATGTTATCGGAATGCGTTTGTCGAGTGCCCATTAAGAAAGTTTCTATACAAGTTTCCGAACGAACTCCTTAAGAAAAGTTCTCCAAAAGTTCCCTATGAAAGAATCCTTTGAAGCATCTGGTCATCAGAAATGTTTTGACTACTTGTGGAGCCAAAACGGAATCCGTATGAGTCAGATATCCATGTTTCAGTTAACACTGCGCAAAAACGATTCCGAACGGCAGTTACAAACTAGTTCTTGTGTAGTTGCATTCGATTTTTTTCCATTAGACTTCACTAAACATTTCAATATGAGATCTAATTACTTGTAGGGAAATTCAAGAGACCTCGGTTATGATGATGCACTAGGTCCATAGCTGGGACTTTGTGTATGTTCTCGGAATGCGTTTGTCGAGTGCCCATTAAGAAAGTTTTTATACAAGTTTCTGCGCAAATTACTTCAAAAAAGTTCTCCAAAAGTTCCATATGAAAGAATCATTTGAAGCATTTGGTCCTCACAAACGTTTGGACTACTTTTGGAGCCAAAACGGACTCCGTATGAGTCAGATATCCATGTTTCAGTTAACACTGCGCAAAACTGATTCCGAACAACAGTTACAGACTAGTTCTTGTGTAGTTGCATTCGATTTTTTCCATTGTACTTCACTAAACATCTCCATATGAGATCCAATTACTTGTTGGGAAATTCAAGAGACCTCGGTTATGATGATGCACTATGTCCATAGCTGGGACTTTGTGTATGTTCTCGAAATGCGTTTGTCGAGTGCTCATTAAGAAAGTTTCTATACAAGTTTCTGAACGAACTTCTTAAGAAAAGTTCTCCAAAAGTTCCCTATGAAAGAATCCTTTGAAGCATCTGGTTGTGACAAACGTTTTGACTATTTGTGGCGCCAAAACGGACTCCGTATGAGTCAGATATCCATGTTTTAGTTAACACTGCGCAAAACTGATTCCGAACGACAGTTACAGACTAGTTCTTGTGTAGTTGCATTCGATTTTTTCCATTCTACTTCACTAAACATCTCCATATGAGATCCAATTACTTGTTGGGAAATGCAAGAGACCTCGGTTATGATGATGCACTAGGTTCATAGCTGGGACTTTGTGTATGTTCTCCAATTGCGTTTGTCGAGTGCTCATTAAGAAAGTTTCTATACAAGTTTCTGAACGAACTCCTTAAGAAATGTTCTCCAAAAGTTCCCTATGAAAGAATTCTTTGAATCATCTAGTCGTCACAAACGTTTTGACTACTTGTGGAGCCAAAACGGACTCCGTATGAGTCAGATATCCATGTTTCAGTTAACAGTACGCAAAACTGATTCCGAACGACAGTTACAGACTAGTTCTTGTGTAGTTGCATTCGATTTTTTCCATTCTACTTCACTAAACATCTCCATATGAGATCCAATTACTTGTTGAGAAATGCAAGAGACCTCAGTTATGATGATGCACTAGGTCAATAGCTGGGACTTTGTGTATGTCCTCAAAATGCGTTTGTCGAGTGCTCATTAAGAAAGTTTCTATACAAGTATCTGAACGAACTTCTGAAGAAAAGTTCTCCAAAAGTTCCCTATGAAAGAATCCTTTCAAGCATCTGGTCGTCACAAACGTTTTGACTACTTGTGGAGCCAAAACGGACTCCGTATGAGTCAGATATCCATGTTTCAGTTAATACTGCGCAAAACTGATTCCGAACGGCAGTTACGAACTAGTTCTTGTGTAGTTGCATTCGATTTTTTGCATTATACTTCACTAAACATCTCCATATGAGATCCAATTACTTGCAGGGAAATGCAAGAGACCTCGGTTATGATGATGCACTAGGTCCATAGCTGGGACTTTGTGTATGTTCTCGAATTGCCTTTGTCGAGTGCTCATTAAGAAAGTTTCTATACAAGTTTCTAAACGAACTCCTTAAGAAAAGTTCTCCAAAAGTTCCCTATGAAAGAATCCTTTGAAGCATCTGGTCATCACAAATGTTTTTACTACTTGTGGAGCCAAAACAGACTCCGTATGAGTCAGATATCCATGTTTCAGTTAACACCGCGCAAAACTGATTCCGAACGACAGTTACAGACTAGTTCTTGTGTAGTTGCAGTCGATTTTTTCCATTATACTTCATTAAACATCTCCATATGAGATCCAATTACTTGTTGGGAAATGCCAGAGACCTCGGTTATGCCGATCCACTAGGTCCATAGGTGGGACTTTGTGTATGTTCTCGGAATGCGTTTGTCGAGTGCCCATTAAGAAATTCTACACAAGTTTCTGAACGAACTCCTTAAGAAAAGTAATCCAAAAGTTCCCTATGAAAGAATCCTTTGAAGCATCTGGTCCTCACAATCGTTTTGACTACTTGTGGAGCCAAAACAGACTCCGTATGAGTCAGATATCCATGTTTCAGTTAACACTATGCAAAACTGATTCCGAACGACAGGTACAGACTAGTTCTTGTGTAGTTGCATTCGATTTTCTCCATTCTACTTCACTAAACATCTCCATATGAGATCCAATTACTTGTAGGGAAATGCAGGAGACCTCGGTTATGATGATGCACTAGGTCCATAGCTGGGACTTTGAGTATGTTCTCGAAATGCGTTTGCCAAGTGCTCGTTAACAAAGTTTCTACACAAGTTTCTGAACGAACTCCTTCAGAAAAGTTCTCCAAAAGTTCCCTCTGAAAGAATCCTTTGAAGCATCTGGTCGTCACAAACGTTTTGACTACTTGTGGAGCCAAAACAGACTCCGTATGAGTCAGATATCCATGTTTCAGTTAACAGTGCGCAAAACTGATTCCGAACGACAGTTACAGACTAGTTCGTGTGTAGTTGCATTCGATTTTTTCCATTCTACTTCACTAAACATCCCCATATGAGATCCAATTACTTGTAGGGAAATGCAAGAGACCTCGGTTATGATGATGCACTAGGTCCATAGCTGGGACTTTGTGTATGTTCTCGAAATGCCTTTGTCGAGTGCTCATTAAGAAAGTTTCTATACAAGTTTCTGAACGAACTCCTGAAGAAAATTTCGCTAGAAGTTCCCTATGAAAGAATCCTTTGAAGCATCTAGTCATCACAAACGTTTTGACTACTTCTGGAGTCAAAACGGACTCCGTATGAGTCAGATATCCATGTTTCAGTTAACACTGCGCAAAACTGATTCCGAACGGCAGTTACAGACTAGTTCTTGTGTAGTTGCATTTGATTTTTTCGATTATACTTCACTAAACATCTCCATATGAGATCCAATTACTTGTAGCGAAATGCAGGAGACCTCGGTTATGATGATGCACTAGGTCCATAGCTGGGACTTTGTGTATGTTCTCGAAATGCGTTTGTCGAGTGCTCATTAAGAAAGATTCTATACAAGTTTCTCAATGAACTCCTTAAGAAAAGTTCTCCAAAAGTTCCATATGAAAGAATCCTTTGAAGCATCTGGTCTTTGCAAACTTTTTGACTACTTGTGGAGCCAAAACGGACTCCGTATGAGTCAGGTATCCTTGTTTCAGTTAACACTGCGCAAAACTGATTCCGAACGATAGTTACAGACTAGTCCTTCTGTAGTTGCATTCACTTTTTTCCATTATACTTCACTAAACATCTCCATATGAGATCCAATTACTTGTAGGGAAATGCAAGAGACCTCGGTTATGAGGATGCACTAGGTCCATAGCTGGGACTTTGTGTATGTTCTCGAAATGCGCTTGTCGAGTGCTCATTAAGAATGTTTCTATACAAGTTTCTGAATGAACTCCTTAATAAAAGTTCTCCAAAAGTTCAATATGAACGAATCCTTTGAAGCATCTGGTCGTAACAAATGTTTTGACTACTTGTGGAGCCAAAACGGACTCCGTATGAGTCAGATATCCATGTTTCAGTTAACACTGTGCAAAACTGATTCTGAACGACAGTTACAGACTAGTTCTTGTGTAGTTGCATTTGATTTTATCCATTCTACTTCAATAAACATCTCCATATGAGATCCACTTACTTGTTGGGAAATGCAAGAGACCTCGGTTATGATGATGCACTAGGTTCATAGCTGGGACTTTGTGTATGTTCTCCAATTGCGTTTGTCGAGTGCTCATTAAGAAAGTTTCTATACAAGTTTCTGAACGAACTCCTTAAGAAAAGTTCTCCAAAAGTTCCCTATGAAAGAATCCTTTGAATCATCTAGCCGTCACAAACGTTTTGACTACTTGTGGAGCCAAAACGGACTCCGTATGAGTCAGATATCCATATTTCAGTTAACACTACGCAAAACTGATTCCGAACGACAGTTACAAACTAGTTCTTGTGTAGTTGCATTCGATTTTTTCCATTCTACTTCACTAAACATCTCCATATGAGATCCAATTACTTGTTGGGAAATGCAAAAGACCTCGGTTATGATGATGCACTAGGTCCATAGCTGGGACTTTGTGTATGTTCTCGAAATGCGTTTGTCGAGTGCTCATTAAGAAAGTTTCTATACAAGTTTCTGAACGAACTCCTTAAGAAAAGTTCTCCAAACGTTCCCTATGAAAGAATCCTTTGAAGCATCTGGTCGTCACAAACGTTTTGACTACTTGTGGAGCCAAAACGGACTCCGTATGGGTCAGATATCCATGTTTCAGTTAACACTATGCAAAACTGATTCCGAACGACAGTTACAGACTAGTTCTTGTGTAGTTGCATTCGATTTTTTCCATTCTACTTCACTAAACATATCCATATGAGATCCAATTACTTGTAGGGAAATGCAAGAGACCTCGGTTACGATGATGCACTATGTCCATAGCTTGGACTTTGTGTATGTTCTCAGAATGCGTTTGTCGAGTGCCCATTAAGAAATTCTACACAAGTTTCTGAACGAACTCCTTAAGAAAAGTAATCCAAAAGTTCCCTATGAAAGAATACTTTGAAGCATCTGGTCCTCACAATCGTTTTGACTACTTGTGGAGCCAAAACGGACTCCGTATGAGTCAGATATCCATGTTTCAGTTAACACTATGCAAAACTGATTCCGAACGACAGGTACCGACTAGTTCTTGTGTAGTTGCATTCGATTTTCTCCATTCTACTTCACTAAACATCTCCATATGAGATCCAATTACTTGTAGGGAAATGCTAGAGACCTCGGTTATGATGATGCACTAGGTCCATAGCTGGGACTTTGAGTATGTTCTCGAAATGCGTTTGCCAAGTGCTCGTTAACAAAGTTTCTATACAAGTTTCTGAACGAACTCCTTAAGAAAAGTTCTCCAAAAGTTCCCTATGAAAGAATCCTTTGAAGCATCTGGTCGTCACAAACGTTTTGACTACTTGTGGAGCCAAAACGGACTCCGTATGAGTCAGTTATCCATGTTTCAGTTAATAGTGCGCAAAACTGATTCCGAACGACAGTTACAGACTAGTTCGTGTGTAGTTGCATTCGATTTTCTCCATTCTACTTCACTAAACATCCCCATATGAGATCCAATTACTTGTAGGGAAATGCAAGAGACCTCGGTTATGATGATGCACTAGGTCCATAGCTGGGACTTTGTGTATGTTCTCGAAATGCCTTTGTCGAGTGCTCATTAAGAAAGTTTCTATACAAGTTTCTGAACGAACTCCTGAAGAAAATTTCGCTAGAAGTTCCCTATGAAAGAATCCTTTGAAGCATCTAGTCGTCACAAACGTTTTGACTACTTCTGGAGTCAAAACGGACTCCGTATGAGTCAGATATCCATGTTTCAGTTAACACTGCGCAAAACTGATTCCGAATGGCAGTTACAGACTTGTTCTTGTGTAGTTGCATTTGATTTTTTCGATTATACTTCACTAAACATCTCCATATGAGATCCAATTACTTGTAGGGAAATGCAGGAGACCTCGGTTATGATGATGCACTAGGTCCATAGCTGGGACTTTGTGTATGTTCTCGAAATGCGTTTGTCGAGTGCTCATTAAGAAAGATTCTATACAAGTTTCTGAACGAACTCCTTAAGAAAAGTTCTCCAAAAGTTCCATATGAATGAATCCTTTGAAGCATCTGGTCTTCACAAACTTTTTGACTACTTGTGGAGCCAAAACGGACTCCGTATGAGTCAGATATCCTTGTTTCAGTTAACACTGCGCAAAACTGATTCCGAACGACAGTTACAGACTAGTCCTTCTGTAGTTGCATTCACTTTTTTCCATTCTACTTCACTAAGCATCTCCATATGAGATCCAATTACTTGTAGGGAAATGCAAGAGACCTCGGTTATGAGGATGCACTAGGTCCATAGCTGGGACTTTGTGTATGTTCTCGAAATGCGCTTGTCGAGTGCTCATTAAGAAAGTTTCTATACAAGTTTCTGAATGAACTCCTTAATAAAAGTTCTCCAAAAGTTCCATATGAATGAATCCTTTGAAGCATCTGGTCTTCACAAACTTTTTGACTACTTGTGGAGCCAAAACGGACTCCGTATGAGTCAGATATCCATGTTTCAGTTAACACTGTGCAAAACTGATTCCGTACGACAGTTACAGACTAGTTCTTGTGTAGTTGCATTCGATTTTTTCCATTAGACTTCACTAAACATCTCCATCTGAGATCCAATTACATGTAGGGAAATGCGAGAGACCTCAATTATGATGATGCACTAGGTCCATAGCTGGGACTTTGTGTATGTTCTTGAAATGCGTTTGTCGAGTGCTCATTAAGAATGTTTCTATACAAGTTTCTGAACGAACTCCTTAAGAAAAGTTCTCCAAAAGTTCCCTATGAAAGAATCCTTTGAAGCATCTGGTCGTCACAAATGTTTTGACTACTTGTGGAGCCAAAACGGACTCCGTATGAGTCAGATATCCATATTTCAGTTAACACTACGCAAAACTGATTCCGAACGACAGTTACAAACTAGTTCTTGTGTAGTTCAGTAAACCATTATTAACAATCTCACATCTGTCATGAATATCTCTCAAACCCAATCCACGTCTACGAGCATAGCATGGCAATATAATAGCAAACGTAGAAGTAACTCCCAAGGGTTTGATAAATAAAACAGGTAATAGGTACTACCTCAACTACTTCCCAATACCCACAATTTAATTAGATCCTAACCATGCAATGTTTGAGGATTGATCTAATGCAATAAAAACTGGGTATGGAAAAGTATGATCAAAGTGTTACTTGCCTGCACTGTTGATGAAGATGATTCCCACTCAATACTCTGGATAGATCCACTCGTCACACTCCGGTCAATCTATCGAGAGCAAGCAATAGTAACCACACATAAGCAATCACTCAAAAGATCAGAAAGAACGAGGAAAACAATTCAGAAAACTTCAAAACCAAGCAAATAACTCTTGCGACATAAAACAATTTCTAACAGTACCAAAATTATGTAAATTTGGCCTTATCAGAAAGTTTAGGTCAAGAGCTTCGATTAGCAAAAAGAATCAACTCAAACGGAGCTACTGAACTCAAGTTACGATCAAACGAAGTTTGAATACAAATCTGTTTGAATTCAAATTTTAAAACTTCCAAAAACATGTTTAAGTTGTTTTACTTGATAGAGGGGATCATAACGAAGAAGTGGGCGTTGGTTTCGTTGGATTTGGACAAACGAGCAAAAAGTTGTGACCGTTTGAAGATGAGGGGCTAATCTGTAAATAAATTATTCACAGATGGGTCCCTGGCCGAAAATAACAGAAAAAGCTAAAAAGTGAACGTTCGTTACCGAACGCTAACTAACGAATGTGTTCGCTGCGAAGAGGTAAATAGCGAGCGTTCTCTATTTAACGTGTACCGATTCGGAAATAAATAAATAAAACGACGAGATCTAATCCTAGCCGTCCATCCTAGATCGAACGGACGAGGGCGGCCGGTGGCTTACCGCGGCGGTGGGCGTCGACGTCGCCGGAGAAGACGACGGCGGCGGCTCGGCGATGAACGGGGCGACGGCTCCGGGCGTCGGCGGTGACTGCGGAGTAGCGGGGAAGGGGCGGCGTGGCGCGGCGGTGAGGTTGGTGGGGTCGGCGGCGCTCGGGGAGTCAGAACGGAGCGCGGCGGCGGCGGCAGATCTCGTCGGGGCGGGGGCTCCGGCGAGGGCGGCGGTTGCGGCGGAGGAGGAGGAACGGGGCCCGGGGCCTCGGGTTTTATAGGAGAGGGGAGGAGGTGGCGTGGAGGAGGTGGCACAGCAAGGCGGCGGCGGTGTCCGGCTGGAGCACGGACGCCGAGGCAGCGCGGCGGCGTACGGCGGGAGGAATCCCGCTCGGGGCTCGGGGACGGGCGGCATGGGCCGGCTGGGCCGTGGCCTGGCGAACTGGGCCGGCCTGGTCGGTCCGAGGAAGAGTTTTTAAAAAAAACACAACAAAATAAAATAAAAAATGAAATAAAATGAAATTGAACCTAGGCATATTTTATATCAAAATTTTCAGAAAAAGATTTCCTACAAGATGAACATTTTTGTGAAGTCAAATAAAATCCTCACAAATTTACATAAAGCAAAGAGTGCTACTGCCTTAATAAAATCCAATAAAAATCATTTTAAAAATACCAAAATGATTTCAAATTTATTTGTCTCCAATTTTCTGATGTAGGGAATCATGTTACCCTATTTTCTGTATATTTTTATTTTGGAGAAAGATAATTTGAATAAAACTCAAATAACTCCAATATTGAAAATAATTTCAATGGGACTTTGAATTTAATCCTTTGAAACTCCCAACTCATATTTCATATGTTTTGAAGAAGTCATTTTATCTTCTCTCGTGAAAATCATTGAGTTGCATAAAGTTTCAGAATTGGAAATATTCTCAAATGAAATTCAAATATTTTCAACACCCCTTGTCATTTAAATAAATGGAAGAAGTCATGTCATCTTCTCTCCAGGGTTTTGTGGTGAAAAGAATTTGAATTCATGGAGATCATAAAAGCAAAAAGAAAGTTTGGGAAAGTCCTTTTATTCCCTCTCATTTAACTTTCAAAAAGTTTCGAATTCCACTCACTTTCACTCAATCAATCAAACAATCAATCCAATCTATCTGTTTATTATAACATTCCAAAATTTAGAATTTTGGGATGTTACAAACTACCACCCTTAAAATGAATCTTGTCCTCGAGATTCGGGGAGGCTAGCAAGAAATAGGTTAGGGTTTGGGGTCTTCTCAAAATCCATCGATCATCACCGGGGGTCTGGGGTGCTACCACCCTTAGAAGCATGGTTACGGTCGCATCAATACTCATATACTCCATCCTTATCCTTGACAGGGTCGGTCTTCTCAGATTTTTAGTATAATTCCTTCTCTGGACTCTTCGGGTAGTGGCATAACCTTTACCACAATTCTTCTGTCCTTTCATCTTGGTAAGGTTCTTCCATGACTCGGTCTTCTTAGCTGACGGGTCTGGCGCCAAAACTAAACAACTATCGATATCTCATGGCGGTCAACGATTTATGGTTTCTCCTGCAGGAAATGGGTCTGGGTTGATCCTCACCGTATAACCTACGATTGGCAAGAGCTGCCTTGTACAAGGGAAAAAAATACTTACACCATTCTAAGGTTCAAGCAAGGTTTAATACTGTCGTCTCTCTACTATAGGCAAGTCACTCAGATTTACCATCCCATATAGCAAAGCGAACAATAAGAGTAAGTCGGTATGGTGATCAATCCATCCCGCACCCAAATCATTACCTTGTATATGGTTTAGCGAATCTCGCATTCTAACACTCGGTCATCCTCGCAAGCATTGCAGAATTTCTCTTGTCGACGTACCAAGTTCGGATAAATCCATGGATTCTGCAAGCCAAACAAACATCTATCGTTCCTTCACAACTCTCAGGTTTTGCGTAACTCCTATAAGATCGTTGTCGATAAAATCGTAACTTCTTCCAGGGTTTTTCCTTCAGCAAGAATGTGCTTGCTTCTTGGCAGGTCCTAGGGCATGTGGGTTATGGCCCACCTTATCACTTGTAAACCTTGAACTCATCATCGGGCAACTGATCCTTAATCCAACATCCAACTTCCTGGTATTCTTAAATCCATCCAATTGTACTGTCTTCCTTCCTTCTATTGGCACCAAACTAGGACATGATTACTCAGACTCATCATGGAATTCCATTGATCCATATTTCCAACATCATACCTCCTTTATATCCAATAGTAATTCATCTCTTCATCCTCTGGGGATATCCCACATACCGAGATAAAAAAACTTATACTTATGAAGTCCATACTCCACTTCGTGGAACATCATTATCCTTTCCAGGGTCAAGCGTCCTTACAGGGGAATATTTGCCATCTCTGCATGGCACTTCTTCAACTGGGAAACGTGAAACACATCATGAACTCCTGACAGTCCTTTGGGTGACTCCAGCTTGTTGGCCACTTCTCCCATACGCTCCAAAACTCGGTATGGTCCTACAAATCTCAGGGCTAACTTTCCCTTAACTCCAAATAGTTTAACTTCTCGCAGAGGGAACACACGAGGACATGCTCCGTCTCCAATTTCATAGACTGCCTCCTTTACATCCAATAATACTCCATACCCTCATATTCTTGGGGTTTCCAACATATCGAGATAGAACTCATACTTATTTTGTTCGAAATCCACTTCGTGGAATATCATTACCTTTTTCCAAGGGAAAGTTTCCTCACAGGGTACTACCACCCTTAAAATGCACAATCTTCCATAGACCATATTTCTCATATCCTCGAAAATGGTCAAAATCTTTCTTCATAGAGTAACAACTCATAAAATCCAAATCAATACCAATGATTCTAACTTTATTGATTCTCAAATTATTACAATCTCCTTCATTCCATTACATGCATCAATCCGACACCTCACTAGTAAAATAAATGTCCACATTACTACTACTATATTTCTCGTTGCACTCAACTATTTGTCACAAGTCTCCGTCTCCTTGGGGCATTCTCTGGCAAAGTGCCCTGCTTCATCACAACGGAAACATATTACTTCTGACATATCTCGAGGTTTCCTTGTGATTATATAGCCTCCTGGGGTCCTCATCTTCCCTTTTGGGCAATCATTGTGGTAGTGTCCTGAATTTTTGCACCTGAAACATGTGATATGACTCAGGTCTCTCTTTGTAGAAATTGGGTTGTTCCTGGGATCCAATCTACTTCTCTTCCTGGACTTTTCCGTTCCAACCAGGGCTTCTATTTCCTGTGGGTCATACTCTACTTCCTCTGTCGGGAATTCCACTAAATCCCCATTCAGACAATTTTGGGAGATGTGTCCTTCTCCACATGAATAGCATGACTTGGTGCAGGGTTTAATTGGTTCTTCTTTGGGTGTGTCCTCCACCTCTTCCTTCATCACAGATTCCTCTAAAATTTCCATGTGGGCTCTTTTCATTGCTTCTTTCTTCCGCTGGATGGTCCTTTGTACCATGGGGTAGATGTGACACTGAGCAGGGTAGTGGGTAGTCCCTTCACACAAGAAACAAGTGATCTGCCTAGTTGGGCATTCTTCAGCTGGGTGACTTCCTTCACAATTAGGGAATTCATCCTTGTGTTCCTTATGGTTGTGTCCTATTTCTCCACAAGGCTTGTATGCACAAGGTTTCTTCACATCCTTTCCATAAGGCTTCAATTTCTGGGTCACAAGACGAGATCTTTGTAGAGTCCACTTAAATTCTTTCCAAGTGGTTACTCCTTGCCATCCATTGATGGTTTGGTACATCCTCCACCAAGTAGCAGCACCTCTTTCAAAACATTGAAGAGCATGCCGGGTCATATCCTTTCCGACTATAGGGTTATTCTTCATGTGATCCTCCATGTTCTGAATCCATCGGTCCGTCTCCAATTGACTCATCGGTCCAGAAAATACAAGCTCATCTCCATTCATCCTCTATTGGGTCCATGGGTTTGGGGTGAGATAAGAGAGGTCGACAGGGATGCACACAATACAAACAAAATTTTGAAAAGACAGATTTTATTTTGTGGCCGTCGGAAAAACATCAAACAAATGACAGCTCACAAACGTCGCATCTAACGTAAGTATAACAGGGGTTTGGTCTTCTAAAGGTCAATAAGTCTTCAACGTCGCCAAACTCTTCAAGTCTTGTTAATGTCTCTGATGGCTTCTTCCAATCATGCTTGTCCTTCTCAAGTTCTTTTGGCAGATCATCTCTGTTGACGCGAAGTCTCTCATGACATCCTTTAATATTTCTGGAGTTGCGCTCCAACTTCTGGGTCTCAACATCCTTGGCATGAACCATGATCCTACTGTCCTTCAGTTCCTGACGAGTCTCCGTTATCTCGAGGTTTTGCTTTCCCAGCTTGGCTACTTTCAGTTTCTGGGTTCTGAGTTCTTCACGAAACACTTCTTTGTCAAAAAACTTCTTGATGTAATACTCCAGATCCTGGTGATGCACCGGTCTAAAGTTAAAACTTCATCTTGCTGATAGGTGCTCCATCAGCCTTCTACCATCCAATCCTTCCATGCATATGCATGCTTAACTCGGCACGGTGACAATAGCATAAGCGGACGATAACATCATGGATAGCCGTGTCTATGCCCATGTTACTGCCATGAGCTTTCATTCCATAACTGATATCTCCTGTCTTTGGGTTTTTCTTAACAAAAACTTTGAGTTTCTAACTCTCCATGTTCCGGTCTTTCTCCGATACACCTTGATCTCGAGCATTGACGGCTTCCATAGTCTGCCAAGTTCCATAAGGGTAACCTTCCTAGGTCATACACATCTGGCAATTCTTCAAAGCCTTCAAATTCTCCCAGTCTTCGGAGTCTTCAACCGTTGTAGTTTCCATTATCATAATGCACGGTAAATCCTCTTCATTCCGAATGGTCTTAGTTGTCCGATATCTTGTACTTCTTGAAGTGGTCTTATCCGTCGAATCTTCGAGTGGTCCAAAAGGAAAAAGGGTATGGTCTCACTTAAAGGGAATATTTGAATAAGCTCAGAAAAGGAGAGAGGTAAAAGATCATTTTGAAAAGGAAAGTTTTAGGGAAAATCCTTCCTATGGGCTTGCCAGTTTCTAGGGTCACGTCCTACAGTCAACATGTGCTCTGATACCATCTTGTAGCGACCCGACCCGAATGGATCAAGTCTCTGTGCTTAAGTGTCATCCCTGGATCGGTATGCTGACACACATAGTACTCGAAGATTTATAACAGAGGTAAATCACATGTATAAAGTAACGTAAATACTATTACCTCAATCCAAATAGCGGAAGTAACAAGGTTGTGGATTCCCATCAACACCAACGGCAAAGTTGAGTGTAGAAATCGTAACCCTAACGTATCACTTACTCGTCGTAAGAATCCTGCAACATGAAACGTTGCAGCCCGAAAACGGGTCAGCACATGGAATATGCTGGCAAAATAACACCATAGAGAAATGCTGAACAAGGGCTATCACTACATGCATTTATGGCTGGTGGAAAAGCTCTACGGTTATAATGTTTTTGCGAAAAGCCAACTTTTCCTACTTCAAAGGAATAAATTTTATTTAACTATCATGGTGGTTGTGAAACATTGAGATGGTTGACAGCATCTCAATCCCAATTAAGTATCATCATTAACCCAACAAGATTAATTAAAGTAACATGATGAGATCAACGGGATAATCCAAGAACTAGATACTCAAGATGTCCATAACCGGGGGCACGGCTAATCATGATTAGTTTGTACACTCTGCAGAGGTTTGTGCACTTTTCCCCACAAGACTCGATCGCCTCCGCTTGATTCTCGCACTGCATGATGTTTGAGAAACGGATGACCGAGACACAGTCTTTCAGAAGCATTAACTCTAACCCTAGGTAGACAGTACCACCTACACCCCCTACATCTGCTAGCCTACCACTGGAAGAGGTCATGCAACATACTCAACTATGCTAGAGCCCATAATAGCTTGTGGCTGCACACGGAAGTTTCTAGCATGAATAATCTTATGATCCCTTTGAGCCTGGGTGGCGGTCCATAGGATGATCACACGGGTACCCCGGGATATCCAAAAAATACAGGCAGCACTGGGTTCCCCAGGTGCCTCAATCCACCCAGATGTGAGTTTTAGTTGCCACCTTAAGTAAACCATTATTAACAATCTCACATCTGTCATGAATATCTCTCAAACCCAATCCACGTCTACGAGCATAGCATGGCAATATAATAGCAAACGTAGAAGTAACTCCCAAGGGTTTGATAAATAAAACAGGTAATAGGTACTACCTCAACTACTTCCCAATACCCACAATTTAATTAGATCCTAACCATGCAATGTTTGAGGATTGATCTAATGCAATAAAAACTGGGTATGGAAAAGTATGATCAAAGTGTTACTTGCCTGCACTGTTGATGAAGATGATTCGCACTCAATACTCTGGATAGATCTACTCGTCACACTCCGATCAATCTATCGAGAGCAAGCAATAGTAACCACACATAAGCAATCACTCAAAAGATCAGAAAGAACGAGGAAAACAATTCGGAAAACTTCAAAACCAAGCAAATAACTCTTGCGACATAAAATAATTTCTAATAGTACCAAAATTATGTAAATTTGGCCTTATCAGAAATTTTAGGTCAAGAGCTTCGATTAGCAAAAAGAATCAACTCAAACGGAGCTACGGAACTCAAGTTACGATCAAACGAAGTATGAATACAAATCTGTCTGAATTCAAATTTTAAAACTTTCAAAAACATCTTTAAGTTGTTTTACTGGATAGAGGGGATCATAACGAAGAAGTGGGCGTTGGTTTCGTTGGATTTGGACAAACGAGCAAAAAGTTGTGACCGTTTGAAGATCAGGGGCTAATCTATAAATAAATTATTCACAGATGGGTCCCTAGACGAAAATAACAGAAAAAGAAAAAGCTAAAAAGTGAATGTTCGTTACCGAACGCTAACTAACGAATGTGTTCGCTGCGAAGAGGTAAACAGCGAGCGTTCTCTATTTAACGTGTACCGATTCGGAAATAAATAAATAAAAACGACGAGATCTAATCCTAGCCGTCCATCCTAGATCGAACGGACGAGGGCGGCCGGTGGCTTACCGCGGCGGTGGGCGTCGACGTCGCCGGAGAAGACGACGACGGCGGCTCGGCGATGAACGGGGCGACGGCTCCGGGTGTCGGCGGCGACTGCGGAGTAGCGGGGAAGGGGCGGCGTGGCGCGGCGGTGAGGTTGGTGGGGTCGGCGGCGCTCGGGGAGTCGGAACGAAGCGCGGCAGCGGGGGCAGATCTCGTCGGGGCGGGGGCTCCGGCGAGGGCGGCGGTTGCGGCGGAGGAGGAGGAACGGGGCCCGGGGCCTCGGGTTTTATAGGAGAGGGGAGGAGGTGGCGTGGAGGAGGGGGCAGGGCAAGGCGGCGGCGGTGTCCGGGTGGAGCACGGACGCCGAGGCGGCGCGGCGGCGTGCGGCGGGAGGAATCCCGCTCGGGGCTCGGGGACGAACGGCATGGGCCGGCTGGGCCGTGGCCTGGCGAACTGGGCCGGCCTGGTCGGTCCGAGGAAGAGTTTTTTTTAAACACAACAAAATAAAATAAAAAATAAAATAAAATGAAATTGAACCTAGGAATATTTTATATCAAAATTTTCAGAAAAATATTTCCTACAAGATGAACATTTTTGTGAAGTCAAATAAAATCCTCACAAATTTACATAAAGCAAAGAGTGCTAGTGCCTTAATATAATCCAATAAAAATCATTTTAAAAATACCAAAATGATTTCAAATTTATTTCTCTCCAATTTTCTGATGTAGGGAATCATGTTACCCTATTTTCTGTATATTTTTATTTTGGAGAAAAATAATTTGAATAAAACTCAAATAACTCCAATATTGAAAATAATTTCAATGGGACTTTGAATTTAATCCTTTGAAACTCCCAACTCATATTTCATATGTTTTGAAGAAGTCATTTTATCTTCTCTCGTGAAAATCATTGAGTTGCATAAAGTTTCAGAATTCATGGAGATCATAAAAGCAAAAAGAAAGTTTGGGAAAGTCCTTTTATTCCCTCTCATTTAACTTTCAAAAAGTTTCGAATTCCACTCACTTTCACTCAATCAATCCAAACTATCTGTTTATTATAACATTCCAAAATTTAGAATTTTGGGATGTTACACGAGTGCTCATTAAGAAAGTTTCTATACAAGTTTCTGAACGAACTCCTTAAGAAAAGTTCTCCAAAAGTTCCCTATGAAAGAATCATTTGAAGCATCTGGTCACCACGAACGTTTTGACTACTTGTGGAGCGAAAACAGACTCCGTATGAGTCAGATATCCATGTTTCAATTAACACTATGCAAAACTAATTCCAAACGACGGTTACACACTAGTTCTTGTGTAGTTGCATTCGATTTTTTCCATTCTACTTCACTAAACATCTCCATATCATATCCAATTACTTGTAGGGAAATGCAAGAGACCTCGGTTATGATGATGCACTAGGTCCATAGCTGGGACTTTGTGTATGTTCTCGAAATGCGTTTGTCGAGTGCTCATTAAGAATGTTTCTATACAAGTTTCTGAACGAACTCCTTAAGAAAAGTTCTCCAAAAGTTCCCTATGAAAGAATCCTTTGAAGCATCTGGTCGTCACAAATGTTTTGACTACTTGTGGGGCCAAAACGGACTCCGTATGAGTCAGATATCCATGTTTCAGTTAACACTGCGCAAAACTGATTCCGTACGACAGTTGCAGACTAGTTCTTGTGTAGTTGCATTCAATTTTTCCCATTCTACTTCAATAAACATCTCCATATGAGATCCAATTACTTGTAGGGAAATGCAAGAGACCTTGGTTATGATGATGCACTAGGTCCATAGCTGGGACTTTGAGTATGTTCTCAAAATGCGTTTGTCAAGTGCTCATTAAGAAAGTTTCTATACAAGTTTCTGAACGAACTCCTTAAGAAAAGTTCTCCAAAATTTCCCTATGAAAGAATCCTTTGAAGCATCTGGTCGCCACAAACGTTTTGACTACTTGCGGAGCCAAAACGGACTCCGTATGAGTCAGATATTCATATTTCAGTTAACACTACACAAAACTGATTCCGAACGAGAGTTACAGACTAGTTCTTGTGTAGTTGCATTCGATTTTTTCCATTCTAATTCACTCAACATATCCATAGGAGATCCAATTACTTGTAGGGAAATGCAAGAGACCTCGGTTATGATGATGCACTACGTCCATAGCTGGGACTTTGTGTATGTTCTCGAAATGCGTTTGTCGAGTGCTCATTAAGAAAGTTCTATACAAGTTTCTGAACGAACTCCTTAAGAAATGTTGTCCAAAAGTTCCCTATGAAAGAATCCTTTGAAGCATCTGGTCGTCACAAACGTTTTGACTACTTGTGGAGCCAAAACGGACTCCGTATGAGTCAGATATCCATGTTTCAGTTAACACTGTGCAAAACTAATTCCGAACGACAGTTACAGACTAGTTCTTGTGTAGTTACATTCGATTTTTTTCCATTCTACTTCACTAAAAATCTCCATATGAGATCCAATTACTTGTAGGGAAATGCAAGATACCTTGGTTATGATGATGCACTAGGTCCATAGCTGGGACTTTGTGTATGTTCTCAAAATGCGTTTGTGAAGTGCTCATTAAGAAAGTTTCTATACAAGTTTCTGAACGAACTCATTAAGAAAAGTTCTCCAAAAGTTCCCTATGAAAGAATCATTTGAAGCATCTGGTCGCCACGAACGTTTTGGCTACTTGTGGAGCGAAAACGGACTCCGTATGAGTCAGATATCCATGTTTCAATTAACACTGTGCAAAACTGATTCCGAACGACGGTTACACACTAGTTCTTGTGTAGTTGCATTCGATTTTTTCCATTCTACTTCACTAAACATCTCCATATCATATCCAATTACTTGTAGGGAAATGCAAGAGACCTCGGTTATGATGATGCACTAGGTCCATAGCTGGGACTTTGTGTATGTTCTCGAAATGCGTTTGTCGAGTGCTCATTAAGAATGTTTCTATACAAGTTTTTGAACGAACTCCTTAATAAAAGTTCTCCAAAAGTTCCCTATGAAAGAATCCTTTGAAGCATCTGGTCGTCACAAATGTTTTGACTACTTGTGGGGCAAAAACGGACTCCGTATGAGTCAGATATCCATATTTCAGTTAACACTGCGCAAAAGAGATTCCGTACGACAGTTGCAGACTAGTTCTTGTGTAGTTGCATTCGATTTTTTCCATTCTACTTCACTAAACATCTCCATATGAGATCCAATTACTTGTAGGGAAATGCAAGAGACCACGGTTATGATGAGGCACTAGGTCCATAGCTGGGACTTTGAGTATGTTCTCGAAATGCATTTGCCAAGTGCTCATTAAGAAAGTTTCTATACAAGTTTTTGAACGAACTCCTTAAGAAAAGTTCTCCAAAAGTTCCCTATGGAAGAATCCTTAGAAGCATCTGGTCGTCACAAACGTTTTGACTACTTGTGGAGCCAAAACGGACTCCGTATGAGTCAGATATCCATGTTTCAGTTAACACTGCGCAAAACTGATTCCGTACGACGGTTACAGACTAGTTCTTGTGTAGTTGCATTCGATTTTTTCCATTACACTTCACTAAACATCTCCATATGAGATCCAATTACATGTAGGGAAATGCAAGAGACCTCGGTTATGATGATGCACTAGGTCCATAGCTGGGACTTTGTGTATGATCTCGAAATGCGTTTGTCGAGTGCTCATTAAGAATGTTTCTATACAAATTTCTGAACGAACTCCTTAAGAAAAGTTCTCCAAAAGTTCCCTATGAAAGAATCCTTTGAAGCATCTGGTCGTCACAAGCGTTTTGACTACTTCTGGAGCCAAAACGGACTCCGTATGAGTCAGATATTCATATTTCAGTTAACACTACACAAAACTGATTCCGAACGACAGTTACAGACTAGTTCTTGTGTAGTTGCATTCGATTTTTTCCATTCTACTTCACTAAACATCTCCATAGGAGATCCAATTACTTGTAGGGAAATGCAAGAGACCTCGGTTATGATGATGAACTAGGTCCATAGCTGGGACTTTGTGTATGTTCTCGAAATGCGTTTGTCGAGTGCTCATTAAGAAAGTTCTATACAAGTTTTTGAACGAACTCCTTAAGAAATGTTCTCCAAAAGTTCCCTATGAAAGAATCCTTTGAAGCATCTGGTCGTCACAAACGTTTTGACTACTTGTGGAGCCAAAACGGACTCCGTATGAGTCAGATATCCATGTTTCAGTTAACACTGTGCAAAACTGATTCCGAACGACAGTTACAGACTAGTTCTTGTGTAGTTGCATTCGATTTTTTCCATTCTACTTCACTAAAAATCTCCATATAAGATCCAATTACTTGTAGGGAAATGCAAGATACCTTGGTTATGATGATGCACTAGGTCCATAGCTGGGACTTGTGTATGTTCTCAAAATGCGTTTGTGAAGTGCTCATTAAGAAAGTTTCTATACAAGTTTCTGAACGAACTCATTAATAAAAGTTCTCCAAATGTTCCCTATAAAAGAATCACTTGAAGCATCTGGTCGCCACGAACGTTTTGACTACTTGTGGAGCGAAAACGGACTCCGTATGAGTCAGATATCCATGTTTCAATTAACACTGTGCAAAACTGATTCCGAACGACGGTTACAGACTAGTTCTTGTGTAGTTGCATTCGATTTTCTCCATTCTACTTCACTAAACATCTCCTTATGATATCCAATTACTTGTAGGGGAATGCAAGAGACCTCGGTTATGATGATGCACTAGGTCCATAGCTGGGACTTTGAGTATGTTCTCGAAATGCATTTGCCAAGTGCTCATTAAGAAAGTTTCTATACAAGTTTTTGAACGAACTCCTTAAGAAAAGTTCTCCAAAAGTTCCCTATGGAAGAATCCTTAGAAGCATCTAGTCGTCACAAACGTTTTGACTACTTGTGGAGCCAAAACGGACTCCGTATGAGTCAGATATCCATGTTTCAGTTAACACTGCGCAAAACTGATTCCGTACGACGGTTACAGACTAGTTCTTGTGTAGTTGCATTCGATTTTTTCCATTACACTTCACTAAACATCTCCATATGAGATCCAATTACATGTAGGGAAATGCAAGAGACCTCGGTTATGATGATGCACTAGGTCCATAGCTGGGACTTTGTGTATGTTCTCGA
Organism: Aegilops tauschii subsp. strangulata; assembly: GCF_002575655.3. NCBI lineage: Eukaryota > Viridiplantae > Streptophyta > Magnoliopsida > Poales > Poaceae > Aegilops > Aegilops tauschii. Next base: position 507,413,449 of record NC_053036.3, on the reverse strand, counting down.
AATGCGTTTGTCGAGTGCTCATTAAGAATGTTTCTATACAAATTTCTAAACGAACTCCTTAAAAAAAGTTCTCCAAAAGTTCCCTATGGAAGAATCCTTAGAAGCATCTGGTCGTCACAAACGTTTTGACTACTTGTGGAGCCAAAACGGACTCTGTATGAGTCAGATATCCATGTTTCAGTTAACACTGCGCAAGACTGATTCCGAACGACAATTACAGACTAGTTCTTGTGTAGTTGCATTCAATTTTTTCCATTCTACTTCACTAAACATCCCCATATGAGATCCATTTACTTGTAGGGAAATGCAGGAGACCTCGGTTATGATGATGCACTAGGTCCATACCTGGGACTTTGTGTATGTTCTCGAAATGCGTTTGTCGAGTGCTCATTAAGAACGTTGCTATACAAGTTTCTAAACGAACTCCTTAAGAAAATTTCTCCAAAAGTTCCCTATGAAAGAATTCTTTGAAGCATCTGGTCGTCACAAACGGTTTGACTACTTGTGGAGCCAAAACGGACTCCGTATGAGTCAGATATCCATGTTTCAGTTAACACTGCGCAAAACTGATTCTAAACGACAGTTACAGACTAGTTCTTGTGTAGTTGCATTCGATTTTTTCCATTCTACTTCACTAAACATCTCCATATGAGATCCAATTACTTGTAGGGAAATGCAAGAGACCTCGGTTATCATGATGCACTAGGTCCATAGCTGGGACTTTGTGTATGTTCTCGAAATGCGTTTGTCGAGTGCTCATTAAGAAAGTTTCTATACAAGTTTCTGAACGAAGTCCGTAAGAAAAGTTCTCCGAAAGTTACCTATGAAAGAATCCTTTGAAGCATCTGGTCGCCACAAACGTTTTGACTACTTGTGGAGCCAAAACGGACTCCTTATGAGTCAGATATCCCTGTTTCAGTTAACACTGCGCAAAACTGACTCCGAACGACAGTTACAGACAAGTTCTTGTGTGGTTGCATTTGATTTTTTCCATTCTACTTCACTAAACATCTCCATATGAGACCAAGTTACTTGTAGGGAAATGCTAGAGACCTCGGGTATGATGATGCACTAGGTCCATAGCTGGGACTTTGTGTATGTTCTCGAAATGCGTTTGTCGAGTGCTCATTATGAAAGTTTCTATGCAAGTTTCTGAACGAACTCCTTAAGAAAAGTTCTCCAACAGTTCCCTATGAAAGAATCCTTTGAAGCATCTGGTCTTCACAAACGTTTTGACTACTTGTGGAGCCAAAACGGACTCCGTATGAGTCAGATATCCATGTTTCAATTAACACTGTGCAAAACTAATTCCGAACGACAGTTACAGACTAGTTCTTGTATAGTAGCATTCGATTTATTCAATTCTACTTCACTAAACATCTCCATATGAGATCCAATTACTTTTAGGGAAATGCAAGAGACCTCGGTTATGATGATGCACTAGGTCTATAGCTGGGACTTTGTGTATATTCTCGAAATGCGTTTGTCGAGTGCTCATTAAGAAAGTTTCTATACAAGTTTCTGAACGAACTCCTTAAGAAAAGTTCTCCAAAAGTTCCCTATGAAAGAATCCTTTGAAGCATCTGGTCGTCACAAACTTCTTGACTACTTGTGGAGCCAAAACGGACTCCGTATGAGTCAGATCTCCATGTTTCAGTTAACACTGCGCAAAATTGATTCCGAACGACAGTTACAGACTAGTTCTTGTGTAGTTGCATTTGTTTTTTTTCCATTCTACTTCACTAAAAATCTCCATATGAGATCCAATTACTTGTAGGGAAATGCAAGAGACCTCGGTTATGATGATGCACTAGGTCCATAGCTGGGACTTTGTGTATGTTCTCGAAATGCGTTTGTCGAGTGCTCATTAAGAAAGTTCTATACGAGTTTCTGAACGAACTCCTTCAGAAAAGTTCTCCAAAAGTTCCATATGAAAGAATCCTTTGAACCATCTAGTCGTCACAAACGTTTTGACTACTTGTGGAGCCAAAACGGACTCCGTATGAGTCAGATATCCATGTTTCAGTTAACACTGTGCAAAACTGACTCCGAATGAGAGTTACAGACTAGTTCTTGTGTAGTTGCATTCGATTTTTTCCATTCTACTTCACTAAAAATCTCCATATGAGATCCAATTACTTGTAGGCAAATGCAAGAGACCTCGGTTATGATGATGCACTAGGTCCATAGCTGGGACTTTGTCTATGTTCTCGAAATGCGTTTGTCGAGTGCTCATTAAGAATGTTTCTATACAAATTTCTGAACGAACTCCTTAAGAAAAGTTCTCCAAAAGTTCCCTATGAAAGAATCCTTTGAAGCCTCTAGTCGTCACAAACGTTTTGACTACTTGTGGAGCCAAAACGGACTCCGTATGAGTCAGATATCCATGTTTCAGTTAACAATGTGCAAAACTGATTCCGAACGACAGTTACAGACTAGTTCTTGTGTAGTTGCATTCGATTTTTTCCATTCTACTTCACTAAACATCTCCATATAAGATCCAATTACTTGTAGGGAAATGCAAGATACCTTGGTTATGATGATGCACTAGGTCCATAGCTGGGACTTGTGTATGTTCTCGAAATGCGTTTGTCGAGTGCTCATTAAGAATGTTTCTATTCAAGTTTCTAAACGAACTCCTTAAGAAAAGTTCTCCAAAAGTTCCCTATGAAGGAATCCTTTGAAGCATCTGGTCATCACAAATGCGTTTGTGAAGTGCTCATTAAGAAAGTTTCTATACAAGTTTCTGAACGAACTCATTAAGTAAAGTTCTCCAAATGTTCCCTATGAAAGAATCATTTGAAGCATCTGGTCGCCACGAACGTTTTGACTACTTGTGGAGCGAAAACGGACTCCGTATGAGTCAGATATCCATGTTTCAATTAACACTGTGCAAAACTGATTCCGAACGACGGTTACAGACTAGTTCTTGTGTAGCTGCATTCGATTTTCTCCATTCTACTTCACTAAACATCTCCTTATGATATCCAATTACTTGTAGGGAAATGCAAGAGACCTCGGTTATGATGATGCACTAGGTCCATAGCTGGGACTTTGTGTATGTTCTCGAAATGCGTTTGTCGAGTGCTCATTAAGAATGTTTCTATTCAAGTTTCTAAACGAACTCCTTAAGAAAAGTTCTCCAAAAGTTCCCTATGAAGGAATCCTTTGAAGCATCTGGTCATCACAAATGTTTTGACTACTTGTGGAGCCAAAACGGACTCCGTATGAGTCAGATATTCATGTTTCAGTTAACACTGCGCAATACTGATTCCGTACGACAGTTGCAGACTAGTTCTTGTGTAGTTGCATTCGATTTTTTCCATTCTACTTCACTAAACATCTCCATATGAGATCCAATTACTTGTAGGGAAATGCAAGAGACCTCGGTTATGATGATGCACTAGGTCCATAGCTGGGACTTTGAGTATGTTCTCGAAATGCGTTTGCCAAGTGCTCATTAAGAAAGTTTCTATACAAGTCTCTGAACGAACTCCTTAAGAAAAGTTCTCCAAAAGTTCCCTATGGAAGAATCCTTAGAAGCATCTGGTCGTCACAACCGTTTTGACTACTTGTGGAGCCAAAACGGACTCCGTATGAGTCAGATATCCATGTTTCAGTTAACACTGCGCAAGACTGATTCCGAACGACAGTTACAGACTAGTTCTTGTGTAGTTGCATTCAATTTTTTCCATTCTACTTCACTAAACATCCCATATGAGATCCATTTACTTGTAGGGAAATGCAGGAGACCTCGGTTATGATGATGCACTAGGTCCATAGCTGGGACTTTGTGTATGTTCTCGAAATGCGTTTGTTGAGTGCTCCTTAAGAAAGTTTCTATACAAGTTTCTGAATGAACTCCTTAAGAAAAGTTCTCCAAAAGTTCCCTATGAAAGAATCCTTTGAACCATCTGGTCGTCACAAACGGTTTGACTACTTGTGGAGCCAAAACGGACTACGTATGAGTCAGATATCCATGTTTCAGTTAACACTGCGCAAATCTGATTCCGAACGACAATTACAGACTAGTTCTTGTGTAGTTGCATTCGATTTTTTCCATTCTACTTCACTAAACATCTCCATAGGAGATCCAATTACTTGTAGGGAAATGCAAGAGACCTCGGTTATGATGATGCACTCGGTCCATAGCTGGGACTTTCTGTATGTTCTCGAAATGCGTTTGTCGAGTGCTCATTAAGAAAGTTCTATACAAGTTTTTGAACGAACTCCTTAAGAAATGTTCTCCAAAAGATCCCTATGAAAGAATCCTTTGAAGCCTCTAGTCGTCACAAACGTTTTGACTACTTGTGGAGCCAAAACGGACTCCGTATGAGTCAGATATCCATGTTTCAGTTAACACTGTGCAAAACTGATTCCGAACGACAGTTACAGACTAGTTCTTGTGTAGTTGCATTCGATTTTTTCCATTCTACTTCACTAAACATCTCCATATAAGATCCAATTACTTGTAGGGAAATGCAAGATACCTTGGTTATGATGATGCACTAGGTCCATAGCTGGGACTTGTGTATGTTCTCGAAATGCGTTTGTCGAGTGCTCATTAAGAATGTTTCTATTCAAGTTTCTAAACGAACTCCTTAAGAAAAGTTCTCCAAAAGTTCCCTATGAAGGAATCCTTTGAAGCATCTGGTCATCACAAATGCGTTTGTGAAGTGCTCATTAAGAAAGTTTCTATACAAGTTTCTGAACGAACTCATTAAGTAAAGTTCTCCAAATGTTCCCTATGAAAGAATCATTTGAAGCATCTGGTCGCCACGAACGTTTTGACTACTTGTGGAGCGAAAACGGACTCTGTATGAGTCAGATATCCATGTTTCAATTAACACTGTGCAAAACTGATTCCGAACGACGGTTACAGACTAGTTCTTGTGTAGCTGCATTCGATTTTCTCCATTCTACTTCACTAAACATCTCCTTATGATATCCAATTACTTGTAGGGAAATGCAAGAGACCTCGGTTATGATGATGCACTAGGTCCATAGCTGGGACTTTGTGTATGTTCTCGAAATGCGTTTGTCGAGTGCTCATTAAGAATGTTTCTATTCAAGTTTCTAAACGAACTCCTTAAGAAAAGTTCTCCAAAAGTTCCCTATGAAGGAATCCTTTGAAGCATCTGGTCATCACAAATGTTTTGACTACTTGTGGAGCCAAAACGGACTCCGTATGAGTCAGATATTCATGTTTCAGTTAACACTGCGCAATACTGATTCCGTACGACAGTTGCAGACTAGTTCTTGTGTAGTTGCATTCGATTTTTTCCATTCTACTTCACTAAACATCTCCATATGAGATCCAATTACTTGTAGGGAAATGCAAGAGACCTCGGTTATGATGATGCACTAGGTCCATAGCTGGGACTTTGAGTATGTTCTCGAAATGCGTTTGCCAAGTGCTCATTAAGAAAGTTTCTATACAAGTCTCTGAACGAAATCCTTAATAAAAGTTCTCCAAAAGTTCCCTATGGAAGAATCCTTAGAAGCATCTGGTCGTCACAACCGTTTTGACTACTTGTGGAGCCAAAACGGACTCCGTATGAGTCAGATATCCATGTTTCAGTTAACACTGCGCAAGACTGATTCCGAACGACAGTTACAGACTAGTTCTTGTGTAGTTGCATTCAATTTTTTCCATTCTACTTCACTAAACATCCCATATGAGATCCATTTACTTGTAGGGAAATGCAGGAGACCTCGGTTATGATGATGCACTAGGTCCATAGCTGGGACTTTGTGTATGTTCTCGAAATGCGTTTGTTGAGTGCTCCTTAAGAAAGTTTCTATACAAGTTTCTGAATGAACTCCTTAAGAAAAGTTCTCCAAAAGTTCCCTATGAAAGAATCCTTTGAACCATCTGGTCGTCACAAACGGTTTGACTACTTGTGGAGCCAAAACGGACTACGTATGAGTCAGATATCCATGTTTCAGTTAACACTGCGCAAATCTGATTCCGAACGACAATTACAGACTAGTTCTTGTGTAGTTGCATTCGATTTTTTCCATTCTACTTCACTAAACATCTCCATAGGAGATCCAATTACTTGTAGGGAAATGCAAGAGACCTCGGTTATGATGATGCACTCGGTCCATAGCTGGGACTTTGTGTATGTTCTCGAAATGCGTTTGTCGAGTGCTCATTAAGAAAGTTCTATACAAGTTTTTGAACGAACTCCTTAAGAAATGTTCTCCAAAAGATCCCTATGAAAGAATCCTTTGAAGCCTCTAGTCGTCACAAACGTTTTGACTACTTGTGGAGCCAAAACGGACTCCGTACGAGTCAGATATCCATGTTTCAGTTAACACTGTGCAAAACTGATTCCGAACGACAGTTACAGACTAGTTCTTGTGTAGTTGCATTCGATTTTTTCCATTCTACTTCACTAAAAATCTCCATAGGAGATCCAATTACTTGTAGGGAAATGCAAGAGACCTCGGTTATGATGATGCACTAGGTCCATAGCTGGGACTTTGTGTATGTTCTCGAAATGCGTTTGTCAAGTGCTCATTAAGAAAGTTCTATACAAGTTTTTGAACGAACTCCTTAAGAAATGTTCTCCAACATTCCCTATGAAAGAATCCTTTGAAGCATCTGGTCGTCACAAACGTTTTGACTACTTGTGGAGCCAAAACGGACTCCGCATGAGTCAGATATCCATGTTTCAATTAACACTATGCAAAACTAATTCCAAACGACGGTTACACACTAGTTCTTGTGTAGTTGCATTCGATTTTTTCCATTCTACTTCACTAAACATCTCCATATCATATCCCATTACTTGTAGGGAAATGCAAGAGACCTCGGTTATGATGATGCACTAGGTCCATAGCTGGGACTTTGTGTATGTTCTCGAAATGCGTTTGCCGAGTGCTCATTAAGAACGTTGCTATACAAGTTTCTAAACGAACTCCTTCTGAAAATTTCTCCAAAAGTTCCCTATGAAAGAATTCTTTGAAGAATCTGGTCGTCACAAACGGTTTGACTACTTGTGGAGCCAAAACGGACTCCGTATGAGTCAGATATCCATGTTTAGGTTAACACTGCGCAAGACTGATTCTGAACGACAGTTACAGACTAGTTCTTGTGTAGTTGCATTCGATTTTTTTCCATTCTACTTCACTAAACATCTCCATATGAGATCCAATTACTTGTAGGGAAATGCAAGAGACCTCGGTTATGATGATGCACTAGGTCCATAGCTGGGACTTTGTGTATGTTCTCGAAATGCGTTTGTCGAGTGCTCATTAAGAAAGTTTCTATACAAGTTTCTGAACGAACTCCTTAAGAAAAGTTCTCCAAAAGTTCCCTATGAAAGAATCCTTTGAAGCATCTGGTCGTCACAAACGTTTTGACTACTTGTGGAGGCAAAACGGACTCCGTATGAGTCAGGTATCCATGTTTCAGTTAACACTGTGCAAAACTGATTCCGAACGATAGTTACAGACTAGTTCTTGTGTAGTTGCATTCGATTTTTTCCATTCTACTTCACTAAAAATCTCCATATGAGATCCAATTACTTGCAGGGAAATGCAAGAGACCTCAGTTAAGATGAGGCACTAGGTCATAGCTGGGACTTTGTGTATGTTCTCGAAATGCGTTTGTCGAGTGCTCATTAAGAATGTTTCTATACAAGTTTCTGAACGAACTCCTTAAGAAAAGTTCTCAATAATTCCCTATGAAAGAATACTTAGAAGCATTTGGTCGTCACAAACGTTTTGACTACTTGTGGAGCCAAAACGGACTCCGTATGAGTCAGATATCCATGTTTCAGTTAACACTGCGCAAAACTGATTCCGTACGACGGTTACAGACTAGTTCTTGTGTAGTTGCATTCGATTTTTTCCATTACACTTCACTAAACATCTCCATATGAGATCCAATTACATGTAGGGAAATGCAAGAGACCTCGGTTATGATGATGCACTAGGTCCATAGCTAGGACTTTGTCTATGTTCTCGAAATGCGTTTGCCAAGTGCTCATTAAGAATGTTTCTATACAAATTTCTGAACGAACTCCTTAAGAAAAGTTCTCCAAAAGTTCGCTATGAAAGAATCCTTTGAAGCATCTGGTCGTCACAAACGTTTTGACTACTTCTGGAGCCAAAACGGACTCCGTATGAGTCAGATATTCATATTTCAGTTAACACTACACAAAACTGATTCCGAACGACAGTTACAGACTAGTTCTTGTGTAGTTACATTCATTTTTTCCATTCTAGTTCACTAAACATCTCCATAGGAGATCCAATTACTTGTAGGGAAATGCAAGAGACCTCGGTTATGATGATGCACTAGGTCCATAGCTGGGACTTTGTGTATGTTCTCGAAATGCGTTTGTCGAGTGCTCATTAAGAAAGTTCTATACAAGTTTTTGAACGAACTCCTTAAGAAATGTTCTCCAAAAGTTCCCTATGAAAAAATCCTTTGAAGCATCTGGTCGTCACAAACGTTTTGACTACTTGTGGAGCCAAAACGGACTCCGTATGAGTCAGATATCCATGTTTCAGTTAACACTGTGCAAAACTGATTCCGAACGACAGTTACAGACTAGTTCTTGTGTAGTTGCATTCGATTTTTTCCATTCTACTTCACTAAAAATCTCCATATGAGATCCAATTACTTGTAGGGAAATGCAAGAGACCTCGGTTATGATGATGCACTAGGTCCATAGCTGGGACTTTGTGTATGTTCTCGAAATGCGTTTGTCGAGTGCTCATTAAGAAAGTTCTATACAAGTTTCTGAACGAACTCCTTAAAAAAAGTTCTCCAAAAGTTCCCTATGAAAGAATCCTTAGAAGCATCTGGTCGTCACAAACGTTTTTCCTACTTGTGGAGCCAAAACGGACTCCGTATGAGTCAGGTATCCATGTTTCAGTTAACACTGTGCAAAACTGATTCCGAACGAGAGTTACAGACTAGTTCTTGTGTAGTTGCATTCGATTTTTTCCATTCTACTTCACTAAAAATCTCCATATGAGATCCAATTACTTGTAGGGAAATGCAAGAGACCTTGGTTATGATGATGCACTAGGTCCATAGCTGGGACGTTGTCTATGTTCTCGAAATGCGTTTGCCAAGTGCTCATTAAGAATGTTTCTATACAAATTTCTGAACGAACTCCTTAAGAAAAGTTCTCCAAAAGTTCCCTATGAAAGAATCCTTTGAAGCATCTGGTCGTCACAAACGTTTTGACTACTTCTGGAGCCAAAACGGACTCCGTATGAGTCAAATATTCATATTTCAGGTAACACTACACAAAACTGATTCCGAACGACAGTTACAGACTAGTTCTTGTGTAGTTGCATTCATTTTTTCCATTCTACTTCAGTAAACATCTCCATAGGAGATCCAATTACTTGTAGGGAAATGCAAGAGACCTCGGTTATGATGATGCACTAGGTCCATAGCTGGGACTTTGTGTATGTTCTCGAAATGCGTTTGTCGAGTGCTCATTAAGAAAGTTCTATACAAGTTTTTGAACGAACTCCTTAAGAAATGTTCTCCAAAAGTTCCCTATGAAAGAATCCTTTGAAGCATCTGGTCGTCACAAACGTTTTGACTACTTGTGGAGCCAAAAAAGACTCCGTATGAGTCAGATATCCATGTTTCAGTTAACACTGTGCAAAACTGATTCCGAACGACAGTTACAGACTAGTTCTTGTGTAGTTGCATTCGATTTTTTCCATTCTACTTCACCAAAAATCTCCATATGAGATCCAATTACTTGTAGGGAAATGCAAGAGACCTCGGTTATGATGATGCACTAGGTCCATAGCTGTGACTTTGTGTATGTTCTCGAAATGCGTTTGTCGAGTGCTCATTAAGAAAGTTCTATACAAGTTTCTGAACGAACTCCTTAAGAAAAGTTCTGCAAAAGTTCCCTATGAAAGAATCCTTAGAAGCATCTGGTCGTCACAAACGTTTTGACTACTTGTGGAGCCAAAACGGACTCCGTATGAGTCAGGTATCCATGTTTCAGTTAACACTGTGCAAAACTGATTCCGAACGAGAGTTACAGACTAGTTCTTGTGTAGTTGCATTCGATTTTTTCCATTCTACTTCACTAAACATCCCCATATGAGATCCATTTACTTGTAGGGAAATGCAGGAGACCTCGGTTATGATGATGCACTAGGTCCATAGCTGGGACTTTTTGTATGTTCTCGAAATGCGTTTGTCGGGTGCTCATTAAGAACGTTGCTATACAAGTTTCTAAACGAACTCCTTAAGAAAATTTCTCCAAAAGTTCCCTATGAAAGAATTCTTTGAAGCATCTGGTCGTCACAAACGGTTTGACTACTTGTGGAGCCAAAACGGACTCCGTATGAGTCAGATATCCCTGTTTAGGTTAACACTGCGCAAGACTGATTCTGAACGACAGTTACAGACTAGTTCTTGTGTAGTTGCATTCGATTTTTTTCCATTCTACTTCACTAAACATCTCCATATGAGATCCAATTACTTGTAGGGAAATGCAAGAGACCTCGGTTATGATGATGCACTAGGTCCATAGCTGGGACTTTGTGTATGTTCTCGAAATGCGTTTGTCGAGTGCTCATTAAGAAAGTTTCTATACAAGTTTCTGAACGAACTCCTTAAGAAAAGTTCTCCAAAAGTTCCCTATGAAAGAATACTTTGAAGCATCTGGTCGTCACAAACGTCTTGACTACTTGTGGAGCCAAAACGGACTCCGTATGAGTCAGATCTCCATGTTTCAGTTAACACTGCGCAAAATTGATTCCGAACGACAGTTACAGACTAGTTCTTGTATAGTTGCATTCGATTTTTTCCATTCTACTTCACTAGACATCTCCATATGAGATCCAATTACTTTTAGGGAAATGCAAGAGACCTCGGTTATGATGATGCACTAGGTCCATAGCTGGGACTTTGTGTATGTTCTCGAAATGCGTTTGTCGAGTGCTCATTAAGAAAGTTTCTATACAAGTTTCTGAACGAACTCCCTAAGAAAAGTTCTCCAAAAGTTCCCTATGAAAGAATCCTTTGAAGCATCTGGTCGTCACAAACGTCTTGACTACTTGTGGAGCCAAAACGGACTCCGTATGAGTGAGATCTCCATGTTTCAGTTAACACTGCGCAAAATTGATTCCGAACGACAATTACAGACTAGTTCTTGTATAGTTGCATTCGATTTTTTCCATTCTACTTCACTAAACATCTCCATATGAGATCCAATTACTTGTTGGGAAATGCAAGAGACCTCGGTTACGATGATGCACTATGTCCATAGCTTGGACTTTGTGTATGTTCTCGGAATGTGTTTGTCGAGTGCCCATTAAGAAAGTTTCTACACAAGTTTCTGAACGAACTCCTTAAGAAAAGTAATCCAAAAGTTCCCTATGAAAGAATCCTTTGAAGCATCTGGTCCTCACAAACGTTTTGACTACTTGTGGAGCCAAAACGGAATCCGTATGAGTCAGATATCCATGTTTCAGTTAACACTGCGCAAAACTGATTCCGTACGACAGTTACAGACTAGTTCTTGTGTAGTTGCATTCGATTTTTTCCATTCTACTTTACTAAACATCTCCATATGAGATCCAATTACTTGCAGGGAAATGCAAGAGACCTCAGTTATGATGAGGCACTAGGTCCATAGCTGGGACATTGTGTATGTTCTCGAAATGCGTTTGTCGAGTGCTCATTAAGAAAGTTCTATACAAGTTTTTGAACGAACTCCTTAAGAAATGTTCTCCAAAAGTTCCCTATGACAGAATCCTTTGAAGCATCTGGTCGTCACAAACGTTTTGACTACTTGTGGAGCCAAAACGGACTCCGCATGAGTCAGATATCCATGTTTCAGTTAACACTGTGCAAAACTGATTCCGAACGACAGTTACAGACTAGTTCTTGTGTAGTTGCATTCGATTTTTTCCATTCTACTTCACTAAAAATCTCCATATGAGATCCCATTACTTGTAGGGAAATGCAAGAGACCTCTGTTATGATGATGCACTAGGTCCATAGCTGGGACTTTGTGTATGTTCTCGAAATGCGTTTGTCGAGTGCTCATTAAGAAAGTTCTATACAAGTTTCTGAACGAACTCCTTAAGAAAAGTTCTCCAAAAGTTCCCTATGAAAGAATCCTTTGAAGCATCTGGTCGTCACAAACGTTTTGACTACTTGTGGAGGCAAAACGGACTCCGTATGAGTCAGGTATCCATGTTTCAGTTAACACTGTGCAAAACTGATTCCGAACGATAGTTACAGACTAGTTCTTGTGTAGTTGCATTCGATTTTTTCCATTCTACTTCACTAAAAATCTCCATATGAGATCCAATTACTTGTAGGGAAATGCAAGAGACCTCGGTTATGATGATGCACTAGGTCCATAGCTGGGACTTTGTGTATGTTCTCAAAATGCGTTTGTGAAGTGCTCATTAAGAAAGTTTCTATACAAGTTTCTGAACGAACTCATTAAGAAAAGTTCTCCAAAAGTTCCCTATGAAAGAATCATTTGAAGCATCTGGTCACCACGAACGTTTTGACTACTTGTGGAGCGAAAACGGACTCCGTATGGGTCAGATATCCATGTTTCAATTAACACTGTGCAAAACTGATTTCGAACGACGGTTACAGACTAGTTCTTGTGTAGTTGCATTCGATTTTCTCCATTCTACTTCACTAAACATCTCCATATGATATCCAATTACTTGTAGGGAAATGCAAGAGACCTTGGTTATGATGATGCACTAGGTCCATAGCTGAGACTTAGTGTATGTTCTCGAAATGCGTTTGCCAAGTGCTCATTAAGAAAGTTTCTATACAAGTTTCTGAACGAACTCCTTAAGAAAAGTTCTCCAAAAGTTCCCTATAAAAGAATCCTTAGAAGCATCTGGTCGTCACAAACGTTTTGACTACTTGTGGAGCCAAAACGGACTCCGTATGAGTCAGATATCCATGTTTCAGTTAACACTGCGCAAAACTGATTCTGTACGACAGTTACAGACTAGTTCTTGTGTAGTTGCAATCAATTTTTTTCCATTCTACTTCACTAAACATCCCCATATGAGATCCATTTACTTGTAGGGAAATGCAGGAGACTTCGGTTATGACGATGCACTAGGTCCATAGCTGGGACTTTTTGTATGTTCTCGAAATGCGTTTGTCGAGTGCTCATTAAGAACGTTGCTATACAAGTTTCTAAACGAACTCCTTCTGAAAATTTCTCCAAAAGTTCCCTATGAAAGAATTCTTTGAAGAATCTGGTCGTCACAAACGGTTTGACTACTTGTGGAGCCAAAACGGACTCCGTATGAGTCAGATATCCATGTTTAGGTTAACACTGCGCAAGACTGATTCTGAACGACAGTTACAGACTAGTTCTTGTGTAGTTGCATTCGATTTTTTTCCATTCTACTTCACTAAACATCTCCATATGAGATCCAATTACTTGTAGGGAAATGCAAGAGACCTCGGTTATGATGATGCACTAGGTCCATAGCTGGGACTTTGTGTATGTTCTCGAAATGCGTTTGTCGAGTGCTCATTAAGAAAGTTTCTATACAAGTTTCTGAACGAACTCCTTAAGAAAAGTTCTCCAAAAGTTCCCTATGAAAGAATCCTTTGAAGCATCTGGTCGTCACAAACGTCTTGACTACTTGTGGAGCCAAAACGGACTCCGTATGAGTCAGATCTCCATGTTTCAGTTAACACTGCGCAAAATTGATTCCGAACGACAGTTACAGACTAGTTCTTGTATAGTTGCATTCGATTTTTTCCATTCTACTTCACTAAACATCTCCATATGAGATCCAATTACTTTTAGGGAAATGCAAGAGACCTCGGTTATGATGATGCACTAGGTCCATAGCTGGGACTTTGTGTATGTTCTCGAAATGCGTTTGTCGAGTGCTCATTAAGAAAGTTTCTATACAAGTTTCTGAACGAACTCCTTAAGAAAAGTTATCCAAAAGTTCCCTATGAAAGAATCCTTTGAAGCATCTGGTCGTCACAAACGTCTTGACTACTAGTGGAGCCAAAACGGACTCCGTATGAGCCAGATCTCCATGTTTCAGTTAACACTGCGCAAAATTGATTCCGAACGACAGTTACAGACTAGTTCTTGTATAGTTGCATTCGATTTTTTCCATTCTACTTCACTAAACATCTCCATATGAGATCCAATTACTTGTTGGGAAATGCAAGAGACCTCGGTTACGATGATGCACTATGTCCATAGCTTGGACTTTGTGTATGTTCTCGGAATGCGTTTGTCGAGTGCCCATTAAGAAAGTTTCTACACAAGTTTCTGAACGAACTCCTTAAGAAAAGTAATCCAAAAGTTCCCTATGAAAGAATCCTTTGAAGCATCTGGTCCTCACAAACGTTTTGACTACTTGTGGAGCCAAAACGGAATCCGTATGAGTCAGATATCCATGTTTCAGTTAACACTGCGCAAAACTGATTCCGTACGACAGTTACAGACTAGTTCTTGTGTAGTTGCATTCGACTTTTTCCATTCTACTTTACTAAACATCTCCATATGAGATCCAATTACTTGCAGGGAAATGCAAGAGACCTCAGTTATGATGAGGCACTAGGTCCATAGCTGGGACTTTGTGTATGTTCTCGAAATGCGTTTGTCGAGTGCTCATTAAGAGTGTTTCTATACAAGTTTCTGAACGAACTCCTTAAGAAAAGTTCTCAAAAATTCCCTATGAAAGAATCATTTGAAGCATCTGGTCGTCAGAAACGTTTTGACTACTTGTGGAGCCAAAACGGACTCCGTATGAGTCAGATATCCATGTTTCAGTTAACACTGCGCAAAACTGATTCCGTACGACAGTTACAGACTAGTTCTTGTGTAGTCGCATTCGATTTTTTCCATTCTACTTCACTAAACATCTCCATATGAGATCCAATTACTTGTAGGGAAATGCAAGAGACCTCGGTTATGATGATGCACTAGGTCCAGAGCTGGGACTTTGAGTATGTTCTCGAAATGCGTTTGCCAAGTGCTCATTAAGAAAGTTTCTATACAAGTTTCTGAACGAACTCGTTAAGAAAAGTTCTCCAAAAGTTCCCTCTGGAAGAATCCTTAGAAGCATCTGGTCGTCACAAACATTTTGACTACTTGTGGAGCCAAAACGGACTCCGTATGAGTCAGATATCCATGTTTTAGTTAACAATACGCAAAACTGATTCCGAACGACAGTTACAGACTAGTTCTTGTGTAGTTGCATTCGATTTTTTCCATTCTACTTCACTAAACAACCCAATATGAGATCCATTTACTTGTAGGGAACTGAAAGTGACCTCGGTTATGATGATGCACTAGGTCCATAGCTGGGACTTTGTGTATGTTCTCGAAATGCGTTTGTCGAGTGCTCATTAAGAAAGTTTCTATACAAGTTTCTGAACGAACTCCTTAAGAAAAGTTCTCAAAAAGTTCCCTATGAAAGAATCCTTTGAAGCATCTGGTCGTCACAAACGTTTTGACTACTTGTGGAGCCAAAACGGACTCCGTATGAGTCAGATATCCATATTTTAGTTAACACTGCGCAAAACTGATTCCGAACGACAGTTACAGACTAGTTCTTGTGTAGTTGCATTCGATTTTTTCCATTCTACTTCACTAAACATCTCCATATGATATCCAGTTACTTGTAGGGAAATGCAAGAGACCTCGGTTATGATGATGCACTAGGTCCATAGCTGGGACTTTGTGTATGTTCTCGAAATGCGTTTGTCGAGTGCTCCTTAAGAAAGTTTCTATACAAGTTTCTGAACGAACTCCTTAAGAAAATTTCTCCAAAAGTTCCCTATGAAAGAATCCTTTGAAGCATCTGGTCGTCACAAACGTTTTGACTACTTGTGGAGCCAAAAAGGACTCCGTATGAGTCAGATATCCATGTTTCAATTAACACTGTGCAAAACTGATTCCGAACGACAGGTACAGACTAGTTCTTGTGTAGTTGCATTCGATTTTTCCATTCTACTTCACTAAACATCTCCATATGAGATCCAATTACTTGTAGGGAAATGCAAGAGACCTCGGTTATGATGATGCACTAGGTCCATAGCTGGGACTTTGTATAGTTTCTCGAAATGCGTTTGTCGAGTGCTCATTAAGAAAGTTTCTATACAAGTTTTCTGAACGAACTCCTTAAGAAAAGTTCTCAAAAAGTTCCCTATGAAAGAATCCTTTGAAGCATCTAGTCATCACAAACGTTTTGACTTCTTGTGGAGCCAAAACGGACTCCGTATGAGTCAGATATCCAAGTTTCAGTTAACACTGCGCAAAACTGATTCCGTACGACAGTTACAGACTAGTTCTTGTGTAGTTGCATTCGATTTTTTCCATTCTACTTCACTAAACATCTCCATATGAGATCCAATTACTTGCTGGGAAATGCAAGAGACCTCAGTTATGATGAGGCACTAGGTCCATAGCTGGGACTTTGTGTATGTTCTCGAAATGCGTTTGTCGAGTGCTCATTAAGAATGTTTCTATACAAGTTTCTGAACGAACTCCTTAAGAAAAGATCTCAAAAAGTTCCCTATGAAAGAATCCTTTGATGCATCTGGTCGTCACAAACGTTTTGACTACTTGTGGAGCCGAAACGGAGTCCGTATGAGTCAGATATCCATGTTTCAGTTAACACTGCGCAAAACTGATTCCGAACGACAGTTACACCCAAGTTCTTGTGTAGTTGCATTCGATTTTTTCCATTCTACTTCACTAAACATCTCCATATGAGATCCAATTACTTGTAGGGAAATGCAAGAGACCTCGGTTATGATGAGGCACTAGGTCCAGCTGGGATTTTGTGTATGTTCTCGAAATGCGTTTGTCGAGTGCTCATTAAGAATGTTTATATACAAGTTTCTGAGCGAACTCCTTAAGAAAAGTTCTCCAAAAGTTCCCTATGAAAGAATCCTTTGAACCATCTGGTCTTCACAAACGTTTTGACTACTTGTGGAGCCAAAACGGACTCCGTATGAGTCAGATATCCATGTTTCAGTTAACACTGCGCAAAACTGATTGCGAACGACAGGTACAGACTAGTTCTTGTGTAGTCGCATTCCATTTTTTCCATTCTACTTCACTAAACATCTCCATATGAGATCCATTTACTTGTAGGGAAATGCATGAGACCTCGGTTATGATGATGCACTAGGTCCAGAGCTGGGACATTGAGTATGTTCTCGAAATGCGTTCGCCAAGTGCTCATTAAGAAAGTTTCTATACAAGTTTCTGAACGAACTCGTTAAGAAAAGTTTTCCAAAAGTTCCCTCTAGAAGAATCCTTAGAAGCATCTGGTCGTCACAAACGTTTCGCCTACTTGTGGAGCCAAAACGGACTCTGTATGAGTCAGATATCCATGTTTCAGTTAACACTGCCCAAAACTGATTCCGAACGACAGTTACAGACTAGTTCTTGTGTAGTTGCTTTCGTTTTTTCCATTCTACTTCACTAAACATCCCAATATGAGATCCATTTACTTGTAGGGAAATGCAAGAGACCTCGGTTATGATGATGCACTAGGTGCATAGCTGGGACTTTGTGTATGTTCTCGAAATGCGTTTGTCGAGTGCTCATTAAGAAAGTTTCTAGACAAGTTTCTGAACGAACTCCTTAAGAAAAGTTCTCAAAAAGTTCCCTATGAAAGAATCCTTTGAAGCATCTGGTCGTCACAAACGTTTTGACTACTTGTGGAGCCAAAACGGACTCCGTATGAGTCAGATATCCATGTTTCAGTTAACACTGCGCAAAACTGATTCCGTACGACAGTTACAGACTAGTTCTTGTGTAGTCGCATTCGATTTTTTCCATTCTACTTCACTAAACATCTCCATATGAGATCCAATTACTTGTAGGGAAATGCAAGAGACCTCAGTTATGATGATGCACTAGGTCCAGAGCTGGGACTTTGAGTATGTTCTCGAAATGCGTTTGCCAAGTGCTCATTAAGAAAGTTTCTATACAAGTTTCTGAACGAACTCGTTAAGAAAAGTTCTCCAAAAGTTCCCTCTGGAAGAATCCTTTCAAGCATATGGTCGTTACAAACTTTTTGACTACTTGTGGAGCCAAAACGGACTCCGTATGAGTTACATATCCATGTTTCAGTTAACACTGCGCAAAACTAATTCCGAACGACAGTTACAGACTAGTTCTTGTGTAGTTGCATTCGTTTTTTTCCATTCTACTTCACTAAACATCTCCATATGAGATCCAATTAATTGTAGGGAAATGCAAGAGACCTCAGTTTTGATGATGCACTAGGTCCATAGCTGGGACTTTGTGTACGTTCTCGAAATGCGTTTGTCCAGTGCTCATTAAGAAAGTTTCTATACAAGTTTCTGAACAAACTCCTTAAGAAAAGTTCTCCAAAAGTTCCCTATGAAAGAATCCTTTGAAGCATCTGGTCGTCAAAAACGTTTTGACTACTTGTGGAGCCAAAACGGACTCCGTATGAGTCAGATATCCAAGGTTCAGTTAACACTGCGCAAAACTGATTCCGAACGACAGTTACAGACTAGTTCTTGTGTAGTTGCATTCGTTTTTTCCATTCTAATTCACTAAAAATCTCCATATGAGATCCAATTACTTGTAGGGAAATGCAAGAGACCTCGGTTATGATGATGCTATAGGTCCATAGCTGGGACTTTGTATCTGTTATCGAAATGCGTTTGTCGAGTGCTCATTAAGAAAGTTTCTATACAAGTTTCTGAACGAACCCCTTAATAAAAGTTCTCCAAAAGCTCCGTATGAAAGAATCCTTTGAAGCATCTGGTCATCACAAACGTTTTGACTACATGTGGAGCCAAAACGGACTCCGTATGAGTCAGATATCCCTGTTTCAGTTATCACTTCGCAAAACTGATTCCGAACGACAGTTACAGACTAGTTCTTGTGTAGTTGCATTCGATTTTTTCCATTCTACTTCACTAAGCATCCCAATATGAGATCCATTTACTTGTAGGGAAATGAAAGAGACCTCGGTTATGATGATGCACTAGGTCCATAGCTGGGACTTTGTGTATGTTCTCGAAATGCGTTTGTCGAGTGCTCATTAAGAAAGTTTCTAGACAAGTTTCTGAACGAACTCCTTAAGAAAAGTTCTCAAAAATTTCCCTATGAAAGAATCCTTTGAAGCATCTGGTCGTCAGAAACGTTTTGACTACTTGTGGAGCCAAGACGGACTCTGTATGAGTCCGATATCCATATTTCAGTTAACACTGCGCAAAACTAAATACGAACGACAGTTACAGACTAGTTCTTGTGTAGTGGCATTCGATTTTTTCCATTCTACTTCACTAAACATCTGCATATGAGATCCAGTTACTTGTAGGGAAATGCAAGAGACCTCGGTTATGATGATGCACTAGGTCCATAGCTGGGACTTTGTGTATGTTCTCGAAATGCGTTTGTCGAGTGCTCATTAAGAAAGTTTCTATACAAGTTTCTGAACGAACTCCTTAAGAAATGTTCTCCAAAAGTTCCCTATGAAAGAATCCTTTGAAGTATGTAGTCGTCACAAACGTTTTGACTACTTGTGGAGCCAAAACGGACTCTGTATGAGTCAGATATCCATGTTTCAGTTAACACTGCGCAAAACTGATTCCGAACGACAGTTACAGACTAGTTCTTGTGTAGTTGCATTCGATTTTTTCCATTCTACTTCACTAAACATGTGACGCCCCTGATTTGACCGTACACTAATCATGCACGCAAATGTGTACGATCACGATCAGGGACTCACGGGAAGATATCACAACACAACTCTACAACATAAATAAGTCATGCAAGCATTATAATACAAGCCAGGGGCCTCGAGGGCTCGAATACAATTGCTCGATCATAGACGAGTCAGCGGAAGCAACAATATCTGAGTACAGACATAAGTTAAACAAGTTTTGCCTTAAGAAGGCTAGCACAAAGGTAGCAACGATCGAAGAGGCAAGGCCTCCTGCCTGGGACCTCCTAACTACTCCTGGTCGTCGTCAGCGGCCTGCACGTAGTAGTAGGCACCTCCAGTGCCGTGGGTGTCGTCGTCGACGGTGGCGTCTGGCTCCTGGACTCCAGCATCTGGTTGCGACAATCAGGTAGATAGGAAGGGGGGAAAGAGGGAGAGAAGCAACCGTGAGTACTCATCCAAAGTACTCGCAAGCAAGGAGCTACACTACATATGCATGGGTATATGTGTAAAGGGGCATATCAGTGGACTGAACTGCAGAATGCCAGAATAAGAGGGGGATAGCTAGTCCTGTCGAAGACTACGCTTCTGGTCATCTCCATCTTGCAGCAGGTAGAAGAGAGTAGATTGAAGTCCTCCAAGTAGCATCGCATAGCATAATCCTACCCGGCGATCCCCTCCTCGTCGCCCTGTTAGAGAGCGATCACCGGGTTGTATCTGGCACTTGGAAGGGTGTATTTTATTCAGTATCCAGTTCTAGTTGTCATAAGCTCAAGGTACAACTCCCGGGTCGTCCTTTTACCGAGGGACACGGCTATTCGAATAGATAAACTTCCCTGCAGGGGTGCACCACATAACCCAACACGCTCGATCCCATTTGGCCGGACACACTTTTCTGGGTCATGCCCGGCCTCGTAAGATCAACACGTCGCAGCCCCACCTAGGCTCAACAGAGAGGTCAGCACGCCGGTCTAAACCTATGCGCGCAGGGGTCTGGGCCCATCGCCCTATGCACACCTGCACGTTGCGTACGCGGCCGGAAGCAGACCTAGCCCCCTTAATACAAGCGCGAGCTTACGGTCCAATGCGGCGCGCGCCACTCAGTCGCTGACGTCAAAAGAGCTTCGGCTGATACCACGACGTCGGGATACCCATAACTACTCCCACGTAGATGGTTAGTGCGTATAGACCAAATGGCCAGACTCATATCAAATACCCAGAACTCGTTAAGCGTGTTGTTTATCTGCGAACGCCGACCAGGGCCAGGCCCACCTCTCACCTAGGCGGTCTCAACCTGCCCTGTCCCTCCGCCATAAAGTAACAGTCGGGGGCTGTCAGGAACCCAGGCCCACCTCTACCGGGGTGGAGCCACCTGTCCTTTCAGCCCCCTCATCAGAATCACTTGCGGGTACTCAACGAGCCGACCCGACTTTAGTCACCACATGTGTCACGTATATAATGCATATAGTATATACCCGTGATCACCTCCCGAAGTGATCACGGCCCAGTAGTATAGCATGGCAGACGGACAAGAGTGTAGGGCCACTGATGAAACACTAGCATCCTATACTAAGCAGTAGGATAGCAGGTAAGGGTAACAATTGTAGAAACAATGACAGGCTATGCATCAGGATAGGATTATCGGAAAGCAGTAACATGCTACACTACTCTAATGCAAGCAGTATAGAGAAGAGTAGGCGATATCTGGTGATCAAGGGGGGGGCTTGCCTGGTTGCTCTGGCAAGTAGGAGGGGTCGTCGACTCCGTAGTCGAACTGGGCAGCAGCAGTGTCGGTCTCGTAGTCTACCGGAGAGAAGAGGGGGAAGAAACAGTAAATACAATGCAAACATAAGCATGTCGATGCGTGACATGACAGTGAGCGGTGCTAGGGGTGTCCTAACGCGACAGTAGGTGGTACCGGTGAAGGGGGGGAACATCCGGGAGGTATTCTCGATGTTTCGCGTTTTCGGACAGACGGACCGGAGGGGGAAAGTTGCTAGTTCGATAGGTTAGGGAGGTGTGGTGGACGAACAAACTGCGTATCCGGATTCGTCTCGTCGTTCTGAGTAACTTTCATATAGAAAACATTTTCATCCGAGTTACGGTTTAAAAGATATGAATTTTCAAAGTTTATTTGAATTTCTGGAATTATTTATATTAAGAAAAATGAATTATGACGTCAGCATGAGGCCATGCTGACGTCAGCAAATCAACAGGTCGGCTGACCAGTCAAACCAGACAGGTGGGTCCAGTGGGACCCACATGTCAGTCTCTGTTATTCTAATATCTATTTAAACTAATCTAAGAGTATAATTAGAGGGGTGGGCCCCACATGTCAGTGAGTGATTAGTTAAAATAATTATTTTTATTTATAAAACATTTTCTTTTTTTTTTATTTTTGCGGCGGGGCCCGCATGTCAGTGACTAGGCCTGCCCAGTCAGCAGTTGACTGGGTCAACCCAGTCAACTGGGGCCCGTGGGGGCCACTGGCAGGGGCACTGGGGTGGCCCCAGGCCTGCCACGTCGGCGGCCGGCGCCGGAGCAACGCCGACGACCAAACGCACGGCGGCGCGGCTCGGGAGGGGTACGGGTTTCACCCACAGTGGGTTTGCGGGGGCGGGGCTTGGCGCGTTCGACGCGGCTCGACGTCGCGCGTCCAACGGCGGTGGTCGGAGGGGCTGGAACGGCCGGGGACGACCGCTACGAGCTCGCCGGCGGCGAGGTGCTACGGGTGCCCGACGGAAGCTGCGTTAGAGCGCGCGAACGGCCGAACTAACTACCTAGGCGGGCGCGGCACGGTGCGGTCGGGCTAGTGGGCCTACGCCCGTGACCATTTGGTCACCGGAGACCCGCCGGCGGCGAGCTCCGCGGCGTGGCGATCGGGCGCGCGTGGGGGAGCAGCTACGGAGCGCGAGCGAGCTAACGGAGAGGGGGAGGAGATGCGGGAGCTCACAGCGGAGCTGTAGGGAGTGGCAGCGTGCTCGGGGAGGGCGCGGGGTAGCCGGAATCGGCGACGAACGACGGCGGCCGTAGGTTGAAGACGAGCTCGGGGAGGCCGGTGCAGAGGCGCTCGGCTCGTTCCCGAGGGCGTAGTCGATGTAGTCGACGGCGGGGAGTCGTTCGGGCACGTCGTCGGGGCGATCGGGGCACGGTGGCCGCGAGTTCGACGGTGAACGGCGGCGAGCACGCGCGGGCAGAGGGGATCGAAGGGGAGAGAGAGGTGGATCTGGCGGGGGAGAGGCGCAGAGGCCGAGGGAGTGAGCGGGGTGAGTGGGAGAGAGGCCCGAGGAGGCGGGGGCCGCTGGCGCCCTTATCCTCTCCGGCGTCGGTGCCGGCGAGGGGGTCGGGCGGGAGTGCGTCCCTGTTCCGACCCGGTCGGGGGAACAGGGAAGGGGGCGAGGGAGGAGAGGTGGGCTGGGCCGGGGTCGGGGGTGCGGGGGTGCGGCCCAGTTTGGGCCGGGGGGGGGGGTTCGGTGCAGATGGGCCACGGGTCCAGTGGGGGGGAAGGCCTGCTCCTTTTTTTTTCCTGCTCTGTTTCTGTTTTCTGTTTTCTTTTTATTTGCTTATTTCCTTTTCTGTTTTATTTCATTTAAAAGTATTTAGGTATTTTATAAAAATGTGTTTTCTCCACCATAATTACCAGTGTAATATTTGGCACCCACTGAACATTTTTGTTTGAGTTTTTGAAAACTTTTATTTTTCACTTTAATTATATTTGAAGTTTGAACTAGGAGTTTGAAAAGGAAGGTGATTCAAATGTGATCAAGCCTTGTTTAGCAACATGATTAGTTTAATCACAGGGAGTTACTGTAGCATGATTCTCAGGGTGTTACAAAACATCTCCATATGAGATCGAATTACTTGCAGGGAAATGCAAGAGAACTCGGTTATGATGAGGCACTAGGTCCATAGCTGGGATTTTGTGTATGTTCACGAAATGCGTTTGTCGAGTGCTCATTAAGAATGTTTCTATACAAGTTTCTGAGCGAACTCCTTAAGAAAAGTTCTCCAAAAGTTCCCTATGAAAGAATCCTTTGAAGCATCAGGTTGTCACAAACGTTTTGACTACTTGTGGAGCCAAAACGGACTCCGTATGAGTCAGATATCCATGTTTCAGTTAACAATGCGCAAAACTGATTGCGAACGACACTTACAGACTAGTTCTTGTGTAGTCGCATTCGATTTTTTCAATTCTACTTCACTAAACATCTCCATATGAGATCCAATTACTTGTAGGGAAATGCAAGAGACCTCGGTTATGATGATGCACTAGGTCCAGAGCTGGGACTTTGAGTATGTCCTCGAAATGCGTTCGCCAAGTGCTCATTAAGAAAGTTTCTATACAAGTTTCTGAATGAACTCCTTAAGAAAAGTTCTCCAAAAGTTCCCTCTGGAAGAATCCTTAGAAGCATCTGGTCGTCACAAACGTTTTGCCTACTTGTGGAGCCAAAACGGACTCTGTATGAGTCAGATATCCATGTTTCAGTTAACACTGCGCAAAACTGATTCCGAACGACAGTTACACACTAGTTCTTGTGTAGTTGCATTTGATTTTTTCCATTCTACTTCGCTAAACATCCATTTATGAGATCCATTTACTTGTAGGGAAATGAAAGAGACCTCGGTTATGATGAGGCACTAGGTCCATAGCTGGGACTTTGTGTATGTTCTCGAAATGCGTTTGTCGAGTGCTCATTAAGAATGTTTCTATACAAGTTACTGAACGAACTCCTTAATAAAAGTTCTCAAAAAGTTCCCTATGAAGAATCCTTTGAAGCATCTGGTCGTCACAAACGTTTTGACTACTTGTGGAGCCAAAACGGACTCCGTATGAGTCAGATATCCATGTTTCAGTTAACACTGCGTAAAACTGATTCCGTACGACAGTTACAGACTAGTTCTTGTGTAGTCGCATTCGATTTTTTCCATTCTACTTTACTAAACATCTCCATATGAGATACAATTACTTGTAGGGAAATGCAAGAGACCTCGGTTATGATGATGCACTAGGTCCAAGAGCTGGGACTTTGAGTATGTTCTCGAAATGCGTTTGCCAAGTGCTCATTAAGAAAGTTTCTATTCAAGTTTCTGAACGAACTCGTTAAGAAAAGTTCTCCAAAAGTCCCCTTTGGAAGAATGCTTAGAAGCATCTGGTCGTCACAAACGTTTTGACTACTTGTGGAGCCAAAACGGACTCTGTATGAGTCAGATATCCATGTTTCAGTTAACACTGCGCAAAACTGATTCCGAACGACAGTTACAGACTAGTTCTTGTGTAGTTGCATTCGATTTTTTCCATTCTACTTCACTAAACATCTCCATATGAGATCCAATTACTTCCAGGGAAATGCAAGAGAACTCGGTTATGATGAGGCACTAGGTCCATAGCTGGGATTTTGTGTATGTTCTCGAAATGCGTTTGTCGAGTGCTCATTAAGAATGTTTCTATACAAGTTTCTGAGCGAACTTCTTAAGAAAAGTTCTCCAAAAGTTCCCTATGAAAGAATCCTTTGAAGCATCTGGTCGTCACAAACGTTTTGACTACTTGTGGATCCAAAACGGACTCCGTATGAGTCAGATATCCATGTTTCAGTTAACACTGCGCAAAACTGATTGCGAACGACAGTTACAGACTAGTTCTTGTGTAGTCGCATTCTATTTTTTCCATTCTACTTCACTAAACATCTCCATATGAGATCCAATTACTTGTAGGGAAATGCAAGAGACCTCGGTTATGATGATGCACTAGGTCCAGAGCTGGGACTTTGAGTATGTTCTCGAAATGCGTTCGCCAAGTGCTCATTAAGAAAGTTTCTATACAAGTTTCTGAACGAACTCGTTAAGAAAAGTTCTCCAAAAGATCCCTCTGGAAGAATCCTTAGAAGCATCTGGTCGTCACAAACGTTTTGCCTACTTGTGGAGCCAAAACGGACTCTGTATGAGTCAGATATCCATGTTTCAGTTAACACTGCGCAAAACTGATTCTGAACGACAGTTACAGACTAGTTCTTGTGTAGTTGCATTCGATTTTTTCCATTCTACTTCACTAAACATCCCAATATGAGATCCATTTACTTGTAGGTAAATGAAAGAGACCTCGGTTATGATGATGCACTAGGTCCATAGCTGGGACTTTGTGTATGTTCTCGAAATGCGTTTGTCGAGTGCTCATTAAGAAAGTTTCAATACAAGTTTCTGAACGAACTCCTTAAGAAAAGTTCTCAAAAAGTTCCCTATGAAAGAATCCTTTGAAGCATCTGGTCGTCACAAACGTTTTGACTACTTGTGGAGCCAAAACGGACTCTGTATAAGTCAGATATCCATATTTCAGTTAACACTGCGCAAAACTGAATACGAACGACAGTTACATACTAGTTCTTGTGTAGTTGCATTCGATTTTTTCCATTCTACTTCACTAAACATCTCCATAAGAGATCCAGTTACTTGTAGGGAAATGCAAGAGACCTCGGTTATGATGATGCACTAGGTCCATAGCTGGAACTTTGTGTATGTTCTCGAAATGCGTTTGTCGAGTGCTCATTAAGAAAGTTTCTATACAAGTTTCTGAACGAACTCCTTAAGAAAAGTTCTCCAAAAGTTCCCTCTGGAAGAATCCTTTGAAGCATCTAGTCGTCACAAATGTTTTGACTACTTGTGGATCCAAAACGGACTCCGTATGAGTCAGATATCCATGTTTCAGTTAACACTGCGCAAATCTGATTCCGAACGACAGTTACAGACTAGTTCTTGTGTAGTTGCATTCAATTTTTTCCATTCTACTTCACTAAACATCTCCATATGAGATCCAATTACTTGTAGGGAAATGCAAGAGACCTCGGTTATGATGATGCACTAGGTCCATAGCTGGGACTTTGTATAGGTTCTCGAAATGCGTTTGTCGAGTGCTCATTAAGAAAGTTTCTATACAAGTTTTCTGAACGAACTCCTTAAGAAAAGTTCTCCAAAAGTTCCCTATGAAAGAATCCTTTGAAGCATCTAGTCGTCACAAACGTTTTGACTTCTTGTGGAGCCAAAACGGACTCCGTATGAGTCAGATATCCATGTTTCAGTTAACACTGCGCAAAACTGATTCCGTACGACAGTTACAGACTAGTTCTTGTGTAGTTGCATTCGATTTTTTCCATTCTACTTCACTAAACATCTCCGTATGGGATCCAATTACTTGCAGGGAAATGCAAGAAACCTCAGTTATGATGAGGCACTAGGTCCATAGCTGGGACTTTGTGTATGTTCTCGAAATGCGTTTGTCGAGTGCTCATTAAGAATGTTTCTATACAAGTTTCTGAACGAACTCCTTAAGAAAAGTTCTCCAAAAGTTCCCTCTGGAAGAATCCTTAGAAGCATCTGGTCGGCACAAACGTTTTGACTAATTGTGGAGCCAAAACGGACTCCGTATGAGTCAGATATCCATGTTTTAGTTAACACTGCGCAAAATTGATTCCGAACGACAGTTACAGACTAGTTCTTGTGTAGTTGCATTCGATTTTTTCCATTCTACTTCACTAAACATCCCAATATGAGATCCATTTACTTGTAGGGAAATGAAAGAGACCTCGGTTATGATGATGCACTAGGTCCATAGCTGGGACTTTGTGTATGTTCTCGAAATGCGTTTGTCGAGTGCTCATTAAGAAAGTTTCTATACAAGTTTCTGAACGAACTCCTTAAGAAAAGTTCTCCAAAAGTTCCCTCTGGAAGAATCCTTTGAAGCATCTAGTCGTCACAAATGTTTTGACTACTTGTGGATCCAAAACGGACTCCGTATGAGTCAGATATCCATGTTTCAGTTAACACTGCGCAAATCTGATTCCGAACGACAGTTACAGACTAGTTCTTGTGTAGTTGCATTCAATTTTTTCCATTCTACTTCACTAAACATCTCCATATGAGATCCAATTACTTGTAGGGAAATGCAAGAGACCTCGGTTATGATGATGCACTAGGTCCATAGCTGGGACTTTGTATAGGTTCTCGAAATGCGTTTGTCGAGTGCTCATTAAGAAAGTTTCTATACAAGTTTTCTGAACGAACTCCTTAAGAAAAGTTCTCCAAAAGTTCCCTATGAAAGAATCCTTTGAAGCATCTAGTCGTCACAAACGTTTTGACTTCTTGTGGAGCCAAAACGGACTCCATATGAGTCAGATATCCATGTTTCAGTTAACACTGCGCAAAACTGATTCCGTACGACAGTTACAGACTAGTTCTTGTGTAGTTGCATTCGATTTTTTCCATTCTACTTCACTAAACATCTCCGTATGGGATCCAATTACTTGCAGGGAAATGCAAGAAACCTCAGTTATGATGAGGCACTAGGTCCATAGCTGGGACTTTGTGTATGTTCTCGAAATGCGTTTGTCGAGTGCTCATTAAGAATGTTTCTATACAAGTTTCTGAACGAACTCCTTAAGAAAAGTTCTCCAAATGTTCGCTATTAAAGAATACTTTGAAGCATCTAGTTGTCACAAACGTTTTGACTACTTGTGGAGCCAAAACAGACTTCGTATGAGTCGGATATCCATGTTTCAGTTAACACTGCGCAAAACTGATTCCGAACGACAGTTACAAACTAGTTCTTGTGTAGTTGCATTCGATTTTTTCCATTCTACTTCACTAAACATCTCCATATGAGATCCAATTACTTGTAGGGAAATGAAAGAGACCTCGGTTATGATGATGCACTAGGTCCATAGCTGGGACTTTGTATAGGTTCTCGAAATGCGTTTGTCGAGTGCTCATTAAGAAAGTTTCTATACAAGTTTCTGAACGAACTCCTTAAGAAAAGTTCTCCAAAAGTTCCAGATGAAAGAATCCTTTGAAGCATCTGGTCGTCACAAACATTTTGACTTCTTGTGGAGCCAAAACGGACTCCGTATGAGTCAGATATCCATGTTTCAGTTAACACTGCGCAAAACTGATTCCGTACGACAGTTACAGACTAGTTATTGTGTAGTTGCATTCAATTTTTTCCATTCTACTTCACTAAACATCTCCATATGAGATCCAATTACTTGTAGGGAAATGCAAGAGACCTCAGTTATGATGAGGCACTAGGTCCATAGCTGGGACTTTGTGTATGTTCTCGAAATGCGTTTGTCGAGTGCTCATTAAGAATGTTTCTATACAAGTTTCTGAACGAACTCCTTAAGAAAAGTTCTCCAAAAGTTCCCTCTGGAAGAATCCTTAGAAGCATCTGGTCGGCACAAACGTTTTGACTACTTGTGGAGCCAAAACGGACTCCGTATGAGTCAGATATCCATGTTTTAGTTAACACTGCGCAAAATTGATTCCGAACGACAGTTACAGACTAGTTCTTGTGTAGTTGCATTCGATTTTTTCCATTCTACTTCACTAAACATCCCAATATGAGATCCATTTACTTGTAGGGAAATGAAAGAGACCTCGGTTATGTTGATGCACTAGGTCCATAGCTGGGACTTTGTGTATGTTCTCGAAATGCGTTTGTCGAGTGCTCATTAAGAAAGTTTCTATACAAGTTTCTGAACGAACTCCTTAAGAAAAGTTCTCAAAAAGTTTCCTATGAAAGAATCCTTTGAAGCATCTGGTCGTCAAAAACGTTTTGACTACTTGTGGAGCCAAAACGGACTCCGTATGACTCAGATATCCATGTTTTAGTTAACACTGCGCAAAACTGATTCCGAACGACAGTTACAGACTAGTTCTTGTGTAGTTGCATTCAATTTTTTCCATTCTACTTCACTAAACATCTCCATATGAGATCCAATTACTTGTAGGGAAATGCAAGAGACCTCGGTTATGATGATGCACTAGGTCCATAGCAGGGACTTTGTGTATGTTCTCGAAATGCGTTTGTCGAGTGCCCATTAAGAAAGTTTCTATACAAGTTTCTGAACGAACTCCTTAAGAAAAGTTCTCCAAAAGTTCGCTATTAAAGAATACTTTGAAGCATCTAGTTGTCACAAACGGTTTGACTACTTGTGGAGCCAAAACAGACTTCGTATGAGTCGGATATCCATGTTTCAGTTAACACTGCGCAAAACTGATTCCGAACGACAGTTACACACTAGTTCTTGTGTAGTTGCATTCGATTTTTTCCATTCTACTTCACTAAACATCTCCATATGAGATCCAATTACTTGTAGGTAAATGCAAGAGACCTCGGTTATGATGATGCACTAGGTCCATAGCTGGGACTTTGTGTATGTTCTCGAAATGCGTTTGTCGAGTGCTCATTAAGAAAGTTTCTATACAAGTTTCTGAACGAACTCCTTAAGAAAAGTTCTCCAAAAGTTCGCTATTAAAGAATACTTTGAAGCATCTAGTTGTCACAAACGTTTTGACTACTTGTGGAGCCAAAACAGACTTCGTATGAGTCGGATATCCATGTTTCAGTTAACACTGCGCAAAACTGATTCCGAACGACAGTTACAGACTAGTTCTTGTGTAGTTGCATTCGATTTTTTCCATTCTACTTCACTAAACATCTCCATATGAGATCCAATTACTTGTAGGGAAATGCAAGAGACCTCGGTTATGATGATGCACTAGGTCCATAGCTGGGACTTTGTATAGGTTCTCGAAATGCGTTTGTCGAGTGCTCATTAAGAAAGTTTCTATACAAGTTTCTGAACGAACTCCTTAAGAAAAGTTCTCCAAAAGTTCCATATGAAAGAATCCTTTGAAGCATCTGGTCGTCACAAACATTTTGACTTCTTGTGGAGCCAAAACGGACTCCGTATGAGTCAGATATCCATGTTTCAATTAACACTGTGCAAAACTGATTCCGAACTACAGTTACAGACTAGTTATTGTATAGTTGCATTCGATTTTTTCCATTCTACTTGACTAAACATCTCCATATGAGATCCAATTACTTTTATGGAAATGCAAGAGACCTCGGTTATGATGATGCACTAGGTCCATAGCTGGGACTTTCTGTATGTTCTCGAAATGCGTTTGTCGAATGCTCATTAAGAAAGTTTCTATACAAGTTTCTGAACGAACTCCTCAAGAAAAGTTCTCCAAAAGTTCCCTATGAAAGAATCCTTTGAAGCATCTGGTCGGCACAAACGTCTTGACTACTTGTGGAGCCAAACCAGACTTTGTATGAGTCAGATATCCATGTGTTCAGTTAACACTGCGCAAAACTGATTCCGAACGACAGTTACAGACTAGTTCTTGTATAGTTGCATTCAATTTTTTCCATTCTACTTCACTAAACATCTGGATATGAGATCCAATTACTTGTAGGGAAATGCAAGAGACCTCGGTTGTAACATCCCAAATTTTCAATTTGGTATGTTATACATAGATCATCATTGCATATCATATTTTATTCCATTTTGGCAAATCCTCGATAAATCCTAAGCAACTCAAGGACCCTCGGAGAGAGTTGGGGATTTTCTCGAATTCTCATATTTGATTTTCATCAAATAATAAAAAGAGGATTTTGGTTTTAATTATTTTCTCTCCGGAAAAATATTTCATTAAACAAAATAAATGAGAGGAGAAAATATGACTTCTCCAAAACAATTAAAATACTGGAGGAAAAATGTTAAAATCATCTATTGGATTTTATTCGGATTTTATTTGCCATTTTATTGCATTAAAAATATTGCATGTTTTCAAAATATTTATTTTGTGTTAAAAACAATGTTCACCCTATTCTAGATTTTCTAACCACACGGGGAAAATTTATTTTATATTTTTGGACTTTTATTTATTTTTCTACGAATTTTTCCGTCGAACGTATTTAAAAAAAAACTGCGCCGCCCGACCGGGCTGAGGCCCAGCCGAGCGCCGGCCCATCCCGCCCCGTCGTCCTCTCCGCGCATGGGACGCCGCCGCCGCCGAGTCCGTGGCGAGCACGGGACCCCGCCGGAGCTTGCCCCCTCCCCCAAGCTGCTGCCCCCCCCTTTATATACCCCGCACCCCCCCCTCTTCTCTCACCTCGCCCGCCGCCGCCCGCACCCGCCTCGCTCGCCGCCGCCGGAGCCGAGCTCGAGCCGCCGCCGGAGCCGCCGTTCGCCGCCCCTCGCCGCCCCTCGCACCCCCCGAGCCCAAGCCCCGCCGCCCTCGCCGCCCCTCGACCGGAGCACGGGAGCCCGCCGGAGCTCTGCCCCGACGAGGTACTGCCTCGCCTTGTTTTGCCGGTTTTCTTTAAAAAAACCATTCGTTTTTTTTAACCCTAGATCGGTTTTTTTTCGGTTTTATTATTTTGCGAGCGTTCACCGAACCGTTCGTTTTAACGAACGCGTTCGTCGGTTTTCTCTGTTAACGAACGTCCGTTCTTTAACCGTTCGTCCGTTTTTTCTTTTTCGTCGGATTTTTCCGCTATTTTTCTCAGATTCGATTTCTGAACGAATCTTCGTTTCTGTTTAACTTTTTGCTCGTTTATCGGAATCAGGCGATTCAAGCGCCTAGAGTTTTGTCTCGAAATTCTCTTTCCGTTTAACCCACTCAAACAAGTTTTTGCTACAGTAAAATTTGACCTAGATCCAGATTAGTAAACGAAGCTTGTTTCTTTCGCCGTTTGATTTTCGTTGCTTCTTTCGAGTTGATTCTTTTTGCAAACCGGGGTTCTTAAGTTGAACTTTCTGGTTGGATCTTTCATTCGAGTTTTACCTGTGCATTAGATGAGTACTGATTGTATGCTTGTTTGTTTGCGATAGAGTACCCGGAGTGTGCCGCTTGTTACTTCGAATCACTAGGTTTTGCGGATCATCAGCAAGGCAAGTAACACTTTGATCATACCTTTCCATACCCAGTTTTTATTGCATTAGATCAATCCTCAAACACTTGCATGATTAGGATCCAATTAAATTGTGGGTATTGGGAAGTAGTTGAGGTAGTACCTATTACCTGTTTTATTATCAAACCCTTGGGAGTTACTTCTACGTTTGCTATTATATTGCCATGCTATGCTCGTAGACGTGGATTGGGTTTGAAGAGATTTCCATGACAGATGTGATATTGTTAATTAATGGTTTACTTAAGGTGGCAACTAAAACTCACATCTGGGTGGATTGAGGTACCTGGGTATTCCAGGATTGCCTGTTTTTCTTTTGGACCGCCACCCAGGTTCAAAGGGATCATGAGATTATTCATGCTAGAAACTTCCGTGTGCAGCCGCAAGCTATTATGGGCTCTAGCACAGTTGATTAAGTTGTGTGAACTCTTACAGTGGTAGACTAGCAGATGTAGGGGAAAGTAGGTGTAACTGTCTACCCATACGTAAGGTGCAAACACTTCTGAAAGACTGTGTCTCGGTCATCCGTTACTCAAACACCATGTAGTGCGAGTAATCCAACGGAGGAGATCGAGTCTTGTGGGGAAAAGTGCGCAAACCTCTGCAGAGTGTACAAACTAATCATGGTTAGCCGTGTCCCCGGTTATGGACAACTTGAGTATCTAGTACTTGGATTATCATGTGAATCTCATCACCATGTTAATTTTAATTAATTTTGTTGGGTTAATGATGATTCTTAATTGGGATTGAGATGCTGTCAACCATCTCAATGTTTCACAACCACCATGATAGTTAAATAAAATTTATTCCTTTGAAGTAGGATAAAATTGGCTTTTCGCAAAATTGTAACCATAGAGCTTTCCACCAGCCATATATGCATGTAGTATAGCATTATTATTGTTCATTATTCTCTATGTGTTACATTGCCAGCATATTCTATGTGCTGACCCGTTTTCGGGCTGCAACGTTTCATGTTGCAGACTTTTCAGACGACGAGTAAGGTGCCTTAGGTCGTGGTCTTATACTCAGTGATGCCGCTGGAGTTGATGGACTCACTTATCTTCCAAGTCTTCCGCTGTTATCGTTTTAGATGGCCTTAAGCCATATTTTTCATACTTATTCTCTTCGGAGATATTCGATGTAATAAGTGTGTGATTGCTACTCTGTTATAAATCCTCCATTTGTACTGTGCGTGTCAGCATTACTAATCCAGGGATGACACTGGTGCATAGCAGCACAGACCATTTGAGGTCTGGTCGCTACAAAGTTGGTATCAGAGCACACGCTGACTGTAGGACACGACCACTAAGCTTAAGCCCTAGAAAGCTTCTCTCTTCTCATTTCTGACCCCTCTCCACTTTCTACTCTTTTAGGAATGGCGGATGCAAGGAGCAAGTTCATGCAACCGGATGAAGACACGCCATTTGGTCGACACTTGAAGGAAGTCACCAAGTACTTGAACATAGGAATACCAAGCATCACCGGAACCTACAACGCCACATTACCTGAAGAGGAGAGCTGGAAGATTCAAGTTCACATTCCAGGAAGGACATTTGTGCCAGTTACTGAACCCATAAGATTGGTTTTCGAAGCACCAACCTGGAGTTTAGGGAAGAGCATGGCCGCACACATCACCATGGGACGCATTGGAGAAGTCTATCACCAGGAGCTTAAGGATACAATTTACCAAATTTGTGGACGCCGAAACGCGCAATGGGAGATGATCAGAACCAAGAAAGATGGATCAATCGCAGCTTTCATCCAGGAGCAAAACCAACATATTCGTCGCCAGGAGAACCAGATGTGCATGGACAAGGAAGAACTGAAGAAGGCATTAACCAAGATCAAGGAGCTCCAAGAAGAACTCAAGGCTACACGCGAGGATTATATGGAGGAAATCATCGCACTGGTAGGAAAGAATGACGACCTGGAGAAGAAGATTGGAGTATTCATGGGAAATCCAGTGCCAAAAGCAGAAGTCGACGAATGCACCTGTCCGGATAACTACATCATCATCGACGACACTGACTCGGAACCAAGTGAAGATGACTTTGTTGATGAAGCTGGAGCCGACATCATGGAATCTTCAACGGATTAGAATTTTATTAGACCACCATATCAGTAGTAGTTTTCCCCCATTTAATAGTATAGTTCAAGGACTTTGTAACGCTAGTTAGATCGATTGTTTTGCCTTGTTTGAATTGATTGAGTGATATTGATTGAATTTGTCTCATGAGCATATGGGTAGTGTTTTCTCTCTAGACCTCATTCTATTCTTAACTCTCATCTTTTCTAACCTATCAGATGCCTCCGAGACGCGACACCGGATTTGTTTTCCCACCAGAGATCACCCAGTTGATTCAGCAACAGAATGCCCTGATGCAAGTGTTAGTGCAGAACCAAGGCAACAACAACAACAACAACCCACCGCCACCACCACCTGTTGATCACTTAGCCCGTTTCTTAAGGCTAAACCCGCCGGTGTTTTCCAGTAGCACAGAGCTGATTGTTGCAGATGATTGGCTCCACAAAGTTGGAAGGGAGTTGACCACTGCAGGATGCACAGATGCGGAAAGAGTGCGTTTTGCCGCACATCAGCTTGATGGACCCGCAGCATCATGGTGGGAGAATTTTACAGCCACGCACCCTATTGACACTGTCACATGGGACCAGTTTCAGCAAGCTTTCCATACAGCTCATGTTTCAGCAGGAGCTATGGCTATGAAGAAGCGTGAGTTTCGCAACCTACGCCAAGGAGGACGCACCGTAGGCCAGTATGTGGAGGATTTCAGTAAGTTAGCACGTTATGCACCAGATGACGTTGCTACAGATGCAGCCAAGCAGGAGAAGTTTTTGGAAGGACTGAATGATGAACTGAGTATGCAGTTGATGGTAGCAACTTTCAACAACTACCAGGAGCTGGTAGATAGAGCTCTCATGATTGAAGGAAAGCAACAGCAGATTGAAAACCGTAAGAGGAAGTATGTACAAGGGAAGTATAACTCAGGAGCTCAACAGAAGCCTCGTTTTGCCCCGAAGCCGGGAGGACAGTTTCAGCATACCCATGGAGGAGGTAGTTCGCACAACCATAATGGCTCTAAAAATGGTAATGGGAATGGAGGAAGCAACGGACAGAACCGCACCAACCCATCTACACCAGCCAAGAGGGACCTGAGCCAAGTCACTTGCTTTAAGTGCCAGAAGAATGGACATTATGCCAATGAATGTCCTGAAGCCCAAAATGGAAATGGCAATGGAAGCTCTGGGAAGAAGCCGAACCCGTTCAACAAAGGGCATGTGAACCACGTGAGCGTGGAGGAGGTTGAAGCTCAGCCTGATGCAGTAATAGGTAAGTTTTTGGTTAAGTCATTTACTGCAACCGTACTTTTCGATACTGGTGCATCGCATTCATACATATCAAGGGGATTTGTGAATAAGTTTAAGCTGTCCACCAAAGTTCTCAGAACCCCTATGTTAGTAAGCTCGCCAGGAGCAGAGTATATGGCCAGCCAAGGATGTTTTCAGATACCATTGGCCATTGGTAGGCATGTTTTCCCCTCAGACCTCATAGTTTTGGAGTCGCAAGGTTTGGATGTGATTTTGGGAATGGATTGGCTATCGTTGTATGGAGGAAACATCGATTGTGCCAGCAAGACGATTTTGCTTACCACCCCGGAAGGAAAAAGGATTAAGTATGTATCCCGGCATATGCCGAAGAGGATCAAGTAAATTCCTTATCAGGAGTTGTACAGGAGGAAGTACCAGTGGTGAAGGATTATCCAGATGTATTTCCAGAAGAGTTGCCAGGCATGCCGCCAGATAGAGACATTGAGTTCTTGATTGAACTTTTACCAGGCACAGGGCCAATATCTAAGAGACCGTACAGGATGCCCGCAAAAGATTTGGAGGAAATTAAGAAGCAGATCAAGGAGTTACTGGATAAAGGCTATATTCGCCCAAGTTCGTCACCTTGGGGATCACCAGTACTTCTAGTGGAAAAGAAAGATGGATCGCTGAGGATGGTTGTTGATTACCGAGGATTGAATGAAGTGATCATCAAAAACAAGTACCCGCTGCCGATGATCAATGATTTGTTTGACCGCCTACAAGGAGCTAAAGTATTTTCCAAGATCGATCTACGATCAGGATACCATCAGTTAAAAATTCGAGAGCAGGATATACCCAAGACGGCATTTACCACCAGATATGGATTGTATGAGTATACCGTTATGTCATTTGGTCTGACTACCGCACCTGCCTATTTCATGAACCTGATGAACAAAGTGTTTATGGAATTTCTGGATAAGTTCGTCGTGGTGTTCATTGATGATATTTTAATCTTTTCCAAGGATGAGGAAGAGCATGAGGAACATTTACGATTGGTACTTGAGAAGCTCAGAGAACATCAGTTATATGCCAAGTTCAGCAAATGTGAATTTTGGCTGAAGGAAGTTGGATTCCTCGGACATGTTATTTCTGGAGAAGGAATAGCAGTGGACCCTGCCAAGGTTGACACAGTGAAAAGTTGGGAATCACCCACGACAATTGGAGAGATTCGGAGATGGGACTTTGTGTATGTTCTCGAAATGCAAGAGACCTCGGTTATGACGATGCACTAGGTCCATAGCTGGGACTTTGTGTATGTTCTCGAAATGCGTTTGTCGAGTGCTCATTAAGAATGTTTCTATACAAGTTTCTGAACGAACTCCTTAAGAAAAGTTCTCAAAAAGTTCCCCATGAAAGAATCCTTTGAAGCATCTGGTCGTCACAAACGTTTTGACTACTTGTGGAGCCAAAACGGACTCCGTATGAGTCAGATATCCATGTTTCAGTTAACAGTGCGCAAAATTGATTCCGAACGACAGTTGCAGACTAGTTCTTGTCTAGTTTCATTCAATTTTTTCCATTCTACTTCACTAAACTTCCCCATATGAGATCCATTTACTTGTAGGGAAATGCAGGAAACCTCGGTTATGATGATGCACTAGGTCCATAGCTGGGACTTTGAGTATGTTCTCGAAATGCATTTGTCGAGTGCTCATTAAGAACGTTTCTTTACAAGTTTCTAAACGAACTCCTTAAGAAAATTTCTCCAAAAGTTCGCTATGAAAGAGTTCTTTGAAGCATCTGGTCGTCACAAACAGTTTGACTACTTGTGGAGCCAAAACGGACTCCGTATGAGTCAGATATCCATGTTTCAGTTAACACTGCGCAAAACTGATTCTGAACGACAGTTACAGACTAGTTCTTGTGTAGTTGCATTTGATTTTTTTCCATTCTACTTCACTAAACATCTCCATATGAGATCCAATTATTTGTAGGGAAATGCAAGAGACCTCGGTTATGATGATGCACTAGGTCCATAGCTGGGACTTTGTGTATGTTCTCGAAATGCGTTTGTCGAGTGCTCATTAAGAAAGGTTCTATACAAGTTTCTGAACGAACTCCTTAAGAAAAGTTCTCCAAAAGTTACCTATGAAAGAATCTTTTGAAGCATCTGGTCGCCACAAACGTTTTGACTACTTGTGGAGCCAAAACGGACTCCGTATGAGTCAGATATCCATGTTTCAATTAACACTGTGCAAAACTGATTCCGAACGACAGTTAAAGACTAGTTCTTGTATAGTTGCATTCATTTTTTCCATTCTACTTGCCTAAACATCTCCATATGAGATCCAATTACTTTTAGGGAAATGCAAGAGACCTCGGTTATGATGATGCACTAGGTCCATAGCTGTGACTTTGTGTATGTTCTCGAAATGCGTTTGTCGAGTGCTCATGAAGAAAGTTTCTGTACAAGTTTCTGAACGAACTCCTTAAGAAAATTTCTCCAAAAGTTCGCTATGAAAGAGTTCTTTGAAGCATCTGGTCGTCACAAACGGTTTGACTACTTGTGGAGCCAAAACGGACTCCGTATGAGTCAGATATCCATGTTTCAATTAACACTGTGCAAAACTGATTCCCAACGACAGGTACAAACTAGTTCTTGTGTAGTTGCATTCGATTTTTTCCATTCTTCTTCACTAAACATCTCCATATGAGATCCAATTACTTGTAGGGAAATGCAAGAGACCTCGGTTATGATGATGCACTAGGTCCATGGCTGGGACTTTGTGTATGTTCTCGAAATGCGTTTGTCGAGTGCTCATTATGAAAGTTTCTATGCAAGTTTCTGAACGAACTCCTTAAGAAAAGATCTCCAAAAGTTCCCTATGAAAGAATCATTTGAAGCATCTGGTCGTCACAAACGTTTTGACTATTTGTGGAGCCAAAACGGACTCCTTATGAGTCAGATATCCATGTTTCAATTAACACTGTGCAAAACTAATTCCGAACGACATTTACAGACTTGTTCTTGTATAGTTGCATTTGATTTTTTTCCATTCTACTTGACTAAAAATCTCCATATGAGATGCAATTAATTTTAGGGAAATACAGGAGACCTCGGTTATGATGATGCACTAGGTCCATAGCTGGGACTTTGTGTATGTTCTCGAATTGCGTTTGTCGAGTGCTCATTAAGAAAGTTTCTATACAAGTTTCTGAACAAACTCCTTAAGAAAAGTTCTCCAAAAGTTCCCTATGAAAGAATCCTTTGAAGCATCTGGTCGTCACAAACCTCTTGACTACTTGTGGAGCCAAAACGGACTCCGTATGAGTCAGATATCCATGTTTCAGTTAACACTGCGCAAAACTGATTACGAACGACAGTTACAGACTAGTTCTGGTGTAGTTGCATTCAATTTTTTCCATTCTACTTCACTAAACATCTCCATATGAGATCCAAATATTTGTAGGGAAATGCAAGAGACCTCGGTTATGATGATGCACTAGGTCCATAGCCGGCACTTTGTGTATGTTCTCGAAATGCGTTTGTCGAGTGCTCATTAAGAAAGTTTCTATACAAGTTTCTGAACGAACTCCTTAAGAAAAGTTCTTTCCTCCACGTCGATAAGGAGCTAAAAGATCGATGACCTTAATACCTGATTCAAAGATGGATAATTTCGTATCTAACTCGATAAAGGCAGGCGCAGATCTATGAATAGGGAACGTTGCACAACTATCTACAGGACCCAAATTGTCAACAGGCTCCCCAAGAACGTTGAAAATTCGTCCGAGAGTAGCTCCACCGACCGGAACACATTCTCCAAAAGTTCCCTATGAAATAATCCTTTGAAGCATCTAGTCGTCACAAACGTTTTGACTACTTGTGGAGCCAAAACGGACTCCGTATGAGTCAGATATCCATGTTTCAGTTAACACTGCGCAAAACTGATTCCGAACGACAGTTACAGAATAGTTCTTGTGTAGTTGCGTTCGATTTTTTCCATTCTACTTCACTAAACATCTCCATATGAGATCCAATTACTTGTAGGGAAATGCAAGAGACCTCATTTATGATGATGCACTAGGTCCATAGCTGGGACTTTGTATAGGTTCTCGAAATGCGTTTGTCGAGTGCTCATTAAGAAAGTTTCTATACAAGTTTCTGAATGAACTACTTAAGAAAAGTTCTCTAAAAGTTCCCTATGAAAGAATCCTTTGAAGCATCTGGTCGTCACAAACGTTTTGACTTCTTGTGGAGCCAAAACGGACTCCGTATGAGTCAGATATCCATGTTTCAGTTAACACTGCGCAAAACTGATTCCGTACGACAGTTACAGACTAGTTCTTGTGTAGTTGCATTCGATTTTTTCCATTCTACTTCACAAAACATCTCCATATGAGATCCAATTACTTGCAGGGAAATGCAAGAGACCTCAGTTATGATGAGGCACTAGGTCCATAGCTGGGACTTTGTGTATGTTCTCGAAATGCGTTTGTCGAGTGCTCATTAAGAATGTTTCTATACAAGTTTCTGAACGAACTCCTTAAGAAAAGTTCTCAAAAAGTTCCCTATGAAAGAATCCTTTGAAGCATCTGGTCGTCACAAATGTGTTGACTAATTGTGGAGCCAAAACTGACTCCGTATGAGTCAGATATCCATGTTTTAGTTAACACTGCGCAAAATTGATTCCGTACGACAGTTACAGACTAGTTCTTGTGTAGTCGCATTCGATTTTTTCCATTCTACTTCACTAAACATCTCCATATGAGATCGAATTACTATTAGGGAAATGCAAGAGACCTCGGTTATGAGGATGCACTAGGTCCATAGCTGGGACTTTGAGTATGTTCTCGAAATGCGTTTGCCAAGTGCTCATTAAGAAAGTTTCTATACAAGTTTCTGAACGAACTCGTTAAGAAAAGTTCTCCAAAAGTTCCCTATGGAAGAATCCTTAGAAGAATCTGGTCGTCACAAACGTTTTGACTACTTGTGGAGCCAAAACGGACTCCGTATGAGTCAGATATCCATGTTTCAGTTAACACTGCGCAAAACTGATTCCGAACGATAGTTACAGACTAGTTCTTGTGTAGTTGCATTCGATTTTTTCCATTCTACTTCACCTAACATCCCCATATGAGATCCATTTACTTGTAGGGAAATGCAAGAGACCTCGGTTATGATGATGCACTAGGTCCATAGCTCGGACTTTGTGTATGTTCTCGAATTGCGTTTGTCGAGTGCTCATTAAGAAAGTTTCTATACAAGTTTCTGAACGAACTGCTTAAGAAAAGTTCTCCAAACGTTACCTATGAAAGAATCCTTTGAAGCATCTGGTCACCACAAACGTTTTGACTACTTGTGGAGCCAAAACGGACTCCGTATGAGTCAGATATCCATGTGTTCAATTAACACTGTGCAAAACTGATTCCGAACGACAGGTACAGACTAGTTCTTGTGTAGTTGCATTCGATTTTTTCCATTCTACTTCACTAAACATCTCCATATGAGATCCAATTACTTGTAGGGAAATGCAAGAGGCCTCGGTTATGATGATGCACTAGGTCCATAGCTGGGACTTTGTGTATGTTCTCGAAATGCGTTTGTCGAGTGCTCATTAAGAAAGTTTCTATACAAGTTTCTGAACGAACTCCTTAATAAAAGTTCTCCAAAAGTTCCATATGAAAGAATCCTTTGAAGCATCTGGTCGTCACAAATGTTTTGACTACTTGTGGAGCCAAAACGGACTCCGTATGAGTCAGATATCCATGTTTCAATTAACACTGTGCAAAACTGATTCCGAACGACAGGTACAGACTAGTTCTTGTCTAGTTGCATTCGATTTTTTCCAATCTACTTCACTAAACATCTCCATATGAGATCCAATTACTTGTAGGGAAATGCAAGAGACCTCGGTTATGATGACGCACTAGGTCCATAGCTGGGACTTTGTGTATGTTCTCGAAATGCGTTTGTCGAGTGCTCATTAAGAAAGTTTCTATACAAGTTTCTGAACGAACTCTTAAGAAAAGTTCTCAAAAATTCCCTATGAAAGAATCCTTTGAAGCATCTGGTCGTCACAAACCTCTTGACTACTTGTGGAGCCAAAATGGACTCCGTATGAGTCAGATATCCATGTTTCAGTTAACACTGCGCAAAACTGATTCCGAACGACAGTTACAGACTAGTTCTGGTGTAGTTGCATTCAATTTTTTCCATTCTACTTCACTAAACATCTCCATATGAGATCCAAATATTTGTAGGGAAATGCAAGAGACCTCGGTTATGATGATGCACTAGGTCCATAGCCGGGACTTTGTGTATGTTCTCGAAATGCGTTTGTCGAGTGCTCATGAAGAAAGTTTCTATACAAGTTTCTGAACGAACTCCTTAAGAAAATTTCTCCAAAAGTTCGCTATGAAAGAGTTCTTTGAAGCATCTGGTCGTCACAAACGGTTTGACTACTTGTCGAGCCAAAACGGACTCCGTATGAGTCAGATCCATGTTTCAGTTAACACTGCGCAAAACTGATTCTGAACGACAGTTTGTAGCGACCCGACCCGAATGGATCAAGTCTCTGTGTTTAAGTGTCATCCCTGGATCGGTATGCTGACACACACAGTACTCGAGGATTTATAACAGAGGTAAATCACATGTATAAAATAACGTAAATACTATTACCTCAATCCAAAATAGCGGAAGTAACAAGGTTGTGGATTCCCATCAACACCAACGGCAAAGTTGAGTGTAGAAATCATAACCCTAACGTATCACTTACTCGTCGTAAGATATCCTGCAACATGAAACGTTGCAGCCCGAAAACGGGTCAGCACATGGAATATGCTGGCAAATTCACACCATAGAGAAATGATGAACAAAGGCTATCACTAAATGCATATATGGCCGGTGGAAAAGCTCTATGGTTATAATGTTTTTGCGAAAAGCCAATTTTTCCCTACTTCAAAGGAATAAATTTTATTTAACTATCATGGTGGTTGTGAAACATTGAGATGGTTGACAGCGTCTCAATCCCAATTAAGTATCATCATTAACCCAACAATATTAATTAAAGTAACATGATGAGATCAACGGGATAATCCAAGAACTAGATACTCAAGATGTCCATAACCGGGGACACGGCTAATCATGATTAGTTTGTACACTCTGCAGAGGTTTGTGCACTTTTCCCACAAGACTCGATCGCCTCCGCTTGATTCTCGCACTGCATGATGTTTGAGAAACGGATGACCGAGACACAGTCTTTCAGAAACAGTCACTCTCTACTCTGGATGGACCGGTACACCTACTTTCCCCTACATCTGCTAGTCCACCTCTTCAAGAGATCCTGTAACCTACTCAGCTATGCTAGAGCCCATAATAGCTTGCGGCTGCACACGGAAGTTTCTAGCATGAAATATCTTATGATCCCTTTGAACCTGGGTGGCGGACCTTATACATACAGACAACACTGGGTTCTCCAGGTGCCTCAATCCACCCAGATGTGAGTTTTAGTTGCCACCTTAAGTTGAACCATTATTAAACACTCACATCTGTCATGAATATCTCTCAAACCCAATCCACGTCTACGCATAGCATGGCGATATAATATCAACGTAGAAGTAACTCCCAAGGGTTTGATGAATAAAACAGGTAATAGGTACTACCTCAGCTACTTCCCAATACCCACAGTTTAATTAGATCCTAATCATGCAATGTGTTTGAGGAAAAGATCTAATGCAATAAAACTGGGTATGAACGGGGTATGATCAAAGTGTTACTTGCCTGCAATGATGATGAAGATGATTCGCACTCAAAACTCTTGATAAATCTACTCGTCACACTCTGGTCAATCTATCGCAAGCAAGCAATAGTAACCACACATAAGCAAGCACTCAAAAGATCAGAGAGAACGAGGAAAACAATTAGGAAAACTTCAAAACCAAGCAATTAACTCTTGCAACATAAAACAATTTCTAACAGTACCAAAATTATGTGAATTTGGCCTAATCAGAAAGTTTAGGTCAAGAGCTTCGATTTGCAAAAAGAATCAACTCAAACGGAGTTACGGATCTTAAGTTATCATCAAAAGAAGATTCAAATTCAAATCTGTTTGAAAACAAATTTTAAATTTTCAAAACATATTTAAGTTGTTTTACTGGATAGAGGGGATCATAACGAAGAAGTGGGCGTTGGTTTCGTTGGATTTGGACAAACGAGTAAAAATTTGTGGAGGTTTGAAGTCCAGGGGCTAAATTGTAAATGAAACATCTACAAAAAAGTCCCTGAATAAAACTAACAGAAAAAGAAAAAGCTAAATAGCGAACGCTCGCTAACTAGTTCTAAACAGAGAACGTTCATTGAATAGATCTAACTAAAAAAACTAAACCGGACTAAAAGAAAAACCGCAGAAAACC
Source organism: Aegilops tauschii subsp. strangulata (assembly GCF_002575655.3). Taxonomy (NCBI): domain Eukaryota; kingdom Viridiplantae; phylum Streptophyta; class Magnoliopsida; order Poales; family Poaceae; genus Aegilops; species Aegilops tauschii. The sequence goes on along the minus strand of NC_053036.3, from coordinate 507,369,279 downwards.
AAAAATAAAAAATAAACCGGACCGGGGGGGTTATACCGGGTCGGCGGTTCGGCTGAGAAAAACCGGCAGCGGCTCCGGCGAGGCGGCGGACTCCGGCGAGGCATGGTTCCGGCGGCGGTGGGGCGAAGTGGCTCCGGCGGTGGCGGGGTGGTGCGGCAGGCGGCGCGGTGGCGAGGAGCGGCGCGAGGTGGAGCAGCTACGGCGGCGCGGCAGATCTCGGCGAGGCGGCGGCGAGATGCGAGGGCGGCGGCGGCGGGGCAGAGAGAGAGAGAGGGGCGGGGCGGCGGTCTCGCCTTATAAAGGCCAGGGGAGGGGCGCGGCTTGGAGGAGGGGCAAGGAGAGACCGGAGGCGGCACGACGCGGTGGCGGCGCTCGGGAGGCGTGCGGGCGGTGAACTCCTCCCGGAGTCGGAGGCGGCGGGGCGGGCGCGTGGGCCGGCTGGGCCGTGGCCTGGCTGGGAGCTGGGCCGGCCCAGTTCGGTTCGCGGGGAAAAGTTTTTTTTTATAAAACATTTCTCGGACAAAGAAAAATAATAAAAACGAAATAAATAGAAATATTATATAGGCATATAATATATCAAAATTTTCAGAAAAAGATTTCCTACAACGTGGTCATTTTTGTAAAGTCAAATAAAATTCACACAAATTTTAATAAATCAAACAGTGCTACTGCCTTAATAAAATCCAATAAAAATCATTTTGAAAATACCAAAATGATTTCAAATTTATTTTTCTCCAATTTTCTGATGTAGGGAATCATGTTACCCTATTTTCTGTATATTTTATTTTTGGAGAAAAATAATTTGAATAAAACTCAAATAACTCCAATATTGAAAAATAATTTCAATGGGACTTTGAATAAATCCTTTGAAACTCCCAACTCATATTTCATATGTTTTGAAGAAGTCATATTATCTTCTCTCGTGAAAATCATTGAGTTGCATAAAGTTTCAGAAATGGGAAATATTTTCAAATGAAATTCAAATATTTTCAACACCCCTTTTCATTTAAATAAATGGAAGAAGTCATGTCATCTTCTCTCCAGGGTTTTGTGATGAAAATAATTTGAATTCATGGAGATCATAAAAGCAAAATGAAAGTTTGGGAAAGTCCTTTTATTCCCTCTCATTTAACTTTCAAAAGATTTCGAATTCCACTCACTTTCAGTCAATCAATCAAACAATCAACCCAATCTATCTGTTTATTATAACATTCCAAAATTTAGAATTTTGGGATGTTACAAACCTACCACCCTTAAAATGAATCTCGTCCTCGAGATTCGGAGAGGCTAGCAAGAAATAGGTTAGGTTTGGGGTCTTCTCAAAATCCATCGATCATCACAGAGGGTCTGGGGTGCTACCACCCTTAGAAGCATTGTTACTGTTCCATCAAAACTCATATACTCCATCCTTATTCTTGACGGGGCGGTCTTCTCAAATTCTCGGAAAAATTCCTTCTCTGGGCTCTTCCGGTGGTGGCATAACCTTTTCCAATTCTTGTCCTTTTTATCTTGGTAAGGTTATTCCATTACTGGGTCTTCTTAGCTGACGGGTCTGGCGCCAATACTAAACAACTATCGACATCTCATGGTGGTCAACAAATTACGGTTTCTCCTGCAGGAAATGGGTCTGGGTTGATCCTCACCGTATAACCTACGATTGGCAACAACTGCCGTGTACAAGGGAAACATTCTTATACCATTCTAAGGTTCAAACAAGGTTTGGTCGTCGTCTCTCTACTATAGGTAAGTCACTCAGATTTACCATCCCGTATAGCAAAGCGAACAATAAGAGTAAGTCGGTATGGTGATCAATCCATCCCGCACCCAAATCATTGCCTTGTATATGGTTTAGCGAATCTCGCATTCTAACACTCGGTCATCCTCGCAAGCATTGCAGAATTTCTCTTGTCGACGAACCAAGTTCGGATAAATCCATGGATTCTGCAAGCCAAACAAACATCTATCGTTCCTTCACAACTCTCAGGTTTTGCGTAACTCCTATAAGATCGTATGTCGATAAAATCGTAACTTCTTCCAGGTTTTTCCTTCAGCAAGAATGCGCTTGCTTCTTGGCAGGTCCTGGGGCCTGTGGGTTATGGCCCATCTCATCATTTGTAAACCTTGAACTCATCATTGGGCAACTGATCCTTAATCCAACATCCAACTTCCTGGTATTCTTAAATCCATCCAATTGTACTGTCTTCCTTCCTTCTATTGGCACCAAATTAAGACATGATTACTCAGACTCATCATGGAATTTCCATTGATCCATATTTCCAACATCATACCTCCTTTATATTCAATAGTAATTTATCTCTTCATCCTCGTGGGATATCCCACATACCGAGATAAAAAAACGTATACTTATGAAGTCCATACTCCACTTCGTGGAACATCATTATCTTTTCCAGGGTGAAGCGTTCTTACAGGGGAAATATTGGCCATCTGTGCATGGCACTTCTTCAGCCGGGAACGTGAAACACATTATGAACTCCTGACAGTCCTTCGGGTGACTCCAACTTGTTGGCCACTTCTCCCATACGCTCCAAAACTCGGTATGGTCCTACAATTCTCGGGGCTAACTTTCCCTTAACTCCAAATAGTTTAACTCCTCGTAGAGGGAACACACAAAGACATGTTCCGTCTCCAATTTCATAGACTACCTCCTTTACATTCAATAATACTCCATACCCTCATATTCTTGGGGTATCCAACATGTCGAGATAAAGCTCATACTTATTTTGTTCGAAATCCACTTCGTGGAATATCATTACCTTTTCCAAGGGTCAAGTTTCCTCACAGGGTACTACCACCCTTAAAATGCACAATCTTCCATAGACCATATTTCTCATATCCTCGAAAATGGTCAAAATCTTTCTTCATAGAGTAACAACTCATAGAATCCAAATCAATACCAATGATGCTAACTTTATTGATTCTCAAATTATTACAATCTCCTGCATTCCATTACATTCCTCAATCCGACTCTTCACTAATACAAGAAATGTCCACACTACTACTACATTTCTCGTTGCACTCAACTATTTGCCACAAGTCTCCGTCTCCTTGGGGCATCCCCTGGCAAAGTGCCCTGCTTCATCACAACGGAAACATATTACTTCTGACATATCTCGAGGTTTCCTTGTGATTATATAGCCTCCTGGGGTCCTCATCTTCCCTTTTGGGCAATCATTGTGGTAGTGTCCTGAATTTTTGCACCTGTAACATGTGATATGACTCAGGTCTCTCTTTGTAGAAATTGGGTTGTTCCTGGGATCCAATCTACTTTTCTTCCTGGACTTTTCCGTTCCAATCAGGGCTTCTATTTCCTGTGGGTCATACTCTACTTCCTCTGTCGGAAATTCTACTAAATCCCCATTCAGACAATTTTGGGAGATGTGTCCTTCTTCTCCACATGTATAGCATGACTTGGTGCAGGGTTTATTTGGTTCTTCTTTGGGTGTGTCCTCCACCTCTTCCTTCATCACAGATTCCTCTAAACTTTCCATGAGGGCTCTTTTCGTTGCTTCTTTCTTCTGCTGGATAGTCCTTTGTACCATGGGGTAGATGTGACACTGAGCAGGGTAGTGGGTAGTCCCTTCACACAAGAACACAAGTGATCTGCCGAGTTGGGCATTCTTCAGCTGGGTGACTTCCTTCACAATTAGGGCATTCATCCTTGTGTTCCTTATGGTTGTGTCCTATTTCTCCACAAGGCTTGTATGCACAAGGTTTCTTCATATCCTTTCCATAAGGCTTCAATTTCTGGGACACAAGACGAGATCTTTGTAGAGTCCACTTAAATTCTTTCCAAGTGGTTACTCCTTTCCATCCATTGATGGTTTGGTACATCCTCCACCAAGTAGCAGCACCTCTTTCAAAACATTGAAGAGCATGCCAGGTCATATCCCTTCCGACTATAGGGTTATTCTTCATGTGATCCTCCATGTTCTGAATCCATCGGTCCGTCTCCAATTGACTCATTGGTCCAGAAAATACAAGCTCATCTCCCTTCATCCTCTATTGGGTCCATGGGTTTGGGGTGAGATAAGAGAGATCGAGAGGGATACACACAATACAAACAATAGTTTTTGAAAAGAAAGATTTTATTGTGGCTGTCGGAAAAACAACAAACAAATGACAGCTCACAAATGTCGCATCTAACGTAGGTATAGCAGGGGTTGGGTCTTCTAGAGGTCAAAATCTTCAAAGTCGCCAAACTCTTTGGAATCTTGTTCATGTCTCTGATGGCTTCTTCCAATCATGCTTGTCCTTCTCAAGTTCTTTTGCCAAATCATCTCTGTTGACGCGAAGTCTCTCATGACGTCCTTTAATATTTCTGGAGTTGCGCTCCAACTTCTGGGTTTCAACATCCTTGACATGAACCATGATCCTACTGGCCTTCAGTTCCTGACGAGTCTCCGTTATCTCGAGGTTCTGCTTTCCCTGCTTGGCTACTTTCAGTTTTTGGGTTCTGAGTTCTTCACGAAACACTTCTTTGTCAAATACAGCTTCCTGCAGGTCCATCCTAAACTTCTTGATGTAATACTCCAGATCCTGGTGATACACCGGTCTAAAGTTAAAACTTCATCTTGCTGGTAGGTGCTCCATCAGCCTTCTACCATCCAATCCTTCCATGCATATGCATACTTAACTCAACACGGTGACAATATCATAAGCGGGCGATAACCTCATGGGTATCCGTGTTTCTGCTCTTGTCATTACCATGAGCTATCATTCCATAGTTTATATCTCCTGCCTTAGGGTTTCCTTGACAAAACTTTGAGTTTCTAACTCTCCATGTTTCGGTCTTTCTCCGATACACCTTGCTCTCGAGTATTGACAGCTTCCATAGTCTGCCAAGTTCCATAAGGGTAACCTTCCTAGGTCATACACATCTGGCAATTCTTCAGAGCCTTCAAATTCTCCCAGTCTTCGGAGTCTTCAACCTTTGTAGTTTCCATTATCATAATGCACGGTAAAATCCTCTTCATTCCAAAATGGTCTTAGTTGTCCGATATCTTGTACTTCTTGGAGTGGTCTCATCAGTCGAATCTTCGAGTGGTCCAAAGGAAAAAGGGTATGGTCTCACTTAAAGGGAATATTTGAATTAACTCAGAAGAGAAGAGAGGTACAAGATTCTTTTGAAAAGAAAAGTTTTAGAGAATATCCTTCCTATGGGCTTGCCAGTTTCTAGGGTCACGTCCTACAGTCAACATGTGCTCTGATACCATCTTGTAGCGACCCGAACCGAATGGATCAAGTCTCTGTGTTTAAGTGTCATCCCTGGATCGGTATGCTGACACACACAGTACTCGAGGATTTATAACAGAGGTAAATCACATGTATAAAATAACGTAAATACTATTACCTCAATCCAAAATAGCGGAAGTAACAAGGTTGTGGATTCCCATCAACACCAACGGCAAAGTTGAGTGTAGAAATCATAACCCTAACGTATCACTTACTCGTCGTAAGATATCCTGCAACATGAAACGTTGCAGCCCGAAAACGGGTCAGCACATGGAATATGCTAGCAAATTCACACCATAGAGAAATGATGAACAAAGGCTATCACTAAATGCATATATGGCCGGTGGAAAAGCTCTATGGTTATAATGTTTTTGCGAAAAGCCAAGTTTTCCCTACTTCAAAGGAATAAATTTTATTTAACTATCATGGTGGTTGTGAAACATTGAGATGGTTGACAGCATCTCAATCCCAATTAAGTATCATCATTAACCCAACAATATTAATTAAAGTAACATGATGAGATCAACGGGATAATCCAAGAACTAGATACTCAAGATGTCCATAACCGGGGACACGGCTAATCATGATTAGTTTGTACACTCTGCAGAGGTTTGTGCACTTTTCCCACAAGACTCGATCGCCTCCGCTTGATTCTCGCACTGCATGATGTTTGAGAAACGGATGACCGAGACACAGTCTTTCAGAAACAGTCACTCTCTACTCTGGATGGACCGGTACACCTACTTTCCCCTACATCTGCTAGTCCACCTCTTCAAGAGATCCTGTAACCTACTCAGCTATGCTAGAGCCCATAATAGCTTGCGGCTGCACACGGAAGTTTCTAGCATGAAATATCTTATGATCCCTTTGAACCTGGGTGGCGGACCTTATACATACAGACAACACTGGGTTCTCCAGGTGCCTCAATCCACCCAGATGTGAGTTTTAGTTGCCACCTTAAGTTGAACCATTATTAAACACTCACATCTGTCATGAATATCTCTCAAACCCAATCCACGTCTACGCATAGCATGGCGATATAATATCAACGTAGAAGTAACTCCCAAGGGTTTGATGAATAAAACAGGTAATAGGTACCACCTCAGCTACTTCCCAATACCCACAGTTTAATTAGATCCTAATCATGCAATGTGTTTGAGGAAAAGATCTAATGCAATAAAACTGGGTATGAACGGGGTATGATCAAAGTGTTACTTGCCTGCAATGATGATGAAGATGATTCGCACTCAAAACTCTTGATAAATCTACTCGTCACACTCTGGTCAATCTATCGCAAGCAAGCAATAGTAACCACACATAAGCAATCACTCAAAAGATCAGAGAGAACGAGGAAAACAATTCGGAAAACTTCAAAACCAAGCAATTAACTCTTGCAACATAAAACAATTTCTAACAGTACCAAAATTATGTGAATTTGGCCTTATCAGAAAGTTTAGGTCAAGAGCTTCGATTTGCAAAAAGAATCAACTCAAACGGAGTTACGGATCTTAAGTTATCATCAAAAGAAGATTCAAATTCAAATCTGTTTGAAAACAAATTTTAAATTTTCAAAACATATTTAAGTTGTTTTACTGGATAGAGGGGATCATAACGAAGAAGTGGGCGTTGGTTTCGTTGGATTTGGACAAACGAGTAAAAATTTGTGGAGGTTTGAAGTCCAGGGGCTAAATTGTAAATGAAACATCTACAAAAAAGTCCCTGAATAAAACTAACAGAAAAAGAAAAAGCTAAATAGCGAACGCTCGCTAACTAGTTCTAAACAGAGAACGTTCAGTGAATAGATCTAACTAAAAAAAACTAAACCGGACTAAAAGAAAAACCGCAGAAAACCAAAAATAAAAAATAAACCGGACCGGGGGGTTATACCGGGTCGGCGGTTCGGCTGAGAAAAACCGGCAGCGGCTCCGGCGAGGCGGCGGACTCCGGCGAGGCGTGGTTCCGGCGGCGGTGGGGCGAAGTGGCTCCGGCGGTGGCGGGGTGGTGCGGCAGGCGGCGCGGTGGCGAGGAGCGGCGCGAGGTGGAGCAGCTACGGCGGCGCGGCAGATCTCGGCGAGGCGGCGGCGAGATGCGAGGGCGGCGGCGGCGGGGCAGAGAGAGAGAGAGAGGGGCGGGGCGGCGGTCTCGCATTATAAAGGCCAGGGGAGGGGCGCGGCTTGGAGGAGGGGCAAGGAGAGACCGGAGGCGGCACGGCGCGGTGGCGGCGCTCGGGAGGCGTGCGGGCGGCGAACTCCTCCCGGAGTCGGAGGCGGCGGTGCGGGCGCGTGGGCCGGCTGGGCCGTGGCCTGGCTGGGAGCTGGGCCGGCCCAGTTCGGTTCGCGGGGAAAAGTTTTTTTTTTATAAAACATTTCTCGGACAAAGAAAAATAATAAAAACGAAATAAATAAAAATATTATATAGGCATATAATATATCAAAATTTTCAAAAAAAGATTTCCTACAACGTGGTCATTTTTGTAAAGTCAAATAAAATTCACACAAATTTTAATAAATCAAACAGTGCTACTGCCTTAATAAAATCCAATAAAAATCATTTTGAAAATACCAAAATGATTTCAAATTTATTTTTCTCCAATTTTCTGATGTAGGGAATCATGTTACCCTATTTTCTGTATATTTTATTTTTGGAGAAAAATAATTTGAATAAAACTCAAATAACTCCAATATTGAAAAATAATTTCAATGGGACTTTGAATAAATCCTTTGAAACTCCCAACTCATATTTCATATGTTTTGAAGAAGTCATATTATCTTCTCTCGTGAAAATCATTGAGTTGCATAAAGTTTCAGAAATGGGAAATATTTTCAAATGAAATTCAAATATTTTCAACACCCCTTTTCATTTAAATAAATGGAAGAAGTCATGTCATCTTCTCTCCAGGGTTTTGTGATGAAAATAATTTGAATTCATGGAGATCATAAAAGCAAAATGAAAGTTTGGGAAAGTCCTTTTATTCCCTCTCATTTAACTTTCAAAAGATTTCGAATTCCACTCACTTTCAGTCAATCAATCAAACAATCAACCCAATCTATCTGTTTATTATAACATTCCAAAATTTAGAATTTTGGGATGTTACACAGTTACAAACTAGTTCTTGTGTAGTTGCATTCAATTTTTTTCCATTCTACTTCACTAAACATCTCCATATGATATCCAATTATTTGTAGGGAAATGCAAGAGACCTCGGTTATGATGATGAACTAGGTCCATAGCTGGGACTTTGTGTATGTTCTCGAAATGCGTTTGTCGAGTGCTCATTAAGAAATTTTCTATACAAGTTTCTGAACGAAGTCCTTAAGAAAAGTTCTACAAAAGTTACCTATGAAAGAATCCTTTGAAGCATCTGGTCCCACAAACGTTTTGACTACTTGTGGAGCCAAAACGGACTCCGTATGAGTCAGATATCCATGTTTCAATTAACACTGTGCAAAACTGATTCCGAACGACAGGTACAGACTAGTTCTTGGGTAGTTGCATTCGATTTTTTCCATTCTACTTCACTAAACATCTCCATATGAGATCCAATTACTTATAGGGAAATGCAACAGACCTCGGTTATGATGATGCACTAGGTCCATAGCTAGGACTTTGTGTATGTTCTCGAAATGCATTTGTCGAGTCCTCATTAAGAAAGTTTATATACAAGTTTCTGAACGAACTCCTTAAGAAAAGTTCTCCAAACATTACCTATGAAAGAAACCTTTGAAGCATCTGGTCACCACAAACGTTTTGACTACTTGTGGAGCCAAAACGGACTCCGTATGAGTCAGATATCCATGTTTCAATTAACACTGTGCAAAACTGATTCCGAACGACAGGTACAGACTAGTTCTTGTGTAGTTGCATTCGATTTTTTCCATTCTACTTCACTAAACATCTCCATATGAGATCCAATTACTTGTAGGGAAATGCAAGAGACCTCGGTTATGATGATGCACTAGGTCCATAGCTGGGACTTTGTGTATGTTCTCAAAATGTGTTTGTCTAGTGCTCATTAAGAAAGTTTCTATACAAGTTTCTGAACGAACTCCTTAAGAAAAGTTCTCCAAAAGTTCCATATGAAAGAATCCTTTGAAGCATCTGGTCATCACAAACGTTTTGACTACTTGTGGAGCCAAAACGGACTCCGTATGAGTCAGATATCCATGTTTCAGTTAACACTCCGCAAAACTGATTCCGTACGACAGTTACAGACTAGTTCTTGTGTAGTTGCATTCGATTTTTTCCATTCTACTTCACTAAACATCTCCATATGAGATCCAATTACTGGTAGGTAAATGCAAGAGACCTCGGTTATGACGATGCACTAGGTCCATTGCTGGGACTTTGTGTATGTTCTCGAAATGCGTTTGTCGAGTGCTCATTAAGAATGGTTCTATACAAGTTTCTGAAGGAACTCCTTAAGAAAAGTTCTCAAAAAGTTCCATATGAAAGAATCCTTTGAAGCATCTGGTCGTCACAAACGTTTTGACTACTTGTGGAGCCAAAACGGACTCCGTATCAGTCAGATATCCATGTTTCAGTTAACACTGCGCAATACTGATTCCGTACGACAGTTGCAGACTAGTTAGTGTAGTTGCATTCAATTTTTTCCATTCTACATCACTAAACATATCTATATGAGATCCAATTACTTGTAGGGAAATGCAAGAGACCTCGGTTATGATGATGCACTAGGTCCATAGCTGGGACTTTGTGTATGTTCTCGAAACGCGTTTGTCGAGTGCTCATTAAGAACGTTTCTATACAAGTTTCTAAACGAGCTCCTTAAGAAAATTTCTCCAAAAGTTCCCTATGGAAGAATCCTTAGAAGCATCTGGTCGTCACAAACGTTTTGACTACTTGTGGAGCCAAAACGGACTCCGTATGAGTCAGATATCCATGTTTCAGTTAACACTGCGCAAGACTGATTCCGAACGACAGTTACAGACTAGTTCTTGTGTAGTTGCATTTAATTTTTTCCATTCTACTTCACTGAACATCCCCATATGAGATCCATTTACTTGTAGGGAAATGCAGGAGACCTCGGTTATGATGATGCACTAGGTCCATAGCTGGGACTTTGTGTATGTTCTCGAAATGCGTTTGTCGAGTGCTCATTAAGAACGTTTCTATACAAGTTTCTAAACGAGCTCCTTAAGAAAATTTCTCCAAAAGTTCGCTATGAAAGAGTTCTCTGAAGCATCTGGTCGTCACAAATGATTTGACTACTTGTGGAGCCAAAACGGACTCCGTATGAGTCTGATATCCATGTTTCAGTTAACACTGCGCAAAACTGATTCTGAACGACAGTTACAAACTAGTTCTTGTGTAGTTGCATTCGATTTTTTTCCATTCTACTTCGCTAAACATCTCCATATGATATCCAATTATTTGTCGGGAAATGCAAGAGAACTCGGTTATGATGATGCACTAGGTCCATAGCAGGGACTTTCTGTATGTTCTCGAAATGCATTTGTCGAGTGCTCATTAAGAAAGTTTCTATACAAGTTTCTGAACGAAGTCCTTAAGAAAAGTTCTCCAAAAGTTACCTATGAAAGAATCCTTTGAAGCATCTGGTCCCACAAACGTTTTGACTACTTGTGGAGCCAAAACGGACTCCGTATGAGTCAGATATCCATGTATCAATTAACACTGTGCAAAACTGATTCCGAACGACAGGTACAGACTAGTTCTTGTGTAGTTGCATTCGATTTTTTCCATTCTACTTCACTAAACATCTCCATATGAGATCCAATTACTTGTAGGGAAATGCAAGAGACCTCGGTTATGATGATGCACTAGGTTTATAGCTGGGACTTTGTGTATGTTCTGGAAATGCGTTTGTCGAGTGCTCATTAAGAAAGTTTCTATACAAGTTTCTGAACGAACTCCTTAATAAAAGTTCTACAAAAGTTCCATATGAAAGAATCCTTTGAAGCATCTGGTCGACACAAACGTTTTGACTACTTGTGGAGCCAAAACGGACCCCGTATAAGTCAGATATCCATGTTTCAGTTAACACCGCGCAAAACTGATTCCGAACGACAGTTACAGACTAGTTCTTGTGTAGTTGCATTCCATTTTTTCCATTCCACATCACTAAACATCCCCATATGAGATACAATTACTTGTAGGGAAATGCAAGAGACCTCGGTTATGATGATGCACTAGGTCCATAGCAGGGACTTTGTGTATGTTCTCGAAATGCGTTTGTCGAGTGCTTCTTAAGAAAGTTTCTATACAAGTTTCTGAATGAACTCCTGAAGAAACTTTCTCAAAAATTGAAAGAATCCTTTGAAGCCTCTGGTCGTCACAAACGTTTTGTCTACTTGTGGAGCCAAAACGGACTCCGTATGAGTCAGATATCCATCTTTCAATTAACACTGTGCAAAACTGATTCCGAACGACACGTACAGACTAGTTCTTGTGTAGTTGCATTCGATTTTTTCCATTCTACTTCACTAAACATCTCCATATGAGATCCAATTACTAGTAGGGAAATGCAAGAGACCTCAGTTATGATGATGCACTAGGTCGATAGCTGGGACTTTGTGTATGTTCTCGAAATGCGTTTGTCGAGTGCCCATTAAGAAAGTTTCTATACAAGTTTCTTAACGAAATCCTTAATAAAAGTTCTCCAAAAGTTCCATATGAAAGAATCCTTTGAAGCATCTAGTCGTCACAAACATTTTGACTACTTGTGGAGCCAAAACGGACTCCGTATGAGCCAGATATCCATGTTTCAGTTAACACTGCGCAAAACTGATTACGAATGGCAGTTACAGACTAGTTCTCGTGTAGTTGCATTTGATTTTTTTGATTATACTTCACTAAACATCTCCATATGAGATCCAATTACTTGTAGTGAAATGCAAGAGACCTCGGTTATGATGATGCACTAGGTCCATAGCTGGGACTTTGTGTATGTTCTCGAAATGCGTTTGTCGAGTGCTCATTAAGAAAGTTTCTATACAAGTTTCCGAACGAACTCCTTAAGAAAAGTTCTCCAAAAGTTCCCTATGAAAGAGTCCTTTTAAGCATCTGGTCGTCACAAATGTTTTGACTACTTGTGGAGCCAAAACGGACTCCGTATGAGTCAGATATCCATGTTTCAGTTAACACTCCGCAAAACTGATTCCGAACGGCAGTTACAAACTAGTTCTTGTGTAGTTGCATTCAATTTTTTCCATTATACTTCACTAAACATCTCCATATGAGATCCAATTACTTGGAGGGAAATGCAAGAGACCTCGGTTATGATGATGCACTAGGTCCATAGCTGGGACTTTGTGTATGTTCTCGAAATGCGTTTGTCGAGTGCTCATTAAGAAAGTTTCTATACAAGTTTCTGAAAGATCTCCTTAATAAAAGTTCTCCAAAAGTTCCATATGACAGAATCCTTTGAAGCATCTGGTTGTCACAAACGTTTTGACTACTTGTGGAGCCAAAACGGACTCCGTATGAGTCAGATATCCATGTTTCAGTTAACATGCGCACAACTGATTCCGTACGACAGTTACAGACTAGTTCTTGTGTAGTTGCATTCGATTTTTTCCATTCTACTTCACCAAACATCTCCATATAAGATCCAATTACTTGTAGGGAAATGCAAGAGTCCTCAGTTATGACGATGCACTAGGTCCTTAGCTGGGAGTTTGTGTATGTTCTCGAAATGCGTTTGTCGAGTGCTCATTAAGAAAGTTTCTATACAAGTTTCTGAACGAACTCCTTAAGAAAAGTTCTCCAAAAGTTCCCTATGAAAGAATCCTTTGAAGCATCTGGTCGTCATAAACATTTGGACTACTTGTGGAGCCAAAACGGACTCCGTATGAGTCAGATATCCATGTTTCAGTTAACACTGTGCAAAACTGATTCCGAACGACAGTTACAGACTAGTTCTTGTGTAGTTGCATTCGATTTTTGCCATTCTACTTCACTAAACATCTCCATATATGATGCAATTACTTGTAGGGAAATTCAAGAGACCTCGGTTATGATGATGCACTAGGTCCATAACTGGGACTTTGTGTATGTTCTCGAAATGCGTTTGTCGAATGCTCATTAAGAAAGTTTCTATACAAGTTTCTGAACGAACTCCTTAAGAAAATTTCTCCACAAGTTCCCTATGAAAGAATCCTTTGAAGCATCTGGTCGTCACAAACGTTTTGACTACTTGTGGAGCCAAAACGGATTCCATATGAGTCAGATATCCATGTTTCAGTTAACACTGTGCAAAACTGATTCCGAACGAAAGTTACAGACTAGTTCTTGTGTAGTTGCATTCGATTTTTTCCATTCTACTTCACTAAACATCTCCATATGAGATCCAATTACTTCTAGGGAAATGCAAGAGACTTTGGTTATGATGATGCACTAGGTCCATAGCTGGGACTTTGTGTATGTTCTCAAAATGTGTTTGTTTAGTGCTCATTAAGAAAGTTTCTATACAAGTTTCTGAACGAACTCCTTAAGAAAAGTTCTCCAAAAGTTCCATATGAAAGAATCCTTTGAAGCATCTGGTCATCACAAACGTTTTGACTACTTGTGGAGCCAAAACGGACTCCTTATGAGTCAGATATCCATGTTTTAGTTAACACTGCGCAAAACTGATTCCGTACGACAGTTACAGACTAGTTCTTGTGTAGTTGCATTCGATTTTTTCCATTCTACTTCACTAAACATCTCCATATGAGATCCAATTACTTGTAGGTAAATGCAAGAGACCTCGGTTATGATGATGCACTAGGTCCATAGCTGGGACTTTGTGTATGTTTTCGAAATGCGTTTGTTGAGTGCTCATTAAGAACGTTTCTATACAAGTTTCTAAACGAGCTCCTTAAGAAAATTTCTCCAAAAGTTCCCTATGGAAGAATCCTTAGAAGCATCTAGTCGTCACAAACATTTTGACTACTTGTGGAGCCAAAACGGACTCCGTATGAGTCAGATATCCATGTTTCAGTTAACACTGCGCAAGACTGATTCCGAACGACAGTTACAGACTAGTTCTTGTGTAGTTGCATTCAATTTATTCCATTCTACTTCACTAAACATCCCATATGAGATCCATTTACTTGTAGGGAAATGCAGGAGACCTCGGTTATGATGATGCACTAGGTCCATAGCTGGGACTTTGTGTATGTTCTCGAAATGCGTTTGTCGAATGCTCATTAAGAACGTTTCTATACAAGTTTCTAAACGAGCTCCTTAAGAAAATTTCTCCAAAAGTTCGCTATGAAAGAGTTCTTTGAAGCATCTGGTCGTCACAAATGATTTGACTACTTGTGGAGCCAAAACGGACTCCGTATGAGTCAGATATCCATGTTTCAGTTAACACTGCGCAAAACTGATTCCGTACGACAGTTACAGACTAGTTCTTGTGTAGTTGCATTCGATTTTTTCCATTCTACTTCACTAAACATCTCCATATGAGATCCAATTACTTGTAGGTAAATGCAAGAGACCTCGGTTATGACGATGCACTAGGTCCATAGCTGGGACTTTGTTTATGTTCTCGAAATGCGTTTGTCGAGTGCTCATTAAGAATGGTTCTATACAAGTTTCTGAACGAACTCCTTAAGAAAAGTTCTCAAAAAGTTCCATATGAAAGAATCCTTTGAAGCATCTGGTCGTCACAAACGTTTTGACTACTTGTGGAGCCAAAACGGACTCCGTATCAGTCAGATATCCATGTTTCAGTTAACACTGCGCAAAACATATTCCGAACTACAGTTACAGACTAGTTCTTGTGTAGTTGCATTCGATCTTTTCAATTCTACTTCACTAAACATCTCCATATGAGATCCAATTACTTGTAGGTAAATGCAAGAGACCTCGGTAATGATGATGCACTAGGTCCATAGCTGGGACTTTGTGTATGTTCTCGAAATGCGTTTGTCGAGTGCTCATTAAGAAAGTTTCTATACAAGTTTCTGAACGACCTCCGTAAGGAAAGTTCTCCAAAAGTTCCCTATGAAAGAATCCTTTGAAGCATCTGGTCGTCACAAACGTTTTGACTACTTGTGGAGCCAAAACGGACTCCGTATGAGTCAGAAATCCATGTTTCAGTTAATACTGCGCAAAACTGATTCCGAACGGCAGTTACGGACTAGTTCTTGTGTAGTTGCATTCGATTTTTTGCATTATACTTCACTAAACAACTCCATATGAGATCCAATTACTTGAAGGGAAATGCAAGAGACCTCGGTTATGATGATGCACTAGGTCCATAGCTGGGACTTTGTGTATGTTCTCGAATTGCCTTTGTCGAGTGCTCATTAAGAAAGTTTCTATACAAGTTTCTGAACGAAGTCCTTAAGAAAAGTTCTCCAAAAGTTACCTATGAAAGAATCCTTTGAAGCATCTGGTCTTCACCAACGTTTTGACTACTTTTGGAGCCAAAACGGACTCCGTATGAGTCAGATATCCATGTATCAATTAACACTGTGCAAAACTGATTCCGAACGACAGGTATAGACTAGTTCTTGTGTAGTTGCATTCGATTTTTGCCATTCTACTTCACTAAACATCTCCATATGAGATCCAATTACTTGTAGGGAAATGCAAGAGACCTCGGTTATGATGATGCACTAGGTTCATTGCTGGGACTTTGTGTATGTTCTGGAAATGCGTTTGTCGAGTGCTCATTAAGAAAGTTTCTATACAAGTTTCTGAACGAACTCCTTAATAAAAGTTCTCCAAAAGTTCCATATGAAAGAATCCTTTGAAGCATCTGGTCGACACAAACGTTTTAACTATTTGTGGAGCCAAAACGGACCCCATATAAGTCAGATATCCATGTTTCAGTTAACACTGCGCAAAACTGATTCCGAACGACAGTTACAGACTAGTTCTTGTGTAGTTGCATTCCATTTTTTCCATTCTACTTCACTAAACATCCCCATATGAGATACAATTACTTGTAGGGAAATGCAAGAGACCTCGGTTATGATGATGCACTAGGTCCATAGCAGGGACTTTGTGTATGTTCTCGAAATGCGTTTGTCGAGTGCTTATTAAGAAACTTTCTATACAAGTTTCTGAACGAACTCCTGAAGAAAACTTCTCCAAAAGTTACCTATGAAAGAATCCTTTGAAGCCTCTGGTCGTCAAAAACGTTTTGACTACTTGTGGAGCCAAAACGGACTCCGTATGACTCAGATATCCATCTTTCAATTAACACTGTGCAAAACTGATTCCGAACGACACGTACAGACTAGTTCTTGTGTAGTTGCATTCGATTTTTTCCATTCTACTTCACTAAACATCTCCATATGAGATCCAATTACTTGTAGGGAAATGCAAGAGACCTCAGTTATGATGATGCACTAGGTCGATAGCTGGGACTTTGTGTATGTTCTCGAAATGCGTTTGTCGAGTGCCCATTAAGAAAGTTTCTATACAAGTTTCTGAACGAAATCCTTAATAAAAGTTCTCCAAAAGTTCCATATGAAAGAATCCTTTGAAGCATCTAGTCGTCACAAACATTTTGACTACTTGTGGAGCCAAAACGGACTCCGTATGACTCAGATATCCATCTTTCAATTAACACTGTGCAAAACTGATTCCGAACGACACGTACAGACTAGTTCTTGTGTAGTTGCATTCAATTTTTTCCATTCTACTTCACTAAACATCTCCATATGAGATCCAATTACTTGTAGGGAAATGCAAGAGACCTCAGTTATGATGATGCACTAGGTCGATAGCTGGGACTTTGTGTATGTTCTCGAAATGCGTTTGTCGAGTGCCCATTAAGAAAGTTTCTATACAAGTTTCTGAACGAAATCCTTAATAAAAGTTCTCCAAAAGTTCCATATGAAAGAATCCTTTGAAGCATCTAGTCGTCACAAACATTTTGACTACTTGTGGAGCCAAACCGGACTCCGTATGAGCCAGATATCCATGTTTCACTTAACACTGCGCAAAACTGATTACGAACGGCAGTTACAGACTAGTTCTTGTGTAGTTGCATTTGATTTTTTTGATTATACTTCACTAAACATCTCCATATGAGATCCAATTACTTGTAGCGAAATGCAAGAGACCTCGGTTATGATGATGCACTAAGTCCATAGCTGGGACTTTGTGTATGTTCTCGAAATGCGTTTGTCGAGTGCTCATTAAGAAAGTTTCTATACAAGTTTCCGAACGAACTCCTTAAGAAAAGTTCTCCAAAAGTTCCCTATGAAAGAGTCCTTTTAAGCATCTGGTCGTCACAAATGTTTTGACTACTTGTGGAGCCAAAACGGACTCCGTATGAGTCAGATATCCATGTTTCAGTTAACACTCCGCAAAACTGATTCTGAACGGCAGTTACAAACTAGTTCTTGTGTAGTTGCATTCGATTTTTTCCATTATACTTCGCTAAACATCTCCATATGAGATCCAATTACTTGGAGGGAAATGCAAGAGACCTCGGTTATGATGATGCACTAGGTCCATAGCTGGGACTTTGTGTATGTTCTCGAAATGCGTTTGTCGAGTGCTCATTAAGAATGTTTCTATACAAGTTTCTGAACAAACTCCTTAAGAAAAGTTCTCAAAAAGTTCCCTATGAAAGAATCCATTGAAGCATCTGGTCGTCACAAATGTTTTGACTACTTGTGGGGCCAAAACGGACTCCGTATGAGTCACATATCCACGTTTCAGTTAACACTGCGCAAAACTGATTCCGTACGACAGTTACAGACTAGTTCTTGTGTAGTTGCATTCGATTTTTTCCATTCTACTTCACTAAACATCTCCATATGAGATCCAATTACTTGTAGGGAAATGCAAGAGACCTCAGTTATGATGATTCACTAGGTCCATAGCTGGGACTTTGTGTATGTTCTCGAAATGCGTTTGTCGAGTGCCCATTAAGAAAGTTTCTATACAAGTTTCTGAACGAAATCCTTAATAAAAATTCTCCAAAAGTTCCATATGAAAGAATCCTTTGAATCAGCTAGTCATCACAAACATTTTGACTACTTGTGGAGCCAAAACGGACTCCGTATGAGCCAGATATCCATGTTTCAGTTAACATTGCGCAAATTTGATTACGAACGGCAGTTACAGACTAGTTCTTGTGTAGTTGCATTTGATTTTTTTGATTATACTTCACTAAACATCTCCATATGAGATCCAATTACTTGTAGTGAAATGCAAGAGACCTCGGTTACGATGATGCACTAGGTCCATAGCTGGGACTTTGTGTATGTTCTCGAAATGCGTTTGTCGAGTGCTCATTAAGAAAGTTTCTATACAAGTTTCCGAACGAACTCCTTAAGAAAAGTTCTCCAAAAGTTCCCTATGAAAGAGTCCTTTTAAGCATCTGGTCATCACAAATGTTTTGACTACTTGTGGAGCCAAAACGGACTCCGTATGTGTCAGATATCCATGTTTCAGTTAACACTCCGCAAAACTGATTCCGAACGGCAGTTACAAACTATTTCTTGTGTAGTTGCATTCGATTTTTTCCATTATACTTCAGTAAACATCTCCATATGAGATCCAATAATTTGGAGGGAAATGCAAGAGACCTCGGTTATGATGATGCACTAGGTCCATAGCTGGGACTTTGTGTATGTTCTCGAAATGCGTTTGTCGAGTGCTCATTAAGAATGTTTCTATACAAGTTTCTGAACAAACTCCTTAAGAAAAGTTCTCAAAAAGTTCCCTATGAAAGAATCCTTTGAAGCATCTGGTCGTCACAAACGTTTTGACTACTTGTGGGGCCAAAACGGACTCCGTATGAGTCACATATCCATGTTTCAGTTAACACTGCGCAAAACTGATTCCGTACGACAGTTACAGACTAGTTCTTGTGTAGTCGCATTCGATTTTTTCCATTCTACTTCACTAAGCATCTCCAAAAGAGATCCAATTACTTGTAGGGAAATGCAAGAGACCTCGGTTATGATGATGCACTAGGTCCATAGCTGGGACTTTGAGTATGTTCTTGAAATGCGTTTGCCAAGTGCTCATTAAGAAAGTTTCTATACAAGTTTCTGAACGAACTCGTTAAGAAAAGTTCTCCAAAAGTTCCCTATGGAAGAATCCTTAGAAGCATCTGGTCGTCACAAACATTTTGACTACTTGTGGAGCCAAAACAGACTCCGTATGAGTCAGATATCCATGTTTCAGTTAACACTGCGCAAAACTAATTCCGACCGACCGTTACAGACTAGTTCTTGTGTAGTTGCATTCGATTTTTTCCATTCTACTTCACTAAACATCCCCATATGAGATCCATTTACTTGTAGGGAAATGCAAGAGACCTCGGTTATGATGATGCACTAGGTCCATAGCTGGGACTTTGTGTATGTTCTCGAATTGCGTTTGTCGAGTGCTCTTTAAGAAAGTTTCTATACAAGTTTCTGAACGAACTGCTTAAGAAAAGTTCTCCAAACATTATCTATGAAAGAATCCTTTGAAGCATCTGGTCACCACAAACGTTTTGACTACTAGTGGAGCCAAAGCGGACTCCGTATGAGTCAGATATCCATGTTTCAATTAACACTGTGCAAAACTGATTCCGAACGACAGGTACAGACTAGTTCTTGTGTAGTTGCATTCGATTTTTTGCATTCTACTTCACTAAACATCTCCATATGAGATACAATTACTTGTAGGGAAATGCAAGAGACCTCGGTTATGATGATGCACTAGGTCCATAGCAGGGACTTTCTGTATGTTCTCGAAATGCGTTTGTCGAGTGCTCATTAAGAAAGTTTCTATACAAGCTTCTGAATGAACTCCTTAAGAAACTTTCTCCAAAAGTTACCTATGAAAGAATCCTTTGAAGCCTCCGGTCGTCACAAACGTTTTGACTACTTGTGGAGCCAAAACGGACTCCGTATGAGTCAGATATCCATGTTTCAATTAACACTGTGCAAAACTGATTCCGAACGACACGTACAGACTAGTTCTTGTGTAGTTGCATTCGATTTTTTCCATTCTAGTTCACTAAACATCTCCATATGAGATCCAATTAGTTGTACGGAAATGCAAGAGACCTCGGTTATGATGATGCACTAGGTCGATAGCTGGGACTTTGTGTATGTTCTTGAAATGCGTTTGTCGAGTGCCCATTAAGAAAGTTTCTATACAAGTTTCTGGACGAACTCCTTAAGAAAAGTTCTCAAAAAGTTCCCTATGAAAGAATCCTTTGAAGCATCTGGTCGTCACAAACGTTTTGACTACTTGTGGGGCCAAAACGGACTCCGTATGAGTCACATATCCATGTTTCAGTTAACACTGCGCAAAACTGATTCCGTACGACAGTTACAGACTAGTTCTTGTGTAGTCGCATTCGATTTTTTCCATTCTACTTCACTAAACATCTCCAAAAGAGATCCAATTACTTGTAGGGAAATGCAAGAGACCTCGGTTATGATGATGCACTAGGTCCATAGCTGGGACTTTGAGTATGTTCTCGAAATGCGTTTGCCAAGTGCTCATTAAGAAAGTTTCTATACAAGTTTCTGAACGAACTCGTTAAGAAAAGTTCTCCAAAAGTTCCCTATGAAAGAATCCTTTTAAGCATCTGGTCGTCACAAACGTTTTGAGTACTTGTGGAGCCAAAACGGACTCCGTATGAGTCAGATATCCATGTTTCAGTTGACACTCCGCAAAACTAATTCCGAACGGCAGTTACAAACTAGTTCTTGTGTAGTTGCATTCGATTTTTTCCATTCTACTTCACTAAACATCCCCATATGAGATCCATTTACTTGTAGGGAAATGCAAGAGACCTCGGTTATGATGATGCACTAGGTCCATAGCTGGGACTTTGTGTATGTTCTCGAATTGCGTTTGTCGAGTGCTCTTTAAGAAAGTTTCTATACAAGTTTCTGAACGAACTGCTTAAGAAAAGTTCTCCAAACATTATCTATGAAAGAATCCTTTGAAGCATCTGGTCACCACAAACGTTTTGACTACTAGTGGAGCCAAAGCGGACTCCGTATGAGTCAGATATCCATGTTTCAATTAACACTGTGCAAAACTGATTCCGAACGACAGGTACAGACTAGTTCTTGTGTAGTTGCATTCGATTTTTTGCATTCTACTTCACTAAACATCTCCATATGAGATACAATTACTTGTAGGGAAATGCAAGAGACCTCGGTTATGATGATGCACTAGGTCCATAGCAGGGACTTTCTGTATGTTCTCGAAATGCGTTTGTCGAGTGCTCATTAAGAAAGTTTCTATACAAGCTTCTGAATGAACTCCTTAAGAAACTTTCTCCAAAAGTTACCTATGAAAGAATCCTTTGAAGCCTCCGGTCGTCACAAACGTTTTGACTACTTGTGGAGCCAAAACGGACTCCGTATGAGTCAGATATCCATGTTTCAATTAACACTGTGCAAAACTGATTCCGAACGACACGTACAGACTAGTTCTTGTGTAGTTGCATTCGATTTTTTCCATTCTAGTTCACTAAACATCTCCATATGAGATCCAATTAGTTGTACGGAAATGCAAGAGACCTCGGTTATGATGATGCACTAGGTCGATAGCTGGGACTTTGTGTATGTTCTTGAAATGCGTTTGTCGAGTGCCCATTAAGAAAGTTTCTATACAAGTTTCTGGACGAACTCCTTAAGAAAAGTTCTCAAAAAGTTCCCTATGAAAGAATCCTTTGAAGCATCTGGTCGTCACAAACGTTTTGACTACTTGTGGGGCCAAAACGGACTCCGTATGAGTCACATATCCATGTTTCAGTTAACACTGCGCAAAACTGATTCCGTACGACAGTTACAGACTAGTTCTTGTGTAGTCGCATTCGATTTTTTCCATTCTACTTCACTAAACATCTCCAAAAGAGATCCAATTACTTGTAGGGAAATGCAAGAGACCTCGGTTATGATGATGCACTAGGTCCATAGCTGGGACTTTGAGTATGTTCTCGAAATGCGTTTGCCAAGTGCTCATTAAGAAAGTTTCTATACAAGTTTCTGAACGAACTCGTTAAGAAAAGTTCTCCAAAAGTTCCCTATGAAAGAATCCTTTTAAGCATCTGGTCGTCACAAACGTTTTGAGTACTTGTGGAGCCAAAACGGACTCCGTATGAGTCAGATATCCATGTTTCAGTTGACACTCCGCAAAACTAATTCCGAACGGCAGTTACAAACTAGTTCTTGTGTAGTTGCATTCGATTTTTTCCATTCTACTTCACTAAACATCTCCATATGAGAACAAATTAATTGTAGGGAAATGCAAGAGACCTCGGTTATGATGATGCACTATGTCCATAGCTGGGACTTTCTGTATGTTCTCGGAATGCGTTTGCCGAGTGCTCATTAGGAAAGTTTCTATACAAATTTCTGAATGAACTCCTTAAGAAACGTTCTCCAAAAGTTCCCTATGAAAGAATCCTTTGAAGCATCTGGTCGTCACAAACGTTTTGACTACTTGTGGAGCCAAAACGGACTCCGTATGAGTCAGATATCCATGTTTCAGTTAACACTGCGCAAAACTGATTTCGAACGACAGTTACAGACTAGTTCTTGTCTAGTTGCATTCGATTTTTTCAATTCTACTTCACAAAACATCTCCATATGAGATCCAATTACTTGTAGGTAAATGCAAGAGACCTTGGTTATCATGATGCACTAGGTCCATAGCTGGGACTTTGTGTATGTTCTCGAATTGCCTTTGTCGAGTGCTCAGTAAGAAAGTGTCTATACAAGATTCTGAACGAACTCCTTAATAAAAGTACTCCAAAATATCCCTATGAAATAATAATTTGAAGCATCTGGTCGTCACGAACGTTTTGACTACTTGTGTAGCCAAAACGGACTCCGTATGAGTCAGATATCCATGTTTCAGTTAACACTGCACAAAACTGATTCCGAACGACAGTTACAGACTAGTTCTTGTGTAGTTGCATTCGATTTTTTCCATTCTACTTCACTAAACATCTCCATATGAGATCCAGTTACTTGTAGGGAAATGCAAGAGACCTCGGTTATGATGATGCACTAGGTCCATAGCTGGGGCTTTGTGTATGTTCTCGAAATTCGTTTGTCACTCATTAAGAAAGTTTCTATACAAGTTTCTGAATGAAGTCCTTAAGAAAAGTTCTCCAAAAGTTCCCTATGAAAGAATTGTTTGAAGCATCTGGTCGTCACAAACGTTTTGACAACTTGTGGAGCCAAAACGGGCTCCGTATGAGTCAGATATCCATGTTTCAGTTAACACTCCGCAAAACTGATTCCGAACGGCAGTTACAAACTAGTTCTTGTGTAGTTGCATTCGATTTTTTCCATTATACTTCACTGAACATCTCCATATGAGATCCAATTACTTGTAGCGAAATGCAAGAGACCTCGGTTATGATGATGCACTAGGTCCATAGCTGGGACTTTGTGTATGTTCTCGGAATGCGTTTGTCGAGTGCTCATTAAGAAAGTTTCTATACAAGTTTCTGAACGAACTCCTTAAGAAAAGTTCTCCAAAAGTTCCCTATGAAAGAATCCTTTTAAGCATCTGGTCGTCACAAACGTTTTGACTACTTGTGGAGCCAAAACGGACTCCGTATGAGTCAGATATCCATGTTTCAGTTAACACTCCGCAAAACTGATTCCGAACGGCAGTTACAGACTAGTTCTTGTGTAGTTGCATTCGATTTTTTCCATTATACTTCACTAAACATCTCCATATCAGATCCAATTACTTGTAGGTAAATGCAAGAGACCTCGGTTATGATGATGCACTAGGTCCATAGCTGGGACTTTGCGTATGTTCTCGGAATGCGTTTGTCGAGTGCTCATTAAGAAACTTTCTATACAAGTTTCTGAACGAACTCCTTAAGAAAAGTTCCCCAAAAGTTCCCTATGAAAGAATCCTTTCAAGCATCTGGTCGTCACAAACATTTTGACTACTTAAGGAGCCAAAACAGATTCCGTATGAGTCAGATATCCATGTTCCAGTTAACACTGCGCAAAACTGATTCCGAACGACAGTTACACACTAGTTCTTGTGTAGTTGCATTCGATTTTTTCCATTCTACTTCACTAAACATCTCCATATGAGATCCAATTACTTGTAGGGAAATGCAAGAGACCTCGGTTATGATGATGCACTAGGTCCATAGCTGGGACTTTGTGTATGTTCTCGAAATGCGTTTGTCGAGTGCTCATTAAAAAAGTTTCTATACAAGTTTCTGAACGGACTTTTTAAGAAACATTCTCCAAAAGTTACCTATGAAAGAATCCTTTGAAGCATCTGGTCGTCACAAACGTTTTGACTACTTGTGGAGCCAAAACGGACTCCGTATGAGTCAGATATCCATGTATCAATTAACACTGTGCAAAACTGATTCCGAACGACACGTACAGACTAGTTCTTGTGTAGTTGCATTGATTTTTTCCATTCTACTTCACTAAACATATCCATATGAGATCCAATTACTTGTAGGGAAATGCAAGAGACCTCGGTTATGATGATGCACTAGGTCGATAGCTGGGACTTTGTGTATGTTCTCGAAATGCGTTTGTCGAGTGCCCATTAAGAAAGTTTCTATACAAGTTTCTGAACAAAATCCTTAATAAAAGTCCTCCAAAAGTTCCATATAAAAGAATCCTTTGAAGCATCTAGTCGTCACAAACGTTTTGACTACTTGCGGGGCCAAAACGGACTCCGTATGAGTCAGATATCCATGTTTCAGTTAACACTGCACAAAACTGATTACGAACGGCAGTTACAGACTAGTTCTTGTGTTGTTGCATTTGATTTTTTTGATTATACTTCACTAAACATCTCCATATGAGATCCGATTACTTGTAGTGAAATGCAAGAGACCTCGGTTATGATGATGCACTAGGTCCATAGCTGGGACTTTGTGTATGTTCTCGAAATGCGTTTGTCGAGTGCTCATTAAGAAAGTTTCTATACAAGTTTCCGAACGAACTCCTTAAGAAAAGTTCTCCAAAAGTTTCCTATGAAAGAATCATTTGAAGCATCTGGTCGTCACAAATGTTTTTACTACTAGTGGAGCCAAAACGGACTCCGTATGAGTCAGATATCCATGTTTCAGTTAACACTCCGCAAAACTGATTCCGAACGGCAGTTACAAACTAGTTCTTGTGTAGTTGCATTCGATTTTTTCCATTATACTTCACTAAACATCTCCATATGAGATCCAATTACTTGTAGGGAAATGCAAGAGACCTCGGTTATGATGATGCACTAGGTCCATAGCTGGGACTTTCTGTATGTTCTCGGAATGCGTTTGTGGAGTGCTCATTAAGAAAGTTTCTATACAAGTTTCTGAATGAACTCCTTAAGAAACGTTCTCAAAAAGGTCCATATGAAAAAAATCCTTTGAAGCATCTGGTTGACACAAACGTTTTGACTACTTGTGA
This sequence comes from Aegilops tauschii subsp. strangulata, assembly GCF_002575655.3. NCBI lineage: Eukaryota > Viridiplantae > Streptophyta > Magnoliopsida > Poales > Poaceae > Aegilops > Aegilops tauschii. The sequence goes on along the minus strand of NC_053036.3, from coordinate 507,343,675 downwards.
AGCCAAAACGGACTCCGTATGAGTCAGATATCCATGTTTCAGTTAACACTACGCAAAACTGATTCCGAACGACAGTTACAGACTAGTTCTTGTGTAGTTGCATTCAATTTTTTCCATTCTACTTCACTAAACATCCCCATGTGAGATACAATTACTTGTAGGGAAATGCAAGAGACCTCGGTTATGATGATGCACTAGGTCCATAGCTGGGACTTTGTGTATGTTCTCGAAATGCGTTTGTCGAGTGCTCATTAAGAAAGTTTCTATACAAGTTTCTGAACGAGCTCCTTAAGAAACTTTCTCCAAAAGTTACCTATGAAAGAATCCTTTGAAGCATCTAGTTGTCAAAAACGTTTTGACTACTTGTGGAGCCAAAACAGACTCCGTATGAGTCAGATATCCATGTTTCAATTAACACTGTGCAAAACTGATTCCGAACGACAGGTACAGACTAGTTCTTGTGTAGTTGCATTCGATTTTTTCCATTCTACTTCACTAAATATCTCCATATGAGATCCAATTACTTGTAGGGAAATGCAAGAGACCTCGGTGATGATGATGCAATAGGTCCATAGCTGGGACTTTGTCTATGTTCTGGAAATGCCTTTGTCGAGTGCTCATTAAGAAAGTTTCTATACAAGTTTCTGAACGAACTCCTTAATAAAAGTTCTCCAAAAGTTCCATATGAAAGAATACTTTGAAGCATCTGGTCGACACAAACGTTTTGACTACTTGTGGAGCCAAAACGGACTCCGTATGAGTCAGATATCCATGTTTCAGTTAACACTGCGCAAAACTGATTCCGAACGACAGTTACAGACTAGTTCTTGTGTTGTTGCATTCAATTTTTTCCATTCTACTTCACTAAACATCCCCATATGAGATACATTTACTTGTAGGGAAATGCAAGAGACCTCAGTTATGATGATGCACTAGGTCCATAGCAGGGACTTTGTGTATGTTCTCGAAATGCGTTTGTCGAGTGCTTATGAAGAAAGTTTCTATACAAGTTTCTGAACGAACTCCTTAAGAAACTTTCTCCAAAAGTTACCTATGAAAGAATCCGTTGAAGCCTCCGGTCGTCACAATCGTTTTGACTACTTGTGGAGCCAAAACGGACTTCGTATGAGTCAGATATCCATTTTTCAATTAACGCTGTGCAAAACTGATTCCGAACGACAGGTACAGACTAGTTCTTGTGTAGTTGCATTCAATTTTTTCCATTCTACTTCACTAAACATCTCCATATGAAATCCAATTACTTGTAGGGAAATGCAAGAGACCTCGGTTATGATGATGCACTAGGTCGATAGCTGGGACTTTGTGTATGTTCTCGAAATGCGTTTGTCGAGTGCCCATTAAAAAGTTTCTATACAAGTTTCTGAACGAACTTCTTAATAAACGTTCTCCCAAAGTTCCATATGAAAGAATCCTTTGAAGCATATGGTCGACACAAACGTTTTGACTACTTGTGGAGCCAAAACGGACTCCTTATGAGTCAGATATCCATGTTTCAGTTAACACTGTGCAAAACTGATTCCGAACGACAGTTACAGACTAATTCTTGTGTAGTTGCATTCAATTTTTTCCGTTCTACTTCACTAAACATCCCCATATGAGATACAATTACTTGTAGGGAAATGCAAGAGACCTCGGTTATGATGATGCACTAGGTCCATAGCTGGGACTTTGTGTATGTTCTTGAAATGCGTTTGTCGAGTGCTCATTAAGAAAGTTTCTATACAAGTTTCTGAACGGACTCCTTAAGAAACTTTCTCCAAAAGTTCCATATGAAAGAATCCTTTGAAGCATCTAGTCGTCACAAACGTTTTGACTACTTGTGGAGCCAAAACGGACTCCGTATGAGTCAGATATCCATGTTTCAATTAACACTGTGCAAAACTGATTCCGAACGACAGGTACACACTAGTTCTTGTGTAGTTGCATTCGATTTTTTCCATTCTACTTCACTAAACATGTCCATATGAGATCCAACTACTTGTTGGGAAATGCAAGAGACCTCGGTTATGATGATGCACTAGGTCCATAGCTGGGACTTTGTGTATGTTCTCGAAATACGTTTGTCGAGTGCCCATTCAGAAAGTTTCTATACAAGTTTCTGACTGAACTCCTTAATAAAAGTTCTCCAAAAGTTCCATATGAAAGAATCCTTTGAAGCATCTAGTCGTTACAAACGTTTTGACTACTTGTGGAGCCAAAACGGACTCCGTATGAGTCAGATATCCATGTTTCAGTTAACACTGCGCAAAACTGATTACGAACGGCAGTTACAGACTAGTTCTTCTGTAGTTGCATTTGATTTTTTTGATTATACTTCACTAAACATCTCCATATGAGATCCAATTACTTGTAGTGAAATGCTAGAGACCTCGGTTATCATGATGCACTAGGTCCATAGCTGGGACTTTGTGTATGTTCTCGAAATGCGTTTGTCGAGTGCTCATTAAGAAAGTTTCTATACAAGTTTCCGAACGAACTCCTTAAGAAAAGTTCTCCAAAAGTTCCCTATTTAAGAATCGTTGGAAGCATTTGGTCATCACAAACGTTTTGACTACTTGTGGAGCCAAAACGGACTCCGTATGAGTCAGATATCCATGTTTCAGTTAACACTCCGCAAAACTGATTCTGAACGGTAGTTACAGACTAGTTCTTGTGTAGTTGCATTCGATTTTTTCCATTATACTTCACTAAAAATCTCCATATGAGATCCAATTACTTGTAGGGAAATGCAAGAGACCTCGGTTATGATGATGCACTAGGTCCATAGCTGGGACTTTGTGTATGTTCTCGAAATGCGTTGGTCGAGTGCTCATTAAGAAAGTTTCTATACAAGTTTCTGAACGAACTCCTTAAGAAAAGTTCTCCAAAAGTTCCCTATGAAAGAATCCTTTGAAGCATCTGGTCGACACAAACGTTTCGACTACTTGTGGAGCCAAGACGGACTCTGTATGAGTCAGATATCCATGTTTCAGTAAACATTGCGCAAAACTGATTCTGAACGGCAGTTACAGACTAGTGCTTGTGTAGTTGCATTTGATTTTTTTGATTCTACTTCACTAAACATCCCCATATGAGATACAATTACTTGTAGGGAAATGCAAGAGACCTCGGTTATGATGATGCACTAGGTCCATAGCTGGGACTTTGTGTATGTTCTCGAAATGCGTTTGTCGAGTGCTCATTAAGAAAGTTTCTGTACAAGTTTCTGAACGAACTCCTTAAGAAACTTTCTCCAAAATTTACCTATGAAAGAATCATTTGAAGCATCTGGTTGTCACAAACGTTTTGACTACTTGTGGAGGCAAAACGGACTCCGTATGAGTCAGATATCCATGTTTCAATTAACACTGTGCAAAACTGATTCCGAACGACAGGTACAGACTAGTTCTTGTGTAGTTGCATTCAATTTTTTCCATTCTACTTCACTAAACATCTCCATATGAGATCCAATTACTTGTAGGGAAATGCAAGAGACCTCGGTTATGATAACCTTGCTCCTAGGTGGCTTCATCCTCCGTGTGGTGACTCCACTGGACTTTGCAAAATTGATAACCTTGCTGCGGGTGACTCGGCTGGCATACTCGAGAATCTTAACTGGTTTCTCCTCATAGGTCAAATCACTTTCCAACTGAATCGCTTCCAGTGGCACAGTATCTCTCAGTGGTATCTCAGCCATCTCTGCGTGGCACTTCTTCAACTGCGAAACGTGAAATATATCATGAACTCCAGACAATCCTTCGGGCAATTCCAGCTTGTAAGCAACCTCTCCCATACGTTCCAACACTCTGTATGGTCCGATAAAACGGGGCGCTAACTTTCCCTTAACTCCAAAGCGCTTCACTCCTCGAAGTGGTGATACTCGAAGATATACTCGGTCTCCGACTTCGTGAACTGTCTCTTTTCGTTTAGAATCAGCATAACTCTTCTGCCTGGACTGGGCTACCTTGAGCCTATCGCGAATCAACCTCACTTTCTGTTCAGACTCCTTAATCAAATCTGGTCCAAACAACTCACGGTCTCCAACTTCGTCCCATAACAACGGCGTTCTACACCTTCTTCCGTACAAAGGTCGAAAGGGGCCATCTTCAAACTGGTTTGATAACTGTTGTTATAAGAAATCTCCGCATATGGCAAATTGTCGTCCCAACTAGATCCATAATCTAGTGCACATGCTCTCAACATGTCCTCCAAAATCTGGTTGACTCTCTCGGTCTGTCCATCTGTCTGTGGGTGAAATGTTGTACTAAATTCCAGCCTGGTTCCCAATGTCTCATGTAACTGCTTCCAAAACTTCGAGGTAAATTGGGTTCCTCTGTCTGATACAATGGTCCTCGGGACTCCATGCAAACATACGATCCTGGTCATGTATATCTTTGCCAACTTAGCACTGGTATAAGTGGTCTTTACTGGAATGAAATGGGCCACTTTCGTTAAACGGTCAACTACAACCCATATTGAGTCATAGCCTGAACGAGTCCTGGGTAATCCTGTGATAAAATCCATGCCTATTTTATCCCACTTCCATTCGGGTATCGGCAATGGCTGTAGCAATCCTGCTGGCTTCTGATGCTCTGCCTTCACTCTCTGACACACATCACAAACTGCTACATATTCTGCAATATCCTTCTTCATTCCGGTCCACCAGAAAATATTCTTCAAATCCAAATACATCTTCGTATTTCCTGGGTGAATCGAGTATGGTGAATCATGGGCTTCTTGCAAAATTAACTTCCTGATCTCCGGATCATTTGGTACATATACGCGGCCCTCGAACCATAAGGTATCGTGCTCATCCTCACGAAATCCCTTGGCTTTTCCTTTGCTCATCTTCTCCTTTATCTCTTCAATCTCCTTGTCTGTCTTCTGAGCTTCTCTGATCCTTTCCATCAAGGTAGACTGAATCTCCAGTGTCGCTAAATAGCCTCTTGGGACTATCTCCAAACATAGCTCGCGAAGGTCCTCGGCTAACTCCTGAGGTAACTCTCCTGTCATGAGGGTGTTGACATGACTCTTACGGCTCAATGCGTCTGCTACTACGTTAGCCTTTCCAGGGTGATAATGCAATCTCATATCATAATCTTTAATGAGCTCCAACCATCTCCGCTGTCTGAGATTTAACTCCTTCTGCGTGAAAATGTACTTCAAACTCTTGTGATCCGTGTACACTTCACAATGGTTTCCGATGAGAAAATGTCTCCATGTCTTCAATGCATGCACCACGGCTGCTAACTCCAAATCGTGCGTAGCATAATTCTTCTCATGGGGTTTAAGTTGTGAAGCATATGACACAACTCTTCCTTCATGCATGAGCACTGCTCCAAGTCCTCGACGAGACGCGTCGCAATAAACTTCATAATCCTTGCGTTGATCTGGCAGAATCAACACTGGTGATGTAACCAATCGTTTCTTCAACTCTTGGAAACTAGCTTCACATTCCTCAGTCCAATTGAATTTGGTGTCTTTCTTCAATAGCTCAGTCATGGGCTTAGCAATCTTCGAGAAATTCTCGATGAATCTCTGGTAGTATCCTGCAAGTCCAAGAAAACTCCGGATTTCTCCAACTGTCGTGGGTGATTCCCAACTTGTCACTGTGTCAACCTTGGCAGGGTCTACTGCTATTCCTTCTCCAGAAATAACATGTCCAAGGAATCCAACTTCCTTCAGCCAAAACTCACATTTGCTGAACTTAGCATATAACTGATGTTCTCTGAGCTTCTCAAGTACCAATCGTAAATGCTCCTCATGCTCTTCCTCATCCTTGGAAAAGATTAAAATATCATCAATGAACACTACGACGAACTTATCCAAAAACTCCATAAACACTTTGTTCATCAGGTTCATGAAATAGGCAGGTGCGTTAGTCAGACCAAATGACATAACGGTATACTCATACAATCCATATCTGGTGGTAAATGCCGTCTTGGGTATATCCTGCTCTCGAATCTTTAACTGATGGTATCCTGATCGTAGATCGATCTTGGAAAATACTTTAGCTCCTTGTAGGCGGTCAAACAAATCATTGATCATCGGCGGTGGGTACTTGTTTTTGATGGTCACTTCATTCAATCCTCGGTAATCAACAACCATCCTCAGCGATCCATCTTTCTTCTCCACTAGAAGTACTGGTGATCCCCAAGGTGACGAACTTGGGCGAATATAGCCTTTATCCAGTAACTCCTTGATCTGCTTCTTAATTTCCTCCAAATCCTTTGCGGGCATCCTGTACGGTCTCTTAGATATTGGCCCTGTGCCTGGCAAAAGTTCAATCAAGAACTCAATGTCTCTATCTGGTGGCATGCCTGGCAACTCTTCTGAAAATACATCCGGATAGTCCTTCACCACTGGTACTTCCTCCTGTACAACTCCTGATAAGGAATTTACTTGAGTCCTCTTCGGCATATGTCGGGATACATACTTGATCCTCTTTCCTTTCGGGGTGGTAAGCAAAATTGTCTTGCTGGCACAATCGATGTTTCCTCCATACAACGATAGCCAATCCATTCCCAAAATCACATCCAAACCTTGCGATTCCAAAACAATGAGGTCTGAGGGGAAAACATGCCTACCAATGGCCAATGGTATCTGAAAACATCCTTGGGTGGCCATATACTCTGCTCCTGGCGAGGTTACTAACATAGGGTTTCTGAGAACTTTGGTGGACATCTTAAACTTATTCACGAATCCCCTTGATATGTATGAATGCGATGCACTAGTATCGAAAAGAACGGTTGCAGTAAATGACTTAACCAAAAACTTACCTATTACTGCATCAGGCTGAGCTTCAACCTCCTCCACGCTCACGTGGTTCACATGTCCTTTGTTGAACGGGTTCGGCTTCTTCCCAGAGCTTCCATTGCCATTTCCATTTTGGGCTTCAGGACATTCATTGGCATAATGTCCATTCTTCTGACACTTAAAACAAGTGACTTGGCTCAATTCCCTCTTGGCTGGGGTAGATGGGTTGGTGCGGTTCTGTCCGTTGCTTCCTCCATTCCCATTACCATTTTTAGAGCCATTATGGTTGTGCGAACTACCTCCTCCATGGGTATGCTGAAACTGTCCTCCCGGCTTCGGGGTAAATCGAGGCTTCTGCTGAGCTCCTGAGTTATACTTCCCTTGTCCATACTTCCTCTTACGGTTTTCAATCTGCTGTTGCTTTCCTTCAATCATGAGAGCTCTATCTACCAGCTCCTGGTAGTTGTTGAAGGTTGCTACCATCAACTGCATACTCAGTTCATCATTCAATCCTTCCAAAAACTTCTCCTTCTTGGCTGCATCTGTAGCAACGTCATCTGGTGCATAACGTGCTAACTTACTGAATTCCTCCACATACTGGCCTACGGTGCGTCCTCCTTGGCGTAGGTTGCGAAACTCACGCTTCTTCATAGCCATAGCTCCTGCTGAAACATGTGCTGTACGGAAAGCTTGCTGAAACTGGTCCCATGTGACAGTGTCAATAGGGTGTGTGGCTGTATAATTCTCCCACCATGATGCTGCGGGTCCATCTAGCTGATGTGCGGCAAAACGCACTCTTTCCGCATCTATGCATCCTGCAGTGGTCAACTCCCTTCCAACTTTGCGGAGCCAATCATCTGCAACAATCGGCTCGGTGCTACTGGAAAACACCGGCGGGTTTAGCCTTAAGAAACGGGCTAAGTGATCAACAGGTGGTGGTGGCGGTGGGTTGTTGTTGTTGTTGTTGTTGTTGTTGTTGTTGTTGTTGTTGTTGTTGTTGCCTTGGTTCTGCACTAACACTTGCATCAGGGCATTCTGTTGCTGAATCAACTGGGTGATCTCTGGCGGGAAAACAAATCCGGTGTCGCGTCTCGGAGGCATCTGATAGGTTTAGAAAAGATGAGAGTTAAGAATAGAATGAGGTCTAGAGAGAAAACACTACCCATATGCTCATGAGACAAATTCAATCAATATCACTCAATCAATTCAAACAAGGCAAAACAATCGATCTACTAGCGTTACAAAGTGCTTGAACTATACTATTAAATGGGGGGAAACTACTACTGATATGGTGGTCTACTAGAAATTCTGATCCGTTGAAGACTCCATGATGTCTGCTCCAGCTTCATCAACCCAGTCATCTTCACTTGGTTCTGAGTCGGTGTCGTCGATGATGATGTAGTTATCCGGACAAGTGCATTCGTCGACTTCTGCTTTTGGCACTGGATTTCCCATGAATACTCCAATCTTCTTCTCCAGGTCGTCATTCTTCCCTACTAGTGCGTTGATTTCCTCCAAATAATCTTCGCGTGTAGCCTTGAGTTCTTCTTGGAGTTCCTTGATCTTCGTTAATGCCTTCTTCAGTTCTTCCTTGTCCGTGCACATCTGGTTCTCCTGGCGACGAATATGTTGGTTCTGCTCCTGGATGAAAGCTGCGATTGATCCATCCTTCTTGGTTCTGATCATCTCCCATTGTGCATTTCGGCGTCCACAAATTTGGTAAATTGTATCCTTAAGCTCCTGGTAGTAGACTTCTCCAATGCGTCCCATGGCAATGTGTGCGGCCATGCTCTTCCCTAAACTCCACGTTGGTGCTTCGAAAACCAATCTTATGGCACTAAACATCCTTCCTGGAATGATAACTTGAATCTTCCAGCTCTCCTCTTCAGGTAATGTGGCGTTGTAGGTTCCGGTGATGCTTGGTATTCCTATGTTCAAGTACTTGGTGACTTCCTTCAAGTGTCGACCAAACGGCGTGTCTTCATCTGGTTGCAGGAACTTGCTCCTTGCATTCGCCATTCCTAAAAGAGTAGAAAGAGAAGAGGGGTCAGAAATGAGAAGAGAGAAGCTTTCTAGGGCTTAAGCTTAGTGGTCGTGTCCTACAGTCAGCGTGTGCTCTGATACCAACTTTGTAGCGACCAGACCTCAAATGGTCTGTGCTGCTGTGCACCAGTGTCATCCTTGGATCAGTAATGCTGACACGCACAGTACAAATGGAGGATTTATAACAGAGTAGCAATCACACACTTATTACATCGAATATCTCCAAAGAGAATAAGTATGATAAAGATGGCTTAAGGCCATCTAATAACGATAACAGCGGAAGACTTGGAAGATAAGTGAGTCCATCAACTCCAGCGGCATCACTGAGTATAAGACCACGACCTAAGGCACCTTACTCGTCGTCTGAAAAGTCTGCAACATGAAATGTTGCAGCCCGAAAACGGGTCAGCACATAGGATATGCTGGCAATGTAACACATAGAGAATAATGAACAATAACAATGCTATACTACATGCATATATGGCTGGTGGAAAGCTCTATGGTTACAGTTTTGCGAAAAGCCAATTTTATCCTACTCCAAAGGAATAAATTTTATTTAACTATCATGGTGGTTGTGAAACATTGAGATGGTTGACAGCATCTCAATCCCAATTAAGTGTCATCAATAACCCAACAAAATTAATTAGAAGTAACATAGTGATGAGATTCACATGATAATCCAAGTACTAGATACTCAAGTTGTCCATAACCGGGGACACGGCTAACCATGATTAGTTTATACACTCTGCAGAGGTTTGTGCACTTTTCCCCACAAGACTCGATCGCCTCCGCTTGATTCTCGCACTACATGATGTTTGAGAAACGGATGACCGAGACACAGTCTTTCAGAAGTGTTTGCACCTTACGTATGGGTAGACAGTTACACCTACTTTCCCCTACATCTGCTAGTCTACCACTGTAAGAGTTCACACAACTTAGTCAACTATGCTAGAGCCCATAATAGCTTGCGGCTGCACACGGAAGTTTCTAGCATGAATAATCTTATGATCCCTTTGAACCTGGGTGGCGGTCCAAAAGAAAAACAGGCAATCCTGGAATACCCAGGTACCTCAATCCACCCAGATGTGAGTTTTAGTTGCCACCTTAAGTAAACCATTAATTAACAATCTCACATCTGTCATGAAAATCTCTCAAACCCAATCCACGTCTACGAGCATAGCATGGCAATAATAAAAGCAACGTAGAAGTAACTCCCAAGGGTTTGATAATAAAACAGGTAATAGGTTCTACCTCAACTACTTCCCAATACCCACAATTTAATTAGATCCTAATCATGCAATGTTTGAGGAATAGATCTAATGCAATAAAACTGGGTATGGAAAGGTATGATCAAAGTGTTACTTGCCTTGCTGATGATCCGCAAAACCTAGCGATTTGAAGTAACAAGCGGCACACTCCGGGTACTCTATCGCAAACAAACAAGCATACAATCAGTACTCATCTAATGCACAGGTAAAACTCGAATAAAAGATCCAACCAGAAAGTTCAACTTAAGAACTCCGGTTTGCAAAAGAATCAACTCGAAAGTCAAACGGCGAAAGAAAATAGCTTCGTTTACTAATCTGGATCTAGGTCAAATTTTACTGTAGCAAAAACTTGTTTGAGTAGGTTAAACGGAAAGAGAATTTTGAGATGAAACTCTAGGCGCTTGAATCGCCTGATTCCGATAAACGAGCAAGAAGTTAAACAGAATCGAAGATTCGATCAGAAATCGAATCTGAGATAATCGCAGAAAAAACGGACGAAAAAGAAAAAACGGACGAACGGTTAAAGAACGGACGTTCGTTAACAGAGAAAAACCGACGAACGCGTTCGTTAAAACGAACGGTTCGGTGAACGCTCGCAAAATAATAAAACCGAAAAAAACCGATCTAGGGTTTTTTTTTAAAACGAAGGTTTTTTTTAACAAAAACCGGCAACGACGAACGGGGCAACGAGGCAGTACCTCATCGGGGCTCCGGCGGGGCTCCGGCTCGGCGGCGAGGGCGGCGAGGTGCGGGCTCGGGGGGGGGGCGAGGGGCGGCGGCTCCGGCGACGAACGCGGCGGCGGCGGCGAGGCGAGTGCGGGCGGCGGCGGCGACTCGATGAGAGGAGAGAGAGAGGGGGGTGTAAATAGGAAAGGGGGGCAGCAGCTTGGGGAAGGGGGCAAGGTGCGGCGGCGGGGCTTCCCGTGTCCGCCATGAACACGGCGACGGCGGCGTCGTGCGGGGAGAGGAGAGGGGCGCGGGGGTGGGCCGGCGGCCTGGGCTCGGCCCAGCGGGCGCGCGCGTCTGTTTTTTTTTAAATCGTTCTGCGGAAAATAATTCATAGAACAATAAATAAAAGTCAGAAAAATATAAAATAAATTTTTCCCGTCTAGTTAGAAAATCTAGAATAGGGTGAACATTTTTTTAACACGAAAATAAATATTTTGAAAACATGCAATATTTTTAATGCAATAAAAATAGCAAATAAAATCCAAATAATTCCAATAAATGATTTTAACATTTTTCCTCCAGTATTTCAATGGTTTTGGAGAAGTCATATTTTCTCCTCTCGTTTATTTATAAGATGAAATATTTTTCCGGAGAGAAAATAATTAAAACCAAAATCCTCGTCTTAATATTTGATAAAAATCAAATATGAAAATTCAAGAAAATCCCCAACTCTCTCCGGGGGTCTTTGAGTTGCTTAGGATTTATCGAGGATTTGTCAAAATGCAATCAAACATGATATGCAATGATGATCTATGTATAACATACCAAATTGAAAATTTGGGATGTTACAACATCTCCATATGAGATCCAATTACTTGTAGGGAAATGCAAGAGACCTCAGTTATGATGATGCACTAGGTCAAGAGCTGGGACTTTGTGTATGTTCTCGAATTGCCTTTGTTGAGTGCTCATTAAGAAAGTTTCTATACAAGTTTCTGAACGAACTCCTTAAGAAAAGTTCTCCAAAAGTTCCCTATGAAAGAATCGTTTGAAGCATCTGGTTGTCACAAACGTTTTGACTACTTGTGGAGCCAAAATGGACTCCGTATGAGTCAGATATCCATGTTTCAGTTAACACTGCGCAAAACTGATTCCGAACGACAGTTACAGACTAGTTCTTGTGTAGTTGCATTCGATTTTTCCATTCTACTTCACTAAATATCTCCATATGAGATTCAATTACTTGTAGGGAAATGCAACAGACCTCGGTTATGATGATGCACTAGGTCCATAGCTGGGACTTTGAGTATGTTCTCGAAATGCGTTTGTTGAGTGCTCATTAAGAAAATTTCTAGACAAGTTTCTGAACGAACTCCTTAAGAAAAGTTCCCCAAAAGTTCCCTATGAAAGAATCCTTTGAAGCATCTGGTCGTCACAAACGTTTTGACTACTTGTGGAGCCAAAACGGACTCCGTATGAGTCAGATATCCATGTTTCAGTTAACACTCCGCAAAACTGATTCCGAACGGCAGTTACAAACTAGTTCTTGTGTAGTTGCATTCGATTTTTTTCCATTATACTTCACTAAACATCTCCATATGAGATCCAATTACTTGTATGGGAAATGCAAGAGACCTCGGTTATGATGATGCACTAGGTCCATAGCTGGGACTTTGTGTATGTTCTCGGAATGCGTTTGTCGAGTGCTCATTAAGAAAGTTTCTATACAAGTTCCTGAACGGACTCCTTAAGAAACGTTCTCCAAAAGTTCCATATGAAAGAATCCTTTGAAGCATCTGGTCGACACAAACGTTTAGACTACTTGTGGAGCCAAAACGGACTCCGTATGAGTCAGATATCCATGTTTCAGTTAACACTGTGCAAAACTGATTCCGAACGACAATTACAGACTAGCTCTTGTGTAGTTGCATTCAGTTTTTTCCATTCTACTTCACTAAACATCCCCATAGGAGATACAATTACTTGTAGGGAAATGCAAGAGACCTCGGTTATGATGATGCACTAGGTCCATAGCTGGGACTTTGTGTATGTTCTTGAAATGCGTTTGTCGAGTGCTCATTAAGAAAGTTTCTATACAAGTTTCTGAATGGAATCCTTAAGAAACATTCTCCAAAAGTTCCATATGAAAGAATCCTTTGAAGCATCTGGTCATCACAAACGTTTTGACTACTTGTGGAGCCAAAACGGACTCCGTATGAGTCAGATATCCATGTTTCAGTTAACACTGCGCAAAACTGATTCCGACCGACAGTTACAAACTAGTTCTTGTGTAGTTGCATTCGATTTTTTCCATTCTACTTCACTAAACATCTCCATATGAGTCCCAGTTACTTGTAGGGAAATGCAAGAGACCTCGGTTATGATGATGCACTAGGTCCATAGCTGGGACTTTGTGTATGTTCCTGAAATGCGTTTGTCGAGTGCTCATTAAGAAAGTTTCTATACAAGTTTCTGAACGGACTCCTTAAGAAACGTTCTCCAAAAGTTCCATATGAAAGAATCCTTTGAAGCATCTGGCCGTCACAAACATTTTGACTACTTGTGGAGCCAAAACGGACTCCGTATGAGTCAGATATCCATGTTTCAATTAACACTGTGCAAAACTGATTCCGAACGACAGGTACACACTAGTTCTTGTGTAGTTGCATTCGATTTTTTCCATTCTACTTCACTAAACATCTCCATATGACATCCAATTACTTGTAGGGAAATTCAAGAGACCTCGGTTATGATGATGCACTAGGTCCATAGCTGGGACTTTGTGTATGTTCTCGAAATGCGTTTGTCGAGTGCTCATTAAGAAAGTTTCTATACAAGTTTCTGAACAAACTCCTTAAGAAACATTCTTCAAAAGTTCCATATGAAAGAATCCTTTGAAGCATCTGGTCGACACAAACGTTTTGACTACTTGTGGAGCCAAAACGGACTCCGTATGAGTCAGATATCCATGTTTCAGTTAACACTGCGCAAAACTGATTCCGAACGACAATTACAGACTAGCTCTTGTGTAGTTGCATTCAGTTTTTTCCATTCTACTTCACTAAACATCCCCATAGGAGATACAATTACTTGTAGGGAAATGCAAGAGACCTCGGTTATGATGATGCACTAGGTCCATAGCTGGGACTTTGTGTATGTTCTTGAAATGCGTTTGTCGAGTGCTCATTAAGAAAGTTTCTATACAAGTTTCTGAATGGAATCCTTAAGAAACGTTCTCCAAAAGTTCCATATGAAAGAATCCTTTGAAGCATCTGGTCATCACAAACGTTTTGACTACTTGTGGAGCCAAACCGGACTCCGTATGAGTCAGATATCCATGTTTCAGTTAACACTGCGCAAAACTGATTCCGACCGACAGTTACAAACTAGTTCTTGTGTAGTTGCATTCGGTTTTTTCCATTCTACTTCACTAAACATCTCCATATGAGTCCCAGTTACTTGTAGGGAAATGCAAGAGACCTCGGTTATGATGATGCACTAGGTCCATAGCTGGGACTTTGTGTATGTTCCTGAAATGCGTTTGTCGAGTGCTCATTAAGAAAGTTTCTATACAAGTTTCTGAACGGACTCCTTAAGAAACGTTCTCCAAAAGTTCCATATGAAAGAATCCTTTGAAGCATCTGGCCGTCACAAACATTTTGACTACTTGTGGAGCTAAAACGGACTCCGTATGAGTCAGATATCCATGTTTCAATTAACACTGTGCAAAACTGATTCCGAACGACAGGTACACACTAGTTCTTGTGTAGTTGCATTCGATTTTTTCCATTCTACTTCACTAAACATCTCCATATGACATCCAATTACTTGTAGGGAAATGCAAGAGACCTCGGTTATGATGATGCACTAGGTCCATAGCTGGGACTTTGTGTATGTTCTCGAAATGCGTTTGTCGAGTGCTCATTAAGAAAGTTTCTATACAAGTTTCTGAACAAACTCCTTAAGAAACATTCTTCAAAAGTTCCATATGAAAGAATCCTTTGAAGCATCTGGTCGACACAAACGTTTTGACTACTTGTGGAGCCAAAACGGACTCCGTATGAGTCAGATATCCATGTTTCAGTTAACACTGCGCAAAACTGATTCCGAACGACAGTTACAGACTAGTTCTTGTGTAGTTGCATTCGATTGTTTCCATTATACTTCACTAAGCATCTCCATATGAGATCCAATTACTTGTAGGGAAATGCAAGAGACCTCGGTTATGATGATGGACTAGGTCCATAGCTGGGACTTTGTGTATGTTCTCGGAATGCGTTTATCGAGTGCTCATTAAGAAAGTTTCTATACATGTTTCTGAACGAACTCCTTAAGAAAAGTTCTCCAAAAGTTCCATATGAAAGAATCCTTTGAAGCATCTGGTCGACACAAACGTTTTGACTACTTGTGGAGCCAACACGGACTCCGTATGAGTCAGATATCCATGTTTCAGTTAACACTGCGCAAAACTGATTCCGAACGGCAGTTACAGACTAGTTCTTGTGTAGTTGCATTCGATTTTTTCCATTATACTTCAATAAACATGTCCATATAAGATCCAATTACTTGTAGGGAAATTCAAGAGACCATGGTTATGATGATGCACTAGGTCCATAGCTGGGACTTTGAGTATGTTCTCGAAATGCGTTTGTCGAGTGCTCATTAAGAAAGTTTCTATACAAGTTTCTGAACGAACTCCTTAAGAAAAGTTCCCCAAAAATTCCCTATGAAAGAATCCTTTGAAGCATCTGGTCGTCACAAACGTTTTGACTACTTGTGGAGCCAAAACGGACTCCGTATGAGTCAGATATCCATGTTTCAGTTAACACTGCGCAAAACTGATTCCGAACGTCAGTTACAGACTAGTTCTTGTGTAGTTGCATTTGATTTTTTCGATTATACTTCACTAAACATCTCCATATGAGATCCAATTACTTGTAGGGAAATGCAAGAGACCTCGGTTATGATGATGCACTAGGTCCATAGCTGGGACTTTGTGTATGTTCTCGAAATGCGTTTGTCGAGTGCTCATTAAGAAAGTTTCTATACAAGTTTCTGAACGAACTCCTTAAGAAAAGTTCACCAAAAGTTCCATATGAAAGAATCCTTTGAAGCATCTGGTCTTCACAAACGATTTGACTACTTGTGGAGCCAAAACGGACTCCGTATGAGTCAGATATCCATGTTTCAGTTAACACTGCGCAAAACTGATTCCGAACGACAGTTACAGACTAGTTCTTGTGTAGTTGCATTCACTTTTTTCCATTCCACTTCACTAAACATCTCCATATGAGATCCAATTACTTGTAGGGAAATGCAAGAGACCTCGGTTATGAGGATGCACTAGGTCCATAGCTGGGACTTTGTGTATGTTCTCCAATTGCCTTTGTCGAGTGCTCATTAAGAAAGTTTCTATACAAGTTTCTGAACGGACTCCTTAAGAAACGTTCTCCAAAAGTTCCATATGAAAGAATCCTTTGAAGTATCTGGTCGACACAAACGTTTTGACTACTTGTGGAGCCAAAACGGACTCCGTATGAGTCAGATATCCATATTTCAGTTAACCTTGTGCAAAACTGATTCCGAACGACAGTTACAGACTAGTTCTTGTGTAGTTGCATTCAATTTTTTCCATTCCCCTTCACTAAACATCCCCATATGAGATCCAATTACTTGTAGGGAAATGCAAGAGACCTCGGTTATGATGAGGCACTAGGTCCATAGCTGGGACTTTGTGTATGTTCTTGAAATGCGTTTGTCGAGTGCTCATTAAGAAAGTTTCTATACAAGTTTCTAAACGGACTCCTTAAGAAACGTTCTCCAAAAGTTCCATATGAAAGAATCCTTTGAAGCATCTGGTCTTCACAAAGATTTTGACTACTTGTGGAGCCAAAACGGACTCCGTATGAGTCAGATATCCATGTTTCAGTTAACACTGTGCAAAACTGATTCCGAACGACAGTTACAGACTAGTTCTTGTGTAGTTGCATTCGATTTTTTCCATTCTACTTCACTAAACATCTCCATATGAGATCCAATTACTTGTAGGGAAATGCAAGAGACCTCGGTTATGATGAGGCACTAGGTCCATAGCTGGGACTTTGTGTATGTTCTTGAAATGCGTTTGTCGAGTGCTCATTAAGAAAGTTTCTATACAAGTTTCTGAATGGACTCCTTAAGAAACGTTCTCCAAAAGTTCCATATGAAAGAATCCTTTGAAGCATCTGGTCGCCACAAACATTTTGACTACTTGTGGAGCCAAAACGGACTCCGTATGAGTCAGATATCCATGTTTCAATTAACACTGTGCAAAACTGATTCCAAACGACAGGTACACACTAGTTCTTGTGTAGTTGCATTCGATTTTTTCCATTCTACTTCACTAAACATCTCCATATGAGATCCAATTACTTATAGGGAAATGCAAGATACCTCGGTTCTGATGATGCACTAGGTCCATAGCTGGGACTTTGTGTATGTTCTCGAAATGCGTTTGTCGAGTGCTCATTAAGAAAGTTTCTATACAAGTTTCTGAACAAACTCCTTAAGAAACGTTCTTCAAAAGTTCCATATGAAAGAATCCTTTGAAGCATCTAGTCGACACAAACGTTTTGACTACTTGTGGAGCCAAAACGGACTCCGTATGAGTCAGATATCCATGTTTCAGTTAACACTGCGCAAAACTGATTCCGAACGACAGTTACAGACTAGTTCTTGTGTAGTTGTATTCAATTTTTTCCATTCTACTTCACTAAACATCCCCATATGAGATACAATTACTTGTAGGGAAATGCAAGAGACCTCGGTTATGATGATGCACTAGGTCCATAGATGGGACTTTGTGTATGTCAATTTATCCAGAACTTCTCTCTTTCCCTCGGTGAAACAAGAATCTTTTTTGTTCAAACAAAAGCGCTTAGTTTAGCCTTTGTTTCCTCTGTGCTGCATCTTCTTTAAAGATTCATCCAATGGAATCCCAACTCCCTTTCTTCGAAATGCGTTTGTCGAGTGCTCATTAAGAAAGTCTCTATACAAGTTTCTGAATGAACACCTTAAGAAACTTCCTCCAAAAGTTACCTATGAAAGAATCCTTTGAAGCATCTGGTCGTCACAAACGTTTTGACTACTTGTGGAGCCAGAACGGACTCCGTATGAGTCAGATATCCATGTTTCAGTTAACACTGCGCAAAACTGATTCCGGACGACAGTTCCACACTAGTTCTTGTGTAGTTGCATTCGATTTTTTCCATTCTACTTCAGTAAAAATCTCCATATGAGATCCATTTACTTGTAGGGAAATGCAAGAGACCTCGGTTATGATGATGCACTAGGTCCATAGCTGGGACTTTGTGTATGTTCTCGGAATGCGTTTATCGAGTGCTCATTAAGAAAGTTTCTATACATGTTTCTGAACGAACTCCTTAAGAAAAGTTCTCCAAAAGTTCCATATGAAAGAATCCTTTGAAGCATCTGGTCGACACAAACGTTTTGACTACTTGGGGAGCCAACACGGACTCCGTATGAGTCAGATATTCATGTTTCAGTTAACACTGCGCAAAACTGATTCCGAACGGCAGTTACAGACTAGTTCTTGTGTAGTTGCATTCGATTTTTTCCATTATACTTCACTAAGCATCTCCATATGAGATCCAATTACTTGTAGCGAAATGCAAGAGACCTCGGTTATGATGATGCACTAGGTCCATAGCTGGGACTTTGTGTATGTTCTCGGAATGCGTTTATCGAGTGCTCATTAAGAAAGTTTCTATACATGTTTCTGAACGAACTCCTTAAGAAAAGTTCTCCAAAAGTTCCATATGAAAGAATCCTTTGAAGCATCTGGTCGACACAAACGTTTTGACTACTTGTGGAGCCAACACGGACTCCGTATGAGTCAGATATCCATGTTTCAGTTAACACTGCGCAAAACTGATTCCGAACGGCAGTTACAGACTAGTTCTTGTGTAGTTGCATTCGATTTTTTCCATTATACTTCAATAAACATCTCCATATGAGATCCAATTACTTGTAGGGAAATTCAAGAGACCTTGGTTATGATGATGCACTAGGTCCATAGCTGGGACTTTGAGTATGTTCTCGAAATGCGTTTGTCGAGTGCTCATTAAGAAAGTTTCTATTCAAGTTTCTGAACGAACTCCTTAAGAAAAGTTCGCCAAAAGTTCCCTATGAAAGAATCCTTTGAAGCATCTGGTCGTCACAAACGTTTTGACTACTTGTGGAGCCAAAACGGACTCCGTATGAGTCAGATATCCATGTTTCAGTTAACACTGCGCAAAACTGATTCCGAACGTCAGTTACAGACTAGATCTTGTGTAGTTGGATTTGATTTTTTCGATTATACTTCACTAAACATCTCCATATGAGATCCAATTACTTGTAGGGAAATGCAAGAGACCTCGGTTATGATGATGCACTAGGTCCATAGCTGGGACTTTGTGTATGTTCTCGAAATGCGTTTGTCGAGTGCTCATTAAGAAAGTTTCTATACAAGTTTCTCAACGAACTCCTTAAGAAAAGTTTGCCAAAAGTTCCATATGAAAGAATCCTTTGAAGCATCTGGTCTTCACAAACGTTTTGACTACTTGTGGAGCCAAAACGGACTCCGTATGAGTCAGATATCCATGTTTCAGTTAACACTGCGCAAAACTGATTTCGAACGACAGTTACAGACTAGTTCTTGTGTAGTTGCGTTCACTTTTTTCCATTCCACTTCACTAAACATCTCCATATGAGATCCAATTACTTGTAGGGAAATGCAAGAGACCTCGGTTATGAGGATGCACTAGGTCCATAGCTGGGACTTTGTGTATGTTCTCCAATTGCCTTTGTCGAGTGCTCATTAAGAAAGTTTCTATACATGTTTCTGAACGGACTCCTTAAGAAACGTTCTCCAAAAGTTCCATATGAAAGAATCCTTTGAACTATCTGGTCAACACAAACGTTTTGACTACTTGTGGAGCCAAAACGGACTCCGTATGAGTCAGATATCCATGTTTCAGTTAACACTGTGCAAAACTGATTCCGAACGACAGTTACAGACTAGTTCTTGTGTAGTTGCATTCAATTTTGTCCATTCTACTTCACTAAACATCCCCATATGAGATACAATTACTTGTAGGGAAATGCAAGAGACCTCGGTTATGATGAGGCACTAGGTCCATAGCTGGGACTTTGTGTATGTTCTTGAAATGCGTTTGTCGAGTGCTCATTAAGAAAGTTTCTATACAAGTTTCTGAACGGACTCCTTAAGAAGCGTTCTCCAAAAGTTCCATATGAAAGAATCCTTTGAAGCATCTGGTCGTCACAAACATTTTGACTACTTGTGGAGCCAAAACGGACTCCGTATGAGTCAGATATCCATGTTTCAATTAACACTGTGCAAAACTGATTCCAAACGATAGGTACACACTAGTTCTTGTGTAGTTGCATTCGATTTTTTCCATTCTACTTCACTAAACATCTCCATATGAGATCCAATTACTTGTAGGGAAATGCAAGAGACCTCGGTTCTGATGATGCACCAGGTCCATAGCTGGGACTTTGTGTATGTTCTCGAAATGCGTTTGTCGAGTGCTCATTAAGAAAGTTTCTATACAAGTTTCTGAACAAACTCCTTAAGAAACGTTCTTCAAAAGTTCCATATGAAAGAATCCTTTGAAGCATCTAGTCGACACAAACGTTTTGACTACTTGTGGAGCCAAAACGGACTCCGTATGAGTCAGATATCCATGTTCCAGTTAACACTGCGCAAAACTGATTCCGAACGACAGTTACAGACTAGTTCTTGTGTAGTTGCATTCAATTTTTTCCATTCTACTTCACTAAACATCCCCATATGAGATACAATTACTTGTAGGGAAATGGAAGAGACCTCGGTTATGATGATGCACTAGGTCCATAGATGGGACTTTGTGTATGTTCTCGAAATGCGTTTGTCGAGTGCTCATTAAGAAAGTCTCTATACAAGTTTCTGACCGAACTCCTTAAGAAACTTCCTCCAAAAGTAACCTATGAAAGAATCCTTTGAAGCATCTGGTCGTCACAAACTTTTTGACTACTTGTGGAGCCAAAACGGACTCCGTATGAGTCAGATATCCATGTTTCAGTTAACACTGCGCAAAACTGATTCCGGACGACAATTACACACTAGTTCTTGTGTAGTTGCATTCGATTTTTTCCATTCTACTTCACTAAAAATCTCCATATGAGATCCAATTACGTGTAGAGAAATGCAAGAGACCTCGGTTATGATGATGCACTAGGTCCATAGCTGGGACTTTGTGTATGTTCTCGGAATGCGTTTATCGAGTGCTCATTAAGAAAGTTTCTATACATGTTTCTGAACGAACTCCTTAAGAAAAGTTCTCCAAAAGATCCCTATGAAAGAATCCTTTGAAGCATCTGGTCGTCACAAATGTTTTGACTACTTGTGGATCCAAAACGGACTCCGCATAAGTCAGATATCCATGTTTTAGTTAACACTGCGCAAAACTGATTCCGAACGACAGTTACAGACTAGTTCTTGTGTAGTTGCATTCGGTTTTTTCCATTCTACTTCACTAAGCATCTCCATATGAGATCCAATTACTTGTAGGGAAATGCAAGATACCTCAGTTATGATGATGCACTAGGTCCATAGCTGGGACTTTGTGTATGTTCTCGAAATGCGTTTGTCGAGTGCTCATTAAGAAAGTTTCTATACAAGTTTCTGAACGAACTCCTTAAGAAAAGTTCGCCAAAATTCCATATGAAAGAATCCTTTGAAGCATCTGGTCTTCACAAACGTTTTGACTACTTGTGGAGCCAAAACGGACTCCGTATGAGTCAGATATCCATGTTTCAGTTAACACTGCGCAAAACTGATTCCGAACGACAGTTACAGACTAGTTCTTGTGTAGTTGTATTCACTTTTTCCCATTCTACTTCACTAAACATCTCCATATGAGATCCAATTACTTGTAGGGAAATGCAAGAGACCTCCGTTATGAGGATGCACTAGGTCCATAGCTGGGACTTTGTGTATGTTCTCCAATTGCCTTTGTCGAGTGCTCATTAAGAAAGTTTCTATACAAGTTTTTGAACGAACCTCTTAAGAAATGTTCTCAAAAAGTTCCCTATGAAAGAGTCATTTGAAGCATCTGGTCGTCACAAACGTTTTGCCTACTTGTGGAGCCTAAACGGACTCCGTATGAGTCAGATATCCATGTTTCAGTTAACACCGCGCAAAACTGATTCCGAAGGACAGTTACAGACTAGTTCTTGTGTAGTTGCATTCGATTTTTTCCATTCTACTTCACTAAACATCTCCATATGAGATCCAATTACTTGTTGGGAATGCAAGAGACCTCGGTTATGATGATGCACTAGGTCCATAGCTGGGGCTTTGTGTATGTTCTCGAATTGCGTTTGTCGAGTGCTCATTAAGAAAGTTTCTATACAAGTTCCTGAACGAACTCTTTAAGAAAGTTGTCCAAAAGTTCCCTATGAAAGAATCCTTTGAAGCATCTTGTCGTCACAAACGTTTTGACTACTTGTGGAGCCAAAACGGACTCCGTATGAGTAAGATATCCATGTTTCAGTTAACACTGCGCAAAACTGATTCCGAACGACAGTTCCAGACTAGTTCTTGTGTAGTTGCATTCGATTTTTTCCATTCTACTTCACTAAACATCTCCATATGATATCCAATTACTTGTTGGGAAATGCAAGAGACCTCGGTTATGATAATGCACTAGGTCCATAGCTGGGACTTTGTGTATGTTCTCGAAATGCGTTTGTCGAGTGCTCATTTAGAAAGTTTCTATACAAGTTTCTGAACGAACTCCTTAAGAAAAGTTCTCCAAAAGGTCCCTATGAAAGAATACTTTGAAGCATCTGGTCGTCACAAACATTTTGGCTACTTGTGGAGCCAAAACAGACTCCGTATGAGTCAGATATCCATGTTTCAGTTAACACTGCGCAAAACTGATTCCGAACGACAGTTACAGACTAGTTCTTGTGTAGTTGCATTCACTTTTTTCCATTCTACTTCACTAAAAAAATCTCCATATGAGATCCAATTACTTGTAGGGAAATGCAAGAGACCTCGGTTATGAGGATGCACTAGGTCCATAGCTGGGACTTTGTGTATGTTCTCCAATTGCCTTTGTCGAGTGCTCATTAAGAAAGCTTCTATACAAGTTTCTGAACGAACTCCTTAAGAAAAGTTCTCCAAAAGTTCCGTATGAAAGAATCCTTTGAAGCATCTGGTCGTCACAAACGTTTTGGCTACTTGTGGAGCCAAAACGGACTCCGTATGTGTCAGATATCCATGTTTCAGTTAACACTGGGCAAAACTGATTCTGAACGACAGTTACAGACTAGTTCTTGTGTAGTTGCATTCGATTTTTTCCATTCTACGTCACTAAACATCCCCATATTAGATCCAATTACTTGTAGGGAAATGCAAGAGACCTCGGTTATGATGATGCACTAGGTCCATAGCTGGGACTTTGTGTATGTTCTCGAATTGCCTTTGTCGAGTACTCATTAAGAAAGTTTCTATACAAGTTTCAGAACAAACTCCTTAAGAAAAGTTCTCCAAAAGTTCCCTATGAAAGAATCGTTTGAAGCATCTGGTTGGCACAAACGTTTTGACTACTTGTGGAGCCAAAACGGACTCCTTATGTGTGAGATATCCATGTCTCAGTTAACACTACGCAAAACTGATTCCGAACGACAGTTATAGACTAGTTCTTGTGTAGTTGCATTCGATTTTTTCCATTCTACTTCACTAAGCATCTCCATACGAGATCCAATTACTTGTAGGGAAATGCAAGATGCCTCGGCTATGATGATGCACTAGGTCCATAGCTGGGACTTTGTGTATGTTCTCGAATTCCCTTTGTCGAGTGCTCATTAAGAAAGTTTCTATACAAGTTTCTGAACGAACTACTTAAGAAAAGTTCTCCAAAAGTTCCCTATGAAAGAATCCTTTGAAGCATCTGGTCGTCACAAATGTTTTGACTACTTGTGGAGCCAAAACGGACTCCGTATGAGTCAGATATCCATGTTTAAGTTAACACTGTGCAAAACTGATTCCGTACGACAGTTACAGACTAGCTCTTGTGTAGTTGCATTCAATTTTTTCCATTCTACTTCACTAAACATCTCAATATGAGATCCAATTACTTGTAGGGAAATGCAAGAGACCTCGGTTATGATGATGCACTAGGTCCATAGCTGGGACTTTGTGTATGTTCTCGAATTGCCTTTGTCGAGTGCTCATTAAGGAAGTTTCTATACAAGTTTCAAACGAACTCCTTAAGAAAAGTTCTCCAAAAGTTCCCTATGAAAAAATCCTTCGAAGCATCTGGTCGTCACAAACGTTTTGACTACTTGTGGAGCCAAAACAGACTCCATATGAGTCAGATATCCATGTTTCAGTTAACACTGCGCAAAACTAATTCCGAAGGATAGTTACAGACTAGTTCTTGTGTAGTTGCATTCGATTTTTCCATTCTACTTCACTAAACATCTCCATATGAGATCCAATTACTTGTAGGGAAATGCAAGATGCCTCAGTTTCGATACAAGTTTTTGAACGAACTCCGTAAGAAAAGTTCTCCAAATGTTCCCTATGAAAGAATTCTTTGAAGCATCTGGTCGTCACAAACGTTTTGACTACTTGTGGAGCCAAAACGGACTCTGTATGAGTCAGATATCCATGTTTCAGTTAACACTGCGCAAAACTGATTCCGAACGACAGTTACAGACTAGTTCTTGTGTAGTTGCATTCGATTTTTTCCATTCTACTTCACTAAACATCTCCATATGAGATCGAATTACTTGTTGGGAAATGCAAGCGACCTCGGTTATGATGATGCACTAGGTCGATAGTTGGGACTTTGTTTATGTTCTCGAAATGCGTTTGTCGAGTGCTCATTAAGAAAGTTTCTATACAAGTTTCTGAACGAACTCCTTAAGAAAAGTTCTCCAAAAGTTCCCTATAAAATAATCCTTCGAAGCATCCGGTCGTCACAAACGTTTTGACTACTTGTGGAGCCAAAACGAACTCTGTATGAGTCAGATATCCATGTTTCAGTTAACACTGCGCAAAACTGATTCCGAACGACAGTTATAGACTAGTTCATGTGTAGTTTCATTCGATTTTTTCCATTCTACTTCACTAAACATCTCCATATGAGATCCAATTACTTGTTGGGAAATGCAAGAGACCTCGGTTATGATGATGCACTAGGTCCATAGCTGGGACTTTGTGTATGTTCTCGAAATGCGTTTGTCGAGTGCTCATTAAGAAAGTTTCTATACAAGTTTCTGAATGAACTTTTCAATAAAAGTTCTCCAAAAGTTCCATATGAAATAATCATTTGAAGCATCTGGTCGTCACAAACGTTTTGACTACTTGTGGACCCAAAACGGACTCCGTATGAGTCAGATATCCATATTTCAGTTAACACTGTGCAAAACTGATTCCGTACGACAGTTACAGACTAGTTCTTGTGTAGTTGCATTCGATTTTTTCCATTCTACTTCACTAAACATCTCCATATGAGATCCAATTACTTGTAGGGAAATGCAAGAGACCTCGGTTATGATGATGCACTAGGTCCATAGCTGGGACTTTGTGTATGTTCTCGAATTGCGTTTGTCGAGTGCCATTAAGAAAGTTTCTATACAAGTTTCTGAACGAACTCCTTAAGAAAAGTTCTCCAAAAGTTCCCTATGAAAGAATTCTTTGAAGCATCTGGTCGTATCAAACGTTTTGACTACTTGTGGAGCCAAAACGGACTCTGTATGAGTCAGATATCCATGTTTCAGTTAACACTGCGCAAAACTGATTCCGAACGACAGTTACAGACTAGTTCTTGTGTAGTTGCATTCGATTTTTTCCATTCTACTTCACTAAACATCTCCATATGAGATCCAATTACTTGTTGGGAAATGCAAGAGACCTCGGTTATGATGATGCAATAGGTCCATAGCTGGGACTTTGTGTATGTTCTCGAAATGCGTTTGTCGAGTGCTCATTAAGAAAGTTTCTATACAAGTTTCTGAACGAACTCCTTAAGAAAAGTTCTCCAAAAGTTCCGTATGAAAGAATCCTTTGAAGCATCTGGTCGTCACAAACGTTTTGGCTACTTGTGGAGCCAAAACGGACTCTGTATGAGTCAGATATCCATGTTTCAGTTAACACTGCGGAAAACTGAATCCGAACGGCAGTTACAGACTAGTTCTTGTGTAGTTGCATTCGATTTTTTCCATTATACTTCACTAAACATCTCCATATGAGACCCAATTACTTGTAGGGAAATGCAAGAGACCTCGGTTATGATGATGCACTAGTTCCATAGCTGGGACTTTGTGTATGTTCTCGAATTGCGTTTGTCGAGTGCTCATTAAGAAAGTTTCTATACAAGTTTCTGAACGAACTCCTTAAGAAAAGTTCTCCAAAAGATCCATATGAAAGAATCCTTCGAAGCATCTGGTCGTCACAAACGTTTTGACTACTTGTGGAGCCAAAACGAACTCTGTATGAGTCAGATATCCATGTTTCAGTTAACACTACGCAAAACTGATTCCGAACGACAGTTACAGACTATTTCATGTGTAGTTGCATTCGATTTTTTCCATTCTACTTCACTAAACATCTCCATATGAGATCCAATTACTTATTGGGAAATGCAAGAGACGTCGGTTATGATGATGCACTAGGTACATAGCTGGGACTTTGTGTATGTTCTCGAATTGCGTTTGTCGAGTGCCCATTAAGAAAGTTTCTATACAAGTTTCTGAACGAACTCCTTAAGAAAAGTTCTCCAAAAGTTCCATATGAAAGAATCCTTCGAAGCATCTGGTCGTCACAAACGTTTTGACTACTTGTGGAGCCAAAACGAACTCTGTATGAGTCAGATATCCATGTTTCAGTTAACACTGCGCAAAACTGATTCCGAACGACAGTTACAGACTAGTTCATGTGTAGTTGCATTCGATTTTTTCCATTCTACTTCACTAAACATCTCCATATGAAATCCAATTACTTGTAGGGAAATGCAAGAGACCTCGGTTATGATGATGCACTAGGTCCATAGCTGGGACTTTGTGTACGTTCTCGAAATGCGTTTGTCGAGTGCTCATTATGAAAGTTTCTATACAAGTTTCTGAACGAACTCCTTAAGAAAAGTTCTCCAAAAGTTCCGTATGAAAGAATCCTTTGAAGCATCTGGTCGTCACAAACGTTTTGACTACTTGTGGACCCAAAACGGACTCCGTATGAGTCAGATATCCATATTTCAGTTAACACTGCGCAAAACTGATTCCGTACGACACTTACAGACTAGTTCTTGTGTAGTTGCATTCCATTTTTTGCATTCTACTTCACTAAACATCTCCATATGAGATCGAATTACTTGTTGGGAAATGCAAGCGACCTCGGTTATGATGATGCACTAGGTCGATAGTTGGGACTTTGTGTATGTTCTCGAAATGCGTTTGTCGAGTGCTCATTAAGAAAGTTTCTATACAAGTTTCTGAACGAACTCCTTAAGAAAAGTTCTCCAAAAGTTCCCTATAAAATAATCCTTCGAAGCATCCGGTCGTCACAAACGTCTTGACTACTTGTGGAGCCAAAACGAACTCTGTATGAGTCAGATATCCATGTTTCAGTTAACACTGCGCAAAACTGATTCCGAACGACAGTTATAGACTAGTTCATGTGTAGTTGCATTCGATTTTTTCCATTCTACTT
Source organism: Aegilops tauschii subsp. strangulata (assembly GCF_002575655.3). Lineage (NCBI taxonomy): Eukaryota > Viridiplantae > Streptophyta > Magnoliopsida > Poales > Poaceae > Aegilops > Aegilops tauschii. The sequence goes on along the minus strand of NC_053036.3, from coordinate 507,316,171 downwards.
CAATAAACATCTCCGTATGAGATCCAATTACTTGTTGGGAAATGCAAGAGACCTCGGTTATGATGATGCACTAGGTCCATAGCTGGGACTTTGTGTATGTTCTCGAAATGCGTTTGTCGAGTGCTCATTAAGAAAGTTTCTATACAATTGGCTGAACGAACTCCTTAAGAAAAGTTCTCCAAAAGTTCCCTATGAAAGAATCCTTTGAAGCATCTGGTCATCAAAAACATTTTGACTACTTGTGGAGCCAAAACGGACTCCGTATGAGTCAGATATCCATGTTTCAATTAACACTATGCAAAACTGATTCCGAACGACAGTTATAGACTAGTTTTGTGGAGTTGCATTCAATTTTTTCCATTCTACTTCACTAAACATCTCCATATGAGATCCAATTACTAGTAGGGAAATGCAAGAGACCTCGGTTATGATGATGCACTAGGTCCATAGCTGGGACTTTGTGTATGTTCTCGAAATGCGTTTGTCGAGTGCTCATTAAGAAAGTTTCTATACAAGTTTCTGAATGAACTTTTTAATAAAAGTTCTCCAAAAGTTCCATATGAAATAATCCTTTGAAGCATCTGGTCGTCACAAACGTTTTGACTACATGTGGACGCAAAACGGACTCCGTATGAGTCAGATATCCATATTTCAGTTAACACTGCGCAAAACTGATTCCGTACGACAGTTAGAGACTAGTTCTTGTGTAGTTGCATTCGATTTTTTCCATTCTACTTCACTAAACATCTCCATATGAGATCCAATTACTTGTAGGGAAATGCAAGTGACCTCGGATATGATGATGCACTAGGTCCATAGCTGGGACTTTGTGTATGTTCTCGAATTGCGTTTGTCGAGTGCCATTAAGAAAGTTTCTATAGAAGTTTATGAACGAACTCCTTAAGAAAAGTTCTCCAAAAGTTCTCTATGAAAGAATTCTTTGAAGCATCTGGTCGTCTCAAACGTTTTGACTACTTGTGGAGCCAAAACGGACTCTCTATGAGTCAGATATCCATGTTTCAGTTAACACTACGCAAAACTGATTCCGAACGACAGTTACAGACTATTTCATGTGTAGTTGCATTCGATTTTTTCCATTCTACTTCACTAAACATCTCCATATGAGATCCAATTACTTGTTGGGAAAGGCAAGAGACGTCGGTTATAATGATGCACTAGGTCCATAGCTGGGACTTTGTGTATGTTCTCGAATTGAGTTTGTCGAGTGCTCATTAAGAAAGTCTCTATACAAGTTTCTGAACGAACTCCTTAAGAAAAGTTCTCCAAAAGTTCCATATGAAAGAATCCTTTGAAGCATCTGGTCGTCACGAACGTTTTGACTACTTGTGGAGCCAAAACGGACTCCGTATGAGTCAGATATCCATGTTTCAGTTAACACTGCGCAAAACTGATTCCGGACGACAGTTACACACTAGTTCTTGTGTAGTTGCATTCGATTTTTTCCATTCTACTTCACTAAAAATCTCCATATGAGATCCAATTACTTGTAGGGAAATGCAAGAGACCTCGGTTATGATGATGTACTAGGTCAAGAGCTGGGACTTTGTGTATGTTCTCGAATTGCCTTTGTCGAGTGCTCATTAAGAAAGTTTCTATACAAGTTTCTGAATGAACTCCTTAAGAAAAGTTCTCCAAAAGTTCCCTGTGAAAGAATTGTTTGAAGCATCTGGTTGTCACAAATGTTTGACTACTTGTGGAGCCAAAATGGACTCCGTATGAGTCAGATATCCATGTTTCAGTTAACACTGCGCAAAACTGATTCCGAACGACAGTTACACACTAGTTCTTGTGTAGTTGCATTCGATTTTTTCCATTCTACTTCACTAAACATCTCCATATGAGATCCAATTACTTGTTGGGAAATGCAAGAGACCTCGGTTATGATGATGCACTAGGTCCATAGCTGGGACTTTGTGTATGTTCTCGAAATGCGTTTGTCGAGTGCTCATTAAGAAAGTTTCTATACAAGTTTCTGAACGAACTCCTTAAGAAAAGTTCTCCAAAAGTTCCATATGAAAGAAACATTTGAAGCATCTGGTCGTCACAAATGTTTTGGCTAATTGTGGAGCCAAAACGGACTCCGTATGAGTCAGATATCCATGTTTCAGTTAACACTGCGCAAAACTGATTCCGAACGGCAGTTACAGACTAGTTCTTGTGTAGTTGCATTCGATTTTTTCCATTATACTTCACTAAACATCTCCATATGAGACCCAATTACTTGTAGGGAAATGCAAGAGACCTCAGTTATGATGATGCACTAAGTCCATAGCTGGGACTTTGTGTATGTTCTCGAATTGCGTTTGTCGAGTGCTCATTAAGAAAGTTTCTATACTAGTTTCTGAACGAACTCCTTAAGAAAAGTTCTCCAAAAGTTCCATATGAAAGAATCCTTTGAAGCATCTGGTCGTCACAAACGTTTTGACTACTTGTGGAGCCAAAACGAACTCTGTATGAGTCGGATATCCATGTTTTAGTTAACACTACGCAAAACTGATTCCGAACGACAGGTACAGTCTATTTCATGTGTAGTTGCATTCGATTTTTTCCATTCTACTTCACTAAACATCTCCATATGAGATCCAATTACTTGTTGGGAAATGCAAGAGACGTCAGTTATGATGATGCACTAGGTCCATAGCTGGGACTTTGTGTATGTTCCCGAATTGCGTTTGTCGAGTGCTCATTAAGAAAGTTTCTATACAAGTTTCTGAACGAACTCCTTAAGAAAAGTTCTCCAAAAGTTCCATATGAAAGAATCCTTCGAAGCATATGGTCGTCACAAACGTTTTGACTACTTGTGGAGCCAAAACAAACTCTGTATGAGTCAGATATCCATGTTTCAGTTAACACTGCGCAAAACTGATTCCGAACGACAGTTACAGACTAGTTCATGTGTAGTTGCATTCGATTTTTTCCATTCTACTTCACTAAACATCTCCATATGAGATCCAATTACTTGTTGGGAAATGCAAGAGACCTCGGTTATGATGATGCACTAGGTCCATACCTGGGACTTTGTGTATGTTCTCGAATTGCATTTGTCGAGTGCTCATTAAGAAAGTTTCTATA